>NC_082602.1:40516251-41840908 GCF_030936135.1 Gavia stellata | reverse complement strand
GCCCTTGCCCTTGCCCTGCTGCTGCACATCCCGCTTGCTCGGCCCATAAAATTGGAAGTGAAGGGTAAAACTTCAAAAAGAGGAAAATAAAAAGAATAAATTTCAGTAATTCACTTGATAACAGAAGGTGTGTGGATGTCTACATCCGTCCAGGAAAAATACGTATACTGCAATGCAAAAGGAAAATCAAATACTTTTAATTTGTCTCGCATCGCTGTGAATTGATACCATTAAACTGTCTAGCCGCAAAATGCACACAGTTTGACTAGGGCTTTGTTCTCTGTGCGTCACGCAATTAGGAGGGACATCCGGCCAGCTGCACTGCCCGAGAGACGCTACTGAACTGCCAGGGAAACGCGCCACTGAAAGCGAGACGGACGCCAAGTGCTTCAGAGCGCTCCGTCAAAATACTGGCAAAGAGCCCCGTAACCTTCTACGGCCTCTCTTTTTAAAGATTTAGAACAAACACCTACCTGCTTAAATACACCTAGTCAATCGTATGCTACAGCTATTTGGCACTTACAGTTTAAACAATCCAAGTCCGTTTTTAAACGATACAATTGTAACTTTTTTTAAAAAAAAAAAAGTTTCACTGATGACAGAAAAATCGGCGAGATAAGAAGTCACCCATACAGTTTCGCTTTTGAAAAGGAAAAATTAAATCCCCAGTGCTTCAATACATAAGGCTACCGAAAAGGACTGGCGAATTTGCCAATGCTTTTGGCTGCACCGAAGCATGCGGAGGAACACGTTTTTATGGTATCTCGACTGTTACAACTGAGAACCTGCAGACCAGCGACGCCATCAACTTTTGGAAGCCGCGCTACTACGCTCGGGTCTCTGGAAGAAAATGGACCTTTTTTGGGGGGTTTTGGTTTGGTTTTTTTTGGGGGGTTTTTTTTTTTGGAAGAGAGTGAAAAGTCTTGTTGCTGATGACTTCTACTGCCAAGCACACCACCTCTGAAGTTCCGCTCCGAGAGGAAGTTCATAAAATGCAACTTCTTTGAACGAGAAAGATTTCGATGCCGGAAAATCTCTTTCCGACCGAAGCAAAGAAATTACACGCCGTAGGCGAAGGAAAAAGGACGTCACTGAAGCAGTAACTCACCAAAAGCGCATCAGGACTCGACGTCACCAGTTGCAAGGCTGCTAATGCTTCTTGGGAAAGCCTGGAAAACCCACGGAAGCGACGCCGATTTGTCCGCGTCTCCTCTTTGACCTCGACCGCTTTTAGTACAGATGCCCGCATCTCAGTAAGGTTTACGAGTACTACTACAAGATACTTTAAAAACTTACTGACTGAAAAAGCCTAAAGCTTTTATCATTAAAACAAAGTCCGTCTCCTCCAAACATCTGAACTCTTACGAACAGCTTCTTTCCTCTTTTGGTACAAAATTATTTTCACGGTTATCATTTCATAGTAAGCGCACAGAAACAGACGATTACGCTTTCAGCAAGAGAAAATAAAGGGAGGGAAGCAAGCTTTGCATAGGCGTAATACGCTCCAGAACGGACCTTCTTGTTAGTACTCGCGTTAAAACTTTTAACGCAAAAACTATAGGAGGAGAGTTGGTACTTTCTTAACGTCAACCTTAAAGCGCATACTACAAATACCTTAGGAACAACGCGGACACACGTCGTAGACGTACCTTGTACTTGCAGACCGCTGTGGATTCTTTCCATCTGTCTTGTCCTTCCACGGCATAGCGAAGACTTCCTCACCTTATACATCCCAAGCGGAATATTTTTGCTAAAAGAGTACAGCAACACAGCTGTCCTTGTCAGCCGCCTCGTTGAAAAAAAGGAATGATTTTGTCCCGGCCGTTTCTCCAAACGGTCACGATCTTTTCAAAGCTGCGCTTGTGCCACCAAACCTGCTTAGGGTCCCTCCCAGCTTTTGACTGTCCTTAGATCTAAAGGCACACGCTCTATTCCGTCGTCCCACAGCAAAAATACAAAGACCCAGAGCACGACCCTGTGGATGTCCACACACCTCGCTGTTTTCACGAGGAGCCGCTGAGCATTCCTGCGAGCGCAGCTGCACGCGCCGGATTAGTTGCACCTACGCCGGGAGTCGCCGATGACGCTTTCTGAACCTTTAAACCGAAAACCGCATCTTGACATTTCGCCACCGCAGAAACGATCCGCAACGAGAACTGTACAAACACGCAGTAACACAAATTGCAAGCCCGCAGCAGCGACAGCCGCAGCAACATTTAGGCCAGGAACAAGGGAGAAAAATAAAACAGCTTCATCTCGTGCACAGGAAAGCAGCAGACAGAGGAAAGGGCCAGCATTCACAGCCCTTACAGAAAACAGGCATTCTCCTCCCATTCCTAAACCCATCTCTTAGGTCTAAATATCACAACGCCACTAGAGCAATATCGAGAGTACGGAAGAACAGCCCTGCCACTGGACATCCCATTGACTGACGCGATTTACATAGCGGGACACAGACAGAAGCACGTGTTTTTCCACGCACAACCCTGAATTCCCAGAAAGTTTAGGCTTACCAAAAATAGCCACTTGGAACATACTGCCAAACAACACTGGGCAATAAACCTTTGAGGTGTCCGACAGGCGCAAGTTGCTGGTAACTCGCTCTTTGCTTCCCGTCGTCGTCGTTCTTCCTTCAGAAATTCTGCCTGTAGCCAAGTTACCCACTACCGGTTCAAGCATTTACCTTCCTGGTAGCACCAGCACATTTACACAGGCAAGTAACTTAATCGCTCTTCTAAAATGATCCAAACGAAAATTACAGCCACGAAAGAGGAGCGAAAGAGAAGTAAAGGAGAGATCAGGCAGCAAAAGAGCTCTGCAGGCTGGCACCAGTCAACACCGCGCTCTTAAAAAGACCCACAAAACCCCAACCAACCAACAACAAAACGAAACCACGACCTTGCGGTTGGTTGCTTTGTTTTCTGTCGGTGCTCATTCCCAGCATACTGTCTTGTCAGAGCATGAAGCGCAGATGGTCTGTATCCCGATGACCTTTGCACGCAACGAATACGTGTTCAGAAATAGTCCAAATCTCTAAGACCGGTGTCATCTTTATGGTTTTAATGAACATAACTCCATCTTACTGACCTATGCCTCGCTGAGGAAACTAATTAGCTTTTAAGCATAGCCTATCTTGGGGGGAGGGAAACAAAATGTGTTAAGAGACTGAAAAAAAATTACGATTCACAGCTCCCAACCATGAGGGAGTAGTGGGGAAATTAATGAATGAACAGCAGCAACATTAAGTGAAATTTGGCTTTAATTCTGATCACGTACTTAAGCGACTCTCCAAGTCTATACCTCAATCCTATGAGAGACTAGTCCTTTTTCGGAAGGACAAACTTCTTAACTGAGAAGTCCTAGATTGAAGACTCCACTGAATAGAATGAGGATTGAGCCACGGGACAGCATGCCATCAACACTCTATAGTGGGGGGAAAAAACCAAATTTCAAAAAAGGAGGAAAAAAAAAAAAAAAAAAAAAAAATCGAGCTTAAGTATCAGTTTCCATCATGTTTAATTCATGACATTTCTACTGGCATCTAGGTGCTCAGAAGTTAACTATACTGACACCACGTGTTACTGAAAATTTAGTTATGCATATAAAAATAAAAGGCTATTTCCAACTTGCCCATAAAATCGGCACGAACAAACAGAAGAGAAAGACTCGACCCTAAAGAAGATAACGCGCAGCTCTTAATCTATCGTAGATGAAAGTCCATTCTTTTACCTGAAAGGAAAACATTCTTAAACACCATCCTTGTACGTTGTATAAATATTAATTAGTTTGTATCATTCATTAGCGAATAACTATACTAAGCGGCGTACAAAGAAGAGCTGGACTCAAAGAGGGCGTGCGGGGTCTGAAAAGCACCCTTCCCGCCCGAGACCACCTCAAACATTGAGTTCAGCCTGGTGCACGCCAGCCTGCCGAACTTCAGGCTCCGACACTACCAGACCCCCACCTCCAGGGAGGGCCCACGCACCTTGTCCACCCCCTGCTTTCCTCTGCAGCCCCCAATGCCCTCCCACCCACCCACCCACCCGCAAAACCAGCCAAACCGGCTTCTGCTTTTGGCCCCCAAACCAGTTGGCTTAGTGCCCGTTTAAATGTCAAATGTTCCCAATTACACCTGCTTCAAGACTCCTTTCATAGAGCTCCCTGCCTTTGATATTCAGAGGTGCTTTTGAAAGACCTTCTTCAACAAGAAGCATCTCGGCAGGCTTTTAGTCTCCATTTACTAACTCTTACCGAAACCGAACATCTTCTGACGTTGAGGGGGTGTTTCATACTAGTATGTTTTGTAAGTTGGTGTAAGTTTGTAAGTTTTGTAAGCTGTTACACAGATTATTTCCCCCAACACGCTTCCTTAGCGGAAGCGCGCAAAACGTCAAAGTAAATGCTTGCACCGATTCTTCAGTTCAGCCGCTCTTTGTGGCTTACGAGACGAGGCTTCCTAGACGCGTAGCCTCGCTCACTCACGCGCTACGCGGCCGTACCGTGCTTTTGGTGACGCGTACAGACCCTGCGGCGCACACCGGCGGTCTGGTCTCCCGTGGACTACAAAGAGGGATCCTTCCGCACGGGGAGAGGCAGGATCTCTCTTGCCTGCAGCGGGAGAGGCAGCTGCCAGCTGGACGGCACTCGATTTCTTCCTATTTACCTTTCTCCAGCCTCTCCGGCTTCAGCCGCAGCAGCCCCTGCCCACAGCCAGGCCCTTACCCGCCGCGCCGCCATGCCTTACCCCGGCCCCGGCCCTTACCCGCCGCGCCGCCATGCTGCTCTCGGGCACCACGCATGCGCCGGAGGGGCCACTGCTGATGCGCCAACGCCGGGCTGCAGTGCCGCCGCTGCAGGACCCTGCTTGGCGCCCCGAGCGCCCACCGGCACCGCGCACCTCGGGCGGCGGCGTTTCCTTACCGGGGGGCAGCAACGGGCGCGGGGGCATCACCCCGCAGGCACCGCGGCATCGCGTCGCCCGTAGCGGCGGACGGCAACGTGGAGCACAGCAGCACCCTCCGCGCATGCGCGGCGCCCAAGCCGCGGTGCCGCTTGCCGGGAAGCGGGCACCGCTGGAAGCCGGCAGAAAACCACACGAAAGCGGCAACAAAAACGACACCTCGCGCCGCGCAGCGGGGGCCCCGCCGGTAGCAAGGACTGCGTCTCCCGGCACGCGCCCGAGAGCAGCGCGGCTGCCCGGCAGCCGAGTCCGCAAAAACTACACCTCCCGGCATGCACTGGCAAACACAGCATGGCCGCCCGGCAGCCCCCTGCCGGAAGACTACGCCTCCCGGCGTGCTCCGCGAAGCACCCCAGCCGACGCGCTGCTTCCGGCGTGCCGCCACAGGCAGCCCGCCATGCTTTCTGACCCTGCAGGGACACCGTACCCGCCCTCCGCCGCACGCGGAAGACCCGCCGAGACGCGAGCGCAGCCCCGCGCTCGCCAGCGCCGCTCCGGGCTGCCCCGGCTCCGGCACGGCGCGGCCCCCCCGGATACGGATCCGGCTCCGGCACGGCGCGGCCCCCCCAGCCGCCCCGGCTCCGGCACGGCGCGGCAACCGGCTCCGGCTCCGGCTCCGACACGGCGCGGCCCGCCCCCCCCTTCAGCCGCCGCGGCCCCGCCGCTTCCCCTTGCATCCGACATGGCCCCCGCCGGCCCCGCCACCTTCCTCGGGGCTTTCCCCGGGAACCGCCGGTCCACTGCGCAGCCCCGCCACCAGACCCAGTGCCCCTCCCTCCGCAGGGGCTCCCTGGCCCCCAGCGAACCCCCCGCACCCGCCCCGGCACTCGGCAGAGGCGCCCCCCCCACCCCCGGGACGTTCGGGGTCCAAAAGGGACGCCCTGCCCCGCTCACCTTTTCTCCCGCGCCGCAGCCGCAGCCTGGCCACGCTCGGCGACCGCTCCGCTCCGCTCCTCCTGCGGCTCACACCGACCCCGCCACGGCCACCCGGGGCAGGGCAGCACCGGCGGCAGCCCCTCCCCAGCAGCCCCTTTACAGGGAGGGGCCATCACCAGCAGCCTCACTGGCCCCACCTGGGGCACCAGCAGCCTCACTGGCCCCACCTGGGGCACCAGCAGCCCCAGCCCCCAGCCCCCAGCCCCCAGTCGGAAGGAGCCCAGCGGGAACAGGGGCCACGGCCCCACCCTCACGGCATGTCACCTCGTCCCCGGGGCTCTGTCGCAGGCCCTCAGCCAGTGCAAAGGGAGTGCAAAGGCAGCCCGGAGTGCAAAGGAGATGGCGAGGGTTTATCCGGTCACACACATACCCAGTCCCGGGAGCCAGTCTGCTCCGGGCCCCCACCGCTCCCCCTGCCCTGGGACACCTCGGCAGTCGTTTCGGGAGCCACACTCATCACCCGGCAGGGAAGAGACCGTCAGTCGGTCTACCGGCTCCTGGGCAGAGGTGAAGGCCGCCGAAGAGGAGCAGCGGGGTGCGGGACGCTAGAAGCCGGGGGAGGGTGGCGTGAGAAAAGCGGCAGCCGGCTGGGCAGCGGGGGTGTAGCGAGAAAGCGTGAGGCAGGGACTGGGCCAGCGACAGAAAGACAGGGAGCCCAACAGAGATGGAGAAAGAAGCGGCAGGCAGACAGGAAGCGAGGCAGCAGAAAGAGGGAGAGGGAGCGGGACAGGGACTGACAAAGAAGGACGGGGAGCAGGACGGAGATGCAGAAAAAAACCCGCGATGGGCAGCATGACAGAGAGGGAGGAAAAAAGAAGAGGGACAGGGAGCCGGACAGAGAGAGAGAGAGAAAGAGAAAGAAAGACAAAAAAGCAACAAAGAACAGGGCAGGGAGGGAGGAATGAAACAACAGGGACAGGGAGCCAGGACAACGAACGATGGGGCGGGGGTGGACAGGGACACAACACAAACCAAACCACATAGCTACACACCGTCTCCAGGGCTGTTTCACACTGACGTTTTCTCTATCACAGCTTCTGCGCAGCATTTTTTAGCCCTTCTTAAATAGGTCATCCCAGAGGGGCTACCGGCGTTGCTGATGCAACTCGAGGCCGTTTCCTCTCGTCCTACCGCTTGTCGCTTGGGAGAAGAGACCACCACCCACCTCACCACAACCCCCTTTTCAGGCAGTTGTAGAGAGCGATAAGGTCTCCCCTCAGCCTCCTCTTCTCCAGACTGAACAACCCCAGCTCCCTCAGCCGCTCCTCGTGAGGCTCGTGCTCCAGACCCCTCACCAGCTTCACGGCCCTTCTCTGGGCACGCTCCAGCACCTCAGTGTCCTTCTTGTAGTGAGGGGCCCAAAACGGAACACAGCATTCGAGGTGCGGCCTCACCAGGGCCGAGTACAGGGGCACGATCGCTTCCCTCTTGCCCTTTAGTTTGACCAGCAGGCCTCGACTCACCCACGCCTGTCTCTCGCCTTCCTTTCCCGATTGCTTACCCCCGGGGATCGAGAGCCCTCGCACTCTTCGGAAAGCGTCCTTACAGATCCGCCAGCCCTGTTCCGCTCCCTCGTCCCCGTGGGCAGTTGCCCAGAGGATCCTATTGACTAACTGCTTGAACAGCTGGAAGTTTGCTTTCCTACAGTGCAGGGTCCCGACTTCACTCCTCGCCTGTCCCACATCCCTCAGGACCGAGAACTCCACCAGTGCACGATCGCTGCAGCCCAGGCTGCCTCCCACCGTGACATCGCTGACTACCTCGTTCGCGCTGGTGACCCTCAGGCCCAGCCTCGCGCGTCCCCTCTGGTAGGGCCGTCTGTTACCTGGCTTAAGAAGTTGTCCTCCGCGCGCTCCAGGAGTCTCCGGCGTTGCCTACAGCTCGCCGTGTAACTCTTCCAGCAGATGTCGGGGTGGCTGAAGTCCCCCGGCGGGGCGAGAGCCCGCGAGCGCGACGCCTCCTCCCGCAGCCGGAGCGAGAAGGGCTCGCCTGTAGGAAACACCAGCGACGAGGCTCCCTGTGTCCCCTCAGTCTCTCATTCTTACCCCTAAGCTTTCACCCTGCTCGGGGCTCTTAGTCAGAGACAGCTCTTCACAGTCGATCCATTTCTTGACGCGGAGGGCAACCCCTCCGCCCCTCTTTCCTCGCCTGCCCCTTCTGAACAGCCGGCGGCCATCGACAGCAGCGCTCCAGTCACGGGATTCGTCCCGCCAAGTTTCAGTAACGGCCACGAGGTCGTAGCTTTCTAGCGGCGCGGTGGCTGGCGGCTCCTCCCGTTTGCCGCCCGTGCTGCGCGCATCGGGGTAGAGGCACTTCAGCTGGGCTGTCGGCCGTGTCGCCTTCTCGGAGGAACGCCCCTTAACTCCCTTCAGGTACTCCACCCGTGTTTCCCTGTTGGCTCCTACTACCCGAGGAGCCCCCGGCTCACCTCCGTAAGACTTCAAGCGCGCTCCAGTGTACCCGGCACGTCCCAGAGCAACCGGCTGAGGGCCCTCGCTAGCAGCCCCTCCCTCTAGCCTTGGCGCGTCGTCCCACAGCTTGTCCCGAGCAAGCCTGACATTAAATCCCTCCCCCCGCCTCAAGCCTAGTTTGAAGGTAGGTCTGCCAACGAGCCCCGCTAGCCCACGAGCAAAGACCCTCTTCCCACTCTGAGAAAGGCAAATCCCACCCGACGCCAGCAGCTCTCCTGCTGCCGCGGAGAGCGTGCCGTTATTGAAGGTGGTCTGACGGACCGCAGAATGAGAACAAAGGCCCGGGAGCAGGACAGAGGGGAATAACGGGACAGCGAGCTGGACAGGGGGACACAGCGAGGAACGACGGGATAGGCAGCGGTACGGAGATAACACGGGCAGGAAGTCAGGGGGAGGACGGAGGACGGACAGAATAAGAGAAGAGAGACAGGGAGCGGGGCAGAGGTGGAGAAAAAAAACTTTAGAGATAGAGAGAGAAGGAGAGTGACAGGACCAAGGCAGAGAGATTGAGAAAGAAAAGCAAAAAAACCGCACAAAATCCCCAACAGTAGCAGGCCAGAGGGACAAGGAAAGACAGGGGGAAGGACAGAGAGATATCAAAAACAGGTGAGGGACAGGGAGCCAGGAAGTGGGATACCGCGGAAGGGAGAGGGACAGGGAGCAGGACGCGGGGATAGAGAGCCCACGAGAGCCACAGAGAGAATGGCAGAGAAATGGAACGAGAGAAAAAACAGGGACAGCGAGCGGGACAGAGAAGCGAAGCAGTAAGTAAGAGGACTAGGGAGCAGCCCAAAGGGTCAGAGAGAGTAAGAGATGAACAGGAAGGAGGACAGGGACAGCAAGATGCAGAATAAGAAAAAAACAGGGACAGCAAGCAAGACAAAGGCGGGGGCGGGGAGAGAGAGAGTGAGAAAGAAAAGGAAAGAGGGCGAAAGATACGAGGGCAGGGACATGGAATGGCACATACGGGTGCAGAGAGGAAAAGAAGGCCAGGGAGCAAGCCAGAGAAATTCTGGGGAGAAAAAAAGAGGCAGACGCAGATCAGGACAAAGGGATGGAAAAAGAAACGACAGCGCTAGGCTGCAGGACAGAGACGACAGAGGATGAAAAAAAGAGGGAGAGGGAGCAGGGCAAAAGCGCAGAGAGAAAAAGAAAAGGGAGCGGCAGAGCAAGAGAGAGGAAGAAGGAGCAGGACAGAAAAAGAGAGAGAAGAGGTACAGGGAAGCAGGGAAAAAAGAAAAAAAAAAAATCACAGCAGCACAGGAAAGAGAGGGACTGGGACACAGAAGAGGGGCCACAGGGCCCCGAGGACCCGGGACTCACCGCAGCTCTCGCTCTAGGCGCTGCCGGGAGACTTGGACCGTTCAGACGCTTCCTTCTCCTTCTCTCCTCCTTCTCCTGTAACTCCGGTCGCTTGGCTGTGCTCCACCTAAGAGAATATGTGGGCATCTCGCAGCTCTTACGAGACAGGGCTTCCTAGACGCGTAGCCGTGCTCGCGCACCACACGGCCGTACCGCGCTTTTGGTGATGCATACAGACCCCGCGGTGCACACAGGCGGTCTGGCCTCCTGTGGACTACAAAGAGGGATCCTTCCGCATGGGGAGAGGCAGGGTCTCTCTTGCCTGCAGCGGGAGAGGCAGCTGCCAGCCAGACGGCCTTCGATTTCTTCCTATTTACCGTTCTCCAGCCTCTCCAGCTTCAGCCGCGGCAGCTCCTGCCCACAGCCAGTAAGCGCTCCGCCTGTCCCATTTCACCCCGACACCGCGAGGAGAGCGAGGCCGGGCAGAGACAACCCACGCAAGCCTGAGGCGGGCACAGTCAACAGCATCCCTAGGGGAGGAACAGACAACCATGCCCTCAGCACAGCCTCTGGGAGAGGGAAAGAAGCAGCAGCGACAGTTATTACTGTAGCTCCCTGCCCGGACGGAGCCCCTCCTTCCGCAGGGACTTCTCCCAAGTGACAAGTGATAGGACAAGAGGAAACACCACAGGTCGCATCAGGGGAAGTTTAGGCTGGATATTAGGAAAAATTTCTTCACCGAAAGGGTTGTTGGACACTGCAACAGGCTGCCCAGGGAGGTGGTTGAGTCCTCATCCCTGGAGGTTTTTAAAAGACATGTGGATGAAGTGCTTTGTGACACGGTTTAGCAGTGGACTTAGCAGGGTTGGGTTAACAGTTGGACTTGATGATCTTAAAGGTCTTTTCCAAGCTAAATGAGCCTGCGATTCTGTGACTTCTGGAGATGCTGCTCCTTCCCTGCACGGCTGCTAACGGCACCCGCGTTAAGGAAGAATCAAGCACATTCGAGGGCCAGCTTGCCGCCACCAGGACAGGGCTCGGGAGTGGCCTGGGGCTACGGGACAGGCCTCACGGGAGGTGCCGGAGCTGGGGGCAGCTGCACGGGGGGCAGCTGCGGGGCCGGGGGAGGCTCGGGGACAGGTCTGGCGAGTTGGGGGGACAGCCGGGGGCTGCGCCTGGGCGGCCGTCCGCCTCCTTCCCCTCTTCCCCTCTGCCAGCTCTCGGCTGGCTCCCGGGGGCTGCCCGGACCCCGCCCGCCTCCAGCTGAGCGGGAGCCTGCCGCAGCGGCCGGTTCGAAGCCTCCCGTCCTGCCACCCCGGGCAGCGGCAAGCAGGAGACACCCCCGCACGGCCCCCCACCCCCGGGGCCACCACCGCCTGGGACGTTCGGGGTCCAAAAGGGACGCCCTGCCCCGCTCACCTTTTCTCCCGCGCCGCAGCCGCAGCCTGGCCACGCTCGGCCACCGCTCTGCTCCTCCCGCGGCTCACACCGACCCCGCCACGGCCACCCGGGGCAGGGCAGCACCGGCGGCAGCCCCTCCCCAGCAGCCCCTTTACAGGGAGGGGCCATCACCAGCAGCCCCACTGGCCCCACCTGGGGCTCCCCCAGCCCGCAGCTGCAGCCGCAGCCCCTTACAGCCACTCTATCACCTCCTCCCCTGGACTCTGTGACAGCCGCTCTCCAAGTGCACAGCCCTACAGCCACAGCCGGGACTGCAAAGGACACGGCGAGTCTTTATTCATTAAGGCATAGAAGTCCCGAGGGCGACTGTGCTTCGGGGCTCGGTGCCGGTACACTGCCCCTTCGCCGGGCTTCCCGGATGTAGCGCATGCGCGGTGGCTGCTTCTCGTCGCTCTCTGCTGCCACCTGGTGATAGTGGTGCGGTACTGCAGTCCGAGCGATCCGCATGCGCAGTGTTGCTTTTTTTGCCGCGCTCGCTGCTTCTCTCATGTGACCAAAGTCCGGTACTGCAGACGGGCTCCGCGCATGCGCAGTGGCTGGGTTTTTTTACAGCGCTCGCTGCCGCCACCCTGTGACCAACGCGCGGTACTGCAGCCCGAGCGTCGCGCATGCGCAGTGCGTCCTTTCTGACTGCTCTCGCTGCTGCCACCCTGTGGCCAAAATGCGGTACTGCAGCCCGAGTGCTCCGCATGCGCAGTGGCCGCTTTTTTGCTGCGCTCAGTGCTGCCGCCCTGTGACCAAAGCCCGGTACTGCAGGCTGGGCGCCGCGCATGCGCAGTGGCGGGCTTTTGCCGCCCCTCGCTGCTGCCACCCTGTGACCAGAAGGCGGTACTGCAGTCGGACGCCGCGCATGCGCAGTGGCGGGGTGTTCTCCGAGCTCGCTGCCGCCACCCTGTGACCAACGTCCGGTACTGCAGCCTGGCCCGCGCATGCGCAGTGGCGGGGTTTTCGCCACGCTCGCTGCTGCCACCGTGTGACCAAACCCTGGTACTGCACGCCGAGTCCTGCGCATGCGCAGTGGCCGCCTTTTGGCCGCGCTCAGTGCTGCCGCCCTGTGACCAAAGCCCGGTACTGCAGCCCGGGGGCCGCGCATGCGCGGTGGCTTTCCCTGGGGCCCGAAGTTAAGCCCTTTTTGCCCCAAAATTATTTCCTTTTTTTTTTTTTTTTTTTTTTTTTTTTTTTTTTTTTTTCCCTTTTCTCCCCATGGCAAACTCACAATCAGGGGATTGGGGTATTTTCACGCCATGAGGGCAGGTCCCGTCCCGTCCCCCCACCCGCGCGCACGGCCCCTTTTAAGAGTCTGGTGCATCACAGACGTTGACACTCACGGAGCTGTTGACACACAGCCCCCACCTACGGAATGTGCTGATGTTGTGTACAGCATCTATTGCCACTGGGGTATCCCTTTAGAGATACAGGTCTTGACACAGAGAACTATTTACACTTCTCTACAACACGTTCAGACTGACAAAAGGGTAAGTAGAGATAACAGAGCTCCGTTTAGACCCTGCCTCTTGACACTACACGGCAGTACCTATTCAGACACCTGCTAACACTTACCTGCTTAGACCACGCAAGTTTGGACTTGGGTATTTCGACACCCGAGTATCTTTGCAGACCTCGCTATTTACACTTGTATCTGGTTACGCAGCTGTACACTCAGATCTCCGTTTACGCTTCTGCCTCTTTAGACTTACCAGGTAACGCGTAGCAAGTGCAGCCAGCTCTGTTCAGAGCTCTTTTCTATTTTAAACACCTCTGTATTGTCAAGCATGTCTTTTTTTTTTTTTTTAGCATTTTAAGGTCCTTTATTTAATTTCTACATACACGAGTTATTTAGTATTTTAAAACCCTATCTCTCTCTATTTAGAATTTTCTATATTCCAAATTCCCTTTTATAATATAGTAGATAGAGGGTTTTATTTTTAAATCCTTTTATATATATATTAAATGAGCATTTTTTTTTAGTAACTACAAAACCGAGACTTTTCTCTATTTCAATGCCTCACACCCATATTTAGAGTTTTTAAATTTTTTTTTTTTCCCCTCTCCACTCAACCCCATGAATTTTCAGGCATTTTTGGGCTGGGACCCCCCTTTTTTGGCAGGACCCCCCTATGACCCACCAACCCCCACTCACCTGCTCCTCCACAGCATCATCACATCCACCGACCCCCCCCCCTGCCTCTGGTGTCATTTGGGGCACCCCATCACACCCCCCAGACCCCTCCAACCCCACCCTTTTTATTCACAAACACCCCCCCCCCCCAAAAAAAAAAAGACACAAAACAAGGGAAACTGCCCCAACCAGCAGCTCATTCCTTTAATAATGTCATTCACGTATGTACATGCCCCCCCACAAGGGGGGCTCTGCTAGACAAACAAAGGGGGGGGTGGCCCCCCCAAAGGGTTGCAGTCCCCTCGGACCCCGTCCCCCAGGCCGGCAGCTGCCCCACGGAGCGTGCCAGAGGATGGTGCCACGTCTTTTGCTCGGGCTCTGCTCTGCGATGCTCCACCTCCGTTCCAGTGCCGGGACGGGCTGCCCTGGACCACAAACGTCCCCGGCCCTTGCCCTTGCCCTGCTGCTGCACATCCCGCTTGCTCGGCCCATAAAATTGGAAGTGAAGGGTAAAACTTCAAAAAGAGGAAAATAAAAAGAATAAATTTCAGTAATTCACTTGATAACAGAAGGTGTGTGGATGTCTACATCCGTCCAGGAAAAATACGTATACTGCAATGCAAAAGGAAAATCAAATACTTTTAATTTGTCTCGCATCGCTGTGAATTGATACCATTAAACTGTCTAGCCGCAAAATGCACACAGTTTGACTAGGGCTTTGTTCTCTGTGCGTCACGCAATTAGGAGGGACATCCGGCCAGCTGCACTGCCCGAGAGACGCTACTGAACTGCCAGGGAAACGCGCCACTGAAAGCGAGACGGACGCCAAGTGCTTCAGAGCGCTCCGTCAAAATACTGGCAAAGAGCCCCGTAACCTTCTACGGCCTCTCTTTTTAAAGATTTAGAACAAACACCTACCTGCTTAAATACACCTAGTCAATCGTATGCTACAGCTATTTGGCACTTACAGTTTAAACAATCCAAGTCCGTTTTTAAACGATACAATTGTAACTTTTTTTAAAAAAAAAAAAGTTTCACTGATGACAGAAAAATCGGCGAGATAAGAAGTCACCCATACAGTTTCGCTTTTGAAAAGGAAAAATTAAATCCCCAGTGCTTCAATACATAAGGCTACCGAAAAGGACTGGCGAATTTGCCAATGCTTTTGGCTGCACCGAAGCATGCGGAGGAACACGTTTTTATGGTATCTCGACTGTTACAACTGAGAACCTGCAGACCAGCGACGCCATCAACTTTTGGAAGCCGCGCTACTACGCTCGGGTCTCTGGAAGAAAATGGACCTTTTTTGGGGGGTTTTGGTTTGGTTTTTTTTGGGGGTTTTTTTTTTTTTGGAAGAGAGTGAAAAGTCTTGTTGCTGATGACTTCTACTGCCAAGCACACCACCTCTGAAGTTCCGCTCCGAGAGGAAGTTCATAAAATGCAACTTCTTTGAACGAGAAAGATTTCGATGCCGGAAAATCTCTTTCCGACCGAAGCAAAGAAATTACACGCCGTAGGCGAAGGAAAAAGGACGTCACTGAAGCAGTAACTCACCAAAAGCGCATCAGGACTCGACGTCACCAGTTGCAAGGCTGCTAATGCTTCTTGGGAAAGCCTGGAAAACCCACGGAAGCGACGCCGATTTGTCCGCGTCTCCTCTTTGACCTCGACCGCTTTTAGTACAGATGCCCGCATCTCAGTAAGGTTTACGAGTACTACTACAAGATACTTTAAAAACTTACTGACTGAAAAAGCCTAAAGCTTTTATCATTAAAACAAAGTCCGTCTCCTCCAAACATCTGAACTCTTACGAACAGCTTCTTTCCTCTTTTGGTACAAAATTATTTTCACGGTTATCATTTCATAGTAAGCGCACAGAAACAGACGATTACGCTTTCAGCAAGAGAAAATAAAGGGAGGGAAGCAAGCTTTGCATAGGCGTAATACGCTCCAGAACGGACCTTCTTGTTAGTACTCGCGTTAAAACTTTTAACGCAAAAACTATAGGAGGAGAGTTGGTACTTTCTTAACGTCAACCTTAAAGCGCATACTACAAATACCTTAGGAACAACGCGGACACACGTCGTAGACGTACCTTGTACTTGCAGACCGCTGTGGATTCTTTCCATCTGTCTTGTCCTTCCACGGCATAGCGAAGACTTCCTCACCTTATACATCCCAAGCGGAATATTTTTGCTAAAAGAGTACAGCAACACAGCTGTCCTTGTCAGCCGCCTCGTTGAAAAAAAGGAATGATTTTGTCCCGGCCGTTTCTCCAAACGGTCACGATCTTTTCAAAGCTGCGCTTGTGCCACCAAACCTGCTTAGGGTCCCTCCCAGCTTTTGACTGTCCTTAGATCTAAAGGCACACGCTCTATTCCGTCGTCCCACAGCAAAAATACAAAGACCCAGAGCACGACCCTGTGGATGTCCACACACCTCGCTGTTTTCACGAGGAGCCGCTGAGCATTCCTGCGAGCGCAGCTGCACGCGCCGGATTAGTTGCACCTACGCCGGGAGTCGCCGATGACGCTTTCTGAACCTTTAAACCGAAAACCGCATCTTGACATTTCGCCACCGCAGAAACGATCCGCAACGAGAACTGTACAAACACGCAGTAACACAAATTGCAAGCCCGCAGCAGCGACAGCCGCAGCAACATTTAGGCCAGGAACAAGGGAGAAAAATAAAAACAGCTTCATCTCGTGCACAGGAAAGCAGCAGACAGAGGAAAGGGCCAGCATTCACAGCCCTTACAGAAAACAGGCATTCTCCTCCCATTCCTAAACCCATCTCTTAGGTCTAAATATCACAACGCCACTAGAGCAATATCGAGAGTACGGAAGAACAGCCCTGCCACTGGACATCCCATTGACTGGCGCGATTTACATAGCGGGACACAGACAGAAGCACGTGTTTTTCCACGCACAACCCTGAATTCCCAGAAAGTTTAGGCTTACCAAAAATAGCCACTTGGAACATACTGCCAAACAACACTGGGCAATAAACCTTTGAGGTGTCCGACAGGCGCAAGTTGCTGGTAACTCGCTCTTTGCTTCCCGTCGTCGTCGTTCTTCCTTCAGAAATTCTGCCTGTAGCCAAGTTACCCACTACGGGTTCAAGCATTTACCTTCCTGGTAGCACCAGCACATTTACACAGGCAAGTAACTTAATCGCTCTTCTAAAATGATCCAAACGAAAATTACAGCCACGAAAGAGGAGCGAAAGAGAAGTAAAGGAGAGATCAGGCAGCAAAAGAGCTCTGCAGGCTGGCACCAGTCAACACCGCGCTCTTAAAAAGACCCACAAAACCCCAACCAACCAACAACAAAACGAAACCACGACCTTGCGGTTGGTTGGTTTGTTTTCTGTCGGTGCTCATTCCCAGCATACTGTCTTGTCAGAGCATGAAGTGCAGATGGTCTGTATCCCGATGACCTTTGCACGCAACGAATACGTGTTCAGAAATAGTCCAAATCTCTAAGACCGGTGTCATCTTTATGGTTTTAATGAACATAACTCCATCTTACTGACCTATGCCTCGCTGAGGAAACTAATTAGCTTTTAAGCATAGCCTATCTTGGGGGGAGGGAAACAAAATGTGTTAAGAGACTGAAAAAAAATTACGATTCACAGCTCCCAACCATGAGGGAGTAGTGGGGAAATTAATGAATGAACAGCAGCAACATTAAGTGAAATTTGGCTTTAATTCTGATCACGTACTTAAGCGACTCTCCAAGTCTATACCTCAATCCTATGAGAGACTAGTCCTTTTTCGGAAGGACAAACTTCTTAACTGAGAAGTCCTAGATTGAAGACTCCACTGAATAGAATGAGGATTGAGCCACGGGACAGCATGCCATCAACACTCTATAGTGGGGGGAAAAAAACAAATTTCAAAAAAGAAAAAAACAAAACAAAACAAAACAAAAATCGAGCTTAAGTATCAGTTTCCATCATGTTTAATTCATGACATTTCTACTGGCATCTAGGTGCTCAGAAATTAACTATACTGACACCACGCGTTACTGAAAATTTAGTTATGCATATAAAAATAAAAGGCTATTTCCAACTTGCCCATAAAATCGGCACGAACAAACAGAAGAGAAAGACTCGACCCTAAAGAAGATAACGCGCAGCTCTTAATGTATCGTAGATGAAAGTCCATTCTTTTACCTGAAAGGAAAACATTCTTAACTACCCAGGGACCAATTCAGGAGCGAGGCGTGCTCTGTTAACCGCCCATTTTCCCTCGGCTTTTCCGCACTGGCAGCAAATTTGCCTTTTCTCTGTGTTTGATGCAAAATATCTGTAGTGCCCTTGAATGAACTCGCAAGATTTTCTCCCCGCTCCCCCAGCCCCACGCGCGCGACTACCTGAGCAGCACGCGGAATCAACCACGCAGGACTTTCTCCACGTGACGCAGAAGGCGGCGCTGGGAAAAGAGGAGGCAGAAAATGAACTGGTTTGTCGCACCCAGCCAACGGTGAAAACACAGGGGAGGATTCTGCCAGAGGGGCCGCGTGGGGCTGGGCGGCGCACCCCAGGAGCTCCGACCGGCCGGTTTCTCTCCCCTTTGCCAGGTACCAGGGAGACGAGGATGCCTCGTGCTGCCGCCTCGCCCTCGCCCCCTCACAGCGGGGCTGCCCTGGGAGAGCCAGGGGACCCCCCCCACCACACTTTTGCCCTCGGGGAACCTGGGACGGGAGAGACCCTCCAGGCAGAGAGAGGTGCGTGGCGTGGATTTAAGCCCCGAGGCCCCGAGGGAAGAGGCTGGGCCCGCTGGCAGAAGGATGACTCGCCTCCCTGCGGCTCGGAGCTCCTCGCTGGAGTCAGCCCTGCCTGCGCCTGGCTGCTCCTCAGCCGCGCTGGGAGTGCCGGCCAGCTGACGGATGCTCCGGCGAATAGACGCTCCAGCTAACTGCAGCTCCTGCTCATTACAGCTGCAGGTAATTTTGGCTCTGGCTTTAACGCACGCTCCAGGCAGCGGACACCCCGTCTCGTTCCAGCTCCTGCTTGCTACGGTTCCGGCTAATTGAAGCTTCAGCTCTGCACTGAAGCTCCAGTTGATTTCAGCTCCTTCTCCTTACAAGCTCCAGCTAGTTGCAGCAGTCTGGGCTTCTGGCAAGGTTGTAAATCAATTGCTGTCAAAACTTGAGCATTAGAATTAAACACCATCCTTGTACGTTGTATAAATATTAATTAGTTTGTATCATTCATTAGCGAATAACTATACTAAGCGGCGTACAAAGAAGAGCTGGACTCAAAGAGGGCGTGCGGGGTCTGAAAAGCACCCTTCCCGCCCGAGACCACCTCAAACATTGAGTTCAGCCTGGTGCACGCCAGCCTGCCGAACTTCAGGCTCCGACACTACCAGACCCCCACCTCCAGGGAGGGCCCACGCACCTTGTCCACCCCCTGCTTTCCTCTGCAGCCCCCAATGCCCTCCCACCCACCCACCCACCCGCAAAACCAGCCAAACCGGCTTCTGCTTTTGGCCCCCAAACCAGTTGGCTTAGTGCCCGTTTAAATGTCAAATGTTCCCAATTACACCTGCTTCAAGACTCCTTTCATAGAGCTCCCTGCCTTTGATATTCAGAGGTGCTTTTGAAAGACCTTCTTCAACAAGAAGCATCTCGGCAGGCTTTTAGTCTCCATTTACTAACTCTTACCGAAACCGAACATCTTCTGACGTTGAGGGGGTGTTTCATACTAGTATGTTTTGTAAGTTGGTGTAAGTTTGTAAGTTTTGTAAGCTGTTACACAGATTATTTCCCCCAACACGCTTCCTTAGCGGAAGCGCGCAAAACGTCAAAGTAAATGCTTGCACCGATTCTTCAGTTCAGCCGCTCTTTGTGGCTTACGAGACGAGGCTTCCTAGACGAGTAGCCACGCTCACTCACGCGCTACGCGGCCGTACCGTGCTTTTGGTGACGCGTACAGACCCTGCGGCGCACACCGGCGGTCTGGTCTCCCGTGGACTACAAAGAGGGATCCTTCCGCACGGGGAGAGGCAGGATCTCTCTTGCCTGCAGCGGGAGAGGCAGCTGCCAGCTGGACGGCACTCGATTTCTTCCGCTTTACCTTTCTCCGGCCTCTCCGGCTTCAGCCGCAGCAGCCCCTGCCCACAGCCAGTAAGCGCTCCGCCCGTCCCTTTTCCACGCCGCGACGAGAGCGAGGCCGGGCAGAGACAACCCACGCAAGCCGGAGGCGGGCACAGTCAAGGGCATCCCCGGGGGAGGAACAGACAACCCTGCCCTCGGCGCAGCCTCTGGGAGAGGGAAAGAAGCAGCAGCGACCGTTATTACCGTAGCTCCTTCCCCGCACAGCCGGAGGCCCTCCTTCCGCAGGGACTTCTGGAGACCCCGCTCCTTCCCCGCACGGCTGCTAACGGCACCCGCCTCCTTAAGGGAGAACCAAGCGCATTCGAGGGCCAGCTTACTGCCGCCGGGACAGGGCTTGCGGGTGGCCTGGGGCTACAGGACAGCTGGGGGCTGCGCCTGGGCAGCTGTCTGCCTCCTTCCCCTCTGCCAGCCCGCGCCTGGCTCCCGGGGGCTGCCCGGACCCGGCCCGCCTCCAGCTGAGCGGCAGCCTGCCACAGCGGCCGGTTCGCAGCCTCCCGCCCGGCGGGCAGGAGACACCCCCGCAGGCGCCCAAGGCCTCGCGCCTCACCGGCGGCCGCGGCCCCGGCCCCGGCCCTTACCCGCCGCGCCGCCATGCTGCTCTCGGGCACCACGCATGCGCCGGAGGGGCCACTGCTGATGCGCCAACGCCGGGCTGCAGTGCCGCCGCTGCAGGACCCTGCTTGGCGCCCCGAGCGCCCACCGGCACCGCGCACCTCGGGCGGCGGCGTTTCCTTACCGGGGGGCAGCAACGGGCGCGGGGGCATCACCCCGCAGGCACCGCGGCATCGCGTCGCCCGTAGCGGCGGACGGCAACGTGGAGCACAGCAGCACCCTCCGCGCATGCGCGGCGCCCAAGCCGCCGTGCCGCTTGCCGGGAAGCGGGCACCGCTGGAAGCCGGCAGAAAACCACACGAAAGCGGCAACAAAAACGACACCTCGCGCCGCGCAGCGGGGGCCCCGCCGGTAGCAAGGACTGCGTCTCCCGGCACGCGCCCGAGAGCAGCGCGGCTGCCCGGCAGCCGAGTCCGCAAAAACTACACCTCCCGGCATGCACTGGCAAACACAGCATGGCCGCCCGGCAGCCCCCTGCCGGAAGACTACGCCTCCCGGCGTGCTCCGCGAAGCACCCCAGCCGACGCGCTGCTTCCGGCGTGCCGCCACAGGCAGCCCGCCATGCTTTCTGACCCTGCAGGGACACCGTACCCGCCCTCCGCCGCACGCGGAAGACCCGCCGAGACGCGAGCGCAGCCCCGCGCTCGCCAGCGCCGCTCCGGGCTGCCCCGGCTCCGGCACGGCGCGGCCCCCCCGGATACGGATCCGGCTCCGGCACGGCGCGGCCCCCCCCAGCCGCCCCGGCTCCGGCACGGCGCGGCAACCGGCTCCGGCTCCGGCTCCGACACGGCGCGGCCCGCCCCCCCCTTCAGCCGCCGCGGCCCCGCCGCTTCCCCTTGCATCCGACATGGCCCCCGCCGGCCCCGCCACCTTCCTCGGGGCTTTCCCCGGGAACCGCCGGTCCACTGCGCAGCCCCGCCACCAGACCCAGTGCCCCTCCCTCCGCAGGGGCTCCCTGGCCCCCAGCGAACCCCCCGCACCCGCCCCGGCACTCGGCAGAGGCGCCCCCCCCACCCCCGGGGCCACCACCGCCTGGGACGTTCGGGGTCCAAAAGGGACGCCCTGCCCCGCTCACCTTTTCTCCCGCGCCGCAGCCGCAGCCTGGCCACGCTCGGCGACCGCTCCGCTCCGCTCCTCCTGCGGCTCACACCGACCCCGCCACGGCCACCCGGGGCAGGGCAGCACCGGCGGCAGCCCCTCCCCAGCAGCCCCTTTACAGGGAGGGGCCATCACCAGCAGCCTCACTGGCCCCACCTGGGGCACCAGCAGCCTCACTGGCCCCACCTGGGGCACCAGCAGCCCCAGCCCCCAGTCCCCAGCCGGAAGGAGCCCAGCGGGAACAGGGGCCACGGCCCCACCCTCACGGCATGTCACCTCGTCCCCGGGGCTCTGTCGCAGGCCCTCAGCCAGTGCAAAGGGAGTGCAAAGGCAGCCGGGAGTGCAAAGGAGATGGCGAGGGTTTATCCGGTCACACACATACCCAGTCCCGGGAGCCAGTCTGCTCCGGGCCCCCACCGCTCCCCCTGCCCTGGGACACCTCGGCAGTCGTTTCGGGAGCCACACTCATCACCCGGCAGGGAAGAGACCGTCAGTCGGTCTACCGGCTCCTGGGCAGAGGTGAAGGCCGCCGAAGAGGAGGAGCGGGGTGCGGGACGCTAGAAGCCGGGGGAGGGTGGCGTGAGAAAAGCGGCAGCCGGCTGGGCAGCGGGGGTGTAGCGAGAAAGCGTGAGGCAGGGACTGGGCCAGCGACAGAAAGACAGGGAGCCCAACAGAGATGGAGAAAGAAGCGGCAGGCAGACAGGAAGAGAGGCAGCAGAAAGAGGGAGAGGGAGCGGGACAGGGACCGACAAAGAAGGACGGGGAGCAGGACGGAGATGCAGAAAAAAACCCGCGATGGGCAGCATGACAGAGAGGGAGGAAAAAAGAAGAGGGACAGGGAGCCGGACAGAGAGAGAGAGAGAAAGAGAAAGACAAAAAAGCAACAAAGAACAGGGCAGGGAGGGAGGAATGAAACAACAGGGACAGGGAGCCAGGACAACGAACGATGGGGCGGGGGTGGACAGGGACACAACACAAACCGAACCACATAGCTACACACCGTCTCCAGGGCTGTTTCACACTGACGTTTTCTCTATCACAGCTTCTGCGCAGCATTTTTTAGCCCTTCTTAAATAGGTCATCCCAGAGGGGCTACCGGCGTTGCTGATGCAACTCGAGGCCGTTTCCTCTCGTCCTACCGCTTGTCGCTTGGGAGAAGAGACCACCACCCACCTCACCACAACCCCCTTTTCAGGCAGTTGTAGAGAGCGATAAGGTCTCCCCTCAGCCGCCTCTTCTCCAGACTGAACAACCCCAGCTCCCTCAGCCGCTCCTCGTGAGGCTCGTGCTCCAGACCCCTCACCAGCTTCACGGCCCTTCTCTGGGCACGCTCCAGCACCTCAGTGTCCTTCTTGGAGTGAGGGGCCCAAAACGGAACACAGCATTCGAGGTGCGGCCTCACCAGGGCCGAGTACAGGGGCACGATCGCTTCCCTCTTGCCCTTTAGTTTGACCAGCAGGCCTCGACTCACCCACGCCTGTCTCTCGCCTTCCTTTCCCGATTGCTTACCCCCGGGGATCGAGAGCCCTCGCACTCTTCGGAAAGCGTCCTTAAAGATCCGCCAGCCCTGTTCCGCTCCCTCGTCCCCGTGGGCAGTTGCCCAGAGGATCCTATTGACTAACTGCTTGAACAGCTGGAAGTTTGCTTTCCTACAGTGCAGGGTCCCGACTTCACTCCTCGCCTGTCCCACATCCCTCAGGACCGAGAACTCCACCAGTGCACGATCGCTGCAGCCCAGGCTGCCTCCCACCGTGACATCGCTGACTACCTCGTTCGCGCTGGTGACCCTCAGGCCCAGCCTCGCGCGTCCCCTCTGGTAGGGCCGTCTGTTACCTGGCTTAAGAAGTTGTCCTCCGCGCGCTCCAGGAGTCTCCTGCGTTGCCTACAGCTCGCCGTGTAACTCTTCCAGCAGATGTCGGGGTGGCTGAAGTCCCCCGGCGGGGCGAGAGCCCGCGAGCGCGACGCCTCCTCCCGCAGCCGGAGCGAGAAGGGCTCGCCTGTAGGAAACACCAGCGACGAGGCTCCCTGTGTCCCCTCAGTCTCTCATTCTTACCCCTAAGCTTTCACCCTGCTCGTGGCTCTTAGTCAGAGACAGCTCTTCACAGTCGATCCATTTCTTGACGCGGAGGGCAACCCCTCCGCCCCTCCTTCCTCGCCTGCCCCTTCTGAACAGCCGGCGGCCATCGACAGCCGCGCTCCAGTCACGGGATTCGTCCCGCCAAGTTTCAGTAACGGCCACGAGGTCGTAGCTTTCTAGCGGCGCGGTGGCTGGCGGCTCCTCCCGTTTGCCGCCCGTGCTGCGCGCATCGGGGTAGAGGCACTTCAGCTGGGCTGTCGGCCGTGTCGCCTTCTCGGAGGAACGCCCCTTAACTCCCTTCAGGTACTCCACCCGTGTTTCCCTGTTGGCTCCTACTACCCGAGGAGCCCCCGGCTCACCTCCGTAAGACTTCAAGCGCGCTCCAGTGTACCCGGCACGTCCCAGAGCAACCGGCTGAGGGCCCTCGCTAGCAGCCCCTCCCTCTAGCCTTGGCGCGTCGTCCCACAGCTTGTCCCGAGCAAGCCTGACATTAAATCCCTCCCCCCGCCTCAAGCCTAGTTTGAAGGTAGGTCTGCCAACGAGCCCCGCTAGCCCACGAGCAAAGACCCTCTTCCCACTCTGAGAAAGGCAAATCCCACCCGACGCCAGCAGCTCTCCTGCTGCCGCGGAGAGCGTGCCGTTATTGAAGGTGGTCTGACGGACCGCAGAATGAGAACAAAGGCCCGGGAGCAGGACAGAGGGGAATAACGGGACAGCGAGCTGGACAGGGGGACACAGCGAGGAACGACGGGATAGGCAGCGGTACGGAGATAACACGGGCAGGAAGTCAGGGGGAGGACGGAGGACGGACAGAATAAGAGAAGAGAGACAGGGAGCGGGGCAGAGGTGGAGAAAAAAAACTTTAGAGATAGAGAGAGGAGGAGAGTGACAGGACCAAGGCAGAGAGATTGAGAAAGAAAAGCAAAAAAACCGCACGAAATCCCCAACAGTAGCAGGCCAGAGGGACAAGGAAAGACAGGGGGAAGGACAGAGAGATATCAAAAACAGGTGAGGGACAGGGAGCCAGGAAGTGGGATACCGCGGAAGGGAGAGGGACAGGGAGCAGGACGCGGGGATAGAGAGCCCACGAGAGCCACAGAGAGAATGGCAGAGAAATGGAACGAGAGAAAAAACAGGGACAGCGAGCGGGACAGAGAAGCGAAGCAGTAAGTAAGAGGACTAGGGAGCAGCCCAAAGGGTCAGAGAGAGTAAGAGATGAACAGGAAGGAGGACAGGGACAGCAAGATGCAGAATAAGAAAAAAACAGGGACAGCAAGCAAGACAAAGGCGGGGGGGGAGAGAGAGAGAGTGAGAAAGAAAAGGAAAGAGGGCGAAAGATACGAGGGCAGGGACATGGAATGGCACATACGGGTGCAGAGAGGAAAAGAAGGCCAGGGAGCAAGCCAGAGAAATTCTGGGGAGAAAAAAAGAGGCAGACGCAGATCAGGACAAAGGGATGGAAAAAGAAACGACAGCGCTAGGCTGCAGGACAGAGACGACAGAGGATGAAAAAAAGAGGGAGAGGGAGCAGGGCAAAAGCGCAGAGAGAAAAAGAAAAGGGAGCGGCAGAGCAAGAGAGAGGAAGAAGGAGCAGGACAGAAAAAGAGAGAGAAGAGGTACAGGGAAGCAGGGAAAAAAGAAAAAAAAAATCACAGCAGCACAGGAAAGAGAGGGACTGGGACACAGAAGAGGGGCCACAGGGCCCCGAGGACCCGGGACTCACCGCAGCTCTCGCTCTAGGCGCTGCCGGGAGACTTGGACCGTTCAGACGCTTCCTTCTCCTTCTCTCCTCCTTCTCCTGTAACTCCGGTCGCTTGGCTGTGCTCCACCTAAGAGAATATGTGGGCATCTCGCAGCTCTTACGAGACAGGGCTTCCTAGACGCGTAGCCTTGCTCGCGCACTACACGGCCGTACCGCGCTTTTGGTGATGCATACAGACCCCGCGGTGCACACAGGCGGTCTGGCCTCCTGTGGACTACAAAGAGGGATCCTTCCGCATGGGGAGAGGCAGGGTCTCTCTTGCCTGCAGCGGGAGAGGCAGCTGCCAGCCAGACGGCCTTCGATTTCTTCCTATTTACCGTTCTCCAGCCTCTCCAGCTTCAGCCGCGGCAGCTCCTGCCCACAGCCAGTAAGCGCTCCGCCTGTCCCATTTCACCCCGACACCGCGAGGAGAGCGAGGCCGGGCAGAGACAAGCCACGCAAGCCTGAGGCGGGCACAGTCAACAGCATCCCTAGGGGAGGAACAGACAACCATGCCCTCAGCACAGCCTCTGGGAGAGGGAAAGAAGCAGCAGCGACAGTTATTACTGTAGCTCCCTGCCCGGACGGAGCCCCTCCTTCCGCAGGGACTTCTCCCAAGTGACAAGTGATAGGACAAGAGGAAACACCACAGGTCGCATCAGGGGAAGTTTAGGCTGGATATTAGGAAAAATTTCTTCACCGAAAGGGTTGTTGGACACTGCAACAGGCTGCCCAGGGAGGTGGTTGAGTCCTCATCCCTGGAGGTTTTTAAAAGACATGTGGATGAAGTGCTTTGTGACACGGTTTAGCAGTGGACTTAGCAGGGTTGGGTTAACAGTTGGACTTGATGATCTTAAAGGTCTTTTCCAAGCTAAATGAGCCTGCGATTCTGTGACTTCTGGAGATGCTGCTCCTTCCCTGCACGGCTGCTAACGGCACCCGCGTTAAGGAAGAATCAAGCACATTCGAGGGCCAGCTTGCCGCCACCAGGACAGGGCTCGGGAGCGGCCTGGGGCTACGGGACAGGCCTCACGGGAGGTGCCGGAGCTGGGGGCAGCTGCACGGGGGGCAGCTGCGGGGCCGGGGGAGGCTCGGGGACAGGTCTGGCGAGTTGGGGGGACAGCCGGGGGCTGCGCCTGGGCGGCCGTCCGCCTCCTTCCCCTCTTCCCCTCTGCCAGCTCTCGGCTGGCTCCCGGGGGCTGCCCGGACCCCGCCCGCCTCCAGCTGAGCGGGAGCCTGCCGCAGCGGCCGGTTCGAAGCCTCCCGTCCTGCCACCCCGGGCAGCGGCAAGCAGGAGACACCCCCGCACGGCCCCCCACCCCCGGGGCCACCACCGCCTGGGACGTTCGGGGTCCAAAAGGGACGCCCTGCCCCGCTCACCTTTTCTCCCGCGCCGCAGCCGCAGCCTGGCCACGCTCGGCCACCGCTCTGCTCCTCCCGCGGCTCACACCGACCCCGCCACGGCCACCCGGGGCAGGGCAGCACCGGCGGCAGCCCCTCCCCAGCAGCCCCTTTACAGGGAGGGGCCATCACCAGCAGCCCCACTGGCCCCACCTGGGGCTCCCCCAGCCCGCAGCTGCAGCCGCAGCCCCTTACAGCCACTCTATCACCTCCTCCCCTGGACTCTGTGACAGCCGCTCTCCAAGTGCACAGCCCTACAGCCACAGCCGGGACTGCAAAGGACACGGCGAGTCTTTATTCATTAAGGCATAGAAGTCCCGAGGGCGACTGTGCTTCGGGGCTCGGTGCCGGTACACTGCCCCTTCGCCGGGCTTCCCGGATGTAGCGCATGCGCGGTGGCTGCTTCTCGTCGCTCTCTGCTGCCACCTGGTGATAGTGGTGCGGTACTGCAGTCCGAGCGATCCGCATGCGCAGTGTTGCTTTTTTTGCCGCGCTCGCTGCTTCTCTCATGTGACCAAAGTCCGGTACTGCAGACGGGCTCCGCGCATGCGCAGTGGCTGGGTTTTTTTTACAGCGCTCGCTGCCGCCACCCTGTGACCAACGCGCGGTACTGCAGCCCGAGCGTCGCGCATGCGCAGTGCGTCCTTTCTGACTGCTCTCGCTGCTGCCACCCTGTGGCCAAAATGCGGTACTGCAGCCCGAGTGCTCCGCATGCGCAGTGGCCGCTTTTTTGCTGCGCTCAGTGCTGCCGCCCTGTGACCAAAGCCCGGTACTGCAGGCTGGGCGCCGCGCATGCGCAGTGGCGGGCTTTTGCCGCCCCTCGCTGCTGCCACCCTGTGACCAGAAGGCGGTACTGCAGTCGGACGCCGCGCATGCGCAGTGGCGGGGTGTTCTCCGAGCTCGCTGCTGCCACCCTGTGACCAACGTCCGGTACTGCAGCCTGGCCCGCGCATGCGCAGTGGCGGGGTTTTCGCCACGCTCGCTGCTGCCACCGTGTGACCAAACCCTGGTACTGCACGCCGAGTCCTGCGCATGCGCAGTGGCCGCCTTTTGGCCGCGCTCACTGCTGCCGCCCTGTGACCAAAGCCCGGTACTGCAGCCCGGGGGCCGCGCATGCGCGGTGGCTTTCCCTGGGGCCCGAAGTTAAGCCCTTTTTGCCCCAAAATTATTTCCTTTTTTTTTTTTTTTTCCCTTTTCTCCCCATGGCAAACTCACAATCAGGGGATCGGGGTATTTTCACGCCATGGGGGCAGGTCCCGTCCCGTCCCCCCACCCGCGCGCACGGCCCCTTTTAAGAGTCTGGTGCATCACAGACGTTGACACTCACGGAGCTGTTGACACACAGCCCCCACCTACGGAATGTGCTGATGTTGTGTACAGCATCTATTGCCACTGGGGTATCCCTTTAGAGATACAGGTCTTGACACAGAGAACTATTTACGCTTCTCTACAACACGTTCAGACTGACAAAAGGGTAAGTAGAGATAACAGAGCTCCGTTTAGACCCTGCCTCTTGACACTACACGGGAGTACCTATTCAGACACCTGCTAACACTTACCTGCTTAGACCACGCAAGTTTGGACTTGGGTATTTCGACACCCGAGTATCTTTGCAGACCTCGCTATTTACACTTGTATCTGGTTACGCAGCTGTACACTCAGATCTCCGTTTACGCTTCTGCCTCTTTAGACTTACCAGGTAACGCGTAGCAAGTGCAGCCAGCTCTGTTCAGAGCTCTTTTCTATTTTAAACACCTCTGTATTGTCAAGCATGTCTTTTTTTTTTTTTTAGCATTTTAAGGTCCTTTATTTAATTTCTACATACACGAGTTATTTTTGTATTTTAAAACCCTATCTCTCTCTATTTAGAATATTCTATATTCCAAATTCCCTTTTATAATATAGTAGATACAGGGTTTTATTTTTAAATCCTTTTATATATATATTAAATGAGCATTTTTTTTTAGTAACTACAAAACCGAGACTTTTCTCTATTTCAATGCCTCACACCCATATTTAGAGTTTTTAAATTTTTTTTTTTTTTTCCTCTCCACTCAACCCCATGAATTTTCAGGCATTTTTGGGCTGGGACCCCCCTTTTTTGGCAGGACCCCCCTATGACCCACCAACCCCCACTCACCTGCTCCTCCACAGCATCATCACATCCACCGACCCCCCCCCTGCCTCTGGTGTCATTTGGGGCACCCCATCACACCCCCCAGACCCCTCCAACCCCACCCTTTTTATTCACAAACACCCCCCCCCCAAAAAAAAAAAGACACAAAACAAGGGAAACTGCCCCAACCAGCAGCTCATTCCTTTAATAATGTCATTCACGTATGTACATGCCCCCCCACAAGGGGGGCTCTGCTAGACAAACAAAGAGGGGGGTGGCCCCCCCAAACGGTTGCAGTCCCCTCGGACCCCGTCCCCCAGGCCGGCAGCTGCCCCACGGAGCGTGCCAGAGGATGGTGCCACGTCTCTTGCTCGGGCTCTGCTCTGCGATGCTCCACCTCCGTTCCAGTGCCGGGACGGGCTGCCCTGGACCACAAACGTCCCCGGCCCTTGCCCTTGCCCTGCTGCTGCACATCCCGCTTGCTCGGCCCATAAAATTGGAAGTGAAGGGTAAAACTTCAAAAAGAGGAAAATAAAAAGAATAAATTTCAGTAATTCACTTGATAACAGAAGGTGTGTGGATGTCTACATCCGTCCAGGAAAAATACGTATACTGCAATGCAAAAGGAAAATCAAATACTTTTAATTTGTCGCACGTCGCTGTGAATTGATACCATTAAACTGTCTAGCCGCAAAATGCACACAGTTTGACTAGGGCTTTTTTCTCTGTGCGTCACGCAATTAGGAGGGACATCCGGCCAGCTGCACTGCCCGAGAGACGCTACTGAACTGCCAGGGAAACGCGCCACTGAAAGCGAGACGGACGCCAAGTGCTTCAGAGCGCTCCGTCAAAATACTGGCAAAGAGCCCCGTAACCTTCTACGGCCTCTCTTTTTAAAGATTTAGAACAAACACCTACCTGCTTAAATACACCTAGTCAATCGTATGCTACAGCTATTTGGCACTTACAGTTTAAACAATCCAAGTCCGTTTTTAAACGATACAATTGTAACTTTTTTTTTAAAAAAAAAGTTTCACTGATGACAGAAAAATCGGCGAGATAAGAAGTCACCCATACGGTTTCGCTTTTGAAAAGGAAAAATTAAATCCCCAGTGCTTCAATACATAAGGCTACCGAAAAGGACTGGCGAATTTGCCAATGCTTTTGGCTGCACCGAAGCATGCGGAGGAACACGTTTTTATGGTATCTCGACTGTTACAACTGAGAACCTGCAGACCAGCGACGCCATCAACTTTTGGAAGCCGCGCTACTACGCTCGGGTCTCTGGAAGAAAATGGACCTTTTTTGGGGGGTTTTGGTTTGGGTTTTTTGGGGGTTTTTTTTTTTTTGGAAGAGAGTGAAAAGTCTTGTTGCTGATGACTTCTACTGCCAAGCACAACACCTCTGAAGTTCCGCTCCGAGAGGAAGTTCATAAAATGCAACTTCTTTGAACGAGAAAGATTTCGATGCCGGAAAATCTCTTTCCGACCGAAGCAAAGAAATTACACGCCGTAGGCGAAGGAAAAAGGACGTCACTGAAGCAGTAACTCGCCAAAAGCGCATCAGGACTCGCTGTCACCAGTTGCAAGGCTGCTAATGCTTCTTGGGAAAGCCTGGAAAACCCACGGAAGCGACGCCGATTTGTCCGCGTCTCCTCTTTGACCTCGACCGCTTTTAGTACAGATGCCCGCATCTCAGTAAGGTTTACGAGTACTACTACAAGATACTTTAAAAACTTACTGACTGAAAAAGCCTAAAGCTTTTATCATTAAAACAAAGTCCGTCTCCTCCAAACATCTGAACTCTTACGAACAGCTTCTTTCCTCTTTTGCTACAAAATTATTTTCACGGTTATCATTTCATAGTAAGCGCACAGAAACAGACGATTACGCTTTCAGCAAGAGAAAATAAAGGGAGGGAAGCAAGCTTTGCATAGGCGTAATACGCTCCAGAACGGACCTTCTTGTTAGTACTCGCGTTAAAACTTTTAACGCAAAAACTATAGGAGGAGAGTTGGTACTTTCTTAACGTCAACCTTAAAGCGCATACTACAAATACCTTAGGAACAACGCGGACACACGTCGTAGACGTACCTTGTACTTGCAGACCGCTGTGGATTCTTTCCATCTGTCTTGTCCTTCCACGGCATAGCGAAGACTTCCTCACCTTATACATCCCAAGCGGAATATTTTTGCTAAAAGAGTACAGCAACACAGCTGTCCTTGTCAGCCGCCTCGTTGAAAAAAAGGAATGATTTTGTCCCGGCCGTTTCTCCAAACGGTCACGATCTTTTCAAAGCTGCGCTTGTGCCACCAAACCTGCTTAGGGTCCCTCCCAGCTTTTGACTGTCCTTAGATCTAAAGGCACACGCTCTATTCCGTCGTCCCACAGCAAAAATACAAAGACCCAGAGCACGACCCTGTGGATGTCCACACACCTCGCCGTTTTCACGCGGAGCCGCTGAGCATTCCTGCGAGCGCAGCTGCACGCGCCGGATTAGTTGCACCTACGCCGGGAGTCGCCGATGACGCTTTCTGAACCTTTAAACCGAAAACCGCATCTTGACATTTCGCCACCGCAGAAACGATCCGCAACGAGAACTGTACAAACACGCAGTAACACAAATTGCAAGCCCGCAGCAGCGACAGCCGCAGCAACATTTAGGCCAGGAACAAGGGAGAAAAATAAAACAGCTTCATCTCGTGCACAGGAAAGCAGCAGACAGAGGAAAGGGCCAGCATTCACAGCCCTTACAGAAAACAGGCATTCTCCTCCCATTCCTAAACCCATCTCTTAGGTCTAAATATCACAACGCCACTAGAGCAATATCGAGAGTACGGAAGAACAGCCCTGCCACTGGACATCCCATTGACTGGCGCGATTTACATAGCGGGACACAGACAGAAGCACGTGTTTTTCCACGCACAACCCTGAATTCCCAGAAAGTTTAGGCTTACCAAAAATAGCCACTTGGAACATACTGCCAAACAACACTGGGCAATAAACCTTTGAGGTGTCCGACAGGCGCAAGTTGCTGGTAACTCGCTCTTTGCTTCCCGTCGTCGTCGTTCTTCCTTCAGAAATTCTGCCTGTAGCCAAGTTACCCACTACGGGTTCAAGCATTTACCTTCCTGGTAGCACCAGCACATTTACACAGGCAAGTAACTTAATCGCTCTTCTAAAATTATCCAAACGAAAATTACAGCCACGAAAGAGGAGCGAAAGAGAAGTAAAGGAGAGATCAGGCAGCAAAAGAGCTCTGCAGGCTGGCACCAGTCAACACCGCGCTCTTAAAAAGACCCACAAAACCCCAACCAACCAACAACAAAACGAAACCACGACCTTGCGGTTGGTTGCTTTGTTTTCTGTCGGTGCTCATTCCCAGCATACTGTCTTGTCAGAGCATGAAGCGCAGATGGTCTGTATCCCGATGACCTTTGCACGCAACGAATACGTGTTCAGAAATAGTCCAAATCTCTAAGACCGGTGTCATCTTTATGGTTTTAATGAACATAACTCCATCTTACTGACCTATGCCTCGCTGAGGAAACTAATTAGCTTTTAAGCATAGCCTATCTTGGGGGGAGGGAAACAAAATGTGTTAAGAGACTGAAAAAAAATTACGATTCACAGCTCCCAACCATGAGGGAGTAGTGGGGAAATTAATGAATGAACAGCAGCAACATTAAGTGAAATTTGGCTTTAATTCTGATCACGTACTTAAGCGACTCTCCAAGTCTATACCTCAATCCTATGAGAGACTAGTCCTTTTTCGGAAGGACAAACTTCTTAACTGAGAAGTCCTAGATTGAAGACTCCACTGAATAGAATGAGGATTGAGCCACGGGACAGCATGCCATCAACACTCTATAGTGGGGGGAAAAAAACAAATTTCAAAAAAGAAAAAAAAAACAAAACAAAACAAAACAAAAATCGAGCTTAAGTATCAGTTTCCATCATGTTTAATTCATGACATTTCTACTGGCATCTAGGTGCTCAGAAATTAACTATACTGACACCACGCGTTACTGAAAATTTAGTTATGCATATAAAAATAAAAGGCTATTTCCATCTTGCCCATAAAATCGGCACGAACAAACAGAAGAGAAAGACTCGACCCTAAAGAAGATAACGCGCAGCTCTTAATGTATCGTAGATGAAAGTCCATTCTTTTACCTGAAAGGAAAACATTCTTAACTACCCAGGGACCAATTCAGGAGCGAGGCGTGCTCTGTTAACCGCCCATTTTCCCTCGGCTTTTCCACACTGGCAGCAAATTTGCCTTTTCTCTGTGTTTGATGCAAAATATCTGTAGTGCCCTTGAATGAACTCGCAAGATTTTCTCCCCGCTCCCCCAGCCCCACGCGCGCGATTACCTGAGCAGCACGCGGAATCAACCACGCAGGACTTTCTCCACGTGACGCAGAAGGCGGCGCTGGGAAAAGAGGAGGCAGAAAATGAACTGGTTTGTCGCACCCAGCCAACGGTGAAAACACAGGGGAGGATTCTGCCAGAGGGGCCGCGTGGGGCTGGGCGGCGCACCCCAGGAGCTCCGACCGGCCGGTTTCTCTCCCCTTTGCCAGGTACCAGGGAGACGAGGATGCCTCGTGCTGCCGCCTCGCCCTCGCCCCCTCACAGCGGGGCTGCCCTGGGAGAGCCAGGGGACCCCCCCCACCACACTTTTGCCCTCGGGGAACCTGGGACGGGAGAGACCCTCCAGGCAGAGAGAGGTGCGTGGCGTGGATTTAAGCCCCGAGGCCCCGAGGGAAGAGGCTGGGCCCGCTGGCAGAAGGATGACTCGCCTCCCTGCGGCTCGGAGCTCCTCGCTGGAGTCAGCCCTGCCTGCGCCTGGCTGCTCCTCAGCCGCGCTGGGAGTGCCGGCCAGCCGACGGATGCTCCGGCGAATAGACGCTCCAGCTAATTGCAGCTCCTGCTCATTACAGCTGCAGGTAATTTTGGCTCTGGCTTTAACGCACGCTCCAGGCAGCGGACACCCCGTCTCGTTCCAGCTCCTGCTTGCTACGGTTCCGGCTAATTGAAGCTTCAGCTCTGCACTGAAGCTCCAGTTGATTTCAGCTCCTTCTCCTTACAAGCTCCAGCTAGTTGCAGCAGTCTGGGCTTCTGGCAAGGTTGTAAATCAATTGCTGTCAAAACTTGAGCATTAGAATTAAACACCATCCTTGTACGTTGTATAAATATTAATTAGTTTGTATCATTCATTAGCGAATAACTATACTAAGCGGCGTACAAAGAAGAGCTGGACTCAAAGAGGGCGTGCGGGGTCTGAAAAGCACCCTTCCCGCCCGAGACCACCTCAAACATTGAGTTCAGCCTGGTGCACGCCAGCCTGCCGAACTTCAGGCTCCGACACTACCAGACCCCCACCTCCAGGGAGGGCCCACGCACCTTGTCCACCCCCTGCTTTCCTCTGCAGCCCCCAATGCCCTCCCACCCACCCGCAAAACCAGCCAAACCGGCTTCTGCTTTTGGCCCCCAAACCAGTTGGCTTAGTGCCCGTTTAAATGTCAAATGTTCCCAATTACACCTGCTTCAAGACTCCTTTCATAGAGCTCCCTGCCTTTGATATTCAGAGGTGCTTTTGAAAGACCTTCTTCAACAAGAAGCATCTCGGCAGGCTTTTAGTCTCCATTTACTAACTCTTACCGAAACCGAACATCTTCTGATGTTGAGGGGGTGTTTCATACTAGTATGTTTTGTAAGTTGGTGTAAGTTTGTAAGTTTTGTAAGCTGTTACACAGATTATTTCCCCCAACACGCTTCCTTAGCGGAAGCGCGCAAAACGTCAAAGTAAATGCTTGCACCGATTCTTCAGTTCAGCCGCTCTTTGTGGCTTACGAGACGAGGCTTCCTAGACGAGTAGCCACGCTCACTCACGCGCTACGCGGCCGTACCGTGCTTTTGGTGACGCGTACAGACCCTGCGGCGCACACCGGCGGTCTGGTCTCCCGTGGACTACAAAGAGGGATCCTTCCGCACGGGGAGAGGCAGGATCTCTCTTGCCTGCAGCGGGAGAGGCAGCTGCCAGCTGGACGGCACTCGATTTCTTCCGCTTTACCTTTCTCCGGCCTCTCCGGCTTCAGCCGCAGCAGCCCCTGCCCACAGCCAGTAAGCGCTCCGCCCGTCCCTTTTCCACGCCGCGACGAGAGCGAGGCCGGGCAGAGACAACCCACGCAAGCCGGAGGCGGGCACAGTCAAGGGCATCCCCGGGGGAGGAACAGACAACCCTGCCCTCGGCGCAGCCTCTGGGAGAGGGAAAGAAGCAGCAGCGACCGTTATTACCGTAGCTCCTTCCCCGCACAGCCGGAGGCCCTCCTTCCGCAGGGACTTCTGGAGACCCCGCTCCTTCCCCGCACGGCTGCTAACGGCACCCGCCTCCTTAAGGGAGAACCAAGCGCATTCGAGGGCCAGCTTACTGCCGCCGGGACAGGGCTTGCGGGTGGCCTGGGGCTACAGGACAGCTGGGGGCTGCGCCTGGGCAGCTGTCTGCCTCCTTCCCCTCTGCCAGCCCGCGCCTGGCTCCCGGGGGCTGCCCGGACCCGGCCCGCCTCCAGCTGAGCGGCAGCCTGCCACAGCGGCCGGTTCGCAGCCTCCCGCCCGGCGGGCAGGAGACACCCCCGCAGGCGCCCAAGGCCTCGCGCCTCACCGGCGGCCGCGGCCCCGGCCCCGGCCCTTACCCGCCGCGCCGCCATGCTGCTCTCGGGCACCACGCATGCGCCGGAGGGGCCACTGCTGATGCGCCAACGCCGGGCTGCAGTGCCGCCGCTGCAGGACCCTGCTTGGCGCCCCGAGCGCCCACCGGCACCGCGCACCTCGGGCGGCGGCGTTTCCTTACCGGGGGGCAGCAACGGGCGCGGGGGCATCACCCCGCAGGCACCGCGGCATCGCGTCGCCCGTAGCGGCGGACGGCAACGTGGAGCACAGCAGCACCCTCCGCGCATGCGCGGCGCCCAAGCCGCCGTGCCGCTTGCCGGGAAGCGGGCACCGCTGGAAGCCGGCAGAAAACCACACGAAAGCGGCAACAAAAACGACACCTCGCGCCGCGCAGCGGGGGCCCCGCCGGTAGCAAGGACTGCGTCTCCCGGCACGCGCCCGAGAGCAGCGCGGCTGCCCGGCAGCCGAGTCCGCAAAAACTACACCTCCCGGCATGCACTGGCAAACACAGCATGGCCGCCCGGCAGCCCCCTGCCGGAAGACTACGCCTCCCGGCGTGCTCCGCGAAGCACCCCAGCCGACGCGCTGCTTCCGGCGTGCCGCCACAGGCAGCCCGCCATGCTTTCTGACCCTGCAGGGACACCGTACCCGCCCTCCGCCGCACGCGGAAGACCCGCCGAGACGCGAGCGCAGCCCCGCGCTCGCCAGCGCCGCTCCGGGCTGCCCCGGCTCCGGCACGGCGCGGCCCCCCCGGATACGGATCCGGCTCCGGCACGGCGCGGCCCCCCCAGCCGCCCCGGCTCCGGCACGGCGCGGCAACCGGCTCCGGCTCCGGCTCCGACACGGCGCGGCCCGCCCCCCCCTTCAGCCGCCGCGGCCCCGCCGCTTCCCCTTGCATCCGACATGGCCCCCGCCGGCCCCGCCACCTTCCTCGGGGCTTTCCCCGGGAACCGCCGGTCCACTGCGCAGCCCCGCCACCAGACCCAGTGCCCCTCCCTCCGCAGGGGCTCCCTGGCCCCCAGCGAACCCCCCGCACCCGCCCCGGCACTCGGCAGAGGCGCCCCCCCCACCCCCGGGGCCACCACCGCCTGGGACGTTCGGGGTCCAAAAGGGACGCCCTGCCCCGCTCACCTTTTCTCCCGCGCCGCAGCCGCAGCCTGGCCACGCTCGGCGACCGCTCCGCTCCGCTCCTCCTGCGGCTCACACCGACCCCGCCACGGCCACCCGGGGCAGGGCAGCACCGGCGGCAGCCCCTCCCCAGCAGCCCCTTTACAGGGAGGGGCCATCACCAGCAGCCTCACTGGCCCCACCTGGGGCACCAGTAGCCTCACTGGCCCCACCTGGGGCACCAGCAGCCCCAGCCCCCAGTCCCCAGCCGGAAGGAGCCCAGCGGGAACAGGGGCCACGGCCCCACCCTCACGGCATGTCACCTCGTCCCCGGGGCTCTGTCGCAGGCCCTCAGCCAGTGCAAAGGGAGTGCAAAGGCAGCCGGGAGTGCAAAGGAGATGGCGAGGGTTTATCCGGTCACACACATACCCAGTCCCGGGAGCCAGTCTGCTCCGGGCCCCCACCGCTCCCCCTGCCCTGGGACACCTCGGCAGTCGTTTCGGGAGCCACACTCATCACCCGGCAGGGAAGAGACCGTCAGTCGGTCTACCGGCTCCTGGGCAGAGGTGAAGGCCGCCGAAGAGGAGCAGCGGGGTGCGGGACGCTAGAAGCCGGGGGAGGGTGGCGTGAGAAAAGCGGCAGCCGGCTGGGCAGCGGGGGTGTAGCGAGAAAGCGTGAGGCAGGGACTGGGCCAGCGACAGAAAGACAGGGAGCCCAACAGAGATGGAGAAAGAAGCGGCAGGCAGACAGGAAGAGAGGCAGCAGAAAGAGGGAGAGGGAGCGGGACAGGGACCGACAAAGAAGGACGGGGAGCAGGACGGAGATGCAGAAAAAAACCCGCGATGGGCAGCATGACAGAGAGGGAGGAAAAAAGAAGAGGGACAGGGAGCCGGACAGAGAGAGAGAGAGAAAGAGAAAGACAAAAAAGCAACAAAGAACAGGGCAGGGAGGGAGGAATGAAACAACAGGGACAGGGAGCCAGGACAACGAACGATGGGGCGGGGGTGGACAGGGACACAACACAAACCGAACCACATAGCTACACACCGTCTCCAGGGCTGTTTCACACTGACGTTTTCTCTATCACAGCTTCTGCGCAGCATTTTTTAGCCCTTCTTAAATAGGTCATCCCAGAGGGGCTACCGGCGTTGCTGATGCAACTCGAGGCCGTTTCCTCTCGTCCTACCGCTTGTCGCTTGGGAGAAGAGACCACCACCCACCTCACCACAACCCCCTTTTCAGGCAGTTGTAGAGAGCGATAAGGTCTCCCCTCAGCCGCCTCTTCTCCAGACTGAACAACCCCAGCTCCCTCAGCCGCTCCTCGTGAGGCTCGTGCTCCAGACCCCTCACCAGCTTCACGGCCCTTCTCTGGGCACGCTCCAGCACCTCAGTGTCCTTCTTGTAGTGAGGGGCCCAAAACGGAACACAGCATTCGAGGTGCGGCCTCACCAGGGCCGAGTACAGGGGCACGATCGCTTCCCTCTTGCCCTTTAGTTTGACCAGCAGGCCTCGACTCACCCACGCCTGTCTCTCGCCTTCCTTTCCCGATTGCTTACCCCCGGGGATCGAGAGCCCTCGCACTCTTTGGAAAGCGTCCTTAAAGATCCGCCAGCCCTGTTCCGCTCCCTCGTCCCCGTGGGCAGTTGCCCAGAGGATCCTATTGACTAACTGCTTGAACAGCTGGAAGTTTGCTTTCCTACAGTGCAGGGTCCCGACTTCACTCCTCGCCTGTCCCACATCCCTCAGGACCGAGAACTCCACCAGTGCACGATCGCTGCAGCCCAGGCTGCCTCCCACCGTGACATCGCTGACTACCTCGTTCGCGCTGGTGACCCTCAGGCCCAGCCTCGCGCGTCCCCTCTGGTAGGGCCGTCTGTTACCTGGCTTAAGAAGTTGTCCTCCGCGCGCTCCAGGAGTCTCCTGCGTTGCCTACAGCTCGCCGTGTAACTCTTCCAGCAGATGTCGGGGTGGCTGAAGTCCCCCGGCGGGGCGAGAGCCCGCGAGCGCGACGCCTCCTCCCGCAGCCGGAGCGAGAAGGGCTCGCCTGTAGGAAACACCAGCGACGAGGCTCCCTGTGTCCCCTCAGTCTCTCATTCTTACCCCTAAGCTTTCACCCTGCTCGTGGCTCTTAGTCAGAGACAGCTCTTCACAGTCGATCCATTTCTTGACGCGGAGGGAAACCCCTCCGCCCCTCCTTCCTCGCCTGCCCCTTCTGAACAGCCGGCGGCCATCGACAGCCGCGCTCCAGTCACGGGATTCGTCCCGCCAAGTTTCAGTAACGGCCACGAGGTCGTAGCTTTCTAGCGGCGCGGTGGCTGGCGGCTCCTCCCGTTTGCCGCCCGTGCTGCGCGCATCGGGGTAGAGGCACTTCAGCTGGGCTGTCGGCCGTGTCGCCTTCTCGGAGGAACGCCCCTTAACTCCCTTCAGGTACTCCACCCGTGTTTCCCTGTTGGCTCCTACTACCCGAGGAGCCCCCGGCTCACCTCCGTAAGACTTCAAGCGCGCTCCAGTGTACCCGGCACGTCCCAGAGCAACCGGCTGAGGGCCCTCGCTAGCAGCCCCTCCCTCTAGCCTTGGCGCGTCGTCCCACAGCTTGTCCCGAGCAAGCCTGACATTAAATCCCTCCCCCCGCCTCAAGCCTAGTTTGAAGGTAGGTCTGCCAACGAGCCCCGCTAGCCCACGAGCAAAGACCCTCTTCCCACTCTGAGAAAGGCAAATCCCACCCGACGCCAGCAGCTCTCCTGCTGCCGCAGAGAGCGTGCCGTTATTGAAGGTGGTCTGACGGACCGCAGAATGAGAACAAAGGCCCTAGTGCGTCCGTCTCTATGGCCCTGGAGGCCTTCTGGATCCTAGAGTGTCCGTCTCTATGGTCTTGGAGGCCTTCCGGATCCTAGAGTGTCCGTCTCCATGGTATTGGAGGACTTCCGTATCCTAGAGAGTCCGTCTCTATGGCCCTGGAGGCCTTCCGGATCCTAGAGAGTTCATCTTTATGGTACTGGAGGACTTCCGGATCCTAGAGTGTCCGTTTCCATGGTCTTGGAGCCTTCCGGATCCTAGAGAGTCCATCTCTATGGTCTTGGAGGACTTCCGGGTCCTAGAAAGTCCGTGTCTATGGTACTGTAGGTCTTAGGGGTCCTAGAGCGTTCCTCTCTATTGCTCTGGAGGACTTCCGGATCGTAGAGTGTCCGTCTCTATGGCCCTGGAGGACTTCCGGATGCTAGAGAGACCATCTCTATGCCCATGGAGGACTTCCGGTTCCTAGTGAGTCCCTCTCTATGGTACTGGAGGAGTTCCCAATCATAGAGTGTCCGTCCCTATGCTGTTTTAGGACTTCCGGCTCCTAGAGTGTCCGTGTCTATGGTATCGGAGGTCTTCCAGTTCCTAGAGTTTCTGTCTCTGTGGTACTGGACGACTTCCGGGTCCTAGAGAGTCCGTCTCTATGGTCTTGGAGGACTTCCGGATTATAGAGTCCATCTCTATGGTATCGGAGGTCTTCCGGATCATAAACATTCCGTCTCTATGGTACTGGAGGACTTACGGGTCCTACGGAGTCCATCTCAGTGGTCTTGGAGGACTTCCATATCCTACAGTGTCCGTCTCGATGCCATTAGAGGACTTCCGGGTCCTAGAATGTCCGTCTCTATGGTACTGGAGGACTTCGGATCCTAGAGAGTCCAGCTGTATGGTCTTGGAGGCCTTCCGGATCCTAGAGTGTCCGTCTCTATGGTCTTGGAGGACTTCCGCATCCTAGAGAGTTCATCTCAATGGTATTGGAGGACTTCGTATCCTAGAGTGTCGGTCTCTATGGCCCTGGAGGACTTCCGTATCCTAGCGTGTCCATCTCTATGGTACTGGAGGACTTCCCGATCATAGAGTTTTGGGGATTGTTGGGGGTTGCAGTAGCTGTTATGGCGGTTTTTAAAATTTTGTTTGCTTGTTTGTTTCTGTGTTGTGATTCCTTTTTGTATTTTTTAGTGTTTTAATTTGTTAGGTGTAGTTATTTGTTTAGGGAGCATGTTTGTGTAATTTTTGGTTCTGATTGGACAGTGTTGTGTTTTTCTTTTGGGTCAGGAGTGGGGTGAGTACGGTGTAGTTTAGGTTCTCATGAAATGGGAGTACAGGGAGAGAGGTGTAGTGGGAGGGGTGGGGTTCTAGAACAAATTGAAACAAAAAAATTCTCCCAGGGAGTGTTACCGAAAACCGTAACCAAGAAAACTCTCCAAACCAAATGATAGTTTAGAAAGCCGACATTGGTTTATTGCAGCGCTGGATGCATGGGGGAGTCTTTCCTCCTAGCACGCACACCCGGTTGAAATCATGACAGGTATTTAAACAGTTAACAAAGTTAGTTACGCCTTCTGGTCCCACCCTTTAGCTAACTATTGGTTAGGATCTTTCTTACTGCATCTTAAAGATACAGTTCTCTCTTAACTCACTACGCATGCCCAGAGAGTAGGGGGCTTATTTGGGTTGGGGGCTTTTCTAGCTAGGAGGTGTGGGTTTTAGCATTATAATGAGGTAGGTCAGCCTTAGGGCACCCACTTGGGGCATTTCACTGACTTGGCTGTTTGGCCAAGTCTCAAGTTTGCATATCAGCCATTATCAGGAGACCCAGAGGCTGTACCAGGTGCTCGATCTCAGTATACTTTTGTCTCCAGGTAGACAACATTAACATAACCCAAGAGAGCTAATCGCCACAGCCAGCCTGTTTCCGGGAAAACTAATGCATATTTCAGTTTGTGTGACACAGTATCGTCTTAAGTCATCTGTACAAAGTTTGCACAAAGGGGCCTGCTTTTGTCTGCTAACTAATTTGTTTAAGTCTTTGGTATCATTCCCCCCTTTGGAAGTAGTTAGATTTTCTTACTACTTCCATATATTTTTCTCAATGGTTCTCTTAGTACAACTTATACAGGTTCCTATAATAATTACAATTATGACCACATAAATCATTATCCACGGAGTGACTCCTTCAAGCTTGACAGCTGGTAGGCGGTGAGTAAAATCTGGAAAGGTCCTTTCCACTTCTCCTTCAACGGCTCATCTGACCACATCCTCAGATACGCCCAGTCTCCAGGTTGATATTGATGCACAGGCACGTCTAGGGATAGCGATGCGCTCACAGTGACATACCTGTGGAGAGAGGACAGAACCCTTCCCAGAGAGATAACATATTCTTTCAGATAATGTTTTCCTACGATTTCAGGATTAACTCCTGTTTCTGTCACCTGACAAGGTTTACCATATATGATTTAAAAAGGACTAACCTTTTCTTTAGTTCTAGGCTGGATGCGTATTCGTAGCAAAGCTAAAGGTAAAACATCCAGCCACTTTATCTGAGCCTCTTGGCAAATTTTACTTATCTGTCTTTTTAGGCTTTGATTCATTCTTTCTACTTGCCTATTTGATTGAGGTCTCCATGGGGCATGGAGATCCCATTTTACCCCTAATGCTATAGCTAAACTTTGAATGGCTTCTGCTGTAAAGTGTGGACCCCTATCCAAAGATAGTCCTATGGGTACCCCAAATCTCAGTATTATTTCCTTAAATAACATTTTTGCTACTTCTTTTGCCTTGTTGGTGCGACAAGGGAAAGCTTCGGGCCAGCCTGAAAAAGTATCTATCATTACTAAAAGATACCAGTATCCATTTTGCCGCAGTAATTTGGAAAAGTCTATTTGCCAATATTCTCCTGGACTGTTTCCTCTCTTTGTTACCCCTGGTAAAGGTCTTCGGGGTAAGTGAGGATTGTTATTCCAGCATAATTCACATTTCTTCACTATGCTTTTTGACTATTCCAGTCATTCATACACTTAGCACTTGTGTTTTCAATGCTTCAGCCATGGTCTCAATTCCCCAGGGAGTTTCTTGGTGTTGTCTGTTAGCCAATTCACTCATAATTTTCTGTGTAACTAATGCTTGCTGTGAAGGAGTCACTCACCACCCCTCTTGGTTTTTATTCACCTTCAGTAGATTAGCCAATCAGTTGTCTTTTGGTGCATACTGTGGATTCTTAGGTCCAAACCTCTGGACCTTTTCCAGAAAAGCTAGCAATATTTGACCTTCAGCTGCTTCTTTCACAGCTTTATCTGCAATGCGTTTTCCTATATGCACTGGGCTATTTCCAAATTGATGCACCTTGCAATGCATAATTGCCACTAATCGGGGTAGATTAATGGCTTGTAATAATTGTTGGATCGTTGGCCCATATTTAACCAGGGATCCTTGAGATGTTAGGAGTCCCCTTTTTTTCCAAATAGCTCCATGAACATGGACCACTCCAAAGGCAAATTTTGAATCTGTCCATATATTAACAGTTTTACCTTTTGAAAGTTCTAATGCTCTCAGCAGGGCTATGAGCTCTGCTTTCTGGGCCAAAGTGTTGGATGGCAGAGCTTTTGCATCAGTTATTCCTTAATGGTTACCACTGCGTAACCTGCTTTCCATGTTCTGTTCCGCGTAAAGCTGCTACCATCTACAAACAGGTCCCAGTCCGCATTCTCTATTGGCATGTCTCTCAAATCTGCTCTGCTGGAATACATCTGTTCTGCTGTTTGCAAACAGTCATGAGTTAATTCTTCTCCACCAGGATCAGTAGTTAGGAAGGTCGCTGGATTCAGGATCGTGGTTACTTTCAGCTCCACATCGTCTTGTTCCAGAAGAACAGCTTGATATTGCAGCATCCGGCTTGGTGACAACCAGTGTCCTCCTTTTTTGTTCTAGCACTGTTGTAACTGCATGGGGCACAAATACAGTTAGCTTTTGCCCGAGCATCAATTTTCAGGCCTCTTGGATCAGTAGTACTGTAGCCACCACTGCTCGGAGGCATGCTGGAGATCCTTTGCTAACATTGTCTAATTGTTTGAAAAAAAATACCCTGCCAGCCCCAAAAAGTTTAGGAGGTCTATTGTCATTTTTATGGAATCCTCCTTGTCACTTGCTGCTAGCAGTATGTCATCTATGTACTGCAGCAAGGTGATATTTTATGCATCATTTGCCAGTCTTCTAATTCTTTGGCTAATTGATTTCCAAAGATTGTAGAGCTGTTCTTAAATCCTTGTTGTAATACTGTCCAGGACAATTGAGTTTTTCTACTGGTCTTAGGGCTTTCCCACTTGAAAGCCAACAGTTCCTGACTCCCAGAGGCTAGCGGAAGGCAAAAGAACGCATCTTTCAGATCCAATACAGTAAACCATTTGTCTGTTTCCTTCAGGGTGGTCAAGAGAGTATACGGGTTTGTCACTATCAGGTGGATGTCCTGCACAATTTGATTTATAGCCCTTAAGTCCTGAACCACTCCATATTCTTCTGAATGCAGCTTTTTAATTGGCAAGATCAGGGTGTTGTATTCTGATTGGCATTCTTTTAATAACCCAAAATTTACCAATTGTTCTATTAACGGTTCTAATCCTTTTCTTGCTTCTAATTTAATTGGGTACTGTTTCCGTCTTACCGGTCTGGCATCTGGTTTCGACTGGATGATTACCGGTTCTGCTGCTCAAGATCGTCCTGGTGTTCCTGAAGTCCATACAAGCGGTGTTACAGCATTTTCAACTTGTTCAGGTATCTCCTGTAACTTGGCTTCCTTCTGTAACATAAAAACTTGAGGATCCAAAGCTTTATTTTCAGGAATATGGATTTGGATTTTCCTTTTTTTTCCAAATTAATTTGTGTATTCAATTTACTTAATATATCTTATCCTAATAGCAGCATAGGGCAATCTGGAATACAGAGAAATTAATGGGTTAACACCCTTTTCCAAATTCCAAACTTCAGAGGCTGGAAAAACAGCAGATTTTCTTTCCGCCCTGTGGCACCAATAATTGACATGCTTTGATTACTGAAATTACCCTTGCATGGGTATTCAATGCTGAGTAAGTAGCCCCCATATCTACTAAAAATTTTACTTTCTCATTCCCCGACTTACTATAACCAGGGGTTTTGTTGGGGAAGGTTCTGATTCTTCCACCGGTCCTCCTCAGTCTGAATCTAATGTCATCATGTTAACAGCCTGCCTCAGTATTTACTCAAGGCCCAGCTGACTTAACTGTGGACACTCCCTTTTCCAGTGTCCTCTCTGCTCCACTGGGAAACCATCTCCCTGTCTGGCTCAGATAGCCCTGTCATCTGACCCCACCAGTTTCCTGGGCTACGGCTGCTGCCAGTATCTTAGTATCTTTAAGCTTCTTGTTTCTCTGTTTTTTTTTCTTTCCTCGTAAGACACTAAATTGTTTCAGTTAACTTGCAGATCCTTCCAATCCAGATCCTGATTTTCAACTATAGTTTCCATAATGTTTGCTACCCCTTCAGGGTCCTCCCTGTATATGCCTGCTATCTCCTTCCAAGCTTTTAAATCTGATACCAAAACCAACACTTTTACCCAAACTGGTCCACTTGGTCCTACCACTTGCCTAAGAGGGGCTTGTATGTTCCAAGCATTTCCCCTCCTAGTCCTACTTGCTACCAAACCAAAACCTTCTTCCACGTCCACGTCAGAGCTATCAGAATCACACTCTTCCTTTGTTCCCTTTTCCTTCCGCTCACCCCCCTTTCAACCTGCACTGCTATATCCTTCTCATTTCTCCTTCCTCCATTACCCCTTCTTGATCCAACCAACATCTCAACGTCCTCCTCTTACCATTTCTCTTTATATTTATTGCATTGCCTGCTGATGCTACGTGCCAAACAACAATGCTTAGGCGCTGTGTTATTTTCTGCCTCTAGTACCAATACACCACTTTCACTTACAATCAAGTCACATTCCTTACATATATCAAAATTATCCCATAATGCAATGAACAAATTCACATAGGGCATCTCATCCTATTCTCCTTCACATCTACAAAACAGCATTAATTGCAACACAGTATTGTAGTTTATACTTCCGTTCTTAGGCCATTTCTCCTGATCATCCAGAGTATACAAGGGCCACCAATGATTGCAATAGTCTCTCAACTTTTTCCGAGTGAGGGGAGGTCACCCCCAAACTTGATCCAATGTTTTAATATACAACCCAAGGGAGAACACTTAAGAATTCCAAAATATATCCCATTCTGATATTTAGAATCCACTAAACCACATTTCTTTCTGATTTCCCAGTCATTCCTTGAGAGAGAAAAATAAAAACAAATCTACATATGGAATCTCATAACCCCATTTATCAGTTCTTCTACAAAACAACATCAACTGCTGAATAGTATTACAGGTTAAAGATTCATTTTCAGGCCTTTTTCTTTTTTTTTTCCTTTTTTTTTAATTTTTTTTTTTTTCCATCTTCCAATCGATATTGCAGCTGCTATTAATTATAATATTTTTTCAATTTATCCTTAGTCAAGGGGATCCCCTCCAAATGTATTTCAGTATTTCAGGATGCATCCTAGAGGGGAACAAGTGGGTTTTTCCTGAGAAGCAGTTAAAACCATTTCGGTACCGAAAAACAAACCAGTGTTTCCACGCTAATTGTTAATATTGCGTACGCTCAATAAAACAGAAACCAGACCAGAGTGTGGAAACAATTATCCAAGATGAACAACCACTTAGCGCTTTATATAGGGTGAAACATTCCTCGTTGCACAACTTTCCCAATATGATCTTACACAAGGTAAGTATATCCCAGGATCATACAAAGTTACCACGTACGTGTACCCAAACCAAACCAAAATCCGGACTCCGGGCGTCCCCGTAGTAGCGTACGGATTAGACAATAGTGCACTTCCAATACCAATAGCTTAACAACACATGCTTAATTCCAATACGATTTACTTGTAAGCAACCAATACCAATACTTATAACCAATGTCGTTAATCTCCCAGGTAACTGTCACGGAAACTCACCCGACCAGGGAATCAGAGGGCCTCCCCGAAAATAACCCGGTGCGCGCTGGAGCCCTCACGATTCCTCTGGTCCGTTGAGATTCCGAAGAGCTTGTCCCATCTGGGTCGCCAAAAACTGTTACCAAAAATCGTAACCAAGAAAACTCTCCAAACCAAATGATAGTTTAGAAAGCCGACATTGGTTTATTGCAGCGCTGGGTGCATGGGGGAATCTTTCCTCCTAGCACGCACACCCGGTTGAAATCATGACAGGTATTTAAACAGTTAACAAAGTTAGTTACGCCTTCTGGTCCCACCCTTTAGCTAACTATTGGTTAGGATCTTTCTTACTGCATCTTAAAGATACAGTTCTCTCTTAAATCACTACGCATGCCCAGAGAGTAGGGGGCTTATTTGGGTTGGGGGCTTTTCTAGCTAGGAGGTGTGGGTTTTAGCATTATAATGAGGTAGGTCAGCCTTAGGGCACCCACTTGGGGCATTTCACTGACTTGGCTGTTTGGCCAAGTCTCAAGTTTGCATATCAGCCATTATCAGGAGACCCAGAGGCTGTACCAGGTGCTCGATCTCAGTATACTTTTGTCTCCAGGTAGACAACATTAACATAACCCAAGAGAGCTAATCGCCACAGCCAGCCTGTTTCCAGGAAAACTAATGCATATTTCAGTTTGTGTGACACAGTTATCATCTTAACTCATCTGTACAAAGTTTGCACAAAGGGGTCTGCTTTTGTCTGCTAACTAATTTGTTTAAGTCTTTGGTATCAGGAGCAAACCATTTTCTACTGCTGCACCAGAGTTCTTACTTTTTAAAGTTTTGTTTCTTTTATTTTCGTTATGCCCAGGCAGTATGCTATTTTCTACTGCTGGTTTAAGATCCCTAATCCTAACCCTAACCGCTAAGCTTCAGCAGTTTTAGTAATAAAATAAATTTATTAATCTGAATATTGCTTCTAACAACAATATCCACATGTTAAATGCACAGCCTGGTATTTTTTTTGTAAACAAAGCACCTAGCAGGAGGCTGTGACACTGTGGAAGCTGCAGAACCACACCTGATTTTCTAGCATGTTCCGCTCAGCTCTCGCCAGCAGCTGCTCCAGAGCTCTGAAATAGTGCAGTACAACTATGCAGCCTCCCCCACTGTCCCTCATTTCACTGCTCCTGCATCCGCTCAGCATGTTTATGAGTATAGGCTCTGAGAGCACATTAAAAGCAAGTGCAGAATAAAACATGTACATAAAGAAGCCTAAGTGCAAAAGTGCAGCTATGCCTCCTTTTTCGCTTTTGAAAGGAATTTGTGCATCCGCGTGGTGGAGCAAATGTGCCGGAGCAGGGGGTACCAGTGCCCCCCCAGTGGAGCACTTCAAGACAGCCACCAGCTCTGCTCCACAATGTCCACTGAGGTATTGAAAAGTAATGCAGCTGGACAACACCTTGAGCTACCCAAGAGTCCTCATGGAAGCACCTAAGTCAAATACACAACCACCTCGTGACAGCAAGAGTTGCAACTGCTGTTGCAAAAGCAAAAAAAGGTGTAGCACAATCTTATGAGTAAAATGAAAAAAGGATATTGAAATTGCTATGAGTATAACACAGAGTTTGAAAAAGCATTTTATTGAGGCTGCAGAAGGTCGAATAAGGAGAAAAAGGGAAGTCAGAGATGCATTTTCCTTTCTGTCCAGGAACAGCTTCTCCGGACGCTAGAGTCCAGCTGCATTCTCAGATACAGAGGTGCTGCAATAAAAACATACATTTGAGACACAAAACACACCACAATCTAATCTGAAAGATAACAAACAGCCTAAAAGAAACAGTTCTGCAGAAGAAACAACGTCCATCACACCAGCACAGCCCATTGCCAGAGCTGCATATATGGTACAGAAAAAGAGATGCAAAAGAAGCTCTCAAAAGGAACTCCCTGCATTGGAGTGTGTCTGGCAACAATCCCCACCATCCCACAACACCCCTCCTACTTCAGCTTGTCTCACCCAAGCGACACACAGCAGAGAGTCCCAGCCAGTGCTGGAGCTGGCCTCAGAGGCGGGCACCCTGGGCAAATGGAGCTGGGCATGCAAGGCAGCGGCCAAAGAGGCTGCACCCCTGCTTACAGGGAGCTCGAGCCGCTGCCTGGACTGCAAAGCGCCCGGGACTCCAGGGCACTGGCCGGGCCCTGACTTACAGGGCAGCCCTGGTCCCAAAGGCCCACGGAGGCTCCTTCTCTCCGCATTCAGGGGCACCCTGACCCGCACCCCGCTAACAGGGCGGTCACCCCACACAGGCTGCCAGCTGAGCACAAAGGCTCCCAGACCCAGACCCCGATTACAGGCGGGTCGACACCCAGGGAGCCAGAGAGCTCGGCTTTCCCCGCAGCAACAGGAACGAGACTCAACAGCCAAGCAGTGGAGCTTCACGGCCAAAGGCCGGGGGGGCCGGGGCCCCAGCCCCGAGAACAGGGGGGGCACACGCCCGGCCCCACGCCTCTGAAAGGCCGGGGCCAGGGGCACCCGCCTGCTTACAGGGGGTCCCTCCAAGCACAGGGGGCACGCGCAGCCTTGCTTACAGGGTGGTCCCCCTCGGCTCGGCACGCACTCCCAACAAGCCCCACGGAGCCCGAGGCTCCGACCCGCGCCCGAGTTACGGGCTGGCCATCCTGGCTGCAGCACAACACCACATCTTCAGGAGCCCAGGGAGCGACCTCGACCCCAACCGCGGGGAGGTCGCCCCAGCCAAAAGCAGCGCCAAAGGCGGGACTGCGCCCTCCGGCACAGCGCTTCCTCAACCTGCACCCTCTAAAGGGCGAGGGAGGGCTCGTTCCTGTAGGCTGGCTAAAGGAGCCTCCCCGGCCCTGCTTACAGGGAGGTCGGGCTGCTCCTGGGGACAGAGGGCTCCACAGCTCGTGACACATGCCCCGACTCCAGGGGGTCACGCTGGCAGGTCGCCAGCAGGACAGGCAGCCACGCAGGCAGAGACCCAGGCCCTGACTACAGGCAGGTCGCGTTGCCCGCGCTACGACTAAGCGGCTTCGCTCCGTCCTTAGAAAGAAGGGGCAAGCCCGCACTCTCCCTCCGCTCGCGGGCTCTGAGGGGACTCCCCGTAGCTGCGCAGAGCCCTTCTTTCCCTCCTGGGAAGTTTAAGCTAAGCTGCAGCGACTTGAACAGGGGCCTAAAGGACAAGCTCACTCACACCAACAAGGACAAGGACACACAGACAGAACTTCCCAGAAGGGAGCGCGAGCTCTGTGCCGCCAATGGCTGGGGAGCCATCCCTACCGCCGAGCAGGAGAGGAGAGCCTCAGACCTGCCCCCCGGGCTGCTGCGTGGAGGCCAGAGGGGCCTCAACACGCCAAGGGGCTTCACGGGTGGCCAAGGGGCAAATGCTGTGACACGCCCCGACTCCAGGGGGTCACGCGGGCCAGGCCGCCAGCAGGCAGAAAGCCGCGGGGCCAGAGGAGGGGGACAGGGAAAGGGAAAGGGCCCTCCCCTGCTTTCAGGGTGGGCTTGGGGTCCAGAGAGCTCCATTTCCCCCTCGGGTGCGGAGACGGTGGCTCTCACCCTCCTTACAGGGTTGCCACTCTCTCCGGGCAGCCAAAGGAGCAAGGCGGCAAAAGGCCAACAACAGCAAAAGCAAAGACCGAGCCCTGGTTACAGGGCGGTCGCCCAGCGCAACGCCAGCCAAGGGCACCCCAAAGGTGCCCGCGAGGCTCTTACGTGACCGCGCCCTGCTGACAGGGAGGTCCCTTTGCCCAGAGCGCCTTTCTCGTGCCCCATCTTCAGCCCGACGCCGCTCCTCTTCTCGCTCACTCTTGCCTCGCCGTTCCACACGACGCCTCTTCTTTCTTCTCCGCCAGCTGCTGCCAAGGAAGGAGGACACAGTTAGGCCTGAGAAGCGCCAACTCCTCCGCCCAAAGGACACGGGGTCCCCTACCCCTGGAGGGAGCTCCTCAAGGCACAAACCCAGCCGCCACCCACCCGCCCGCCCGCCCACAGAGCCCCCACCTCCACAACACCCCTCCTACTTCAGCTTGTCTCACCCAAGCGACACACAGCAGGGTCCCAGCCGGTGCTGGAGCTGGCCTCAGAGGCGGGCACCCTGGGCAAATGGAGCTGGGCATGCAAGGCAGCGGCCAAAGAGGCTGCACCCCTGCTTACAGGGAGCTCGAGCCGCTGCCTGGACTGCAAAGCGCCCGGGACTCCAGGGCACTGGCCGGGCCCTGACTTACAGGGCAGCCCTGGTCCCAAAGGCCCACGGAGGCTCCTTCTCTCCGCATTCAGGGGCACCCTGACCCGCACCCCGCTAACGGGGCGGTCACCCCACACAGGCTGCCAGCTGAGCACAAAGGCTCCCAGACCCAGACCCCGATTACAGGCGGGTCGACACCCAGGGAGCCAGAGAGCTCGGCCTTCCCCCGCAGCAACAGGAACGAGACTCAACAGCCAGGCAGTGGAGCTTCACGGCCAAAGGCTGGGGGGGCCGGGGCCCCAGCCCCGAGAACAGGGGGGGCACACGCCCGGCCCCACGCATCCTGGCCCCACGCCTCTGAAAGGCCGGGGCCAGGGGCACCCGCCTGCTTACAGGGGGTCCCTCCAAGCACGGGGGGCACGCGCAGCCCTGCTTACAGGGCGGTCCCCCTCGGCTCGGCACGCACTCCCAACAAGCCCCACGGAGCCCGAGGCTCCGACCCGCGCCCGAGTTACGGGCTGGCCATCCTGGCTGCAGCACAACACCACATCTTCAGGAGCCCAGGGAGCGACCTCGACCCCAACCGCGGGGAGGTCGCCCCAGCCAAAAGCAGCGCCAAAGGCGGGACTGCGCCCTCCGGCACAGCGCTTCCTCAACCTGCACCCTCTAAAGGGCGAGGGAGGGCTCGTTCCTGTAGGCTGGCTAAAGGAGCCTCCCCGGCCCTGCTTACAGGGAGGTCGGGCTGCTCCTGGGGACAGAGGGCTCCACAGCTCTTGACACACGCCCCGACTCCAGGGGGTCACGCTGGCAGGTCACCAGCAGGACAGGCAGCCACGCAGGCAGAGACCCAGGCCCTGACTACAGGCGGGTCGCGTTGCCCGCGCTACGACTAAGCGGCTTCGCTCCGTCCTTAGAAAGAAGGGGCAAGCCCGCACTCTCCCTCCGCTCGCGGGCTCAGAGGGGACTCCCCGTAGCTGCGCAGAGCCCTTCTTTCCCTCCTGGGAAGTTTAAGCTAAGCTGCAGCGACTTGAACAGGGGCCTAAAGGACAAGCTCACTCACACCAACAAGGACAAGGACACACAGACAGAACTTCCCAGAAGGGAGCGCGAGCTCTGTGCCGCCAATGGCTGGGGAGCCATCCCTACCGCCGAGCAGGAGAGGAGAGCCTCAGACCTGCCCCCCGGGCTGCTGCGTGGAGGCCAGAGGGGCCTCAACACGCCAAGGGGCTTCACGGGTGGCCAAGGGGCAAATGCTGTGACACGCCCCGACTCCAGGGGGTCACGCGGGCCAGGCCGCCAGCAGGCAGAAAGCCGCGGGGCCAGAGGAGGGGGACAGGGACAGTGACAGGGCCCTCCCCTGCTTACAGGGTGGGCTTGGGGTCCAGAGAGCTCCATTTCCCCCTCGGGTGCGGAGACGGTGGCTCTCACCCTCCTTACAGGGTTGCCACTCTCTCCGGGCAGCCAAAGGAGCAAGGCGGCAAAAGGCCAACAACAGCAAAAGCAAAGACCGAGCCCTGGTTACAGGGCGGTCGCCCAGCGCAACGCCAGCCAAGGGCACCCCAAAGGTGCCCGCGAGGCTCTTACGTGACCGCGCCCTGCTGACAGGGAGGTCCCTTTGCCCAGAGCGCCTTTCTCGTGCCCCCTCTTCAGCCCGACGCCGCTCCTCTTCTCGCTCACTCTTGCCTCGCCGTTCCACACGACGCCTCTTCTTTCTTCTCCGCCAGCTGCTGCCAAGGAAGGAGGACACAGTTAGGCCTGAGAAGCGCCAACTCCTCCGCCCAAAGGACACGGGGTCCCCTACCCCTGGAGGGAGCTCCTCAAGGCACAAACCCAGCCGCCACCCACCCGCCCGCCCGCCCACAGAGCCCCCACCTCCACAACACCCCTCCTACTTCAGCTTGTCTCACCCAAGCGACACACAGCAGGGTCCCAGCCGGTGCTGGAGCTGGCCTCAGAGGCGGGCACCCTGGGCAAATGGAGCTGGGCATGCAAGGCAGCGGCCAAAGAGGCTGCACCCCTGCTTACAGGGAGCTCGAGCCGCTGCCTGGACTGCAAAGCGCCCGGGACTCCAGGGCACTGGCCGGGCCCTGACTTACAGGGCAGCCCTGGTCCCAAAGGCCCACGGAGGCTCCTTCTCTCCGCATTCAGGGGCACCCTGACCCGCACCCCGCTAACGGGGCGGTCACCCCACACAGGCTGCCAGCTGAGCACAAAGGCTCCCAGACCCAGACCCCGATTACAGGCGCGTCGACACCCAGGGAGCCAGAGAGCTCGGCCTTCCCCCGCAGCAACAGGAACGAGACTCAACAGCCAGGCAGTGGAGCTTCACGGCCAAAGGCCGGGGGGGGCCGGGGCCCCAGCCCCGAGAACAGGGGGGGCACACGCCCGGCCCCACGCCTCTGAAAGGCCGGGGCCAGGGGCACCCGCCTGCTTACAGGGGGTCCCTCCAAGCACGGGGGGCACGCGCAGCCCTGCTTACAGGGCGGTCCCCCTCGGCTCGGCACGCACTCCCAACAAGCCCCACGGAGCCCGAGGCTCCGACCCGCGCCCGAGTTACGGGCTGGCCATCCTGGCTGCAGCACAACACCACATCTTCAGGAGCCCAGGGAGCGACCTCGACCCCAACCGTGGGGAGGTCGCCCCAGCCAAAAGCAGCGCCAAAGGCGGGACTGCGCCCTCCGGCACAGCACTTCCTCAACCTGCACCCTCTAAAGGGCGAGGGAGGGCTCGTTCCTGTAGGCTGGCTAAAGGAGCCTCCCCGGCCCTGCTTACAGGGAGGTCGGGCTGCTCCTGGGGACAGAGGGCTCCACAGCTCTTGACACACGCCCCGACTCCAGGGGGTCACGCTGGCAGGTCGCCAGCAGGACAGGCAGCCACGCAGGCAGAGACCCAGGCCCTGACTACAGGCGGGTCGCGTTGCCCGCGCTACGACTAAGCGGCTTCGCTCCGTCTTTAGAAAGAAGGGGCAAGCCCGCACTCTCCCTCCGCTCGCGGGCTCAGAGGGGACTCCCCGTAGCTGCGCAGAGCCCTTCTTTCCCTCCTGGGAAGTTTAAGCTAAGCTGCAGCGACTTGAACAGGGGCCTAAAGGACAAGCTCACTCACACCAACAAGGACAAGGACACACAGACAGAACTTCCCAGAAGGGAGCGCGAGCTCTGTGCCGCCAATGGCTGGGGAGCCATCCCTACCGCCGAGCAGGAGAGGAGAGCCTCAGACCTGCCCCCCGGGCTGCTGCGTGGAGGCCAGAGGGGCCTCAACACGCCAAGGGGCTTCACGGGTGGCCAAGGGGCAAATGCTGTGACACGCCCCGACTCCAGGGGGTCACGCGGGCCAGGCCGCCAGCAGGCAGAAAGCCGCGGGGCCAGAGGAGGGGGACAGGGACAGTGACAGGGCCCTCCCCTGCTTACAGGGTGGGCTTGGGGTCCAGAGAGCTCCATTTCCCCCTCGGGTGCGGAGACGGTGGCTCTCACCCTCCTTACAGGGTTGCCACTCTCTCCGGGCAGCCAAAGGAGCAAGGCGGCAAAAGGCCAACAACAGCAAAAGCAAAGACCGAGCCCTGGTTACAGGGCGGTCGCCCAGCGCAACGCCAGCCAAGGGCACCCCAAAGGTGCCCGCGAGGCTCTTACGTGACCGTGCCCTGCTGACAGGGAGGTCCCTTTGCCCAGAGCGCCTTTCTCGTGCCCCATCTTCAGCCCGACGCCGCTCCTCTTCTCGCTCACTCTTGCCTCGCCGTTCCACACGACGCCTCTTCTTTCTTCTCCGCCAGCTGCTGCCAAGGAAGGAGGACACAGTTAGGCCTGAGAAGCGCCAACTCCTCCGCCCAAAGGACACGGGGTCCCCTACCCCTGGAGGGAGCTCCTCAAGGCACAAACCCAGCCGCCACCCACCCGCCCGCCCGCCCGCAGAGCCCCCACCTCCACAACACCCCTCCTACTTCAGCTTGTCTCACCCAAGCGACACACAGCAGGGTCCCAGCCGGTGCTGGAGCTGGCCTCAGAGGCGGGCACCCTGGGCAAATGGAGCTGGGCATGCAAGGCAGCGGCCAAAGAGGCTGCACCCCTGCTTACAGGGAGCTCGAGCCGCTGCCTGGACTGCAAAGCGCCCGGGACTCCAGGGCACTGGCCGGGCCCTGACTTACAGGGCAGCCCTGGTCCCAAAGGCCCACGGAGGCTCCTTCTCTCCGCATTCAGGGGCACCCTGACCCGCACCCCGCTAACGGGGCGGTCACCCCACACAGGCTGCCAGCTGAGCACAAAGGCTCCCAGACCCAGACCCCGATTACAGGCGCGTCGACACCCAGGGAGCCAGAGAGCTCAGCCTTCCCCCGCAGCAACAGGAACGAGACTCAACAGCCAGGCAGTGGAGCTTCACGGCCAAAGGCCGGGGGGGCCGGGGCCCCAGCCCCGAGAACAGGGGGGGCACACGCCCGGCCCCACGCTTCTGAAAGGCCGGGGCCAGGGGCACCCGCCTGCTTACAGGGGGTCCCTCCAAGCACGGGGGGCACGCGCAGCCCTGCTTACAGGGCGGTCCCCCTCGGCTCGGCACGCACTCCCAACAAGCCCCACGGAGCCCGAGGCTCCGACCCGCGCCCGAGTTACGGGCTGGCCATCCTGGCTGCAGCACAACACCACATCTTCAGGAGCCCAGGGAGCGACCTCGACCCCAACCGTGGGGAGGTCGCCCCAGCCAAAAGCAGCGCCAAAGGCGGGACTGCGCCCTCCGGCACAGCGCTTCCTCAACCTGCACCCTCTAAAGGGCGAGGGAGGGCTCGTTCCTGTAGGCTGGCTAAAGGAGCCTCCCCGGCCCTGCTTACAGGGAGGTCGGGCTGCTCCTGGGGACAGAGGGCTCCACAGCTCGTGACACATGCCCCGACTCCAGGGGGTCACGCGGGCCAGGCCGCCAGCAGGCAGAAAGCCGCGGGGCCAGAGGAGGGGGACAGGGAAAGGGCCCTCCCCTGCTTACAGGGTGGGCTTGGGGTCCAGAGAGCTCCATTTCCCCCTCAGGTGCGGAGACGGTGGCTCTCACCCTCCTTACAGGGTTGCCACTCTCTCCGGGCAGCCAAAGGAGCAAGGCGGCAAAAGGCCAACAACAGCAAAAGCAAAGACCGAGCCCTGGTTACAGGGCGGTCGCCCAGCGCAACGCCAGCCAAGGGCACCCCAAAGGTGCCCGCGAGGCTCTTACGTGACCGCGCCCTGCTGACAGGGAGGTCCCTTTGCCCAGAGCGCCTTTCTCGTGCCCCATCTTCAGCCCGACGCCGCTCCTCTTCTCGCTCACTCTTGCCTCGCCGTTCCACACGACGCCTCTTCTTTCTTCTCCGCCACCTGCTGCCAAGGAAGGAGGACACAGTTAGGCCTGAGAAGCGCCAACTCCTCCGCCCAAAGGACACGGGGTCCCCTACCCCTGGAGGGAGCTCCTCAAGGCACAAACCCAGCCGCCACCCACCCGCCTGCCCACAGAGCCCCCACCTCCACAACACCCCTCCTACTTCAGCTTGTCTCACCCAAGCGACGCACAGCAGGGTCCCAGCCGGTGCTGGAGCTGGCCTCAGAGGCGGGCACCCTGGGCAAATGGAGCTGGGCATGCAAGGCAGCGGCCAAAGAGGCTGCACCCCTGCTTACAGGGAGCTCGAGCCGCTGCCTGGACTGCAAAGCGCCCGGGACTCCAGGGCACTGGCCGGGCCCTGACTTACAGGGCAGCCCTGGTCCCAAAGGCCCACGGAGGCTCCTTCTCTCCGCATTCAGGGGCACCCTGACCCGCACCCCGCTAACGGGGCGGTCACCCCACACAGGCTGCCAGCTGAGCACAAAGGCTCCCAGACCCAGACCCCGATTACAGGCGCGTCGACACCCAGGGAGCCAGAGAGCTCAGCCTTCCCCCGCAGCAACAGGAACGAGACTCAACAGCCAGGCAGTGGAGCTTCACGGCCAAAGGCCGGGGGGGCCGGGGCCCCAGCCCCGAGAACAGGGGGGGCACACGCCCGGCCCCACGCTTCTGAAAGGCCGGGGCCAGGGGCACCCGCCTGCTTACAGGGGGTCCCTCCAAGCACGGGGGGCACGCGCAGCCCTGCTTACAGGGCGGTCCCCCTCGGCTCGGCACGCACTCCCAACAAGCCCCACGGAGCCCGAGGCTCCGACCCGCGCCCGAGTTACGGGCTGGCCATCCTGGCTGCAGCACAACACCACATCTTCAGGAGCCCAGGGAGCGACCTCGACCCCAACCGTGGGGAGGTCGCCCCAGCCAAAAGCAGCGCCAAAGGCGGGACTGCGCCCTCCGGCACAGCGCTTCCTCAACCTGCACCCTCTAAAGGGCGAGGGAGGGCTCGTTCCTGTAGGCTGGCTAAAGGAGCCTCCCCGGCCCTGCTTACAGGGAGGTCGGGCTGCTCCTGGGGACAGAGGGCTCCACAGCTCGTGACACATGCCCCGACTCCAGGGGGTCACGCGGGCCAGGCCGCCAGCAGGCAGAAAGCCGCGGGGCCAGAGGAGGGGGACAGGGAAAGGGCCCTCCCCTGCTTACAGGGTGGGCTTGGGGTCCAGAGAGCTCCATTTCCCCCTCAGGTGCGGAGACGGTGGCTCTCACCCTCCTTACAGGGTTGCCACTCTCTCCGGGCAGCCAAAGGAGCAAGGCGGCAAAAGGCCAACAACAGCAAAAGCAAAGACCGAGCCCTGGTTACAGGGCGGTCGCCCAGCGCAACGCCAGCCAAGGGCACCCCAAAGGTGCCCGCGAGGCTCTTACGTGACCGCGCCCTGCTGACAGGGAGGTCCCTTTGCCCAGAGCGCCTTTCTCGTGCCCCATCTTCAGCCCGACGCCGCTCCTCTTCTCGCTCACTCTTGCCTCGCCGTTCCACACGACGCCTCTTCTTTCTTCTCCGCCACCTGCTGCCAAGGAAGGAGGACACAGTTAGGCCTGAGAAGCGCCAACTCCTCCGCCCAAAGGACACGGGGTCCCCTACCCCTGGAGGGAGCTCCTCAAGGCACAAACCCAGCCGCCACCCACCCGCCTGCCCACAGAGCCCCCACCTCCACAACACCCCTCCTACTTCAGCTTGTCTCACCCAAGCGACGCACAGCAGGGTCCCAGCCGGTGCTGGAGCTGGCCTCAGAGGCGGGCACCCTGGGCAAATGGAGCTGGGCATGCAAGGCAGCGGCCAAAGAGGCTGCACCCCTGCTTACAGGGAGCTCGAGCCGCTGCCTGGACTGCAAAGCGCCCGGGACTCCAGGGCACTGGCCGGGCCCTGACTTACAGGGCAGCCCTGGTCCCAAAGGCCCACGGAGGCTCCTTCTCTCCGCATTCAGGGGCACCCTGACCCGCACCCCGCTAACGGGGCGGTCACCCCACACAGGCTGCCAGCTGAGCACAAAGGCTCCCAGACCCAGACCCCGATTACAGGCGCGTCGACACCCAGGGAGCCAGAGAGCTCAGCCTTCCCCCGCAGCAACAGGAACGAGACTCAACAGCCAGGCAGTGGAGCTTCACGGCCAAAGGCCGGGGGGGCCGGGGCCCCAGCCCCGAGAACAGGGGGGGCACACGCCCGGCCCCACGCTTCTGAAAGGCCGGGGCCAGGGGCACCCGCCTGCTTACAGGGGGTCCCTCCAAGCACGGGGGGCACGCGCAGCCCTGCTTACAGGGCGGTCCCCCTCGGCTCGGCACGCACTCCCAACAAGCCCCACGGAGCCCGAGGCTCCGACCCGCGCCCGAGTTACGGGCTGGCCATCCTGGCTGCAGCACAACACCACATCTTCAGGAGCCCAGGGAGCGACCTCGACCCCAACCGTGGGGAGGTCGCCCCAGCCAAAAGCAGCGCCAAAGGCGGGACTGCGCCCTCCGGCACAGCGCTTCCTCAACCTGCACCCTCTAAAGGGCGAGGGAGGGCTCGTTCCTGTAGGCTGGCTAAAGGAGCCTCCCCGGCCCTGCTTACAGGGAGGTCGGGCTGCTCCTGGGGACAGAGGGCTCCACAGCTCGTGACACATGCCCCGACTCCAGGGGGTCACGCGGGCCAGGCCGCCAGCAGGCAGAAAGCCGCGGGGCCAGAGGAGGGGGACAGGGAAAGGGCCCTCCCCTGCTTACAGGGTGGGCTTGGGGTCCAGAGAGCTCCATTTCCCCCTCAGGTGCGGAGACGGTGGCTCTCACCCTCCTTACAGGGTTGCCACTCTCTCCGGGCAGCCAAAGGAGCAAGGCGGCAAAAGGCCAACAACAGCAAAAGCAAAGACCGAGCCCTGGTTACAGGGCGGTCGCCCAGCGCAACGCCAGCCAAGGGCACCCCAAAGGTGCCCGCGAGGCTCTTACGTGACCGCGCCCTGCTGACAGGGAGGTCCCTTTGCCCAGAGCGCCTTTCTCGTGCCCCATCTTCAGCCCGACGCCGCTCCTCTTCTCGCTCACTCTTGCCTCGCCGTTCCACACGACGCCTCTTCTTTCTTCTCCGCCACCTGCTGCCAAGGAAGGAGGACACAGTTAGGCCTGAGAAGCGCCAACTCCTCCGCCCAAAGGACACGGGGTCCCCTACCCCTGGAGGGAGCTCCTCAAGGCACAAACCCAGCCGCCACCCACCCGCCTGCCCACAGAGCCCCCACCTCCACAACACCCCTCCTACTTCAGCTTGTCTCACCCAAGCGACGCACAGCAGGGTCCCAGCCGGTGCTGGAGCTGGCCTCAGAGGCGGGCACCCTGGGCAAATGGAGCTGGGCATGCAAGGCAGCGGCCAAAGAGGCTGCACCCCTGCTTACAGGGAGCTCGAGCCGCTGCCTGGACTGCAAAGCGCCCGGGACTCCAGGGCACTGGCCGGGCCCTGACTTACAGGGCAGCCCTGGTCCCAAAGGCCCACGGAGGCTCCTTCTCTCCGCATTCAGGGGCACCCTGACCCGCACCCCGCTAACGGGGCGGTCACCCCACACAGGCTGCCAGCTGAGCACAAAGGCTCCCAGACCCAGACCCCGATTACAGGCGGGTCGACACCCAGGGAGCCAGAGAGCTCGGCCTTCCCCCGCAGCAACAGGAACGAGACTCAACAGCCAGGCAGTGGAGCTTCACGGCCAAAGGCTGGGGGGGCCGGGGCCCCAGCCCCGAGAACAGGGGGGGCACACGCCCGGCCCCACGCCTCTGAAAGGCCGGGGCCAGGGGCACCCGCCTGCTTACAGGGGGTCCCTCCAAGCACGGGGGGCACGCGCAGCCCTGCTTACAGGGCGGTCCCCCTCGGCTCGGCACGCACTCCCAACAAGCCCCACGGAGCCCGAGGCTCCGACCCGCGCCCGAGTTACGGGCTGGCCATCCTGGCTGCAGCACAACACCACATCTTCAGGAGCCCAGGGAGCGACCTCGACCCCAACCGTGGGGAGGTCGCCCCAGCCAAAAGCAGCGCCAAAGGCGGGACTGCGCCCTCCGGCACAGCGCTTCCTCAACCTGCACCCTCTAAAGGGCGAGGGAGGGCTCGTTCCTGTAGGCTGGCTAAAGGAGCCTCCCCGGCCCTGCTTACAGGGAGGTCGGGCTGCTCCTGGGGACAGAGGGCTCCACAGCTTGTGACACACGCCCCGACTCCAGGGGGTCACGCGGGCCAGGCCGCCAGCAGGCAGAAAGCCGCGGGGCCAGAGGAGGGGGACAGGGAAAGGGCCCTCCCCTGCTTACAGGGTGGGCTTGGGGTCCAGAGAGCTACATTTCCCCCTCGGGTGCGGAGACGGTGGCTCTCACCCTCCTTACAGGGTTGCCACTCTCTCCGGGCAGCCAAAGGAGCAAGGCGGCAAAAGGCCAACAACAGCAAAAGCAAAGACCGAGCCCTGGTTACAGGGCGGTCGCCCAGCGCAACGCCAGCCAAGGGCACCCCAAAGGTGCCCGCGAGGCTCTTACGTGACCGCGCCCTGCTGACAGGGAGGTCCCTTTGCCCAGAGCGCCTTTCTCGTGCCCCATCTTCAGCCCGACGCCGCTCCTCTTCTCGCTCACTCTTGCCTCGCCGTTACACACGACGCCTCTTCTTTCTTCTCCGCCACCTGCTGCCAAGGAAGGAGGACACAGTTAGGCCTGAGAAGCGCCAACTCCTCCGCCCAAAGGACACGGGGTCCCCTACCCCTGGAGGGAGCTCCTCAAGGCACAAACCCAGCCGCCACCCACCCGCCTGCCCACAGAGCCCCCACCTCCACAACACCCCTCCTACTTCAGCTTGTCTCACCCAAGCGACGCACAGCAGGGTCCCAGCCGGTGCTGGAGCTGGCCTCAGAGGCGGGCACCCTGGGCAAATGGAGCTGGGCATGCAAGGCAGCGGCCAAAGAGGCTGCACCCCTGCTTACAGGGAGCTCGAGCCGCTGCCTGGACTGCAAAGCGCCCGGGACTCCAGGGCACTGGCCGGGCCCTGACTTACAGGGCAGCCCTGGTCCCAAAGGCCCACGGAGGCTCCTTCTCTCCGCATTCAGGGGCACCCTGACCCGCACCCCGCTAACGGGGCGGTCACCCCACACAGGCTGCCAGCTGAGCACAAAGGCTCCCAGACCCAGACCCCGATTACAGGCGGGTCGACACCCAGGGAGCCAGAGAGCTCGGCCTTCCCCCGCAGCAACAGGAACGAGACTCAACAGCCAGGCAGTGGAGCTTCACGGCCAAAGGCTGGGGGGGCCGGGGCCCCAGCCCCGAGAACAGGGGGGGCACACGCCCGGCCCCACGCCTCTGAAAGGCCGGGGCCAGGGGCACCCGCCTGCTTACAGGGGGTCCCTCCAAGCACGGGGGGCACGCGCAGCCCTGCTTACAGGGTGGTCCCCCTCGGCTCGGCACGCACTCCCAACCAAGCCCCACGGAGCCCGAGGCTCCGACTCGCGCCCGAGTTACGGGCTGGCCATCCTGGCTGCAGCACAACACCACATCTTCAGGAGCCCAGGGAGCGACCTCGACCCCAACCGCGGGGAGGTCGCCCCAGCCAAAAGCAGCGCCAAAGGCGGGACTGCGCCCTCCGGCACAGCGCTTCCTCAACCTGCACCCTCTAAAGGGCGAGGGAGGGCTCGTTCCTGTAGGCTGGCTAAAGGAGCCTCCCCGGCCCTGCTTACAGGGAGGTCGGGCTGCTCCTGGGGACAGAGGGCTCCACAGCTCGTGACACACGCCCCGACTCCAGGGGGTCACGCTGGCAGGTCACCAGCAGGACAGGCAGCCACGCAGGCAGAGACCCAGGCCCTGACTACAGGCGGGTCGCGTTGCCCGCGCTACGACTAAGCGGCTTCGCTCCGTCCTTAGAAAGAAGGGGCAAGCCCGCACTCTCCCTCCGCTCGCGGGCTCAGAGGGGACTCCCCGTAGCTGCACAGAGCCCTTCTTTCCCTCCTGGGAAGTTTAAGCTAAGCTGCAGCGACTTGAACAGGGGCCTAAAGGACAAGCTCACTCACACCAACAAGGACAAGGACACACAGACAGAACTTCCCAGAAGGGAGCGCGAGCTCTGTGCCGCCAATGGCTGGGGAGCCATCCCTACCGCCGAGCAGGAGAGGAGAGCCTCAGACCTGCCCCCCGGGCTGCTGCGTGGAGGCCAGAGGGGCCTCAACACGCCAAGGGGCTTCACGGGTGGCCAAGGGGCAAATGCTGTGACACGCCCCGACTCCAGGGGGTCACGCGGGCCAGGCCGCCAGCAGGCAGAAAGCCGCGGGGCCAGAGGAGGGGGACAGGGAAAGGGCCCTCCCCTGCTTACAGGGTGGGCTTGGGGTCCAGAGAGCTCCATTTCCCCCTCGGGTGCGGAGACGGTGGCTCTCACCCTCCTTACAGGGTTGCCACTCTCTCCGGGCAGCCAAAGGAGCAAGGCGGCAAAAGGCCAACAACAGCAAAAGCAAAGACCGAGCCCTGGTTACAGGGCGGTCGCCCAGCGCAACGCCAGCCAAGGGCACCCCAAAGGTGCCCGCGAGGCTCTTACGTGACCGCGCCCTGCTGACAGGGAGGTCCCTTTGCCCAGAGCGCCTTTCTCGTGCCCCATCTTCAGCCCGACGCCGCTCCTCTTCTCGCTCACTCTTGCCTCGCCGTTACACACGACGCCTCTTCTTTCTTCTCCGCCACCTGCTGCCAAGGAAGGAGGACACAGTTAGGCCTGAGAAGCGCCAACTCCTCCGCCCAAAGGACACGGGGTCCCCTACCCCTGGAGGGAGCTCCTCAAGGCACAAACCCAGCCGCCACCCACCCGCCCGCCCGCCCACAGAGCCCCCACCTCCACAACACCCCTCCTACTTCAGCTTGTCTCACCCAAGCGACACACAGCAGGGTCCCAGCCGGTGCTGGAGCTGGCCTCAGAGGCGGGCACCCTGGGCAAATGGAGCTGGGCATGCAAGGCAGCGGCCAAAGAGGCTGCACCCCTGCTTACAGGGAGCTCGAGCCGCTGCCTGGACTGCAAAGCGCCCGGGACTCCAGGGCACTGGCCGGGCCCTGACTTACAGGGCAGCCCTGGTCCCAAAGGCCCACGGAGGCTCCTTCTCTCCGCATTCAGGGGCACCCTGACCCGCACCCCGCTAACGGGGCGGTCACCCCACACAGGCTGCCAGCTGAGCACAAAGGCTCCCAGACCCAGACCCCGATTACAGGCGGGTCGACACCCAGGGAGCCAGAGAGCTCGGCCTTCCCCCGCAGCAACAGGAACGAGACTCAACAGCCAGGCAGTGGAGCTTCACGGCCAAAGGCCGGGGGGGCCGGGGCCCCAGCCCCGAGAACAGGGGGGGCACACGCCCGGCCCCACGCATCCTGGCCCCACGCCTCTGAAAGGCCGGGGCCAGGGGCACCCGCCTGCTTACAGGGGGTCCCTCCAAGCACGGGGGGCACGCGCAGCCCTGCTTACAGGGTGGTCCCCCTCGGCTCGGCACGCACTCCCAACAAGCCCCATGGAGCCCGAGGCCCCGACTCGCGCCCGAGTTACGGGCTGGCCATCCTGGCTGCAGCACAACACCACATCTTCAGGAGCCCAGGGAGCGACCTCGACCCCAACCGCGGGGAGGTCGCCCCAGCCAAAAGCAGCGCCAAAGGCGGGACTGCGCCCTCCGGCACAGCGCTTCCTCAACCTGCACCCTCTAAAGGGCGAGGGAGGGCTCGTTCCTGTAGGCTGGCTAAAGGAGCCTCCCCGGCCCTGCTTACAGGGAGGTCGGGCTGCTCCTGGGGACAGAGGGCTCCACAGCTCGTGACACACGCCCCGACTCCAGGGGGTCACGCTGGCAGGTCACCAGCAGGACAGGCAGCCACGCAGGCAGAGACCCAGGCCCTGACTACAGGCGGGTCGCGTTGCCCGCGCTACGACTAAGCGGCTTCGCTCCGTCCTTAGAAAGAAGGGGCAAGCCCGCACTCTCCCTCCGCTCGCGGGCTCAGAGGGGACTCCCCGTAGCTGCACAGAGCCCTTCTTTCCCTCCTGGGAAGTTTAAGCTAAGCTGCAGCGACTTGAACAGGGGCCTAAAGGACAAGCTCACTCACACCAACAAGGACAAGGACACACAGACAGAACTGCCCAGAAGGGAGCGCGAGCTCTGTGCCGCCAATGGCTGGGGAGCCATCCCTACCGCCGAGCAGGAGAGGAGAGCCTCAGACCTGCCCCCCGGGCTGCTGCGTGGAGGCCAGAGGGGCCTCAACACGCCAAGGGGCTTCACGGGTGGCCAAGGGGCAAATGCTGTGACACGCCCCGACTCCAGGGGGTCACGCGGGCCAGGCCGCCAGCAGGCAGAAAGCCGCGGGGCCAGAGGAGGGGGACAGGGAAAGGGCCCTCCCCTGCTTACAGGGTGGGCTTGGGGTCCAGAGAGCTCCATTTCCCCCTCGGGTGCGGAGACGGTGGCTCTCACCCTCCTTACAGGGTTGCCACTCTCTCCGGGCAGCCAAAGGAGCAAGGCGGCAAAAGGCCAACAACAGCAAAAGCAAAGACCGAGCCCTGGTTACAGGGCGGTCGCCCAGCGCAACGCCAGCCAAGGGCACCCCAAAGGTGCCCGCGAGGCTCTTACGTGACCGCGCCCTGCTGACAGGGAGGTCCCTTTGCCCAGAGCGCCTTTCTCGTGCCCCATCTTCAGCCCGACGCCGCTCCTCTTCTCGCTCACTCTTGCCTCGCCGTTCCACACGACGCCTCTTCTTTCTTCTCCGCCAGCTGCTGCCAAGGAAGGAGGACACAGTTAGGCCTGAGAAGCGCCAACTCCTCCGCCCAAAGGACACGGGGTCCCCTACCCCTGGAGGGAGCTCCTCAAGGCACAAACCCAGCCGCCACCCACCCGCCTGCCCACAGAGCCCCCACCTCCACAACACCCCTCCTACTTCAGCTTGTCTCACCCAAGCGACGCACAGCAGGGTCCCAGCCGGTGCTGGAGCTGGCCTCAGAGGCGGGCACCCTGGGCAAATGGAGCTGGGCATGCAAGGCAGCGGCCAAAGAGGCTGCACCCCTGCTTACAGGGAGCTCGAGCCGCTGCCTGGACTGCAAAGCGCCCGGGACTCCAGGGCACTGGCCGGGCCCTGACTTACAGGGCAGCCCTGGTCCCAAAGGCCCACGGAGGCTCCTTCTCTCCGCATTCAGGGGCACCCTGACCCGCACCCCGCTAACGGGGCGGTCACCCCACACAGGCTGCCAGCTGAGCACAAAGGCTCCCAGACCCAGACCCCGATTACAGGCGGGTCGACACCCAGGGAGCCAGAGAGCTCGGCCTTCCCCCGCAGCAACAGGAACGAGACTCAACAGCCAGGCAGTGGAGCTTCACGGCCAAAGGCTGGGGGGGCCGGGGCCCCAGCCCCGAGAACAGGGGGGGCACACGCCCGGCCCCACGCCTCTGAAAGGCCGGGGCCAGGGGCACCCGCCTGCTTACAGGGGGTCCCTCCAAGCACGGGGGGCACGCGCAGCCCTGCTTACAGGGCGGTCCCCCTCGGCTCGGCACGCACTCCCAACAAGCCCCACGGAGCCCGAGGCTCCGACCCGCGCCCGAGTTACGGGCTGGCCATCCTGGCTGCAGCACAACACCACATCTTCAGGAGCCCAGGGAGCGACCTCGACCCCAACCGCGGGGAGGTCGCCCCAGCCAAAAGCAGCGCCAAAGGCGGGACTGCGCCCTCCGGCACAGCGCTTCCTCAACCTGCACCCTCTAAAGGGCGAGGGAGGGCTCGTTCCTGTAGGCTGGCTAAAGGAGCCTCCCCGGCCCTGCTTACAGGGAGGTCGGGCTGCTCCTGGGGACAGAGGGCTCCACAGCTTGTGACACACGCCCCGACTCCAGGGGGTCACGCGGGCCAGGCCGCCAGCAGGCAGAAAGCCGCGGGGCCAGAGGAGGGGGACAGGGAAAGGGCCCTCCCCTGCTTACAGGGTGGGCTTGGGGTCCAGAGAGCTCCATTTCCCCCTCGGGTGCGGAGACGGTGGCTCTCACCCTCCTTACAGGGTTGCCACTCTCTCCGGGCAGCCAAAGGAGCAAGGCGGCAAAAGGCCAACAACAGCAAAAGCAAAGACCGAGCCCTGGTTACAGGGCGGTCGCCCAGCGCAACGCCAGCCAAGGGCACCCCAAAGGTGCCCGCGAGGCTCTTACGTGACCGCGCCCTGCTGACAGGGAGGTCCCTTTGCCCAGAGCGCCTTTCTCGTGCCCCATCTTCAGCCCGACGCCGCTCCTCTTCTCGCTCACTCTTGCCTCGCCGTTACACACGACGCCTCTTCTTTCTTCTCCGCCACCTGCTGCCAAGGAAGGAGGACACAGTTAGGCCTGAGAAGCGCCAACTCCTCCGCCCAAAGGACACGGGGTCCCCTACCCCTGGAGGGAGCTCCTCAAGGCACAAACCCAGCCGCCACCCACCCGCCTGCCCACAGAGCCCCCACCTCCACAACACCCCTCCTACTTCAGCTTGTCTCACCCAAGCGACGCACAGCAGGGTCCCAGCCGGTGCTGGAGCTGGCCTCAGAGGCGGGCACCCTGGGCAAATGGAGCTGGGCATGCAAGGCAGCGGCCAAAGAGGCTGCACCCCTGCTTACAGGGAGCTCGAGCCGCTGCCTGGACTGCAAAGCGCCCAGGACTCCAGGGCACTGGCCGGGCCCTGACTTACAGGGCAGCCCTGGTCCCAAAGGCCCACGGAGGCTCCTTCTCTCCGCATTCAGGGGCACCCTGACCCGCACCCCGCTAACGGGGCGGTCACCCCACACAGGCTGCCAGCTGAGCACAAAGGCTCCCAGACCCAGACCCCGATTACAGGCGGGTCGACACCCAGGGAGCCAGAGAGCTCGGCCTTCCCCCGCAGCAACAGGAACGAGACTCAACAGCCAGGCAGTGGAGCTTCACGGCCAAAGGCTGGGGGGGCCGGGGCCCCAGCCCCGAGAACAGGGGGGGCACACGCCCGGCCCCACGCCTCTGAAAGGCCGGGGCCAGGGGCACCCGCCTGCTTACAGGGGGTCCCTCCAAGCACGGGGGGCACGCGCAGCCCTGCTTACAGGGTGGTCCCCCTCGGCTCGGCACGCACTCCCAACAAGCCCCACGGAGCCCGAGGCTCCGACTCGCGCCCGAGTTACGGGCTGGCCATCCTGCCTGCAGCACAACACCACATCTTCAGGAGCCCAGGGAGCGACCTCGACCCCAACCGCGGGGAGGTCGCCCCAGCCAAAAGCAGCGCCAAAGGCGGGACTGCGCCCTCCGGCACAGCGCTTCCTCAACCTGCACCCTCTAAAGGGCGAGGGAGGGCTCGTTCCTGTAGGCTGGCTAAAGGAGCCTCCCCGGCCCTGCTTACAGGGAGGTCGGGCTGCTCCTGGGGACAGAGGGCTCCACAGCTCGTGACACACGCCCCGACTCCAGGGGGTCACGCTGGCAGGTCACCAGCAGGACAGGCAGCCACGCAGGCAGAGACCCAGGCCCTGACTACAGGCAGGTCGCGTTGCCCGCGCTACGACTAAGCGGCTTCGCTCCGTCCTTAGAAAGAAGGGGCAAGCCCGCACTCTCCCTCCGCTCGCGGGCTCAGAGGGGACTCCCCGTAGCTGCACAGAGCCCTTCTTTCCCTCCTGGGAAGTTTAAGCTAAGCTGCAGCGACTTGAACAGGGGCCTAAAGGACAAGCTCACTCACACCAACAAGGACAAGGACACACAGACAGAACTTCCCAGAAGGGAGCGCGAGCTCTGTGCCGCCAATGGCTGGGGAGCCATCCCTACCGCCGAGCAGGAGAGGAGAGCCTCAGACCTGCCCCCCGGGCTGCTGCGTGGAGGCCAGAGGGGCCTCAACACGCCAAGGGGCTTCACGGGTGGCCAAGGGGCAAATGCTGTGACACGCCCCGACTCCAGGGGGTCACGCGGGCCAGGCCGCCAGCAGGCAGAAAGCCGCGGGGCCAGAGGAGGGGGACAGGGACAGTGACAGGGCCCTCCCCTGCTTACAGGGTGGGCTTGGGGTCCAGAGAGCTCCATTTCCCCCTCGGGTGCGGAGACGGTGGCTCTCACCCTCCTTACAGGGTTGCCACTCTCTCCGGGCAGCCAAAGGAGCAAGGCGGCAAAAGGCCAACAACAGCAAAAGCAAAGACCGAGCCCTGGTTACAGGGCGGTCACCCAGCGCAACGCCAGCCAAGGGCACCCCAAAGGTGCCCGCGAGGCTCTTACGTGACCGCGCCCTGCTGACAGGGAGGTCCCTTTGCCCAGAGCGCCTTTCTCGTGCCCCATCTTCAGCCCGACGCCGCTCCTCTTCTCGCTCACTCTTGCCTCGCCGTTCCACACGACGCCTCTTCTTTCTTCTCCGCCACCTGCTGCCAAGGAAGGAGGACACAGTTAGGCCTGAGAAGCGCCAACTCCTCCGCCCAAAGGACACGGGGTCCCCTACCCCTGGAGGGAGCTCCTCAAGGCACAAACCCAGCCGCCACCCACCCGCCCGCCCGCCCACAGAGCCCCCACCTCCACAACACCCCTCCTACTTCAGCTTGTCTCACCCAAGCGACACACAGCAGGGTCCCAGCCGGTGCTGGAGCTGGCCTCAGAGGCGGGCACCCTGGGCAAATGGAGCTGGGCATGCAAGGCAGCGGCCAAAGAGGCTGCACCCCTGCTTACAGGGAGCTCGAGCCGCTGCCTGGACTGCAAAGCGCCCGGGACTCCAGGGCACTGGCCGGGCCCTGACTTACAGGGCAGCCCTGGTCCCAAAGGCCCACGGAGGCTCCTTCTCTCCGCATTCAGGGGCACCCTGACCCGCACCCCGCTAACGGGGCGGTCACCCCACACAGGCTGCCAGCTGAGCACAAAGGCTCCCAGACCCAGACCCCGATTACAGGCGCGTCGACACCCAGGGAGCCAGAGAGCTCAGCCTTCCCCCGCAGCAACAGGAACGAGACTCAACAGCCAGGCAGTGGAGCTTCACGGCCAAAGGCTGGGGGGGCCGGGGCCCCAGCCCCGAGAACAGGGGGGGCACACGCCCGGCCCCACGCATCCTGGCCCCACGCCTCTGAAAGGCCGGGGCCAGGGGCACCCGCCTGCTTACAGGGGGTCCCTCCAAGCACGGGGGGCACGCGCAGCCCTGCTTACAGGGTGGTCCCCCTCGGCTCGGCACGCACTCCCAACAAGCCCCACGGAGCCCGAGGCTCCGACTCGCGCCCGAGTTACGGGCTGGCCATCCTGCCTGCAGCACAACACCACATCTTCAGGAGCCCAGGGAGCGACCTCGACCCCAACCGCGGGGAGGTCGCCCCAGCCAAAAGCAGCGCCAAAGGCGGGACTGCGCCCTCCGGCACAGCGCTTCCTCAACCTGCACCCTTCTAAAAGGCGAGGGAGGGCTCAATCCTGTTGGCTGGCTAAAGAAGCCTCCCCGGCCCTGCTTACAGGGAGGTCAGGCTGCTCCTGGGGACAGAGGGCTCCACAGCTCGTGACACACGCCGCAACTCCAGGGGGTCACGCTGGCAGGTCACCAGCAGGACAGGCAGCCACGCAGGCAGAGACCCAGGCCCTGACTACAGGCGGGTCACGTTGCCCGCGCTACGACTAAGCGGCTTCGCTCCGTCCTTAGAAAGAAGGGGCAAGCCCGCACTCTCCCTCCGCTCGCGGGCTCAGAGGGGACTCCCCGTAGCTGCACAGAGCCCTTCTTTCCCTCCTGGGAAGTTTAAGCTAAGCTGCAGCGACTTGAACAGGGGCCTAAAGGACAAGCTCACTCACACCAACAAGGACAAGGACACACAGACAGAACTGCCCAGAAGGGAGCGCGAGCTCTGTGCCGCCAATGGCTGGGGAGCCATCCCTACCGCCGAGCAGGAGAGGAGAGCCTCAGACCTGCCCCCCGGGCTGCTGCGTGGAGGCCAGAGGGGCCTCAACACGCCAAGGGGCTTCACGGGTGGCCAAGGGGCAAATGCTGTGACACGCCCCGACTCCAGGGGGTCACGCGGGCCAGGCCGCCAGCAGGCAGAAAGCCGCGGGGCCAGAGGAGGGGGACAGGGAAAGGGCCCTCCCCTGCTTACAGGGTGGGCTTGGGGTCCAGAGAGCTCCATTTCCCCCTCGGGTGCGGAGACGGTGGCTCTCACCCTCCTTACAGGGTTGCCACTCTCTCCGGGCAGCCAAAGGAGCAAGGCGGCAAAAGGCCAACAACAGCAAAAGCAAAGACCGAGCCCTGGTTACAGGGCGGTCGCCCAGCGCAACGCCAGCCAAGGGCACCCCAAAGGTGCCCGCGAGGCTCTTACGTGACCGCGCCCTGCTGACAGGGAGGTCCCTTTGCCCAGAGCACCTTTCTCGTGCCCCCTCTTCAGCCCAACGCCGCTCCTCTTCTCGCTCACTCTTGCCTCGCCGTTCCACACAACGCCTCTTCTTTCTTCTCTGCCAGCTGCTGCCAAGGAAGGAGGACACAATTAGCCCTGAGAAGCACCAACTCCTAACTTCTAAACCTGGAGAAGGACTGACTCCCGGAGCAGCATTACCTTAAGTCCCTGTTCTGTCTTCAACCCGTATCAACTACAATTTTTGCTTCATGCATCCTCCTCTCCTTTCTTACCCAGCCCCATGTTCTCTCTCTCCACCCCTCCTGCCCATTCACTGCAAGCAATCCTTTTGCTGAACTCACCATTAAGTACCGGTTGATCCTTTAGCTCCTTTCCTCCAGGAAGATTATGTCCATGCATTTCTGTTAAAACTGGGCTTCAGAACTCTAAATAATAGAAAATACCATTGCTAAGTTGTTATTTTTGAATCAAGTCCTATGCGGATGCCTTTTTTTCTTATGAAAATCCCTCTCCATGACCCTCTTTTCAGCTGTCCTGCACCTTGGAGCCTAAATAACTACACAAATCATGTAGCATGACCTCCTAACATCTTCATCCTTAATCCTACTTTTACCATCTTGCAACACCATAGCTTCTCCCACAAAAATGCTGCCAATATCTTCCCTAAGGTACCTTATATACTGCCCTCAAACATGCTCACCCCATCCTAACCATCCTCAATTTTACTCTTATAAATGATGGAGGTCTCTCCTAGTGCCTTCCCCGTCATCTCAGTTACCTCAAACTTGCCCCTCAAAAAATACTGTTTCTGTTCCTCTTAAGAAACCTAAGGCTTTCCATTGATAATGCTTACTCTGTCCATTTTGAGGTGCCTCAGATTTTCCATAAAAACTGTCTGGTGGTTCCCCTCTAAATTACCTCAACTATTCCCTCCCCAATGCCACCTGTCCCCTCTACATTACCTCAGATTTTCCTACAAAAACACTTGTTTTGTCCCCTTTAAATTACCCCAGCTATTCAGCTTGAAATATCACCTCTATACCCTCTAAGTTATCCCAGATTTCCTGTCGAAAATGCAGCCTCTGTCTTCTCTGAGTTACAGCACTTTCCCTCAGAAATGCTCATTTTCCCCCTCTAAATCACCCCAGATTCATCCCTCCAAAAAAGGTCATTTTGTTTCATCTAAATTACCTCAGGTTTTCTGTCAAAAATGTCACCTCTGTCCCCTCTAACTTACCTCAGCTTTTCCCGCCAATAAGTTCATCCTGTCCCCTATAGATTATCTCACATTTTACCCTCAAGATGTCCCCTCTCTGACCCTTTTAAGTTACTTCAGCTTCCCCCACCCCCATAAAGCTCACTGTCCCCTCTAAATTACCTCAGCTTTTCCCTCAGAAATTGCACTGGAACACCGTGCTGTCCCCTGAGGCAGCTGCCCAGCACTCCCTCCCTGTACAACAGCCCAAAGCCTGCCCCACGGCCACTCCAAGACCCGTTACCAACCCCTGCACAGCGCACCCCAGCCGCAGGCGCGCATTTCAGCCCGTGTGGCTGCCGTCCCTCTCGCTGAACGGCGGAGCAGTGAGGCAGCGCGGTTTCAAACCCGGCGCCGTCGGCGCCTGACGAGCCCAAGGCGGCGCGAAAGCGACACGCCCCGCCCCGCCGCTGAGGGAGGGCAGGCACAGGCGCGGCTGAGGGCGAGAGGCGCCCCCCCTGTGGCGCGCGGGAGCGATGCACCCGCGTAGCCCACGGCGGCACAGCAGCAACACGCCGCCCCCCCCTCAGGACACTCACAGCCCCCGCAGCGACACACGGGGCACCTCCCGCCCCTTTGTCACCCTCAGGACACTCACAGCCCCCTCAGCGACACGCGGGGCACCCCCCGCCCCTTTGTCACCCTCAGGACACTCACAGCCCCCTCAGCAACACGCGGGGCACCCCCCGCCCCTTTGTCACCCTCAGGACACTCACAGCCCCCTCAGCGACACGCAGGCACCTCCCGCCCCTTTGTCACCCTCAGGACACTCACAGCCCCCTCAGCGACACGCAGGGCACCCCCCGCCCCCCTTTGTGACCCTCAGGACACTCACAGCCCCCTCAGCGACACGCAGGCACCTCCCGCCCCTTTGTGACCCTCAGGACACTCACAGCCCCCTCAGCGACACACGGGGGACCCCCCGCCCCTTTGTCACCCTCAGGACACTCACAGCCCCCTCAGCGACACGCGGGGCACCCCCCGCCCCTTTGTCACCCTCAGGACACTCACAGCCCCCTCAGCGACACGCGGGGCACCTCCCGCCCCTTTGTCACCCTCAGGACACTCACAGCCCCCTCAGCGACACGCGGGGCACCCCCCGCCCCTTTGTCACCCTCAGGACACTCACAGCCCCCTCAGCGACACGCGGGGCACCCCCCGCCCCTTTGTGACCCTCAGGACACTCACAGCCCCCTCAGCGACACGCGGGGCACCTCCCGCCCCTTTGTCACCCTCAGGACACTCACAGCCCCCTCAGCGACACGCGGGGCACCTCCCGCCCCTTTGTCACCCTCAGGACACTCACAGCCCCCTCAGCGACACACGGGGCACCCCCCGCCCCTTTGTCACCCTCAGGACACTCACAGCCCCCTCAGCGACACACGGGGGACCCCCCGCCCCTTTGTCACCCTCAGGACACTCACAGCCCCCTCAGCAACACGCGGGGCACCCCCCGCCCCTTTGTCACCCTCAGGACACTCACAGCCCCCTCAGCGACACGCGGGGCACCCCCCGCCCCCCTTTGTGACCCTCAGGACACTCACAGCCCCCTCAGTGACACGCGGGGCACCTCCCGCCCCTTTGTCACCCTCAGGACACTCACAGCCCCCTCAGCGACACGCGGGGCACCCCCCGCCCCTTTGTCACCCTCAGGACACTCACAGCCCCCTCAGCAACACGCGGGGCACCCCCCGCCCCTTTGTCACCCTCAGGACACTCACAGCCCCCTCAGCGACACGCGGGGCACCCCCCGCCCCTTTGTCACCCTCAGGACACTCACAGCCCCCTCAGTGACACGCAGGCACCTCCCGCCCCTTTGTCACCCTCAGGACACTCACAGCCCCCTCAGCGACACGCGGGGCACCCCCCGCCCCTTTGTCACCCTCAGGACACTCACAGCCCCCTCAGCGACACGCGGGGCACCCCCCGCCCCTTTGTGACCCTCAGGACACTCACAGCCCCCTCAGCGACACGCGGGGCACCTCCCGCCCCTTTGTCACCCTCAGGACACTCACAGCCCCCTCAGTGACACGCAGGCACCTCCCGCCCCTTTGTCACCCTCAGGACACTCACAGCCCCCTCAGTGACACGCAGGCACCTCCCGCCCCTTTGTCACCTTCAGGACACTCACAGCCCCCTCAGCGACACACGGGCACCCCATCGGCTCTCCCGCCCAGACCGCTCGCAGCCCACCACCCCTTCTCACCTGAGGCCGGCCCCACCCACCGGCTCTGCCCCCTCCTCCCCGCACACCCCGCCTGTCCCCGCTCTGTCCCCCACCGCCACCCCTGCGCGAGCTCTTCCCGCACCTGCATCCTGGCCCCAGCACCTCTCATCTCCTTTCCACCTGCCCTGCCTAGCTAGACCCCGGCCGAGTCCTCTGGCTTGCTCCAGCCAGCCCCCGGCAGTCCACAGGCTACTCCAGAGCTTGGCTTAACACAAGAGGCCCTCTCATTTCCTTTATTGTTTTTTTAAACTCCAAATAAGCATTATGTGCTCTGATGTGATTTCCCCCAAGTTCTCACCACATGCGCCTACTTAAGATGATTTTTACATAAATACATCCATTTTAATCTTTGCCACACTTGTGCTGCTGTTTTCCCATAACAAACGCTTTGGCAGTATCATTCCTCTGCCAGTAATAATTCCAAAGGGAGTAAGTATGCTGTCTTTGCACTGGAATGCGTGGTCAGACGGAGCTATGAAAGTTAAGGAAATAAGGCTGGTTTCCTATGCATTTTTAAGCATGTATTTTCTAGAACTCTCTGATCTTTCCACCTGCACAGAGGTTCTCATGGTTAGCAGGAAAACGTACATTTTCCTTTAAACAAGGTCCTGGGTCGGACTGCAACCCTGTGGATAATTCCCCAGGGATCCTACCTGACCGGGCAACCGTTGTAGTCATTTTAAGGGGTGGGGAAAACTGCCAGCAACAAACACAAGCAACCTCGAGTCAGCAGAGGCACCAGAGCTAAGTGGTCTCTGCCTATAAAACTTACTCAGGACTCTAACACCACAGGGCTAGCTGCTGGCCATACCCTTCAGCTTGCTCAGGTAGGTACAGAAGGGAGAACTTAGAGCATAGAGCCAGTGTACTTTGAATACCAGGGTGACATTTGAGTCCCCCTACTCCATCATAAAATCGTTTCGGTTGGAAAAGACCGTTAATATCATCACATCCAACCGTTAACCTAACACTGCTAAGTCCACCACTTAAACCATGTCCCTAAGCACCTCATCCACACGTCTTTGAAATACCTCCAGGGATAGTGACTCAACCACGTCCCTGAGCAGCCCATTCCCATGTGTGACAACCCTTTCAGTGAAGAAGTTTTTCCTAATATCCAATCTGAACCTCCCCTGATGCAACTTGAGGCCATTTCTTTTTGTCCTAGCACTTGTCACTTGGGAGAAGAGACCAGCACCCACCCCTCTACAGCCCCCTTTCAGGTAGTTGTAGAGAGCGATAAGGTCTCCCCTCAGCCTCCTCTTCTCCAGGCTAAACAACCCCAGCTCCCTCAGCTGCTCCTCCCAAGAGTTGTGCTCTAGACCTCAAGGCACAGCCTCACCAGTGCCAAGTACAAAGGTACCATCACTTCCCTAGGCCTGCTGGCCACACTGTTTCTGATACAAGCCAGGATGCCATGCATTGCACGGGGCTGTTGCAACCTTGGCACAGCAGCTTTGACAATCAGGCTGACCGCAATAAGCAACGGGCAGGCCAGGATTATATTGTAGCCTCATGGGTGAGGTGATGAGCTATCTAGGGATCTCGGCTCCAGGGGACTTGACACTTCAGTTTCCAATACTCAAGAGCCTCAAGAAGAAGCCCTGAGCAAGGCAAAGCAGGACCCCATAGCCGATTCATGAATTATCTTCTCTAGAGAGTCTTAGCACTCTCATGAGCTAAAGAGCTGACGTCTAGTGGAACTGGAAGCTCACATCCAGGCCCTAGGTGTCTGCTACCAGCTTGGAGCTACTGTGCCAACATGAACTTCTTAATCAGTGTAAGTTCACTCTGCTGAGTCAGGTGTGTTCCAGTGTACTATTTTGTCTGACAGAGGAAGATTTGTCCCAGCAGGCTTATGCCAGATGGGCTATCATCTCTGCTCCTGCAGCTGACACAGCCAGCACAAACAGCTCTGCATGTGCCAGCAAAGGGGACAAAACCTGTTTGTGCACTGGTATAGGTAACACCTTCATTGCCAGGTGATCCACCAACATGTGGATCCAGTACTAATCAATGCAAAACAGCAGTCTGCTACAGCTATACTCTAAAAAGGTACTAGAAATTTTGTTGGAAGGGAACAGTCTCAAGGCAGGGGACAGCTTTATAGCAGACAATAATGCAGATGCCAGCAGCAACACACAATGCCAGGTCTGGCAGAGCAGCCTTCTCTCTCCAGTTTTTTTTCCCCCCTAGGATTTTCATGGCATTATTTTGTGCCCAGTGAGCTCCGTAAGAGGTGCCTATGCCTGCAGCCATTGACAAGGCCTTTGGCCAGGCAGGCAGGCTGCCTGGAAAGCTCCAGGCCTGTGCCCTGGGGGAGGCATGGGCAGAGCCCAGAGCTCTGGGGCAGCCTGGGACCAGCCTCCTGCCCGGTGCTCGGAGCCCCTTATGGCTCCAGTGCTGCTTAGGAAGGGGAAGGGGCAGCACAGGCAGCGCAGCCCCAACGCCCAGCAGAGAGCACCCGGGAAGGCGGGCAGCTCAGCCCCCACATGCCGACTCAAGCCTCCAGGGTCAAACCACTTCGGAAAAGTTACAGGAGTGTTTATCCCAGAGTAAGCACACTGGTAATTGACCTAAATAAAGCCAAAGCAAGCTACTAACACAGGCTTTACCACCCAAAGTGCATCTCAGTGCTGCAAAGCGCCTCCCCCCACCGCCAGGTTAGACTCTGCATCGCCCAGGACCATTTATATTGCCTGACAAATCTGGTCTGGAGAGCAGGCCACCAGCATAGCCCACAAACTCAGAGCAGCTGACCCCTAATCTTCCCAAGCAAGGGGGAGATTTATCATCATGGTCTGTTGCTATGTTAAATTACAGGGCAGACCAGCATCCCTTCAGCAATGCCCTAGCCTCCCCCAAGGCCCCTGAAGACCTCCCAAAGGAGACAGGACCCTGCAAAGAGGTCTCAAAGCCATTCTTGAACAGTGATCCTCTACCACATTTTTAAAGCGCCCACATTTTGGCAGGCATCAAGCCACCCATTTTTCAACAGCAGGCACCGCATCACCCAGGCTAAGCTAAGCCTGAAGCACCATCCCTTTGTACCCCTTCCATGAGCTACCTGACTTTCCTGCTCAGGCACAGCTCCCACTGGCATTACAACACTTACAGGACCACTCAGCCTCACTGGCCCTCCCTCAGCACTGTAGTTGTTAACTCAGAGCTAGAAAAAATTTGACAAATATCCTACTCTCCCCAGGTCACCACTTAAGTAAAATGTAAGCCCCTTCATGAAGTCCACAACCCCCCAAAAATACTTTAGGAACTCTGTTTCCAAAAACACTTAGACCCAACCTCCAGCCAAATACCTGTATCAGCCCATTTTTCTCTGAAGCTTTAATCCTGAACACATTGAGGACCCTTCCAGCACCTCTCAGCTCCCTCACACTAAACCACAGCACAAGCAGAAACCTTCACCTACTGTTGGGAACCTACTTATAGGGAGCCCAGCTGCATTCCTGGGGTGCCAGAGGCAGAAGCCCTCATTGGCAGCATCTGAGGCACAATTAATAGCACACAGGTGCAGCCCAGCCTGATTTCTTGAGCAGATCCATTAATCCTTGCATTTATATAATTCTGGAGTTGAATTCTGAACAAAATATTTTAGGCACTTTAACATGCAAAAATACTGTCACTGTAGAGTATATGACCAGGAAATTATTGCTATTTTTCAGTGGTCTCCTCGGTTTCTTTTAGAAATCAACTTATCAAGAAGCCCCCCTTCTCCACCCTTCCTGTGCAATGGCAGGAAAAAAATGTGGGCAAAAAGATTTATGCTATCTCCTCCTAGCTCTGCTTCTCAAGCCCGCATCCTTCCTCTCCCTGCAACTGGATTTGTACTTTTCTTTGCCTTGAAATTCCTGGATAAAAAGCACTGGCCAGTCTGAGTATCACAATATTCTCCTAGCTTGCTAAACTGAGCCCTCTGAGACATTCAAAGTCCTGAAACAAGATTATAAATCATGAGATTATAAAGCTTATAAAACAAGCTTATAAACATGAGATTATTAAAAAACAACAAGAAATTGCTGCTTAAGTTCATATGCTGGCTTAGAAACCTTTTGAGCAAGTAAGTTTCTCATCTTGTTATGCAAGGATAAAGTCAATCGTTTGACTTTATTTACTATGGTTATTTACATACTTCATTTACTATGTTTATATACATATAAACTGTGTTTATTGACATAGTTCTTTATTATGTGAGCAGTGGAGGGTGTTTGTGATGAGTCAGTCCTAACATGATGTGTCATTTTACTCTTTACACAGGGTAGATTTTTTTTTAGGTTGTGATTTTTTTTTTAATGTTGTGAATTCCTGTTTTGAAGAGATTCAGATTTCAGTCAAAAAGTGTGTTGGGCAAGATACTCCAAAAAAGCAATGTTTAGGATCATGACCACAATCTAGGCTAGGGCTAGGAATAGTAAAGAAAATATATTTCTCAAAATAGATATTATTGTAATTTATGCAGCTGTTACACGGGGGAAATATGCGTGTTTCTGAGCATCTTATTCAGTAAGATTCCTTTTCTTTCTTGCTATTTCTTAACTTGAAGGAAGTACTTATAGGTATTTCTGAGGCCACACATTAGTGTGAAACTCAGAAACCCCCCGAAGAACAAGTTATTTGCAACCAAAGGAAAAATGGAAAGTTCTGTCGGTTAAAATCAGAGGCAGGGACAGAGAGATGGGCAAAATGAGAAAGATAGGGAAAGAATTAGATGAAAAACACGTACTGTCGGAGGAAAACAGTGCTACTATAATCATGCACGCACACAGACACAGGGGAAGGTTCTACTTACATACAAACACACACTTAACAAAAACGGTATTTATTAAGCATCACAAACAATGTAATCTGCTGTTTACTACAAGAATAGTAAATAAATGCTAGGAACTAAACCACAGCCTATTTTAATGCAATTCCTGTCTGCGCTGGCAGGCCAGGGCTACACTTCTGAAAATATATTAGAAATAAACCACAAAAAGCTGTATTCAACCGAAGCAAACTTTGTAAATATGTATTAATCAAGTGTGAAGGGCCAACAAAAACTGCCCTGAAGTCTCCATGTGTCCTCCTCATGCAAAGCAATGACTGGATAGAGCTAGCTTCTTCCTCCATTCTCCTTAACAGACATTCAGTGCTTTTGCTGTTGAGATACAGGAGGGAATTTACGCTGACACCAGCTGAGTCAGAAACAGCTTTAACAGGGGGAGGGGAAGAAAACCGCTCCCTGGCCTGCACGGGTGAGAGTGAGCACAGCCCCTTGCACCTTGCTGCGTGTAACTGATGGCTTTCCCTGGCAGAGGTGGTCTGTGTTATTGGGGTGAGGGGGGGGTCAGTGAGCGTGGTCGGTTATCTCTTCCCAGTGTAGTCTTTTAGGGAGCCCAGGGTGCTATGGCTCTCCATGATAAAGCTGCATGATACAGGGAAGCTGGCCTGTATGAGGGATGGGGGGGAAGCAGCGTGATGTTAACACCCGTGGCTTGCAGCCCCTGTGTTAGCTCTGGTGACTGGTGGGCAGACCGGTTATTCTGCTAGGAAGCGCCCGAGGGCAGCATTGCCTTTTGCTGGAGTATGCTCCTGAGAACCAGCGTAGTGCTGCAGTCTTCCCTAAGGATCGTGAGGCTTGTTGGGGTGGAGCAGGTTGGATCCTAAGGTCCTGCCGTGGTCTGTTCTTACATCTGAAAAGAAATGCATTGTAGAAGCCGAAAGTCCTATGTTTTGTTTATGGACTGCAGTCCATTGGTAGGTGGGTTTTGATTTTTTTTTTAATGATCCTTGGGTTTTCAGGGTTTAGCCTTGTCTTCCCTGGTAGGGTAGATAGGAGGGATGAAAGTGAGCTTTATGGACTCGCCTTGTCATGAGTCCTACAGCTCTATTTTGTGTATATGCTAGTAGGTCTAAGTTACTGCGGCAGGCTTTTAGCAGAGAAGCACAGATTTCAGTGGGGAGGACTGCTCCGAGCTGTACGGGAAGGGGGAGTGGGAAGAAGTTAAAAAATGCTGATCTCTTAGAAGCTTACTAGATGAAATGGTTAAAAGTAATAGCAGTACAACTTCTGAATGCTGGCAATGATGTGTCTCATGTGTGTAATGAGTTCCAGGAAGCTGTATGGTTGTATCAAAGGGGCAAGGCAGACTTCAGTGGGGAGTGCTGGCAGGGAGAGAGTTACAGCATTGCTGGAAAGCCAGACCGGTAGTAGTGTCTCTGAACAGTGTTAAAGTCTGCCTTCTCTGTCCCAGGCTTTCCAGGGCCAGCAACACTGCTGGCATACCTGTGTTTGGTGGTGAGGGAGTGAGGGGCTTAGAAGTGGGAGCTCTCCTGGATTGTCTTTCCAGACCTAATGTGTTCTTCTTTTGCAGGTATGGACCAGACTGAGGAAGGACCCTGAACCTGCCTTGATGGCTGTAGACCTCAGAGCTGCACTGTGCTGCCTGCCTGGCTGCAGCTCAAGCTACCTTGACCTATAAAATAATTTCCAGCCTCTTGCGAAACACAGTCAGTAACTGTTCTTTGATCACTTAAATATTTTCCTATCCCCCATCTAGCCAAACTCTGTCTCTGCCACCATTTACAACTCAGAAAAACTTCAGGCAGCAGAAAAAATTGTTTCCTTGTTTGCAAAAATAAAAAGAAAATAACACTACCCCACTCAAGGGGCATGGGGACCTTGTTTGCCCTGCTTCAGCTTGAAGTGAGGTTTTTAGGGGCGGGTTATAAACCCCTGCACAGCAAGGTCTGTAATATTGACAGAGCTTTCAGCGTAGCTGCTTTAGTACCTCTGCTCTGACAGCAGCAACACCGTGCATCTCAGGGGATGAGATCAGAAGCAGGCGGACATTTTCAGCTATTGGCAGGCTTGTGTATACTTCACAGAAGCCTTTATCTTGCTAAGGAAGTGGAGACCTTTCAGTGTCTCTTGGTGGGGAGGGGGGAGGAATTCAACATGAGCAAGGCAAACCCGTTCCAGTCCTGCCAAAGCTACTGGTTTGCTTTGAGCCTCCGGTTGCCTGCAGCAAGGGCTGCTTCTCTGTGCTATGGAACAGTGATGGTGTCCTGCTTCAGAGGTAGCTGCATAATTTTCTACCCACAGCAGAGCTTGGGATCCTTCTGTGAGTGGCGTTAATGGAAGGTAGGCCAGAGCTTAACAAAGTGTTGGCCACCCGATTTCCCATGCAGTTTAATGGGATGCCATGGCCTACCTTCACCTAAGCGATGCTCGAGTGTGGAAATATAGTAGCTTTCAAGGTCACTCAGCAATACTGGCCAGTGGTTCAAGGGCCAAATCCTACAGAGTCTGCAATGTTAGCTCAGCTCTGGGTAGGGGTAAAAGCCCAAGCAAACTCTTTTGTGGGGTGGGGGAAACAGGACCTCGCTTCCCCCTCGAGAGGCTCTGGAGAATCGTTTTGGGAAGGTGAGGGCTGCAGTATGCCATCCTCAAGTTCTGTATTTTTCCGTGAGGGAGACTAAAGCGGAACTATGTTGGGAACAAGCAGAATCCTGTCTGAGAGGTAGCTTGGACTCTGGAGGTCCCATCAAAATCTGTTTTGTACTGTACGTGTACTATGGCATTGCCTTTCTCAGCCCCTCTAGTTTCCAGCAGTTTTGGAGTACTATTACTCCAGTTGTAGCGGTAGGGAAGTAGAGTCCCTGACAGACCATGCTCAAGTAAGGTCACGCTGTCTTCTGCAGACTTGGGGTTGCCTAGAGTTTGCTAGGTAGGCGCAGGGAGGAGATACGCAGAGCCAGCATGGTGCCTGTTTGCCCCAGCTGAACTTGGTCTTGGTGGTGAATCCCGCTGGAGGATGGGGGTCTGGTAACTGGCTCAATATGGAGAGCGGGGACCTTTTCTCTGTGCCTGGCAACTCAGATCCCTGCTTGCTGGAAGTTGAGGAATTTACTCTACTTGAACTCCCTAGCTCCTGGCAGCCTGCTGGTAGATGTTCTCCAAGGAGATACTTGAGGCAGAAACTTGGTACAGTATACAAGGGAGAAGCAGCCAGCAGGGTGTGATGGGGTGGACCTTGTTCTAGAGCCGTCACCGGGCCAGCGTCCAGCCACCAGTGTCACAGCGCTGAGGACCTGCAAACGCCCCTCTGTGTTTCCCGTGCCCTCTGTCTGGCACGTTTTCTTCCGCAGCCTTTGGTTCTTCCTTATCGTAAATCCTGTAGGATTTAACTTCTAGCTACTGATCCTGTTGACAGTAATGGACCATTAACTAACTAGACATAAAATTGAAAGTGTAAATCCCTCTCCCTTGGGGAATCAGAAAGCAGGTTTAGGATGCAGGCCATGAAATGCAGGAGTTCATTGTAATCACAAAAGAGGCCTGATTGACTCTGCCTGCCCAGCATCCCCAGGTCTGTGCTAGCTGATGAACAAGAAAGCAGAAGCTGAGGCTGGTACTGCAGAACCATTTGCATCTGCCAGGGGAAAGCCTTTAGTCTCAGCGTTTGAGCTTGTTTATCCCATTGCCAGGGTCTGCCCTGTAAGACAGTGAGGGGAGTCTCGGTTGCTAAGGAATGAATTATTTCTGGAGTCTGATGCTGTCTCTGATTGCAAGCTTGGTGTTTTTTCCTTTTTTGGGACAGGGTGAGAAGGGAAGACCAGGAGCTTTGCTCACGTCAGAGGTGAGGGGGGGAAAAGCACAAGGTGCCTCTGCCCCAGGGGAATGGCCCACACTGCTCCCACCAGGGAGAAGGATGAGGTGATGCAGCAGCTCTGCAGGTTGGTGTGTACCAAGTCCAGTTCCCAACACTTTCCCTGAAATCTCCAATAATGTGGCAGGACTCCGCTATGTACCTGTGGGAGTGAGTTTGCTGCTGACTCTGTTCTCTGACCTTGAGATCAGTGCCCACTGATTAAAAAATTAATTACCTTCCTCTTGAAGGAATGACTGTACTTTCAAGGTCTCCCAGGCCCTTAATCAAGCATCTCCCTTTGAAAGAAGTTTTGATTGAATTGCAGTAAGCTGTCACTAGAGCCAGGATGGCCAGGTTAGAGGGGGATGAGTTCAGAGACCTAACTGGGCTCTGCTTGTGGTGAATGGAGTGGTTCCAAACTTCTCAGAGAGAAGAGGGGGAAATGGGTTCAAAAGCAGTTTAGTTATGCAGAAACTAAGTATCTCGGGCAGTCTGAGTACCGGCCGGAAATTATACAGGTTGCAGTAGAAAAACTAGCTGCATGTATGGAGGCTATCCAACATGGGAACAATGTAGGAGAAGGAGAGGACCTGGCCTAGATTCTCACTGGGCTGGAGATGCAGTTTTTACAGATTTGAGTGCTCAGTAGTAAGTAGCTTGAGGCTTCCTCTTCTCTGTGCCATGTTCTTTCTTCATGCTCTGCTTTGCAACCCCAGAGTTAGAGGATAATTTGCTCCTCAAACACAGGGTTCTCCAGTAATCACTTGATCGTAGCAGCTGGGCTTTGGGAGGAGCAATGCTGGCAGGGGACTGGCAAGGCCATGTCACCTGCCCTCACACCGCCTCTGAGGTTCCTCTGAGCCTGCAATGGAGGGACTCCAGGCATGGTGCTGATGGTAGGCAGGGCTGGGTGCGGTCTGTATCGCCTGGCCAGTGGCCCCAGCACACCTCAGCCAGCCTCACCACGTGTGTATGCTCTGGCATTTCCCTCCTTTCCTTGCAGCCCATGGCCACGCTCCTGCAGCCGAGCTGCGTGCTGGTGCCTGTGCTATTCATCATGCCAACAGCACAAGAGCAACTGGAAAAAGTGTCTGGAATTTCTCACCTGTGGCAGGAGCTTTTGTCTGCAATAAAAAACACTTTCCCCCTCCTCTCTTCTAGTACTTTCCCCCTTCCCTTCTCTCATTATTATTAAGAAGCTTAATGCCATACGTCTTGCTGTTTCATAAATAACCCCTATAATCAAGCAGCACTGGGTAAATGGGCAGTCCAGCTTGTGCAATTTGTTTGGCAAAATGAATCCAGAACAATATGAGTCTGTGGAGGAAAGACAAATAGAGCAGCTTGGATTAATGTGTTAACCAAGAGAAAAACGGCTTGGCAGTGTGGTTGATGCTGTATTTATCCACACAAACGGAGGTCAGGGCTAATTTATTAAAAATAGAGTACAGAGCTTGCCAGAGCAGTCAGTGTCTCCGGGGAGGGACGGCAAGAAACACAGTCCTGCCAGGGTCATGGAGGGGAGCTGAGCTCAGGCTTGTCGGGGGGGGTTAGGCCTTCCTGCGCTGTGGGGAGGCAGGCAGTGTTGAGAGGCTAAAGGGACCCCACCCTCAGCTGATGGACACACGGGCTGCAGCAGTAGGGCTAGTGTTTGCATTCCTTGTGTGTCTTGGCAATGCAAGTAGCCCTGGCCTGGTCTAGGTGCTGGGCATACCTGCAGACAGACATTGCTGCAAGGAGCAGACAGTCTAGTAAAAATCATCAGCAGGTTCTTGTTGACTCTTTGATCTTCTGGGCTTTTTTCATGCCTTTCTTCTGAATCTCTGAAAGCGTCCAGCAGACTTTCATTCAGCATCAGTCCTTCCCTGGCCTATTTGGTGCATTTTAATTGTTTGCGGGGAAACCAGGAGTCCTGACTCCCTATTTTGGGACTGAGCAGGTCAGAGCTGGCTACTGGCAAAAACGTTCCAGCCAGAAAACCCCTGGTTCCAGCTGGGAGACCCCAGCCAACCACGGCTCCTTTGCCATTTGCTGGCAAACAGGTTGTGCCTGGCCAGGGGACGACGTTGCCTGGCTGGGGGACAGGCAGGAGGGGAGCCAAATTCAAGCGCCTGTGCGCTGGGAAAACCTCTGAGCTGTATGGAAGCTCAAGGGGACCCTCAGTCTCTGCAGCTGCCACATTGCTGAGCTCCAGGCTGCGCCTGGTGAGCTCTATTTGGTTGTTTCCTGCTAGACCAAAATGCTAGGGCCAGAAGGGGCGTGCTGGTGAGCAGACCAGGCTGAGCAAAGACCTCCAGCCCTGCAGGATGCTCAGAGTGCTACAGGAGGAGGGAATGCGGGAGGCGCAGCCCTTGAGCACCCTTGGAGGCAGCAGGGATATGCAGAAGTTTTGCCTGTTTTTTTCCAGGCTTTGCTGTGCTCTCTTCCTCCGTCTGCCACACGGGAAATGTGACCAGGCACCAAGCTTGTCTCTGCCTGTTGGGGGCATCGGGTGTTTTGTTCTCCCTCTGCGGCTAAGGAGGGAGTGAGGTGAAGCCAGCCTGAAGCATGCTTAAGCTGCAGGCAAGTCTGGTACAGCTGCGGACTCCCTGAGCCTGCTGACCGAAACACTCAGGTGCCTCTTGCTGGAACTAAGAGCATCCTGGACAACCTCTTGCCTGCTTTTCCAGGCAGGCACTTAGTATTCCCTGGACAGGATGAACTCCAGGGCATGCCCTAGGTTACCTTCGTGCTAGGCTGAGCCTGGGAGGGCCCTTCAGAAGGAGGTATCTTTGCTTAAAGATGTCTCTGCAGTCTGGGCACATGCATGCACATGAGGTGCCAGGAGGAGGGCTGGGCCTGGAGCATCACCCAGGTGTCAGGAGGGAAAGGCAGAGTGCCCCTGGGCTGGTGGTCCTGGCAGCCAGCCATCATCAGATCACAGGGAGATCCCACAGAGCTACCTACTTGAGGCTCAGGAGAGGCAGCTCCCAGCTGGGTGTGACCCTGATAAAATCACGGAAGATGTGGGGTAGCCAGGATTTGAAGCTGCAGCCCTTTCCACGAGCTCTGTCTGACCCTGGGCTGTGTTCCTTTTTATTAGAGGTGAACGTTGCCTTTCTCCTCTGGGAAAGGTCCAGACCCTGCGCTGCTGCTGACCTTCCACGGACTTCAGCTAGGCTGCGTTTTCCTAAAGCTCTCCGCAGCACCTGGTGCTGCAAGGCCAAGGCTATGGGTCAGGCTCCCCTCGGGTGCTGCACAACACAGTGCAGGTAATGGCATTTCGAGGTACCCCGGCTGTAACTGCCTTGTTTCCCTCCAGCCAATTCAGTTTTCTTGGCAGAGGCCTCAAAAAACAGCAAGCACTGAGAATGCAACAGTGAAAGCCTTTTGTCTTTCTAAGAATTCCTGCAATGCTTTTACACAAGGAGCTGGGCAGCATGTGTGCATAGCAGCAGCCCTTTGGTGTGTCTGGGTTTGTTGGGAGATCTGTGCCTTCCCAGACATCTCTCTGCAATTGGATGACTGCTACCTGTACCCCACTGCAAGATGTGCCTGAGTAGATGAGTGAACTTCTTGGGGCAGGAACAGCTGAAGTATGCCTTTAGTCATCTCCTGTAAGGTCGTGTCTCTTCACCAATGTTAGCTGCAGTCTCTTCCATGTGAAATCCACCGCAGAAGATAGTGAGAGCCTGCCTTAGCCTGGGAAGTGCTGCAACCGAGAGGAGAAATCCCTTTATACTGCAGCAGGGCTCTGCCTCTTCTTCACCATCAGGCGGCAATACAGGCTCCGGTGACTGGCAGGGTTGGGATGCGCCCAGAGCAGAGATGAAGAGGAACGTTTTTCATTGATGAGAAATATCTCGGCTACTGCTCCCTGCATCTCACCTTTTACAGACTTGCCCGTTGGCCATGTCAGCTGAAGCACTGAATTTTTAATCAAAGAAATGATTGTGCTTTTAGGTAAGGGGCGTGTGTGTATAGAGGGGGATGTTTTCCTACTTCCTCACCTCCTTCCTGCCCTCAGAGCACCTGAGCTGTCTTTGCTCTGACTTTGCAAACACAGTGCTGTCCTGCAGGCTCGAAGGGAAGCCCATGGGATGACCTGCACACTGGGATGCAGGGTGGAAAAAAGAGAGGCTGTTGCTCCTGCAGACCTTTGCTGGGCCTGAGCTGTGTGCCAGAGGGAAGGGAGAGGCAGGCAAAGCTGCGGTGCAGGTGGCTCACATGTCGGACTGCACATCCGCCGGGAGGGATGCTGGCTCATCAGTCGAGGAAACACCTCTCTCCTGTCTGCTTCCCTCCCCCTCCTCCAAGTGGAAGCGCAGCCCCCACCCCCGTCCTTCTCCCCATTCCTGGTGTGTATGAGTATTCTTTTTCAAGTGGCAAGCTGAATATTTTAAACAAACACTGCTTAAAATCTATAATTTATGGACAAAGCTTCAGAAGAGGACATCAGTCATCTCTTGGTGCTGAGGGTGGCTCTCCATCTGCAGCAGCCCCCACTGCTCTGTTTCCAGCCAACTGGCACAGCATAAGGGATTAGCCTTGGGCAGGGCAGGCGCTGAAAAGCACCCAGAAAATCCCCAACTCTGAATGAAGAGAAACTGGATTGTTGTCTCTTGCAGGCAGGAGCAACTCTGAGCCCTGCCCCAGCACCTGCCCCCAGGAGAGAGACCTGTCCTCCCACTAGCTGCTAGCTCTCCTGGGAGCAGCTGGCTGGGCCCCAGGGTTTGGCTCAGAGCTGGGCTATTTCAGCCCGTGTGGCTCTCGGAGTGCAGGGTTAGGAATCTGCAGCCTTCCGTCAGCTCCTCTTGGTGCCATGTGTTGGCTCCTGCTTGGCGTGATAGAGCAGCTTTGTGGCACCTCTGCTTACTCCTGCCAGCCACGCTTGGTGTTTGGGCCGGGACCCCAGCTGCAGCTCCCACCTCACCCCTCGCCTGGCGCTGTTTCAGCCGTGGCTGCTCCTTCCCATTCCTCCTTCACCAGCCCTGCTTCCTTTGGGGGGTGTTGGGGCCCAGGAGTCCTGTGTCCAGAGGGACCCCCTGACCTTGGGCCTGGGGAGTTTGGCCCAGGGAAAGGAAGGAGGTGAGTGAAGAGGAAACGATGGCCATTTTTCAGGGTCACTGCAGAGACAGGGATCTGAGAAGGACCCTGCATGGGCTTGGAGTTAAAACCTGAGGGAGCCAGGGCACAGGCAAGGAGTCTGAGCTCACAGATGCTGAACTTTCAAAGCTGCTGGGCTAGACATGATGGGGAGCTGAACCAGGACCTAAACTTGAGCTTAAAGGCACTGCTGGACAGTGGCACTGGGAGAAGACCCTGCCTCTGCTGTCTTCCTCCCCGCTGTGCCCCTGCATGTTCCCCCAGCTGAGCTGCATGTGAGAGGATTCCAGGCTTGTTCATTAATGGGAGTGGAGAGACTTTTGCTTCGATTAATTAATTTGCTGCTCTTCCCCATTTTCAGGACCATCTTTTATTCAAGGCCAAGTGGCGCAGACACTGCTGCTTGCTGCCTTCTCAGGATGCTAGCATTAATATTTCGTCCCAGAGCCTGCTCATGCTGAAGAGAGCTTATGTCCCACGTACTTGCCTCTTCCTGATGATCTCCTGCCCTGGCCCAGCTCACATTCCCCCCTTCCAGCCCCAGACTGGGTCTCCCTGTCTCTTCACCAGCTGTATGGCCTCCCCCCAGCTCATACTCCCTGGCAATTAAATGTGGCACACTTAGAGCTGGGGCTTGAAGCTCACTTTCTTTGTCTTCTGTGATGCTGGGTAATCAGCCCTGTGCAGAAGGTGCCATGATTACTGATGCAGTAATGGGTTCTGGGAGCAACTTGTTTTGATATAAAGCAGCAGGGAAGGGGAGTGACCTTAATTCCGCTGTCCTTCTGCCCCCTCCCAGGAAAGCAGGGAAAATGGGACCTATATTTCAGTTGCCAGAGGAGGAGTTCAGTGCTGTGGCTGCAACCTGGGAGGAAAGAAGGCTGCTGAAGAAGAAAATCCTGGCTGTACCTGTCAGAGGAGCAGCAGAAAGGGTGAAAAGAAGCTCTCCTCCTGCTTCTTCATCCCTCTCCTGGCTCCTGTGCATGTACTCTGAGGTGTTACTTCGCTCTGCAGAGCTCCAGGGCCAGGAGCAGCTTTTGCCTGCAGCTTCTGCGGCCCCAGCAAGGCGCTCCATCTGAACAAGGGCAGGCCACAGTGCAGTGGTTTGGAGTGGCACTTCATCTACTGAATGGCAGCTCCATAATCCTCTTCAAATAAAAAGACTGTGAAGTTTCTGTGCTGGGAGCTGGTGGAAGCCTTTGCATTCAGGCAGGTGGCACAAAGGCACAAATCTCCTTGCTGGATGTAGGAGTTCCTGGGTTTTGCTTGGGCTTTGTTATTTGATTATTTGTTTTCTTCTTCACAGGGAGTTTTAAGGATTCTTCAGAGGGCCTGATAGCTTATTCCCGGTTGCCCTCTTCAGCACCAATGTATCCTGTGCACATTGTATTTGGGGCTCTCAGCAATACACTGATCTCAGGCTGTTGCAGTTGAGGAGGCAGATTAATTATGGTTCAATTTGTTACAGTTCAGCTCTAGTTGCCATGGGTGCCTTTCATGTCAGAGTGAGCTTGTGGATTGGGGAGGATGTGTTTTTCCTCCTTTCCCACCTTGCAGAGGAGGGCAGGGTGACAAAAAGGGGACTCTAGGGGTGCCCACGCTGCCTTTGCTCAGAGAGGTGCTCAGGGAAGAGGCTGGTATGGAGCTGTTAAAGTGAAGAGTTGATCCTGTTCCCAACAGGAAGGTATCTTTGGCACTGGGGCTAGTGCATGGGATACATTCTCCCTGACTGAAGTGCTTGTTCTGGCAGGGATATGGTTTGCAGGTCTCATGGGATGGGAGGAAAGTCCTCGTGAGGCATGATCTGTGCCCTTCCCTCTTCACCCCAGCTTTCAGCAGAGCCAATCCCTGGTACATCGTCCATCTCTTCAAGAGTGAGATAGCACAGTAGGTCATGAACTGTCCTTTATAACTAACCTTATTCATTCCAGTATAGGATCTGTTCCTGTTAATTTCAAATCTTTTCTTCGCCATGCTGCAAATAGAACTGCATCCTCAGTGTGTTTTTTAAAACTCATTATCAACAGTTACTTCAATTTTGTTATGATAATCAAATATAGTTGAAACAGTGCTGTGGTACAAATCATGTGCAAAGGCACGTGCTACAGGGAGGCAGGTTCTTCTATTCACTGACCAAAAATACCACGGTCCTTTGCATGTGCTGTGTCAGTTTGATAAAAATACTTGCTTTCCATTCAAAATTGAAAATTGTCTGATACAAATTCCTCAGCTGTACTTACATTTTATGGCCCATGGACTAGTGAAAAGTCTTTAAATCACCCCATCTGGTAACACTGCACAGAAATTGCCTGAAATACAAAATACAAACATCTGACCTTACATGAACATGGAAAACAAGGTCAAAATCCATTCAGACACTTCCTCATCTGGAGACCTCCTAAGGTCTTAGACTCATCTCTAGCCATGTAACTGTATGCCTTTAGGGATTTTTTTGTGTTCTTTTTACTAAACACTCCTGAGATTACCACACTAGCAAGACTGAGTTCATGTGTCAGCCGACTCCTCCTTCATGATGTGAAGACATGCATTAAGCTCTTCTCCAACAGACACTATACACACAGAAAAAAAGATTCAAATTTGATGTACTACGCATAATTCATGAACTCAGCTTTTTTCCCCAGGGTCCACATTTTTAGAGGTATTTAATAGCCTAATATGTTACACATGCATTTTAACAGGACTTTCTAAACATCTAGGAAACCCTGGGCTTTCTAAAAATCTAGTCTTGATACCATCAAGGCTATGTGACTTCGGCACTCAGATTCTTGTCTTCCCAGCTGTAAAATTCTAGTATCGTGCCTAAAAGGACTCGTGTTACAAGCCTGTCGTGGAAACCATTCGTACTTTACAGAGATACTGTTCACACGTCTTTGAAGTTTTTTTGCCTACAAACTTATCACTTCATTTTGATCATTCCTAAGATGAGTTTTCCTCATTCGGGCTAGGGAAAAGTACCAGCTGAGAGCGGTTTCTTGTCATACTTGCTTACTGCTGAACAGATGGAAATCAAAACACTCTGCAAACACTGGAAAGCTAAGATTTAAAGTGTGCCTCTCAGACTGGCTTCATTAGACATTATTAAATTTGTCAACTCCAACCCCCCATCTCTTTTGTTGCATTCTACAATTGATGGGAATTGTTAATTAAGAAAATGCAAACATTTCCAGATATCTCCTTTGCAAATGATATGGCAATTAACATCATGAGGGAGATCTGGAATCCAATTCATATTGTATGCACAAGGATGTCCCCTTCACTTCTTCCCAGAGAGAATTTTATTGCAGTTGCTGCTGCTCATATATCACTGGCTCCTAATTCCTTATTTGGCCTCCTTTCTTTCCTTCTTGCTTGAGAAATCAGCAAGATATTATGCATGAAAGTTGACAGCCTTTAAAAATTGTTTGCCTCACAAAAATGCTGTGGCATCCTTACTGTTCCAAGGAATTATGAAACTAAAAGTATGAATTTTGGATTTGAAAATCCAAAGGGGCAGCCCTTCAATTCCTGTGAGAAAACATCCTCCACACGCATGGATTGCCTTTGCTGAACAGAAAAAAACCCATGCAAACTTTCTGAGAGCATTCTCCCAAGTATGGCAGAGAATGCTTTCATTTTTATTACAGCGGCATTTAGGAGCACACTAGCAAGGCTGCCACAGAATGCATGTATTTTAACTAGAGACAAAATAGGGTAAGCTGGTACGTCAGTCAAGTCCCACTCCTCAAGGGAGAGGAGAGACTTTCAGACATCAGCCTCCATGTTGCCCAAGGGGACAACTAATGCGTGGTCCTGTTTCCCACCACACACGACTGTCTCCTCATTTCCAGACACCGCTGCCAGAAAAGGAGGGAAATCTCTGATACACAGCTCTCAATGCATTTCTACACGGGGTCAGAACGCAATTTCTCCTACATTTTTGTCCATGGCTTTACAAAATCACAAGGCATCCTCATCAAAATGACCCTTTAGGAAACCTGAAAGCTGAACAAAGACTGCATCCGAAACTGGATCTCTTTTTTGTGTCCTTCTCCCAGCAAGCACCCAGACAGAGTCCTCTGAGGACCAGCTACCAGCTCCTTCTCAAAGCTGCGGCTGGTGGCAAGGTTTCCTGTCTGGGTTCCTGTAATCTACTGAATGGATCAAGTCTGTAGTTCTGACTTTATGGCTTGTGCTTCATTTTCTTGTCTTCTGCACTGTGTTGCTCACTGGCCTTAACCATCCCCTTGTCTCTAACAAGTGAGCAATGTTTTCATAGCCAAAGTGCTCTTAACTGCCTATCAAATATGTCAAAACTTGCCATCCATATTATTTTCATTAAAGGCTGTCTGCTTATCTAACTGTTCTATTAAAGAGTCTAGATTTGACAGAAACTTCAGCAATGAGGTAAAAGCTTTAACTTTTCAACAAACTACCCACTTGAGCCTCAAGAGAACCCAATGCTTGCCAGCTCTCTCAGCAGGTCTTTCTCAGCAAGCCACTGGCATTTGTCAATTATATTATATTTAGGTGCAATATAACAAAGGAATCTTACCACCTGGCACAGGCTCCCAGCAGACAGGATTTTAAAGACTGGATTAGAAAATTAGCTGTCTCTGTATTTACAAAAGGTTGCCACCTTGTGCAAACAGCTTGAGAGTATGCTTTGATACTGGCATATACAAGGCAACTCACATCTTAGTGTGGATGCAATTAATATCAAAATCACTCTATGCATAATGTTGCACTGTATATTTGTGGATATGCTGAATGCATATGGTATTTACATTTTTTAAATAAAAAAAAGGACACTGAGAAAATTGGATACGGATTTAAACCAAAGAGCAGCGCTACTGAAATAATCCTTAGGATCAAATATTTACCATGTAAGAAGAATACCTTGAACAGCAGTGCCCTCTCCAGCCAAGTTCTGCAATACTAAGACATAATCACATACATCTGTTCTTTATGTGAATGGAACCAGCTCATTCAACCTCTCCTGGCGGGATTTTCAAATCAAGATTTTCATAGTTTGTCTGGACTGGGTAGACCAACTAGATTGGTCTTTACTTTTCTCCAGGTAAGGTTTCCAAAACAAGAGGCCACTACTCCAGGTGAATTATTGTACAAGCAGAACTGAGAAGAACAGAAACATGACTACTTCTGTCTTACAATGCATATTGCTATTGAATCAGTTTCACATGGGCTTTTTCTTTTTTCCTTCTAACAGCACAGGAATGTTGACCCATCCTAGCCTGTAACCCACTAAAATGCTGAACCTTTACTCCAAGCAGATAAAAAAAATCTTCCTATTAAACATCATAAATAGGCAACAAAAATGTACATATAAACTCAAGCATCACTGCTACATCAGAAAATTTGAGGTTACTCGACAAATTCTTAAGAGGTGAAGTCCTTCTTTGGAGCTGCTCTATGATCTAAGTCCTCCTGCCAGCCCAGGACCCTTGAGAACAGAAAAAAGCATCTGCTGTCTGTCAATGCTCCAACAAGGGAAAGAATTTCATTTCCCAGTTTCTTCTGTCTGTACGTCTTTTCCCTCACTGCAGTATCAAATAGAGGACAGGAGAAAACACAAGAGAAATGCACACCTGACAAGCACAGATGTAAAATAATCGGCTTGGGAAATCAAGATGAGAGAACTCCATCCTTTCCTTTCAACCTGTGGTTTTGCAGCTGGTTGCCAGCCTTGCCAACCCAGCTTGCCTTTCCTCTGTGGCATTTCCCCCTTCATCTCATGCCAGGCATGGCATCTCCTTACTATATATTCTTATGGCATCCCCTGCTGCCCCTTGCTCAGGCTTCTCATTAAGTCTGCCCTGCTCCTCCCTGCTCTTCTTGCAGGTGCAGAAGGCCACAGCACAGGAGGTACCTGCCCTTTCTGTTACATCTGTTAAAGAAGATCTTTCCCCTGCTTTTTGCCTTATCCATGACCTAGTTTAATATCCGTTACGAAGGTACCGATATCTGAGGCAATCGGGCTGCTAGAGCTACCCCGAAGCAGCTGTCGGTCTGCCTCACAAATGGAGGAAAACATGTTCTAGTTGAACCTCAAGTGACACGGCTTAAGCTAATTCCTTTTACCATGCCACTGGAAGGTCCCTCAATCATGTACAATGATTGGACGGTAGTAAACAAATGAGGAAGCTTTAGTACCTTGCTGTCACTGGTACGCATAGCCACAGTTCTGTTCCGGTTGCTGCCTTCAACAGTTAAAAACGGAAATGCTGGACAACATAGTTCACATTACAAATCTGGTCTTTTCTTCTTTGAACTTTTTCTTCCTCACTTTACTATATTTGGCTTTTGTTTCAATTTCCTGGATGCATCATGGCATTTAGTAGCTAGATGACAGGGCAGTATGCTTGTGATGAAGTTCATCACAGGTACATCTGTACTGCAAAGGAGAACTTAAACAACCCACACATGAACATGCCAAATCAGTTTAATTAATGCAGAAGAGGGATCTATGTGTCACTGTGTATGGCTCTACCAAAGGCCTATGGTGACATTTGACATTAGAGATCAGCTAGACATGTATGTTACCTGGGGAAGGAAAATATTTGTCTAGCATCTCACAGTGATAGGCCAAGTCCAGAGAACATGAAATAAGCCAGAAGTGTCTCTCAAACTTGGACATCTCACTCCTGCCACAGCACCTCAGCACTAGGCACGGCTCTCAGGAGCACTGGCACTTGTTGAAGACTGCTATAGGCAGTTCCAGAACAATCTGGTTAATTTCTTGGTACTGCAAATACTGAAATATATTGTGAAGTGTATACATACATATACTTGAGAAAACAAACATTGCGTAAGCATTTAAGTTTCAACTTCAAGTTTTCAACTCTTCCAAGCTGCCAAAAGACTCCTGAAGCTTCTGCAGAGGGGTGTGCCAGCAGACAGCCTGCAGAAGCAGGAAGGTGCAGGAAGGGATGCACTGGCAGGCAAGAGGCAAGAAGCATTCTGGTGCCCCCTCACAACAAAAGGAAGAAGGACCTGAAATAAGTCTTAAGGCAACTCAGCTCTCACTTTCCGTTCTCTCCTGGACAGCACGTACTGAAAGAAAAACCTGTACAATCATATTACACAAGCGCTACAGCCTGCAATTCCCACTGTCCTATATGCAAACTGCTGCGGCAGCAATAAACCCACAAAGCACAACAGAATTTTCCTGGTTTTAACCTTTCCATTTGCAGTGCTGTCCCTTAACAAGAAAGGGATCAGGTATTTATTACCACGAAGTAGGGAGGAGCAGAACCTTATAAAGATGGGGCTTTAGGTTGTGCCTTGCTGCTGCAGAGTTCCCATTTTGAAGCAGAACAACGTGACAGTATCAAATATAATAATATATAATACAGCAAATATAATAATATATAATATGTAATAGTATATAATATTTTTCCTTCCAGATAGGAATCAAACAGCTCAGGATTACAGAGTAATAATGCTACTGCTCCTTTCAAGTTTCTGAAAAGATCTTCACCTTGGCAGTGAATTTTGCTTTTCACTTGATGGCTAACTTGCCGAATCAGTAATCTATAGAGATGCACTCTTTCCAGAAATACCAAACACACTCTGATTCACCCACGGTAATCCCAGAAACAGTGTTTTCTCATACAAAAGTTGTACTTGTGAAAGTCTAAAGCTCATCCAGAGCCTCCTGGCATCAACAACTTTGGAGCAGAGCCATAATTAAAAAAATTTAGCTCCGTATCTACAGTAGATGTAAATCATCTCAATTCTACTAATGTTGAAATGTAAAACGCTACTGAAAATCTGAAAATATGACTACAAGGATCAAATTTATACTTGCTGCAGTATCACTGACTTCAGGGGCTGCCTTTTACTGAAGCAGAAAGATCTTGTCAAGTGACTTAGTCAAATGACGACACTGAAGCTTTCCTGAAGTCATACCACACTCAAAAGTCCATTTTCCTTCTCTTTGCTCTTTGCCCAAGTTTGCTTTTGAAACAGAACTACTTGCCAGAGACCCGAGATCTGGATCACAGACAGCACAGCTCTTCTCTCTCTTGGCTAGAAATAAAGGTGAACAAAAATCTTGTCCCCACGTTTGAAATAATAAAAGGTCTGGTACTTGACATGTGAATGGGGAGTGCAGTCACACTAATTATTGTTGGCTTCAGGGCATACTTTAATCTCTCTTGTTCCTCTTTCTACTTTTGAAAACAACAAATAGCCCAAATGGGCAATCGCAAGATTTGTAATAAAGAAAAACTGCAAGTTTTTATTTAGAGGGCCCAGTGCTGACTTTCAACGAGGTTCCTACAAGAAAACACCATTCAGCACCAGTGATTTTATCAGCACAGACACACTGCAAGCCACCGTCCCTGACACGCTCGGAAACCCTCAGGTGGGAGACTTTAACAGGTCAGACGCTTCTTTCTCCTTCTCTCCTCCCTTCCTCTTCAGTGACAACGGTCACTTGGCTGTCCTCCACGTAAAAGAATACATGGGTGTCTTACAGCTCTTATGAGACGAGGCTTCCTAGACATGTAGCCTTGCTCGCTTGCGCACTACGCGGCTGTACTGCACTTTGGGTTATGCATGCCCTGCATTGCATGCTGGTGGTCTGGCCTGCTGTGGTCTACGAAGAGGGATCCTTCCACACGTGGAAAGGCAGGGTCTCTTTTGCCTGCAGTGGGAGGCAGTTGCTGGCTGGGCTTCTGTTTCACTTCTTTCACTGGAGAAAGCAAACAAGAAAAAGAAGGGAGGTGAGGTAAAACAAATGAGAGAACAGACGTGAAGCAGAGGCGAGGCTCAAAGTCTGGGGTAGATATCTGACAAGTGAAAGGGACTCATCATGTAGACAGAAGAGAGGTAGCAGCAAGAAAATTGGGCGGTTCAAGCTGCACTGTGCTGAGGATGACCTGAGCAGTTCCCCCAGAGGCTGCACTCAAGAAGCCAAAGTTCAAAGCCAGGGATGCTTCCATGTTTTTCATGGTTCGCTTCCAGGTCATTTGATTGAAAAAATTCTAAATTTGACAGCTTCTGATGTTCAAAGAGGTTCACATGTTTTAAAATCTGTTCAGCTCATTCCTGCTTGAGATAAACATGAATGGGTCAATTGTTCACTTTAATAAAATTCAACTCAAAACCAGGCATTCAGAGCCACAGAAGGGCATGTTAGGAGGGTGTCTCTCACTAAAGAGGAAAGCGAGGATGTTCAATTTTTAAAATGTTCAATAAAATCAGGGAAGAGCTGGCTGAATGTTGTCACTCTGCAGCCCTAGAGCTGAGTAAAGCATAAAAGGAGGCAAGTATGAGACAGAGGATGAATCATAGAATCACAGAAATCTCAAGTTGGAGGGACCCATAAGGATCGAGACGAAATACCTGCTCCTTGCAGGACTACCTAAAACTAAACCACATGACTAAGAGTGTCATCCAGATGCTCCTTGAACTCTGGCAGGCTTGGTGCTGTGACCATGCTCTCAGTGAAGAACCTTTTCCTAATGACCAATCTGAACTTCCCCTGCCACAGCTTCATTCCATTCCCTCGTGTCCTATTGCTGGTCACCGGAGAGAGGAGGTCAGCACCTCCCCCTCCGCTGCCCCCCTTGAGGAAGTTGTGGACTGCAATGAGGGCACCCCTCAGCCTTCTCTTCTCCAAGCTGAACAAACCAAGTGACTTCGGTTGCTCCTGTAAGTCTTGCCCTCAAGACCTTTCACCATCTCAGTTGCCCGCCTCTGGACACACTCTAATAGTTTGATGTCCTAATACTGAGGTGCCAAAAACTGCAGGCAGTACTTGAGGTGGGGCTGCATCAGTGCAGTGTAGAGTGGGACAATCACCTGCTTGATGCACCCCAAGACACAGTTGGCTGCCAGGGCACGCTGTCAGCCCAAACCCCCAGAATGGCTGCTCTCCGGCCTCTCATCCTCCAATTTGTATGTATAACCAGGATTATCCCGTCCCAAGTGGGGAATCCAGCACTTGCTCTTGTTAAATTTCATACAGTTGGTGATTGCCCAGCTCTCTAGTCTATACAGATCTCTCTGTAAGGCCTCTCTACCCTCAAGGGAGTCCACAGTTCCTCCTAGTTTAGTATCATCGGCAAACTTACTTATTGTACGTTCGATTCCTGCATCCAGATAATTTTAAAAACATTAAAGAGCACTGGCCCTAAAATTGAGCCCTGGGGAACCCCACTGGTGACTGGCCACCAGCCTGATGTAACTCCATTTACTATAACTCTATCTTCCATTTGTTGTCAGGCCTTTCTTACAGAGATCCAGAACGAACCCCGCACCGCCTCTCTCTCTCTCTCACACCTCACCAGCCTCCCGGCACCCCTAGTGCAGAACAGGAGTGGAAGAGAGGAAAAGAGGGATTGAGAGGCAAATAGAGCGCAGAGAGTAAAAGAGGGATGAGGAGCCAGACAGAGAGCTGAGGAGTGCAAGAGACAGATGGAGGTGGACAGACAGACGGATAGGGAAAAAGAGGGATGGCTAGGTGGACAGAGGCATGGGAAGAGAAAGAGATGGACCATGAGCTGGACATAGAGATGAGGAGCTGGGTAGAAGGAGGGGAAAGAGAAGGATGAAGGGCCAAACAGCTGGATCGAAGCAGAAGAAAGCAAAAGAGGGATGTAGAAGTGGACAAAGGGATGAAGAAAGGAAAAGAGGGAAAGGTCACCTAACAAATTAATAGAGTGCCAGACAGAATGATAGGAAGAGAGAGAGAAGGACGAAGAACCTGACAGAGGGACAGAGAGAACAAGAGGGATGGGGATGAGCAGAGATGCCTAGAAAGACAAGAAGAGAAACAGGCAGCAAGTGAGAGAAAAAGAGATGGATGGATAGTCAGACAGAGGGACAGGGAACTGAAGAGGGGGATAAAAAGGGAAAAGGGGAACAGGGAGTCAGACAGAAGGACAGGGAGTGGAAGAGAGGGGTGGAGATGTGGACAGAGGGATGAAAAATGAAAAACAGGAATGGGGACCCAAAGAGAGGAAAAGCATTTTGTAGAGTCGGAGAGAGGGATGGGGAACAAAGACAGGAAATTGAGAAGAGATTGAGAGGATCAGGGGGATTGAGAGGATCAGAGGGACAGGTAACCAGATTCGTGGAGAGAAAAAGAGGGATGGAGAGCCATAGAGGAAAATACATAGAGTGGAAACGAGGGTCAGGGAGCTGGACAGAGGTACAGGGAGCCAGGCAGAGGGGATGGAAAGGCAAAGAGAGAGATGGAGCAGTGGAGAAAGGGATGGAAAGGCAAAGAGAGCAATGAAGAGGTGGACAGAGGTTGGAGGGCCAAAGGGGAGGGGTGGGGGGGAGAAAGAGGCAGCTGGAAAGCCTGATCGAGGGATGGAAAGAACAGAAAAACAGAGAGATGTGGAGCTGGACAGAGGGATGGAGAGAGAAAGAGAAGGTTGGAAAGCTAGAAAGAGAGACAGAAAGTGGAAGAGAGAGATGTATGGACACAGACAGAAGGATGGGGAGGGGAGGAGAGGAAAAGGGAGATTAAGAGTCAGGCAGAGGACAGGAAGGATGCACAACCACCAGGATGGAGCGGGGGGTTAAGAGGAACTGGAAGGGGGTAAAGAGGGACTCGAGTAGGAAGAGGCAGAGGGATAGGCAGAGTGATGTGGGAGGTATGGAGAGAAGGGAGGAATGAAGAACAGTGCAATAGAGAGATGGAAGGAGGGACAGGGGGAGAGGCAGGCAACAATGGGAAGGAGGGTCATGCAGAGGGAGGCAGGGAGGGTCTGGATCAGGGAACGGGGGGGGACATAGACCAAAGGGCCAGGGACTCACTGTGTGTTCTGTTCTCAGCGCTGCCCAGAGAATTTTACAATTCAGGTGTTTCTCTCTATCACTTCCTGGTTTGTACCTCCAGTCAATTAAATAACATCCGCTTAAGAAAGAACTGGTGTCTCACAGCTTTTTGTAAGACCTCATTGATGCATAAAAACATATACACACAAATACATGTATGTATCATACTCTGTTATATGTAAAGCTTGAATTACATGTTGGTGATCTATTAGCCTGATGACTATTAATAGTGATCGTTCCTCACTAGGAGAAACTGGGTTTCTCTTGTTTGGAGATAGAAACAGTTCGATCCGCTTAATTTTATTCTTCAGCTGGTTTACCTTCTGCTGAGTCCTTCAACTTCAGCTATGCCAATTACTCTAAACAGTATTACATATGCATATATGATAAGACAAAACAGGACCAAAGCTAAGCTAAATACACTCAATGGTATCTACAGGGTAGAAATGGATTACTTAATCCTCAGTGCTGCCCCTGGGAGACAAAAACAAGCAGTTTTTAACAGAAGTTATTTTAGTCCATGCTGGAACTCCTCCTTCTGTAGAAGTTTCTGGCAATATCACTGTTTCCCATAATCGATTCTAATGACATGTTATATGAGAATTAAGTGCATTCAAGGGCTAGCCTACTGGTGTTAGGACAGCATTTGGGGTTTTTCTGAGGCAATGGGAAAGGCTTTGGGGAAGGTGTTAGAACAGCATTTGGGGTTTTTCTGAGGCAATGGGAAAGGCTTTGGGGAAGGTTCTGGAGGTGGTGAAAAAGTTGTGGTGGAGTATTTCAGTGGTGGGGCTGGGTGGGGTGGGGTCACTGGGGGCTTTGTACAGGATTTATAGATGGTTTCAGAACTTCTAGGCGCTGGGTTGGTGGGTGGGGGAGAAGTGTGCAAGGTGAAAGGAGGGTGGTTGCCTCTGGGGGGTCAGGGTGGGGGTCCCGTCCCAGAGGGATACTGTGTGCACACGGCTGCTGCGGGTGGCTGCCTGGGTGGGGCTGGGTGCCCGGAGAGATGGCAGAGGACACGCGGGACCCAGTGCTACAGGCAGGCTTGCGTGGGGGGAGCAGGGCTGGGCAAGGCTCAGGGTAAACTTCGGTCGGTAGTTCATCCCGGGGGACGGGGAGGTACCCGGAGTGGGCTGGGGGACCGGTTTCTCCTCCGTCTTCCTGCTTCCCCAGCAACAGCTCTCCAGTAAGTCTCTTAGGGTTGCATTCATCGTGCCCGATCAAAAATATTCTTAAATCTTTTAAACTCCCTTGCGACTCGCCAGCAATCTCGGGTAGGCGTGCCCCAGCAGCACCGTCTGTTGAGCCACCGCACCACCGTCCTTCTCCACGACCTGCCCGCCGCTCCCGGGGGCCGTGTCCCCGGGGCCGAGCGCACGCACCGGCAGCCGCCGAGACGCCACCAGGGCCCTCACGGCAGGACGAGGCGCGGGAAAGCCCCCCCTCATGGCGCCCCAGGCAGGCTCTGCGTCACGGCCCCCCGGTGCCGGGCTGAGTTCCCCTGCCGTGCCGCCTCCGGTGACCAGGAGACATCCGTGGGTACGGAAGCGTCTCGCTCGCCTCCGCGGTGTCCATGGGCCATCAGCGTCCGCGGGGAGGGGAAACGTGCCCTGCGCCCCGCCATGCTGACCCCGGACCTGCGCCCGCCCTGAGAGAGGAGTTGGCCGGAGGGGCCTCCTGAGCACCGCGCATGCGCTAGCCCCCAGCGGCGCGGGAGGCGCTTAAGTAGCGGCTGCGAGAAGCGGGCAGGGGAGGAAATGGCGGCCCGGCAGCGCCGTGCCACAGCGGTCCGGCCCGGGCGCTCGCAGCGCAGCCGGCTCGCACGTACGCAGGCCGGAGCGGGCCGGAGGTCAGGGTGTACTGCAGCACGGGTGTGCGAGTAAGGCAGAGCGGCGCCGAGAGCGGCTGCGGAGAGCACCAAGCGGCCCGCTGTGCCGTCGAGGGGGAGCGGCACTCAGGTCTCGCTGCCGTGCTCGGAGGGAAGCGTTTCTTCAGAGCTTTACTCCAGAAAAGCCAGTGTCGAAGTAGTATTGCTTTTGGAGGAGGGGCTGGGGAAGGTTACGTTTTCTATAAAACCAAAGAAACATAAACCTTTGGTACACATAAGTAACAAAATTCACATCGTACACAGTTGTCTTACTTATCTACAATAGTCAACAATACAAAGAAATTAGATACAAAAGGTTTCTTGGTCAAAAGCCTACTATGCATTTGGAACATCTATTCCTTTATCACAAGAGTGATCAAATACAAAGAAAGTAAATGTAAAGCTTTCTGGCTTTCAAGAGCTGCCATGATCTTAAGACTGAAGAAAAAAAAAAGCTATCAAGTCTGTTTTCCAGCACAGATATTTGAATAAAACAAAGACTTAAAAAAAAAAAAAAAATTATGCTCCACCACCAAGCATATTTGCTATAGGGAGCGTTGGGATAAAAAAAGAATGCAGCAGATCTTCAAATCTTTCCTTATGTTACTCGTATGTTTTGAAGAAGTCTCTGAAATCAGTTTGCAGATACTACCTAAGGAAACAAAGAGGCAGAAAAAAAAAAGAAAAAAATCTCACAGATGGGAGCATTTTCTATTCTTTGTACTGTACTTCCCTCCCAAAGAGTGCCCTTGAAGCCTGAACACCTTCAGGAAATATTTATACCCCTGGGTTTTCCCCCCATCGCCCCAATGTTCTTAGTTGGTGTTTCTCTGAGGGAGAGGAAGGCTCTCATGAAGATACTTCATGCTCCCATGTTCTGAGAAGTCAGAAACAACATGATTTTGCCCCCTCAGCAACCACTTCGTAGTTAAGAGTCCTTCAATTCCCACTGGTCCACGTGCATGGATACGAGAAGTACTAATTCCCACTTCAGCACCTGCAGGAAACACACAAGATACAGGTAGTTAATCCTCAGGAGATGTTCACTTCATACTAAGCAGTTTCGCACCTTTATGTAAAAACGGCTGCCTGCCTTTCAGTGACCTGCCTTTCTCTGCTCATCTCCAAATGCCAGAAGTTATGTTTACCTGCTCCAATTGCGAAGTTAGAGGAGCTTAACTATTACATTATACATTGTAATGTTTATACTTCTAGCTGCTACAGAGTTGCTTTTAGAGAGACAGAGGCAAAAGAGATCGGTATCTCACACAGATCTCAGACTTGTTTCCTGAGGGTTTAATCCTTAAAAAAAAAAAAAAAAAGAGGTAAATTAGTCAAGATTCTGATCACACGGGACAGCAGCTCAGTCTGCCCAGCAGGAATGAAGCATGGCATTCTTCACAGCATCATTAGAAAAATAAACAAAACAGAAAAACTTCACCAATTTCAGATCCTGTGTTGCATTGTTCTGTCATTACATGCATGCAACATACTTTATTCTGATTGAATAGAGCTTCAAAGGATCCAAAACTTATTTGCTCCCTACTGTTAAATTAATCTACATAGCCTGTATAGCAGTACTAGCTAGTTCCGGCAGGAAAGAGATATTAAACTACCTGCTGTTCCACGTGGATGAAATGTCTAGGCTTCAACTTTTCTTATGGTACCTTTCCTGAAAACCCTGTATCAGACAGTAAGATCAGAGACTAATCCTATCTTCCAGGATTTGGACTGCCACACTTTCATACAACAGCAAATCCTGCAGTCACATCCCTGCAGAATTTTTGCCTCTTACCAAGTCCAAATCTATAGCCATCAGAGAACCGGGTACTGGCATTCCAGAAAACACAAGCGCTGTCCACATGCTGGAGGAAGAACTCTGCTGTTTTCTCTGGGAAAGAGGCAGAGAGAAAAATAAAATCCAGTACATACAGCATGATCATGCACTCCAAAACGCACAACATACAGTGAACAGATATAACAATACAACTTTCAAATGCACCCTTACCAGACAGTGTTTAAACAACCTGGGCTAAGACATCACAGAATCACTAAGGTTGGAAAAGACCTGTAAGATCATCAAGTCCAACCATTACAAAAAACAAAACAAACACACCCACCACACAAAAAAACCCCCACCCACACACGAAAACCACCACACAAAAAACCACCCACACCACACAGCACCATGCCCATCAAGCCACGTCCCACAATGCCACATCCACACGCTCCTTGAGTACCTCCAGGGAGGGTGACTCCACTACCTCCCTGGGCAGCCTGTTCCACTGTGTTACCACTCTCTCAGTAAAGAAATTTTTCCTAATATCCATTCTGTATCTCCCCTGGCGCAACTTGAGGCCATTTCCTCTTGTCCTGTCACTTGTCACTTGGGAGAAGAGACCAACACCCACCTCTCTGCAACCTCCTTTCAGGTAGTTGTAGAGAGCGATAAGGTCTCCCCTCAGCCTCCTCTTCTCCAGACTGAACAACCCCAGCTCCCTCAGCTGCTCCTCATCAGACTTGTGCTCCAGACCCCTCCCCAGCTCCGTCACCCTTCTCTGGACACGCTCCAGCACCTCAGTGTCCTTCTTGGAGTGAGGGGCCCAAAACTGAACACAGTATTCGAGGTGCGGCCTCACCAGAGCCGAGTACAGAGGCATGATCACCTCCCTGCTCCTGCTCATTTATACCTTCTTCCCAGCATGCTTATCAAGTAGACACAGCTGCAAATGTTACAGGAAGCTTGCAAAGATTAGATGAAAGCAAAAAGATGTCCAATTCTAAATACATCCAGTCTATAACCTACAAACAGGGATAGTTGTATGACTGGGGAGAAAGGACAGCTGCCCCAAACCAACATTTTGCAGTCAAAATGAGACAGTTAAACTACAGTCAGCTCTCCATTGATCTCAAACATGGCATTGTTCCAGATAATGAAAAATTCTAAACTAAATTGCTATTGCAGGTAATATTTGGGAAATACAATGCAGATATACCACGTGAAATCAGCTAACTAACCCAGTTGCAAGACCTGAGCAAGCTCAAGCAGTTATGCAAGTCTTAGTCTTCTGGAGGACTCCTTTCTCTGTAAGGCTGTGAGCTGCAGGTCAGTCGCCCTTAGCGACAAGATGAATGTTAAAGATCAGCGCTATTTCCAGTACACTCCCTAGAAAATCACTAGTGCACCAGGTCCCGTGGCAGTGGGTTACGGTATCAAATGCATGCTTTTTAGTGACACTCATTTAAGCTCAGCAGGAGGTACAGAAACAGAAGCCTGCTTGACTCACACACTGATCAGCCGCAGATCAACATGACCTTACTGCTGCTGATGCTCAGGAGTTCCAGGCTTGGTCCGAGAGTCAACCTTTGGCTGGGCGCAGCTCTAGCTAGGTTTTGAATTGGCAGAGTGTTCAAACCGCATGCAGGACAGGTGCTAGGGATGGGAGCAGCACAGAGCTGCAAAAAGGAGCACAAGTTCACAACAAAGAGGCAAGAAACTGCAAATTGAGATAAATGCAGCTTTTCTACTAGGGATGCAGAAGTGGGAAGTAAAAGACTGGGAGACGTAGGGGGAAAACATTTGTGGTCCTTGTTTGCAAGATACAAAAATGACATGGGAAGACAAAGTGGATAAAGTCTGATCTTCCCTACAATCCCTATTCCCTCCAATGAGGTACTATAGAAGCTCACCTCATCAGCCTTCAGAGGCTGAAGGACATCTCCAGGATTCAGGAGATGTTCCTGCAAAACCCTCTGATGCAGTAAGTCTGCACAATACAGGAACACAAAGCAATTTGCCTGGCAAGAGCATGTGCTGACTTGCCATCAGCCAGTTGCTCAAGCACATTCCTTAACATCCTGGAATAAGGGCCACACAACAACATGTTTTCTCTGAGCTAAACAGAACTGTAGGCACATTTAGCTCATAGGCCTTCAGTTGGTTATGCCTAGTACAGACCGGAGAGAAGAACAACTACTGCAATGTAGGTAGTTACACTAACACCAAGAATTTGCAGTCAAACCAAAAACAGTAGCTTAAGGAAGCAGACTGATCACTAACCATTCTCTGTGATGATAACATCCGTGTGAGAACTTCCGTACTTGTGGATATGTTCAACAGCCTCTTGGACACTGTCCACCACCTCAATGCAGCACTCCAGGTCCCCATATTCTGTGCGGAGAGATTTCACTTCTGAAGGGCTGAATGTCAAGTAAGATGCAAACTTCGGGCCAGCGTGAATCTTCACCTGCAATACCAGAAACATTTTGTGCTGCTGACCATACCGATGCCTTCCAGGTGAAAGTGTGGCTTCTTGTACTCCGTGTGGGATGGAGTTAATTTTCTTCATAGCAGTCCCTGTGATGGTATGTTTTGGACTTGTGACTAAAACTGTTGAAAACACACCAATGTTTTGGCTTTTGCTGAACAGAGCTTGCACAGCGTCAAGGCTTTCTCTTTTTCCCCCGCTCTGTCCCCCTAGCAAGAACATTGGGAGTGTGCAAGAAGTTGGGAGGGGACACAACCACAATAGCTGACCCAAACTGACCAAAGGGATATTCCATGCCATATAATGTCATGTGCTGCAATACAAACTGAGGGGAGTAATTAGCTTCACCTCACTTGTGTGAGTTTTTGGGGGTTGTGTTTTTTGATTTTTCTCCCCCCCCCCCCCCCCCCTTCTTCCTCTTTCCTTTGCTTATCAAACTATTTTTCTTTCAACTCACAAGGTTCCTTGCTTTTGCTCCTTTTATTCTCTCCCCCCATCCCACCTGGGGCAGGGGAGAGTGAGCGAGTGGCTGGATGGTGCTTAGCTGCTGACTGGGGTTAACCCACATGCAGTGTAAGAAAAATAAGCCTACATTTTGGGAAACTTAGCAGATTGGTGAACCAGTGACAAGGTACAATGGCTGACATGCTAGGTTGGCTACCTACCATGACGTGCTCCTAGTTCAGGACTCATTTCAAATTATTTAAAGTAATTGCATCACTTAGAAAGTCATCAGGCAGGAAGACAGTACAACACTAGTACTGGGAAAACAGATAAAATATTGCAGCCAGCCCTTGTTTTAAGAAAGCAACTGCAGTGTAGAGAATAACTACAGGAATGCTTCCAAGTTTGCACTACAAAAGACTCAAGATCTTGAATGGCTTTTACCCTTTTGTTTTGTAAACTGACACCAGCCCTCTCTGAAGCATGTGTTTCAGACACAAAGGAGTTACTGGGTCCAAAACAAGAAAACTCATGCAGATATTTTTCATTTGTTTTAAAGATGATCTAACACATTATCTACCTCTAAGTTTAATCATAGCAGCCAACAGACCTAAACAATGAGAGATAATTTAGAACTGATACAGCAGAGAAATCCCCATGCAAATGAACACAGGAAATTTTGACAAGACAAACATAAATGGGAAATAAAGCACAAGTCTGCAAAATTTGAGATTTGAAGGCTTTTGAGAAGGTATCTGTAAAATGGCATTTTCTTGGGCAACTTTAAATTACTTTAATTGCATAATCCTGCCCAATATTTGCATGTTTCCTGTTGTCAGGTCAGATTAGACAGAGGTAACATCCTCCCCGCTGTATTAAGAGCTGGGTGGGTGGTGGTGGAAATGCACTAGTCCTCACATTCCTCCCATCCAAAATCCAGAGATCTATCCTTCTCTCTACCCTTCCCAAGAAACAACCAAACAAAAAAAGTCCGTTAGGTGAGGACTTGCTCCTGACTACCTATCAGCTTCTTTTACTATGACCCTTTCAACATCATCAAAATGCTGAATGGGTCATATGGCCTCTCTTTTTTTCCTGCATTAATCACTGCCTGTACACTCTATTTGCCAAATACATACTGTTGTGTGAATATCCTTGATTTATGTGCATTCACACTACTTCATGGATATTTCTCTGCCAACGCACCTCTGCTACCTTTACTGACAAAACATTACCCATGTCAAGACAACTAATTGGCATACTGTCCTTTCACTGTTGCCTTGACATACTAGGAGGGAAAATGGGTAGGGACAAAGGGCATGCAAGATTTAAAAATGTGGATGAAACAGATTCAGAAAGGAGAAAAACAAAAAGGGAATTCACTTGGGTAAGAAGCTAAATGAATAGATTCAAGAAGAAGAGGCTTTGCGTCTGGGAGGTTAACAGCAATTAAGTGAGAATTAAGAAGGGTAGAGAAAGCGTTGTGTATATGCTCTTCTAAGGCAGAAGATTATTTTTGCTATATAAAAGGAAGTATTTGTATCCCAATAATGGCATGTAGCTGTCCTGAAGAAGCTGCTTTCAGATAATTTCTACAAAAAAACAAGGTTGTGTGGAGAAGCAGAGAAAGTTCTCTGTAAGTTCATTTACGTGTACAAAGAGACATATGGATAACTTAAGTGTTATGCCATCGTAAAACTAAACAGGGCTACACCAGCCAGACCAAATGCTTCTAAAGTATTAGAAAGAAAAACATGAAACAAAACACAAGTATGAGTGACTAACCTGTTCTACTCTCAACATGTCTATGATCTGATCAAACAACGGGGTTCTCAGCAAGTCTCGATGAATTAAGAGAGTTTCCAGAGCATTACAGGCAGCAGGGTATTCACACTTTGAGTCTCTGACTGAGGTTTAAGAGTAGATAACTGGTTACATAACATTTATGACAAAGATTTTTGAACAGCATATGAATTATCAATTACCATAACTATATCGCATACCCCAAATATGAAGTTCAATTACACCCATGAGATTCAAGTCACCCTCTCCCAGCTTACTTATTCGTGTGACCTTCTCAACGCTGGCATCCGTGTCCACATACACATGACAGATCCCTTCGCTGTGTCCCATCACTGGGATTCCCTTAGCAGCTTTCTGAATATTCCTGACTAGCTGTGATGAACCACGTGGAATGATTAGATCTATCAGCTTATCCAAACGACAAAGATCTTCTACTTCCTCTCTCGTGTTCACCTGTGGTAATTGCAATACAAACAGTCTACTGTTGAACTCTCAAGTTCTGCCCGTATTTTTTATGCATAATGTAGCAAAGAAATTGTTGATTTAATTCTAGGCACTTACTAGTTGCACCGCATCTTTGACTCCGTGAATGGACAGTGCTTCTTGTGTCAGATGATGAAGGATTTGATTGCTGTGTGCTGCCTCTTTCCCTCCTTTAAGTAGTAAGCCATTTCCACTGGCTATGGCCAAAGCAGACACCTGTCAGATAAGAGTTTATTTAAAAAAAAAAAAAAAAAGAGAAAGGTAACCTCTCTCTTCTGTTGGAATAACACCCATAAAATAAATTATGGGTGAACAGATTAAGAACATTAAGAACAATTATGGGTGAATTAAGAACAGGATTTTTAATCCTGTTGATTTACTCAATGCTTATCTACCGGTTTAATTTAATGGCACCAAAAAAATCATTACAAGTAACAGCACATTTAACTCCAGAAATGAAATGTGTTTCAGGATCAAACTTGAGTTTTCAGGGTGCTATTGCCAGGGGGAGACTGCAGTGGACAAGTCAGAAGAAACCCTGGACATAGGCTCTGGTATGAATTGGGTAGCTGTGTGGGCAATCACCCCAAGGAGAATAATTTTAGGTGCAAGAACTTGTGTCCCTAACCATTTTGGCAGAAAGCGGCTAATAAGCTCTCCCTATGAGCAGGAAGAACATTTTCATCGTGCTGTCTACAACAGAAGACATAAATAGACAACACTTGCCGTAAGTGTGGGGGAAAAAAACCCTTCTAGACAATAGGCCCAACATCACCTGTATCACTTTGCTTTCATGTTTATAACCAGAAGGAACCAACTGATATTGTTGCCTTTCTGCTTAAGGTGCCAGATTTCACCCATTTGAGTCCTACGACACAACTAGACCGTATTTAAAAAAAACCACTCAAAAGAAGCCACCACTTTTTGGAAGTTAGATAAAAAATTACTTCTGCTGTTGAAAACATATACCCAATTCGTTCAGTCTCCAGACACTAGTTCTCATTAGCGTTTTCCCCACTAAACTGAAAACCTCTTTAACAGAGGGGTGGTGGTAGGTTTTTTAATTATTTCGGTTTCTTGTTCTTTTCTACCTAGAAGTATGTCAGACATGATAAAGCTCTCTTCCCAGACATATTTTACTTTTGTATCCCTTTTTGTCTTCCTCATCCCAATCCCATTCACAATGGCCTCACAATTTGTCCACCTATTTGGAAAATAATAGCATAGACTCCTTTAGAAAACAAAATCGCCTCCTCTACAGGACCTTTTAGAACTAACAAATTAAGCATTTGAAGTTATTTTACGGTATTACTATCTTCTGGGAAAGATCATATGTATCATTATCAACATCTGTACATATCATCACCAAACCTGCACTCATCAGTATATCAATTGTATGCTGTTGAGATGTGGATACCAGAATTAGCCAGGCTCACACCTAACAAGCAGTTAGCTTAGTGGCACATTTTAGATGCTGGTTCATACAGAAAAATGTTAAGCCCATCAGATACATCTCCTCAAGTCACCTCCTTCCCCCTTCTAATATCAAATGGATAACAACAATCACAATGTTTGATATTCTACCTCATCATGCTGTTAGCAATTTGAAAAGAATATTGAAAAATAAGAAAAACTTCAGAAAAATACACTGAAGTATAATAATCTAGGAAGCCTGCCTTCCATAGATATTGTATGTCTTTTAACTTACAAAACTAGACACTAAAAAGCAGTCTGATTGTGTTTTGAAAGTATCTTGTAAGTATCTGCCTCTCCAAAGGTCCTTATCACAAGGGAAAGCTAAACAAATAAGCTTATTTAAATAAAGAATTCCACTCTGCAGGCATAAGAGTAAAAGAAAGGTAATGAACTCATTTGAAAAAATGAAAAGAAAAAAAATATCAAGAATTAAGACACAACAATATAAAACTTTGTGATTAAAAGGAGAACAGAAGATAAGGGGTTTTGAAACAGTTCGGTCCCTTCAAAAAATAGTAGAGCATGACTATACTTCAGAGCAACAATTGGATTTGGTGGAATATATAGAATCATAGCATTGTTTAGGTTGGAAAAGACCTTTAAGATCATCAAGTCCAACCGTAAACCTAACCCTGCCAAGTCCACCACTAAACCATGTCCCTAAGCACCTCATCCACACGTCTGTTAAATACCTCCAGGGATGGGGACTCCACCACCTCCCTGGCAGACTGTTCCAGAGTCTGACAACCCTTTCGGTGAAGAAGTTTTCCCTAATACCCAGCCTGAACCTCCCCTGGCGCAACTTGAGGCCATTTCCTCTTGTCCTATCTCTTGTCACTTGGGAGAAGAGACCAACACCCACAGAATCACAGAATCACTATGGTTGGAAAAGACCTGTAAGATCATCAAGTCCAACCTGAAAAACAAACAAACAAACAAAAAAAAAACTCCACAAAAAAAACCCCAAAAAAAACAAGCCACGCAAGCCAACCACCACACAACAACAAGGCACAACACACCAAAAACCAACCCACCCAACACCACACAGCACCATGTCCATCAAGCTACATCCCACAATGCCACATCCACACGCTCCTTGAATACCTCCAGGGAGGGTGACTCTACCACCTCCCTGGGCAGCCTATTCCAATGTTTCACTACTCTCTCAGTAAAGAACTTTTTTCTAATATCTAGCCTGAACCTCCCCTGGCGCAACTTGAGGCCATTTCCTCTAGTCCTGTCACTAGTCACTTGGGAGAAGAGACCAACACCCACCTCTCTGCAACCTCCTTTCAGGTAGTTGTAGAGAGCGATAAGGTCTCCCCTCAGCCTCCTCTTCTCCAGGCTGAACAACCCCAGCTCCCTCAGCCGCTCCTCATCAGACTTGTGTTCCAGACCCCTCACCAGCTTCGTCGCCCTTCTCTGGACACGCTCCAGCACCTCAATGTCCTTCTTGTAGTGAGGGGCCCAAAACTGAACACAGTATTCGAGGTGCGGCCTCACCAGCGCCGAGTACAGAGGCATGATCACCTCCCTGCTCCTGCTGGCCACACCATTTCTGATACAAGCCAGGATGCCGTTGGCCTTCTTGGCCACCTGGGCACACTGCTGGCTCATATTCAGCCGGCTGTCGATCGACACCCCCAGGTCCTTTTCTGCGGGGGAGCTTTCCAGCCACTCGTCCCCAAGCCTGTAGCGTTGCCTGGGGTTGCTGTGGCCAAAGTGTAGAACCCGGCACTTGGCCTTATTGAACTTCATCCGGTTGGCCTCAGCCCATTGATCCAGCCTGTCCAGATCCCTCTGCAGAGCCTTCCTACCCTCAAGCAGATCAACACTCCCTCCCAACTTGGTGTCGTCTGCAAACTTGCTGAGGGTGCACTCTATCCCCTCATCCAGATCATCAATGAAGACATTAAACAAGACCGGTCCCAAAACTGAGCCCTGGGGGACTCCGCTTGTGACCGGCCGCCAGCTGGATTTCACCCCATTCACCACAACTCTCTGGGCTCAGCCATCCAGCCAGTTTTTTACCCAGCGAAGAGTGTACCTGTCTAAACCACGGGCCGCCAGCTTCTCTAGGAGAATACTGTGGGGAACAGTGTCAAAGGCTTTGCTGAAGTCCAGGTAGACAACATCAACAGCCTTCCCCTCATCCACTAGGCGGGTCACCTGGTCATAGAAGGAGATCAGGTTGGTCAAGCAGGACCTGCCTTTCATGAACCCGTGCTGGCTTGGCCTGATCCCTTGGGTATCCTGCACGTGTCCCGTGAGCGCCCTCAAGATGAGCCTCTCCATAACCTTCCCCGGCACCGAGGTCAGGCTGACAGGCCTGTAGTTCCCCGGATCCTCCTTCCGACCCTTCTTGTAGATGGGCGTCACGTTGGCAAGCCTCCAGTCATCCGGGACCTCCCCCGTTGACCAGGACTGTTGACAAATGATAGAGAGCGGCTTGGCAAGCTCCTCCGCCAGCTCCCTCAGCACCCTTGGGTGGATGCCATCAGGCCCCATAGACTTATGAGTGTCCAGGTGGCATAGCAGGTCGTTAACTGCTTCCTCCTGGATCATGGGGAGCCTATTTTGCTCTCCATCCCTGTCATCCAGCTCAGGGGGACGGATACCCTGAGGATACCTGGTGTGGCTGTTAAAGACTGAGGCGAAGAAGGCATTAAGTACCTCAGCCTTTTCCTCATCCTTCGTGACAATGTTCCCCGCCGCATCCAGTAGAGGATGGAGATCCTCCTTGGCCCCCTTTTTGTTGTTAATGTATTTATAGAAGCTTTTTTTGTTGTCCCTCACGACCGTGGCCAGGTTGAGCTCTAGCTGGGCTTTCGCCTTCCTAATTCCCTCCCTGCATGACCTAACGAGGTCCTTGTATTCTTCTTCACTTGCCTGCCCCTTTTTCCAGAGGTGGTAAGTTCTCTTTTTTTCCCCGAGCCTCAGCATAAGCTCCTTGGTTCAGCCAGGCCGGCCGTCTTCCCCGCCGGCTCTTCTTATGGCACAGGGGCACTGCCTGCTCCTGCGCCTTCAAGATTTCCTTCTTGAAGAAGGTCCAGCCTTCCTGGGCCCCTTTGCCCTTCAGGACCGTCTCCCAAGGGACCCTCCCGACCAGTGTCCTGAACAGGGCAAAGTCTGCCCTCTGGAAGTCCATGGTAGCGGTATTGCTCACCCGCCTCCTTACTTGGCTAAAAATTGCAAACTCTATCATTTCATGGTCGCTAAGCCCAAGACGGCCTCCGACCTTCACTTCTCCCACCAGACCCTCTCTGTTCGTAAACAGCAGGTCAAGCAGGGCACCTTCCCTTGTAGGCTCGCTTACCAGCTGCGTCAGGAAGTTATCTTCCACACACTCGAGGAACCTCCGGGACTGTTTCCTCTTAGCTGTGTTGTACTTCCAGCAGACATCCGGTAAGTTGAAGTCCCCCACAAGAGCAAGGGCTTGCGACTGTGAGACTTCTGCCAGTCGCTTGTAGAACGCTTCATCAGCTTCCACGCCCTGGTCGGGTGGTCTATAACAGACCCCCAGCAGGATATCCGGCTTGTTGGCCTTCCCCCTCATCCTTGCCCATAAGCATTCAACCCCGTCGTGACAATCATCCAGCTCTATACAATCAAAGCACTCCTTGACGTACAGAGCCCCCCCACCGCCTCTCCTTCCTTGTCTGTCCCTCCTGAAGAGCTTATAGCCCTCCATCGCAGCACTCCAGCCATGCGAGTTGTCCCACCATGTTTCTGTGATGGCGACCACGTCATAGCTGCCCCGCCGCACGATGGCTTCCACCTCACCACAACCCCCTTTCAGGCAGTCGTAGAGAGCGATAAGGTCTCCCCTCAGCCTCCTCTTCTCCAGACTGAACACCCCCAGCTCCCTCAGCTGCTCCTCATCAGACTTGTGCTCCAGACCCCTCACCAGCTCCGTCACCCTTCTCTGGACACGCTCCAGCACCTCAATGTCCTTCTTGGAGTGAGGGGCCCAAAACCAAACACAGCATTCGAGGTGTGGCCTCACCAGCGCCGAGTACAGGGGCATGAGTACAGCGTTGCACGGGGTTGTTGTGACCCAAGTGCAGGACCCGGCACTCGGCCTTGTTGCACCTCATCCAATTGGCCTGGGCCCATGGATCCAGCCTGTCCAGATCCCTCTGCAGAGCCTTCCTGCCCTCCAGCAGATCAACACTCCCACCCAACTTGGTGTCGTCTGCAAACTTACTGAGGGAACACTCGATCCCCTTGTCCAGATCATTGGTAAAGATATTAAACAAGACCGGCCCCAGTACCGAGTCCTGGGGAACACCGCTTGTGACCGGCCACCAACTGGATTTAACTCCATTCACCACAACCCTTTGGGCCCGGCCATCCAGCCAGTTTTTTACCCAGTGAAAAGTGCGCCCATCCAAGCCATGAGCAGCCAGTTTCTCCAGGAGAATGCTGTGGGAAACAGTGTCAAATGCTTTACTAAAGTCTAGGTAGACAACATCCAAAGCTTCTCCCTCGTCCACCAAGTGGGTCACCTTGTCATAGAAGGAGATCAGGTTGGTCAGGCAGGACCTGCCTTTCATAAACCTGTGCTGACTGGGCCTGATCGCCTGGTTGTCCTGTACGTGCCTGTAGCACTCAAGATGATCTGCTCCACAATCTTCCCCGGCACCGAGGTCAGGCTGACAGGCCTGTAGTTCCCCGGATCCTCCTTCTGGCCCTTCTTGAAGATGGGCGTCACATTTGCTAACCTCTGGTCTGCTGGGTCCTCCCCGGTTAGCCACGACTGCTGGTAGATGATGGAAAGTGGCTTGGTGAGCACTTCCACCAGCTCCCTCCGTACCCTTGGGTGGATCCCATCTGGTCCCATAGACTTGTGGGTGTCTAAGGGGTGCAGCAGGTCACTAACCATTTCCCCTTGAATTGTGGGGGCTTCATTCTGCTCCCCGCCCCTGTCTTCCATCTCAGGGGGCTGGGTACCCAGAGAACAACTCGTTTTACTATTAAAGACTGAGGCAAAGAAGGCATTAAGTACCTCAGCCTTTTCCTCATCCTTTGTCACTATGTTTCCCTCCACGTCCAGTAAAGGATGAAGATTCTCCTTAGCCCTCCTTTTGTTGCTAATGTATTTATAGAAACATTTTTTGTTGTCTTTTACGGCCGTCGCCAGGTTAAGTTCTAGTTGGGGTTTGGCCCTTCTAATTTTCTCCCTGCAAAACCTCACAACATCACAGAATCACAGAATCACAGAATCAGTACGGTTGGAAAAGACCTGTAAGATCATCGAGTCCAACCTGGGGGGGAAAAAAAAAAAAAAACAAAAAAACAAAAAAACAACAAAAAAAAAAAACAACAAAAAAAAAAACACACCACAAAACCCACGCCACACAACAACAATAACAAGCCACAACCCACCCAACACCACACAGCACCATGTCCATCAAGCTACATCCCACAATGCCACATCCACACGCTCCTTGAAGACCTCCAGGGAGGGTGACTCTACCACCTCCCTGGGCAGCCTATTCCAGTGTTTCACCACTCTCTCAGTGAAGAACTTTTTCCTAATGTCTAGCCTGAACCTCCCCTGTCGCAACTTGAGGCCATTTCCTCTAGTCCTGTCACTAGTCACTTGGGAGAAGAGACCAACACCCACCTCTCTGCAACCCCCTTTCAGGTAGTTGTAGAGAGCGATAAGGTCTCCCCTCAGCCTCCTCTTCTCCAGGCTAAACAACCCCAGCTCGCTCAGCCGCTCCTCATAAGACTTGTGTTCCAGACCCCTCACCAGCTTCGTCGCCCTTCTCTGGACACGCTCCAGCACCTCAATGTCCTTCTTGTAGTGAGGGGCCCAAAACTGAACACAGTATTCGAGGTGCGGCCTCACCAGAGCCGAGTACAGAGGCATGATCACCTCCCTGCTCCTGCTGGCCACACCATTTCTGATGCAAGCCAGGATGCCGTTGGCCTTCTTGGCCACCTGGGCACACTGCTGGCTCATATTCAGCTGGGTGTCGATCAACACCCCCAGGTCCTTTTCTGCCGGGGAACTTTCCAGCCACTCATCCCCAAGCCTGTAGCGTTGCCTGGGGTTGTTGTGGCCGAAGTGTAGAACCCGGCACTTGGCCTTATTGAACTTCATCCGGTTGGCCTCAGCCCATCGATCCAGCCTGTCCAGATCCCTCTGCAGAGCCTTCCTACCCTCAAGCAGATCAACACTCCCTCCCAACTTGGTGTCGTCTGCAAACTTGCTGAGGGAGCACTCTATCCCCTCATCCAGATCATCAATGAAGATATTAAACAAGACCGGTCCCAAAACCGAGCCCTGGGGGACTCCGCTTGTGACCGGCCGCCAGCTGGATTTCACCCCATTCACCACAACCCTCTGGGCTCGGCCATCCAGCCAGTTTTTTACCCAGCGAAGAGTGTACCTGTCTAAACCACAGGCCGCCAGCTTCTCTAGGAGAATACTGTGGGGAACAGTGTCAAAGGCTTTGCTGAAGTCCAGGTAGACAACATCAACAGCCTTCCCCTCATCCACTAGGCGGGTCACCTGGTCATAGAAGGAGATCAGGTTGGTCAAGCAGGACCTGCCTTTCAGGAACCCGTGCTGGCTTGGCCTGATCCCTTGGGTAACCTGCACGTGTCCCGTGAGCGCCCTCAAGATGAGCCTCTCCATAACCTTCCCCGGCACCGAGGTCAGGCTGACAGGCCTGTAGTTCCCCGGATCCTCCTTCCGGCCCTTCTTGTAGATGGGCGTCACGTTGGCAAGCCTCCAGTCATCCGGGACCTCCCCCGTTGACCAGGACTGTTGATAAATGATGGAGAGCGGCTTGGCAAGCTCTTCCGCCAGTTCCCTCAGCACCCTTGGGTGGATGCCATCAGGCCCCATAGACTTATGAGTGTCCAGGTGGCATAGCAGGTCGTTAACTGCTTCCTCCTGGATCACAGGGAGCCTATTTTGCCCTCCATCCCTGTCATCCAGCTCATCCCTGTCATCCAACTCATCCTTGTAGTCCTCCTGAGTTGCCTGCCCTTTCTTCCAAAGGTCATAAACTCTCTATAGGAAGCAGTCTGTAAAAGATGCTTGCAATTTGGCCTTGTAATTATTTGAGGCAAACACGCTATTTGTATATGCTCATTAGAAGCTTATTAAATCTTAACTGGTAATCTGCAGTTGTTTCACCTTTACTGCAACTCAAGACTGAACTCTGAGCACTGACCTAACTCTGTGTAAGCTATCTACATGGAGCAAATTGAGCACACTCTCTTCCAGGGCAAAGTAAAATTTCCCCTGTAATTGCTTACCCAAACAAGCATGAGATGCAGTAGTAAGCTAAAGGGAGGAGGGAACTGCTCCTCTGCACTCACAGACCATACTACTATCAGCTACAGCATGGGACAGAAACCATGCAATTCAAACGCAGAGCTATCAGAGATGATCCTCTGAAGTTGCATCAGAGAGCCTGATCTAAGTATTAGGACAGGAGGCTGGCAGGAAGAAAAGCAACTACCAAGACAAGCTATTCCAAGTCTGTAAAACAAAGCCGGGGCGGGGGGAAAGGCAGCAAGAGTCAGTCTGGTGTAAGTTTTAAGATAAGATAAAGGGGAGGAGAAAGAGGGAGACATCAGCTACGCAAGGCAGAGACCAGGGTTGAAGTCCAGGAAGAGAGACTAGAATTCAACAAGGAAACATACGGGTTATCTATGAAGAACAGAGCTAGCAGCAAGTAGCTAATAATGGTAAACAAGGGAGACTAGCGCCTTTTTGTTTCACAGGAACTTTGCCTAGAGCATGCTACCTTCCAAGCGTGAAATGGGGACCACTCACAAAATTCAGTACATGAAGTACCAAGCTGTCCACTGGTTGAGTCCCACTTCCTTTTAAAGTGCCTGTACCTATCACTTTCTTGTCAAACACCTGCTCATATGTTAGAGAACTCCTCAATTAATTTTCCTAGATACCTGATGTTAATTATGGGAAATGGTGTTGATAATGAAGTTTTTTTGTTTTCTTTTTAAAATCTAATGCAGTTGCTCAGTGAAGTAGTTGGGAGTTAGAAAATAAGATCAAGGTTGCCTCTGCAACGTTAGTTCAGCCCCCCTATTTTCATGCATCATAAGAGCATTTACTCAAAGCAATACTCCCACACAGCACTGCAGATGACGGTATTTGCCTTTAACATGCCTGCCTTATTCCTGGCACAAGATAAGTGACATTCATTTACAGTACACTATTCGAGATTTTCACTAGCCTTTTCAGCAACTTCAGTACTTAAGCACTTAGCACACCATTCTTCCTCACACCCATCTCACTACAACTGAGTAAAAGCTATCATTCTGCCTCACTGCACACAAGCAGTATCAGTACAGGACAGACCACTCAAAGCCTCGAACTTCTGTGCTTTCTGTTCTCAGCATTTTTTAATTTATTTTTTTTTAATCATGTATTCCTAACAGCTACAGTTAATTAATAGCAGCTGTATTAAACAGTTCCTGTTTAATCCCAGCCTGCAGTTCAGCCGTATGCAGCATGGACAGATAAAGGAGACTCCCAAGCTGTGAGTCAGGCACTGAAACTACATTTTTAAAACACATGCAGGAACTGCACCATATGAATGTAAGATAACTCCTTCTATATGTTGGGTTTAAAAAAAAAAAAAAACAAAACAACAAAAAACCAAAAAAACACCCCCCCCAAAAAACAGGCCTGAATAACTCTGAACACTGCAGAAGCAAGTACTGAGAATATCTCTGCAGGAAAAATAGGGATGCCACCAAAATCAATTTTAGAAGAATCCAAGCAAGAGTCCTTTGAGACAAGGCTTCTTGCAGCCTCCCAATTGCTCACCAACAGAAATACCCTTTCTTTTGTCATCCAAGAAGTCTCAACAGTGTAATCTGCTCTCCTTACATACCTGTGGAAGACAGTCAGGACGGGACTCAAAGATCACAAGAAGGACACCAATAGGCACTGTCACCTGCTCCAAATCCAGGTCTTTTGCTATTCGTGTTCGACGAATTACACGGCCAACGCTGTCCTGTGAGGATGCTGCAATCTGACGCAGACCAATAGCCAAGCTGTTCAGCTTTGATGTAGACAGACTTAGACGTTTCAACAACGGAAGTGCCAATCTCCCTAAAGAAAAGAAAAAATTGTGCTGGAGATGGATTGGTTTGCCTAGGCTCAAGCAAAAGCAACTTAAACAAGGGGTGAACCTAAGGAAAATTCAGATATTTCCCACACCCTAGCAAGAAACCTACCAGAGTTGAAAAGTGCACAGCATTAAGTCCGGTAGCCACAATAAAACCACTCAAATGTGACAATGATTTCACTCACCAACACATTTTCACTTACTGTGGTTTAAGAGATTTGTATGTGAAGCAACATCAACATCCACAAAGATAAGGTTTGCCCTATTTCAAGTACTGCTATATGTCTGAATTTCTTACAACTTTCTACCCTTGCAGTATTTCTGGAAGGTTCGGGCAGTAATTTCATCTTTCTGTTTTACAGATAGAAATCCCAAAGCACAGATGCATACATAGCGTTTCTGTTCAGACTGGGCAAGAACTGCCTGAATTTTCTAGTCTGAACATGTTTGGACAGTAAGTTAACCCAGCAATGTCCCTTCAAGTACTCTGGACAGTAAAAAACGGTTCCCTGGTGTCTTCCGCAAAGTATTACAATTCGTGATGTGTCATTTTCATACATTTGTTATCCCTATATGTACACACCCCAATCCGAACTTCTCAACTAATGCATCAGTCTAACAGAAGAATGGGTTTAATCCAAGCCACCTAAAGAGAACCTTCCTCAATCAGAAGGGGACACGGTTCTTTTTGGAGAGCATCAATTTAAGTATAGAGAGATGACAGCCTTCCCCTCAGGAGCCAAACATCTTAACCAGCTCAGAAAATAATTCACTTTATGCATGACAATAACAGAGATGATATTTGTTATATTCAATTTCTAAAGTGAGCCTCCTTTGGCAAATATTTTTTTATGTATTTTTATTTTTACAATACACTGCTTGGTGTTTTGCAAGGCCTCAGTGTCTTCTCTGGTGAAGGCATCTGTGTTATCTAATTAAGGAACATGCAGCTGTTTACACTGACAAGCTGTCAAGGTCCTGGGCTCACTAATCTGTGACAGCCATACTACCCAATCCCAGAAGACAGAAGATTCTAGTTCTGCTTATTTCCTTCAAGGCCCAGAGAGGTTCAACACAATAGGATTACCATGGAAGGACTTGAAATACTACCTTTATTTTCAGCCTCTTCTAAGTCCTTTTTGTTTGCCAAGAGAATTTCTTCTCTCTGGTCAGTTAGTAAGTCAGCAAGACGATAAATAATCTCTGCTCTCTGAAAAAAAAAATAGTTTCTGAACTGACTTCTTACACAAAGTCCATGCTATTTGACATCTGGTCCCCTTCAGTCCATTTATGTTGACCACATCCTCCCACTGTCTTGACTCCCCGAATACTTGGGGCCAGCTGATTTTTCCAGCCTGCATCACATTGAAAAATGAGGCTGAATGCTGCTTCAACCTTTACTTTGCTTTTTATTATCTTGCTTTCCATGCCCAGTCTTCATCACCAAACCCACAATGTTCTTCCTTTAAGACCACCTTGCCTGCTTCACAACAGATGCCACATTTTACCTACACAGCTGCAGAGCAGTAATTGATTGTCTACAGCTCCTCTTTTGCATATGCTACACACAGGAGTGAATGGAGCAAGTTATTCCAGTCAATTCTTCAGCGGCTCTGATCACAATTAATTTCTGTGTGATACTCAACGCTATTAAAATTTTTATAAACCCCACATGAAAGCATATATTACTTCATAGCCCCAAGGTATATTATCTTTCTGCTTTTCTCATCCCTTTAAGCATACTACAATCCAAATGATGGATCTGGCACACAAAGAATAGATTCTTGTCCCAAGGGGCCCATTTGCGTTATAAATCTGTGTTGTAAAACTTGCCACACATTCACAAACTTAACAAGTGAGGCCATGTTGTTCTGTCACCTGCTCAGGCTGTAGAGCTGCCAGGGTCCTGCCACCAGCTCGAGCCATTTCACCCTGCTGCTCTACTGTTGGACCTGCAAAAAACACAAAAATACGCCATGCAGACAAAGTAACACCACATGAGGAAGTGAACACCAGACCTTCCATCTTCAGATTCTTTGCTCAAAGCAGGAAAGCAGGTACAGAGTCTTAAACAGACATATTCAAGAATTCTGTTGTATGCTAAACCAGGAAAATCTGTACCTGACACAAAAATACTGCTATGGTCCCCAAACATAAAGAATCATCACAGAGATTCTGTAAGGTCACCAAGTCAGAGCCAAGTGTGCACCATTTATCAAAAAGACTTGATAAAGGGCAAAAGAACACCAGGACAGCTGTCTCAGGGCATGGTAGGCTACTGAAAGAAAGGAGGCAAACATCAAAAAGTTTAAGTATCCAACTGAAGAAATCGGAAAGGATTAGAAAATAGCATGGGAATGTACAAACAATAATGGAAGCCAAAACCCAATCTGGGTAACAGCTCGCAGAAAAATTGCTTTCCCTCTTTCTCTCCCTGTGTGCATTTTAGAAGGGTTCCTATAGAAGAAAGGTGGGTGTTTTTTTTTTTTTTTTTCTTTTTTTCTGGCAGGACCTCAAAGAATCTGTCTCAAACTGAAATGAGATGGAACAGGTTACTTCCGTTTCTATTTCAAAACAAGTCATCAGGTTCAGGTAGCATTTCCCCAAAGAGTTTGCAAGTAGCTCATGGATAAACTAAGTTGTAATTTTTAACTCTCCTGAAATTGCCTGTAAAACAGATGACTTGAAGGTGATAAATATGACCCAACTTCTATTTAAGAAGGGTCCCAGGGAAATTGCCAGAGCAGGAATTCCAATGTTACAGAAAATATCAAGAGGTATAATGGGAAGTGTAAGAAAAGAACTTGTGGACACATAATTAGACAGACTTATTTAAGAAGTGTTAAAACAGCTTTTTAAAGTGAAATCACACTTTACAAAGCATGGTATATTCTGGTGTTCTTTGAGAAAAGTGACATGTATGTAAGCAGATATAGCTGATTTTAAAACAAGTTACTTCAATTTCCGAAGTGTGTTCTTTGGAAGATAGAAGACAAAGAGAAGATTGGAGTAAATGCTTGCCATAATAGCAGAAGAGTGCCAGTAAAATTCCACGGGGACTTTTGCTGTTTGCCATATTTGTAAGTGACTCAGAATGGGGTCACAAGATGAAAAGCTTTACTACTGATACAAATTTATTATAGTGGGACTAACTAAAGTGTGTCACTATCACACTTTCTCCTAGAAAGCAGCTTTTCAGAGGAGGACCCGGGGTCCTGGTGGACAGCAAGTCAAACACAAGCCAGCTGCATGCCCTTGCCGCAAAGGCAGCTAAGAGTCTCCTGGGCTGCCTTAGCAGGAGTGTTGCCAGCAGGTCGAGGGAGGTGATCCTTCCCCTCTACTCTGCCCTGGTGAGGCCACACCTGGAGTACTGCGCCCCGTTCTGGGCTCCCCAGCATGAGAGAGACATGGACACTGTGGAGATAATCCAATGAAGGGCCACAGAGATGATGAAGGGACTGGAGCACCTCTTGAATGAGGAAAGGCTGAGAGAGCTGGGACTGTTTGGCCTGGAGAAGAAGGCTCGGGGGGATCTCATCAGTATGTACAAATGCCTGAAGGGAGGGTGTAAAAATGGAGCCAGGCTCTTCTCAGTGGTGCCCAGTGACAGGACAAGACACAATGGACACAAACTGAAACACAGGAGGTGCCTCCCCATCAGGAAGCACTTTTGCACTGTGAGGATGATCGAGCACTGTCACAGGTTGCCCAGGGAGGTTGTGGAGTCTCCATTCCTGGAGATATTCAAAAGCTGTCCTGGACAATCTGCTTCAGCAGGGGGTAGGACCAGATGACTCTGTCATCTCTCATACTGTCCCTTCCAACCTCAGCCACTCGGCAATTCTGTGATTTCCTCTGCAGCCAAGCCACTAGGTCACAAAACAGCAAGTGTAATTCAAACCAGATAAACATGTAGCAATATAGAGGGGAAAAGGAAAAAATCAGACCTTAGTATTGTAACAAATAATACTATGAAAATATCATCTCAGTGAACATCAACATCAAAAAGCAAATTAAATGTTTAGAATTATTAGAAAAGGCCTAGACAACCTAACAGAAAGCATCAACAATCCTATCAAAACTCAGTTTGTCCTGCCATCTCACAAATTAAAGCTTCATTTGCATCTTGAACGCTATGTGAAATTTTGATTTTTGCCCATCTCAAAAAGGCCACAATAGAATGAAAACAGTTTTGAACAAAAGAAACGGGGATGACCAAGTTTTTGGAACAGCTTCGGTACAAAATGTCTAAGACCAAACCTCTTTCATGTGGAAGAGAGATGATGAGGGGAAAGACGATGTCTCACATCTTCGAAGTTAAACAGGGGTTGATCGCCTATACAGGCAGTAAGGGCATCAAATGAAACTATCAGAAAGAAAATTCAATACCTTCCCCACACCCCCAAACCCAAATTAAAGCAAGCAGTTCTTCACATAGTTCTAGCTCCAGAGTTTACACACAGTATCTAGTTAAGGCTCTTGACTATCATGACACAGAGCCCTGTGGATGCTAAGTCTTTACATGGGTTCAAAGGATGATTTGACAAATTCATACAAGAAATCCACTGAGGATTTTTATACACAAAGAAATTCGCTTGGCTTAAAGCGCAAGTCAAAAGTGTCACTCCATACTTGTCCTATTTTGCTAAGGTCACGGATCTTTGGTCTGACTTTCTCCAGCGACTGTTACACTGTCCCAGCAATGCAGTAGCAGGAAAACATTCCTACCTACCTTACCAGAAGACTGAGTCTTAAGAGGAATTTATGATAAGCAATAAAACTAAACACTGTCTTAGTTCAGCAGCACATTCTATGTCCACGTTTTCACACTGAAATCTTCAGTACTAGATGATAACCCCTAAGACTAAAAATGGTAAAAATTCTACTCATTGCATTCTTCAAATGCAAGTCTGATGCAGCAGTTTATCAGCTGGAGGGAACCAGAGCAGAGGATTCAACATTTTTCTATTCCTACTTTAGAAAATACCTTTCAAAAGCCATTTTTCAAGCAGAGTGTGGTTTCCCAGTTATTGTACAGGTCTAGCCAAATTTTAACTTTAACCTTTCATGAAATCTCTACAACTCTCAAATGTACACATTACCTCTGTACTCACCTGCAGGTTTTACCTCTGAGAAGAAAGTTCCAACTTTTTTCCCTTCCACAATATCTGTGATGACATGACCCGAGATCTTTGGGTGGGTTCCATTTGCAATCACTACCGAAGTGCCTCCTTGGAGAGCCCACAGAGCTGCTTTCACCTACAGTGAAGGACAGAACCAGTTCCAGGAAATTCACTTGTTATTTGAATCACCACTCTCAACAAGACTTCTTGCTCCACTTCGATCTCCAGATTGATCACTTATGCTTTCAAAGAGCATTCAACACACTTCAGGAGTTTCCATAACATAGCATTGAATGAGATCATGTATTTACGCTTTACCTTCCCTTCCTTAACTAGCTGCCACTTTACGAGCGTACTTCAAATTTTCCTAACAGCCTGCTTTTTTCAAGACTTCCGCAAGGGCGCTTTGGTCGTGTGTTCTTGTTCACCATTACCTTATGCTGCAAGTTCTTCTTGCTGTTTGAAGAAACCCAGTTTTCTTTTTTGAAAAGATTCTCTTGCCCATTTCCCTGACATTGATTAGCCATCAATAATTAATCGACTTTAAGTGACCACGTGATATTACTTGTGCTGCAGAGCACTGTTCTTGCTCAGGTCCTAGCCATTACCATCTAACATTAAAATATTCTTCAATACTTTTAGCTGTCTGAATTACTCCCTTAAAGTCTGATCAGCCTAAGCACTCCTCGTGGGTCTGCTTAAGATGTAGAGGTATTCTCATTGTTTATAACCCTTTGGTGAAGGTATGAAGTTTGCTGAAGAGTTACTCAGGTTTCCACACAGAGTTTTTACCTACTTTGTTCACATTTACTGTTCATGTTCTCATTGGATTTTTTATTTATTTGCTTTTAAATTTTGCTTGGGACTACACCTGTTGTCTTAATAGTTGTTTCTTTCAGTAGGCTCTATTTGAAGACTTTACACTTCCTCAGTTTTGAATTATATGCTTTTTATTTGGCATTCTTCCCCCTTTTTGTTGTTATTTTGGAGGAGAATTCTATAGGTATGCTATTTAGGAGTCATCTTCAAAGGTCAGGACCATAATGTACTAAGCAACGTACAGAAGCAAGACACATAAGATCTAAGGCAAGAAGCAAGTCTGAAACAAGAACAACCTGATGTCCACAGGCAGATGGGAACTGAAATCAATGATGCTACCAGATCACCTGCGTGCTAAAGGCTGTCATGGAGGCTGGGTGGGGAGGCAGGCATCATGATCAACAAAAACTCTATGTAATTTAGGGGCAGTATCTTTGTAAGCATTGCCCTAACATGAAGGGCAACATGAGTTTCCTTTCTGAACGTCAGTGTTGGCATACTGAAGTTTGCTTAGTCCTTCTACAGGATGTTAAGCTTACAGTAGGATTAGCTTATTAGTAAGGGCCCATTGAAATCCCCATGTACTGATCAGTCCTAAGATTAGCCTCTTTCCACACACTTGAGCCATTGTTTAAGGCATCACAACCTGATTTCTCTAAAATTTGTCCCCCCCTCCAACATTTCACTGCTTCATGCCAAAATACAAAAACACAAACCTAAATCCCAGATGTTACCTGCTGAAGAGGTACTACCTGTGGTCTCCTTCGTTTCTTTTCCCAGTCAAGGTACAGCCAGCATTATCCCACCACTATATTTAATTACGTGTCATCTATTTTACTGCAAAAGCTTCTCTGCTTCCTCACTTCTATACTTTCCTAATGTGGTTCTACAATCAGGTATTACAGTCCATATCCACTGGGAGACACCACCTGTCAGATGTGCCTGTCACATCAAACTCTTGACTACCACAAGACCACCAACTGCTCCATTTTTGTTCAAATTTCATGCTGATAATCAAGATTCGTACGTTGGGCTACCATCTGATTATTCTATTATTGATGTTACAGTTCTCCAAAAATATCACCCAATTATCAACTGTAACAAGTCTTTGTTACAACAGCAGCATTGAGATTTGCCTCTGTGTAACCAAATATCTCTAACAGATTATTATTTTTACAATACAAGTACTCTCTGACCTTGGCAGCTTTCCCCTCAATACCTGGAATCGTTTAAACTATTCCAGAGGCTAGATCAAGGGAAAGTTGTTTCTAAATGAGCTCTGTACATCCCATAGTTACAAATAGAACACTCAAATGCCTCCTTTTGCCACCTTCCAGTCCATGCTCTGATACTGAAGTATGCCTTACCTGATGCTTCAGAAAAGGAAATAAAACATAAGATAACTGGTGAGGAATTTCACTTTGGTCTTCCCCTGCTTAGTCAAAATCTACTTCAGTTTTCACAGATGACCTTCCAAAAGTGCCCTGAGGAAACCCACACCAATTAATACTACCGTAGTGCATATGCCAGCATCATGAGAGACGTATGCTGAAGTCTCACACCACACCCATGTTTGTGCTCACAGCAATGAATACTGACGGCATCCGACTGTACATAGCACTAAAAACCATTGGCTCTACTAATCTTGTACTCAAGAACTAAAGTACCCTGGTCTCCACCAATGTATGCTTCAGAAGCAAACAGCACACGTACAAACTCAGAAAGGAGACAGAGGTATCATATCGGATTCAAGTGACAGGGATTCCCAAAGTCTTTGGATTATCACGTAAGAAAGAAGTGAGGACAGACTCTTATTTTAATTTAACACACCAACTTAATACAGTTCCAAATGTCACATTTTACAAGCTACTGGAATGTAATTCATTAGTTGCTCTTTTCAATTCACATGGAGCTAAGAGAGAAGCTAAAGGAACCCATAAGCTCTTCCAGGATACTCATAGAATAGCTGAGACAGAAAAGGATCTCTGGAGATCATATGGTCCAACCGTCTGCTCAAAGCCGGGTCAACTAGAGCAAGTTACTCAAGACACCATCCAGTCAGGTTTTGAACATCTCCAAACACTGAGATTCCACAAGCTCTCTCAGCAACCTGCTCCAGTGCTTCAGCAACCTCACCGTGAAATTCTTACATTTCAATTTAATTTCTTGTATTTCAGTCTGTTGCCTGTCATTGAGTCTTGTTTGTTCCCTGGATACCACTGAGAAGAGTCTGGCTCTGTTTTCTCTACACCCTCCCTTCAGGTATTTATACACAAACCTTCTCTTCTCTGGGCTAAACAGTCCTAGCTCTCAGCCTCTCCTAGTGTGACAGATGCTCCGATTCTTTAATCATATTAATGGCTCTCCGCTGGATTCACTGTAGTATGCCATGTCCCTCTGGTACCGAGGTGTCCAAAACCAGACACAACTCTACAGATGTGGTCTCACTAGTGCTGAGTAGAGGCAAATAATAATTTCCCTTGACCTGGTAGCTATGTTCTTTCTAATGCAACCCAGGCTGCTGTTGGCCTGCTTTGCCCAAAAGGCATACTGCTGGTTCATGTTCCACTTGGTTTCTACCAGGACCCCTATGTCCTTTTCAGTGAACCTGCTTTCCAGCCAGTCAACTCCCCAGCCCATACCGGTGAATGGAGTTGTTCCTTCCTAGGGGTAGGACTCGGCATTTCCCGTTACTGAACTCCATAAGGTTCCTGTCTGTCTATTTCTGCAGCCTGACAAGATCCAGCTAAACGGCAGCACAATCATCTCATCTATCTCCCTTTCCCACATCTTCCTTTCCTTCCCAATAGCAAAACAAATGTTCCATATTTCTACCTTGGCTTCCATGCCTCCCATTCCCACCCGGGATTTGGTTCCAAATGTTACAGACTGCTGGTCTCCTGGGTAGAATATGTCAATGAGCTTTGCATCATCAGATCCTGGAGGACTATCAAAGAGTCCTGAAATAAAAAATAAAAATCTGTTAGTGTTACAGACCCTCATCTCCAAAGCTCACTCATGAAAAAAGGAAAAAAAAATAAAATCCATGAGGCTGAAAAGCTGTATTCCACTTTACAGGATTGAAAACCTTCACTGAAGTCTGCTTTTTGTGGGACTGAAAGCATGAAACACTTCACAGGCAGACTCAAGAAGTATAGCTTTACCAAAAGCATAACAAATAAGAAACCAAAAACCCATGTGCTGAATAGCAGGATGCAAGCTGGGGGGTACTGACATTTGGTTAAGGTTACAGAGACAGTTTACAGCTTTTATATGTTCAAAAATCAGAGCTTACATACACATGCCCACAACTGAACAAGCAAAGGATAGTCCTCCTCACCAAAATCTCAGATGATATGCTTGAATGCCGGGTTGTACAGTGATAAACTGGGCAATTCAGAAATATGTAAAAAGGGTAACCATCAAATTCTGCTAAGAAGGAACACAACACTACACATACTCTTACTAATTTTTTTAAAACCTAGTAATTTTATGTAACTGTGTCTGGAGTTGAATGACACTTTGGTTTACCTAACATGTTAAACCTAAACTCTACCGCCACACTTTCCAGAAGTTCTGTGTGAACAAATACTGGCATTACAAATTAGAGAGCACAAGTGCAGACTATCTGTGTCCTTCCTTGATAGCTTGGGAAGGAGAGGACACACATCTTCCCATAAACAAGATGTCACATTGAATGAATAAGCTTGTAGTATGGGGGTGTTGAGTGTTACTTTTTTTTAAAAGTTGTTTTGATTATTGCTTTTATGAGTTGTTCTCAGACAGTCATTTCAACTAGAATCAACCACGAAATCCAGCTGAATCTGCTAAAAGAAACTGTGTTTATGGAAAGGCAGCTCCTTCCTCCTCAGGGCCTACAATAATGTGCCAAAGTCCAGGATCCACTGAAAGAAACCCATCTGGAGAAGATGAAAAGACTACGTCATCTAGGTGCAGTGTGGACTGCACTGATCTGAAACTGCACCCACTACTCTCCTCTCTCTAGGAAAGGAACTTCAACATCCATAGGTGACAGACGTATGTCACAGCAGCACAGCTCAGAAGACTACAGCAGTGTAAGCCAGATGTCTGGGAGACAGAAAAGCTAGCAAGTTCCAGATATCTGGAAGGCAATGACCAGGACTTGTAATGTACCTGCAATGGACCGAAAGACAGAACCTGCTGCCAGAAGAAACAAACTATTGTAGAATAGTATTTGGCTTATATTCCTGATTCTAAACATATAGCCTCTATCCTGCCTATTACTCATGACTACATCATCCAATTCTGAGAAGCTGGCAGAAGTACCATAGTACATATGGTATTCTGGCTTCTGGAACAAGTCTCAAGTTCACATGCATTCTCACCCACCCAGATTCAACAGTGTGGCAGACAGTCTTTGGCTTATGCGACAGCATCAGCATTGGGTATATGCCTTAAGAAGTTATGTGGTACGTTGAAGTTGTCCCTGTAAAAGACATGAACTGAAGAGATCAGTAAAAGCCGAATATAGGTTGGTTTGACTACCTGATGTATTTCAATAAGACAAAAAAAGTAAAAAAAAAAGACTCACAAACCTTCTACATCTGAGAGAACAATCAGGAGATCAGTTTTCATTTCCACAGCCAGTCGTGCTGCCAGACTGTCATTATCCTTCACACTAATCACCTGCAATGCACATGCATATCAGCACTGAATAGTAGGAGGAACTACAAAATACTTGGCTGCAACATACAAAAGCAAGCTACCTCAGCCCTACCAAGTCCTTCTGAGCTACTTTGTTCACAACCACTGGAAACTGAGGTGGTGATCTTTGTGTTAAAGTACATATGCTTTTGGAATGCAGTAAAGCGGTATCAAAATGACAAGCAGTGTGATCAGTACCTGCATTCTCCCCCTTGGTGCCCAGTGACAGGACAAGAGGTACTAACTGACCCTGCTTTAAGCACAGGTGCTGGACTAGATGACCTGCAGAAGTCCCTTCCAACTTCAACTATTCAGTGAAAACCAAACTGGGCATGCTTGCTTTTGGCAGAGCAGACATCATCTGCCCTGCTTCCACCCCACAGCGCTGTATCAAACCAGAAACAGACAGGTCAGCACAGTCTTCCAATACCCTCTGTCCACATTACACAGGCTTCAGGGGTCCCCAATTATGGCATTAGTGAAGTACACATTAGTGCTGTACCATCTAAAAGCAGGATCCACCCCCTTGCAATACTTTACCCACATTTACCCCCTGCAGATCGCTGTTCGGCTCTGGAGGTGGAACAACAGCATCATTAGTGTTAATTATAGGGACAATATTCATTCTTAAAAGCTCATGCAACGTTCCATTTAAGTTCCGACGCTTCTGTTCATCATGGAAATCCAGGTTGGTGACTAAAATCTGTAAGGAGAAAAAAAAAAATATATACTTAGCCTACCACTTTTCCTGAGAAGAACATCATAAATGTATGTATTAACATATCGTAACAGATCAGTCATGCCTTTCGGGTCACTAAAGAAACATAAGCCACATTTAAAGGATAAAGAATACAAGTGAGAAATATTATTTCCACAACATTTTCAGGTTTATATGCCTTAACTTCCACTGGAGCCTATAATGGCCTTTCTCAAGCCAACAGATCACAGGCTCCAGGAATCAACTTGGAAAAAAACCCCATGAGCAGAACATAGATGCTGATGATAACTACTAAGACCCTAAACAATTCAATAGATCACTCAAGACACTGCCCTTCCTGTTTTCCCTCCCTGTGTAATGTTTCTACCATTGCAAGCAGAAGGGATGCTTTGTCTCAAGACTTCTCTTCAGCTCGAGAACTCACTTGCTTTTCTGACAGAATCTTGGTCTTAAAGCCTCCTGCATGCAGACACCATGCCTTTCTTTTTGGTATTTTAAGACAAAAAAAGCTCAATGTCTTCTCTGAAGACACATTTTTTTTCATTTTTACTCTGCCATTGGACATTTGAGAACTAAGCAAACAACTCCACCACACAAAAGTTACAATAGCATTTGGAATCAATGTGTATACCGACTTTTTTGGCATGGGCAATTAATTCTTTCAAATTGAAGGAAGACAGTTGTCTGCAGACTTGAACAAGGTAATAATCCAGCACAACTTATAGTGATTGTTAGCTATACTGTAAACATTTTAGCAATATCAGCTATACTGTATTACAGGAAGAAGTTCCTCCAAGCGAGACTTCATACTAGGCTCCTAAATTCATTAAAAGTGTCTAAACAAATAAGGCCTTACAGCTGATGCAATTCTGTATTCTCAGAGTATTTAAGATGAGCAAAGTCTGTTTAAGAGTGGTTCAAGTAATACAGTTGCAGCATTCAGTGTAGGCAGAAGACCCAGGCTGGGGATACTATCACCCATCAGTTAGAAAGGTTTGAGGAGCAGATGGACAGCAAGTTCTGAAGTGCGGCTATGCACTGCTGTCAGCTTTTCAGAATGTGTGGCAGTTCAGCCACTTGTGGTTTTTAAACCCTCAGTTTGGATCACCAACTTTAGCTTTTGTGAAGAGACCTTAACAGACACCCCTCCATACATAAAAGCAGGACACACACGAACTCCAAAAAGAAAAAGCGTATTTGCTTCACCTTGATGATAGGTAACTCCATTTCAGAAATACTTAGCAAGGCACTTCTGTATAAGCTACCATTTACGCTACAATAATAAGCCCCAAAAGTAGGAAGGCAATGGAAATGCAAGACTACAGTAAAGACAGCAGCATATAAAACATGGAAAAAAAATCCAAGAACAATTAAATCACTGACTGAAGTAGCAAGTCAGTCTAGGAAAGAAGGAATCCCTTACTTGAGCTGCACAGATGCTGTACTGCGTAAACATGGCCTCATACAGAGCCATTAGTCCACTCTGGCCAGCTGCTGCACAGGCTCGGGCCTCCAAGACCGGAATAGCCTACAAAGATAAAAGAACAGTGTCAGGCAGTGCCGTGAGCAGGTACTATCCAAAAATTCAAGGAAAAGCGGGAGCGCCCCCAGCCACTCACCATATCTTTTAGCTGACTCTGGCCTGAATGAAGCGCTTGCCTCACGCTCTGAGAAAGCAAGATCTCATGACGCAACCGCTGCTTTCCAAAAGCTACAGCGCCACTGGTGACAATCATCATCTCCCGGCCCTGATTTTGCAGCATTGACACCTGTAAGTACAGAAGATAAGAAACAGGGCCTGGAGTATGATCACTGCTGGCATGACAGTTCTGGCTATTACAGATAACCTTATGCTCACCAGTTCCTGCTGACATGAGCGTTTCACTTTACCCGTGGATGCGCAAAGCAAGGCAACCACCCTCTAAGATACTCCTGCACACCCTCCTAGCCACTTAGGAGCTATGCAAAGGACTGCATGCAATCTATAGCTTCTGCTAAACTTTCTTTTCACAATACCAGTTTTTATGACAGAGTCATGCTTGAATTTTCACAATACATATTACATGGTAACACTTCTATACCCCTTGCCCTTCCACCTCCATTGCTACAGATATGATATGAAAAAGCTGTAAAGTAGCAGTTGTACCTTCCACCAACCTTCTTATTCACCATCCATTTCCAAAGCTGCCATTATACAGTAACTTGGTATTCTAGAAGTGAAGAAGCTAACTCTGATAGTACAGCTTATTATTACTTCTTCCTCACGTGCATCTGGCCACATTCCTTTCAAAGCTCTAAAGCTAAATGTCTTACATGAATTTAATTTATTATGTTAACTTTACTTCCCAGAGAAGACATGTCCAATCCCCCCTAAAGTCATAATTTCATTTTGGAGAACCAATCCATGAGCTGATCCCATCAGTTTTTCCTACAAGTACTGAGGTCTCAAGCTTTCTCCTGGAGGAAATCTGCAAATGGTCAGGTAATCAAGAAGGGTCTACTTTACTCTTCCTGCAGACTTCCCACTCTTTCTGCTATCTTCCCACTAGATCCAACTAATGCCCCCGTCATGTCTTAACCTACTGCATAAAAATCTCACTGTGCAAAATCTCACTGTGCAAATCTTTCCCTCTATACTGGGTCTGGCTGCGATGGAGTTAACTTTCTTTTCTTCATAGGGGCCCAAATGGCGCTGTGTTTTGGATTTCAGGGCTAGAACAGTGTTAGTAACATTCTGATGTTTTGCCTGTTGCTAAACAGTGCTTGCACAGCATGAAAGCCTTCTCTTTTTCCCATGCTGAGCAGTACTTGCGCAGCATCAAGGCTTTCATTTTCCCACTATCTCCCATCACAGCAAGTAGGCTAGGGGCTGGGCAAGAAGTTTGGAGAGGACGCATTTGGGACAACTGACATGTACTGGCCAAAGTGACATTCCATACCATATAAAGTCATGCTCAGTAATAAACTAGGGCAGCAGAATAGGAAAGGGCAGGGGGTTGTCTTCCAAGGTGGCTGTCACTCGGGGACTAGCTGGGCATCGGTCTTGCTCATGCGAGGTAGTGAGTGACTGCCTTAGCATCGCTTGTTTCTTTTCCCCTTTCCTTCACTTAATTAAACTGTCTTTATTCCAACCCATGAGTTTTCTTACTTTTGCTCTTCCCATTTTCTTCCCAATCCAACTGGTGGTGGGGTAGAGGTGTGGGGAGCAAACAAGCATCTGTCTGGGTGTTTAGCTGCTGGTCAGGGTCAACCCACCGCACCTTCAAACACCAATTTACTGAGTTACGTGGTTTATACTACCACAGCACAGGGGGATGAAGAAGGGAAAGGCCAACACATTGCTTTAAAGGGCCACCACTGTTTTATGAGTTTTTCCTACAGTCTTCTGTGCCATCCAACAATCACCAAGTATCTGAAGTTAAAACAAACAGCCCACTTCAGCCACAGAATTACCTGCTCTACAATAGATGCCAGCCTCCCAAGGGCCAAGCCGCACTCATCCCCTCGAGTCACAACAGCACTACCCAGCTTTACTACAATCCGCTTCGCATGCTTCAGCTCACTGCGGTGTGCAAATGATTTTCCATGTGCACGGCTGAGTGGCATGGTGATAAACGGGATGTTGCTCCAACAACGGATGGATTCATTCCTTAATCTTTGGTTATGGCGAGGGAGATCTGTGGTGAAAGAAAGAAAGAAAGAAAGAAAGAAAAAAAATGCAATTTTAAGTGTTTCATTCAGACTTTAAGCCCTTGAAGTCACATAACATTTCTTGCCTTTCCAAGGCTAAAGCTCACAACACACACTTCTCAGTGACTGGGAATGAGAAGCTAGCTTTCAAGTCACCAAAACAAAGTGAGAACCAACAATATCTGAGCAGCACTAACCATGCCTATGGTATATAAGGCAACATCCCATGTGTCTCAGAGCTTTGACTCTGGGAATCTAGAAGACCAAAACTGAAGGACACTGTAAAAAAGCCCATATAGTTCACATCAGAAGTACTGGTTTTAAAAACAATCTCCTTTGCCTTGCCTCATTAGATACAGCTAGAGGGTTTTCCTGTCTGTAGTAGCACAGAAAGCTTAACTGTTAGGACAGAGAAGAAACACAGCTTTTACCACATCTCTAAGTCAGATATTTTTGCATGTTGCTCAACTAAGGGCAGTAGAAGGGGGAGGACAGACATACGAACTGGAAGTCACCTTCCTACAGGATAAAGAGGCGTTGGAGGGAGAAGAGACAGTCACAGCATTACTCAGGTAAGATACAAGATACACAAGGCTGGCACTTCACCCAAGTCAACGAGCTAGGCAACATTTCTCAGCAACATCTTTGTTTTCAAAATGCCTGCAAAGGACAGTAAGACCACTATCAGCACAGCAGATTAAAAAGAATAGTGACTATTACGGTACAATCACAAGCAACAGTCTGGATCCTTTCTACCTGACAAAGAAGTGGACCCAAACACCTAAAGTCCCAAAGTTAAGCTGAAGGAATGCAGACAGATGGAAAGCACTTCCAACATACTTCGTATGAAGTTTTGCAGAGCCACAGTGAATTGTGTCTGAAGGAGTTGTGCAGATAAGAATACCTGGCAGTCCAAGTGTGTCAACTGGATAATTAATATAATATGGATAAGCCATATTACTTGAAAAAAAATTTGAAACCACATTTCCTTATCCTCCATCTAGTTGTTCTTGTACTACTATTCAGAAACTGCATTAAACCAGGTCAACTTTTAGACAGTCTCAAAAATAGCAGTATAGCAAAAAAGATGGAGAACACTTCTGATGTAATTACAGAAAAAACAGCTACCGACACTACACTCTGGGACCAAAAGTGCATCTTAATCAAAAGATGGCACATATTCATGGAAAAATTATGGAAAATATCATACTGGATGCTATTCAAAGGCACTGAAAGAACAATGCAATCATCAAGCACAGTCAACATGGGCACACAAAGGAAAAGTCCTGTTTAACTAATTTGATATCCTTCTGCGACAAGGTCACCTGCCCAGTGGATGAAGGGAAGGTGGTGGATGTAGTTTTTCTGGATTTTCGTGAAGCTTTTCATACTGTTCCTCACAGCATCCTTCTGGACAACTTGTCTAACTGTGAGATGAGCAGGTTCACAGTGCGCTGGGTGAAGAACTGGCTGGATGGCAGGGCTCAAAGGGTTGTAGTGATGGGGCTACAACTGGCTGGCAACCAGTCACCGGCAGCATTCCTCAGGGCTCAATCCTAGGGCCAGTGCTGTTCAATATTTTTATCAATGACCTGGATGCAGGAGTTGACTGCACCATTAGCAAGTTTGTTGATAATACTGAACTGGGAGGTGCTGTTGACTCTCTTGAGGGACAAAAGGCCTCACAGAGGGATCTAGATAGATTGGAGCATTGGGCAATCATCAATGGTATAAAATTTAACAAGTTCAAACGCTGGATTCTGCACTGGGGACAGAGTAATGCCGGGCACAAGTATGAATTGGAAGAGGAGCGGCTGCAGATCAGCCCTGCAGAAAGGGACCTGGGCGTGCTGGTGGGCAGCAGGCTCAACAGGAGCCAGCAGCGTGCCCTGGCAGCCAAGAGGGCAAACCGCATCCTGGGGTGCAAAGACACACAGCATAACCAGCCGGTCAAAAGAGGTGATTATCCCGCTGTATTTAGCGTTGGTGCGGCCTCACCTTGAGTGCTGTGTGCAGTTCTGGGCCCCTCAATTTAAGAAAGATGTGAAGGTCCTTAAGTGTCTCCAGAGGAGGGCAACGAAGCTGGTGACAGGGCTGGAAGGAATGCTGTGTGAGGAGCAGCTGAGGACTCTGGGTTTGTCTAGTCTGGAGAGAAGGAGGCTGAGGGGCGACCTCCCTGCTCTCTGCAGCTTCCTGAGGAGGGGTAGTGGAGAGGGAGGGGCTGATCTCTTCTCCCTGGGATCCAGGGACAGGACACCTGGGAATGGTTCAAAGCTGCATCAGGGGAGGTTCAGACTAGACATGAGGAAGCATTTCTTTACCGAGAGGGTGGTCAAACACTGGAACAGGCTTCCTGGAGAGGTGGTTGGTGCCCCATGCCTGTCAGGGCTTAAGGAACATTTGGACAATGCCCGTAGTAACATACTTTAGCTTTTGGTCAGCCCTGAAGTGGTCGAGCAGTTGGACTAGATGATCGTTGCAGGTCCCTTCCAACTGCAAATATTCTATTCTAGTAAATCCTAACCAGTATCTCATCTGAAGATGTAGAGGCTTCTTTATAAATCAGTAAACTGAATCCTATGCCATGGTCAGAATTATCTGATTTTATTTAATCTGTTCAGTCTAATTTCGATGCTCTGTAATACAAAATAGATTCATTTACAACCTAAAGTGACTATTCTGGGCATTACTTCTGCTGGAGAAAGACAGGAATGAACATAGTGCTGCAGAAAAGATAAACTTGTCATTTAACAATGTTTTAAATAAATAAATTTTTTGTTCATTATACACGGAGAAGAAGTTTAAATGATTAATCATAACTGAGGGCTGCACTACCATGTCATGCATACAAAAGTAGAAAATGGAATTTGGAGATGAGTTTCATTTGCCCCTCATTTTCACGAGGGAATACCTGTGAATGTAAATAAGGCCTACAATACATACAAAAGAATAGGTGAAGGAGTCCAATTTCACTGTTCTTTCCAGCATTACACATTACTATATAGTATTTGCCTATTCCACACAGTATGACCAGAGGCTAGAGCTTCAGGGTTTAGAAGGTTCCAAGAAGGCAGCTGTTGAGGGATAACCAGTATCTGAAAAGAAACCACTTATTTGTTCAGAAAAACAAGGAAAAAGACAACTGTTCTAGAACAAGCAGAGAATTTCATTCATCTCCACTAAAGTCCTAATTGCTAACCTAGCTCTATGGCTGCATAAACCTACCTTTCTTAGTTATTTTAGACTGGACTGAGATGTGAAATCAGCTCCCATGTTACATATGCTAAACATTTCTGCTGATGCAAGCCCATTAACTTGCTTCATATGCAATTAAGGAGAAACAGATATAGCCATCCAGTCAACTTTTTGCACAAATAGTTTCATAGGCATTCCGGTTTTCATACCCAGTACCTTGTCAGCAACTTCCCTTCCTTAATAAAGAAGGGGAAACATATGAAAAAGACTTAAGTATTTGGCACTGCGGATCCTTTTATGCAACCTGCATGAGTCTTGCTTCTCAGGAGTAAAGCAGCAGAATTTCAAAATACACGAGCTGAACAGGATCACATCAGAAACAGTGGAGAACAAAAGGCAAGTGTGCTCAGTCCAGCTTTAGAATGCAACTGATGAAGTAACCAGAATTGCTCCAATACCGAATACTGACTACTGTCAATACAAAGGAATAATTTTCGCAGTGTTAACTATGAGTAGTTTACCGACTTTGGAAAATGTGGAATATTTAGAAATACTACAAATGCAGAAGTCAACAGAGCTATAGCACAGAAAAAATAAGTTTAGCATTTTCAAGATTTCAACATTTATTAACATACAGACCAATGGGAAATTAATCTTGCATGCAATGGTAAACAGTTAATCTCTTGATCTAATAAGAGTCTATCTATCCTTGTTTTCTCTATTTCAGACCACTAATCAAATAGACAGTGAATGGTTTTCTCAAGTTAGGTTTCCAGAGAACCACTCTATACAGGGCACCTATGTATTTACACTCAGGTTTCCTGCAAGCATCTTTCCACTTTTATCTAACCTGAATAAATTTGAGCTTCACACCTTGCTTTACTCAAGACATCTGTGGGTTGAAAATGCAGATGGGGGAGGAGACATAATCAGATCTCGTTTTCCAGGAATGCATGAGGTTGAAATAAAGAACTTTTACAGTAGCAGTACTTTCACAACTTTTTTTTTTGCTTGAAATGCATGTCAGAATGAAACATACACCCTCTCAGACATCCAGCTGAATATTATTGAGTTAAGGGAGAAAGTAGCATTAAGAAAGTAGAGCTTCAGCTGCAGCACATTCCAGAGGTTGTAAGTTTTGAATGATGTTAATGAGGCGATTTTCCTTTCAACATAGGAAAAAGCATAGGCATGCCCAGACACATACCGACCAACATTATTAGAAACGTCTGCTTTCTCTCATACATACATAAACGGGAAATGGCAGCGATGGCATGTGGCGATAACACAAAGCACCTTCCAGGGGAACGGACAAGAGGGTTCAGAGCAGCTCGACACAACATTTTGAGATGCCTTCTGCAAATCAAGGATATCTGTAAGTTAAAAGGAAGGGAGGAGGGGGAAAAACTGGTTAAACAGCAGTGAATTTCCATCTATATTTCTCTCCTCACCCACCCCCCCAACTCCTCTTTGTCCTGTACAGTCTTAACCCAATTTCCTTGTGCAAGAGACAGACAGCCCACTCTCTCCATTTTGCAGAATTCTTAGACTGTGACTTAGAAGAACTGAAGGCCCCTGTTCCCTACCTGCTGGCAGAAGATGATTATTAAAGATCAAGAACAAAACATGGTTCCCCAAGAAGGGAAAAGACTATTAGTGAGTGTACCTACAATGGAGAAAAGTCATAACTTTTTCCACAGAGAAGCCTGGAATAAAAAAAATAATTAAAAAAAAATGTAGAGAGGTTGTATCATCCAGACTTTTCCGTACACCCCACAACAGAGCATCTACTATACTTCTCATGAATCTCACCCCTATTCAATATAGAAGATATGCTGATTCACTTTTCCCTGAGCACTACCAAATGACAAGATGTTAACCTTGATTACAAGTAAGGACACCAGTTTCCAAGGTATTTGGCATTAGTTTCCCTTGACTGAACTTGCAAACACTCAGGATTCTTGTAACTCAAAATCCACTAAAGCAAGTACCCAGCAAACAAGGGATACACAATTAGAAATTTCCTATGACAGGTCTAGTTGAAGTAATGCATCTAGTATCACAAAGGAAACAAAGGAGATTAACAAGAATCCAGTTCTCCCAGACAGTGCTTAAGCCATGAAGCCTCTCCTTTGCCTTTTACAAAATTTTGCTTCCTTTACTTGTTTTCAATCCATACCTCTGCACCATTGGAATAGAGCAAACAACACTGCACAAGCTGTGATAGGGAGAAGGTACTGAAGAAAGGACAAGGAGAGCTCATAGTAACTCCATTGGAAGACTGCTATTACAAATACCATGACAATTATGGCACCTGGCAGTTCTGGCATACGTGTACATGAATACTTGAAGTTGCTTCATTACCCTGCATCAGTGTATTGTTATTATACCTCATTATAATCCTTACCAAATTATGCACCTCTACATAAAAGAAGGCAGCCACCAGCAGATAATGGTTCTCCTGTTTTGTCTAGTAAAAATTACATAGCATGGCATTTTAACAGTATTAATCTGCAATGTCCCTCCAGTTCTGTATTTCATCTGAAATGGCAGTCTTGACCACTGCCAGGATGAGGCAGACAAAGGACTCATAGTAGATGATACAACTGAGCAAGTAGTCCAAGTTTTCTTCTCATAATAGGGCAAGCTTAAAGGAGCTGGTGAACAGTACCAACTAGACATTCCCTCCCTGAACCCTTACCAGGCACCTTATGCACCTGCCTCTGGGGGGCACAACAATTCCCACTGTTCATACATCTGGCTGCTTGATCCTTCCACCTTGAAGTTCACCCTGGCATCTACTGTCAGCCATCATCTTCCCAGCAGGGACTTAGTTGTGTCTCAGAGGGATGCTCAGAGTCCAGCAGCTCCTGACAACCTGAACTGGCAAATGGCAGGTCCTTTATCCAGAACCCCTTCCACCACAATTATCCTGAGTGGAACTGCCAGTTCCTCTTCAGCTCCCTTCACAGACCATCTCCCTTACAGAATGGAAGCAGGGACTCTAACTGAAGTTTCACCCCCAGAATTTTCCTGTTTCAACTCCCACTACAGTAATAATCTTCACCTGGTGTTGCACTGTCCCTAGAATACAGACCCATACTAGCTAGATCAAGCTTTGTTCTCTCCTTGATTGCTCCTACTGACCTGCCAGAGAACCACTTCACATTCTCACTACAGGGCTGCTTGCAACTAAGAGCAACCTTGTCCTTCTGGAAGACTGCCTCCTGTTCCCCTTTGCCAGAGACACCTTTGCTAAGCGCGAGCAGACAATGAGGAGTGGGAAGTGGCAGACAGCATGGATCTTTTGAGGGAAAAAGGTTAGAAAGAAATAGCACGTTTTTGAAACCAGCTTATGAGAAAAGGCAAGGAGACTAAGTTAACAAGACGACAGAAGCAGAAATTTTAAAGCAGCAGCAGACGTCAAGAGAAGAAAGAGCAATACGTGAAATGGGAATGATGCTGCCAGAAAGCATAGATAGGGCACGCTGTAAATTACAAGCTTTCTTTCAGGCTAGTCCGAGGCTGCAGAATAACTCCCTTCTCTCCTCTCACTCAATCAAGGATTTAAAGTTAATTTCAATCCTCATTTTCCATTCCACTCCCACCATTTCCATACCTGGAATGGTTCTGGTCTTCAGTAACAAAACAAAAAAGGGTACATAATTAAAAAAAAAAATTAAAAACTTCTGCCTTACTTGGAGGGCCGGGCGCAATAAAAAGAAATGCAAAATGCATTATTCAGGTGTTTGTCCAAGACTCTAGCAGCAGCTTAAAAATTTATTTTTTTCATTACCAGGAAAACCTAGTTCTTGCAAACGAGTCTCCAGACCTCACTTCTAAAAATAACATTCTCCCATCATCTCTTTAAATAACAAGAGTTATCCCTATATTACCACTCATAGAAAGCAATACTATTGGCTAGTTTTCATGAATTTATTATCCTTATAACAGCTGTTAAGTAGCACAGTACATTTAGATTCTGTTCCAGATCAGTGTAAAGAGGCTTAGCCTCCTTCCCCAGCAATCAGAGGTCTCAAATCGTAAAACTGGTGCCTTTAACAACAGCCTATAACACTGATTTTTCAGTCTGTTGGCTGCAGGCCCATGGGATGTCCACAACTATTTGCAGTGAGCGGATAAAACACAATCAAATAAACTTTTTTTCACAGTTTTATATATAAAGGCCAATATCTCAACTAAGTGTTAGGACATTCCACAAGTGAAAAAAATCTGGAACCCAAACTCCTACAGAAAGAGCTATACTGTCCTGCAGTTAAGCAATTAAGCAGAGATAAAGCAAGTTCCAAGGAAATCCACAGAATTTTGATGAAACAAGTCTTTACCACAACACAAATAAGTCCTCCGCAACATTCGGGGGGTTTTGTTATTTAAACAGCTTTGCTACCTTGCAAACTAAAATTTTTGTAAGAAAAAAAAAAACAAATCTGCAGCTCTTAGTGCAAACTCAAAACCCAGAAACCTTCACAGAGGGAAGCCAGTTCAGAAGAGCCGAGTGAAAAAGAAAAGCTTCAAAGCGCTGGCGTTCGGAAGAGTTGGCAAATCGCTTTGCCCCGGCTCCGCAGGAGTTACACAGGCGGAGAAGGGGCAATTCAAAGCAACGCGTACGGCGCCCTTCCCTTCTCCCGGGAACCCACTCCAGCGGGACGGCGCTGCCGCCCGCGCCCTCAGCAGCCTGTCAGAACCCTTCTAAGCACCTCTCAGCCCCAGTACCTCGAAAGACAGCACCCGCGGAAGTCCAGCGCCGCGCCGTTTTGTTACACCTTGCCTGTACGCGAGCTAAGCAGGGGAAGCAGGGCTGCAGAGCAGCGGCCCTCCCGGCAGCTCCGGCCGCCTGCCCTGCTCGGGGCAGGTGAGGCGCCGAGCGACCGCGGCGGGGCCGGCGGCAGGACGCGCTCCAGCGCGGACCGGAAGTCCCGCCTGACACCGCACAGCGGCGAAGTCCTTGTTGCGGGCTTATCAGCGGCGCCCGCAGGCATCACCCCGTGCCCCAGCACGTAGCTCCGCCAGAACCTCCTACCTGACCCCTCCCGCTGAAACCGCGACAGGGGTGTCCGAGGGAAGCGGCGGCAGAGCCAGCTGACCCGCCGCAGCCAATCCCCGGCCTCCGGCGGCAGCAGCCACCTCAGCGCGGCCGGCGCGGGCTGACAGCCGTCCGCCGGCTGATGCAAGCTCGGCGGCCCCAGCCTCATCCCTCCCACCAGCACGCACGCCTTCCCGTCCTGCTGCCCCAGCGGATGATGTAACTCTGCTCCACGTTGCAGCACAAAATCCAGGGCGTTACAAGTTACAGCGTTAACAGCTGTTTTCTGTCTAGTCCCAGACGAGTCCAGACAGCCCTACCCACCGCACAGGCCGCCGGGCCGTCTGCCGCACCGAGCTTCCCTTGACCCTGATTCTCCCTCTTCTCAGATGTTTGCAGTCTGATGCAGACAGCACATGAAAGGGGTCTGTACCCGAACTTTTGAGGGTGGCTTTACCTCCTCAGGCCCTTTGCCTCCTTTGTTTTCTCCACTGTTGCCCAAATCCCTTCACAAGGGCAAAAGCGCTGGCTTTGCTCTTCACTTACCTCCCATATCCCATTTGCATTCATTCCTAAATTAAGAGACTCATAGAATCGTTTAGGTTGGAAAAGACCTTTAAGATCATCAAGTCCAACCATAAACCCAACCCTGCCAAGTCCACCACTAAACCGTGTCCCTGAGCACCTCATCCACACGTCTGTTAAATACCTCCAGGGATGGGGACTCAACCACCTCCCTGGGCAGCCTGTTCCAGTGTCTGACAACCCTTTCGGTGAAGAAGCTTTTCCTAATCTCCAGTCTAAACCTCCCCTGGTGCAACCTGAGGCCATTTCCTCTTGTCCTGTCACTTGTCACTTGGGAGAAGAGACCAACACCCACCTCACCACAACCCCCTTTCAGGCAGTTGTAGAGAGCGATGAGGTCTCCCCTCAGCCTCCTCTTCTCCAGACTGAACAACCCCAGCTCCCTCGGCCGCTCCTCATCAGACTTGTGCTCCAGACCCCTCACCAGCTCCGTCGCCCTTCTCTGGACATGCTCCAGCACCTCAATGTCCTTCTTGGAGTGAGGGGCCCAAAACCAAACACAGCATTCGAGGTGTGGCCTCACCAGAGCCGAGTACAGGGGCACGATCCCCTCCCTACTCCCGCTGCCCACACCATTTCTGATACAGGCCAGGATGCCGTTGGCCTTCTTGGCCACCTGGGCACACTGCCGGCTCACATTCAGCCGGCTGTCGACCAACACCCCCAGGTCCTTTTCCGCCGGGCAGCTTTCCAGCCACTTGTCCCCACACCTGGAGCGTTGCCTGGGGTTGTTGTGACCCAAGTGCAGGACCCGGCACTTGGCCTTGTTGCACCTCATCCAATTGGCCTGGGCCCATGGATCCAGCCTGTCCAGATCCCTCTGCAGAGCCTTCCTGCCCTCCAGCAGATCAACACTCCCGCCCAACTTGGTGTTGTCTGCAAGCACTCTTATCACAGCAATTAGTAGAAACCATAAATCTACAGTTTCTCATCTTTGAAGACACTACAAAATTCATAGTAGTTCCTCAGTTCAACTCAGATATTAGTTATGCTGTCTTCTATCTCTACCTGTTTTACCACTCTCATATTCCTGTTTTCCTATTAGAAATCAAACAAATTCCAACAGCACTAATTCTCATGTTGTTACAAGACTGTATTTGGGTTTTTTTGTTTGTTTTGTGGGATATTTTTGTTTGTTTGGGGGTTGTTTATTTTTTGGTTTTGTTTTGTTGGGTTTTTGGGGGTTTTTTAAATCTTCAACGCATCACCTTCTGGGATCAGGAAACAATCTCCTCTGAAAGTCTCATGACCATGGAGAAAACCTCATGAAGACTGAGCAATATTCAAGTGGTGGGGGTAGGATTCAAGACACTTGCAAAAACCTCATTGTCTCAAGAATTAATAGAAGGCCCAGCTCACAATTATCTGACACTAAGATTTCACTGTCTCTACATGAGGGGAAACAAACCAATCCCCCAACCCCCCCCGAATAAATATAAGGTCATCACTTTGTTAGAAGACTATCTGGAGATGTCCACTTTGCCAGAAGTAGAATTTGTTTTAATCATCATAGCACATGTAAGCCCTGCTCTCCCCTCCTCCGCACTCATAAGCCCTGCTCTCCCCTCCTCCCCACTCCAATTATTAGCAAAGATAAACCTGATGTGTATAATTGCAGAATAAAGACAATGCCAACACCAGAATGTTGGTCACTCACTCACAAAAAAAGATAGAACAGTGATTAAAGATATATCACAGCAGCTGATCTTTTTATGTTAAGCCAAGCCTTCATTTTTATTTTTAAACAGCTAACAAGAAACATTTTAGGCTCACCTGGCCAATTTCTAGCACATGCAACTTCTTTGAACTGTGCTTCCAAATAAAAAGCAATAGGTTCCCCTCAACTCCTGCAGATACTGAGGAGCTGGTTTTCTTTTTGAGACACTGAAATAGAGGAAGAATTGGCGAGAGAAAATGAACAGAACCTAAATCAGTACTTTCATCTGCACATGAAACCAGTAGTTTTTATGGAAGGATGCTTGTTAGTGGTAAGGAATCCTAGATTTCCTACCCAGTCAGCAGTTATTTACCTCCATGTACAGCAAGCATAGTAGGAAGTGAGCAATGGAAAACTGTGGTTTCAGATAGTTAAGGGTAGTGAACACCTTGAGTAATCTTAAAGGGAGTTCCATCTTTGACAAAAAGCATGGAACCATCCTGATGGTATTACCAATCTGTGTAGGCAGACACGCTACAGTCCACCTCCAGTCCTAGACACAATTGCAAGAAACACAGGTGCATCTCTGTGCAAAGACTTTTTTCCCCCCACCTAATTAAAAAAAAAAAAAAAAAAGAGTAGCTGTTTTAGTCAAGATTACAAAGTGAGGAACATAAGGATACAGGTTAATTTAATCAAGAGCTAGTCCTCACTAGGAAACCTCAAGATAGGGTTAGTTAGCATCTTTCAAGCATTTCCTTCCTCCTAACATCATCTCTCTACTCCTGCCTGGATCAAATCTGGCTGCTTTCTTCTACCACCTGTTTTCAGCACTGAGCAGCAAAACACCAGATTCCACCAGCTGTTAAGGACAAAGATGATAGAACTAGCATCCCAGTTCTGTTCCAGTTTTCCTACAGCCATCAAATGAAAGTTGTACAAAGATCATTCAGGAAAAGCAATGGAGACTGAATAAAAAATTTGTAATAGCTATGGTTAGTAGAGTGACAACAGTGCCACTAAGCAACGAGATGCAAATCAAGTACCTGGACGCATGTTCATATCCAAAAGAAACTGTAGCCAGGGAAATGCAACAGAATGAAAAGAAGCCTGAAAAATGTAGCCTGAAGTCAGCACTCTTGTATAATATTTCAGGAGAAAGACTGACTTCTACATTTAGTACCCTGGGTGTCAGTCTCTCTTCCAGAAACTTTAGTTGCACTTTTTTGCCCTACTGATTTTTTTTATTCATACCCTCCATATCCAGTCCTGCTGTGGAACCTCTTCAACAACTGCCTGCCTTCTGGCGATGGTTAAGCCAGTCAGCCACAACTTCCTAAGAAAAACTTGGGAATATTAACCAACTGCAGGATTTATTTCTAAGCCTTTGTCCTATCATTTCTCCAAGAAGAGCATCACTCAAAACAGCATTCATCTGCATCTTAGCCTCAGGGAACTGTGTGAGCTCAGTTCAGCATTCCCTCCAGTTCCTTATTTTTAAGCCATTTGCCTTTACCTACCTTTCCTTTTTTATTTTCTGTCCTCACAATGGTTTTCCCTCTTCTTTTGCGGTTGAGGAGAAACAAGATGGCATTCAATTTCTATAAAGGATAAGATGACACCCAAATCCTAGTGGGGAAAATAAGAAGTAAAAGATAACACATCAGAAGAAGAGCAGTCTGTCAGATGCCCAGATAAAGTACATGGGCAGGACAAGAAAGCAATTAAACCTACCTGAATAGTCTCCTGGTCTCCAGTTCTGTGTAGTTCTGGGGCTATTCACCTTCTCCACACCACTCATTTTATAGACTTTAGTGCACCCACCTGCTCATTCCTCCCTCTGCTGTGATGCTCAAGTTGCCCCTAAACAATTCTAGCACCAGAAGTGCACCAGTTTTGCCACGCCTCCTGCTCAAGCTGCAGTTGTCACCCCCCTCCAAAAAACAGCTTGATCATGGTAATATTCTGGTCAGAGACCAACTGACCCACCTGTCCATACAATCACGTGAGCACTAGCCCCAGCAAGAGAGAAGCACAGCAACTCCTTAGACTGCCACTAATAAACAAGTATAGAATGCTCTTGCTCTCCTTATATCAAGGCTATTTCATACATACAATCATCTCCATTGCTTTTCCTCCACCTCCCCGATTATCCTAAACAGAGTACAGCATATTACCCAAGGGAGAGTCCAGAACTGCACAGAGTGCTACTCAAGCTTGGACGAAGCAAGGATTTATATAGTGGCATGATACGGTCTTTTATTCTGCACTTCATTCCTTACCTGATAATTTCTACCATTCTATTTGCTTTTTGATCTTCACTACACCCTGAACTGACTTTTCAGAGTATCATCCACAGTGACTCTCAGATGTTTTCTTCCCTGGATGCTGCAGAAAAACATAAAAATACCATTGCTTTCATATTCCTACTAATACAACATGCAACGAGAGCAGCTTAAAAATTACTGAAGCTAAGCCTGAAAGATGCTCACTCTGCTATTGAATATACTTCTTGTAACAACTCTGGCAAAGAGTAGCTTAGAAGAGGACGGTAGTACAGCAAACAAATAAATCAGTAAAGCAGTTAACGCAACAAAAATTATTCACTGACACAAACACAGAGAAGGTAACATACTTTCTAAAGTCACTACATATAAATTCTTTACTATAGAACAGGGAAGAAGAAAACTTTATTTTAACCCTTTATAAATTGCTTCTCAGTGTCATCAAGAGCAAGTCTGAGAAGAGAAAGAAGGTAAACACTTCCAAGTATCCATCATGTTTTAGGGTACCAAGTCCGCACAGATATAAGCATTTATGGAAGCATTTTAGTTATTTTTCATTTAAGAAAATAAAACTGTTCTTGACTTCATAGTACAGCGACACTTGCCAAAGGCTTTTGGAAAACTGTGTAAGCTTTGCTCATTAAGTTTCCTTTATCTACAGTTTTATTACTTCTTTCAGAGAGCTATCAGGTTTCTTAAGAAAAACTCTGATCTGATCCTGTTTATATCTCCTGTGAAGAAACACTAAGTGAACAACACAGACTTATCACCAAGAGTTAGGTCAAAACCTAGGTAATAACTTTTATGTGTCACGCAAGTGTCAGGAGGGTTTAAATATTGCCTTTGGGCACGGAGAAATCTTGTAGGTGGACACAAGAGGCGCGCAAGGAAAAAGAAACATCAAGAGGGGCCCCAGCTCTGCGCTCACAAAGATCCAGAAGAACGAGGCCAATGCCGCTTGTATCAGTTCGTCTAGAGCTCGCAGGGGTCCGAACTGCAATTTCGCTCTGCCAGTAACTCCACGCAGCAGCAATGCTCTGTAGCCGTCAGAAAAACTCGAACCGAAGTCTACATGCTCAGGAAAGGTTGCGAGGACCAGAAGAACAGGGAGCATACAGATGCAGGCAGCACTGCAGCGACTGTCCGTGCAGTACCGGCACAGGTTTAAGGCTTAGCTCACTTTTTTTTTTTTTTTCCCCCCCACGGAGTGCTCACTCCTCCGCTGCGAGCCGTGTAGCAACCGCTCCTGACCCTCCAGCCGCAGGGACGGGCAGCAACCGCTCGGGCTCACCTGCGGGGCGCGGCCCAGCCCAGCGCTGGCCGCACCACGGCTCGCCCCCCCCCCCAGGCGACTGTCGCGCTCAGCTACGGGCGGGCGCGACAGCACGTCCCGCCTCTGCGACCTCCCTAGGCGGCAGGACCGGCAACCGCACCGGCCCCTCGGCCGGGCCGGGCCGGGCCGCACCGCCACCCCACGGGCGCAGCCCAGGCCGCTCCCCCACCCCCGGACACAGCTCACGACCGCAGCCTAAGGCTGCTCGCTAGCAGTGCCCTCGGCTCGGCTCGGCCCGGCCCGGCCCGGCCCGGCCCGGCCCGGCAGCACCTACCCGCCCTCCCGGCGCACCACCTCCACCCGCGGCCACAGCCGCCCGCCGCGTCGCGTTGCTTCCGGCCCCGCCTCGCCCCGCCCCCGGCAGCGCGGCGCGCGTGAGCCCCGGCCCGCGGCCCCGCAGGGAGGGCGGGCGGCGTGGTGGGGTCGCCCGGCGCAGCTGCTGCTGGCGGCGTTCCGGCGGGGGAGAGGTGTCCGGGCGAGCGAGTGCTCTGCGCGCCGGGCTTGCAGGGCGGCGGCGGCAAAAGGAGCGTTCCGCTACAGCCGGGCGCGATCGCGGCGGCGGGACGCCCGCCTCGCTAGCGGCGGCTGTTGCCGAGTTGCGGCCCCGAGCAGGGCCGGGGCGTACGCCGCGCGGCGGCTCCTTTTCGGCGGAGGGCGCGTGAAGTTCCGCGTTTTCGTTCCGCCACGTGGGTCCCACACTCGATCTTGTCGGGGAGGCTGCAGATGTGTTGCAGGGTCATGTTTGTGTATTCCCATAGTAATTGTTTCTTAAGGTGTATGGGCCTACAGTGCCGCACTGGAAAAGTAAGTCGAGCCGGATGAAGAGGGCCCGTACTGGGAGCAGAGCACGTAAGACACCTCTCCTTTCACTACAAACCCTACAGTGGTAAACAGTGGCTAAAACTTGGCAAACAAATTTAACAGCGGCTCATGTACTGAATGCCTGAAGAAAATGGAAGCGGACTAAGGAGCTTATAGAACTTTTAAGATGTCTCCTTTAGCTTTTTCTTCGCGTTTTATGTATATTCTTACATTATAGAAGGGGAGAATGATCTCAGAAATTCATTTCAGAAATTCACATTCTCACTGTTTCTGTTTGCTGGGTGAGGGGGAGGAATCTGATGAAACCAAGAAGTGCTACTCCAAAGTGGTACTCTTTCAGACAGCAAGAATGAAAACACGCAGTGCTATTCACTTCCAGCATGACAACAATCTCACAACCCCACAGAGAGATCTTAAGTAAGAGCTGGGCAGGCAGCCTAATTCACATCACTACTATCAATGCACTTTATTAACTTTTTGTAACTCTGCTCCTACTTTGTAATCCAAAATTGCATCTTTCACTCAGACAGTGTAAAAATAGACTTACTGCCTCAAAACAGGACACATTGGAAAGACGGTTCCGGATAGAGTACTGGCAGCAGAGAAATTATGCAGCATTGTCTCAGCTGTTTGACATGGAGTATAAATACCCCATTCTGTGTATCTGACATATGAGTCTGCCTTATGTGTGACGCTGTCATACTGTTGCCTGATACTCAATTGCAACAGAGGCCATTTAAGTTCAGACAGTGAGGAAAAACATAACATGACAAAGTAGGTGCTGAAATAAACTATCATAGGAAACTGCAGACTCTAAACCCACATCCATGTGGCATGGCATGGCTAGAATTGAACATGCCTTAAGTCAGGCTAGACCAGGTTATGGACAAAGCACTTTCCAGCTCCATTTCCTGCAACAAAGAACTATCAGAGGAGCCAAATGTGCGCTAGAAAACATGACATGTTGGAAGTTAGGGATATGACAGAGAATTAGACTAGTAAGGTGATGCAGTCTTATAGCACTTCCATGTATTTGCAGCTCATAGAACAGAAAGAATCTCTGTAGTCACCTAATTGAATTACCTCAGTAATGCGGAAAACGGAGATGCCAGATCCTTTTCATTCAAGCCATATCCTGACACACTTGGCAACCTGACGTCTGGCAAGTTTCTCCAGTTAACCCTTTGTTCAATTCAGTTACTGTCACCTCTAAATTAATTTCCTGGATTCGACAAATTAGGAGCATGAGAGGACATGTGACATACACTACAACTGTGTTTTCCTAAAAGCTTTGCAAAGGTATTACAGGCACAGTTGAGAAGCCACATCTATCTAAAAGCCAAGCTTGTTGCTGTACTGGTACCACCAGCCATATGTAACGCTAGGATGCACATGTGTTCAGACTGGCTTTCATGGGCTGCCCCAGAATCGGAAGCAATGGAAGCAGCAGACACTTGCACAGAATTCTTTCCAAGCTAATAAACCATGCAAACAATCAGAAAGTCAAATATGTGACGTTATCCCGTAATCTGCATGTTTTAGATGGGTCTTGGTTTTGTTTTAGTGAGGTTACCTCCTTTGATATCCTGACCAATTACAAGTTTTTTAGTTTATTTTTGCACTCTTCTGTTTAAGTTTGTAATGAGGAAGAGCAACAAAGTTGCTGTACACAGTATAGGTACAAAAGCAACAAATACATTTTGTTAAAGGTAGGCCAGATTTCTCTGATTTTATTGCCCATTATTGATTCCACTGGAGTACCTGACATTAGATGGGGCAGATTTTTCCATCTTCTGAAGAATTTAAGATAAATAATAAATCCTTTGCTAAAAAAATATACTGTTGTCCAACAACTTCATGGAATGATTAAGCAGATTTCCTTAGCCTGTGTGATGCAGTTGGGCAGACTAGATAATCAGAAGATCACCTTCAACTTCAAAAACAATAAACTTATATTCTGGTCCCAGAGACTGAGCCAGAGGTGAGGTATTGCAGTAAGCTTCAGTCTCGTAATACATCTACAAATTCTTCCTAAAGTAATTGATTTTTTTTCTTTAGGACTGTTCACAACTCTCTCTGATGTGCCACCTAGAATTTCAGTGGCTATCATTATCAGCCCAGTTCCTATCTGGAGCCACAAGAGAATGTTTCTTATCTAGGAAAAAACATATTTGGGCCTGCTTCTTCAAGAAAAAAAAAAGATCAGGAAGGAAGCTGTCTTGACAAACAACTAAAATTCAATTCTATTTCAGAGGATAGGACATTTACAATTACTTTGCTTTGTGTAACACTTGCTAATGTAAACAGTGATTAAAACTCAAAAATTTCAATTGAATATCTGTATTTGAAAAAGACATAGAAAAATAAGAGTCAAAAACTGTCACAGAGGCGTGGTTGTCGTGTAACAAGGACAGCTTAAAGGTGACTGGCAGACATGTCTACTCATAAAATAATGATTCAGGCTGCCTGGGAGGGCTCCTGTATTTTAAATGTTCAGTTAGTTCCCTGTAGAAAAATTAGGTGCTCCTCCAAGAGGAAGATGACTGAAAGCACCTCCAAAACGCTTGCATTCAATTTTGCTCCTCTTTCCACACTCCTTGGTTTAGAAAGCACTCAGTTTCTGGGAACATGGAATGTTCATTTTAACATCCTCCTCCTTGTTCCTCATTAATGCAACATCTCTTGATCCCACCATCTCAAGCGTTTCACTGCAGTGAGGCTCGCACATGGTGCATACAGAGAATAGGGGCACAAGAGGACACGGGACAGAAGCTAGTCACATGGGTTAATCCAAGAACAGAAGGCACATAGATATCATAGGCACAGTATAAGAACCTGAGGAGAAAAGTCTATGATCTGAATCATATTCTGAATGCAGCAATTCACTTGCCGAACTTTTAAGTACAGGCCCCATCTATTGGACTTTTCAAAAACAGAGAATACTAAACATTATTAGAAACAGGAAAAAACAGCCAGCCAGATCACCTCTATAACTTCTTTCCAAATTCTGTGCCACCTTGAATGGGAAAAAGATGTCAAATGGGAGTTTCCAGTGCATTTGGGGCTGGCCTCGTGGAGGTTCCGGCCATTCCGTCATGTCAGTGAAGGTAACGACAGTTGTCAAAGGTACTGTGTTTGTGCTTAGGAACTGTAACAAGAAGGAAAGCAGAAAGAGTTGAGCAAGCTTAATACAAAAGATACATCTCTCCTCAATTTGCTAATGGAGACCCACTGTAGATGACTGACAAGCAAGATGTCTTTAGGATTGTAGGAGTTAAGTGTTCCAGTTATATTTCTTAGCGGAGTAACTCCTCTTTCCCAAAATTGATACTAAGCAGGTAGATCGAGGGCACAGATCTCAGGAAAGACCAGTAGCTACTGTGCATCATGTTACAGGTCTCAAGAATAGAAGCAGTGACTCAAGCTCTGCTAGAGTAAGCCTTCTATTCAGAGGAAAGACGTATCAGCTAGTTGGTAATAAGAACAGAAGCAAAGCTAGCTTTATTTTTCACAAAATTATATACTTTATTTAAGATAAGATCACCTGGCTCTTTGAACAGGTGATTGCTGCCAGAAACAGACAGGACTGCCACAAGATTTGGTCCTTCCAATAAAATACCAATAAAATAGAGCAGGGACCCAATACGACAATGAATTTATTTATCACATTTTAGGATATTTCAGAAAGGAGACAGATTGGTATGTCAGTTCCTTTCTATTTCAACAGAATGCTGTAAGACAACTAATACACTCGTTCCTTGAGCTATGTGGAGTTTCATGACTAGCTTGGGCTGATTTAAGACCATGCTGCTGCCAAAAGAGCAACCTCACTCCCTGCCCTAGATTCCCAGCTCTGCATGCTAACCTCGAGAGGGAATCTACTGGCAGCATACCTTCTGTGCTTGCACTGGTTTAAGCCAATCTGTGAAATCACCACCTCATTCACTTCCCTGGAAACAATTTGGAAGATTGGCTTTAGAGCAAAGTCATGCAGGAAGCATTCAAAAAAGCTCCAAGACAGAATTCATGACTCTTAAGAGAAAAATACTGAGCCTCCTGTTGGGGAATTTTTGTGGTACCTCTCGAGGCAAATTAAAAACACTTTTGTGCTTAAATATAAAAGAAAAATGTAATGAACAATTCATTGGGCAGAGTCCTACCGCAATACATTGTTCTACATGGAGTCTGCAAAGATGTGTCATGAGCAGATTCCTTATATACACTTGCACCAGCACCAATCCCGAGAGTGTCAGCATGGGGCACCTCAGCTCGGTTGTGGGTCCATCCCGCAGCCCAGCTCTGCTGCCCAAAGGTGGCCCCTGAGCTTGGGCCCCTAAAGCATTCCCATTCCACGATGGCTGTTTTTGATCTCAGAGCCAAGGAAAACTTAACTCCCTCGCAAGCAGTCTGTCTCTGGCATTCCTATTTCTAGCCAGTTTAACCCCTTCTTGCAGTTGGGCCGCCTTGCCCTCCATGCCAGATCGCTCCTCGGTCACAAATTACCACTGCTGAGCAGTTACAATTAGAATTTGCCCTTCACTCCTGATGGATATAAGTTCTCCTATCAGTGAGTAAACACAACAGTAGGCACAATCGCCTTAGTCAACAAGAACCCTCAAAATTATTCTGGCTTTGTGTCTGGACCTTCAAAATCCGCCTTAAAATCAGAGAGATTAGTGGGGAAAAAACCCACTAATAATCCCTCTGCAGAGTCTTCCTGCCCTCCAGCAGATCAACACTCCCGCCCAACTTGGTGTCATCTGCAAACTTACTGAGGGTGCACTCGATCCCCTTGTCCAGATCATTGATAAAGATATTAAACAAGACCGGCCCCAGTACTGAGTCCTGGGGAACACCGCTTGTGACTGGCCGCCAGCTGGATTTAACTCCATTCACCACAACCCTTTGGGCCCGGCCATCCAGCCAGTTTTTTACCCAGCGAAGAGTGCGCCCATCCAAGCCATGAGCAGCCAGTTTCTCCAGGAGAATGCTGCGGGAAACAGCATCAAAGGCTTTACTAAAGTCTAGGTAGACAACATCCAAAGCTTCTCCCTCGTCCACCAAGTGGGTCACCTTGTCATAGGAGGAGATCAGGTTGGTCAAGCAGGACCTGCCTTTCATAAACCCGTGCTGACTAGGCCTGATCGTCTGGTTGTTCTGTACGAACTCTCGCCATTGCAACAGACCACTGCTAAAGTTCAGTAAATCTCAACTCAGTAATATCAAGACCATTTGATTCCTTGGTTCTTAAATAACGTGTGAATCCCATTTAATTACCTCTGTGTGTGAGGGAGGGGTTTTAAATTCCATACCTTCAGGGGGTGACACTGGTAAAAGTACCGTGCACCCAGTATTTGAGCTTGTGGGTTGGACAGGAGGCCCACCTTAGTCCACAATATCTGTATCTCCAGGGTCACAGGAACCACGCAACAGGAAGTGCAATTCACAGCCTGAAAATAAAATATACCCCAGACATCTTAATATAGGATTTTCAAGGTGAAAAAGGACCATTATCGTCAAAGTCTAATATTTTGGATAGCATAGGTCACGCAACCTGAATCAGTCACTTCAGCACTAACCCCTTAACTTCTGGTCAGGTCAACCACCCATTTTAGAGCTATATCCATCTCTTTGTCATCTCATTTCCAAACAGAATTTGTCTCAGCTCTACCACTTGGATTTTGCATTCTATTAGGCCACTTCCTGACAGATTAATAATTATTAAAACAGAATTTCCCTCCTCCATAACTACTTGGATCACAAACTTTTACCCTTATTAGGTAATATTTAAATATCCCTAGAAACTGGAAAATCAGAAAGGATGATAATAATAAAAGCATCAAATTAATAAAAGGAACCAGTTAGTATTAGTTCTAGAAGGCTGTCAGAAAACTAGGTAATACAACACTGGATTCAGTATTAAACTCTTTTTGCCCATTTAAATAGCAGGAAAAGGATTCAAGAGATATTAAATCTAGCAGGGTTTTTTGTTTGTTTGTTTAGTAAGTATCCTAATAATATGAACCATAATAAGAATGACTGCTTACAGGCAGTAAGACCCCTGAGAGTCAGTGGCTCATCACACAAAGAAAGTAAGCCCAGATGAACAAGCTGGTTCTTTTTTTCCCATGCCCATGCTTCCCCAAGGCAATACAAAGATATGAAAGGAAAAATATTAATGGATGGTCTTTTTGCATTCATATTACCTGCACACTGCAGTTCTGAATCAGAATGGCCATCCACTCTTCTGCCTGGGTTGAATGAGCACTGCCAGTTATAGCAAGGTCCTCTGCTCTGTTCATCCCCTGAAGAGCCTTGTATAACTTCTGCTGGATGTAACTACAGTTACTTTCTTCCAGTATTTGAGATAGGCTGGAAATGAGAAAAATAACAGATTTGACAAAGTGATTTCCAGGACAGAAAAAACCCACTATCAACATCCTTCCTTCGTAATGAGTATTTCTTCCACTCTTGTAATGAGTCGACAGAATCATTATGGAAGTATTGGTATTAAATGGATGCAGTTTCAATCCTCTCTGTAATGAGAAGGGAGAAGAAGAACATGTCAGGGTAACGCATGATAAGGAAAACTGACAGCTCTTTAGCCATCTTATCACATCAGTGGTCATATACCTGCCCTGTCACCGACAAAAGAATGATCCAAATCATCAAAACAATCACTTTTTAAGGTTCCATTATAATTCACTCCTCAAATACAAACTCTACTCTTGCCCAAGACATGTTGCCAGACTACAGCCTCAAAATGTCCCAGAAGACCTTCACAATGTTCAGATTGTTCTAAAGGTCCACCATCTCTCAGACATTCAAGTCCGCTTAGAAGTGTATGAAAGATCGGTAGAGACCCATTGGTAACCTCGGGGAAGGACCTAGGCTCCACAGCAGTGTGTGAGAGACTATGAAAAAACATGCTAAGTGAGTCGACACCTTCCAAATGTGTCAGGAAGGGTGACCACAGAGTGTGTTGTTACCTGAGCTTGCAGCCTGTCCTCATATTTCTTCCAAATTGTACTGTGTGTCTGAAGAACTGCGAGCAACTTCCATCACCTTCGCTCCGTAAAATGCTCATCTGACAGACTGCATGTCAAGAAGCCAAACAAAAGCATAAAGAGACAATATAGGACACCCAACTTGTATTTAACAATCCTCTCACCCCACATTCCTCCTTATCCCTGTCACAGGACTACAGTTCAGAAGGCCTGCTGATGTTGGCTGCAATGTAATACTGAGGTATGCCCTCACAGGTAAAGGTAGAATCTCAAAAGTCCAGATAGTAGAGTACCAGAAGTCAATAAACCCAGTGATAAATAAAACCTGATAGCAGAAGAAGGATACATGCTGCATGGCACCACTGTTTGCAACCAACAGTGGTGCTCCAGTGATATAGCCAGGGTTTCCACTTCTAGGCAATGTATGAGAAAGAGTCCTGGTCTACAAAGAGGCAAAGGGAAGAAAGAAAGGAAGAGGAAAACATTAGCACCAATGAGATCCATTCATCTCAGAAGATCAAATTCACATTCTCAAAAATGTAAATGTAACACATCTTTTGGATTACTGAATATTATGCACTACTAAAACCTCCATTATTTTTTTCCACATCCTCTTTCTTACCTGGCAAGTTCATCTGCAGTCCAGGAGGTAAAAAACTAAATGTCAATACCCTGAAATGTGGTTCTTGAGACAATGAATTCCTATTGCTCAGCATTTGTCTCTAAGGTAGCAAGCATATCAGTCTGGGCAATTCTACAGATGATCTGCAGAACAAACCCTGCCTTGACCCCGATTCTGAGTGGCACATTCCACTTCTAAATTGTTTTATGGGGAGAGTTTCTGGGGATAACTTCAGCAAGGTTGCACTGCACACTTATGACCCTGAGGCCACCACTTATCCCACTTTACATTGCCTCTATGGGACAAGGTTTATATGAACTTCAACACACATTAGTATTTCCCAGATTTCCACCCCTTCCAAAGTAACTCTCTTTCCGTCTGCAAGGGCAAAGTTAAATAAGTACCTGGAATACATTTAGCAACTTTGTTCACAAACACTGAACACCTCAGACACAGCACCAGCTCCAACCCTTTCCTTCACAAAACCATGCTGGTGACCCTGATCTCATCCTTTCCCCTTCTCCCCCCACCAAAAAACCCAAACCACACAAAATCACAACAGCAGCAAAAAATAGTCAGATAAAAATAATCATCCCCTTCAAACTTGTGCAGTGAAAGACTGCATGCTTGCACTGAGCCTGAATTTTTCTACGAACATGGTTTACTCGAAACCAGAGCAGTGTCCCCTCCTTCGACCACCAGCTGTGCCCCAGGGTTCTGGTATTACCACACCACAGTGACACCGCTCTAATCTTTTCACATCTCATCTGTACAAAACTGGGACACAAACTCCAGACTATAAACTTGGTAAAAGCCCAGGGAGGATGGGGGCACTGACCCAGAAGTGCAAAGTGAAGTGCTGCTGCAGAGAGGATCCCGAGTTTCCAGAGATGTTGCTCACTTTGAACCGGACAGAAACACTCTGAATCCCATGTGTGCCACTGAATTCTATCTCATAGGTCACCTGAAAGTCAGACAAGAATCAAGGGGCAGAGTCAGGTAATAGGGCAATGACTTTAAGCTAGTGTTGAGCTGCCCAAAGGAAAGAAGATTCAGATACCTCAGAAACAACATTGTAACATGTGTTGTTTTTCATGTGGGGAGCTCCAGGTGGTGTGACTGTGGTGACCTTTACCTGGAGACAGCAAGCACATTAACAATTAGCAATTGTTTAAAAGCAGTGTGCCTTTCTTACTCTTCTCCACTGCTTTTCCATCTAAGTCAGATTTACCTTCCTGCTGTAGCTGTGATGTGTGGACACATCACCCTGCTCCAGATGCCCAATTTTTTCTAAGAAAACAAGCTACCTCCCTGACTTCAGCCCTATCTATGCCCATTCATTTAAAAGTACATCTTTCCTTATATCCTTTTTTTTTTCCTATAACGTGACACTTTTGTCCAAAAAGTCTTGTCTCAGACACAGAACATTCCCATTCTCCCAAGTTCCCAATGCATGGGCATTACTATGAATGCCTAAGAGTTCAGATATATTTTATTTCAGAAGCAGAAATTATTTACATTGGCAATAGAGACTGACCTTCATGGACTGCACAATGGTGTCATTAACTGGGACCTGGAGAAAACAAACAAAACAAGATACAACACCAAAAAAACAACCAATTTTCTGGGTTTGCAAGTGCCTGAAGCCATGAAACCCTCAGTAAATAGCACCTACATATTATATTGATAAAAATTACTTTGTTTATTCCAGATGTGTAAAACGTGTCATTGATTTGTGATCTAGAAATCATAGACATAATGCACAGAAAGCATTTTTAGAACATCAAAAGACAAATTTTATTCTTGGACCTGCTAATGACCTGCAGAATTTAGATACTTTAAAACATCAGCATCTTTGATCCATCCCTGGAGCTCCCCCTTCTGGAATCCAGTAATTACTTCAGCTTCCATTTAAGGAAAAATTAAATTTTGGCCACAGTGACAAAGAAAGCCCTGAAAACAAGAGTTAAATTTGATCAATAGAAGACTCTCTGCTACAGTTATTTGGATTTAGATTTTCAATGTAAGAGTAAACTGAGTCATTAGCCTTAATAAGGTGTTAACATTTACACTGCTGTTTTATCTTTGAACACCAGAGAAACTCTAGAAGGCAGAGGAGATATTTTCATGTTAACATTCAGTAAGACCAGCATGATGAACCCAGAACAATAAATCGGTTATTTTGAAATTATTGTCAGGATAAATAATGGAGAAAGGGATATGGAATTCAATCTATGAATGTAAATAAAGCTAATATTGATAACTGGTCTTCAGTATGATTTTAGAGATAACATATTGTGTACACCAAATCCTCATTCTCTACTAAGAACATGCATTGCTCGGTTGATTAAGTTGATGGAACAGATAGAAATACTTTGATAAGCAGTCTGTTTAAAATGCAAGAGAGTTCTAGTTAAACCATTAAAACTATGAAGTATCAACGAAGTACCTGTTAATTGCATTAAGAATTTGCTGATAACTGAAATTTATTGGAAAGTAGTTTGAATTGAGGGATTATCACTGATCATGACATTTTTAACAGGATTTCCAGCAAGAAGGCCTTAACAATCGGGAGATTGGGGATGACATACCGGATGACCTTTAGTTTTCCAGTTAGCTGAAGTTGCAATGGAAGGTAATGGAAAGTCAAGCAAATAAGATGTTGAGCAAAAGGAAGAAATATGACACACACCTTTAGCACAGTGAAGTCACGATAGTAGGAGGCAGCATTTAGGGCAGGGTCAGTAATGCAGCTCTTGCTCAGGTTGGCAAAAATCCGAGTACAGCTTGTGCTTTTACTGTCCAGGAAGCCTGAATTAAGACATGACAACAGATAAAACAGAAGCAAACCACCCTAAGAAATTCTTCCCCCTTTACTAACCAGCAGGATTTCCATCAACACAAAGTCCACTGGCTCCCATTTTTACTGGCTGTCTAAGCGTGCTCAGTACAGATGATGAATCAAAGTAGATTAGGATTGGATCACCAGCCTGAAAAGACAATTTGGAGAAATCAAAGTGACTGTGGAATACTAAGGCCAAGCGCAAGGTGATGACATCATCAGGGCACAGAGGCAAATTTATACTTTTCCTTAGTGTACACCCAGTTTTGTCTAAATGGTTGTCCAAACTTTTAAATACAAGAAAACTAATCAGAAACATTTTACACAGTAAGGAATGAAAAGAACTGAGAGATAATATGGATTATTTGTAAAAAAATAAGAAACTTTCAATCTCTTCTCATTAGATCTCATTACAGACAGCTTTAGCAAAAGTGTATCTGCAGACTGATTGCTATTTTCTTTCAACTCACCCTGTAAAAGGCAGAGAATGATGGCTGGACTTGTGACGCTGCTAAGAAAGAGGGTCTGCCATACTTCTCTAAGAACTTTGAAAAATCAGATTCTTTGATATCCTGCGGCTGTTGGAAATAGTTCAGCTTTGCTAAAGGTTGAAAAGAGAAAAAAAAAATCTGCCAATATCAAATTACTAGAAAAGATAGATCTCAGAAAAAGTAAATATTGTGCCAATATTTTTAAAAGGAAAAACTTCAGTAATTATAAGCTAGATACTGCCTTATATTAATTAATCCATAGTAACACTGCTAACAAGCTAATATGAGCTATAAACACGATGATATAATGAGTACCAGTCTGTACTATTTCATGGGAAACAGGTGTTAATACACAGATGTGACTTTCCAAAAAGCATGAAAACTGCTGAAGACAACTATCTTAATATGTGCTCTAATTTCTATAAGATGCCCAAATTAGACACATATGACATTTTAATGACAAAGTACTACCAATATATCAGTTCACTAAAAGCAACATTAAATGGATTCAAAATAATTAAAACTCAAAGTAAGTATGAATAGGGAATAGGCACCCTAAAAAAAATCAGACTTTCTGTTGGTATCCCACAGTGATGTCTTCCTGACCCAGTGGTATTCAGTATGGTTACACTGTTATAACGTATTAAATTATTAAACACTAAGTCATAAAATTGCAAATTATTAAGGACATACTATGTAGACTCATCCTAATGGACTTGTTGGAACAATAAACTTTTTAATACATTCAATAAAACGTCTTACAAGGTTCAAGGACTACAGATCATAACAACAACAGGAATGAGTGGCAGTATCCTTGATTACAGTAGTACCAAAAAGAATTTAGGTTTGGGGAAAAAAAAGAAAAAAAAAAGAAGAAAAAAAAAAGAACTTAAACTCTCAGTGTAATTCTGCTGTTCGAGGGCAGAGCAGATCCTCAGACATACACAGCAGCAAGCAGAAATAAAAGCTTTTTTATATCTGACTACAGCATTAATCAAGCAGTCAACTAAATCTTTTAAGGAGATAAAGGCCGAAGGAGTATTAAGCTCCTACAAGGTTCACAAAAATAGGTGCAGAGAGCAGCTTTCTTATTATTCACTTGAGGGTATAATAATTACACTGAAAAAGAAAACATTGGTAGTTGTCCTACTCGCAACCATTTATTTTCTTTGGAATGCAGTTCTTTATGTACTCTTCTATTATCAAAGCTGAATACTTGCTAACGCAGAATAACAACATTACATAACGCAAAATATACCTGAAAACTGGAAGAAAAGGCCTTCTGCAGCAGAACTTAAGATATTCAAACTGCTTAAGTTTTCAGAGAAAAGGCATATATAACTTGTTCGTAGTGTAGATTGCTCAAGAAAGCACACTAGCTGCTAAAGGATATTTAATCTTGTAGAAAAACGCAAAAAAGAGTTTCAGACAATTTAATTTGTCTGAAACCAGACAAACTTAAAAAAAAAGAAAAAGCATAACAGGAGTCGTAGATAATGATTCTTGTAACTTTAAAATGCACTCATGTTAGTTCTTCCATGGACTTAGAAGCAGAAATAGCAGCAATATTCTCCTAACACCTGCAAAGACTAAAGACAAAGTTGTTATCTTGAGGAACTAGTGTGTGTAACAGGAATGCTTTTAAAAGTATTTTAAGTATTTTGAAAATATTCAGTATTTCCAACTTGTCCCTGAGAACTGATCTCTTCCTTTTAATGAATTAATTGTCAGTTGGATCAGCAAGACTGCCTGACTCAGCCAGCTACATCATCGTTAGACAGAAGGAACCGTTAGGGATGTGGTGAGCAGCTCCATTTAGTATCAATACAGTCTAAAAATCAGTTTAAGAAATATGTGAAATTCCACCCTTAGTACAAGACAGTGAAAAGGCAGTACTGGGAAAAATTACAAAAGGAAGAAAGGGCTACAGAAGGCACAAAAGAAAGACAAGATTGGGTGTGATGAGCTGTCAAGGTTAGAGGAATGCCAGATATGTGAACAGCTGTCAGATGGAGAACAACAGTACGAAAAAGTAGAAAAATAAAGCAAATGAAGGATGGTAATAGTCAGAAAAATAGCCAAGAAAGATGACTAGGTGAAGCAAAGGAAAGACAGCTGAAATAGAGTACTGCAGTCAAGAAAGAAAGAGGACAGTCATGGAAAGAGTCATTAGTGACAAGCAGAGGAAGAAAAAACCTGCATCTTTTAGAAGTATCATAAAGAAGTATTAGTGAAACTTGAACACTACTCTGGTATCTGCTAGCAATGGTTTCACTGAGGTGAAGTCAATTTGTGCATCACAATCTCTTTGTTACTGGCCACGATAATTCATTAGATTCAGAGCCTGTTCCCACTTGCCCTTTTCCAGGAGGCCCTCTGGAGCAGGCTTGATTACATTTCTGGCAGTGGTAGCTCATGTCACCATCCATCCTGGAAAGGCTTCTTCCACAATCAGTTGATAAGAACATATGTGTTTCTATATTTCCTTGGGGAAGACCAAAGGGGAGAAGGCTGCTTCTACCAGAAAATTTTATCATCCTTCAGGTGATCCCAAATAAAGTCTTTCTCAGATGTTCTTCCAACAAGAAGCACAGAAAAGGAGAAGGCCATGTGAGCAGTGAATTCTGTTGTTCCCAGGTGTGCTACACCTAACGTACACGTGCAATCAAATGTCTAGGGTTTGTTCAGTGGGCCAAATCATGTGATAGATATGGGGCCCAAATAGCAAATGGCCAGAAAAATCTGGTGACATCAATCTGGACACAGATGATCCTTCCTTTGGATGAGATTACAAATTCAGAATCCTTCTAATCCTATTTTTATGATACTATGGGTGGTATGGGGAAAGGATAAAATTTAGCTACTTCCAAGTTACAGGCTGAAATACCCAGGAGCCTGATGGCACTTTCAGCTGTGCTTAAACCCTCATCAAAATTCATCTTTGCTCTGTGACGTACTGAAAATTGGAATGGGTGAACTTCTAGCACCACTATTTATCATACTATGTACTATGAGGCTCTCATTGTTTCTTTGCTCTTCCCTGTATGCAAAACATTTGGGCAGCATTTGCGAAGAGCTGAAAGCGGGACTAGGTAATAGGAAGTTAACCCTGTTTTGACTAGTTGTTGGACCAGTTAACCTCCTGAGTCCCTCCCAACCTAAAATGCTCTATGATTTAGGTTGGAAGTAGATGGGACTGTGGGTCAAAACTCCCAGGCAAAAGACTCAAAAGAGAAGACGCTAAGTGTTCAAATGTGAATTGCAATGAATGCCAGAGTTGGACATCAAACCAGTCAAATGAAGTACAATGTGGAAAGCAGAAAGAGAAAAAAGTGTTAATGGCATACCCTACGAGGGTATATGATTACCAGAGAAAAATCATTGCCAGCAGAGAAGAAAGTATGAAAATAAGCGTATGAAATAAAGAATCCAAGATATGATAAGAAATCATTTTCTGAAAAGGATAATAGTGGTATATTTCAAACATCAATCCTTATTTGCTGCTCTAAGTATAGCAAACTAAGTAAGGTATCTCAGATACAGAAACAATTGATAAAGTCTGATTTGTGTTTAGCCAGCGGCCATACCCTTAAACTGACGCCATACCCTTATACAATGATCTGGTTTTTTTGTTTGTCTTTGGTGATGGGACCCTGATTCACTATGGTCCCTCTGGAACTATAACAGCCCAAATAATTAGTAGCAATTGTAAGATGTAAGTTTTAAAAAAGATTCCCTAAGCAGAGGCAAACTATGAATTAAATGTGTGGAAAGAAAGGTTACTTACAGTCATCCAGCTGCACACAGAACAGCAGATCATGTCCACCAGGGACAGCCACGGTATCAGTAGGATAAGGGGTGTTACTTCTGAAGATGAGTGATTTTTCCACACACACTCGACTCACAGACCTGCAAAGACAAGCCCCCCTCCCCCCCAGCAAACTGTTAACGAGGCTATTCTTGCATAATTTCACATTTTACGTGACTAAATGCCAGCAACAGAACACAGTATTACTTTTCATCAGCTTACATGAGTTATTGTACAATTTGCATTTATAATCAATTACAGAAAGCCTCTCTCATCATTGTAGTAACTTTGTGGATACTCTCTATTTGTATATTTAGAAATCACTCTGAAATTCCCTGGGGAAAAAAAGTGGCAAAGCAATTCGGTGTCTGCCTGATACGGCTTCTCTCGGTCCTCCTCACAACTGCACTCTGCAAAGACAGGGTTCGCCCACAGATTTTACTCTCCAAATAGCTGAAGCTGTCTTCCTCACTGACAGCATCTCGCAGTCTATAATCGCTTGACTGTCTCCCAATCGTGTATCGTTTTTTCTTAAGATAAGGCTTCCTAGTTCCCACCGCCAATGGCCTCATCCCGGAGCAGCCACGCCCTGCTTTACCTAGGCCTTTAACACGTTGGCCGCGGGAAGCCTTCCCCAGCCCTCGACTCACAGGCCAGCTGTCCCCCGTGCCGAGAGGCACGGCAAGCGCGGCCGCGAACCGCGGCCCAACCGCGGCCCCCGCTGGGCGCCCGGCCCCGTCTCTCGGCCCGCCTCAGCCCGTCCCCTGCCCACCTGCTGCCGCCGGAGAGCCGGGACGAGTCGGCGGCGCCGGGGTCGCGCAGGCCGCAGGCGCCGGGCGGCAAGCGGTGGGCGGGGAAGAAGCCGCCGGCGGCGGCGCGGCGGCGGCGGCGGAGCGGCGGAGCAGGGCCGCCGCGGCGGGGCCCGGCGGCGGCCATCTGGGCGCCGGCCCGGGCCGGGCGGGCAGCGGGGGCTCGGCGCGAGGCCGCCTCCTCGCTTCGGGGAGCAGCCCGATGCGTGGCCCCTGCAGCGATCTCGGCGGCGGCGGCTCCAGGCGGGGTGCCGGGGCTGCAGGCGGCCAGCCGCGCCAGCAGCAGGGCCAGCAGCAGCCCCCGGGCCCCGCGCATGGCGGCCCCTGGTCGCTAAGAGACGCGACCCCCCGCCCCTCCGGCCGAGCGGGGAGGCGAGGCGCATGCGCGGTCGGCGTCTGCGCCCGCCGGCGGGCTGGGGGCGGCCGGCGTGGCCCGCGCCGGGCCGGCTCCTCCTCGCTGCGCTCCGCTCGTGCTGCGCGGCTCTCGGCGGAAGGGCTTGAGGTCGCCCGAGGCGCCTGCCGGGAAGTCGGGAGGTCTCTGCTGTGGGGAGCCTGCGGGGGAGGCGCGTGGGCGGCGTCGTCGCTCGGGTGGGCGGCGGGGCCCCTCGGAGGCGGTGGCCTGCCCGCCGGGCGGCTGGCTCGCTCCCTCCCAGCTGGGCCGGACGTGGCCCCAGGTACTAGCCCGTCATCATCGGGCAGCCCCGGAGACTCGCTACTTCTCCTTTTTTTTTGGTTACAGGAATCCCGACACTGAAGCAAGCTCACGCTCCGGTTGTACCAGTCAGCGTTGCCGTCGATTCCGCTGGGTCGAGGAGTTGCCCCACAAAATCCTGCGGTTTGTCTCGGGTGTGCCAAGCCGAGAACAAGCCCTTCACCGTAGCGCTGGCGAAGGTGCTTCGTTTCAGAGCCGGGGCGGGGAGCAGGGTGGTTCGTCCGCAGCTTTCCCTTCTGGGGCCTTAGTAGCCCGCGGTCCGGCAGCGCGTCTCCTGGGGGATGGCGGCTTGACTCCTGCTTCGGGGCTCCTGGTAGCTCTGGGTGCTGCATCCGTCTCCAGAGGCATTGTACTAGAAAGCCTGGGCTTTTTCTTAGCGTGCTGGCTTACAGCAGCATGGCATGGAGCTGCCTCTTCGCAAACTCATCCCAGCCAAGGGTGTAGAGAAGCAACAGTGCGAAGTCTATACTGGGAAGTAGACAAGGAATGGTGCAGCCCTGTAATGCTAACCACATGCACAAACATCTTCAAAAGTTTAATGGCCCGCTAACTGTATATTCCATGTTTTAAAGATGTTGTTTCACAGTAAATCTTGGTATGTTATTTCTCTGGTAGAATTAAATATTCTGCTATAGTTACACAGTGCTTAATTTGTTGGGTTTTGCTCTTCTAAAGTAGCATGCTTAAAAGAGTTTATTTCAATTAACTGTAGATAACTATACATTAAAAGACACTAGAAATTATCAAATGTTAATGTATTCATATTGTGGCATAATGATTGCCTTAGAGCAGTTGTGGATAATATTCAACGTGAGATATCCTATTCTGCTATCATTTACATGATATAAATTAAGTCACTGATCTCTTTTTTTTACATTATGTTACAGTGCATCATTTGGTCTGCGGAGCTGCCTAGAGAGAAATGCATTGTTTCAGTAATTCTAGACTTTTTAGTACAAGCATTTCTATACGGTGGTTCAGATGGGAGAAGATTCTTAATTTTGACGTCATGAAAATTCTTCTCAAACAAATGCCAGAGCTTAATTAAAACCACACACAGCTAATTCCTGGCTGAGTTTGGCTTGTGAAGTTACATTTTTTTCATTTAAAATATTTTCGGAGGTACTTTTTGTGAGGTTCTTTTTCATGCAATATTTAGTTGAAGTCTGAAACTCACTGGCACAATATAATATAGTCTGCATGCATTCAAAGAGTCAAATAAGGCAAATTCATGACAGAAAGCATGTCAAAGATTATTAAAAACACAGGTACTGTAACAGGGCCAGATGTTCAAGGTCGCTGGTCATGAGCTGTTGGAAGCTTAGGGGTTTTTTTACTGAGGAAATAGCCCAATACCTTATTCTAAACTCTTCTTTAGCCTTCTACTGTTCATGTCTGTCAAGGGAAAGCTAACTAGCTAGACCTTTCATCTGATCTAGTTACATTCTTATGCTGTTCAGTAAGTACTAGATTTTCCTCAGAAGCAGAGATGGAGAAGAGATACATTAAACCATTATTTTTTTGGCAAGAAGTAATGGCAGCACAGGCAACAGATGTATTATGTCATTGGATATTTCTTCATCATCTGTGGTCTCCTACTCTCCTGAAAATACTCACTTCCACTCCTCAGCAGATTTACTGCTCCAGGGATTTGGTTATGAGTGCTTTCTAGGAACATATAATAAAAATCAAAATCAGAATAGATTGATTTAAACTCTTATTCAGAGAATTAAGAATGGAAATTAATTTCATACAAGTTATCTGTTCATGATCAATTTCTAAACAAAAAGAATAAGATGCATAGTGGCTATAGATATACTTCTCATTTGTCTAAATCTCTTTGCTGCCTAGAAATTTTGTTTCTCCCCTTTGTTGCTCTTTATCTGCATTCATGGCTTTATGTTAGTATGCAGCTTGGGGATAAATGGCATGTATATGTCTAGTCTTCTCAGAGCCATACGTGAATTCCAGGGTACATCATGAGGTGGGACAGCATCTGCAGTAGAGATAATGCAGTTGGCCTTAAGCTCCCCCGAGATGCTTAGCATAGAGCAGAAGGAAAGGAGCAACAGATGAGAAAATGTTACAGAAAACCATTTTTGCGCTCTCTCACGCTAAAAAACACAGTACAGAAAAACCCTTTGAGAAGGATAAACCTGTAACGCATGAAATGAGGTGTTTGAATTTGCAAACCAGAGCACGAGAGAGTCGGGAAGTAATTATAATAAAAAAGTTAGTGCATATGGAGCAAACCAATGGTTCATTTGAGGTCTGTACTATTCTCGTTATAGAGTATTAGGTCTGTATATTTCTCATTCTCATTAGACTCACCTTGCCTGTAGGAGTGTCTGAAATCAGGCACATTATCCAGTACCTCATTTATTCCAGGAAAGTGAAAGAATTCCTATAAAAGGCAACTGGAGTCTGAAGTAACCTCCCTGGCGTACTTTCTTTTGCCCATTTACAGGAGGCGTTCTATTTTTAAAGTTTTAATTATGTTGCTTGATATAACTACTGTAATCTCTTTATTTGTACAAATAGAAGTGACTATAGTGCCGGTAAAGAGTACACCAAGACCCTTTAGCAAAAGCTATCAGTGATTAGCCAAAAAGCAAACCAGGAATACTTTGTTTCTATCTATAAGTTGTCAGGAGAGGTTGTAACTGTTGTTGGGTAACAACTGGGAGGATGAATACCTATTTCTTAATTTCCACATTTGAGTATGACAGTCATTCTATATCGGGTTACAATTTAAGAAAGGTCAGAAAGCTTGGCTAAGTAAAATGTGACCATCCGCCAACTCTACGCTTCTTTATTTTCATCAATTCTTTGATTTAATTCCTTTCAGTTCATTTCCAAATTAATTCAAACGGGTGATTTTAACTTGCTCTTGTTTGTTTGTTTCCTTTCTGTATTTTCCTGGTTATTTTACTATGACATAATTAGCAGATTTTTGTATTCACTTTTATATCACAAACTGTGTGACCACTTTTCATTATCTAGCAGTCAGTAATTTTTAACTAAATTTTGGGGTAATAGAGCCAGACTCTTAGCACAGGTATTTCATGAGGATGAATAATAAATGGAACAATTTGAGACCTTTATATTGTTGTGGTGCCATTTTGGCTATTATCTACACTTCAGGAGTGCTTCACGTCAATGCGTGTAGAGCTTCCACATCTTGATTTTTATATCAGGACACACACTAGTCCTACCTGTGCCTGGGGTTCTGCCAAAGGACATCAAGAATTGACTGGACTGTAGCTGAGTTATGCACTAAGAGGTACGAAGTTTGGGTGCAAACATTGTAAGCATATCGTAGTAAGTCACAGTAAGCCATTGCCATAACTACCTAACATAATTACACAAGACCAATATATTGCTTTCTGCTTCAGAAATCACCACAGGTTCGCTATAGGATTTTCTTTCCTTGCCCACCTAAAGTTTTCAGATGAGTTTTATTTCTGTTTATTAACATTCATACAAGCAAGACAGTTACTTAATTTCAATGGACCGTGTGGACAAGAGTAGGTAGGAGAACAGGTGGAGAACAGGAAGGAGTCTGCTGCTGAATTCTTTACAGCTCCTTGTATATATTTGTGATGTTTCCAATGCTTCATAAACTGAAGGATCTTCTACTGTTCTGAAATACACAGCGCGTGTGACTTACTCAGTAGCTGGGCCTGCAGCATAAGAATTTGTTGCACTATCGTTTGTGTTGTTTGTCATCCTGATGGCCTCTCCTAATACTCATCTTTCCTTCAGCTAAGGATGACTGCAAAAAACATCTTTGGAAACTCACCAGCAGCGCCGCACTTCAGAGTGATGTGTTCTGTCCATCAGGATTGGAACGCCCTACCAGTGCAGAATTTCAATTTAGCTCAAAGTGCAAAGGGCTTAGGTTTAAAATTGAGTTTATATGTGTAAGCCTATATATCCTCTTCATGACTACGGTGATTTACCTCACAGAATCTGTCACGACTAAGCAGTTGGGGGGAAATCATGAAGGCCTAACCGCTTCTTTTGGTGTCTCTTGATGTCAGTGCGGTCAGGGAGCTTCCAGGTTTTTTTGACTGCACCTCTTCTGTTGTTCTCTGAAGGTTCCTTTTTTTAAATCGTAAAATTGTGCCTGGTGACACACAGTGAAACGAGTCTCAAAAGATAATTGTTCATACCCTAGGCTATGGCTTCCTTCTGCATTGGCAGGTACCACCCAAATGTCCTCTGGCCTTTTGTTCTGCTTGAGCCCAGAGCTTCAGTCACCGGTGGTGCGCGCTTTATTTCAAAAGGTTTCGTGTCAGAAGCTCTCAAGGGCAGAAATTGCTGGTGATAGCGTTTCTTAGCAATACTTTTACCTACAGGAAGCTATCCATCATTGCCTTCGTTCACCTGTGTCTGTCTGAGAAGTGATTTTAACGAATAGTGTGCATTACCTGCTTCAGTGCACTGATTTTTAAGGGGAGTAAGAGCTCTGTGCCGTGGCATAAGCCGCGGCAGTAACACTGCTAAGAAGCAGTAGCAGTCTTTCCCGGAGGAACGTGTTTCCCCCGCCTTCAGAAACAGGCTTGGGCGCCGACCGTTCCAGCTCCCCGGCGCTCTTGTAACGCCCGTCGTGGCTGACAAAGACGGGCCCGCTGCGGCAGCCCCTGCTCTCCCGCCCGGTGCCGTGACCGGCGGCACCCAAGCCCCGGGCCCGTCCGCAGTGCCCCCCGGGCCCGGCAGCAGCGCGCGGGGCGAGGCGGGGCGGGGCGGGGCGGCGGGCGCGGATGGGCCGGCGGTCGTCCGTCCCCTCGAGGGAGGGCGGGAGCGGGCCCGGGGCGGGCAGGCCCGAGTGTTGTGGGAGCGCTGCTAGGATACGCGGGCCGGCAGGAGCGCCCGAGGGGTAACGGCAGCCCTGGGCGGAGGGCGCCGAGAAAGAGGGTGGGAGGCCGGGAGCGGGGAGGTGGGGCAGGTGGGGGGTCGGGGCGCCAGCAGGGCCGCCGGCGGCCGCCCTGTCCTCGCGTCTCCGGGCGGGCTCCTTCCGCAGGCGGCCCTCTCGGTTGTCCGCCGGCGCTTTCGGAAGGTCTCCTCGCCACACGCCTCCCCAGAGCCTCCCGCCCGTTCCGCAGAGCCGCCCCGCGCCTCTGGGGGTGAAGCTCGGCCCGTGGCGCCTGCGGCCCGCCCGCGGAGTGAGGCGCGGCGGCGGGGAGCCGCGCTGGGCGGCAGCGGCGGCATGGACCGGGCCGTCAGGGAGCGGCTGCTGGCAGCGGAGAGCCGCCGAGGTGAGAGCCTCTCAGGCGGCTGCGAAATCTGGCCCGTCTTTAGAAACAAGTAAAATAAACCCCCCGCTTTAAACGCGAAAACGGCTTGAGCTTCATCTGTTTTGTTTCTAAACATACAGAAACGTATTTTTTGAATGCTTTAATCGTGCTGCTTAGCTATGAGAAGAAGTAACTGCTGTACTGTTCTTGATTTAATCTGGTTCTCTTCCAGTCAAGTTTACTTCATATAAAAGCTGTAAGGATCGAATCTCGAATTTCGGTGTCAGCCGAAGGAGTACTGTTGAGCTCAGGGAACGGTGAATCAGGCCCTCGAAGGAGTGCGCTTTCTGGTGTGCTGACCTTAGTGATTTTAAATCGCAAGAAGCTTGTTAATGCTTTGTCCTACAGCTGTGGCTGTCTTGGAACAACGTTTGTTTGACATTATTGTCCTTAAACATTCATAGTCTATTTCTGTAAAGGATAAACAGGATGCCATGTGGTTGATTTGAAATAATGCAATCATGTCTGTCAGTCCACCTTGAAGCATAAATTATCTGTTACATCCTTTATTCCTTTCTTGTGTCAGATGTTCAGGCTTTGAAGAATGCTTATGAGTTGATCAAATCAGCCAGTCAAGGAAAATCTGCACTTGACTCATCAGATAACTTCAGCACCGACTTATATGTTTTATGTGCTGAGCAAGCATTTCAGGTTTGTAATTTAGGCAATTTATCTGTATTGAATAAAAACATTTATAGGACATATTGTATTTACAGTTGTTAAAGTTGCTACTTAAAAATGTTCCCAGAAGTACCTGTGAAAAATATCTCTTCTTTTTTTGGAGAGCGATTGTTTAAACATGCATTTTCAGTTAAAACTCAGCCTCGAAATCATCACTTCTTTATAGTTAGCAAACTGTGGTTTGTGAAGTTTGTAATTAGACCAAAATATGCAAGGTATACCATGGTAATATAAAATAGTTTGCCACGCCTGTTTTTTCTTGTTAGGGAAAACTAACATTAGGAATTTGGTTACGACTGAAGAAAATGTGTTTGTCAACCGTCCCTACAGGGCAAGAGAAGAAAAGGTGACATTCTAATTATGAAAGATTGGTACTAATTGAGCTAACTTCTATAAAATGTGGTAGAGGTTCTTAATTTTGAAGTATTTTTTAATTTTCAGTCCACGGGTGCAAGTGGTTGGATTTCAAGCAGACAGAGTTTCTAATAAAACAATTTTTTTTTTTCCCAAGCTGCAAGCCACTCAAATTCTGTCTGTTTTCTGAAAATTGAGGTGCAGCACTGACATCCATACAAAATCCTGTGGGCTAATATATCTCTTTTTTAAAAAAAATCCTACTAAGAATTTTGCCATTATGTTAGCAATTCTGTTAATGGCTATTAAAAAAGGAAACATTTATTGTATACTGTAAGGGGTTCTACGACTGAGTGACTCAGGAGCTTTGTTGAATAACGGAGCTATTTTTCTATACATTTGGAATGATAAAAGTCTAGCTTTAAATTTTAATAAATCTTAATGGGTTTGTACCAGATCTGATATGCAGCTTTATGGAACATTGTCTGCATACTGGTATGCAGTTAGATGTTACACGTTGAGTAGGCATGCATTTTTTAAAAACCGACAATTCTTAATTAAGTACTTGTTGCATTTTTTAACATTAAAATGCTTTTTTTGGTCTTAGCTGGGATATCTGGAAATAAGCAGCGACTGTCTACAGATGTATTTTAAAGGAAGATTTCCTGTGAACCAGTTTCTTGGCAGAGCATATTTGTGCCAAGGCCAGTTGCACACTCCACTCTCTACAGAAAATTTGGTGAGAAATTATGAAGGTTGCATTATATATTAAGCCAGTTTTTAAGATTATTTCTTCCTAGGTTTTTATGTATTGCTTTCAGTCATTTAAAATACAGAAGGGTAATCAGGACTGTGGGGAAAAATCAAAGGAAAATATATTAACAGGTAGTTTAGGAGTAAACAAAACTTGCCAGCTGAATTAGAGTAATATTGCAAATACTTTGGGGAGGGGAAAAAAGGCATGCTTGCAAAATTTTGCAGGTGGTCGATTGCTTTCACTTTTTACATCAATGTGGTACTTTCAGATCAAATTTAGTTGTAACTGGTAAAACAATTACCAGTTTTATTCAGGATCACACTAAGCATTTCACAGAATCGTGGGAAATGGAGGACTAAAGGGGCCCTCAGAGAGGTTGTACAGTTCATTTTTCTTCTGTGGCATTGTGCTTCCACCACTGATCAGTAACCTTTCCATGTGGTACTTTGGATGTGGCTTTTTGAAATGAGATGAAGCTTTCTGGTAGCAACTCAGCAGGGTGCTTCGGCTTCTAAAAGATTCTGTGTGTTACTACTCGGTGATACTCTGTCGGTACATGATGAGCAGTTTTTACCTCCTGCTGAATTTAAAATGGAGTGGGATCTGTTTTCTGTCTTCAGTATGTCACTTGTCCTCATACTGTGGTGTCAGCTTTGACAATTTGTCAATGATCTCTGACCCCCTAAAATGGCCTTAACAGATGTTTGTGATACTTGTGTTCACAAATTTCCCTGACAGATGTTGCTGTAGATTCTTTGAATAATGTGTTTGAATTAACTTTCAAGCTAGAACCTTTTCCCTGTTACGTTATCTGTGCTTTCTCTGCCTTCTCTGAGTGCGCGTGCAGAACAACTGATCAGTGGTCCCTTTAAAACCTTGTACACATTTGAAAAGTATTTTCTAATGTCCAGATAGACTTTTATGTTTCTAAATTAAACAAACTATTCTGTGATGTTTTCTAAATCTCACCCAAATTTTGCTGTTTTCTTCTTGGCTTTTGCTAACTTCTTAGCAGTTAAGAGCCGTTCCGGTATATGCAATCCTAACTTGGTTCCCTCGCGCTGTGTGTTGTAATGTGCTTTTAAGATACACTTTGTATCAGTTTGCTGTGTTCCTACCTCATTTATGAGAATAGGAGTGGCACAACATCTCATGCTATGTAACTAGTGATGATCATTCACTTAGAAAAGGTAAATTTGTCCTTATTTTGGCTTCCATCCTAAGGAATCCTTGTTAGTTGATTAAGATGATTATGTTTTTAAGGGCCAAATGCAATTTTGCTACTTCAGTATCTAAGACCTCTCAGGCTCTTAATCCTGGTTTTCTCTTTATCTAGGCAGTTCCCACTCATTGCTCAGTGGCCTTCTTATGCCAGTCACAGAGTCCAGTAAATCAGTCCCAGCTCTCTTGGAGTTTTTAGTTATTCTGTTCTGTCTTGAAACAACAAAGTCGGTACCGAGCCCGTGATCGGGACGGTTTTCCGAGATGAGTAACTCAATAACAACTAGTTTGTTATTAAGCAGGCATTCTTTAATACAGCGCTGGGCAGCACTGGGGATTCGTCCACCACGAGTGCTCCAACGGGTTAGCAGAGCACCTCAGTTCATATACAGAAAAATCATACATATTCATCAGTATTCTAAAAAGGGCGGTCTTATGTGGATGAGTTCCCGGAATTCATTTGCATAGTCCAAGCATGCGCAGTAAAATTAGGGTTAGGGTCTTTTCACCCTCCGGTGGTCATTCATAGTCTTCCTCACACTGTCCGCTAGTTGAACTTCGGCCTTCCTTTGTCCATACATGGTCATGGAATTGGCTCATCCATCCTTTGGCCTCGGAATGTTACAAAGGGTCAGTTTGAACTAGTTCTTTAGCACTTGTCTTGACACAAACGTCCCGAGTCCCTGTTATCAATGATATACTCAGGAGGCATAACGAGCTACCTCAAGGCCCATTTGATCTTGTCAGGAAGGGAGTTACACATCTTGAAACATCCTATTATCAACTCTGCTCAGCAAATAACTAAAACTATGCAAGTAAAGCTTTTGTGTATCACAGTAGGGTCTCAGCCAGGGACCGTCAGTGATTTAACCCTTCATTCAGTCTCACTGTAGAGAGCCCTCTGGTGTCATCTCCTTCCTGCCCATCCAGTTCCACCTCTGCTTTGCCATTTCCACTGCATCTTTCTCTTAGGCTTTCAAAAATCCCTTTTTATGATCCCGTCCATCTTCTTTACACCCTCCCTTCAGGCATTTGTACATACTGATGAGATCCCCCCGAGCCTTCTTCTCCAGGCCAAACAGTCCCAGCTCTCTCAGCCTTTCCTCATTCAAGAGGTGCTCCAGTCCCTTCATCATCTCTGTGGCCCTTCATTGGATTATCTCCACAGTGTCCATGTCTCTCTCATGCTGGGGAGCCCAGAACGGGGCGCAGTACTCCAGGTGTGGCCTCACCAGGGCAGAGTAGAGGGGAAGGATCACCTCCCTCGACCTGCTGGCAACACTCCTGCTAAGGCAGCCCAGGAGACTCTTAGCTGCCTTTGCGGCAAGGGCATGCAGCTGGCTTGTGTTTGACTTGCTGTCCACCAGGACCCCGGGTCCTCCTCTGAAAAGCTGCTTCCCAACTGCTTTAATGATAAAAAGGGCATGCCTGACACACGGTTCAGTTGACAAATTCTTGTTGGAGCTTTTCTGAAGAAAATAATACCTCAAGTTTTTTAATGGGACAAACCAATATTTTTTTTTTCCCCTGGCTTTGCTCTTGGACGTTTCTGAGCTTTCTCTGGTGAATTAGAAAGTACTCAGCTTTGCAGTTTTGGAAAATTTCAGTCCTGATAATCAAAGTTGGGCAGAAATGAAAGAAACTGGAAATACAGTCTTAAAATTTGAAGTTAGGGAAATGTAGTTATAGGCAATGCTACCCATTTTTATTTATTCTGTTTCTATGGCAGGAACTTATTATGGCAGCATGTTTTATTTGAGACTGATCTGAAAATAAAAATTATGAGATGTGAACATATTTAAATAGGAAAATAATGTACTGGTTTATAAAAGCCATATTCAAATTGCATTTTTTTGTTCTGTTCTAGGAAGAGTTTGAAAAGTTTGTGCTGTTTTTTATGAAAGCAATAGATTTTGCCACCCATGATCGAAGGTAGGCCCTACTGATAGGATTAACTCTTTAAATCTCAGGAAATGTTACTGAGTTAGGTTTTCATAGTTGTTTGTCTCAGATTTTCACTAGGTAGTCTGGAGTTGTGTTGTTTGGGGTTTTTTTTTGCTTTTGTGGATTTTCCTTCCATTTTGTTACTATGCTTCTGTAACTGTTGTGTGTGCTGCAACAACACAAGAATACTGAACAGTCTTAAATAGATGGGATGAATCAGCCTGTTTAAGGCTGGTAGATATCTCTGAGCATTTCTTCCATTTTTACATTTATGGCCTGTAGAAGGAGAGCACCATGTTAGCTTCTTTTAAGTGGTTAATTACTGTGTAGAGTGTAGTTGCAAGAGTTACTGTATTTTTTGTGCTGTACTTGTGTTCTCAGTTCTTAGTCAGGATTGGTTCTTACCTAAACACATAGGAAAAGTTCCAATTTTTGCTTCTTAGAAGTGTCTTGAAATACTCCGTGTGTAATTTTATGTTTATCTAAGTCCATGAAATACTAAATTCTTTATTCTTCTTTTTCAGATATTATTTTTTGATATATAATGCCTCAGTTCTTTATTGGCAACTTGTGAGGCCATGTCTTAAGCCTGGATTCCGCTATCATCTTATTCCCAGCCTTTCGCAGATTGTTAAAGCGTTAAACCAAACTGAAGAGCAAGACAAAGAATGGAGAGCAGAACTCATGATGTAAGTTTAATTCTATTTTTTTATATGGGCATTCTGTAGTCCTCTTGTACATGTGGCTGCCACCTGAGGTAGTCTTTAATAATGTACATTTCATTGGTAACATTGTAGATACATTTATTGTGGAAAAATTAATTCATAACTTTTAAAGATACATAAATGTACACTTAACATAAAATGTGGTTCATTTTAATATTGACTTTGAGGTTAAAATTTTAGTGGCAGAGGCCGTTAGGGCCTAGGTCCGATCTGAAATATCACAGTCATTTTGGATGTAGTGTTTGAGTCATTGCTTATGTGCAGTCCTTTTAAGTGAGGAGAAGGACAAACTCCCGTTTTCTTTAAGAACTATTTTCTTCAGATAAATAAACATAACCTTTAAACAGATAAACTGTCCTCTGATCCCTGAGGAGAATGGAACAGCCTGGTAAGGTTGTGAGAATATATTTAGTATACCTTCTAATTTCCTCCTTCATTACAAAGATTTTATATATATTGACCTGAGTTATCTTTTTTACTATTTTTTTCCTCTTGTTAACCCATAACTGGTGTTGAAATGAAACTTTATGAAAAATCAGTGAGCAAAAGAAGTATCTGTATTGCAAATACAGCAATTAAGAATACAGATATGAGTTCTCATCAGTAGTGATGTGGTTTTTATGTGTCAGTCACATGCTTTAATGTACAATTTGGTACTGTATGGTTCTTACCAATGTAATTAGATCAAGCTTTTTCCTTTCTAATTAGTATTATATCCAGTTTTCTTCAGTATTAAATTCAAGGCTGTCCCTGCTAATTTGGATATACTGCTTGGTCTTATGTTTCAAAGCATAAATGAAATAGGTTTTCTTTTCATCAGTCTTATGCAAAATAAGAGACCAAAAGTTATGAAAAGGAGAATAACTTGCATAAACAAGGCTATTAAGATTTAAACCAACAGTTTTTTTCCTGGGAATTAATGAAGGGAAATAGATTGTTATTTGAGAGTTAAACCTCCCAACAAGGTGAATTCACAGAATATCTTTAAGTATTATACAAAAAAAAAAAGAATTAAAAGTTTAATACTTTTTAGGGAAGAGATTAGTAATCTAGGGTTGGATAAAAATGTCTTCCACATTTATGTCTGTTGTAACTGAAATTTGTCAACTAATTTCATGTCTTATTTAGGAAATACATAGGTTTTTCTGCATACATACTGTTCAGAAGTGTAATTTACACTGAATTAAATAATTCTAGTCAGAATCTTTAGCAATTCGTATTTCACTGAAGACAATTCATGGCTGAAGAAGTACGTTGTAGTTATTTTCCCCATTTCAAGGATGTTCTTATTAAGCATCACTGAAAGTCCTTATTGCTTGTATAAGGAAATGAAAAATGCAACCTGATTAAATGTAATTTTAAAAGATAGGTACAAATACAGAGTTTTTAAATAGACATGTATGTTGTTAATTTCTGCTAGAGCTGCTGGGTTTTAAGTGACTGAATAAATTAATACTTTTTGATACGTTGCCTTTACATACATTTTTCCATAATGAGAATAGGAGAAAGGTACATGTTAACGTATTATACAATATGCTTAAATAATTATCAGTGTATCTACTGAAAATATTATGTGTGTGCCCAGATTATTGTATCATTTTCATTAATCTAACTGAAAGACATAACTGATTAATTCCTTGAGTTAGATTAGAAGTGAAGCTGTGATGCGGAAATTTAGATCTATGGTAAATAAGATGTATAAGGCATAAGCTAATATAATGTGCTCAGTGTCTGTGACAGCTGTTCACTAATAAGAAGAAATGTTATTATTACAAATTCAGGCAAAAATAAGGTCCTAATGTTACTTTTGTTTAAATATAGTTGTAGGTTTACAGATCTAATATTCAGAGTTAGGCCTTCTGCAGAGTTTCACTTGGTTTTAGAGTCATACAATCATTTAGGTTGGAGAAGACCTTTAAGATCATCAAGTCCAACCGTTAACCTGACACTGCCAAGTCCACCACTAAACCGTGTCCCTGAGCGCCTCATCTACACGTCTGTTAAATACCTCCAGGGATGGGGACTCAACCACCTCCCTGGGCAGCCTGTTCCAGTGTCTGACAACCCTTTCGGTGAAGAAATTTTTCCTAATATTCAGCCTAAATCTCCCCTGGTGCAACTTGAGGCCATTTCCTCTTGTGCTATCACTTCTCACTTGGGAGAGGAGACCAGCACCCACCTCACCACAACCCCCTTTCAGGCAGTTGTAGAGAGCGATGAGGTCTCCCCTCAGCCTCCTCTTTTCCAGACTGAACACCCCCAGCTCCTTCAGCCGCTCCTCATCAGACTTGTGCTCCAGACCCCTCACCAGCTCCGTCGCCCTTCTCTGGACACGCTCCAGCACCTCAATGTCCTTCTTGGAGTGAGGGGCCCAAAACCAAACACAGCATTCGAGGTGCGGCCTCACCAGTGCTGAGTATGGGGGGATGATCGCTTCTCTAGTCCTGCTGGCCACACTATTTCTGTTTTGTTTGTTAAGTTTTTCTAAAATAAATCTAAAGACCAAAATTTAAAGCATCTGAACTGATAGTATCTGATTTGCAATCTCTGATTGCAGTTCATACTTTACTGAGATATAAATAGTAATGAAAAGGAAAATAACAGAGAAAGAAATAAAACCCAAGAAAGACAAGTGATGCAAATTAAAACAATTGCTCACCACCAACCAACTGATGGCCAACCAGCCCCGAGCAGTGCCCCCCCCCGCCCCCCGCCAGTTTTAGTGCTGAGCATGACATCATATGGTCTGAAATACACCTTTGGTCAGGGATCGGCTGTCCCGGCTGTGTCGCCTCCCAACTTTTTGTGCACCCCCAGCCTACTCGCTGGTGGGGTGGTGTGAAGAGCAGAAGAGGCCTTGGCCCTGTGAAGCACTGCTCAGCAATAACTAAAACATCTCTGTATTATTAGCGCTGTTTCCAGCACAAATTCAAAATGTGGCCCCATAATAGCTACTATGAATAAAATTAACTCTACCCCAGCCAAAAGCAGCACAGATATTCATAAGTCTATGGTCACTAAGGAAAAGTAATGTTAGAAAGCAACCTAGGCAACACGCAGACAGATTTATTGCATCTTCAATATTTAATTTCAGTGAAAGAAACAACAAATAATATCCAAAACCTCAGTAAAAATAAATCACAAGAAAAATAGTGTTGGTTGAGCAGAAAATTATTGTTAATGGGAAGCTCTGAGACTTAAAATACACAGTGGAACTGAACCAAAGGTAAAGGTATCTATTTTCACAAGCTATTCCAGAAGTTTATTACATAGGTATTATGTTGCTTAATAACCACCAAAACTAACAGATGTCATCTGGAATAATCCTGACATGATGTCTAGAGATATAGCATGTACCTGAGGATTGCAAGGCAATTCAGGTGGGAAGGGAGCTCATGAGATGGGTAGTCCAACCTGGTGCTCAAAGCTGGGTCAACTGTGCGTTCAGGCTTAGGACTTTATCCAGTCAGGTCTGGAAGCAGTCAAGGATGGAGGCTGCACAGCCTCTCTGAGCTGCAGCAACTCTGCTTGACTGTCCTCACGGGGAGAAAGTTTTTCTTTATTACCACTCCGAACCTCTCTTGTTTCAGTGTACACCCTTTGTCACTTGTCTTCCTGCCATGCAACTTAGTAAAGAGCCTGTGTCCATCTTCTCAGTGACCTGCCTCCTTGTAGGCACATGCCTCCATCATCTACTGTCTGTGCTCCTGTTAATATAGACCAGGATGCTGTTGGCCACCTTTGACCATGCTGCTGGCTGGTGTTCAGTTGTCTGTCCACCAGGACTCCCAGGTCCTTTTCAGTAGATCTGCTTTACTGAATTTTTTGAACGCTTTCACTAGGCATAAGGCCTGGGAGACTTTTCTGGTGAAGACTGAGGCAAAAGCGGCATCAAGTCTCAGCTGTCATCTTCTAATTTAAAGATTATAAGGAATACAGAAAGATAGAAAATAGGTATTTTTATAATACCTGATTCTGCTAGTAAATTAATGTGTCGTTGGTAATTCACCTTTAGAACTGAACTGAATTTTTTTTCCTAAGTAAGATTAAAATGGAAGTAAACCCCCCCCAAGTCGATCCAGTGCACTATCGGTACTATTATACACATTTGCGTTATTACCAATTATTTGATAATAATTTGATAATAGTTGGCAATAAATGGTGTATCAATATCAATGTGTTACCATTCTTAAATTTCCTGAGTAAAGCTGAAGCATAAACCTTGTGACACCTCTACTGAGGGAAACAGTTTTATGTGCAAAATGAAGAGTGTCCATGTAATTTTTCAAGGTCAGACAACCTTTTCTCAGAGATGTTTTGGTGTGCTGTTCTACAGACAGTTTCCAGTTCCTGTTACACTTCTGCCACAGTTTCTTCATTTCTCTTTGCGAACTTTTCTATTTCGTTGGTCTATGACTGATGGCTTCTTGCTATGCAGCATTTTCTTTACAAGCTGAAACTGGAGGGAAATAAAAAAATTAAGTAACAAAACATTCCAAAGGTTATGCTAAAGGTTATCTAGAATACCATGCATGCAGGTTTTTTTGTACCAAACATGCTCTTGCTGAGGTATTGGTGTAAACTATCAAGTCCACACAATGTGTTTGTGTTATGAAACTAATGTTAGTGCTTATTTTTTGAATAATTATTATTGTTGTTGTTGTGAATTTATTTCATGGAATCATAGGCTCTTTTTCAGTTAAATCAGATAAAGTATTGAAAATCCAGTAGCTATGTTGCAGTTGCCAAGATGAATTGTTTTCTTTCTCTAGATGGCTTTGAAATACTAGCCTTTCCAGTAGTTAAGGGAGAATCTTAGAATACATCTCACAGAAATCTTTTTCTCATACAACTTTAAATAATTAATCATTTTAATTCCAGGTGTCTTGTTGAGAAAAGTTTTCAGAAAAATCTCCTTTTACAAGATTATTTTTGTGATCTGCAATAAATGTATGTTAACAGCTGTATATGTCCAGAAGAAACAAAGAACGTAGAAGTTAGAGGATCTCTTTCGTGTTGGGTCAATGCTTTATAGCATTAATGGCTTGTACTGTATTTTGGAGTGGTACCTTGAATATAAAAAGTGTCTTGAAAAAATATAAATAAGAATTATTTCAGAAAGCGTTAACAAATATTTAATACAAATATTTATTTGATCTGCAGAAATTTACTTGAGTGCTTCCTCGATGCTTCAAAACTGAAAGAAGCAAAAGAGTTTTCATCTACTGCAGCAACCTTTATTAAGGAAAATGTTCCAGACAAATACTCTCAAATATTTTCTCTAATGGTAATGCTGTAAGATATTTTAAACTCCCAGTAAGACAGAAGCTTTCTCTACATTTCACAAGATCATAGTTATAAAAATTAAATATATTGTTTCCTTCATTTAAATTTTATGAGCTACCAAATGATACAGTAGATATGCAGAGATTTTTACAATTTGTGTATTTTTGATCCTATAAGCTGAAGAGCTCCCCACTGCTCCATGTTATTTTAATACAACATAATATAATCAGGATAACTGTTAATAACCCTAAAAATTCTGTTTGGGAATAATTACTATTAATGCAGGGGCTGTAGTGGGTGCAACTTAACCTGCCTTATGCCATTGAGCATATTTAGCATCTGTTGACTTTTCTCATGCTGTTAAATACTGAAATGACCCAACTTGAACCCTATAAAAGGTTCTGAGAATTGGAACATATGACAGTAGTTCCCATTTCTTGCATGCCCTTAATTTGGGAAATAAAAGGGTGAAGACAAATGTGGCAAAAGCAGAAATAGGCCAATAAAACTTGGAAGTTGCATGCAGTCGTATTTTCTTTCATTCTGTTACACTGTCTGTTGTCTTTTTCTGTCCACTCCCAATCACTGCATTTCAAGAGCGTATGTTTATAATATAAACTTATCTAACATTTGAATTAAGAGAACCAATATCCAACCTTCCAGAGGTGCCATATTAATGAAGCAATAACATTTAGGCAAGGTCAAAATGACTTTTGTATTTTTAGAGGCACTGTTGAGCAAAGCTATTTAACAGTGGCCTTAAACAGAAGAATAAAGTAGTTCTAAAATTGTACTTGGGCTGTGTGTCTCAGCAGGGCTACAGAATTGTGATCCACACTATTGACTGATTTAGTAACAGCATACTTAAGTCCTTCAAAACTTACTGTTCCAGTACAGCTTAAGTAATCAGCATTGATTGTCATGGGCAGTCAGTGTGAGAGAGTCAGAAGCAAAGATGTGCACACGTTTAATGTGTAACTCTACAGTTAAATTGCAGTAACTACAGTTTATTGTAATTTCTTCATAATTTTTTTTGTTATATATAATTTATAGTTACAGATAAATTTCAACAGGGCTCATTTCTCATAGCTGGATGAGATGATTTCAGAATGAGTGCTATCAAAAGGTGTTATTAAAAATGCTTTAATTAGAATTCTAACTCAGATGTTAGTTCCACATTTCGATTTCTGTTAATACTTCTGATCCTCACTATGTGAAGTTTAGTAAAGCTCTGCTAGGTGATCTTTGTGGTATCTATGCAGAACAACATAGATGATCGTAGTAGCCTCACTGCCCTTAGAGTCAATGAAAAAGCCTACAGTCAACATACCTGCTTTATTTTAGCCCTGTTGAGTGTCTGTCCTTTCTTTGCTTATTTAGTCAATTAATAATTAAATTGTTGTTTTATAGGTGTATCACAAACTAATGGATATTTCCCAGGTAGAGAAGGAAGTACAAAATTCCATCCATTTTTCAGTTATTTATAAAATGCAGATGTTAAAATTGTAAGTATTAAAACGTATCCTTCCACTTGTACTTTGATGCTTGATATTACAGAGGTAGGGTCAGGTTTTGGTATCCCATATGCCAGTAGAAAAATCTACAGCAAACATTAGTTTCTCAAATGGAAAACTAATGACAGTTTGGGTAATAACTGTCAAGCCTGTCTAGAGAAGAGCCTCAGCTAAAAAGTGAGATAGTTCTTTGGGAATGTGGCGAATAGTGCGTTGTACAGATATTCTCAGGTGAAAGAATTCAAGAGATTGAAAGACATTTTTGTATCCAACAGACTGGTTCAGTACACAAGTCGTGTATAAGAGAGTACAGATAAAGTGGGGAAATTACACCTGAAATATAATGCATGAATCGCGCATGAATTGCAAGGATGGGAAGCATAATACTTTTTAAACTTTTTAAATTTTAAAGACGTACAATTTTGAAAATTAGACTTCATAACAAAATCTTTTTTTTTCCCAATGTCTCAACACTTCCCCATTTTAAAAGTATTAATTATTTTCTTAGTAACAGTGGATTAACTTATGTTGACGTTATAGGAAAGGAGTTTTGCACACCGTTTTTCTTTGCTTCTGGAATAAAATTACCGTCTGAAATATTAATTCTTATGCTGGAATGTTCTTTGCACTTCATATCTGGCTGTCTCTGAGTAACTTACTTGGCATACTGAAGTAGGTTTTGTTGACTAGATTTTTTTTTTTTCTTTGATATTTCAAAATCCAGGTATCCCACTGATACATGGGACTAAGAGCCATCCATTCTAAAGTTAGGAGAGTTATTTCAAATTTTTAAAGCAATAATAATTTTGTGAAAAATTATGATCAATTCCTAATGTGTTGCAGGCAGTGGGACACCAATGAATTTCCAAGTGATGCCACTGCAAATCTGAATTCTGTATATGTACTTTTGAAACAATACGATGTACCTCCAGCATCTGTTCTCAGTGTGAAGTGAGTTTTACTTGTCATAGCCCTCTGAAAGTTGATGCTGAAGCTGATCCTGCTTCCACTGAAGTCTGTAAAAATTCCCATTGACCTTGAAGAGAGTGAACTAGTACTTAGTTACAATAGTTTGTGTTGCGTTAGTGCTTAGGTCATCTTAAAAAAAAAAAAAAAAGACTAAGGTCCTATTAGGCTTTATTAAAGAACCCAAGATTAAATATCTTCTTCCATATAGCCATTTGTATAACGTGATTAAATCTTTCCATAATCCTTTGTTGTTGATAAAATGAGATTTTTAAAAGGTCTTAGAATTGACAAGTGCTTTTCAGACTTTAGTTCATTTTTAGCTTTTCTTGGGGCCCTTCCCAATTCTTCAGCATAATTTTGAAATGCGGACTAAACTGAACTCTATTCCAGTAGTTATATCACGGCTGTTACATATGGAAGTAATACTACATTTTTACTTGTTAAGGTCAATCTTCTTTGATGGTATTAATGTCTCTCATTACTTCTCCAATCCCAGACAGTACACTATGCTCATTTGGTTATTTACAGAGATCCAAACATTTAGAATACAGTCTCCTACTGTGTTGTTCTGTGTTCTTAGTTCCTAAATAATTGACCAATGGATCTGACTGTTTCAAGTTGTGTGCCAGTTGACTGCATTGTATTTACAGAATTACTTGCAATCTTTATTTGCTATTTTGCCATCTTTTTTTGCTGCATACATTTCATTTTGTATTTTTTATGTTCTTCAGGAACAGTTTGTGCAAGGCTACAGTAGCAGTATACTAATTATTTTCCATAAACAGATGAACTTTTGTATTTTTCATGTAGCCAACTTTAATCTTTTTCCTTGTTAACTGTGAGCATTACTAGTATAATCACGTCCTCTACTACTCAGATGACTTCAAGGTTTTCAGAAGTATTGCACAAAATTACTTTCATATAGTGTTTTTCTAATTCCATAAAAGGGCAATATCAGATTCTCTGAAGTGACGTTTTTCTATTTTTAAAGGATTCCCTTGATTCTGGAATTAGCTCGTTTTTCTATGAAAGTAAACTGCATTAAGCTTGCATATGATTGTATACTTGATTTGAAGAGCGCTGGGATTACTGTAAGTATTAATTACAGTTGTTTGTGGTTTTTTTTAACAACATCCACCCCCATTGTGATTGTACTTCAAAAATAATACTGATGGTTCTGGGATCTTCTGTCTGTCTCTGTATTGTTTATGTATTTATTAATATAAGTAATTACTTGGGTAAGTGATCTATTCCTAAACTAGAGAGAAGATGTAAGGTCAGAAGGTAGGGTATATGTAGAATAGGGTAATTAGCAGTGCAGTTACTTTTGGCAAATAAATGTTAACTGTAAATTTTTGCTTATGTTTTTAAATGTTATCTGTTTGATTGGAAGTTAAATGCTGCCTGCAGGTTTTGAAGATTTAACCAGTTTACCGATTGAGATTGCAATTGGTCACCAAGACGTAAGCTCAAAAAGCAGTTAATGTTACATACATTCACTTTATGAGTACAATATCAAACTTGCAGAACAGCATATGAATTCTAATTTTGAGGAGAAAACAGAGCATTTGTCTGGAGCATGATTAGGGGGCTGACGGAAGGAGGAGTTCAAAAAAGGTTGCCAGAAAAAAAAGCCCCAAAGTTGTTATCTTTTCTGGAAAGTAGGAATTAAGTAGTATAGTTCTCTCTCATTGGAGCGAGAAATCCAGAGACGTTGTGCCATGAACTGCACTCCTTAATCCTTTCCTTTGTGTGGATCTTTTCTGATAGTCTTTGTTCCTAGAAATTTCCCAGTTTCCTTTAGTAGGAAAGATTCATTTTCCAGCAAACTATTATTTGATTTGCTATTTACTATCTTTTAATAATTTTTACTCTTCTGTAGTATTTTTATTATAAAGTTACTGTAGGGGTATTCTTAGATTAAAATTTTGTGTGGTCTCCCTAATAATTGGTCTTTCAATGTGTGTGCCCTTTTTGATTCTTATGTTCAGCTGGCTCTGAGATTTGTTTTTTCTGTTCCTTCCCAGTTGTCGTGGTTTAACCCCAGCTGGCAACTAAGCACCACACAGCCGCTCACTCATTGACCCCCGGTGTGGGATGGGGGAGAGAATTGGAAGGGTAAAAGTGAAAAAACTCGTGCGTTGATACAAAAACAGTTTAAAAAGAGATTAAAAAAAAAAATGTAAGGGGAGGGGAAAAAAAAACCCCAAACAACAGGGAGGAAAATAAAACCCAAGAAAAACAGGTCATGCAAATTAAAACAACTGCTCACCACCAACTGACCGATGCCCAGCCAGTCCCGAGCAGTGGCCCCCCCACTGACCTCCACCCCCAGTTTTATTGCTGAGCACGATGTCATATGGTCTGGAATATCCCTTTGGTCGGTTGGGGTCAGCTGTCCCAGCTGTGTCCGCTCCCAAGTCTTTGTGCACCCCCAGCCTGCTGGCTGGCAGGGCAGGGTGAGGAGCAGAGCAGCCCTTGACGCTGGGCAAGCGCTGCTCAGCTGTAACTAATACATCCCTCTGCTATCAATGCTGTTTTCAGCACAACGCCAAAACATAGCCCCGTACCAGCTACTGTGAAGAAAACTAACTCTATCCCAGCCAAAACAAGTATACCTGTTGAGAAACAGAACTGTTCATCACTGTATTCAGAAAATCAGTATGTTTTTCAGATACAAAAATGTATGAAAAAGTGCCTGTTGTGTTGTGATCCCCATGAGTAAATTTTTAGTTACCTAAAATGTGCATGTACAGAAATGTAAGTGGCAAATACTGCCAAACAAATTTCAAAATGTATTTCCAAATTTCTATTACAATGATCCTACTTTGAGTTACTTGTAATGTAAATTTTACTTATCCTCACTGAAATTGTTTTATTCCAGGTGTCTGCCTCAGGCCCATTTTTTTCTGAAAATTTCCCACAAGTCTAAAAACATGCACAATTCCATAGCATTCCACTGGAAGACGTGTTTAAATCCCCTAGATCAAAGATTCACAAGGATTTAGTTTGGATATTTGTATAGATAGTAACAGCAAGTATCCCTTCTGTGGCAGCAGTAGAGAAGCCTTGCTTCTATTCCAACCTTCTCTTCTCCCTTAAAGTTAGCGGGTGTTTAAGTGACCATCTTCAGATTGCCCAGCATCATTTTGACAGTGACCTCTTTGTGGTAGAGTGAGAGAAATCTCTATCGAGTTCCGGCTTCTTGTCTTTTGCCAAATACTGACAGATATCTCAGCCATAACATGAATTCCATCTCTTTATGTATTTGTCATTACATGATAGTGGTAGTTCTACATTCATCTAAGTTTTTCAAGATCTCATCTGTTTTCCAGTCATGGGGATGTTAAATTAACAAAGGTCATGCTGAGTGATTTGATAATAGTTTGTAATGAATGATGAATGGAGATGGCGCCTGGCTTTCCCTACTGCACCATATGAAACCAAATACAAAGTATGTTAGATGATCCATACATATAATTTGTATGATTTAATAGCCAGATCCTTCCTAAGGTGTTAAAAATCTAACCTCTTTTTTCACTTAAAAGTTGCACTACCCATTAAGATGAATCCTTTCTGTCTTGTCTAGTTCTTGCTTATTCCAAGCATGTATCTCTTTAATAATATTAGTGAGCAAGAATCTGCTAGAACTGAAATCAAATTACAGTATAGGAAAAATCAAGTGTACGCTGGTTTTCTTACTGCGAAGTCTGGCAATGAACAACTTTAAAAAAACTGGTAAAGTTATTTTGCAGCTTTGGCTTAGTAAGAAGTGACTGCTGCTCAAACAACAAATTCTACTCCCTTTTTATTGTTTCAGTTAATTAGCTAGTATAGTGGGATTTTCAGTAACAAAATATGCTGTATTAGTGTAATTGCATGGGTTTAATTTTCATTGTGTTCCTCTTTAATTATTAAAATTAGCATTTTGTATATTAATACTTCATAGGAGCAGGGGAAACTTATTGAAATAAAATGCCTGGAATGTGAATATGAAATAAAAAAAAATGGCACTAAATTTGTGGCTTATACCAAAGGAGTTGTTGAGGTATGTTCTTTAACATTAACTTTGAGAGAAAAGTAAAAGTTTTAATTTGTTAAACGTGGAAAATTGCATGGGACTTATGTGTCTTATTTACATTATACTAATCAGAAATTCTTTTAAACTTTATATTCTTTCTAATTCGGCTGCCAAGAAGAAAACAGGGAAAAATAAACAACAGTTGTATATTCCTCCCTTAAGTCTTCTGTCTGACTATAAAGGTTCATAATATTTTACTTTCCAAGAGTAAAGATGGTAGCATTGAGGCATGCAAAGGCAACACTCTCTTGTTTTCATATTTTACATTTATGAGAGGTGTTTTCATAGAATATCTCGAGTTGGAAGGGACCCATAATGATCATCAAGTCCAACTCAACTATTATTGCATGTTATGGGCAATTTAATATGAATTCTTATGTCAGAGAAATGCAGATTATTCCTGATAAATTGTCACACTGGGGAGGATTTTCTTAGATTTCTATAGTCAGTTGACTCAGTTATAATTCAGATCATCAAAAGTAGAAGCCTAAATTGTCAATACTATTAATGGGATTAGATAGATGCCTACAATGAGCAGTTTAGAACAGCTGTTAGAGGCACCTAAAGTTCCTAAAATGAGAAGTATGAAAATGCTTCATGGAGATCGATAGTGTTAGTGCATAAACTTACTCCTATCTATGACTGTTCTCATTTTGGGGTTCAGAAATTCAATCCACCTTTTGAAAAAAAATTGTCATGAATTCTACATATTATGAAACACTACTAATACTGCTTAAATAAAAAATAGGATATTTAGATATTTAAATAAATATTCCTATCACAGTGTATGCAGTTGTAGATTTTTTGTTTGATTTTTTTCTTTTTTCTTTTTTTTTTTTAATTGCATAACCTCTAAAAAGCATTTAATAATAGCAAGTGTCTCTTATTGTAGGTAAGGATTTGCTTTTAGATTTAATAGGAACCAAGTTTAATTGACAGTATTTCAAATCCCATTAATAATATTTCTTTTTTTCCTCTCTTACACTGCATTTGTAGCTTAGTATTAAAAAAAAAAAAAAGATAAGCCCTCTGAATTCACAAATATTTCACAATTATAAATTTCTGTTTATCATAAGAAAGGGGAATAGCTGACAGACTTCTGCCTGAAATATGTAGTAGCAGCATGGAGTACCTAAAATAAAGACTCCTTAGTTACCAATGCCTATGTAAAAATAAAGTTTTTATTAAAAAAAAAAAAAAAAAAAAAGTTTCCAAAGTCTGCTGGATGAGGGATTGCTTTCTATTGGAAACAGCCCTAAGATTAAAATTTGGAGGAACATGTAAGACATTGTATTCATTAAATGCAATATTTGCTAATTAATTTTTCATTTTTGTAGGCTCAGCTGGAATTGATAAAAAATCTTGACTTAACCTTAAAACATGCAGTTCAACTGGGAGATCCTGATGTGATTCAGGTTGTTTGTACAACCCAGTGGAATCTGTGCTTACCACTACTACAACACAATTTGCATCAACATGTGCGAAAGCCATTGATATCAGTTGCTGATGTTCTTGAAGAGATTGACAGGTAACTTTCTATTCTGTGTACTTATTTCATACTTTAAAAGGTCTAACAACTGAGCGTCAAACTCATTTAAAAGCTCAAGCTCTAGGATGTTAAGTGTCTTTGAAAATTTTCCACTAGCTTGTAATAAGGTAACATCTGCGTATTGTGTACATTTCCTCGTTAATCATTTAAATGTATGTTCCTTTTAGGCAAAATCTCACACTGTTTAATGGCCTATAGCAAATATTGAAATTTGTTAGAAACTGAAAAATACTACAGTTAATCAACTATAAGACATTGTAACTTCTATCAAAAGTGGCCTTTATCCAGTACATCATGCTCTCTCTGGGAGTTAATAAATACTTTTGAAAATCTGTTCACTTGATTTTCATATCTAAGTGGTAACTTCAGTGTGGTACTGAAAAAGAGTTCTGCTGATACACAAAGATCAGTTAGTCTAAAAGATGCATTGCTTCCTCATGGCTGTGTTTTCTCATGCAGGGTTAATGAAAGTAAAATACAGTTAAATTTTCTAAGTAATTTCATTAAAAAGGCATGATAGTGAAAATGAAAGAGACAAGTTAAAAAGGGAATCTCTATTTTCAAACAGGAGTCACTTTTAATTATTGAGTTTCACTTTGGGGTAATTTTTAGGTCTAAGAATTTTAGTTTGCCTCATTTTAACAGTTTACATTTAAATTCGTATTCCTTAGCATGTTGATTTTGTTGCGTTGCCAAGTTCATATGGAAATAGCTCGTATTGAAGAAGGTGGGGATAGAATAGAGGCTGCTGTGGAACATTTGCAAAAAGCTATACATCTGAACAACAGTGGGCAGTATCAAGAACATCTACGATTGACTTTTAACCGTCTTCGTTTGTGCGCTATGCTGTATAAGTCACCTGAGCGTCCAGAGGATCGGGCAGTAATGATGATTGAACAGGTAATCATGAAGAATAAAGTCAGTAGCTGAAATAGGTTTGCTTATTAAATTCTGGCAGAGGAAAGCCAGCTGTTTAGTAGAGCTGCATATTAGTACAGCCAGCATCAGATTGCTTTCAGGAAATTGGCATTGGTTGGTTGCCTTGAAAAACTCTGAATTCTCTCTATGGTGGTCATGCTACTTCACACTCTGACGATTGTGTAGAGGTTTTTTCCAGTTATGTTCAAAGCTTATTTCTTGGCGGGGGGGGGGGGGGGCGGGGTGGAAGCTATTCATTAGTAAAAATATCAGCAAAAAAGAGGCCTATTCATAATTGTCAACAATTAAGATTTCATTGCATGGAACAGTGTTTCAATTAATGAGGGGAGCAGTGGCCAAATAGCTACACATCCTGGCTGGCTTTAGAGATAAATCAGTATTATGTCACACCTACAAATGATGCTACATAATATAATCTAAAGTCACAGTGTAGTCATTGTCAAGAGTTATTGCATATAATTCTGTTGTGGTGCCTCAGCATCTGAACAAAAATCATATTGGCAACTGCTGATTAGTTGGCTAAAAGAAATTTCAGCTATACACCATTTTGGAATATTCACAGATATTAAGATATGTTCACTGAACCTAAAGTTAGTACTGTAAAGCTGCTGGTGAGTTGATATGTCTTGTTAAGACAAGAGTGAAGATTTTTTGTCTAGTTTTAATGCTTTTCCATGCAAGCTTACTCTGTTTAAGTGTTATTTTTAAAAAAACACTTACACCTCCTCTGACTTTGGCTAATTCTGAGTGGACTAGGAATTTTTTATATTTTGTAGCAATTCCTAGTTATTGCACAACGGATATGTTATTGTTGGTTTCTAAATAAATACTGTTCTTCATTTAAGAATTTATAACATAATCACAGGTTATACACTGAGGAATATACTGTAAAGATCCATGAGGAGAGGAGCATGAACAGTACTTTGTATTCAGTTATCTTTGATGTACTCATGTCAAGATCAACCAAAGTACTGCAGTCACTTTCAACAACAGTAATACTGCAGAAAGATGTGTAAGACCATAAACTCATAGAATGGGTTGGGTTGGAAGGGACCTTAAAGATAATTTTCCTGGCGGAAAAGGACCTGGGGGTGCTGGTTGACAGCCGGCTGAATATGAGCCAGCAGTGTGCCCAGGTGGCCAAGAAGGCCAACGGCATCCTGGCCTGTATCAGAAATGGTGTGGCCAGCAGGACTAGAGAAGCGATCATCCCCCCATACTCAGCACTGGTGAGGCCGCACCTTGAAGGCTGTGTTCAGTTTTGGGCCCCTCACTCCAAGAAGGACATTGAGGTGCTGGAGCGTGTCCAGAGAAGGGCGACGGAGCTGGTGAGGGGTCTGGAGCACAAGTCTGATGAGGAGCGGCTGAGGGAGCTGGGGTTTTTCAGTCTGGAAAAGAGGAGGCTGAGGGGAGACCTCATCGCTCTCTACAACTGCCTGAAAGGGGGTTGTGGTGAGGTGGGTGCTGGTCTCTTCTCCCAAGTGACAAGAGATAGGACAAGAGGAAATGGCCTCAAGTTGTGCCAGGGGAGGTTTAGGCTGGATATTAGGAAAAATTTCTTTCCTGAGAGAGTGGTGAAGCACTGGAAGAGGCTGCCCAGGGAGGTGGTGGAGTCACCATCACTGGAGGTGTTCAAGGAACATGTGGACGTGGCACTGTGGGACATGGTTTAGTGGGCATGGTGGTGTTGGGTTGATGGTTGGACTTGATGATCTTACATGTCTTTTCCAACCTTAATGATTCTGTGATCATCTAGTTCCAAGCCCCCTGCCATGGGCAGGGCCACCTTCCACTAGACCAGGTTGCTTAAAGCCCCGTCCAACCTGGCCTTGAACACTTCCAGGGTTGGGGCATCCACATCTTCTCTGGGCAACCTGTTCCAGTGCCTCACCACCCTCATGGTGAAGATACATGAAGATACACAATTCCTATACGTATTTTTTTGGTAGTACCAAGTTCTATGATCTGCATTCTGTTGTGTTTAGTAAATAAGATACATAAATAGGAATATAATAACAATTAACTTAATAACAATTAGTTCTTTTCTTTACGTAGGCTAAAAGGGTAAAACAGAAGGAAAATGTGAGGAAAAAGAGGTCCCTTCTGGTAAATGCAGGTCTTGCACTAGCTCCTGATTCATTTCAAATAGTCCTTGACAGTGAAAATGAAGCTAAAGGTAATGTATGTATGTGGGACTAAAAGTTACTACGCTTGACTTTGACTGCTTTGCACAGTCCTAAAGGTTGGACATAACATCTAGTGGCAACATGTAGAGTATTGCAATACAGGTGAAGTGACAGTTCTGCTGAATTCTGTGGCAAAGCTCCTGTCAATATCATTAGGGATCTAAGATTTATATTGCGATACTGGCAGAGGAAATGTTATTGTTTTCCCCTCTGAATTCATCTGAATCTTATTGTTGTGCTGTAGTGTGCTCTAAGTTTTGCTGTAATTTTACTTTCACTATGTGCAACTCCTGAATGTTCTTATCCAAGGTCAGTTTTAAGTGGTATTTTCAGAAGTTTCACCTCATAATATTCTGTGTTAATTACATACAATATTGGGTATTTGTTCTAGATTGTAATTGTATTTCTATTCTAAAGTCTTGCTTTTGAGAGATTGAATTTTGCACAGAGATTTAGGCATGAGTTCATTATTTACTTTCTAAAACAGGGATCGCAAATAGACATGTTCCTTATGCCACAAACAGCTTCCATTTGTGACTGTATAGTCTGTTGAAGAAGAGTGGACAGGGAACAGATTTCCCAGATTGCTTGAACTGTTTTATCTTATGTTGGCAATAAAGCAAGTGTGTGCCTAATTTAACTAACTTTCTGAGTACACCCAGTGTGCTCCCAGGGTAGAGATTATGCTGGAAGAAGGGAATGCTACAGGAGTCCTGTAGCTTACAAAGCAGCTTGTTCGTGCCATGGAAGGTCATACAGTTCTCTCATGCCATCTATTCAGCCAGGCCAAAATGTTTACCTTGCATATTCTCATTTCAAACTTAATCAACTGATGACTTAAAAGTAAGGGTGTTATTTAAAGAATCAACAATCCCACTTCATGCAGTATATTTAAACGTGAAAATTATTTTGTTGGAAAACATTTTCATACATGATTTAAGGTGATAAAGTGCATTATATTTGTGCAATGAAGAGAATTAAAAGCATGCATGTATTTCTACCTGCTCTTGAATTTTGAGCTGACAACTGTAAAATTATATCCAAACTTCCTCAGAATAAATTTTACTACACTTGGCCTTCCAAGATAAGCCATTAAAATGAGTGAGATTATCACAATATTACAATTATTACAATACTTTATATCTGTTTGACACACGTTTTGTAAAATTTTGTTTTGAAAGATTTCAGTTGCTCCTGAGGCTGTCATCCAAAGAGCGAGGTTTTTGCTTTTTCCATGACACTTACGTTACAACAAACTTAAACATGTTTATTGAAGGAGTAAGAAAATATATATGCAACTGTATTATTAAAATATACATAGGACAGGATATCAGATTTGTAGGGTTATTTTTTCTTTTAAGTTGCATAAGTAACTGTGCATCAACATTTCATTCTTTTTTGATGTATATGCTGGCCTAATTTAGTCACAGTTGTACCCATAGATCCAGAGAACAATGAACTTTTTTAATACACAATTCATTACCTACAACTTTACATGATATTACTGTCATTATACTGAACAATTTCTGTCAGTTGATCTATGTGTGTAATTAGGTAACACAGCCTTATCCTACGCTGGATAATGCATTGCAACATATTTTTAACAAGAATAGTAAGATACTATGCCTTCCTATTACATCCCCTAAGTGAATGTAAGCGAACCTGCGTATGTATATATTTTAAAGCCAGAAATACTTTATATTTATTGCTGCTATTATTTGGCAAATTTTTTGAGGATCAAGTTAAAACTTACTCAGTCTGCATTATGTTAGGTACCATCACTTAGATTCAAGTGAATGTACAAACTCATCGGATTTCCCCGTCACATCAAATTACTTGTATTCTAATGCAAAGCATCTCCTCTATATCATTACACTGCAAAAAATAATATCTTTTTGACGTATCTGTACCACTGGAGTAATTTTCTACCTCCGGGGGCCAGCTTGTTCCTCCCTTGCATCATTTTTCTCTGTTGGTTATTTCGTTGTTTAATATTTTTGCCCAATATCTTGTTGACTAAGTAAAACAAAAGTCAGTATTCTCAAATTAAAACAACAAACTTTAATATTGATTGAAAATGTGTTTGATTAGATAAGTGCTCTTAAAATTCAGCATGAATGTGAACTTTATGTATTACTTCATCTATTTACTCTTGACTGAGGCTAATTAGAGCAACGCATGTCCTGTCAGAAAAGAGGTATACTTGAGATATTTGGGTGCCAAACAAGCATAAATCAGCTTTTGTATGGGACAACTGTATCTGAAGATATAGGAAAAAGATGATAGATGCTGGTGGGGTGTGGGTTTTTTCATGTTGGTTGGTTGGTTTTGGGAAAGCTTGAAGGACTGAAAAAAGGGCTCGATTTCAAGTGTTTCAGAAAGTAGTTATGAATCAAATAGCATATGCTTCATGTGGATTTTTAAATCTCTAATACTTAAAAATTACCTTGAATTCCTTTTTCTTTGCTAAGTTTCCTCAGGTAAAAGTAGGAGTCAAATAAGCTACCTCTGTGCAAAAGCACAACATCATATTAAAAGCGTGGAGAAAGTTGTTGAACATTTGAAACACTTAAGAAATGAAAATGACAGAGAGAGGTAATTACTATAGACAAGAAGGGTCTCTTCTGTCTTGTGTAGAAGTCTCTAATGGGAAAGTTGCTTATTGCAGCTGTTAAGTTACTTGATGATACTTTGTAAGAGGCTGAAAACTTCAGTCAGACCTGGCAAAGCATTTAAGCATGTGTTTATGTCTGAAAAGTTCCATTACGTTCACATGGTATGCATAATTGTATTCTTTCACTGTTTCTAATCAGCTCTCTCACATGCACACATAAACTCACTTATTCTGTTGATATGAACTGAACACACAGAAGAATGAGTGGATTAAGACTGGAAGACTGAATAACTAGATGTCCAATTGCAACTTTGCTGAAGTGTCTTTTGAGGTCCTTGTACCACATCACATGGTACAACTTTTTTGATAAAGAAATGAAGTAGTCCATTCTGAGAGTCAGAAAGATTAATCTGTAGGACAATCACAGGTTTTGTTTTGACTATTTGTATATCATTTTATCATTCTTTATTTAAAAGGAGGTGTTTCCTTTATTTTGCTGCACTAAAAATTCCTGTGATGAAGTTTAAACTGTTGTCTAAAAAAGTCTAAATCCAAACTTGTTTTCAAGACTTATTTTGAAATTCTCAACATCATTTTTGAAGTGTTTAGTTTAGTTTATTCTGTAAGATAGATAATTAGGGGTGTCACACACATCTTGAAATTTCAGTATAGTTACTATCTAAACCAAGAATTTTGTTCCACTCTTGATGTGCTGAGGGGATTTTTTTTTTAAGTTAATGAAGTGGTAGCGTTATCTTTGCTACTGATAGGAAGTCTTCCATTTATTAATTTAATAGGTTTAAAATTTTATTTCTGTTGGCCGTCATTATTGAAATGATTTTTTTGTCGATCCTGAAATGTGGAAGATAATCCTGCTTATAAAGTAATTTTATGTGTGCTTTTTCTTTGGTAGAATTGTACTTTGGGCAGATTTGGCAAAAGTTGCACGTAAACAAGAAGTATGGGATGTCTGCCGCGCAGCATGCAGATTTTGTCTCTTGCATGATGATACTTTGTTTAGGAAGGTAGCAAAACCTAAAAAAAGTAAGTGAACAAGTTATTTTGAATGTTGCAAGAGGAACTTCTTCCTCATTTATTAGAGTTACTTGAAGGAGTCAGGCAATATTATTATTTTCTTCCCTCCCATTCCCAAAGTTCACTGAGACTCTTGTCTGCCACTGCATGTTGGCATACATGGAATATTCTTTCTACCTCCGAATCTAGAAATCAGTTAATACATTTTTCTGTTGAAACCATACTTTGCCTTCAGAAGTGTTTCACCAGTGCTAAAGAAAAGTACTTGTATGAAATGCATCTACCTATCTAAGAAAATAGGTTCATTCCCTAATGGTGATCTAGGGCCATATTATCCATCTCTGTCATACTTAATTACCCGAGGAAGCTGAAGAAAAATGGATTATCAGTCACTTGGTATAAGACTCACGTTGTAACATTTTTTACCCTTTATTCCCTTATTAGTGGTTCCTCTGAGATATCTGACATTGTTTGTGCCTTGTTCCTTGAGGGCCTGCTGAAAACCTACCACATATGTTAAGAGTTCTCACTCAGGGAAAGAGCACTTTAAAACCTCTAGCTGCTTTCTGACTTTTACATGTCTCTGTTATAGTTTTTTTTGCCTGGGAGTTTGTACAACTCACCTTTAAGAATAGATGAAATTCTAATACACACCCTGTTGGCTTTTTTTTTTTTTCCCCTAGCCAATGTTAATTGAACTAATCCCACATTTTTTCTCTAGATTGTTTCCAAGGTCCACTTAAAATAAGGCATTAATTTACCTGTTTTCTTTCACAAGTTTTGCATCTCCAGACTAGCCATGTTTCACCTTTCATCTCTTTTCCAAACTAAAGGGAAAAAAAAGCACTTACCAGAAACTCAGGGCAACCACACACCAAAAGCATCATTAGTAGGAACTGGTATGTAATTTTTTCTTTCACAAGTTTTGCATCTCCAGCGTAAAGGTGTTTTTCTCATACTCTGAACATTTACAGGGCTTTAAAATTCTATCTGTGTCACTCTAAATACTTTTCCTGGGTAGGCAGGAGATCAAGACACTTTTCATCTCTGTTCAGAAGTGTTTCAAATGGTTCAATCAAAGTTTGTTATGAGGTTACTGAAGTCAGTCAATGCTTTCAGAGGTAGAACTTCACTAGAAATTAAGCAGTAACTGTGACCTTGAAATAGAGGTCTCCATTCTCAAGAACTCTAGAGTGGCCTCCTGGAAACCCATTCATACTTTCGTTGAGTGCTGCATTTTTCTGCAAATGGAAAGGAAACAATGCTGCATTTGGTGGAGCAGTTGAGGTAATCTATTCTGAGCAGTTTATAACTGTGGGAATACTACTTGCAGTTAAATGAAATGTGAAGCTTGTAGATACGCAAGGCAGGAAGAGAAATTTATGATTGACTGGAGTTCCCTGAGAACTGTTGGCACCATTCATTTTCATGTTCCAATTAATTTTTCTTTACTACTACTAATTCTAGGATTAGTGGGTGAGAAAATTGAAAGGTTGTCTTTATATATATCATATTGAGGATAGGGCAAAGATAATTGTTGTAGTGTGAAGACTCTCTGCAGAGGCTTGCTGGGTTGTCAGGCCTGAATAAAGACAAATAATTCAAGATGTTCTAGAGTTACAGAAAAAGAACATACCAGTTCCTATTAATGATGCTTTTGGTGCGTGGTTGCCCTGAGTTTCTGGTAAGTACTTTTTTTCCCCTTTAGTTTGGAAAAGAGATGACAGATGAAACATGGCTAGTCTGGAGAAATAGGTGTGATTAGTCTAGGAACCAGGAGCAACCCAGTCAAATTATCAGGCTGTAGGTTTTAAGAAAACAAAAACTTTGCTTTTTAACAGAAATTAAAAGGTTATTTTGGAATATCGAAGTATGGTTTAAAAAATTAGACAGAGGCTAGTAAGTTAGATATATGAAAGAGTATCGAACTTGATCGGTCGAACAGAACCTCTGGTTCAGGAGATTACTTGGATGCAGATTCTGAAAAACTATGAAGATAGGCCAGGGAAAAAAAGTAGTTTTGTATATCCTACTTTTTATGCCTTTCCTCAAACACCCTCTATTGGCCAACAATGTAGAGGGAACCCACTGTGACAGCTTTTATGCTCTTAATTTGGGTTTATATTAAAATAATGTTGGTCCTTTCTCTTCGTTATTAAACCAAAGAAAAGTAATGCTATTTTTCTCTTTGTTGATGTGTATGTTGCCAGAAAGTCAACCCCTTCCATGATTTAAACACACTGAGGTTTTAGCCACTACATAATGTCCAGCGCTCCACTTCCACTGAAGCAATAAAATTGAACTAGAGGCCATGGGTTATATTCATATTAATGTAATTTCAGTATTCATGTTATGACTGGAGCAAGTTATTTGCTGTAAATATTGAAGTTTATGCACAAATGAAGCAAAATCACAGGTAACCAATACCTCAGCACTGCTTGAGAAGAACAGGTTTTGAGTGCAATAAATTGTATTGATAAAAAAAATTGAGTGAAATAATTGCAAATCTGTACTTGTTAGCTCTTTCTTGTGGATTTAAGAATGTGTAGGGATTTTTAAATTTTAAAATTAAGGTGATTTTTTTCTGATTTGCATGGTAATAATAATGGATTTATTTATTTATTTTTAGCACAGAAGAAGAGAGCTAGTACAACTATGATGGATGATGATCAAGGTGACAGCTTACCAGGAGGATCATTACTACCTGCTAAATCCTTCTCTTTTGAAAGAGATTTACTTAGAATATTAGCAGAAATAAGATTCATTAATGCAGAGGTAAATAAATTACACAGCTGTCATTCATATTTGTTTCATTTAGCTTTGTTTTATGTATAATTTTATGTATAAATCTTAAAGCACTGGAATTTTGAGTTTAATTATTGTCTATCTTCGTGGGAACTAAAGGAAGTAGTAGTTTCATGAAGCATCTTTTGCAAATACTGTGTGAAAGTAACTATAGCAATAGTTTCACTGCAGATGGTGATAACACTTTTTCACAAGGGATTCTATTGTAAATGTTTGACATGTGACACCGTATTTGTGGATCTTTAAAGTTCCAGCATGATTAAAAAAAAAATTTTTTTTCTTTTCTCAGTGAAGTTATTTAGTAAAATTAGCTAGAGACAATTGGAAGATTATGAAGTATTTTACATTGTATTTCATGTAGTTGTACAGGCCTGTACAACATCTGAAAAAGCATTTTGTATTTTTTAATTTTTGAAGAGGTAATGACACTAAGTCACAGTCTGTTTTCACAATGATAACCTGGGTAGCGAATTTATTTCCCTGTATCTTTCCAGGCAACTGTTCATTTATTAAGATTGCAGGGTATTGAACTGAATGATCATGCTGTACCCCCAGAAGATAAAAGCCAGTATCGTCCAGGATATGTTTCATATTTTCCTGAAGGTGATCCAGAATGGAAAACATACAGGTGCTTTTATTTAATATATAACAAGACCTAGGAACTCTGATAGATTGCTATTATCACACACAGATGATAATTGCAAAAGTTATTTCTTCTTAGCAAAATTCATTGTCACCAGATGCTTCATATTTTTAGGTAGTCATGGGTATGGGAAAAGGAAAAGAATCTAAAAAAAATAGTTTGAAATATTTTTTCTTTAGTTTGGTTTCATTCTGGAGTGTGCATTTTATTTTTAATTTAACATTTATTTCTCTGAAACTAGAAACTAATATCCCAACCTTAAAAACTGCTAAATCTGTGTTATATTGACATTTAGACCATGAAATTCTATATTTAAAAATACATTTCCCCAAATCAAAAACCTCTTTGTCTTGCTTTATAGCTCCTATAGCTATAACGATGTCAGAGTACCTGAATACATACAATTAATTCCTTCAGTTTGCAAAACTAGTCTGTTCCATCTAATCAGCTGAAATGACTAAGGGAGAGTATAACATAGCAAGTATCGGGGTTTTTTCTGGTCTCACACATTATTTCTTGCAAAGGAGGAGAGGGGGGCAGAATTCTGAAGATGATATTTAAACTCCCTTCTGTTCACATTCATACTAATATTAGCCTTACTGTGACAGTGGTCATGTCCTGAAAGAGTAGGATGTCAGAGTTGTGTTCCGAATTCTGTTCATTAAGTCTGAAGATTAAGTAAAGTTTCTCACACTGTCTGCTTGCAAGTGTTCACCAAAACAGGAAAAAGTATAAACTGATCAGAACCAAGGGACAAAGATGATGAGGATTCTGTTCCAAAATTTGCTACTAAGCTGGTTTTGAATTTACCCAATTAGATTAAAACCTCATAGGAAAAAAACACTTTAGTCTACTGTGTCCTGTACCATTTCTGACATAGTAATACCCTGTGTGAGTTTCTGCTTTTGCTTTTGTGACTTAACTGTGACCATTCTGTATGATCATTCAAGACTCTATTTTTAATATTGTGTTTTCTAAGAAATAAAGTTATTGAAAGAAAGTTATTGCATAGAATATGAAAAAAGATGTTATTCTATTAAACATGAATTTAGCATTTCAGAATGTCTGGAGATATCTTTGAGTATAAGAACACATGCAGTCATTAAGTGAAAAAGATGCCTCCTTAACACTTGAGTGGAACGCCTTACTTGTACCTGCATTCAAGTAGAGCCCTGTCATGGATATTTAATGATTTCTAGCACTGATGTGTGGATTCACACATGCATTTTAAAAAAACCACGTGGATGAAGCATGAACTATAGCCACTATTTTTTAAGCTAATAGCATTTGAGTGTCAGAGACTATTCATTTTATGTTGAAACTAATTCCTTTCCTGAGTCATCTTCTCATCCAAGTAAAATATAAGTTAATGGATGAAGACTTAATAAATGCAACTGAAAAATAATTCCATTTTTTTGTCATTGTTGATTGAAATGTGCTACTGCATATTTAACCTTATGATATAATTCCTTCTAGTGTTGAAGTTTTGAAATAACAGCTTCTTTATACTAATTTTGTAGTTTATGGATAGACTCCTTATCTCAGTATGCTATGGAAAACTTCCAACGTGCAGCCAAAATAGGAGAAGAATTGAATGAAGCCTGGATTGTTCATAATGCTGTGGTGTATATCTTAAACTACAATAGACATCTTATCTCTTCAGGAAGACAGAGGGAAATTATTGAGTATCTGCAGACTCTTCTTGAAGCCGTCAAGACTGTTGGGCACAATGGGTAAATTCAGATGTTTGATTATGAACATGCTCTTTTTTTCTAAACCAGAAAAATATTTTTACAAACATTGCAAATCACTTTGTGCTGTGAAAGACTCTTATTGCTGGCTTTTTAGTAGTAGTAGGACTTTGGTATATACAGAGTGGTTCAGAAGATAAATTTAATTTTGTGGTGTGAAAATGACTTTTTAATCCTTTCTATTTGTTCTTTGTTACTATTCACTATAAGCCATATTAACTTTAAACTAAGCAATATTAATTTCTCTTCATTGTGGAATAGCAACATGTGCATGTGAAACAGCATTTTGTTAAGCTAGTCAGAAAGAATCAGGAAAATTTTCTTAGCCTGTGAGTTTGCAGGACAGCTCAAAATGTGTTTGCTTGCTGTCAGTTGTTCTGAAGTTGAATTATATTGTAAATATAGTTCGTTGTAAGTATTTCTAATCAGAGTAAGGTGGTTACTACTGGTTCTGAAATATAAGAGAAAAGAGAGGGGAAAAAAAAAGGGAATGTGCACATTAATAAACCATGAAAATGGGAATATAGATTCCACAGTGGTTTAGGGAAATCCTGTTCTGTAGTAAATGCAATAGGAGAATGATTGACAATGACAAGGAGATGGTCAAGTCAAAGTCTGACTGTGGGACAAAATCCTAGACTTTTTAGCACATTATTGGGAGTGACCTCAGCACTAGGCAAACTGTTAGGACCAGCAGCAAAGAAGGCTCTTTTAACGGTATTAGAGAACAAAGCTTAAAGTGCACTTTGTGCAGAGGTGAAGGCTGGTAATACCTGCTTATTAATTCTCATATTTGTATTAACATGTATCAGCAATAATCTTAGTCATAACTCAGTTTGTGTTTTCTCAAAAAAGAAAAAAAAAAGTATTTCCATCTCAGCAGTTGCTTGGCATGAAGAGTAAGTAATACAGTGTGATAAATAAGTGGTTTTATCTGAGGGGTTAGGCTTAGGTTAATTTTTTAGGGAAATAGTTATTATTTTCATGCATAGCAGCCCACTAAGAAAAAATTCTATTTTAAATGTGTTTGTCTGACATAAATATGATTTTTTTTTTTCTCTGTGAGGAAATAGAAGCTTCAATTATAGAAAGAGCTGAAAAAATATGATGTAAACTATGATAGCTGGTTGTGGTTTTTTGTACTTTTAACCATTTTAACTGCTCTTTCAATGTGAAAATTTTTTGTAACATCCATAATTTTGCTTTCTAAGAAAAATATAGATTTTCAAGTAATGTTTATTACTTGAAAGTAATGAACTTTATTACTTTCCTCTTACATCTGTTGCAGTATGCACTTCTGATTTTTGTTTTCTTCTGCAGAAGTACTGCGATTTTATTGATGCTATGTAATGCTTTGGCTCGGGGCTTAATTCTTTGTTGGATTCCAAAGCCAAAACTTGCTGAGAAGAAAAAAAAAGATGCAGCAACAGACAGAAGCAGAAAAGCTGCAGCAAAGAAACATGAAAAAGCAAATGTCATCCAGACTTTTTCAGTAGATCCCAGTGGACTTCCTGATATCAAAGCTGCCTTAGAGGTACAAAGCCCTCATTTTTTTGTAGTTTTTTGGTCTGCTGTCGTATATTACAATTCAAATAAATTAAATTGTAGACATTTTTGCAAAAAAATAAGCTACCACCTTTTACAGTTCCTGCCACCACAGGTCCTCCCCAAATGCACACTGAAGTTCCTTATCAACTGGGGCTGAGTACTGTAACTTCTATTTGTTATATGGGTTGACTTCATAGAGATGCATGTGCAATGATTTTAAAATAACTAATGGTTGGCATGTTCCGTACAGAGAGCTTTTCACATTTCTCCTGTGTTTCAGTCTTTTTTATTTCTTCTTCTTGGTGTTTAGATTTGTGAATTTGCCCTCAATGTGACAACTGGAACCATACCTAATGAAACAGTACCTATTGCTGCACAACAACAGATCATTGCTACATGGGTGAAAGCAAAACAGTTAAATCAGCAGCAGATTGGACATAAACTTGGGACTGAGGAAGAGGTATTATTTCTCTGAAATACTACATAATGTTGAAACTTTTATTTGAACAATTAAAATTAAATTAATGAGTTCATTTAATAATGACTGGTATTATGAATGTGTATTTTCTTCTATATATTTGAATACAATGTGAAAATAAATTTTGGCTGCAGTTCCCATAAATCTTCACTGAATACAGCAAATTTTTCCACATTGGGCATAGTGGTGAGTCTACATTTCTTAACTCTACCTTCTGTTTTTAGCTGCCAAGAATAACTATGGCGATGTTTGTCATATGATAACTGTATAACAAAGTTTGTTTTGAATTCATACATTTAAAGTAATGAAATGGCTACACTAAAAATGTTAAGAAAAATCAGCTACATTTATATCAACATTTAATATGGTCTCTTTATATCTAGAATATGGACTTAGTAAGTTGGAAATTAATATTTTATTCCTATCTTTTTGTTTTGTGTATAAAACCAGAATCCCTCAGTGATATATGGAATTTTACATTCATTGTATTGTTGCTATATTTTTTTAGTGTTGAAACTGTAGTAGTTCAGAGTTCACAATGTTAATTAAAAATAAATAAATACATAAAATCCCCCATTTTAAGGACACAATAAAGAGAGGAAGACTTGCTTAATGCAAATTGAGGTTTTCAAACATAGTTATTATTACCTTGTCATCTCAATTAATGTCCTTAATAATGTTTACTTGCAAACCTGTTAATGTGAATTTTTTATTTCTGCTTAGAATAATGATGGAACACAAAATCCTACAACAAGAATTCTTGTTGGTCTAGAAATGTATTCGTGTAATGGCTTGGGTCTCATGGATTTCACTGTTCCCAGCTTATCTCAGGTATTTAGTTTTGTTTTATTAGCTCTTGAGTTTTAAGAAATTGCATAGTATAAATGTGACTTCCTTTAAAACTTTCCAAGAGACTGACTAGTTATGACAGGTAGAAGATTTTCATGACTGAATATTTTCATTTATCCAAAAACCAGATCGCATTAGAATACCAGTATTAGAATTATTCCCATGTTGCTCTAACAGATTATTTCCATAACCATCAGATGAATTCTGTACAGAACCATACTTCTGACCTTTCATTTTTTGTGGAGAAAACTTTACAGAATCATAGAATCGTTTAGGATGGAAAAGACCCTTAAGATCATCAAGTCCAACCATTAACCTGACACTACCAAGTCCACCACTAAGCCATGTCCCTGAGCGCCATGTCTACATGTCTTTTAAATACCTCCAGGAATGGTGACTCAACCACTTTCCTGGGGAGCCTGTTCCAGTGCCTGACAACCCTTTTGGTGAAGAAATTTTTCCCAATATCCAATCTAAACCTCTCCTGGTGCAACTTGAGGCTGTTTCCTCTTGTCCTATCACTTGTTACTTGGGGAAAGAGACTGACACCCATCTCATTACAACCTCCTTTCAGGTAGCTGTAGAGAAGTGGATTTTAGGGTTTGTGTTGGAAGTATTCAGAATTTCAGCAGAAAACTTCACATTATAGTGAATTTACTTTTAGCAGTTGCAAGGTAGAACACAACTTCAATTTGTTACTATTTAAAGAATTAGATGGCTTTTTGATGAGTCTTATATGAGGCATAATTTCTTAAAGTACTTGCTTTTGATCAGTCTTCCATGATTACTTATGCTGAATAGTGCCACACTTCTCCTGTGATCCTGTTGGTTAGCAGGCTATTCAAGAGGAATAAAGGTGGTGTAGAAAGGTTTATACCCTGTATTTTCAGAACAGTGAGTTGTAGTCTTATCTGATTACCACATTTATAATTTCTACCTCCCGTGAAAGGCTTTCTTAAAGGACTAAGATGTATTTCCCCATTTAGCTAGGAATCTGGTGACATTGTCTAACACTTTTGTTAGAAGTCCATCTTTCTAAAGACTAGGATCTGGGTCCTTACATATATATATATATATAGGTATCTAATTCTAGTTGGTCTACAGATTTATGCGTTAGCTTTAGCTATTACTTCAGTCACTCATTTTTGGAGAGCAGTATTGTAGTATCCTCATTTTGACCAATTCATTAATAATTCCCATTATCTTAAAAAGATGGAACTTTCTGACTGATGCATGCAAAAGCAAGGAAGACATTTAGATCTTATAATGAAACTATATATGGAACACCGTTGTTGTAAAAACAGTTCTATCTCCCATTCTTACCTTTGGCTTAACTAAAATGGGCTTTGAATTTCAGAAGTCCTGTTCCACTGATTTTTGGAAGAGGACTGAGGACATATAAGTCCTGGCAGATACTGCTGGTCAAAAGGCATATGCACAACTTCCAGCTGGATTTACATACACCTCTGTTGTATAGTTTGATTATTCTTGTAACTCTTTGGTTTTTTAGACTGTTTTATCACATACTTGTTCCATGTCCAGGTGGGTTGTATGGAAGGTGTCGGGAGTTTCCTGAAGATGTCGGGAGTTCCCCGATGCCAGGAGTTGACCGACGGTTCGCGGCTGAAGGAACAGATGCGTCCGACTCAATATGAGTGATAAAGCATAGTTCGACTTTATTATTCAAGCAACGCATATTTATACAGTTAGACCTAATACGCGCCTACTTGTCAGATCCTAATTGGCTGAGCCTAAAAGTTACTTTTGTTTATGTTCTTCTACTTGCAGTTTGAGCCTAACAGTTACTTTTGTTTATGTTCTTCTACTTGCAGTTTGAGCAGCTGTATAACTCCCTTCTACTTTGATCATAACTTCTTGTTATCTACATCCTCATTTCTCAAGGACGCCCAGTCCTTGCCACGTAGCCCTTATTTATTGCTTCATTTGTAATTTTCCACAAGCCCGACTTTGTCTCTCTCAGAACAAGCTCTGATCCATCAGCTGCACAGGACCACCCCAGTTTCGCATCCTGCCTTCCCACAATTCCCCCTTTTTCTTTTTGTATGAGGAGAGCTTGACCAAAACTTTTTTCCACTAGCCGGCGAAGACATGACATAACACAGCTTAAACATAATATTACTACTACTACGATTATTAAAAGCATAAAAATACTTTGTAACAGTCCTTTGAGCCGTCCGTTTAGTGAAAACCACTCTCACAACTGGTTCAGCCCAAACAACCCCACCTCTTCGTTAATCTTTTGAGAGTGATCAATCAACTGTTTGATTTGTCTATGTATCGATTGTGACTGATCTGCAAGGTCCATACAACACATACCGTCAAATTCATCACACCCATGGCCATGCGCTAAAAGCAAAAAATCAATAGCCATGCGGTTCTGCAATACTGCATGCTGCGTTTCACGTAACTGTTCGGCCATTGTCGAAAGAACTCTGCTTGTCAGGTTTGCCTGTTTCACCACCCAACAGGACAGGGACTCTAGATTTTTGTGGGCTCGGGCTGCAGCTACTCCCGGCGTAAAGAGAGATGCAAATAGTACCTCCCACCTATTCCATAACTTTACCTCATCATTACAATCATTTTCTAATTGCTGAGCTGCGTTTCTCTTCCACCGCACTGGCCTTATCGAACTGGGGTGATGGTGTGGTAGAGCCAAGCTAAGGCGCCCTATAGTACACGGGCCTCCTACCAGTCTTGGTGGAATACCAGCCCACGCCCGATTCCCACAAATCAAAAACAGTCCCGTGGGTAGCCTCCTAGGGTACACAGTACCAGGGTTGGGGTATGATATGTTCCTCACCCACTTGCTACACCATTCTGACCAGTTCCCTTCCGGAGAGACCCGCGTCTCCACTGTAGAGTCACACCCGGTGTTGTCTTTTTCACGCGCACAGCCCCACTTTGTAGCATTTAAATAAAAGCAATATGAGGCTTTTAATGCATCCACTAATTCAATTTCTGCCGGTTCCGGACCGACAGGGAGGCAATCATCCCAGTTATCATACCGGTCGAGCCACCCTTCGGTAGTATTTGCAAACCTCCCAGAAATTCCCCGACCAGATTTATTCAACGGAGCATTCATTTCATTAACAGTTTGAGTCACTGTTCCCCAGTCCGAGTCATTCAATGGCACTCCCACTAGACAAGTGATGAAAGGCACACTAGGGGACGCCAGACTCGCACAAAAGGTCGTAGTATTCAATTCTCTGGCCAGGGACACCCATACATTCTGTTTTATGTTAAACGCCGCCCTTGGCAACCCGTCCAGGACATCAGTCCAGATTAGGATTAGCGTGAGACTCCACAGGATCGTCATGATTATTTCTGTTGTCCGACGTCTCTATCACCGCTCTGGTCCACTTCGCTGGGATCCACTGCGTACATTCTACTGCTGTTGCCAGATCCAGTCCGAGGCTCCCCCTTGTGGCGGGTTGCAGGGCGCCATCAGAAGTGGGTTGTGATGAGATACAGTCGTCGGTTGCGGTTGGGTTTCTACCTGTGCTGGGGCCGCCACTGTTGTCGTAGCGCGGCGACCCTGCGCGCTCGGCTTGCCGTTTCCCGATCGTCGGCAAGCCCTGGTATCGTGGTTTGAAGAGTTGCAGCTTTCACACCATACTTGATCCACTCGGCAATCACGACGATGATGACCCTCTCTGCCACAGCGGAAGCACTGATTTCCCCGACGAGATGGAGCTCGAAACCGTGTGTCTTCTGTTCGCAGCGGGGCTAGGGCGGCAAAGGCTTGCCTCTGTGCCTGTATGATGTCTTTCCCTAACTCCCGCACTGCTTCTACTAATAACGCCTGAGGCCCTACTGGTACTCTGCTCATTTTTTCTAACATCTGTTCTATGGTAGCATCAGCTGGCAGTGTCAATATCATCTGTTTTGTGGTAGAATTAGTATTCTCCATAACACACTGTCGTAACAATGCAGCTTTCATCCATCCCGGAACATCGGATTGGTCTATTGCGGCAGTCACACGATCAACAAACCGCGCAAAAGGCTCATCCCGCTCCTGCTTTATGGCCATATATGACGGCGCGGGTTGGGCAGTCTTTACATTTTCTACCGCTGCCCGTGCTGTCCGCATAGACTCAAGACAACAATCCGGGCCCAGTTCAAGCTGCGAATTAATGGTTACAAATGGGCCCGCACCCATTAGCTGTTCCACTGTTACCCCCTGTAATGGATCTTGGGGGTTCCTAGGCTGCTGCACAGACCACTCACAGTGCCTTTGCCAGTGAGCTTGCCACAACAGTAGTTGTGACTGAGTCATAATCATTCTCATAATTACTTTGATATCTTCGGGACATAACACCATTCCTCCCCAAATATAATTCAGCATTTGCTTAGTAGGCTCACTATGTAGCCCAGACTCGTTGACCGTGTTGCGTAATTGCGAGAGCAATTTCCAATTTAGCATACTGTGATGCCCGCGTGTATGCCCCTGATCGTCCTGCTCAAAGACCACGGGAAATGCCATAGATCCCTGACACAGGTCCGTTAAAACCCCCAACTGATTCTCTTCTATTGCCTCTCCCATTATTTTTCTCCAGTCCACTCTTCTCACCACTCCTTTCCTCCTTTCTCTTTTGTCTCACTACATCCTTCCTGTGATGAGGGCGGCTCCCCTCCTTCTGATGTCTTTTTTTTTTTTTTTTTTTTTTTTTTTTTTTTTTTTTTTTTGAGACTTGGCTGCTTGCCGGGATACGTCCCCAGCATGTCGCAAATTTGACTTATCAACCCCGGTCACTGAGACTGGTCCCCAGCAAGGTGGACCGGGAACTTTGCTGTTGTTAAAAAGCAAAGAGCTCTCGCCGCTTTCCCTGGGAGTCATCTCCCTCGCTCCTCCCAGCTTTTCCGTGGCTACGGCTGCAACATTCCGCTCAACCTGATATCGTTTTATAGCATTTATCACGTCTCTCCATGGTTTCATTAACTTCTTTGCCATCTTATCCTCATCTATCACAAGATCCCACAGCACATCGCCCAGTTTCCTCCATGCTGATACTTCAAATAACGAGTCTGTTGTAGTAAAACACGACTTCTCCCGCCCAAGAACAATTAAACCAGCTAAGTGCTTACACTCTACTCCCCGCTTTTCTAAAAAGTGCTGTAATAAATCTAGGGCTACTTCATACTCCATAACCGGTTATCCTGCACTACAGCAACGGTTATCCTGCACTACGGCAAATAAAAGCAATATGTACCTTACCCTGCAGACAGCAAGCAGCCTTTACCCCTGTAGCCCTCGCAGAAATGGCGAACTAGCTAGTAGCTCAGGTCTTCGGAGACGACACACCGACGGTAAAAGCAGTCATAAGTCGCTCTTGACCCCCCGGTCGCTGCAAACCGGTGCCCCTCTGCTTCAGCCGCCCTTTGCCGGTCCCTGTTCGGGTGCCAGATGTCGGGAGTTTCCTGAAGATGTCGGGAGTTCCCCGATGCCAGGAGTTGACCGATGGTTCGCGGCTGAAGGAACAGATGCGTCCGACTCAATATGAGTGATAAAGCATAGTTCGACTTTATTATTCAAGCAACGCATATTTATACAGTTAGACCTAATACGCGCCTACTTGTCAGATCCTAATTGGCTGAGCCTAAAAGTTACTTTTGTTTATGTTCTTCTACTTGCAGTTTGAGCCTAACAGTTACTTTTGTTTATGTTCTTCTACTTGCAGTTTGAGCAGCTGTATAACTCCCTTCTACTTTGATCATAACTTCTTGTTATCTACATCCTCATTTCTCAAGGACGCCCAGTCCTTGCCACGTAGCCCTTATTTATTGCTTCATTTGTAATTTTCCACAAGCCCGTCTTTGTCTCTCTCAGAACAAGCTCTGATCCATCAGCTGCACAGGACCACCCCAGGGGCCTGCATCCTGCCTTCCCACAGGAAGGTACAGCTGTAAGCATGTCAGTGCTATAGAAAAGAGCATGATAAAAACATGAGATTTAAACTATTTTTTTCTTTTTTTTTTTCTTTGGTTTTTTTTTCAGTTAGTGAAATTGGCTTTAGAATGCAGTTGGTCAGATTCCTTAGTGGAGTTGCAGACACTGACACGGCTTACATATTTTGCATATGTATCACATGACTATGAAATAGTGATGACTTGTTCCAAAAGGATCTTGCAATCAGATGAGAATTTTTTCAACAATAGAGATGCTAAAGAATATGAAATGTAAGTACACGGAATTTTGCATGATACTGTGGTATACTTGAACTAAGTTTTGAAGAAAGAGTGTGTAGGGTAAATGCATCTGACCACATAATCAAAAGTGAAAGAATCTTTTTTGCAAAGAAACTGTACAGTTAGAGGCGAAAGCAAAATTGCTTCTGCTGACTCTGTCATTACCAGTTACTTTACTACTGCAGATGATGTTTGAACTCTGCAGCATAGCCTGAATAAAAGGTGAGATCCAGATCATAGCTCTGGACCCAGCTCAGGAAGATATATGAATTTTGTTACCCAAGTGAGTGAACAGGTCATATATACATGCGTTAGAGTCCTGGGGAGCATTGCTTTTCTGAAATGGTGTGTGGCAATCATGGTCTTTTCACACTTTTATGATTTCCAAGCAGAAAGTAGCTTATTCTAGTTCTTCTGCTGATGCAAATTTCTTCCAATGCTGAACTGGCTCTAATACACAAAGGGTCCACGCAGTTCATGGAACAAGATGTAGCTGTGAATAATAGGTGATAGCAGCTACTATATCCCAAGCGCTGGTGTCAGGTACTGCTTATGGTCTTTATTACCACCTATGCATATGGGTGCCATGGGAATGTAACTCATTTCTTTAAAAGCCCAGTGTCTTACTTAACTGGTAATTTAAAACTTTGATCTCAAAGAAGAAAAGAAAAAAAGGTTTTGTATATAAATGGATCTGTTGGTGGAGTCCCTTATTCTAAAAAAGTGATATCCTTCAATCCTTCTATTTTTTAATTTAATTTCCTCCAAAACCAGAATTGTAATTTTATCAAAAGAGGAGGGAATGAACTCCATTTAGTAACAATTTGTTGGAATGTAGGAAGTTTGAAGTAAACATGTGAAACACTTCGAATATAATTTAGTGTTCATTTTTCTCTCTGAAAAATAATTTCTCGTTTAAAAAAATATTCTGCTCTTTGAAATTCATGGTTGTTTGCTACATGGGGAAAAACATGTAAAACCAAATAAAATGTCTTAATATGAAATATATAGTTTCAGAACATTACAGAAATTGAGAAAATACTTGCTGCATATCTAGCAATCTGCAAGCTAGTGAATGATGAAGTGCTTGATTCTTTGATGAACAAATGTAGTCATGGATTGTCAATGCTGTTTCCAGAGAAATTGAAGATAAACTTAGTCTTCCCATGGTAAAGCACAACTTCAGGACAAAGAAGGGTTAAATATTTATTTTTAACTTGTTGTTGTTAACTTGTACTGTAGAACACTGGTGTCCTCTCGTGGACACAAATCATAACTGCATGATAGTTCTCACCACAGGGTAGGAACTAGGCCAACTAGAATGTCTACATTTCTGTATATTGATGCACATTGTAACGAAGATATTTTTTTAAAAAATTGCACATTCTATTACTTCTCTTCTTTAAAAATCACTATTAACCAAAGATATCAAATTTATTTACTTTTTTATTTTTAACTGATTAAGTGCTGGGACTGAAATCTACACTATTTTCTTTTAAATGTAGTGGAATATGATCCAAATCAATTTCTCCAGAGCCCTTTGCATACTTTACCAGACATAAGTGAGACCAATTCCAAAAGAAAGTATCAAAAATTGTCTGATTTTCCCTATTCCTGTTTTTAATTGCTTGCCACGTGAGTTTGACTTTGGACTAATATTTTGTTTGATGTACAGTAGTGAATAATGGGGAGAAAACCCCAAATCTATTTTCTGCCCTTGCTAAATGTAGATAATAATCTTTAAAATCTGATTTCACAGTTATTTTCATTAGAGCTGTGAAAAAGATATTTTATTTCTGATATCTTTTCACAAAATGTTCAGTTTTAAAAATATTTTCCAATTTTAAAAGAAAAGTCAGGGGAAGCATTTGTAATTTCCAAAGCTAGGGAGATCTATTTAGTAACAACTTGAAAGTATCATTAATACGAACTGGTATGTTCTTAGACTGTGAGATTAACACTTCTTCAATTATTTGCCTTTATTCAGGCCTGGTAACAGAGTGAGACAAGAAATGTTAAGCACTACTGCCTGTATACAAGGAAAGAGTATAATGGAAAATTTGTCTGGAAGAAAACATCTGCATGTAGCAGCATCAAAAGCCTTTGTTCAGAGTGCCAGGTATGTTTTACTTTGAGAGAAGACTAATATAAAACAGACTAAAATTTGATTTACAGATCTGGGGATCAACATATTCTCTCCCAAGACTGATAATTAAAGACTGATCATTAGAAGGAGAGTGATGAATGAAGTTAGACTAGCCAGTGTAAAAGAATTCTAAGGTGTTATCATGTTGTGGATGAATCTGTATTTTTTTAAATTTGCATGTTATGACAAGCACTTTTTCAGGAAGGACTGAACATGTATTTATAACTCAACACATTCCAAAAGGGAGACAAAAAGTGGTGAGCAAAAACTAGACCTTAATAAGTCTAGTATTAAGATGTAAGGTATGTAAGCATGTGGACTCTAAAAAATCATGAAACTGTGGGAGAAAATGACAAAGATCGCCAGATTAAAAAACTATTTTTTTTTAAATAGTGAAACTATTCAATGGGTGATTGTTTAATACCAATCCATAATTTTTAGCTAAATTCTAAAGCTTTTGCTCACTCATATGAGTATTGTGTTGTATCACAATCTGGAGAATTACTTAATTTTATTAATTCAAAGTAACATTTGCATGGAATATGTTCAAAACAATTTGAATGCAGCTAGAGGCATTTGGGTTATATTCTTGGGTTACAGTGGTACTGTACTATGCAAAATCCATAACATTTTAATAATCGTTTCATTCTATTTTGTAATGTTTTTAGAATGAGAAATGAACATAATAGGAAGCCAAAAAAGTAGATTATTCCAATAAGAACATTTCAGGTAGATTTCTACTGTTTTTTTAATGAAGGCTCTTGAACTAAGTTTACACAGAAATACAGTAAAACCATCAATGGGGTACTTGTTTATTGCTACTTCTGCTGAAGGTGTTTTGCATATAAAAATGGATAATATCTTTTGTATGAATCTCATATGCTAACCCTTACTGCTGAGATTATATAAGGTGGTGCCTAGATCAGGTAAACCGGGATGTTTGTAGAAGTAAAATCCTTTATTTTGGCTAGAATGTGATTGTTTTCCTTCATTAAGCTGTACTTTACTTTCTTCAGGTATGCAGGTGAAGCCGGAAATTATTCCCTTGTAATGTTTGCAGCTAGACACTTTTGGAATGCATGTTTACCTTTGCTAAGTTCTCCACATGACAGAGAGCAGTTTAAAGAACCTACTGAAATAATTCTTAAGAATATAATTAAAGCAGAATCTAAAAATAAACAGGTAAGAATATCTAATAGGGATTGTTAATTGTGCTTGTGTTTAGTGATTGGTACTGATGATAAAGAAGAATTTTGGTTTGCTCTGAAGCTTTGGAAGCATACTTCAAGATACCTTTCCTAAGAGGGGAAAGTGACTTATTTGTCATAAACACATACATGGTTTCTTACCTGCATTCACACAGCACACATTCACACATACAGGGAATCATATACTCTTTTTTTCCATTTGGTGGTTCTTCTGGTTTAAGACTTGCAACAGTTTTCTTCAAAATAATTTGCTGTCTGAAGGTCTGTAGTGTTTCACTTTGTGAAGCTTACAAAAGGGAATGTTTAGAAAATATTCAAAAGAAAATCCAGAAAAAAGTCTGTCACTTCTGGAAAGGATGATAATAGATCTTAAAACACAAACTCAGGAAAAAAAAAGTAACTGAATTAAGGTTCCCCACACCTGCAGATTCAATTTTGTCTTCTACCTGCAAAAAGGAATTTTTACACTGCATATCTTCAGTTTTTTAACAGACTATTTAGACTACTTTTGGCAGTAGGAAGGAGTTATAAATCAAACTGTGCTGGGATTCTGTGATAAAATTAAATACTTGTTGATTATGAACAGTATGTGTAAACTGAAGAAGTCAGTCCTTGGAAACAATAACACATCTCACCATATGGCATTTCTTCCGCACACTGAAACATCCCTACAGATTTACAACTTTTCCTACTTCAAAATTCCCCGGAGCTGATCCGTTTCTCTTTCTACGTTTGATTTACATGTCAGTGAAGCTGATGTGAGTTTTCCTGTGTGTTTCCATGGGCACAATTTCAATAAGAGCTTGAAGGGTTTATTAATAACTCTTGCATTCAAGCTCAGTGGTACCAATGTGAGTCTGCATCTCAGGTCATCAAGCAGTGTAGTACAGGAATAGAAAACTTAAATTTGATTTTTCCTCAAGCCATGTATAAATCACAGATAATCAGAGATGGTGACTGGTCTGCTCGATTCTGGGTGTGTACGAGACAGAACTGATGAGTACACTGTGTACTTGGAAGCACAGTGAAGATTGTAAACTTAATGGAACTTTGACAGTGTTTGGATATATAACAGTAATTGCCCATAGGCACAGTTCTAAAGGTTTAGTTATTTGCAGAGATGATACATTTAAAACCAACAAAAAGGAATACTTAATTATGTGTATATATAGTTAACTCACTACCACAGTGCATTTTCAGAGTGAACCCTTACTAAGTTGTATTAAAAAGCAAGACGTTAATGTAGATAATGAAAGTATACAGTTATAGATAGCATAGGCTTTTTATGTCTGAAAATGTTAGTAGTTCTTGTGAGTTAGACTATATAGTGACTTCTGATATTAGTTAGAAAAAAATATTTCCTATAAACAGAGCATTCTATATTTGGTTATTTCCAGAGTTATTGATTTTTTTTTTTTTCTAATATACTGTAGTAACCATTGTAAGAGGCAGGAACTGGTCTCCAGTGATCCTTGATCAGGCTAACCCTAGGCAATTTTTAAATGCAGTCACATCTGGAGAGGCATATACTAGAAGACCATAGAATCACAGAATGGTTTGAATTGGAAGGAACCTTAAAGATCGTCTAGTTCTAACACTCCTGCCACGGGCAGGGACTTCCACTAGACCAGGTTGCTCAAAGCCCCGTCCAACCTGGCCTTGAACACTGCCAGGGTTGGGGCATCCACAACTTCTCTGGGCAACCTGTTCCAGTGCTTCACCACCCTCATGGTGAAGAATTTCTTCCTTACATCTAATCTAAATCTACCCTCTTTCATCTTAAAGCCCTTACACCTTGTCCTATCGCTACATGCCCTTGTAAAAAGCCCCCCTCCAGCTTTCTTGTAGGCCCCTTCAGGTACTGGAAGGCTGCTAGAAGGTCTCCCTGAAGCCTTCTCTTCTCCAGGCTGAACAACCCCAACTCTCTCAGCCTGTCTTCATAGGAGAGGTGCTCCAGCCTTCTGATCATCTTCATGGCCATCCTCTGGACTCTCTCCAACAGATCCGTGTCCTCCTTATGTTGGGGGTCCCAGAGCTGAACGCAGGACTCCAGGTGGGGTCTCATGAGAGCAGAATAGGAGGGGAGAATCACCTCCCTCGATTCGCTGGTCACGCTTCTTTTGATGTGGCCCAGGATACGGTTGGCTTTCTGGACTGCAAGCATGCACTGCTGGCTCATGTTGAGCTTCTCGTCAACCAACACCCCCAAATTCTTCTCCTCGGGGCTGCTCTCAATCCATTTCCCACCTAGCCTGTATCTGTGCTTGGGATTGCCCCGATCCACATGCAGGACCTTGCACTTGGCCTTGTTGAAGTTCATGAGGTTCGCACGGGCCCACCTCTCGAGCCTGTCAGGGTCCCTCTGGATGGCATACCTGGCCTCCAGCATGTTGACCACACTACACGGCTCGGTGTTGTTGGCAAACTTGCTGAGGGTGCACTCAATCCCACTGTCCATGTCACTGACAAAGATATTAAAACAGTGCCTGAAGTAATTAATACTTAAAGATTTATGCTAACCAAAAGATAAAGGGCTTTTCTTTTTTGCCTTTTTTTTTTTTTTTGTCTTTTCAGGAGAAGAAAGATACGTTGCCTTTGCATCAGTGGATTACAAAGGATTTTCAAAGTATTGGGTTATCAGTTGGATGCTTTCTCCCAGGCATGTTTTTCCTTCTTTTGATCTGGTATTAAAAAAACCCAACAGTATTTTGTAATATCATTATTCTAATTCTGCAGTATATTAATAAATCATTTGAATATACTTCAAAGGTGCTGAGGAAGACCTGACATTAAGAACCTCCTTATATGGGTTATTATTCCACATATATGCTGATAAAGCTGATTGGGAAACAGCACTAAAAGTCCTGGATGAAGCTATTCAAGTTTTGCCTCAAACAAGACACAGGCTGTAAGTTGGTTGACTTATTTTTATTAAAATAAGCATCCTGATTCTTGAGAAGTATAAAATTCTGAGTATTTTTTTTAATTTTGCATTGGGAAAATAATACGATTACTTTTTGTCAGCATGTCAGTTCTTATAACAGAAAACACTGTTGTGTCTTTTCGATTAAAAAGACATACGTTGGCAGTGCTTCTTATCTTAATCTGTTCATAACATTTGTAAATTTCATTTTTTAAAAACTTGTATATTAGAACCTTACTTTGCAAGAAAATAGGCACATGAAATGTGGCTATATAGCAGAAACTTTAATTTTCCTTCCATTTACGTTAAATGGAAACTAAATTATCTAGGGTACTGTTTCCGTAGTCTTACCCAAGTTCAAAGATTTATGCCCTTTTATGTCAGTTTATGAACTTTACATCTCTGTACAATACTGATATGAACTAGTGTATCTATCCTACTCACAAAGTTACTTTACAGGTACAGATGCAAGTAATTTGCAATTTTTTGGGTCTTTTTCTAGCTTGATTTTTAAACATATGGCTACAGTGAAGGCAGGATTGGGATGCAATTTTATGATGGACATTCAGAAATTCAGAGATGAAAGTGAAGATTATTTGTCGCATATGTGGCGTCATTTGGTAACAGTCTCCAGGAGTATTGCTGGACAGTTAAGCTGTTTTCAAAATGCAATCACTGCTTTACAGGTTTGTCAGATTTTACTGTATGTTCAAATGCTGTTAGAATGATGTTTCTTAAGTGATTCATGGGATTGCAAGTTCTTTGAAGTATGTAATTGAACTGGTAGGAAGGCCATGTACTCGATCATTACTTTTTATAACTTTGAACTTGCTCTTCAGTTGGAAAACTGTATGGTTGAATATTGGTATCCAGTAAAAGTTCAGTTGAGTCTTGTCAAAGAAAAATGTCTAAGAGTAGCTAATTGCAAGAAGTTTTGATAAAGCAAAGAATTAACTGGTAGAGTTTTCTGTTACATTCCGTTTAGCATAACTCTGATTATGTGATGCCAATAAAACTACTCACTGTCAAATTATTATTTTTTGCTTCTGTTAAAACTATATTGAACGTCTGAATATCATTTCAGTGGTTTACATCACCAAATATAAATGAGATCTTCCTTTATTACTTTTATAGAAACAAGAAAATGAATGGCAGAAAGTTGATTATCTCATGGAATTTGCTGAATGGTTATATTGTAACCAGTTTCCCCTCAATGATGTTATTAAACCTCTGGACTCGGTGGTAGATCTCTTGCTACATACGAAATTTTCTGTGCAATCCTCACAAGAAGAAGGTATGTAAAAGGTGTATATCCTTCAGAGGAATTTCTCAGCAGCAAATGCAAGGGACATTTTTAATTTACAGCTTAGTTACCACAAAGAATGGGACCAGCTTGGCTGTACTTTCTCCAGTATTCACTATCATTTGTTCAACGCTAGCTTAAATATGTCTGTGAATTCTGTGTCATGCCATGGAGACCTGCCCTCAGTCTTTTGGTATAGTAAGATACAGCTCCTGTCTGATGTAGGGGTTCCTGATTTGTGACATGCTACCAGAAGGCAGTGCTAGGCAGTTTGTTTCAAATGTATCCTCACGGAGGGCCAGATGTAACTGCAGGAAATGGTTTCTGTGTCAAGATTTGGGTACCTATGTCCACTGCTATTTCCTTGGCTCTATCTAGTGTCTTAGGATTGATTTTTCAAAAATTACTTTCAAAGGGATGTATGCTTTCAAGTACTTATGTGACCAATTTGGTCCTTTTACTTTGTGTCCACTTGCAGTGGTATGGACTCAGTGACTGATTTGGACAGGATACCCCATTATTTAATTGGAAAAAAAGTATCTAATTTCTGGAACAATACTGTACTGTGTGGCATTAATCAACATCTGCTGTGCTCTTATTTTGGTGTGGATAGGTGAGCTAGTTCAGACAAGTAGTTGGTGTTTGCATTGAAAAAGATCAATATTCAGTGTCTCTAGTATCACACATTTTATTAAAGTAGCAATATTATTATAGAATCATAGATTGGTTTGGGTTGGAAGGGACCTTAAAGACCATCTAGTTCCAAGCCCCCTGCCATGGGCAGGGCCACCTTCCACTAGATCAGGTTGCTCAAAGCCCTGTCCAACCTGGCCTTGAACACTGCCAGGGTTGGGGCATCCACAACTTCTCTGGGCAACCTGTTCCAGTGCCTCACCACCCTCATGGTGAAGAATTTCTTCCTTACATCTAATCTAAATCTAAATCTACCCTCTTTCATCTTAAAGCCCTTACACCTTGTCCTATCGCTACATGCCCTTGTAAAAAGTCCCCCTCCAGCTTTCTTGTAGGCCCCTTCAGGTACTGGAAGGCTGCTAGAAGGTCTCCCTGAAGCCTTCTCTTCTCCAGGCTGAACAACCCCAACTCTCTCAGCCTGTCTTCATAGGAGAGATGCCAATTTCCTACCCCTCTTGCAGACCACCTATCCTGTCTGTATCTTGCCATCTGTATCTTTTATTATGAAAGAATAAAAAACATCTGCTAAACTGTCCCTTTCCCTAACTTTATACTGTGTTAGTCATGCTCAGAATTCACTCGATTTGCCTGTTACTTTACTTTCATCTGTGACAGTCATTGGATTATGTGATAGGTGTTATGTTACTGCACTCTGCTTTATGTTGTAGAGCATCAATTTGATTTTGAATGTGTCTTTATAATACTTCACTTTAAGCTGAAAATCTGCTGAATTACTTGGTTTTCTGCTGAATTTCAAGCAGAGTTGGAATTTCTATAAAACATCAGTGTTTACTGAAAAATTGCTAGAATTACACAGGACAAACCAGAGGATTGAGTAGCAGAGTATCTTCTGTAGTTGCCATCAAAAGCCATTAAGATATCTCATTACAGACACAGGGGTGAGCTTGAGCTATGTTCTAGATTTAGTTGACATTGACGTATCTGTAATTGGATTATTGCCCATTTCTGTTTTGGAAATGAGTGCTGGCCAAATACATCTCTTGCCGGCTGGGCTACTGGTAGTTAGGACATAGTCTTTGGTCACTGTAGAAACCTCTACGTCAGCATCAAGAGGATTTTTTATTTGACTGCAACACTACTTCAGAGGCTGAAATAAATAAGTTGGACTTGCTTTCCCACAGATTTATTTTCAAGATGACATAGTTAAAGTGTGCTTGCTGTGTTTTTCATTTCTGTGTCAGACTTACATCATTTAATATACATAACTGTTACATTATTCGTTGAAAACATGGTACAGGTAGCATTGCATCACCGTAAGAACAACATCTTCAGTAGACGGATTTCCATTTTTCTGGGTTTTTTCATAAATATTTTAATTTTTAATTTAGACATTTTAACTTTTGAATGCATTTTTAAATAGTCACTGCAAGCATGTTATTTGTTTTTTAACAGAAAAAAATACTATACCGAAATTTTCACCTACAGAAAATTTGAAGATAGACATTGGAGCAAATGATACCATGCCCCCAATTAATTTGGAAGATTTGAGTAATATTAAACAATTGGAAGCTTTGTTTAGAGCACAGACATTAATGGCTTTAATTTCTGGTCCTACTTCTCCTTTTCATCAGCAGCACTGTTTGATGGCATATGCTTGTATCGTCCGTATCTGGCAGGTGAGATTGTATGAGAATTATATTATATTATATTATATTATATTATATTATATTATATTATATTCAGTATATTTCAAGTTATCTTGTGTAATTATGGTGTCAGCTATTCATTTGATGTTTTAACTATGTCTCTAGAATTTCCAATTTTATGGTATAGTTAGTATATTTTCTCAGGTTTAAGGATTAAACAAGAAAACTCTTTGCATCAGGAAAATGGAGAAGAGACATTAAGGATAAAAGCAGTGGCCCAGTGTTTCTCTGGAGTATGTTCATATGTTTCATGCAAAAGGTTCTAAAATTTTGTATTTTTAATTTGTTAAAGAATCTTATTAGTGGTAGAATACATGCTGAAGACATTGCTGACAGTTCTGAGGAATGGTAATTACAGACGGAACTTCACTTAGGTTTAATCAAAGGGGCTGTCATTTGACTGAAAGGAATTGTGTGACATAGTTAAATTAAATTCAGATGTTTATTCATTTGTTTTGAGAAAAAGTATAGATGGGCAGTGTTCACCGATTATTATTCTCTAATCACTTTTTCATTGTTACAGCATTTCAGATCGAACAAGTTATTTCATTTCTCATTGATATGAATGCCTAATTTAAATGTCTTGAAAGTCATAGCAAAAATCATAGGAGAACAATTATATATTAAATATGAGTAAATCTTTGAAGGGACTAAATCTATACTTGATAATAGTAATGCCACAAATCATTACAGAAACAATCGTAGTGCTGTAGATGGGACATATCAACTAGATCTGCAAGCTATAGCTTGTGCATAATTTTATTCCAATTAGCTGTAAAAGCCTGCAATTTGTTACTCCTGTAGTAATTATGATCAAGTTTTCATTGTGAAATCAGTTTAGACTCTAACATTTGATGGAAGACAGGAATTTGAAAAATAAAAATTGAATATTGATATTTTCAGATTTTACATAAGCATAATTTTTAATATCCTGAACTTGACTGTCTTAGTGTCTTACTAGAGAAAAAAAATATCTGAAAGGAGTATTACTGTTTGAATAGACTATTAAAATTTAAAAATTTAAGAGTTAATGCAGCTGTCAGTGCCAGTTATAGGACAATGACAGTAATTCTAAGATCTCATATTTACAGCTGAACAGTACTCTGAGAAAAAGAATAACCATGTGCCATTAAAGGAATGAAAGTACTATAGGACAACTTAACCTTGTTTTGGAGTACAAAGTAAAGCAGAGTTGACTGCAGATGTCCATTTCTAAAGCAGGCTCTCAAGTGTTAGGACTCCATAAGTAACTCAGTAGAAGATATTAAAATGTTCTCTGAAAACCTGAAGAATCCAAGCCAAATCAGCTGCCCGTGACTTTTTTTAAAGACATGTGTTACCTTTAATTTGAAATTTTCACAAGTTGTGCAGCGTCCAGCATTATTTTTTGTTCATATTTTGTGTTCTACTCTTGATCCCTCCAGCAAAATATATTAATCTTCTCAAATTAATGTTTTTTTTTATTTTAGGTAAGATCAGAAGCTGTGCTATTGCATGCACAGAGAAATTTTCAGTGGATGCTTTCATATGCTTAAATATTTAGAAACTTCTTTTATATAACATTCAATAGTAGCATTATAGAAGACTAATCCAGAAGGAGAACAGAGTGGCTTTTTGCAGTCTTCCAGATTACTTTGATATGAAATTCAGCCCTTGTAGAAGATTAAGCAGTTTAGACTAGTGGTTTAAAAAAAAGAATTGAATTTGCAACCATATAGGTTAAAAAAGTAGCAGTAGTATTTATCACAGGGATGATGTCATCTTTTGACAGTTCAGCTGCTTAAGTGCATTGTCATGATCATCCTAAATATTTGTACAAATAATGCGAGCATCTAGGAGTCTTTGAAATTTTAGTTTTCTGAAGAAAGCTCTTACACAAATATAACATGGTATGTGACAATTGTTAATAGCTGTAGATAGTGACTTACAGTGAATAATCATTATTACTAGAAATTGACTATTATCGAAAATTGAAAATAATTAACTGTAATTATTTTATTATCTAGGTATCGTTGTCAGCATCAGGACCTATTACAAAAGTATTACCCAAGTCTTCACAACTTACAGCTCCTCAGAGGCTACATTCAATAATTGCTCCTAAAAAAAAGAAGGACAAGAAGAAAGAGAAACAAGTAAGAACCTCTTTCCTGAGAAATTAAACCAATCATCTCTTTCTAAGAGATGTTTCCCTGGGCTCATTTATTAAATAGTTCAGATGCTTTCCTGTAAAGACTCTCATAACCTGTGAAGAATTTCTCTGTGAGTCTGTATATCATACCATCACTCTTGATCGCATGGACTTGACAGGTCATAAGTTCACAGATACTTTTCTTTTGTTTGTTGCATTGGTCAAAATACTGCTCTTTTGTAAAACCCACAGTCTAGAGGTCAAAAAAAAAGACAAAATTCAAAGGATATTAAGCAGATAAGTGGGGTTTTTGTCGTTAGCTGAGTATTTAATACCAACAAGAATGTTAATTTGGCCTCATAAATGTCCTTATTTTTTATTATAGGTTGAAGTTTCTGTTGTGAAAGAGAAGGCTAAAGGGAAAGGATCATTTGATACCTTACCAGCAAATGTGGAAGAATGGGCTCATTATGACTGTCCCAATGAAATCAGAGATATTTTTAAACAGCAATCAAATAGTTACGGTATTAACTGGGATAATTTCCCAAGACCTGTAAGTATAGTCCTCAAAATTCTAGAATATTTATTAGTTAGGAAAAAAATGAGTAGCAGAAAACTATGTTGCATTTTAGTTTTTCTGTCTGTGTGATAAAGAGTATGTTCAGACAGCTGTCAGAAATACTTCCTTGTCATAGTATTCATTAATACTTCAGAAAGTGTCAGTCTATCCTCTGCATTCTGAAATGAACTTAAACTTTCAGAATAAATTTACTGGCTGTGTACCTAGCTGCTCTTTAACCTTGAAAGTTTGTTTAATTTTTTTTTTTTTTTTTAGTAAAGTTTGGAACTGAAGATGTAATCATTAATTTTAGATTTATTCTCTATGAAATTATGTTTATACTGATTGAATAAAAAAAAAAATTTCTTTTCAGACTTGCACTTTGTATTTTATGGACCTTTTATCTAAAGAGCTACAGAAAATTTTTTGCCCCCACTTGATTCTTCCCATCTTTCAGCTAGCTGAAGTTATTGCTAATGAAGTTGTGGAATGTAGAAGTCTGTCTGATCTCTATCACCTTCGGTTTGTATCCTTAATTTATTTTAAATAAAAGAGAGACTGAATGGAGTGGTCCATCCATTAGTATTTCACTAAATAGCAACAAGGGTTTTTGTGACTTATTGTTTTATATTTGTAATGTTTTTTAATTTCATTTCAATCCTTTTTTATATATTTTAATAGAGTTTTGATGAATTGGCTTTCTTGTGGAATTAAAGCCACTGAGTTGATCTGTTACTAAACATGGTCTCCATGAGGAAAGAGGTACAAGTTTATGAACTCAAGCCACTTTCATGTGAATAATTTTTGTAATACTTATTGTCACCTAACGGAAAAAAGCAAAGTCAAAAAAAAAAAAATCAATAAAACTATTATCTTTTAAGTATTCAAAAGGCAGACTCCTGTCTTGCATCAAAAATATATTGTCTTTAGCTTAAGAACCGAAATAAATATCCCAAATAAGCGTATTCTCTTTTATAGAGATTAGCCTTTGTGACCAAAATTCTGTTATTTTCATGGATGATTAATTATGATTAAAAATATTTAATATGCATACAATGGCAAATTATTGCTGTTTTAGTTAAAACATTTAATTGTGCTTTTTTGAAATGTATTGCATAATGTTTGCTTAATAATTAACAATTATAAGCAATAATTGTTTGCTTAATTCCCGATAGTTTGTGAAATGCCACATAATATATTTTTAAAATGCCTGAAACTGATCCCACATAACAGAATAGATAAATATTCATTATACAAAAGTATGTGTGTTTATCTGGATTGGCAATTGATTACTGAGTTACTGTCTTACAAGACTAAAAGTGATTTACTAATAGGAAATTGATTTGCAGCCAAGCTTTGCCAGACAATTTTTTTTTGTTGACTCCTCAAGATTTGTTTTTATTTCATGGTATTTTATTTATCTCTATGACCTGATTTTTGTATATGATCGGATAGGCGTACACGAATATATTGTTCTTTACTCAATACAGAAAAGTAGGTTAGCACATACACATGTATGGGGTTCTTCGCATGCTGTAATGAGACCATATGATAAATATTTTCTTACTTTTACCACATCATTTTTACTGCTAAATTGGAGAGAGATGGTTTTGATGGATGGACTGGGGATACTGGTGGATGCCCCAACCCTGGAAGTGTTCAAGATCAGTTGGATGGGGCTTTGAGCAACCTGATCTAGTGAAAGATGTCCCTGCCCATGGCAGGGGTGTTGGACTAGATGATCTTCCAACTCAAACCATTCTATTATTCTATGACCTCTATCAATGGGTAATTTCAACTACCACATTTCCCCCCCCCCTTTTTTTTTATTTAAAATTTTTGTTATTGCCAATATTAATCAAGACACAAGAAGGTAGGATTGACAAATGTGGAATGTATGCTCTTTATATATAATGTGTCTATATGAAGCAACATATGAAAGACTCTGTTTCTTAAACATTTCTTCTTTTTTTTCTTAGAATTGCTGTCATATGTTCAGACCTAAAACTGAGTCAGGCATCTTTGTATCATGAGAAAGCTGCTGGAGAACGATACATTAGTGAATTAGAACAAGCAATGTATGTATTTTCACTACAGAGGCTGTATTTAGTCGGGGTTTTTTCCCTACAGTTAGTAAGTGTTGTTGGGGGAAATAAATATTAAAAAAAACATGATCTCTTAACACAAATTTGGTATATTAGCTTTGCCCTAAAATTCTGTGTGTCATTGTTTTGTATCTATCCACAGAGTGAGTGTATGGTGAAGATGCCTAACACACTAATACTTCATTATGAAATACTTTTAAAATATACTTGGATTTACTTTTTCTTTCTTGTGATTTAGGTGTAGGCAAGAGATTACACTGAGAAAAGAAAAAGTACATAGTAAGACAGAAGAAAGAAAAACATTTTTTGAAAATACTCAGCTGAATGGTACTAGGGATGAGAATATCCTTACTTCAAGTGTAAAGGTTTTTATTTCTACTCCAGTTTCTTTAATAAATTACTCTTCACTTTTTATTTTAATATACTTGCTAGTTTGTTTTAAAATAATTTTATACTTGAGAAATATATGAACACAAAAAAATAATTAAAAATGCATACTACTTAAATACTGCTAGCAGGCATCAGCTGAATGTGAGCTGGGTTTGCCTGTCATATTATTTGTACTATGGAACAACAAGAATAGAATCTGTATTCCTACAAAGTAAAACTAATTTTCTACAAATGGAATTCAGGACTAATGCAAATCAATGGAAAAGACTGAGATGCAAAAAAGACATTGTATTTGCTGTTGGTCTCAGTTTTCTCTTCTTCCTCTCTCCATTACATCACTGCATACTGTTTTGCTCCCTCTTATACATTGTTTTAAAGGCATCCAAATATTTCCGCTATGTCTTTTCTGTCTCTTCTTTAGGAACATAATTGCCTTACTGATATTCTTAAAGATTACCTCCACTTTCCTCTTTATTATGGCAATTCTGTCCCTGTTTGCATCACATCGTTTTGCTCTCTTTGTATATTTTTCCATTCTTGTGCATGTAAAATATCTTTTTTTCTAATTACTAATCCCTCTCAAGTCACCTCTTTTAGCTCTTGCAAATAGTTTTTCTCTTTGTTTTAGTTATTACCAAGAATCAACTTCTTTGTGACAGTAGCAGAACTGAAGTAGTTAATCTGTTCTAAAATTAGTTTTGATAGTATATACTTATTAGTTGAATGCCTTTTGAGGATTATAAAATCCAAATCTCACAGTAAACCTGTTTTCCCTGTAATATAAGGTTGAATTTCAAAGTTAGAAGGTAGAGCTGGATTGTGGGATATATCAAGGATTTAATATGATAGTTAATAAGAATTTGTACTGCATCTAGTTTAGTTTTGAAATTTATGAAGGTGTAGTATTTTGTTATTTTTCAGGTTTTTGAGTTAAACGCGGTAACAGGAAAAGGACTGAGTGCACTTTCTTTCCCTTACTTGTGGATAGAAAAAGCTGAAGTACTAATTCAGCTAGGCTTGTACCAACCAGCAAGACTTCTGCTTTCAGAGGCCCATGCTGCAGCTCAGGTACATCAGAAATTAAATAGAAAAGGAAAAAATAATAAAACATGTAGGAAAAAATGTTCATTTTGATGCAGTCGTTCCTCATAATAATAATCAAATTGAAAAACCAAACCTTCCCCACCCTAAACCTTTGTCATTTGAGTTTCAACATATATAAGGCATACTTTTAAATATATGGCACTTCAGACAGTTCCCACAAAGTTGGACTTAAGATTATTTCAATTCGAAGTAGTGTCAGCACCTCTGCCTGCTTTGCAGTGACCTTGGAAGATGTATGGATATCCAAACCTTGTTTGCTAAAATAGTTTAGGAACGTTCAAGAGAGAGTTCAAGAGAGACCATTTAGCTCCATCCTCTCAACATTTTGATCATTTGAAAGTCTAGTTATATGATTTTAAATTTCATTATGGTTTTACTGCTAACTGTGTTTTGATAAACAGCCACTTACACTGAAATTATGACTTAGATTTCTGGCAGATTTGAAGTAAATGTCCTGATGTTCCACCAAACAAATCCACACTGTCTCATTATTATGAGGGGTTTACATTAAAGATATTCTTCCTATATCTGCCGTTCTCGATTATAGCTCTTTTCTTGGTTATACAGTTACTGAAACATAACTATTGCAATAAATCCTTTGCTTTAAAAAAAAAGTAATTGTTATCCTGTTATTCCACATAATAATTTTTCTCATGTAAGTAAAAACTGCGTATGTATATTTAGCATGAATCATGAATACTTTCAAGAATAATATGTGAATAATATTTTAATTAATAATATATGTCTCTAATTAAATTTAGTATTGTACATTGGGAAAAGTTCAAAAGACATTAGGGAGGACAATAATTTTAATTATATAATTACTTACTAGTACCTTGTATGTCTGTATGCTAGTATACTATCTATACTGTACACTGTATTTGTCTCTTGTATACTATTAGTGTATAGTTTATAACTAGCATAAAGTAGCATTGTAAATTTACTGGAGCTCTAGTGTATCTAGATCCCAGTTCACTAAAAAATTTTTCATCACCACATTTCTTCATCAGATACTGACAAATGACAGCAGATATATGCATACTAAATAATAGCAGAAAAATAGCTTATTTAACTTGTGGGGTGGAAGATATAGGAACATAAAGAAATATAAAGTATATTTAAAGATTTGAAGTTCTTGATATGAAGTAGACACTTTATGTTTTTGAAAAAAACGAAGTAATATAAGGAGTAACTAGGAAATTCTACAGATAATTGAGGAAATACCATTTGCTTCTTATTTCTGTGTCTATTCATAAGTTTAATCTAAAATATGAATAGAAGTAAATATGAATAGCAGCAGTGGACCTTTTGTATATAGGTCACATATCTTTCTTCCTAGGAATTGAGGGCCCTGTATGATGTGTCAAGGTGCTTGTACTTGCTTGCTGTATTGGCTAACCTGGAAAGAAACCACGGACAAGCTAAAGCACTCCTTGAGAAAGCACAGCTTCTAGGAGGAAATGAACAGTTTTGGTACAACAGTACTCTTAGTCTAATAGAAGCAGTTTTAGAGGAAGAGCAGGAAGGAAAACAGAGTATGGTAAGGAAATTTTTTGGGTTTGGTCGTTGGTTTTTTTGCAGCAATGGTGTCTCTCTTTCAGTGAAGAGAAATGTTACAGCCTTTGCATTTCAATAAAAGCAAAAATAGGCGTTAAATGCAGTTAATGTTGTTTTCTCTGTTGTGCATTCAACAAACAGTAATTACAGATTCCAAACAGATGCAGGCCAGTAGGAATGAGATTTTACCCACAGAAGTTTGGAATGTTTTTATGATAAGATGTTTTTATGATAACCTGTATATCCTTCTATTGAAATAAGAGCAATTGTAATCTAGTATGTGTAACTAAATCCCAGAGATCTGATTCTCTTGGTTAGAATGCTTTTGTACTCAGACAATTCTGTTAACATTGATGTGTTTATTTTCCATATTTAATAAAGATTATAACTTCCAATATTATTTCCTAGTATGCACTTCCAAGTATTTCAAATAGTTTTACAAACCTTATTTCTAGATTCTGAAAGATACTATTGTAAGTATGATATATATATTGATTAAAAACCTTTTCCTATTTGACCCTTAACATTAAAATATCCATTTACTGTTCAATCCTTAACTTTCATGAGTTTCATCCTAAATACAACCTTGTTGCATCTGTGATGATCTGTCCTTTATTGATAATCTGTACGAGTCTGTTTTGTATAGAGGGATTATTTTGATTTGGGCTGAACTCACATTTACAATCATTGAAGGACAAAATACCTGGTTACCAATGAGAGTATTCACAAAGCTTTTGCCAGTATAGCTATTAATGAAATGTGTGAGGTGTTTTTTTTGTTTTCCTCCACACGCCTGACCAACATGAATGCAGCAGCAAGATTTTTTAATAAGGATGAATCTGTAGATGAGGTTTTGAGTATCATCTAAGGGCTTTTTCATTCAAAACTATTAGTTGGGGACTTCTTTTACATCCCCAGGTGGCAAAACTATAATAGTGTAAGGTTTACTTGTGGATTAATATGCTAGTCAGTTTAAGTAAGGATGCAGGAATCTGCCTCTAAGAGGATGCTTGTGAAATACAGAATCAAATGACTGTTTAGGTTAGAGGTCATCTGGTCTAACCCCAGGCAAAGCAGGGGCAATTTTGAAGTGAAATCTGACCTTATTGTTGGAATCAAGTTGCTCTGGACCATATGCGGCCACTTTTCAAGTATCTCCAAGAATGGAGATTCCACAACCTGTCTGGGCCCTTGTTACCCCCCAAAAAAAGTGACTTTGAGGGTGGCCAAACACTGGAACATCTGTTTAGAATTCCCCTTTTTCCCCGTTGGGTCTGTTGTTCCTCGTTCTTTTGCTATGTACCTCTCAGATGAGTCTGGCTCCATCTTCTCTCCTTGTGTGTATGTGCTTCGTTCATTTAATCATATAAATATACCTGAATATGATTGTAACTCATACATTCTAGACTTATATACAGTTGTCAAGAATCAGTCATCTTGGGCAATATCAGGGAAAGACACTTAACATGTTCTGCACCAAATTTAAGCTTTCTAAATTAATGTTTAATATTATACACAGACATTTAATAGAGAAGTATGACATTTCTGATGTTATCTGCAGGCTTGTGAGATACTGGAACATACTGTAAATGTGCTCAGATCTACTTTACAGAAGAGACCTAACAGACAATTGGAGTTGCGTTTTATAATTGCATCCCTTGAAGCCAGGTAGCTGTTTTTTCATGAAAATATGCCCAGCCTTTACTATGCAGTTACATTGCAAATATATGGTGATTTTTACCATTCAACTTCATTTTAGTATGGTGCATTCTGTGGATTCTCAAATACTTTTCTTCTATGTAATTTATGTTTATTCTTTTTTTAAAATTTAAATTTCCTTTCCAATTTCTTCATTCTTATATGTAGCTCTGCTACCTGTTAAGTTAGTAAGCTAGTTCAGATACCACAACCTATTGTGCATAGTTCGTTGTGTAGGTTACCCAAAAGAGCAAGATCCATTTGCCTATGCAGAGGTATCTGTTTGAGCACAGATATTCCCACAACACTACTGTAGTCTGCAGTATTGACCTACTTCGCTCCTCACCGTGATCAAAGTAGTCTTTTTATGGTGAAACTAAACAATGATTTTGCTTACATTGAAATCCAAGCACAGAGAGCTTAAAATGTGTTGGCAAAAGGAGAGAAGTATATAACATTTACACTTCCTTCTCTTTCCAGAAATGTGAAACTTTTGGATTAGAAAGGGAAGACTAATATAGTCTTCTCAGTTCAACTGTATTTCGAAGACTGATTAGGCCTGGGCAGTTAGAATAATTAGATACACGGAACAAGTGACACCTCAATTCTAACCTGAAAATATAATACTTTGATTCTTTTCAGGACCTACTATAATTTGTAGACCACAGACTTAAAGAATGAAGAAGGTTTTTCTAGATTTATAATTTAAGGGAGAGCAGAGAGAACTATGTCTGTTTTCAAACACAGCCTGTGCTTTCTGACTGCTATCTTGTACTTAATTTTTATTGCTAGGAAAACACTTATTCAGATACATTTTGCCCAAGATTGTATGACGATTAATGCTGAGTCTTGTCAGTTGCCGCATATGCTACAGGAATCTTACAATAAATTAGTCCAAATTGAGAAGGACTTCTTTCATTATGGGTGTAAAAACTGCAGCGCTGAGCTACTGCTAGAATGTGCAAATATTCACAGGTAAGATTATACCTCTGATAAAAAATTTTATTTAACTAGTCCACGAAATGTATTGTTTACATTTTTATAGTCTGATTAAAGATGGAAAAGAGCAGGTAGTATTGTCAGATTTTATATCTTGGTGTTACACATCTATTTGCATTCTTGATGTGTTCTGTATTCAGAAAAATGCTGTAGAATCAAAAATTCTTTTCACTGAAGGCAGAGTTAATCTTACATGGTACTAGTGATTTTTGTACTGTTTTTGAGGTCAAAGGAAAGTATCAAGGTCTCTAATTCAGCTTTTTGTCTTCCCATTTATAATGGCATTTTGGCAGCCACACCGATCATTCTCAAGTATTTATAGGCTTTCACAATTCTTACTGTTGAAATGGTTCTCTGGAAATTGGTGTAATAGCAAAAGTGCAAAACACGGTATGCCTTGACTCCCAGCTGTTTCCACGATGTGCCCTTAGAATGACTGAGATATTGGCTATTCTGCCATTTTGTTCCTGGTGAATACATACTCTAGAATATTATCTGCCTTTCTTCTCTTTGTGTCTTGGCATCTTCTTGCATTGCAGCAGTACAGTTCCAAGAATAAGACCTTGAAAAAATAATATATGAACTTTCACTTTTCCTATCTGAACGTTTAGAAAACACATGTACAAATTGAATCTATTTTATCTATTAATGAATCTATTTAATCTATTAATCTAATTATTTTATTATATATGTTCAATAGTGTTGATACCATAAAAATAAACACTTTCTTACGTTAATTCCTTTGGCTTTATGGTTGTTTTTTTTTCAGGATGATTGCCAAGCAGGAAAGAAACACAGAAGAAAAACATAGTCACTATCTAAATGCTTATGACTTAGCTCAGAGGGCAGTGTCCAAAACAGAGGAAGTGTTTCATAATGTTTGTAGCTTATTTGCAGTTAATGAGGTATGGATATATATATATGGAGATATATATTTCTACTCATGGAAAAGAAATCTAATTTATTTTTACTATTCACTCATTCTTGGATAATTCCTGGAAGGCCCAAATGAGATTATCTTCCTGTAGTGATAGGAATTGTTTGAATATAGAAGGAAAGATTGCACGCCAAAAGAATTTACCATTTAAAAAGGGAAGAAGAGAAGCAGAAATGAGAGGATTTGTTTGGTCTTTGTCAATTTTATTTAATTCTGAAATTTATCTAATAACTACAAAAGAAAAAGTCTAAACTTGGAGATATTTTTGATTCTCTAAATACCTCACAAGTTTAAAATTCTCCACAGTAGAGTGTTTATTTGTCAGGAGAAAAAAAGGGTTACACGGAACATTATGTAAATAAAGAAAGCCTGTCTTCAAAGTAGTGTATTTTGGGTAATGAAAGCCTGCAGCCCGCTTTGCTAGTGTGTACCACTATTATACTCTTGCATCCAGCTTTTTTTTCTGCTTTGCCTTTTTTAAAGAGCAAGTATTTTTGTGCAGGTATCAAGACCATTAATATTAAAATTCTCATTTTATGTACACACTTGTAACTCCTTTGGAATTAGATAATTGTACCGGGTAGATAAAACGTGAAAAGCAAAAACCCAACTGCTCTTTTTTCTATGCAGCTACTTTGATTGCTTTGTAATATATTTGACATTGAAGTTTGTCTTTTAGATTACTTAAATATCTTCGTAGCAATATCTCTGATCTATTGAGGTGATATTGTTAAAATATTTGCTTCTTTAGTTAAAAGAAATACAACATTCTAACTTCTTACCAGGTAAATTTGCAAAAATATTTGAAACTAGAATTCTATTTTCCTTTTGTATTTCAGACTACAAATATTAGTATCCCATTAATGAGGCAACTAGCTAACAGGAAAATAAATCTTGTAGAAATTCTTTTGGATATTTTTCATCTTGTTATTACTGAGAAAAAGCTTAAAAGAGTGGGAGAAGCATCGTCTCATAAAATTGTGGAGGCATTCATCAGGGGAGCTACTGAAGATGATGCAACAGAACAGGTAATATAAAATATGTAGTCCTATGAATTGCATTTAAAAGGTATAACAAAGTTTTCCAGGGGTGTTTTCCATAGCAGAACTTCTTCCACTACTGAGGAAATGGGTCTCCAGATCATTCATGTAGTTTAGCAGCAAAGAAAGTTCAAGTGTGTGGGTTTTGTCTTGGGGATGGTTTATTGGTTTTTTTGTTTGTTTGTTTGTTTTGTTTTCTCAGCAAGATTTTGTTTCTCAAATGCAGAGACTTAAAAACCACTGAGAGTAGCATGGAAATTAATTGCGGCTTTATAATTGGTGGGGTTTTGTTTGCATTATTGTCTCTTCTTTTTAAAACAGTTGGTTTTAACCAGAACTGCCTAACTGGTCTGATGAATAAGAACGTAAGACATGCCCCACTGGCACAGAGCAGTAATTCTTGCCCGTTATTCTGTCTCTGACAATGACAGTAGGAAATGCTATTACAGGAAAGCGCAGTATCCTCGCTGTTCTCTGCAGTACCCTACCCTTATCCCATGTTTTCCTCAGCGCTGATTGTTGTTTGCTTATGGATGTTACCGTGTACTTTTTTTAGTCAATTGTTAATGAATTCGTGTATCTATTAAAGACAGTTTGTTTGTAGTTGAAAGCGTAATCACATTTACCAAATGTGTTTGTATGTAAATATGTGTTACATTTTTTTTTTAAAGTATGTATAAGTAGGTATATATGAGCAAATAAACATAAATACGTATTTTACCAGGATTGGAAGCATATGGAATGCACTGTGGGTCATATTATACTGGCTCAGTTAGCAAACGTACAGAATCTTTGTAAAGGCTGTCCTGACATAAAATCCAAATGCCTATATCTCACTGGAAAAACTCTTCATTTACTTGCCATTGATGTTGATCCTGTACATTCAGAGATTTACTGGAAGCCAAATGTTATGGTATGCATTCTTTTCTCCATTTAAATTTGTTCCTGTGTGTAAAGTTTGTCTGCCACAATATTTTTTTCTGTATACACTTGTATAATACTACTCTTTATTTAGAGCTAGGTTTTACATATTGCATGCAAGCCATAATAAGTATGTATACTGAACCAAGTAATATCAGAAAAATGCTTCTGCCTACATGCCAACCTCATGTAGATAATTTTTTGATTCATTCCTGAGATGTGCTAATTACAATATTTTCAAAAGAGAGAGAAAAAAAAATTCCTTGAGTGCCTTAAAGGGCTAGGTTGGTTGGTCTCTGAATCCATGCAAACAAGAAGTAATGACTTGTGGATTAAAAGCTCAGACTTGTAAGTTCCTTTTGTGTTGTAGTAAGAACACCGTGTAAGAAAAGGAAAGCTGATTGAGTCATTATAAATTCAGTGATGAATTGAAGTGTTCAGAAGAAATTAACTGGGGACAAATGTCAGAAAATCAAAATCTTAGAGGTTGTATGGGGGGCATTTTTAGTTTCTATTAGTCATATTGTCATCATAACATATTCAGAAATTTTGATGCCTGATAATACTGCTAAATCTCTCACCATCAAGGGATTCATATAGTGAGATGATTTCTTTTAATATGAGTTCCGTTTTCACCTAGACATTCACAAAAGAAGTGAAACCAGCCATACTTAATGGAATGACTAATTATTCTTTCTTTTTTTATACTGTGATGAGTAGGAAGAAGCTAAATCAGACATCGCAAAAACTTTCTTGGCTTCAGCAGAATGCAGTGAACAGGAAGCGACAGACAGCAGTTTACTGACTAATAAATGTCCATATGATAAGTATAAGAGGAAAATACAGGAATTACAGGTATATTAGCGTATGTGCTTACATTAGAATTTGAGTGCTTCCTTTTTATGGAATGATAGTCACCTTATGTTATCCGTTCTGTTTCAACTGATAATGGAAATGTTTGTAGCATAAATTTGATCTTACAAAAGGAAAAAATCTTCAAAACACCCCCAAAAAGCCAGCTTCCCATCACTACTCTGCTGTGTATCTCTGTCCTGCCCCTCAATACATGCTGGGAGCTCCTGATTGAGCTTTCCCAGTTGCTCCCAGAAAGAAATAACTTCTCCTTCACTGGTTTCCCACTGATCAAGCATGTACCAGCCAGGACAAGACGAACAGTCGGCTTTCTCTCTGCTTCACAGACATGGCTTTCTAAGGGAGCATAACATTTTGCAGACAGGGAACAAAGAAATAACTAACTTCTATCACAAAACATTTGTAAAATTCTTACAAAATTTAAGTTGTATCATGTGGTGAGCTGATGTCTGTTAACTATTGCAGTTCAAAGCACACTAGGAATTGGGAATGTACAGTTTGTGTTTCTACTACAGTCAGTAAATACCTGAGATAGAGATTTGTGGGTTTATTTGTATTAAATATAGTTAACTGTCAACAGAAACAACTGTATTGAGAATTGACAGAAAATTCCTTTGTTCTGAACGGCTTATATTGCCTGGAATTTAAATACTGTTCTGCTAAGTACACATTTTATATTAGATAAAGTATCTTATTAAAACATTTATATTTTAATGTTGTATAACAGATGTTGGTGTCTGCTAAACAATCTGTATTTGCATTATTTTGATCATACATTAAGTAAATGCCTTAAAAAGGAGAAAAAGCATTAAAATTAGTCATGAAAAAGTAATATTATCTTTTCTAACACACTAATAATCTGTATACATCTAACAAATATTTAGTATTAATACATATTTTAATATGAACCTTTTTATTTTATCATCTAGAAGGAACATAGGTTGGCTCAGAAATATCTTTCTCAATCCAGTGAAGCTTTGCTACTGTGTATGGGTATTGGATTCAGCCATAATATTACTGATGTATTGGCTCCTGCTAGTTTTGAAATGGTTGAATGCTTTCGACAATTTGATCCAGTTTCAACTAGCCAGTTTCTGGCACTTCATCAGGTAATGCAGCTAATGTATTGTGCTTCTTTCCCGTACAAAAAGGGTGTTTTAAGTTACATAAGCAAAAATGTCTATTCATATAGCCTGAAAATTGGTTATACAGAACACAATGTATGGATACATACAAGAACTAGCAAGTAATACAGGTATTCAAATACATGATATGTTTGCTGAGTTCGAAGTGTTTGATCAGTGGCTTTTTAACAATTCTGTCTTTAACAAGTCTGTTGTGTTTGACTTGACGTTTTCATTGATGATTGCATACATGAAAAGATTTTAATATGAATAAATTACTATGGTACGATTAGCTAAGATAAGACATTAGCACAAAATACAGTTTCATCCTTCCTTAACAAATAATTTAAAAAATGTTTCTCTGGATTTGTTCATTCATTATTTTGAAGTAGATAGGAAAGGTTTACATTCAGTTTGTCAAATCGACACCTACACAGGTGGTCCCATAGATGGCTCGAAGGTGTATGTATCATTCCTGTAAGTATGTGTCTTCATCACAGAGAAGATGGGGAATGGCTGTAAGGTTTATGTTCCCTACTGAGGAACTAAAAATATATACTTCCTACACCATCATCTCCATTGTAGAAATACAGAAATGCACCTTATACTAATTTCCTTCCTGCCACATCAAGGCAATTGCAGGAAATTATGACAGGCAATAAGCACCTGCCTCTGTGCCAACACTTAGATTTGCAAATACCTCCACCCATGGGTGGAATGGACTAGGTAGGTCTTTTGATAAATCAGAAAACAGCTAATACTGGGATTCGTGGTTCAGTCCTTTATTCCTGTACTGCTGCATCACACCATACTATTTATGGTTTGCTTTCATACTTGTTAGTGAACAAGCTAAGTAGAATGCGTATCAAGGCACCGAAACCATGAGTAGTCATGTCTTTTACTGGGCCAAAAATTCTGCTAATTCAGTTACTATCCTGCCGAGAAAGGTTTGTATTTAAAAAAAAAAGAAAAAGTTTTAAATGTCACTTCATGTCAATATTAAGCCTCCCTTTGGAATTTTTGATTAGGTCAACCCAAATTGTATTTTTTTAATGTGACAGTTGCATTAAAAGAAAAAAAAAAGATGCTTTACCTCTTAGCAAGCATTGGTTCAAAGGGCAGGATTGGTATGTCCACTGAAAGAAAAGAATATAAAGTCTTACCCTTTATATTGCTCTTTGTAGGAAGTCTGTTAAAATGTGTGATATGATGGCCATATAGTAAAAGGCACATAAACGCAGAAAAGACTCAGCTTACTTGAAAGGCTAGGTTCAGACCACATGAATTTACCTTTCCATGTAGACCTTAGATGACTAAATGCAAGAACATAGATGATAAATGTAGGCAAAGAATTAAATTCTAACTATTCATATTTAAGATACCTTCATAAGTTATTGCCAGACTGTTTACATTAGATAGTAAACATAAATAGTAGACAGGCTTTTGCTAATCCATCTCACCTTTCAAGCAAGAGACTTTTTCTTTAACATATATATATATGTTATAACAAACATAGAGTATATATGTATTTACATTATTTTTGGGCGGGAAAATAAATAGATATAAAAATTTTACAGAGCTGTTCAGCATCTATGATGATGAAGAGTATCCTTCTAGCAGCTACATCTAACACCAGCAGCTCTCAGCTGGCAGCATTACTGCATCTTCAGAATCATTTAAAACAAAAGAGAAACACAAGTGATCTTCTAAAAAATGTGGAACAGCAACTGACTGCTACTTCAATGGTAACTTTTTGAGATGTGCTACTTATTAGGGGTTTATATGTATGTTATATAAATACACACAGCGAGACATATATACGTATACATATATATATACACACACACAGAGATATATATAATTTCAGTTATTCCTGGAATTAAATAAGATTTCATCTGTTTTCTTTAAACTCTTAACTTTTTTGTTTTCTTAGTTTGAGTCATGGGTTGACTTGGTCAGGAATCGAAATACATTTTTATTAGTATGGTAGGTACTGCCCTGTGGTTTTGTTTATGCTACGTTATCTGTGTGGTATGAGCTATGTAATTTAAGTCAGAAGTGAGATATTAAGGATGAAATTCCAGTTTGTGTTACAGTTACAATTTGGTGTAGCTGGATATCAGAGTTGTGCTATCTACACACTTAAATCATTAATTCCATGTGAGTCTCGCCCAATCCAGCTGAAGATGCCGTTGTAAAGGACCCTTGCAACAGAGACTCCTGTCACTGTCTGGACAGCATCCAATCATCCTGTTTGAGACACTCAGTGTCTCATGCAAGTGTTACCCTATGAAAAGAGCCTGATTTTTTAATTTTATTTTATTTTTTTTAACAAACACTCTATCCATGAATCTGGGCATCAACTAAACTGTGGTGTTGCAAACTAGATATTTAAAGAAACCAACTAGTAAAATGTAATTCATGTAATTTGTAGTTCTGGAGCAAATCATGGATAAAGTTTTCTGGGAGATAAATACTCTTTCTTTTGGTCTAAGCTGGCTGAGAACTGTGTATTCTTCAAATGTCTGAGATCTAAAAGTGGATACCAAAACTAAGATTGGAAGACCCTAGGTTAGAAATGAATGAAATTAAAAACTGCCAGCAAGTTAGATACAAAGGATTTGCTGTAGCTGGCAGGGTTTAAGCATTTACAAAATGTGGCAAGCGGAGATACAGTACAGGATAAGAAAAATACGTGTTTATAGGCTACTGTTTTGGCTTTTCTCTGTATGTGCTGTATTATCTTATTTAGTCGAAGGAATATGATAATATTTTGTTCAGAAGCCACTGTTTCTGAGTTGCTGTAATTATCTCACTAGTAACAGGTACCCTAGCTGAAAACATTCATCAACACCCACTGTTGCAGTAGCTCAGGAAAGAAAAGGTGGCCATCAAGACATCTGTTCATGGCTGCATTCTTGAACTGCATGATTCCAGGCAGTGTGAGGTGCAAGAAATCAAAGTGGTCACTGAAGTAGTTCTCTCTGAGGGTGTATTAGCGTTTTTTAAAACTCAGTTGAGATGTTTAGTTCAGATCAGGAATGGACCCAATTGTCCTTGCTTACAGTGCTTTGATTTGCACTGTGGTACAATGACTGTATGAGCTGGGTTCCTTTCAGACAAAAATTGAAACAAATTCTCTGATGCACTCAAGCCACATTGAGTGGGCATTCAGTCCAGGGGGCCAGTCCAGAGGTGCTTTGAAGTAAAAATCAGTGAAAAGTGTACAATGTATAATTCTGCTCCCAATAATCTGTACCACGTGGTAACGTAGGTATACCCAGAGTGTACCTAGTATGCTTAAGCACATAAAACTTCAATCTGAAAAACACGTAAACACACATGCTTAAAGGCAGCGGTCTCAAAAAACATTTGTGGTCCTTTCTGTATTAGGACCAGTTTTTCATCTGGAGTCAGGCTATTTAGTCACTAGGAGATTTTTGGTTGGTTTTGATTGTATTTTCTCAAAAAGGGTTGTATATTCTTTAGTGCAATATTTTTGTGGTGGGTTGACCTTGGTTGCTTGCCAGGTGCCCACCAAGCTGCTCTGTCACTCCCCCTCCTCAACAGGACAGGGGGAGAAAATACAGTGAAAAGCTCATAGGTCAAGATAAGGACAGGGCTATCAGTCGCCCATTACTGTCACGGGCAAAACAGACTCAACTTGGCAAAATTAATTTATTGTCAATTAAAAACAGAGCAGGATAGCGAAAAATAAAAACAAAACTAAAAAATCTCTCCCCCCCGCCCCCCTTCTTCTAGGCTCAGCTTGACTCATGATCCTTCTACCTCCTTGCCCTGCCACCCAAGCTGCACCGGGGAAACGGGGAATGGGGGTTGTGTGGGGTTCCTCCCACAGGAGACAGTCCTTCATGAGCTTCAACATGGGTCCTTCCCATGGGCTGCAGTTCTTCATAAGCTGCTCCAGCATAGGTCCCTTCCATGGGGTGCAGTCCTTCAGGAATGGACTGCTCCAGTGTGGGTCCCCCACAGGCTACAGGTCCTGCCAGGAGCCTGCTCCAGCATGGGCTCTCCACAGGGTCACACCTTCCTTCAGGGCACATCCACCTGCTATGGTGTGGGGTCCTCCATGGGCTGAACGGTAGATATCTGCTCTACCGTGGACCTCCATGGTGCAGGGGCACAGACTGCTTCACCATGGCCTTGCCCACAGGCTGCAGGGGAATCCCTGCTCTGGTGCCTGGAGCACCTCCTCCGCTCCTTCTGCACTGAACTTGGTGTCTGCAGGGCTGTTTCTCTCACGTTTTCTCACTCCTCTCTTCTGGCTGCTGGGCAGTGTTTTTTACCCTTTGTTGAATGGTATCACAGAGGTGCCACCAGCATTGCTGATGGGCTCAGCTTTGGCCAGCAGTGGGTCTGACTTGAAGCTAGCTGAAACTGTCTCTGTCCAACATGGGCTCAGTTGCTGGTGTCTTACAGAAGCCACCCCTGCAGCTCCCCCTGCCACCAAAACCTTGCCACGTAAACCCAATACAATTTTATATAGTGCCTTTTGGTGAAGGGTCTATTCTTAACAAAATTGTGAAGGACTTTTACAAGCATAAATGTTACAATGAATTATTCTGCTTCCTCCCTTTGCTAATATTCTGCTAGGATTTGATAGCAATTTAACTCCACAGATAGTGTAGTGGCCAAAAAAGTCGTGTTGTTAGAGTGGAATAAGTTACAGTATTTGTAATTTGTTTTAAATAATATTTACAAGTTCTTCTGCACTGCACAAAAATCACACAGTCACAGAACGGTTGAGGTTAGAAAAGGCCTCTGAAGGTCATCTTGTCCAACGCCCCTGCTCAAGCAGGGCCACCTAAAGCCAGTTGCCCAGGACCATGTCCAGATGGCTTCTGACTATCTCCAAGGATAGAGACTCCACAACCTCCCTGGGCAACCTATGCCAGTGCTCGAATCACCCTCACAGTGAAAAAGTGTTTCCTGTTGTTTGGAGGGAGCCTTCTGTCCTGGCACATCTGCTGAGTGTTTGTTTTGGCCTTTTTTTTTTTTTTAAATATTAGCACTTTCTTTCCTAGAATTATTATCACTTTTCTGATGAAAGAACTGAGATCGGGGGTTATAAAATCTATGCAAATAATGCTACTTTTGAATTACTGTACAGGCATGGAGAAATCTCTGCATTCCTGTTGAACATTTTAATATAATGGATGAATTGCCATCTAATTTCTACATAATTATGCTCCAGCATTCAGAAGACAGGTATAAAATTTCATCATTTTGGTTTAGCATTCTGTTTGTTATAAATGTAATCTTTTTTTACCTGTAAATAATCACTATTTTGGTTGTTTATTGCCTTTTACTTCTAATTTTGCTGGACATGAATTTTAGGATAGTGAAAAAATTAATATATAAATAAAACTGCCTGCAGCTCAAAGCTGTATGTTTTTCTGTACTTTTGATTTCCCTAATTCTCTCTTAAATCTCCAGAGGTCACTTCAAAGGTTTCAGGCCATTCTTGGTATCCTCCTGAATTCTGTTAATAGTTTCCAGCTCTTATTGCTTATGCTCTTGAAAAAAGTTAGGAGGGGTCATATTTAGCTTTATAAAGCCACAAATGATCTCATTACTGCAGCCTAATTAGCAACTACTCATAAATGGAGCTATAGCAACTGACTATGAGTACCTTCACCAACTGTGAAAAGTCTTAAACAATTGTCATGGAACAAATAAAAATGTACCTTACTGGATATATAGCAATGAAAGAATTTCCTTACAGCTCTCAGTTTGTTCCAGTTAGATTTTGCAAGTTTTGCACCCCAAGGTGGGGGTAAATATTGCATCTTGAGAGTATTTGGGAGCACATTATATTAGAGGGTAATAATTACTCATCTAATAAATTTGCTTCATATAAACAAGACTGAACGGTCAAATAATCTACTCAGCAGTTTTCTGCTTTCCATAGATCAAATTTGTACAGTTCATTGATTGAGATGCCAAAAGTAAGTACTGCACAGCAAAAAGGAAAAACTACTCAGCCAATGGGTAAGTGCCTCTTACTTTAAGAGAGAAAAATCATTGCACTGATGTTATGAGAAGGTTCATATCTTTCACTGTTGCAGTCAGTAAAATTTAAAAATCATTATTAAAAGAATTGTAACTCTTATTAATCCTAGAGGAAGTAAATACCTAAATACATGTGTTTCATTATCAGATATAATGTATCTAGTCACAATTTACACAATTTTTGTTTATATTTGAAGGCTAAAGTTGTTATAGATAAATAATTGTAGAGATTTTTTCAATGTACATTTCTGTATATATTTTGTGCTAAATATATATATTTAAACAGTTACTTAATTTTCAAGGAATACCATGGCTTTAGAAACTGATGGTCTCGGTACAATCATTTTTTCAAGTACAAATATGACGTCTCAAAAAGAGTCTTAAGACGGTGTTATCCTCCTTTTAATAGTGCAAGCTAAAGTTTCTCGATTTCCTGTGAATCCTGATACATTTTGTATTTTGTTGGAAAAAGTGCATCTTTACAAGCAGCAAAAGATGAAGAATCATCTTAAACAGACTGTCATTCAAAACTTGCAAGAGTGTGTCTCCAAAACAGACGTGGTAATATATTTGATTACCTTATATTTAAAATAGGGTGAAAAACATGTGCTAGAAACTATCATAAACACTCTTTATGCAGAATTTTCAGTTTATTCCAAGTGTAACATCCCTAGTCTTCATAGTTGCTAAATGTTGTGTACTCTGCTTCAAAATTTAATCTTACTGTGTTATTCTGTTACTGTTTCCAGTGTCATTCAGCAGCTTTGAAATGTTCAGAGGTTTATCAGAAATGAAAATTGATGCAATTGAGATCAATTTACTTGTACGTCTAAGATTTGCATTTGCCTTTCATAGCACATGAAAGCCCCAGCTGTCCCAAGGGAAAAAATGGATCATAGCTCTCAACCCTTTAATCAAAATAAAACTATGTTAGCCAAAAATTTATTACTGATTTCCAACACAAAAAAGTTTCTAGCGCACACAGTACCTTTTGCGCTATAGCTGTTTATTTGGTTGCAGTTGATCCAAGCCTGTTAGTCACAAAATTTTGCTTCAAGGACACATCTCATTGGAATTCCAAGTTTGTAGCTACAAACACTCTTAAATTCTAGATGATAAAAGTTTTCTGTTATTGCAAGAAGGCTCAGTTCTATAAGGACATTGTTTTTGACAATCGGTGAACGCAAGTTGTGTAGCATAAAGGTACACTGGAAAAGCCTGTGACTTTCACACAAGCTTTTAAGCTGCAAGGTGACAGAAAGTTTTCTACACATGATATGTGCAAGTCTACATCCTAGCATTCTAATTTACTTTAATTTGGGCTCCATTAGGTAAAATCTAGGTTTTCAATATCAATCAAAATTCACCGTTAAATATAGCATACTAACAAAAACTGGTATAGACCTATTTCTATTGTTAATATAAAGGTAAAAAATACAGATCATACTGAATTTTCTGTACAAGTTTTCATTGTTTTGATCACACAACTTTGACACATCTGGTTCTTGAATTATAATTCTGTTTTATTCATCATATTAGCTTCTTTCAGTTAAAATACTGATTATTGCAGATGGTTGAAGTGTTGATCACTTTTTCTCTTGTCCATGGCCAGCCTTTGTTGTAATGGCAAGTTATGTAAAGATTGCTGTAGTTGGATAAGTAAAGAAAGGTGATAAGATAATGTCAGGTAGAACAGACAAAAAAAAAGTGGCTTAGATTTTAAAAATGCACGTGCATTACAAATTTCAGTAATTGTGGATGCAACCTGCACAGAGCCACACAAACAGAGCTTTGGGTGAGAAGTCCATTAATACCAACAGTCTTCACCATTTAGTTAAGCTTGTTTTTCCAGCTAGTGTTTTGGTGTCCATCTATATTGGCTTTTAGGATGTTCAGTTTTTAGTGTCATCTTCTCCTACATGATTCTATTCTCTCATTATCTATTTTCTTAATTCTGTTTAGTTTTCTCCTAAATTGGCTCCACTGATCTCTCCGTAGACTTTGATTTGCTGCTTCTACATTCATCTTGCAGTTTCTGTTTACTTCACAAAACTGTCCTTTCACAGTTTCTTCCTGTTATTTGGAGCACCACATTATCTTTTCTTTTTGCTGGACTTCCCTGCCGTTCCTCATTGAAATTGCAGAAGTATATTAATCGCTTAAATATTGACATCTTGTACTGATTCCTTCGTTAGAATATTTTGCAAAATGCTGATAGGAGTGATGTTTTGAAGTAAAGTAGTTTTGAAACTGACTTTCTATATTTATTTTTTCCATTTTGTGATGTTTCAAATTATTTGATTTAGCCTCTGATTTAACATAATACACCCTCCATCCTTGTTAAATAGCATTGTGTAAGTATTCTGGTTTTTGTTGCAATGTGTGTGATAGACTCCAACAGAGAAAATAGATGATAATGGACATGATTTGACATCAGATTTCTCTGAAATATTAGAAACTATGGAAGAATATCTGAAACCGGTGCTGTCACAGTTTGATTTTTCTAATATCAGGTAAGACATTTAGACTTGTTTTATCATCATTTGTGAAAATAGAATGGTGACTAAAGTCCTACAAATACAGGAATGGTTTTAGCAAGAATAGACCCTGTTGAATGAACTTTTATATCTTTAAAGACAGTATATGCAGGATATGCAAAACTAAGAGGATTGAACCATATGATAGACTAACGGCCACCTCTAACAAGCACTGTTCTCACAGAATCACAGAATCACAGAATCCCTACGGTTGGAAAAGACCTGTAAGATCATCAAGTCCAACCTGAAAAAAAAACAAACCAAAAACAAAACAAAAAAAACCCCACACAAACAACCCACGCAAGCCAACCACCACACAACAACAACAAGGCACAACACACCAAAAACCAACCCACCCAACACCACACAGCACCATGTCCATCAAGCTACATCCCACAATGCCACATCCACACTCTCCTTGAATACCTCCAGGGAGGGTGACTCTACCACCTCCCTGGGCAGCCTATTCCAATGTTTCACTAAGCTTAAGTTGTACAATGTCAAGTTCAGGATGAAACATGACAATTTAACTATGTAAGGGTAGGATTTCCAAAGGATAGGAACTCCAAAGGGAGTACATTCTTTGTGTAAAATTTCACTGAGATTGAAGCAGTTTTGTGTTTGTGTTTCCTGTGAAAACTTTTCCTTAGATAAGTATTAGTGCTGGTAATATTTTCGCTGTAATTCCTCTTCCCAGAAAACAGAGCACATCAGCTTCAGCGGCTGAATCAGGAAAAGTAAAAGTGAAAGATAAGGACACCAAACACACTAGAATGCGGGGTATGTGCTTTCTTGAGTACAATATATGTATGTGTGGGTGTGTATGGACAGATACCAAAATCCTGTCATTTTGGTTTCCATTTTTTTGAAGCCAGGGAGAAGAAAAAGGCTTTAGCAATGGTTTTGTCTGTTTATTTTCTATATTAAGTCAAGTATTTTAGTATACTTCCAAAGAGATTATTTATATGCTGGATGGAGCTATCCTTCTGTTTGTATTTGCACTCTTCCAAACTGTACAGGCTTTTAGACAGCTAAATAAAATGTCTTTTCAGGAGAAAGGCCAAAAGAAAGAACTTTCTTAAGTCGGTTGATGTCTCTTTGTTTTTTGCCTTTTCCTGTTTTTTAATTTAGGGACTCCCACAGGTTGTTTGCTTTAATGCAAGCCTAATGCTGGAATATGTCCCTAAACACATTCCAAGAGGAGAGGCAATCAAGTCCATGGCTTGCTTTGTGGTTGAGTTTTTTGCTTTACGGTGGGGAGCAGTGGAGTTTCTCAGTTAAAAATTACTGAAAAAGGGTATACATTTGCATTTGCTTTTACCTGCAAGAGTTTCTTTTTGCAATCTGGCAGCTGGCTGCTTCTGTTGTTCCAGAAAGACTGAATAACTTGTCTTCCATATATTTGTTGATGCTCTGTAGAAGAGGAAAATGTTGTCATAATGATATTCAGTACTTTTTTTCTAAATAACAGAAACAGAAAGTTTCCTACAGAAAGACATAATTAGTATTGGGTAAGAGCTCCTTTACAACTCTATACTGTTTAGCCAAACACTGCTAAGGCAATTTTGCATTTCCAAACATCATTTTCTTGAATACATTGCATACACCTGGACTTTTAATCTGAGATGGTTGGTTATAAATATGGGGATATTTTTCCCTCTGAAGAATGAGTACTCACAAGTGCATATGCATAGAAGTTTGACAACATTTTAGGAGTAAGAGTATCAAAAGAAATATTTTTGCATAATGGACTTAATCGACAGTAAAATGGAGTTCAGGTGTCATACAATAGAGGAAATTTAGGTTTTTACATCTAACTTCAATTATTTATATGCATACTGAGAACTACTAAGTCTCAGTCATGTTCTGTCACATTTCTTCAGGTACACCTATGGATTTAGGATTGTGTGTGGTATTACTAGCAGATACATTATTTATGGAATTGCCTTTGGAAGCTCTGAGTATCTTTAAAGAGGAAGGAATAAGTTCTGTATCCAGAGATTTTTCTCTCCAGATTCTCTACAATCGAGTACATCTGTCTGAATCAGGTACTATTAGATAAACATTCTTTGCATTATCATAATAATGCAGCGAACAAGATACTTAAATTTAAATAATATGAATGGTGTATTATATTTTACTGGAAGACTGCCACATACAATATGTTTCCAGTATTTTAGATTAATAGATAGTACAGTAGACTTATTTCAGTAGTGTACAGACTGATTATAGTTGCACTGCTAGCTAATTTAAAATAACCTCTACATATTAAAGAATTATCTAAAACACAGCGGAGCCTAAATTGGCTTGCAAAGTTTCAGTTATGGAAGTACAGTCTTAAAGTCTTTAAAGCTGTTTTCAGTTGCACTGAAAAAACAAATAAGAATTCAGACTTCTGTTAATTTTCTTTACCATCAGTATAAGACTTTGCTCAAAATATCAAGTGTAAAAACCAAATAATTGAGCTACTTCCTCTCTGCATAGCTAAGATTACATTAAGGGCAATTCTTATGCTATGCATGAGCAAAATCAGATCCCATAGGCTTTATGGACTTCTTTCATCACTGCAGACACTTGCACCCTATATAAACTCTTCAGTGAAATAAGTTTAAGTGAGGTAGTTGGACAGTTGGTAAACTTGTCCTTATGGCATCTTAAACTTAATTTCTTATTTATTCTAAAAGTGAGTAATAAATGTAGGTACTAAGCAGTATTTTGTATAAATCAAAGATACCTTCTATTACTGAAGTTAAAAATTTGAAATCACATTTTGCTTATACATAGATAAAAACACATTTTAACTCAAATTAAATTATTAAAAGTGGTGGGCCTAAGCTAAAAAATAGGCTACGTTTAGAAAATCTCACTCTGTACTATGGAAGTATGCTGTTCCAGAGAGGTTCTTGTATTGTGTTCATGTCTGTAACATTTAGCACCTTCAGTATAACCTGTCCTCTGTTCTCCCATTTCACCCCTTCTTTCTAAAGGGAAAGAATTGTGAATAATCTGAAATTAGAATATTTTTAGTCTACATACACATTCATACACTGTTACAGGTCTGTTAGAAATAGGAGTTTTAGAATGTGGGGTTTTTTTTCCACTTTTGTTTTTCCCTTTTTTAAAGTGAAACTGCTTATGGCTGCATAATCTTAAAAGCAGATGAATGAGAGGAAGCATAGCTGGAAAGTCTCTGTTCTTGCAATTATGAAAGTAGCCACTGAATGAGGAGAGAAACACCGCCATATGAGTAATAATGCATATCTCAAACTTCCACCGGCTTGCAGTGCACTCCAGTGATAACTGCTTGAGACATGTACTTTGGGCGATAGTCATATATACAGTGAGAAATATGTCAGTTTTCTGCACTTTTTAAAAAATCCCTTAAAGAAATAAAAATCAGATTAAAATATGAAACTTTCTTTTTCCTTTCAATCTCTGCCTGTCTCACAGAAGCTTCAGTTATTCCAGTAACATCAACAATGAATAGATATGGCAATAGGCTTAGAAAGTGCTTTTGTAATCACTGTTCAACTCTGTCCTAAATCTGCAATGTAATGAAGCATTTGCATGTCTAAGGGATCACATCTCTTGCTTGTTTTCCACTTTCAAGCCATTATTTTTAGGCAAGAGGGCTTGGGGAATGTCTTTGCCTTGCTGTGATGTGAAATTAATTTTTATTCTAGTTTAATCTGTTATTATTATTATTACATCGTAACAAATACAAGTAGTCCTTCAAGAAAGTTGTATTTTCTAAAACTGCCTATATCTTAAAAAAAAAACCTGTTCTTTTCAATTTCACAGGGACTGAAGTTAAAACAGATGTTGAAATATCTAAAGAAACAAAACCAAAAGCTCATCAGAAAAAGAATGTCAAAATGGTAAACTTTCCACCTTTTTTAAGTAAACTCAATAGGAGTAGCTCTTCTTTTTGTGTAACAAAATGTTAAAGAACTAGAAGTGGCTTTCATAGGAGCTCATTATATATGCCAGAATTCTGAAATGGAATAAATATCACATAAGTCCATAAGAATTTTGTTTCTTGTTGATTTTGCAATAATGACAGAGTTGTTTCTTTAAAAAATCATACTCTCTGTGTAAATGTGACGTATTTAACAACCCACCACGGAAGCTGTTTAAAGTTACTAAATACTTCCCCTAGCAATATAGTACATTTTATATTGTGTATGCACATACTTTTATAAATATATATGTATGAATGCATATATATCTATATAGGTGCACCCACATATATAGGTAAGGTATGTATATGCATTGTACATAATGCAGAATAGCTTATGCTTTTAATTTCCATTGACAGTTGAGTATCATGCTGCTTTTAATCCTACCTTCAAAACTTTAGGACATCTTTTTGTTAGTTGTTTGACACAAAGAATGTAATACTGTTAATATTTGATTGAGACTTCTGCATGTAATAGAATATGTATTCTTTTTAATTGTAGGCACCAATTAATCGTGATTTACCCTGTAATTGCTTGCCTGTTGATGCTCATAATTTTAAATGTATCCTTTCACAAACTATTAGCTAAGTGTATCAGTTAAAGTTTCTTTTTTTGTTGTTTACATTGCGTTGTTTACACTTAACTGTTTATGAGATATTGTGGACGCCTATAATGAAGGAAGAGAGGCAGGTAATAACATATTAAATAATATTTTCTCCACAAACTACCCACAGAATTTAGAAATTTTTGTAACAGAAAATGAAGTCATGACATCAAGATGTTGACAAAAAAGCTTAGCTTTTCATCAGAAGAGTGCTGCTCATCACCTGTCAAATGGTGCATCAGTGAAACAATATCACCTGTTTCAGGTTCAGGAAAGAAATTAGATTGTCTTGTTATTTCTTTCATATCACTAAATATTGACATAACATCACCAGGAAAATAATTACTTGAGTAATCTTTCTTACTATGTAATCCAATTAAAAACACATGCTTACTTTCAGGAACTTGTTATAGCATTTTTAATTTTTCAAATATATACCATTACAGCAAAATATCAGTAGTGTGGGGAAGGATATAGGTTAATTAAAAGGGTATGATGCTCTGTATGATCTTCTTGGTTATACAAGAAATTTGCTTGAAAGCTATGAATGGGCTTGGAAAAACAGTACTGAGTGGGAATGGACTGGGACAGGAACAGTTGGACTCACCACACCTATACGGCAAAAATTCTCAAGCTAAAGACTACAAATAAAGAATGTGTAACACGTAAAGTATTTGGAGTCCTTTGAAAGGTGAAGGGTACTATGATAGACACAAACAGCCCTATCCTAAAGGATATTTGAGAGGGTTGTTTTTTCCTTTTGGAATGTGTTTGTCAAGGCACTAGGCATTTACTGTATTAGAATAGAATAGAATATTTTCAGTTGGAAGGGACCTACAATGATCATCTAGTCCAACTGCTCGACCACTTCAGGGCTGACCAAAAGCTAAAGTATGTTACTACGGGCATTGTCCAAATGCCCCTTAAGCCCTGACAGGCATGGGGCACCGACCACCTCTCCAGGAAGCCTGTTCCAGTGTTTGACCACCCTCTCGGTAAAGAAATACTTCCTCATGTCTAGTCTGAACCTCCCCTGATGCAGCTTTGAACCATTCCCAGGTGTCCTGTCCCTGGATCCCAGGGAGAAGAGATCAGCCCCTCCCTCTCCACTACCCCTCCTCAGGAAGGTGCAGAGAGCAGTGAGGTCGCCCCTCAGCCTCCTTCTCTCCAGACTAGACAAACCCAGAGTCCTCAGCTGCTCCTCACACAGCATTCCTTCCAGCTTTGGGCTTCGCTGCCCTTCTCCCGACATATTAATACAGTCTGACGCAAACACTTTAAACACTGTTTCTCCCAGTGTGTGCAATAGTTTAACTGATTCACATTCGTTAACAAACTGACATGTATATCAAATGACAAAAATTGATTTAATGGAGGTTTTTATGGAGATAGTTTTTAAACCTAAACTCAATGCAAAAGAAGCTACTAAACAATCAGTAGCATAATAGAGCATGTCTCCAGATGTTTGCAGTTTCTCCTTCACAGCAGATCAAAATAAAACACTGTTCACCATGTGGTCAATATCTGGCTCTAGAGTGTATCTTTAATTTACAGTAGTATGAAAATGTAATCAAAAAAGAGAAAATGAATTATCATTAAATATGCAATGTCCTTGGAGAGCAGAGGTGGTTTTGGAGTCTTGCTTTCTGAAATCAGGGCTCTGGAAACTCAGTTATTTTCTCCATCTACTTAAGTCCTTGCTGAGCCTCTGGAACATAACTGTATGAGCAGTGCTGGTATTTTCAACTCTTTACACTTTTCTCAGGGTATCTAGAAGGTTTTCTTTGTGTTTTTAAAGTCTTTAACCTGTCTACTGAATAATCCTTGTCAGTTATAAAATACACCTTTCAAATGGGAATTACACACAATTTTTCGCAGAAAATGTCACAATTGCTACAGTTTTAAAAGCCGGACTTAGGTTTCAAAAATCTTAGGATCTAATGATGACCTAAAAAACCCAAAATATTATATTGTCATTTTAAAATGATTGAAATTAAGATTGCCTGATGTCCTTTGTAGCATGTTAAGTTCATAATGATGAAATTCTATTGTTACAGGAGCTTTAAGTCCTTCCCAAAAAATAAAGGAAATCCTAGAAAAATACCATGACCTATTTACACTACAGTGGGAAGGAGTTATTGGCAATGTCCGTATTCCAAGGTTTGTAACATACTATCTGCTTTCGTGTTTTATCCATGTTTCTTTTTAAAAATTGTGCCTTTTCCCAGAGGCTTCAGTCATAACATAGGCTCACATTTTGCTGAGCTGTTTAACACAGAGCTAACCATTGTCTTTGTTTAAAATGCGTGCTTAGATTTTTAGACAAAATATTTTAGGGACCTGAAATCCAGTGCCACAAAGTGATTTAGTCAGATTGGTTGCATCAGAGTTGCTCTATATGTAGATAATCCGATTTTGACAAAAATTCTACACTATGCCTCCAGTTTACTATGAGGTGTTACTAAAATAAGTATACCTCTATATTAAAATTATTATTAGTTCATATGAGTTATTACACTTTCCATAGAATTCTGTCTTGTTTGTCTCCTTGCTTTGCATGCTCACTTTTCTTGTAAGTATTTCTGGAGTAAATAACTGAAAATAAATAAACTAAAGTGATTGCTATGGATAATTTCTGAAAAATATTATTGTAAAATAGTAACACAAAAGTAATTTCCTTCCTTTCTTCTTCCTTCCTTTCAGCCAAGCTGAATGGGAGCAGCTGCTGACAAACTGCAGTGCATTTCTGTTCTATGGGATGGAGAGATTCATGTCTCATATTTTACTCAACAGACTGGTTGCTATGAACATCCCAAGTGAGCTAAGCAAACTGAAAAATAATTTTTTAATTACACCACCTTTTGTTCCCAGTTGTGTTTATTTCATACTGTATCATTATCACAGTATCGATGTTAGCAATTAAGGGCTTTTTTCAAGATCCAGGGTTTTAAGTGGAAAAACTTTGCATTATGTGGATTTTATTCTGTTGCAAAGCTTTCTTGTTATTCCTCACAAATAAGTTTAGTCCTTCTCCACTTCCAATTGTTGGAATTTCTGAAGTTCCAAAAATTGAGTCATCATCTGATGGTTTTCTCAGTAACTCCTCTCCCTTTCAATGGAATGTAGAATTTGGTAACAAAGTATTTTTTTATTGTTAAGAACAACCTCTGCAGTACCGCTTCTCCAAAATTCCTCAGTCTCCACTCAGGCAAAGCAGAATTGTCTGCCAAGACTGGGTTAATGCGGAATGATTACTCTGGTATTATGGAGCATTTGTAGACTCTGAGAAGGTTTTTTTTTTCTCTGCTTCTTCACAACTAATTAGTCTTTCTGGTGTTGTAGCATAAAGCTTAGATTCAGGACTGGTGTTTTGGATCCACCATCTTCTTTCTCCTCCTAGTCCCTTCGCATATCTGGAGGAACCTCAATTTCGGAGTTGTGCTGAATTTGTCAGGGTAGCTGAATTGCTAGCTTCCATCTATATTGTGTTAACATGTAAAATTGAGGAGGACAGTACACATCAGATTGTAAAGCCCTGCAAGTAACAGGAAGCTTCCTCAGGAAGCGTTGATTTTCAAAGTGATTTAAGCATGTACGTGTAAATATTACCGGAAATCAAGAAAATATGTCTTCCTATATACATTGGCCACTCTTGAAAATGAGGTTTCAGATGTCTGTAGGCCAGATATTTACAGGTCTGGCAATTTTTGGAAAGTTCCTGAGCACCTTGTTAACAGCCACTGTGTGTCCTGCTCTTAAAATATGCCAGGATTAATTCTCCAGTGCATCTTATTTCCTTTAATGGAGAATAAACTAATTTCGAATGTATTGATTTTAGTCCTCAAAGGATTGTTCTATTTTCTGACCACCTACACAACTTTTGCTTGTTAGCTGGTAAAATAACTATTGTCTTGCAGACTGAGTTTGAATCTATTGTAGAGCCAATCTTCATATTAAAAGCACTTTTATTAATAACTCTGAACTGTGTCTGAGGTTTCTGAGGGCTCTAACCTGGACCCAATATTATTAAATATTGTTGTTGGTCATTTGCATGATGAAATAGAATACATCATTGCTGAATATGGGTATGAGACCAGGCTGAGAAAGAGAATGAGGTGGTTTAGCAACTCCTGAAATGCAGGACTAGAATGCAAATTAACCTTGCTTTATGGGGATAATTAATAGGGGGTAGTTAGCTAGTGGGAGGTGTTATGCTTAAGCAGAAATAATCAGTTAAACATTAATAAGTTAGGGAATGACTGCCTAAGGGGCAGAATTACTGAATAGAGTCAAGAGGTGGATCACAAATTAAACATCATCATCTTGCTAGGGGAAAAAAACCCTAAGCTCTGCATAGGGGTAACTATACAGGAGCGTCATTTGCAAGATATATTAAATAATTCCCCACTCTACTTAGTTTTGCAAAGGTCGCAACTGGAGAATAATATCAACCAAGTAGAATAAGTTATTGGTGAAGAACATTAAAAGTGGTCAGAAGGCTATACCACAGATTTGTGTGCATAGTTTTACTAATAAATACGTATGTGCGTTCATACGTATATATGCATATAAAACATACTGCTCTTGGAGGAAAGTTTGACATATTGAGGGGGGACATGATAATAGTTCTCAAGTATGTCAAAGGCTTTCCAGGCAGAAAGGTAATTTACTTCTCATCTGCTTGGGTTAGTAACAGGTTTAAACTGCAGCAATCCAAACAGTAGGGAAAGCTTTTTAATTTTAAGAGTATGCTAAGTCATTTCACTGGGGCCCTTTAAGGAAAATAAGTAATGTTTGAGATGTAACTTGGTCCTAACTTGTGGAGAGGAGCTGCGGTAGGTAACATTTCCATACCTCCATCTTACAAGAGTTTATAACTACAGAATTGAGTCATATAGGTCATTATCCTGTAATAAGATGGTATGTGGACTTCATTATTAGTTATACTAAGGTGGCACAGGAAAAAAACCTGCAAAACACTGTAGAAAAGTGTAGCAAAGTTACATCAAATAATGTTAGGATGACTTTATTAGTGTTCTTTTACTTAATACTTGACAATTTGGGCTGAAATATATAAATTTTATATTAGTTGTTTAGACTGTGTTCAAGAAAGTAATTAATTTAAGAAAGGCCTGATTTACTTGTATTTATTATGTTGGGCATTATTATTATTGCAAATACTATTACTATAACGTATTTTTTTCCAGAATGCCATTTGATGATACTTCTAGATTTGGTGCGATCAAAGCAAAGTTATCAAAGAATTACAAACTCTGATATCCACAAAAGGTAGGATAAAGTTTATTTTGGTAAAGTCCACAATAAGGCAGATAATTTTTTGTAAATTTGGTAAAGTCCACAATAAGGCAGATAATTTTTATTTCAAAGCAAAGTTAAAATTTTGAGTTATAAATATTCTCATTTATTTCTGCAAGTAGAAGGGCTCATACCTATGCATAAGGGAGAAGTTAGCCTCTTTATCTTGTCACTTCATTCTTTAGATAGGGCTAAATAGGATCAAAGCTCAAGGCAATGATCAAGAAAATATGACACAGAAACATTGCTGCATTACACATACCTCCCAATTTTGAGTTCAAGATTCTCAAAATATTCTGATTAAATACATAAAACTTCCCTTTAACAGATAAACTGCTAAGAGTCCCTCTAAGGTATCATACACTGAACAGTTTAACAATCAGCCAGTTTTTTATTTAAATAAATTATTGCAGCATGTTAAATAACCTGTTTGCAATCTTTAATATTATTAATTGGAGCTTTTTTAGCCTTAAAAGCATCTCAGTATTTTTCTTGCTTTTAAGTTGACAGGTGGCAGGGTTTATATACTTTTATTGTATGTCCATTATGAATTCTTGACAGATGGCACCCGACAAGTAACTTTTAAGGTATTAAAAGCAAGAAGAATACTTTTAGTGTCCTAATTTTATTCATGAGTTATTTAGTCCATGCTGAATTTTCAGATAACCCAATTATACTCTCGAGGGACAAGAGGCCTCACAGAGGGATCTAGATAGATTGGAGCATTGGGCAATCATCAATGGTATAAAATTTAACAAGTTCAAACGCTGGATTCTGCACTGGGGACAGAGTAATGCCAGGCACAAGTATGAATTGGAAGAGGAGCGGCTGCAGATCAGCCCTGCAGAAAGGGACCTGGGCGTGCTGGTGGGCAGCAGGCTCAACAGGAGCCAGCAGCGTGCCCTGGCAGCCAAGAGGGCAAACCGCATCCTGGGGTGCAAAGACACACAGCATAACCAGCCGGTCAAAAGAGGTGATTATCCCGCTGTATTTAGCGTTGGTGCGGCCTCACCTTGAGTGCTGTGTGCAGTTCTGGGCCCCTCAATTTAAGAAAGATGTGAAGGTCCTTAAGTGTCTCCAGAGGAGGGCAACGAAGCTGGTGACAGGGCTGGAAGGAATGCTGTGTGAGGAGCGGCTGAGGACTCTGGGTTTGTCTAGTCTGGAGAGAAGGAGGCTGAGTGGTGACCTCACTGCTCTCTGCAGCTTCCTGAGGAGGGGTAGTGGAGAGGGAGGGGCTGATCTCTTCTCCCTGGGATCCAGGGACAGGACACCTGGGAATGGTTCAAAGCTGCATCAGGGGAGGTTCAGACTAGACATGAGGAAGTATTTCTTTACCGAGAGGGTGGTCAAACACTGGAACAGGCTTCCTGGAGAGGTGGTCGGTGCCCCATGCCTGTCAGGGCTTAAGGGGCATTTGGACAATGCCCGTAGTAACATACTTTAGCTTTTGGTCAGCCCTGAAGTGGTCGAGCAGTTGGACTAGATGATCGTTGCAGGTCCCTTCCAACTGAACTATTCTATTCTATTCTATTCTATTCTATTCTATTCTATTCTATTCTATTCTATTAACACAGGCCGTATCAGAATGTATGTACTTTTATTCACGTTATTTTTGGGACTGCCATAGTTCTGCAGCCAATTAAATCTTATATCCAATTCTTTTAGGACTGCATAAATACCTCTTGACTTTTCTGATTATTCATTCCATGAAAAAGAAATAGAAAAAAATTCTTCTCTAAAAATACTGTCTATTCAATGCAACAATGTGTAAGTTAAAATGAATTGTGTGTAAGATAGGTTATACATGCAGCTACATATGTAAATATGCAGATCTCTGAGTGTTTAAACAACTTCCTGGTGTTTTTATTTTTAATATCCTTTTTCACCTCTGCCAAACAGCCATTTCCTAAACCAAAACAAAATACGATTCCTTAAACTAGTTTTTCTGACTCCAACTTTTGAAGTCTCACTTTAATACACTGGTGATTTAATCAACAGGACTTACTTGCTTAAGCCTAAAAGCTTCCAGAAAGTTTAGAATAACATTCAGTTAAAACTAAGTCACATAACTCTATAGACAATCAGACAGCATCTCCCCAAAAGATTACAGAAATCTTTAATTATCATCTTCTGATAAAGCTACCATGAAAAGCAGAGGCTAATAAAAATGAAATTCAGCCTTTAATTTACTGCAGTTCCAACCCTACAGAGTATCACTCTCCTCCCATTGCTAAACCAGTAATACCAAAGATTCTTATTTGAAATTCAGCAGTAAAAAATCTAATCCCACTTTAAAAGTGATTTGCTTTTAAGTCTCCAAATTACTGCCACACTTACGACAAAGAGCAAGCTTTCAGTTCCTGCAATATATTATGTTTCCCTTTAGCAACTTGAGCAGAACTAAACAAGTATTTTCACCCGATTCCCAACGTTTTTACTACCTTATAAAGGTTATTCTGCAGTACGTTGTAAAAGTTAATGTGTTAGTCCTCCTTTCACATTTTCTGAGAGGCCCAGAACAGTAATATGACAGGGAGCAATCCACATGGTAAAATTGCATCATGAAAAGATGTAGAGAGAAAGTTACATAAATTCTTTGTATTAAATGTAAGGTGCTGTATGAATATTAGAAAACACTTTATGCTCAGCATACAAGAAAATGCAGTCTGGCATTCCCTTTCCCCTTCTATTACAAAGCATTGCATATTTAGTTATATTTTTTGATATATTAGGTACATTTTTAGTTTATTGATCTCATACTTTTGATTTTCTTTAGTTGTCTACATATTGATATAGAGAGACCAACAGAGACAGCAATGCTTCTAAGCCTTACTGGTGTTCGTTCTATAATAGCCAACCAGTGGTACACTACCTTGCAAGAGAATGCAGAAAGGCTAGAAATTTTGTCCGAGAGTAAGTATTTGTATTTGTCTTCATTTGCATGTGTATTATTTCAGACATTTGTATTTACGCGCTTATGGAGTGTATGTATCTACTTGTCTCCCATCTCTTTCTTTGCTCCTCACCAAATTTTGCCTGGAGTTTCTACAGGAGGTAAACTGCACGCAGGAGCCACCGCATTGTTGACAGGTTGATCTTTCAAACAGAACAGTAACCTACTTAAATCAGTTTTAGTGCGGGGTTTGTTTATGGTCATACGGTAAGAATAGGATTTCTATGGTAAGGAGCAGTGCCCTAGGACTTGGCAATCTGTAGTTACATAAACTATGGGGAAAACAAAAGCTGAACTCACATCTTCAGAGATACAAAAATAAATTTGTAAAGGTATCCTTTTTCGTTAAGTTTTAAACGTGAAGACACCATGCTGTATGGTTGGTATGTTCTTGTTTTTCAAAACTTCCCTTAAAAACTCACAGAAACTAACATTTCTTTCCAGATTTGTTGAGCATTGGTAGAACAACTGGGCAGACAGTCCGTATTCTTCAAACAAGTAAGATTCGCAGGGAAAGGGATTCCATGAAAAGTAAGAATTAAAAAGCTTAGTACAAAAGACTGGCAGTGCATGTTAACTAGAACCTGGTTCATCTTTCAGATAACCTATGACAAATTTTTATGACTCTTCTTAAAAGAATTTAGAGTGGGAAGACCACTGATACAATATTGTAATTGGAGTAGCTGTATTTTACATATATAAAATTTTTGGGGACGCTTTGTCATAGCTGACCAAAAGCTAAAGTCTATGCTCCACTGAACTGCTATAAAATGAAGTAGTGTGACTGAAAAGTTACATCAGGAGCACGACATGAACAATATAAATGGTATGGATTATAGACTGCAAAAAGATAAGTTGAACCTGCAGTGATTAGAGAGTCTGCATTGTAAAGGGCACACTATATATATAAAATTTCACCTGGCATCTTGTTGGAGAGGGAAGGATTTTTGAGTAAAACAACTTCTAATATACTGTTTATAAAATTATATAGATATTTTTCATTGTATGGGACCTACCTCTTAAAACAAGGGTAAATAAAATAAATTTTAATTATAACTGACACTGTCAGAACTGAAGAGGGAGAGAGTTCAGATCAGAAATGTTGCCTAGTTTTCTGTTTTTTCAGAAAATGCTTCTTGGATATAGTGGCAGTTATTAATATTATAAAAAGAATGCAAAAGAACCACAAATACTAATCAAAGAGAATACGTGATAAATTACTGCACTTAAAGCATTCTTATATTCAGTTGTATTCAGAAAAAATAATGTTTTAAAATTATTTTTATAGTGGAAGCGGATTCTCACAGTTCTCCTAGAGACAAAGCAGAAGAACAGACCATTCACACTTCCTCAAATCTTCCTGCAACTCATCCATCGTTTTTTAATTGTGTGCTATATGGTTTACCCAACATAATAATTATGTAATTTGTGTCAGACTTTTCATACTAGGAATACCACTAGACTGTGCATAGGGCACACTTTGCATTTAAAGGTGTGGCAGATACTTATTTCTATGTGGCCTAAGGAGAGGTGGGCTTAAGAAAATGTGTGTTTTGTTGATAGACTGACTTCTGTTTCAGATGTAAACAGTTTGATATTAGAATAGGTGTCAGGAAAATATTTTAGAGATTTCAGTTAGTGCTTGAAAGGTTTTCTGAACTCAGTGAATCCCTTAAAAGAATTTGGTGAGTACCAATGCATCTTAAAGGAAATTAGGCTAGTATTTTTGGGCATTGATGCATGAGTGGAATTGGAATGTATCATTGTCAGTACTTCTATTTGGAAAAATTTTTCCTTTATGTATTTTATTTTTACATGGAAGATTTATCAGGAGCATAGCTGAAAAATTTACCAAGTCACCATATTCTGAGTGAACTGATTTTTAACTTTTTATGTAGCAGTAGTTGTAGTTTAATTAGAAAACGAGGTAGTATTAAATAAAATGTTTAGTTTTGTTTTCTTTATTTCCATATAGTTTTCCTGAATAACATATGAAGATATAATAAATTATTCCAAAATCCCAAATAAGATTATTACACGTGTAGATTTTATAACATGCTCTTTTAATCAGCAATGCATTTTTAAAATACATACTTTAAAACTTTATTTGTAGTGATAACAGTAGAAATAAATGTAAAGTAATTTAGCACTTATGGAAAATACAAAGCTTTGATCTTTATTGCAACTAAAATAATTTTAAGAGTCTCTCTTTTTTTCCAATAAAATGGTGATGCCTGTTTCCTATCATACATTTTTTTTTGTGTTCCTGATAGAGCATTATAATGGCACTCAAAAGATACTGTTCTTGTCTACCTGCTGTGCTATAGTTAATTAGAACCTGATAAGAGTCACAGGGCTATATAGACCATAATTACAAAATCATGACATGCAAAATACCTTTTTTTATGCACACAATAGAATATAAATGTGTGCTTCCTTCCCCCTGCTCTCACAATTTAATTAGATGCCCTTACATGAACTGCAGCTGCTCCGTCAAACTGTGTTCCATAACATGCATGATTTTTAGTCCCTTTATATGTAATTTTCTTCTTTATTTAGACATAGGACATATATATTTTTATGGCCTGTATCTGGGCATTTGGTAACAATACAAATTAAGTAAAGAAGAGATCATAGACTGTACTTAAGTTATCCAGCCTGAAAATAAAGGATTCAGTTTAAGGTATTTTCAAGTCTCTGAACTTGCCATGTTTCACCAGATATTGGCATGAGTCCCTTTCCCCAAGTTCTTGCATTTATTTGTTTGTGTATTTTTAGATCCTACCGTGTACCTTTCATTGAATCACTATTACGCAGCTGCTTTTTTAAAATCCCACGCGTGGTATTTGGGAAACTCAAGTATTTCTGAGTTTGAAGAAGCCATTTCTCTTGAATGAAGCAAATGTCCACACTTGTTGTTCAGCATAGCAAATGTCCACTATGTTGTTAATTTCTTTCATTATTTCCTAGATTAATTTCCACATAATTCTCCAACACATTCATCGCTATGAAATTGTATTTCCCTGCCGTTAATGGCATTTTTTACCTGGAATGCCATCTTTCTAGTGCTGTCTCTTTTTCTGTAACATAAAAGGCTTTGGAGAAAAGTGTATTCAATGGGAATCATGAAGCCTTGTCTGCCTTGCTACATGACAGTCTTCATGAATTTGTATTCACTTCCACCTTCTTGAAATAAGAAATTTCATAAATAGTAAAGTCCAGAAAAGTTTCAATGCTTCAGAAATGACAGTGGTGTTCTTTGAGAACAATCCAGGATAAAAACTGCAAGATTGCAAAGGTTAGAAAAACCATTGATATCCAGGTACAATGGGCTTATTCAATAGTTTACTACTGTGGTTTTATTTATGAAACTGATGGAAATAACTTAATCTACCAAAGTGTTTTTCTCCAAAAATATTCCCATTTGTATTTGATGCTTTAGCCCTAACTACATTGCAACAACCTCTGTCAGAAAGATGAATGAGTATGACCAAAAATTTCTTTACAGTCTGACAGCACTACTTTATCAGAAAGCGTTGATAAAGAGTAATGGCCTTATCCAGGAAACTTCAGACCTGCAAGCTTTACTTGTTGAAAGTAAGATATTGGAAATACTAATCAGAGAAACTGTGGCAGAATACCTACAAATGGGCAATGTACATTGGGTAAGTATAGTAAAAGTGGATGCTATGCATAATTACATCATATATCTGATTGGCATTCTGAGGCAATAAATAATAATTGATTTAGGGCCATGAAGTATAGTCATAACCAAATTGCCTGAGGTATTAGGAGAATATTCTCTGTATTACTGTGCTAAATACCGGTCAGTAAAATCATTAATAGTAGTAGGACTACATGAGTAGATGGTAAACTGTACTTTAGGTGACAGTGGATATGCAGTCAGTGACAAAAGAAGACATCTAGTTCATTCCTTCAGGAATTAGTACCGGAAATAATATCTTCTTTTCCATTATCTGTTTGTAGCAATGTGCAGTGACATGATTGTACAAAAGTAAAGAGTCACTTCAGGAGAAGATCTATAATTTGGAATTATTTCAAAAGAAAAAGAGCATAGACAAATTAACACCTTTTATATTGCTTTTAAATTTACAATGGCAATTTAACGAAGGAGAAGAACCTGCTGCTTATACAGAGGAAGGATTCAGCAGCTCAGCTAATATAGTTTTAGAGTTCAGAATGCTTATCTGTTAAAGATAGTAAATATGAATGGAACTCAGCAAAGAAAGGTTGAGGAGGAACACTGTAGAAAATTTCTTTTTCAGAACCTGATTTGAATAAGCAACTAAAAGCTTAAAATTTTCTGGTATTCTTCAGATTGTGATTGAAAGTTTAGGCAGAAGGACTCCTCTCTGAGGACCAAATAAGTTTTAATTAGGAAACATAAAAAGACCCCACTTAGAGTTAATGATAAATGCACTGTAAGATGCCTAATAAGTTGCGGCATTTAAGAAGCTAAGTAAGTCCTAAAATTACATCTTATTCACACACACAAACATTTTCTGCTATTTAGAAGCTTTTGCAGAAATGTAATAGTTCTCACTTAAGAATTTTAGGGTCAGACAACTCTGTTCGAAGAAATGGGACATGACAGATAAGTCTAAGACATACTCACCAGACTAAATTGAAATGTTTCCATTTATTGTTGAGTCATTTCGCCATCATCTGAGAATTATATGGCAGTGTCTACTCAGGTGGAGTCTAGAATTAGGGGAGAGAGTGGGAGTGAAAACAAAAGAGAAAAATAGGGAGGTTCTCAGACGTCTTCCGTGATCATGGAATGAAAACCATGTCAGGTTTCAAACAGACTGTGCAAAGGTCTGGGTAAATGTCATCGCTGTTCAAGTCAAGGTCGGGGAAAAAAAAAAAGTGAGGTGCTCTCATAGCAAATTATCTGGACTAACAATAGCAAGCTTTCTCCGGACAGAGTGAGGCAACAGATGGTGACAAATGAAAGCAAAAGAAGTCTTCTGTGTACCGCACAGAAGGAGCAAAGAGGGGTATGTTTATCTTGTAGCGGCCTAATATGTGAGATCCCCAAAAGGATCCTTGGCTTCAAACTGTTTGGAGAACTAAATAGTAGCATAGTCATACAAGGTGCCATACTGAAGAGCTTCATTCTTTAAAACTGAATATGAAATGAGTAGACCAAAATTTCCAGCAGGTACAAAAACGGAACTGTTGATTTCATGTAAGATTTTGTATAGAAAAAGTAGTCCCTAATAACTGTAATGGAAATAGTAATGATGAAATGCTGATGTGATTATTTTAAACCATTCGTTAAATACATATGAATAGCAAATTCAAAAAAAGTCCTAGTATTAATATTGTATAAATAGAATCATAGAAACACAGAACGGTTTGGAAGGGACCTTTGAAGATATCTAGTCCAACCCCCCTGCTGTGGGCAGGGGCATCTTCCACTAGGTCAGGTTGCTCAAAGCCCCGTCCAACCTGGCCTTGAACACTTCCAATGATGGGGCATCCACAACTTCTCTGGGCAACCTCTTCCAGGGTCTCACCATTCTCATCATAAAAAATCACCTCCTTATGTCCAACCTAAACCTACCCCCTTTCAGTTTAAAACCGTTGCCCCTTATCCTGTCACTACAGGCCTTTGTAAAAGTTTGGCCCTGTCTTTCTTGTAAGACCCCTTTCTATATTGAAAGGTCGTAATTATGTCTCCCCGGAACCTTCTCTTCTCCAGGCTGAACAACGCCAACTCTCTCAGCCTTTCTTCACAGGGGAGGTGTTCCAGCCCTCTGACCATTTTCGTGGCCCTCCTCTGAACCTGCTCTAGCAGATCCAGGTCTTTCTTGTACTGGGGACCCCTGAACTGGATGCAGCACTCCAGGTGTGGTCTCACAAGAGTAAGAAATTATTTTTATTATATTAAGCAAGAAATTATTTTTATTAAATAAAAAATAAACATAATTTTTAAATATTTTTATTAAATAAAAAATACTTTTCTACTTTTTGGAGGAGTATTCTAGAGAATGCTCTCCATTTATTTGACTGTGAGCTCTTAATTTTTTAAATATTATATATTGTTCAGCAACTTGGAGGAAAAAAATCCTACTAACTAATGACCAAGGAATAAATTACAGTAGGTACAGCTTAGGACGTATGAGCTCTCTACTAGAAAGACATTGGCACAAGCCCAAACAACAAGAATAAAAGCTTCTGAAAATATTTCATCTACATGGCACACATCGTTCCTTTGCGCTGTATCCATTCATACAAGAAATATTAAACAGTTAGTGCTATTCCATGTATCAACGGCTTTAAAATAACTTTCTGAATTATGTCTCAGCAACATAACAAATCACATTATCAATTAGCTTTTATAACAGAAATGACATTTCATAATATATTTGAGCATGAAAAGAATTGGTCAGCTAAAATTTATGTAATCTAAAAAATGTGAGGAGAAAAAAAAATCATGGTGAATTTATTGATAATGTTCTAGGACAAGAATATAATTTGAGTAGTAGGTAGCTGTCCAAGAAAAGTGTGTAGTGCTAAATGGTCTGCAGGGAAGAACTGCAGCAAGTTTGCTACAAGATGATAAAAAAACAGAAAAAAGAGAAGCTCTGTCATTAGTCCCTGGTGTATCTGCTCTAAAATTAAACTGCCATAAGCAATCATTCAAGGATTTCTCACCACACATGCTGTTCTCTCTAGGATAGCTGGTCCTCTCAGTAAGTCTATCTCCCCACTTTGCAAAGGGATGTGGTAGAGCAGATGCCAAAGCTTAGCAGCTGATGGCTACGGGTATTTGTAGGCAGGGAAATGTGAGCAGATTTGAGATTGTTGGAAAGATACATTCCCATGACTATTTAAGCCCGTTCATCTGAGTTTGAACACTAATTTAATGACTTTACAACCTGCTAAGCCTTCTGACCCTTACTTTGGCACCCTGTCTGACCTGAAAGCTATCCAGGAATAGGATGTCAGAGGGGAGCCAACCATCCTATGTTATTACAAATCCCTTCCTCTATATATTGTGGAAGAAAGCCGAGCTCAATGGCTGTAGAGTCCCAAGGAAGAGCTTTTTAAAGTACCTCTCAGGTATTAATTCATGCCTCCAACTGAAGTGTCTTTATGTGGCTACAATAACAGTTACTAGCATCGATTTTAAGAATGTGGTCAAGTTAAAACTGAAGGCGTGTTTATGTGCCCTGAAATATTTACCAGTCTGTGGAAGACCTGAGCCATTACTCAGGTAATGAGTCGATAGCGTATTTCTCTGCCAGTGAGAGCAGAACATGGGTGGTCTTTCATGAACCTAGTAGGTACCATTTTCAAAAGCAGTAGTCACAAAAGTCTTTATTTAAATATAAGAAGGGAGGAAACAATTTTAATAAATTGTAGCTTCCCAGAGGGTTGCCTAAGACTTACAGTACAAGGAATAATTTTAGATCACTTAATCCCATTTTTACAAAAATGCAGTATGATATGCTAACAATGTTGCTGGTATGTAAAACATCAACTATAATATTCCCTGAAATCTGAATCTTGCTATCTATTATTTTATATATATGTATATTTTTAAAAATATTAAACATTGTAATCACAGTAGTACATCTACCGTGGAATGTATTCTTCCACTGTCAAGAGCATATACATATACTAAGTCAGTGTTAAGTTCAATACAGTTGAAGCCAACAAAATAAAGACGCCTTTCAGAAGTAAAGGCCTATGTCTTAGGCTAAGCAGATACAAGAAATGAAGAGGAAAATAATCTTCAGTAATCATAATCTTAATCCTTAGTGTTTTGTGTCACCATCAGCAAAAGAAGATGTTGTTAGTAGAAATTATATACATTTGACTAGCTTTCTCAAAATTTTCAAACATAACATCCCCGTCTTTTCACTTAGCTTTTCAGTTTGGTGGCACTGTCCATTACTATGGGAAATATTTAGGGAGATATTTCTTTATCACTGAATTACTACTGTGATTTCTTTTTCCTTTATTTCATATAATGCTTCAGCCTGACACATGATGGCAGAAGAGGGTGAAAACCAGCACGATGAAACTGAAAGCGGGATCAGTACTGGGCTCTAGTACTACATTCTTTCCTACAACTGAATGTTTGTGACCTATCACTTTTCTTGATGGTCTCATACCTGACATTTACCATTTGAAATTGTTAGGAGAAACTAGATGTCCACAAAGATGAACAGCTTTTCCAGAAATCTTCAACAGAGCTGCACTAATTAGGAATTTATGTTTATTTTCTGAACATACATCTGAAAATATTTTTATAATGTTCAGTATTTCCCGCTAGCCTTTTTGATGACTTAATTTTTTAAAGGAAGTAAAGTTACTGTCACAAGACAAGTTTCTTACCAGAATGGATGGTTCAGACTTCTGTTTTTATGGGCCTACTGTACCCATACTCAACAATTCAGTAATTCAGGAGTTGACATAACAACTTTTCCATGCTACAGGTACACTGATATAAGCTACAGATAAGAACACTGAAGTAAACTGAATTGGGTCCATTATTATCTAAAATTATTTTTAATTTTGGTGTTGTTTTCCTTAATTTTGCACAAGTATGTCAATTGTGAAAGAAGTCAATAGTAGCTACACTGCAGGGAGAGTTGCAGCAAAAAAACCCCCAAAACTGGGTTTTTCAAAAGTGCAGCTAATAATTTTCCTGGACAATCATGATCTGTACTGACTTTCTTATGAAAATATATAATATTATGGGTCTTTCATTATCTGACTGGGTACTGGGTGCTAGATCATATTTATTAATCACAGTGAAAGCACAGTGACAGTGTCCACACTGCTATTATCTGTTGTCCTTTTCTGTTTAATGCCAAGATTTTAAGAGACAGATCACTGCTCACAATTTGTTTTGATTAGCATAATGAAGGCATGATCACAATCAATCAGTAAGGGACAATGGTTTCATATTGTAGGCCAGAAGTGTTCATTTGGAAAACTGCTATTGGTGCCATGGAGAACAAGCTCGTGAGTACAAAACAAACTTGATGAGAGAACAGTGACAATGGAATTACACGTAGAGCTGCAATATCCTGGAAGAGAAGAGGAATGTGGGGTAAAAAAAGTTTGTGATTAAAACATTTAGTCTGCTCAGAGCAATCTTGACCCTCATTCTAGTATTAATGAGCTTGTCTGCTGAAGTTCTCAGCATTCTTGGAGCAGCCAGAACAGTCTTTTCTTCTACTGATGTGACAGATACTTGTTAATTACTTGTCAATACACTGTCAGAAAATTAACTAAGAGTTTCTATTGGAAGAAAAGAATGGGTTTCCAAAAATATTTGCAGTTCTGTCATGTGCTCAGAATTCATCTGGACTTGCAACTCTTGAAGTAGCTTCCAGAATATAAGGTAAATGAGTATGAAGTATGTTGCAGCTGAGGTATGTAGATGGCTATCTGTAATCATTTGGTTAATCCTGATAGTGAGGTAGCAGCTAAATTGCATATAGCAATAAGCATGATATTGGCATAGTATTTAATAGAGGAAAAACTATTCCAGTACATGGTCACTGAATCAGGACCTTGATGTCACTTAGAAGTCATAAGAAATATCTAAACATACTGTCTTCATAATTGACTAATAATTAATAAAAGGCTAGAACAAAATGTCTTGGGTCTGGTACGAGCTCTCACCTACCAAATCAGTGATATCCACATTAAAAAAAAAATGCAATGATTCAGTTCAGAAAAGGTTTGGAAAGAACAGTACCATCATTTCCATGCAGATGGTTATCGGTGTCCAGCACAGTAATACTTCCCAAATTCCCAGCCCTGGACAACCTTCATCACTACCTAAGGCAGAGTGCCATGAAATGATTTTTCAAGAAAGCAAGCAGATTCAGTTTTTCCCACATGTGTTAGTGCCCTGCTAGGGCATCAGTCACAATGTCTAAGAAATGTAAACTGGTACTCTTCTTGTCAAACACAGCAGCCACTACTTTTATGTCTTGAAGAAGTGAATGGAATGTTTTCTCCTGTCGTTTTACTTTAGCTAAGTCATTTTGAGTCTTGCTATTGTATTCTGTTACACATTCTTGCCTGATCTCTGTCTCCTAGCTATTCCTGCTGGTGAGCTTCTCCCTGGAACCCAGAAATGTGAGTCAGATCAAGGCTCAGTTACTCTTTCTCAGTCTATGCAGTATGTAATTTCCCAGTTGCCAGCGCCCAAAACATACAAGCCTTGGATGTTCACGGCCCTTCTCCAGGTGCAGACTTCTTATCCTACTCACTAACTTTATCTTAGCAAATGGAAGTTTACTCATGTTCACGCATGCCCACTCAGAACAGAGAGCACACCCACAGAGTCCAGTTAGAAGTACGATTAATGAGAAGATAGGATAGATTGTGCTGATGAAGTGCAGGTCTCAGTCAGACAACATGCTGACTAACAGCCTGTTTACGTGCAACTGACCCCCTTTAGCCCCTTTCCGCTCTATTTTCCTGCACCTGATACATCTTGAGCCCTCCTTTTCCCCACCTTTGGTCCTTCCTCTAAACATCCTGTAAGTCTCATCAATTCCCATGAACACCTTAAAACATGTCATATTAGAGTTTAAAACTCCAAAACTGGTTTTTTCCCTGCATCCTACATTCTGCTGTAGGCAATGAACCCCCTTCATTCTGCAAGGCATCCAGGAAGGCAGTCTCTCTCCTTCACCCATCTCAGTGAGTTTCATCCAAGGGCAACAGGCTTATCATCCTCCTTTGATAGCCCTAAAGTAGCAACTCACTTGTGTCCTTACACTGTTGAGGTTGCTGGAGTTCCTTCCTTGTCATTGTTCATCGGATCCTCATTGGGCCTTTGTGTTTATGATGACTAGCCTGTGATCTTACAACCTAACATCACAGGTGCATGCTTTCTCCTGCACTGCTGCTCAAGACCAAATACAAGCCCAGATGCACATGGATAAAGATTTGCTGGGGTAGAGTGGGAATGGACTTCTTCAGCTGAGGAAGACCATGCCACGGAGATACACTGTCAGTATGCTTGGCCTAGTATGTGTCTGTTCTAGCAAAATGTGAACAACTTAACCACGTTCTGAATATTTATCATATATGGAACAGAAACTCTTCCCAGCTTTTAAGTTATAACAGCGTAGCTTTAGCTTTTAATTACGTGGGGCCTGTGTGGACACCAGATGGTTGAGAGGTATTTCATCTGTAAGGACTTGTACCTTCCTGTGCATTCCATGAGCGGGCTGCACATGCAACTACTGCACACATTGTACATGCAGAAAAAGGAAAGTCCACAGTCTTGCTGACTTCCAAAAATGGCATAGCAGCCAACACTGAGACACTTGTAACCAGATGTCTCTATCAAGTATTTATACACTGTTTGTTTTCCTGACACAAAAGTATGTGTTATGTTTTCTGGACCAGGCAGAGACATAATTTAAGTACTGCTGTTCCCATAAGTAAGAGAGATGTTCATTTTGCTCCTTTGGTATAGTCACATCTGTGCAATGGAGCAGTGCCTATGTTTGTACTAGCATACTGGCTTCTGTGCTATTTTTATAGGTATTTTTTTTCTCCTCCAACAGAGTTCATTAGTATTTGTCCTGAATGACATTGACTTTTATTCCATCTGAAAATAGCTATTTAGCATTTTTTAGTTATTAGTATTGCAAGTACTGACATTAGAAACCTAAATGGTACATATATTGAAATAAATTTGCACTGGAGTTCTACAAGCCTTTCTGCTTCTTCATCAGTATGATTCAAGGGACGTGGCCTACATCTATACTCAATCAAACGGGGCTATGTTGGCCAATATAATCTAATTGTCTGACATTTTTATAGCAATTCATTGAGACTAAAGAGAGATGACTACATTAATATCTTGATGCAGCTAGATAATAGCTGAGCTAAAACTGATGTGCCAAATTACTGAAAGGCTCTTAAATTCTCTTACAGATTTTAACTCTTTGTGACAAAGAAAATGAAAGAGGCTTCAATATAAATGTAATAAAGAGAAAGAATAGTACAATTTATAATACGAAGTATTATAATAAAGAACATTATCATAAATTTTCTAAGAATCTTCTCTTCACTAATCATTTACAAATTATATTTCTCAATAATTGAGATGAGAATTATTGTTAATGTTCATGACTCCGTTTTCTTGGATAATCATTTTCACTGAGGTCAAAATTAAACAGGAGAGGCTTTAGCCGATGAATATGTATTTTATTCCTCTAGCTAGACTGTGAACAAACTTGTCTGCCCTGCATACGTCTGTGGGGACATTCAGGTTGGAATAGTGGTAGAGGAGTATCATGGAGACTCAAAGCATATGTGAATGCTGGACCTACTTAGGCTTAGACAAGTCACCTTGTCTCACTGAAGGATCCCATCAAAACCCTCCCTCCTTTATAAGTGTATTTGTTGTGAGAAAAGGTCTCCTCTGAGTGGGGTCACAGATCTGCAGGTAAGAGCAAGCTGAAGGAGAACATCAGAAGTCTCTTATTTTGGGGGTTTTGGTCTGAGCCTGGAGAAGAAGTGAATGGAAAAAAAAGCAGGACACAAAGAAAAAGCAGGAATTAATATTGCAGCTAAAGCCAGAAACATGGAGAAATGTGTTTATCAAACTTGGTTTGATTGTTAGTTGCCTTTTTGCTTTCAGAGCCCTTGACAGTGGAGAACCAGTGTGGGCAAGGACAAGGTCTCGTTGCTCAAAAGTGGAAACTCTGACATGAGATGAATTGCATTTTTACCAATATGCAAAAGGAGCAGCCTGATTATCACGAGATGCAAACGGATGAATTAGAGGTTAATCTCCATCTCCCCTACTTCAGAGTTATGCTGGAATGATCCTGCTTATAAGGAAGTTTTGGTAGAGCTGGTCCTTACTAAGAACCTCTGCCCTTCTCCATGCCTTTTCACGTTGAGCAGGTAGTGTCTCCTCTAGCAGTGCTCTGCAGTTACACTGCAGAAACAAAATCTGCATATTAAGATATTTGTATCTTCAAAAAGCAGTAGCAAATCCTTAGAGAAGCTGTGTTGTCTGTTGCTAGAGCAAGAACATGAAAACCTTTTAAAGTGTTCCAACACATCACTCAGTGGCTAAGCCCTCACCTTCCCTGCTAGTGGGTGCTGAGGTGAGTTGATCTTACGACATTTTAAAATTACTCTTCCTCTAGATTTGAGGCTATGGAAAATAGCCTGGATAGTCTATTTTTAAACCTCAGCATTTACTCTCTTACTAAAGTAACTGATTTTGAAAGCTATTTTGAAATCTCCCCCCCCCCCCCCCCCCCTTCAAAATTCAGCCAGGAACTTGTTTTTATTTCTCCTTTTTATTTTGCCTTGAGAACAGAGTTACTTCTTTTTTCCACAAGAAAGTGCTGGCACAACTATAAATGCAGAGCAGCTGTGGTGGGTGACTGCAGAAGATATTGTAACTAGGAGATAGTGATTTCAAGCAGCATCTAGGCAGAGTTTAACCATAAGCCTTGGCTGTAGAGATCCACATTGTTAGCATGAGTGACCTGCTATATAACCTGTGCACATGCTGTGACGTTAGCATACACTGCCCTTATAAATACCATCCCTATTTGCTGCTTGTAAGAGCTCATTCCTATGGGGATGTGTAAGAGTTTAACGCTCTCAGTGAGCCTTGGTGTGCCAACTACAAAGTTCGGCATTGTACAGATAGAAGACAGATAACTGTGTTCATTTGGAAGAACACCATAAAGATGTGAAGAACAACAAGGTCAGAAAACCTCACCATGGATGGGGTCTGGGCATGATCGTGCCATGATCTACAAGGAGGGACTCGTTCCATGCTGAAACAGACAGAATTCCCAGCATCAGAAGGGTCCTAAGATTGCTATTACCTTTTCCATAATTTCCGTTTTTACGCAGTAAACGATTTAGCTAGCCTTGAGTGTCAGTGCCTTTCTTACTGTTATTCCAAAGGAACCAGCGTGACCTCGTAACACAACAGTAGCTCTTACAGCAATTGTAATTTATATTCCAAAAAAATAAAAATACTATTTCCATTATAAACATGTAAATTGATGGATTATTGCTGACATTTTTAAGCAAAAACCACAAAGTAATTATTCCCCAATGTCATGGAAGTTTTATAGGAAGGGCAGCTATTTTGTCCAGGTTGCATCATTAAAATGTAATAAATGATCACAAAGCAGAAGAATGGTGTAGTGTTACGTTGCTAATTTTGCAAACTGTAGATAATGCTGTAAAACATTTTTTAGAAAAGGGTTGTGATTTCTAGGCATACTCTTGGCAGCAAAACAAAAATTCGTGGACACAAGAGGCTGTTTATTAGTCCACAATCAAGTGTGAGCACATTGACTTTGGCAGCATTCACACCTTTTAGTCATGAAATCTTAAGAACTTTAACACCATCCATTGTGTAATTTACTTTTTGTATATGGTAAAATGTTCATACCATGCTCTTACCACCTAATGCATGAGGTGTCTCTTCAGTCACTGTGTGCAACTCTCTCTCAAAAAAAGAGCCTGCCCCCTGCCCCTTTTTTTCTTGTAATTTTTTTTTTATTGTGTTACATGGAAAGACTTAAAAATCAGGTTCTAAAAACTCTGTAACACTTTGTGTCAGGGCTAGTATTGTTTGGTTGGGCTACTATCAATGCATCAAGGTGTTCACATGTTTTAAAAAGTACTCTCTGACTGACAGGCAGGAAAAAAGGTATCCTCCTCCTGAAAAGCATTACTGAAGATATTTTAATATGAAAACTCCCACTTTTTCTATTATTCCTTGTTTGTATCAAAGACGGGAACCTCTCATAGAGACATCGTCTCACTAGAGACGGGGAATGTTAATGCTAAAGAACTGGTAAACACTTAGAAAAAAACCATTTGTTCTATGTGCAGAAGGCAAGAACCAATGCCTTGTTCAAGAAGACGGCTTTTCCCACAGTTATGGGAGTACTCATATTAATAAACCAAACAAAATCTGGCCCTTAACAGAAAGCACTTGGGAGGAACTGAAAAATAACAGTGTTATGGACAGTGAGAAATATTGCAGACACCCTGTGCTTTATGAGAATGATTGATTAATTGTTGTTCAATGTAGGCTTTGCTTGATGGGAAGAAAACATTTGTGATGCCTCTGTGGTCCTATTAAGACTAATTAATTCCTTCTCCAAATGAAATGAAGACTAATTAGACTCTAATATTAATTTTCTATTTGTCCAGAACCACTGATTTTCATATCACCCTGTTGCAGCCTACATTTTCCTGTCTGTGCTTGCTGCATGTCAGAGTGTTTGTCTAACAGGGTGGCAAAATGATGTAAGACAACCATAAATGTAATCTATTAATGCGTGCTAGAGGGGCTAGTGCGAAAGGAGAGCAATTCAAATCTTCACAGCGGTAGTTAGGCCATGAGCTACATGTGGAATTAGACAGGAACTGTTTCTCCATAAACTCTCAAGATAGAGCTTCACGCTAAGAACACAGGTTTAGATGGTGAACCCTTGCATGTCACTTAGATCCTGCTCAGGTGTTTTTCAGTATATTTAGCTAAATTATTAACTCCTCTGTTGAAAATAAACTACTGATACCTTCATGCTAATCCTACTGCTCCTAACAGACTATGAATGAATGCTTGCTTATCCCTATTTCTCTCGTATACTTTCTTTACCCCCTCAATTTCTACTGCTTCTCTGCTTTCCTCCCTTGACAATGCAAATAAGGGTCTCTCCAGAAAGCTGCTGGGCGCACTGCACCATCCCCAGCCATCACCTTGTGTCTCCACACTCTTGAAAGTCAGTGGTACCTATCTACCATGTTCTGCTTCTATGGCTCGGATTACACTCCCCTCTCTCAGGCTTTCACGCGTTTCAGCCTGATAAATTACTTCTCAACAAATGACTGTTAACATCTATAAACCCAGCTCTCCAGATTACGTTTTCCACTTGTTTTTGTGGTATTGATTACATCCTCCATCCTAAAATCCTGCACTGCGTCTCGCAGTACTAACCATTATTTTCCTTATGATATAACTACTTGACCAGTCACTCAGGGCATGAGACTTTCTCCTCATCTCACCATCCTCCAAGTTCAATCCACTTTCTCCTGCATAACCTAAGCAATTGCCTCCACTCCTGTGGATTCCTCTACTACCCTTACTAACAGCATGCAAATCTAGCTTTTCATTTCTAATGTGTCTCCAGCCTGCCTAGTCCTGTGTTTTAGCCAGCCTCTCTTTTCTGAATGTTTCACAATTCAAAGTTGTGTGTCCAAAACTGTGTCAGATCATCTCTTCTGAGATTTGCACAGCTGCTACTCTTTCTTCCTCCCACAATCCTATTACCATCAATGACAAAACTGTCTCCTCTGGCCTGGGGAACCAGCTTTGTTCCACTTCAGCACAAATAGTCTGTCCATGTCTGGAATTGTTTTTATTGTTTCTAATCTCGTTTTTTCCTCTGGTCACTACTACGTTGCCTTATCTCATGTAAGCATACCCTCTATTTTATTGTAGCCATACCTCTTTGACATACACAACAGCTATTGCAGTGCATGTAGAAGTTTCTTGTCTTCACAAGCAAGAGTCTCCACAATTCTGTCCTAACTACTCCTCATTTGTTGTTACTCTGGTCACTGAGTGCAAGTGTTGCCATCTTTAACACATATTTAATTTGCTTTTTTGTAATATCTATCATCGTCTTCGGTGCCATTTTGGATCTGTACAATGCTTCTCTAAATTTGAGTTGTCTGTGAAGTCTGTAAACACTTTTTATCTTCCGTATGTCTCAATACTACTATCACACCTTTAATTAATGATCTGAATAACAGAAGACCAGCTGAGTGCAAACAGTAAGAAAGTGGTTAACATTCCCTTTCATTTTAAAAAATAACATCTTGACAAAGACTTCTCTGTGAAAAGAATGCTGCCAGCGCTTTATTGTCATCCAGAGAACAGCAACAATTTGAAGCCTCTAATAATGTGTAGGAAAATAGGGGATAGCGAGTCCATGTTTTATTATCTTCCAACTGTAATAACCAATAAGTACAGAAAATGCTGCAGTTTCTAAACAAATTTTTAAAAAACCTTTTTCTAAAAGTCAGTTCCTGAAAGTTACCTCAAAACTGTTTCCCTTGAAAAAAAGGTATATGACAATTGGTTTTGCACAGAAAAAAAATCGTGTTAGAGCTTTTGACTATGAAGGTACTCAGGCAGCTGCCGCAGGAGTGCTGCAGGTGGATAGGCAGTGTCGACTCCTGTACCTAACTCGGGGAGAAAATCTTACCTTCTCTTTCTAGCACTTGCTTACGACAAGGCAAAAGGAAGCAGGGCTTAACGTTGAGACTTTTCAGTGTATCCCTATACATTCTCTCATGCTAAGGATTCCTGTTTTGTTCCCATTGTGCTGTAGTTCTCCCTTTTCCTCACAAAAAAGCCAAGGTTATTTGTCTGCTCTGTGGCTGAAATGTGAGCACTGCCCTAAAGCTCCTCTGTGAATACCCTTCCTTATAATGTTTTGAGTGCAGTAATTCAAAGCCTGATGTCAGACTATCCACCCCACCAGGCACAATGGTAATGATGTGACCTACAGCTAACCTCGCGCTGGCTATCAATGATGTATTAAGTGGGTGTGTTCCCATTTTTGTTAGTTGGAGACTGTCTTTGGCTATCTTTACAAACTAATGTCCTCTATTAATTTATAGATGCAAACCAAGTTTTCCTTGGTGAAATAGTCCAAAAGGCTCACCAGTACCACTTCATCATGAGTGACTTGTATTGAGGATGATATAGCCAGTTATCAGACGGCGAACCTCATTTTAGCTTGCTATTTTCTAAGGTTTTCCACGCATTTTTACATTGTGTTTTTCTTTGCCACTATTTAAGTTTTGATGCTCTATTTTGTACTACAAAGCTATACTCTACGTATCCTCACCTTCTCAGGAGATAAAATAATTCTGTTGCTTTTAATTAAATACTAACACTTCTGCCAATTCTTCATGATTTAATACATCTAATACCATTAACATGTGATTAACCTAGGTCAACATATCCTTGAAAGAGAAAATTTGAGTCTTAAATGCAAGAATTTTTGCTTTCAAATCATACCTCACTGTTTTAACAGACTAATGAGCTCAAAAATGTCCATACAAATAATAATTGAATACCTCACCCTTCCTATCTCACAATATTTCCAAAACATTGAAAAGAGGCATATGTATCTATTCACTTTGCTGCTCTCGATCCCATGGGATTAATGGTAAAGAATATGAATCATGAAAGGATGTGGCTGTCAGAATGAGGTTCATAGTTTGGGTTTAAGATTGAGCACTGGAAAAGTTCAAGCCCAGTGAGACCAAAATTATACTGTAAAAGATAAATCACCTAATGAAATTTTGTGAGATGAATATGAAGACCATAGATGTCTTGCAGTGAATTCTCGCATATGCAGTTCATGATGTTATTTGTAGAGTACCTCCCTTCTTTGGATTTTACCATTCTAAAATGAAATCAGGGCATTTGAATCTGACAATCCTTCTACTCACAAAATATAAAAAAGATAAGGTTCAGATTAATTTTGAGTACAGGATGATTTAAGAGGAAGACCACAGTGTACAAAAATTGCTTATTAAAAATAAGGTTTTTGAAATGTTACAAATTACTTTGCTATGTCTTGCAACTAAATTTCTCTAACAAAGGGTATTGTGAAATAGCTACACAGCTTGACACCTCCAGGGTAAAGGGTGGTGAGGCCTGGATGGCATAGTCATGGCTACCAGTCAGTGGGAGATGTTAAAAGGTATCCCAGCGACATGAGATTCCCACAGCACACACTGGCGTGCACCATCAAAGCTAGGATGGTAGAGTTAACCAGACTGCCTACAGAAAGGGAGCCCCTGGATGCTCCCAGGTATTACTTGTTGAGCAGTGCCTTCTTCTTGACCTTGCCCCTTGCTGGAGACCACCTCCATGTCTTGTGGTGTCCGGCACGGCAACAGCTATCACTGGGCAAGCAAAACTCACCATGATGCAGATCTCTCTTCTGGAGCAATGGTATAGGTACCTATCCTGCCCTCCCCACATTTGCTCATTCACTCCAGTGACTCACTCCCGTAGCTCAACTTCACGTCAGTCCTGCCCTCCAGCCTTGCAGTCACTGTGCTTGGTCTCCAGCTGCAGGAGCTGGCCAGCGCTTCCTGTGCACTTCACCCCTTGCGTGGTCAACCACCATTGCTTCCTAACTTCTCCTCTTCTTCTGCAAAGGACAGGTGCTGTAGAAAAGGTCCAAAGAGCTATCTCATGCTTTTATAAGATGCAAAACAAAGAGCATGATGGGGTCCTTCGCACTCATAGCTGTCCTGTGAGAGCAGTGGGAAGTTGGGTAAAGGGGAAGAAGAGCAGGGCCAAAGAAACTGACCACTTGGAGTGTTAAGGGAAAGCTTTACAGAAACAAGGGACAGCTGAAATAAATTGCTGAAGGGATCACATTTTACCTATGAGCTTACAAAGGATCTTTTAACAGAAAGATCTTATTGAATAGTTCTTACGCATTTGATGAAAAAAATAAATCATCAGCAGTTACCTAGAGCAGGTATGCATAGTTACCTTTTTTACCATGTTCGTCTTGGATGTCAGACACACTACTGCCTGCAGCGCTACCCTTCCTCTCCCTGCCGAGCTCCCCTTTGCCTTCAGAAGTGAGGGCGGCAGACGGTGGGACACCACCCCAACCCCCCCGACAAGACTGGTGCCAGGGAGGAGGAGTGAAGAGCTGATGCTTTCTCCCACATTACTCTCATCGCTGCTTCACTGTTTAGATTGCCTTCACAGAGCTAAAGCAAAATGCATCAGAAAGCCAGGGCTGTGCAGCAATATGGGGGCTGAGTTATTCTGTACCTCCATCGGTGTGAATGCTGCAAGGGGCCACGAGCAGGAACGAGTGGCCAAGCAGTCCGTGTGAGCGTGCCAAGGCCAGAGTGGCTGCAGGGTCACGCTGCCCATGCCTCTTCCTCCACCCCTGGCAGGGAGCTGCAGCTTTTGTCTCCTCTTGAGCATGAGAATTGTAAAGAAGTCAGCCTTTGCAAGATACCAGGGTTTCAGGATATGTTCTGTACTGTGTTTCTGTGTTACCTTTCCCTGATCCACCAACATCCCCATCTGCTGCAGGAATGGTTCTTGACCTCCAACTCAGCATGGTACTGCTCTGGGACTAGGTTTGACCACAGAAATCTCAGGTAGCCTGTCATTCCTTTTCAGGGCAATATAGTTTTTCAAACGGTAACTTAACAAAATAAAAAGAAGAAAAATCTGGTAGAAACAAAATGTCTTTATTCTGTGTAAAGAAATGGTAATTTTTGAAGTAAAAGTGAACACTGGATGATTCACTCCATATCACATTTCTGTTCCTAAGGCCTGTACAGTATGTAGCTAGCATAGCTTCTCTATACCACTATGAAGCAACATTTGTTTCGACTGGCTCTGTATTAATGTCTTATGTAGAAATAATGGTTTTCCATACTAAAGCATTTAAATATAGTCAGACATTGCCTTTTCTTCTAAAATGCATTCAGCTAAGTATAGCTCTTATATAGGATTCAAAATCTGGTATGCCAGGTCTTAGCAACATTTCATACGATGTTCACCAAAGGCTGTTTAAACCAGAAGTCTGTCTTTATTACACTCATGGCCTAGTTTGGTTTTGCATGTGCGTAAGTAACATTCCACTAAAGCTAAATATATTGCTGCATGTCATTGTGTGAATTAAATATATGAGATGGAATGCAGCCGTGGAAAGCTGGCAATTTCTGTTCTTTTTCACTGTTTACAGAAAGTGTATTTATGTTGCACTCCTTGCTTCTGATATCAAAGGTTATGATTGATGCCAAGATCAGTAGCTCAATTAAAAGTAGTGAGGATGTGACTTAGGCAGAATCAGGAATTTAAGGACTGAAGGGACAGAGACACAACTGCTCCTCGGAGGAGAACGGCAGCGTGGTGCTGTCGGCTGCTGCAAGTTGCTTGCTGGGCTAGGATGTCGCTTATGCTTTGTGGAGAGGCATGCCCTAGCTCAGAAGTGAGAAAAGTAAAAATGTGCAATGGGACATACCGACATCCAACATGCTCCACTGTGATGTGGCCCAGCACATACATATATTTGTATTCTCTAATGACTGATTTCTGAAAATTGTAATTGTTAAGAAACAGAAATAATAGCTGTCACCTGGAGCTACATGGTCTCAAGAACATGATAGATCTTAGCTCTGCACAGTGCAGCTACATACGGGGAAAAACTTCTGTGGCACAAAGCTCAGCTTCACAACTCTAAGCTGTGCTGCTGGCCCTTTCTCCGGCATTCCTGCACAGTTGTACCTTCCTATACCCTACTAACTTGTCTTCTAAAGTTGAGTTAATAGAATAGTTCAGTTGGAAGGGACCTAGAATGATCATCTAGTCAAAATTAATTTACTTCAGAAGTTGCCATGAACCCAGAAGATTTTCTTGACAAAGAGGAAATGCAGAGAGAGGATATAAACAGGGCTTGATAGGGCTTGTTTTAATAAAATAGTGCTTGGGAGTCTGGCTGGCTTGTCTCAGCTGCTCAAGATTTTAGTGGCCGAGATGAGGTTCTCAAGGACAGACGTAAGTGCAGAAGCCTCTGGCTTTCTCTGCTTTTTTAGTAAAAATACCCAAAGAAACCAAAAAAGCACTCTGACCTGCTCTTCACTGAGCCTCCATTGGTTGAAATTGAGTCAGCTGTGTGCTATATATTATTTATTTGTCCATTAGCATATTGAAGCCATGTGCCACTTCATGTTTTTGTCCAGCTAACCAAGGAGCCATCATCAGTGTAAAACTCTCCTATCCTTACTGTGTTATGTGCCAGCATAGCAACACTGGGTCCCCTGCTGTTATTTTTCAGGAGCAAGCAGGCTGTGGACTGGGAAGAGGAATGCAGTGGAGGAAGGGACTCACCTTATGGCTGGGTGTTTGACTGCAACTGCAGAGCCAAGAAACTCTTACATGCACTCAGGAGCCCGGAATCTCAAAAGCCGGTGTCCACAGGAGCATAATGTCCCCACTGACAACATTTTTTGTATTAAGTGACATTAACAAGGAAATATGCTGCAGCACTGCATCAATGATCATATCTCCCACCCTACATGGGACAGATACTGTTTTCTGAAGCTGCCAACTGAGCAAAAGATCGGCAATTTCTGTGTTCCTCTCTGGTTTTCCTCTTAGAAACGGTGCTACATACTGCCATGGTGGACATCTCACTGCCTCTTTTGTCCTGTGTCAGCATTGCTCTCTCTGAAGTCAGGTTCATGTTGGATTCTGCAGTTTCTATGGCACTGCAGCTGAACATCTGAATGAGACACTTCCTGAACTAGAAAGTTAAAAAAACAGAAAAGCAATCAAAACACATAAGGAATTTTAAAATATCTCTATAAAGCAGTCTGTCTTAGCTAAAACTCTTGGAAATTTTCTCATGAGTCAGCTGGGAATATAAAGAAATAGCCCCATAAAATATATTTGCCTGTGCCACCATGAAGAACTCTAAAGCTGAGAACTAATGATGTTCTAAAAAGACTCAGACTACTGGAAAATCTTATTCTAAAAAATTATTTTCCTCTTCTGCTTGTTACTAACCACATCTAATGGACAGAACTGGCCATTTCTCCAGGCTCATGAGTTGCTTTCATATGCTAATACCCAGCTATTCAAAGATGGTTTGATTCCATATTCTTCATATCCCTGAGCAGGGTAAGACCAGCATACATCTGCCATGCATTGGGAGATCAGGGTACTGTCCAGAGGATGTGAGACAAGCAATAGCTCTCTCTGCAGGACCGAATAAATAAATGCATTCATCACTTCTTATTCAACAGTCACTTCACTATTTTTCTTCTTTCCACTTACATGCTTCTACTCCACTTCATGCCACCACGTGCAATGCTTCTACTCTCCCTGTACATACAACCACAAATGCAGCATTTCCCCTGACACAAATTCAAGCTATTGAAAACTTCCACCCCACCTCAAAATCAACTTACTGGTGTTGCATTCCTGAAGAATTACAAAAATTTACTGGGACAGTCTTGAAAATAGAATTTTCATACTGAAAACGAACTAATGTTCACTGTGGGCTGATTTTCCCTTATAATATCTAAACCTAATAATTATTAACGTTCATATTTTAATAATGCACAGAGGCTTACGCTATCTTCCAGTAGGTAGAAAAACAGTGATTTTTTTTTTGAGTTCTAAATGCTGGATATTGCAATGCTAGTTAACTAACACATAGGTAGGCAGAAATAATTCATTATAAAGCAAGACAAAATAACAAAACATGAGTCTTAAAGACACTTTGAGAGCATACAGTACCTGTTTGTTCATAAACACATAAATAATTGGATTATAAACAGTAGCTGTTTTGGAAAAGAAAGCTGGAATTGCTGCCAGACGAGGATCCAGCTCAATGGAGGGGTATGCAGTGATTAGGATAGAAAAGGCGGCGTATGGCGTCCAGCAGATTAGAAAGGCAATGATCATAACAACAACCATTCTAGTCACTTGTCTTTCAGGTTTCCTGGTAGCTCCCAGCCTGCCTTGCGTATCTGACACCTTTAAAGAAAAGATAGAAGATTCCAGACAAACAAACAACAAGGCCCCCAACCAGTGAATTTAGCAAGCAGGCTCATAATCTGCCATGCTAGAAGGAAAGACCTACTCTTCTTGAGTATAACAGCACATAAGGATGCTGGTACTGGACCTCAGGGTGTCAATGTAACTGCTGAGGAACATGAATTACTGTATACTGTCATTATTAAATTTTCCTTTGCTTAAGTATCTTTATATTTGTATTGTCAAAGTGAGAGCAAAAAGCAATTGCTAGGGCAATCTGTGTAGACATCTAACTGCAGTCAGGCACAACTGCAGCCTGTAGAGACACTCCCAAGCTAGCTTCAGCCAAGTCACGAAGAGCGAAGCAATGGCACAGGTTTGCTGTCCTGCCTCACAAACGTTAATCTAGCTCAGGTAACTTCATGGGTGCTGCAGCAGCCCACCCCAAGGCAGTGCAGAAATACCTTTCATTCAATTTGTGAGAAAAGTAGTCCTAATTATTTTAGTCAAATCAGAGACAAGATTTGGCCTCTTTAGAATGCTAAATAACAGAACACAATGACCCTGACAGAATGAGTAACCGGCAGTATCTGATAACAATAAGATACCTCTAAAAATTTGAAACAGAATTTAGGTCTACATTTTCGGGTGATACAACTTGCCATACATCACTAATTCCAACGAAGCTAACTCGGCTTACAGCAGCTCTGGATTTGCACAAAGCCTAATAAAGCTGGACTTCTTGGCTTGCAGGAAAGCTGACTAGAGAACATTTTGTCTCTACTGGTAGAGGCAGTATCCCTCTCTTCCCCTTTTCCAGTCTTTTTGTGAAATGCATTTGCTGCTGTCCTGACAAACCAGTTTGTGTACTGCAAAATATAATGAAAAGCACAACTCCGTAACAAGGCAAATGAGAGAAGCAAATACACCTTTGAAGCAGCCTTACAGCCAACCAACTTTAATCTTACCTACAAAACTGTCTCCTGCACCAGTCGGCCCAAGGACAGCATTGTCCTTACGAGATCTTTTTACAAGTCTCAGCAGTTTCAGATTTCTTCCAAGTTCTCATTCAGGCCACTGCCACGGCTGGCTTTAAGTAAAAGCTCTTGTCCTGGACCACAGACTTTTCTCTCCCAGAAGTCTAGAAAGACGGGCCCATGGCTGCTGCGGTCGGCATCAGCAGAGGGGAATAACCCCAGGCGAGGTGGTGCAGGAAAGGAGGCCGAGCTGTCCCTGTCCCCCCACCAGCACCCTAGCCCCAACCTGCTCCCAGGGCTTCACAGCAAGCTGCTCTCCCCAGCCCTCTCCTGCTGCCTCTTCTTGGGGTACCTGAGCCATTACCCCCATCCACAGGGTGGAACTACTCAGCGTTGGCTAACCTTTAGAGAAGTTTTCAGCCAACTCCCAATCCACCCCTGCCATTATGGCTACCCACAGTAATGGCAATGGTTTAACTAAAGGCACGATCGTGACTTAACTACTGAAAAAGGTGGACATCTTGGTGAGCCATAAGCAGACAGTGAGCCTGAATTCAAGCACTTTCTTTTTCATGTAGCCTTTGCAGACAACTAGGTGTCCAATATGGGTGTTAAAGACAGCCCTCTGCTGTGGCTGTGCAACCTTCTTGCATGGGTGAAGTTTAGACCAGACTAAGGAGCAGCGACCTGGCCTTCACCAGAAGAGCGGCTGTGATCTAATGACACCAGAATTAAAGTGGGATGGGGCATTGAGCAGGAATGCTCCCCCTCTTCCCCTCATTGATCATGCAAGCAGCCTAGATAGATAGATGTGTTGCTACAGAGATTATGTGATGTCAAACCACGTCCTTCTGGGAAACATCCTTGTTTTGTTTCTGATGACTTAGTGAAACAAGGCACTGTTATGTAATGCTAGCTTACATGGGAAGTAACTAATGATAACTCTGTATGGCTCTCGAAAAACCTTATGCCAGGTCTTGCAATAATATACGCTAATGAAGTAAGAATTTCTGGTGTAATATGGCCTTTTAGCTTTCCACAGTAACGCTGGAACTGAATGGAGACATTCTTCCTAATAACCCTTGCACTGCACTCAGATAATTTAACGTATTTAGTACTTAGAGAGGTATAGAAGCACCTCCTGGGAAGGGGGGTGTCCTTACCTCTGTAGAAAGTTGTAATTCATGTCATTTTTAAAGAAACAATAAATACAACAATAATAATAATGAATTGTCATAATACCTACAAGTTCTTAGGCATCAATGAAGGCTGTGTTAGGTGCTGAGCAAAGCTAAGATATTCACTGCCAGTATATGACACTTCTATAGCATTTTTTTCATATACACTGTACGTAGAGAGCAGCCCAGCCTCCCTTTCGGCAGAAGTGCAGTCATCTTGGGGAAGGAACACAATCTCCTGGATTGTGCTTTTGACTTTTTCATCTTTGTCTCGTATCAGCCTGGCCTTTTTCTCAGCTATGGCTTTTTGTGGATGGCAGTAGATTCCTTTCGCTCTAAATCTGAGAGCACGAAACTGATAAGGAACCATGTACTGGTGCTTTATCTTACAAACAAAGGAATACTGCCGTAATAATTTATCTCCATTATAAACTGTTAATTAGATCTTTTCCTAAAGATTCATTTCCTTCATTAGTTTTGCAGTTGTAGTGAAAGCTACTATTGGCATCGTAAAGCTGGGGTCACAGGGATGGAGTGACTAGCGGACTTTACTAAGACAAAACAATGCCACTCAGGACAAAGTCCGCACTGCGGCAACCATGGGACGTGGCAGTCAAAATCCGGGAAGAGGGCTGGTTGGGAACATCAAGACCCCAGTTCTGGTGCCTGGGTTTCTCTCTGTTCACCACAGGCAGATTTTTAAAAAATAGCTTAGTTGTGAGATACAGCCTTACGGCAATTCATCATAAATTTACAGAATATCTCGCAGCCAGTTAGCTTTTCTACACCAGACCTGGTAACCTAAGCTGTTAAAAGTAACAGAGGCCAACTCAGTTACATCTTTCTGTACGAGCCAACAAAAGCCAAAGGCAAGGACTGGCACAAGCCAGACGACTATGGCTAAATCATTTGTGATGAGGTGCCCTGAGGCCGCCCCAGCGTTTCCTGGCCGTGTGGTATGCCAGGTCACTGAGCTGCAAGGGGAGTGTGAAACACACAACTTACTGAGAAGTGTGATTTTTTTTTTAGTATTACTGCTATTCTTTCTGGGTAATGGACAGAGGAGCGGGAAAGACAGCCTAGCAAGATCGCACCATGGTGGCTCCAGGCCAACGCCGGGACCCACTACAAGGCACAGACCAGTCTTCCAGAAGACATCCTGACCTGACCCAAATGGCAAGATGGACCATTCACTGGCTTCTGCTGTGACTGACAGTGACATTTTCCTTCACTGCCTCCCTTGTTACTCATCTCACCTGCTCTGTTTTTAACTTGCAGCCTCTGAAGTGGCTGCAAGGGAAGGAAACGGCTCTCTTTGCGCACCTGCTGAAGCACCTGCATAGCGCATTAGCCCCTGCTCCGTCAGAGCCACCACAGTGCTGGATGCTCAGCAAGCGGTCTCATGCCCTTCACGGCTCCTCTGTTGGGTTAACGTCCCTCCCCTCCATGCCAGACCACCAGGCCCCACGCGGGCTCTCCCTCGCAGGGACGGCCTCCTGGGGGGGGGCCCCTTCCCATCCCCGCGGGGCCAGTGCACGGGGGGACACTTGCCCCCCGCTGTGCGGGCCCCCACTGGGGGTGCTCCAGCAGGAGCAGGAGCCCCGCGAGGCGGCTGGTGTGGGGTAGCCGTCCTCCCCCTCCCAAGCCGAGCGGCAGAGCTCCTTCCCTAAGGAGCACCTCGCCCTCCCGGGGGTCAGCAGCGCGGAGGTCTGGCCCCCCTGCTCTCTCTCTTCGTTCCTTTTCCTCTGCAGGTAGGTTAGGACAGGGAGAAATAAAATACTAACAAAAGTTCTGGATATTCAGAGTCACAGAATCATAGTTTTACAAGTTATCTTAGAAGAGTCTGACTCATCAACAATGATTTTTTTCCAGCCTCTCCATTTCTTGTAATTCCTGTCCCCCACCCTGGCACCAACAGGCACTGTGCTACCTCACCATCAGCTCTGTGAGCAGCAATGCCCCTGTGCTGCAGTTCACATTCAACTTGTGAAACTTCTTGTGTTCAATACTGAAATCAACCTCTCCCAGCCGTTTAACCTTCCCTCCCCTACACGTGTCCTGGAGGAAATCAAGAAAAACCCGTTTAGAGGAATCACGATGTCACCTGAAGTGTGCACGTTCCAATCTGTATTTTCTAACAAGAAATTAAAATATTTTTTGCATTTCCTTTCTGTTTTGTTTTACTTAGAGAGAATGACACTCAGAATAAACACAAGCATTTGACTATCCCAAATACTTTAAAAACATCAGCAAATTGAAGATGTACTGAATTTATTACTGAAGCAATAAGACAAGGCAGCTTTGCAGTAAATAGAAATAATGATGTTGTCCCAAAATATTGTCCCAAAATCCTGTCCCAAACAGGAATTTTCCTATTCTATTGTCGTCTTCTGTTTCATTTTTTGCAGATTCTCTTTTGGATCAGGTCAACATAATCATTAAATAAAACTCAAAAGTATTTCTCAAGTCTTTTAAATTTTCCTGGACAATCTAATATTTTATTTACTAAACAGCATTCCATTATTTACAAATGCTACATCTTATTCTGCATGTAAGTGTTACAGAGTATTAGCCAGCACTCTTAAAATTTTAAGCTAAATTCTGATTTACCTGGTTTATGAGGCAGACATTCTTTCATTTGTGTGACGTTTGGCCAGGCAGATGTACTGATAAGTGTTGCAAACTGCACACTTTGAAAAATTATTTCTAACCATAGCATGAATTTCTGTGTGTAAGGTTAATTATACAACAAGGGATGATAACTGAGTGCATTTGCTAACTGGAAATTTGATCTGCTTATGCCTGATCTTTATAGATACTCAAACACAAAAATTCCAAATGTTTGCATACATACACATTTTAAAAGTTTACTTATAAGTGCTTCTTCTTACCTTTCTTAGCTTCCGCATCATTTTTCCATAGGATACCAAAATCACCAATAAAGGCACTATAAAACAGGTGGTGAAGAATGCAATAATGTACGTATGGTCGGAATAAGCTCCTGAGTACCTGTATAAAACGCAAAATACATTGTGTATGTATTACTAATATGTCTTCTTACTATTTTCTTGAAGTATTAGTTTTGCTCTTCAGAGCTGTCACTAATATTTTTGTCAACTTTTTATTCAAAGTGCCCCTTTACAGCTCTAGTTGTATCACCAGATGGAGCCCTGGGCCATCTCCCTGGCCGTGGGCTAGGAGAGGATCCTGTGACCGTAGGATCACCGGCACACTGGGACAGTTCAGGGGGGAAGGGACATGTAGTCCAACCTCCTGCTGAAAGTGGAGTCAGCTATGGGGTCAGACCAGGCTGCTCAGGGCTTTGACCAGTCTTCTGAAAAATCTCTCTCTTTGTCCTCTCTGAATCCTGACAAAAAGCACAAGGTATAGGACAGTTATTTTCATTAGAGATGGAAGCTTCTCCCTTTAGAAAAAATTTTTTTTAAATCTGTTCTTGGCAAATTTTGCTCAGTTTTGTTACAACTTTCTTTACATCCATTTTTGCAGAGATGTACATCATCTTTAAACCTTTCCTTTACATACCTGCCCCTGAGATGTCCTGAGCTGCAAGTTTCATTTCTTTACCATACTCTGCAAGAGTGGCCTTACCAGTTAGGCTCGCAAGTAGTTCCAATCTTACTGGTGGTGTAACTGCTCCAACCCATTGTTGGTGGAATGGTCCAAATGAAGGAAAAGGTCCACACAAAGGCAATACCTAGGGCTGCATGCTTCCCCCTCAAGCGCATATTTCCCAATGGGCGGCAGATCACAATGTACCGCTCAAAAGCCAACAGAGCAAGAGACCAGAGAGCAACAATGCCTATAGTAAGAAAATACAGTCAGCATCAAAAATTGGGTAGATTCACTGAAAAGCAAACACCATCCCACATCAGAGAATCACAGAATTGTTTAGGTTGAAAGGCATCTCTGGAGGTCATCTAGTTCAACACCCCACACACACTCAAGCATGGTCCATACAGCAGGTTGTCCAGGACCAAGTCCAGTTGGGTTTTGAATAGCTCCATGGATGGAGATTCCACAACCACGCTGGGCAACCCATTCTGGTGTTTGACCACCCACCACATCAGGCACCTTTTCCATCAACCCAAGTTGTGAAAGGATGTGCAATTTATGTGGATTATTCTAATATTTAAGAGCACATGATTTTCATATTTGTCTAGTTTGTCAGTCTACAGTATAGTCAATACAAAGCCAAGCAGCTAATCAGGCCATTTAGCTGACAATGACTTCTTTTTTTCATTTGGTTCTAGTCTGAAAAGCTGTACATATGTGTGACATCCAAATTAACAAATTAATTAAGATATATCATCAAAATGTTACCTTGGCAAGAAATGTTGTATTTCAGACTGTCATAAAACTCTAACCTAACTCTAACCTAACAGCTGTCTAACAGACAGCTGCCCGCAACATCAAACTATCAATTTATTAGGCACATATCACCCGGTTGGCCACCAAAATCTTGAAATAGCCTGACCTTTCTCCATGGGACACGGCTTACAAGCCACAAACTGATTTAGTAGCATTGTCCCTCACCGACATTCCCTCTGTGTCGCTTAACCAGGCTGACAGCAACTGTGGGACTCCTTTTCAGGCTGAGGGTCAGCAATGTGTTTGATTTAGAGCAGTGACAAGAGTTAGAAAGCTGTCTTCACTATGCAGCTTCAGAAACAGGTACAGGGAGGCAGGAATGAATCTCTATCTCAAGTAAGCAGATGTCCCATTTTAAACTAATTTCCCATTTATTCTGCAGAGGTGTATTTACACAGGGGACTATGTGGTGAGGATTTTCCCTTTTAGATTACTTCTAATACTTTTTGTGTAGTTAGTAAAACAAAGCCAAGAAAAAGAATCACAAAAGTATGTAGGAGTGAGGGGTGACTGTTACAGGTGTGTCACGGTTCCTCAGAACCACTGGAGCATAGCTAAGATGTTTCTGTGCCTGATAATTTCCACAGTTTAAGAGCAGCCTCTCACTCTTTTTCTCTCTCTCTTATTTATCCATATATGCATACACCTAAATACGAACCTTGAAAATACTGCCACATATTGAATCTTTTCCTGACATTGTTTTACCAAAAACCTCACAATGTGGTTATACTATTAGCAAGCTTTTTCTCACTATATTAAACACATTCAATGATCAGTATACATGCGACAAGCCACTGATACATGACAGAGCTAGTGATACATGCTGTTCACTCACACGTGAAATCCACTACAGAATATATGTAACTGGGGAAAGAACCAGTGAGTTCAAAGGCATGCAAAGTCAGTGATGGGAAGCTGCAGGATAGCTAGTAGAATACATTGAAAGAAGTTGAAGGAAAAAAACGTCCAACTACAAACAAAATCAAGCTTACCAAAAAATGTGACAGCAAATCCTTCCAGTACACAAGCCCAGTATCCCATATAAAAATAACCTTTTAGATTGGTTAAAAAGCTGATGGTGCCACCAGTCAGTGAGACCAGGAAATCAGCCACAGACAAATTGACTATAACATAATTGACAGGTTGTCTCAATTGCTTGAACTTAAAAGTTACCAGGATTACAGCCAGGTTCTCAGCAAGTGACAGGGAGGTCACCGCCAACATGACTGCTGCCAGAAGCCTGAAGTGCCAGGGCTGGATGGAGTCCAAGGGACGACGGAAAGGATCCCATGTGGCAGGACCAGAGGAACTGGACAACAGCGACTCATTTTCAGGTGCTCCCAATGCATCCATTTCTCCTCTCTCACCAGCAAAAATAATATTGTATAATACTGGAGTTTCTAATCTGTAAATAATATTCAGGATTAAAAGGAGAAATTTGCTGCCTCCAACAGAAGTGTGAACAAATTCCCCATGCTTCTGCTTTCCAGTAATAGGCCAGGAAACGAAGTTTTGCTTAGAGGGAAGTTTAGTGCTATGCAGTGACTGCGGCAACAGGGACGGGCGACAAAATCTCTTAGAGCAACTTCTGCCCCTCTCTTCCAGCAGTCTCCTGCCTCTCTCCTGCTGCAGCTGTGTCTTTACCTGTAACAAAATCCAGCTATAGAAGCCGCAGGTTCCCTCCTTCTGCAGCAGCCGACAGCAGCGCTGAAATACCCCTCAGATCAGCCCTGTTCTGTGGGGGAAAAATGAAGCGTTTTCTTGGATCCCTCCCTGACCTTCAAGACTGTAAAAACGCAGCTTTCCTTCTGTTAATGGTGAGGGTGGGGTGATCTTCCTCATGACCTGTGCTGCTGGGAGCTCAGCGAGGGGGGGGCTCCCACCTGACTTCTTTGCTTGAAAGAGGGCAGCCCTGAAAAGATTAACACTGGGCTACCACAGCAGCTGTAAACTGGGCAGTGAGGCTGCACTATAAACCCCTGCCCGCACCTCAGGCTAGCTTATGGCCTCAGAACTGAAGCTCCAAATTAAGTAAGTTTTCTCTGTTATTCAGTGGAATTTCAGTTTCTATCAGAGACGGTATAGATGTTACCCCTGATGAAGGCATAATGATTATAACTGCAGCTTCAGTACTAAAAACTCAAAGATGCACAAAAATATTTTAAGGATAGCGTTTGTAAATACATGAAAAGAAATAAAACCAGTACAGCATGACAACAGACTGTGGGAAAATTAATTGCTATTCATGTATTTCTGGTAAAAATGACTGGATGTATCCGAACCCTTTAATAATCATTAGCAGTTAGGGTTACTTGTGTTCGTTTCCCAAGATGAGCAGCTCAGTCATCTCTGCACCCTAATGAGACACAATACTGTGACAGACATTCCAGTACTCCCGTTCTAAAGGGCTGCCAGTAATTATTCCACAAATTAAGCTGGATACCCCAAGAATATGGAAATCATTCAGCTGTGTTGTGAGTGAGATAATTCTTGGGGACTGTAATTGTTAATCAGAGCCTCAGTCAAAAACACCAAAGCAGTCCAGTTCCCATCTTGGGGAGTTCACGCTTTGGACACACACCATGTACAACACATGAATAAACAAACAGGAGCTGGAGTGAGAGTGAAGACGAGTAACACTACTTGTCCATACATTCCCTTGAGCTTGTATTTGCTTTGGTTTGTACATGAAACACTTTGTTAAGACAGGTTAAAATCTTTTGGTATGCAGGAATGGAATCAAAAGGGTTTCTGGACACTGGCAGAAAGAGTTACACATCAGAAAATGTCAGAATATTTTGAACTACAAAAAACCCCACAAACCTACTTACCTTAACCAAAATAACAAAGATATTTTCCAATGGTTAGTATATACTCAAATGAAAAGGAAAGAGACAGTGCTTAAGTGGATCAAATCTAGTAACAAAAATACTCACAAAATAATACTTACTCAACAGCAATATTTAAAAATTCCAAGTGTCATAAATAAAAGATCAATGCACAGCATCATTAACATGAAATCAGTATCAGACAAATTTAGAAAAACAAAGCATTGCCTTACGAGCATAGGGAGAACAGGAGCATCTCAGGTCTGCAGCCTCCATTTAAAAAGACAGCTGTTCTCCAGCATTACGTCACAAGATCTTTAGCTCCTTTTATTAAGGTCTTGTTTTCCATTAGTACCAAATTCCTTTTCCTGGACATCCATCCATATACTGAAAGTTTGTTGATACACTTGGAGCACATGGAAACCGAGGAGGCCTGTTCGTCGTGTCTCACACATCTGACCTACCGCAGTCTTCATTTTCTTGCCCGGAATTGAAGCATGACTTGCCTCTTTAGCAGAGGTGTTCCTGACTAACACTTCAGACGAAGAGGCAGACAGTAAAACAGCCTCAGGCTGTGGTTAAACTGCTGCCGGTTGAAGTCGAGAACGTACGGTGGGTGAGGTGAAGAGGACGTGTAACGAACAGCACCTGTGTAACTCGCCTACGGGAACTGCAGCTGTGAGACAAAATCAGGATGACAGGAACTGTGCTAACTGAGATCAGATCTGGTGCCTGAAATTGTGTGTGGCAGTTAGTGAATTGCCCTGAATCCACCATTCCCACAAGAGGCAAGCAGGAAAGTGAGCTATAAAGTCAGTGTGGTATTTCAAGTGGTGCACGTGAACTGGTTCTCTCAGCTTTTGTGCGTGTGATAGTCAGTCCCAAAGTGCTGCCACCTAATGACAGCAGTGCCCTTCACTCCTCAAAGGGATTGTGCAAGATTTGCTTTGTCCCCAAGAAGGCTTTGGTTTAGTCACATTTAATTAGAGCAAACAGTGTTTTCCGCTGTACAGATGTTTTGTGGGAATCCGAAGTGAAGGATCCCACTTTGGGTGCGACCAAACCGGCTGCTGTGTCATGTGAGTGCCCATCTCAGCGACTGACCAGGCCACCCCGTAAGTTAACTTCTGCTTTGCAAAAGCCAAAACCCAACCAGGGATTCAGGCGCGTGCCACGTCCGTGGGCAAACGGTGCAGACCCGACGCACCCACACAGGCCGCTTCCACCACACGTGAACAACACTTCGCCCCTTCAGGGCATCCAGCCTCCGGGCCAGTAACTGGGCTGAAGCTGGCGTTTCTCCTTTGCCAGGTACTGCTACAGATCGTGTCAAACCACGCTGAAATTAGGGGGGCTGGCCCCAGCCCTCCTGCGGGGAAGCTGTGGTTGCCCGTGCCTGTGCGAACTTGGAGGGGGCAGCAGGAGAGAGCTGCCCGCAGAGCCCCGGGAAACCTCCGCCCCGAGGCCACAAGGGACCCCGGCCGCAGCGGGTTGGGTGCTGCCGCAGCAGAAAGGCAGCAAAAGCTGGTGAAAGCTGGCAGGGAAGAACCGGGTGCGCCAGGGGCAGGTGCCGAGCACGGGGCCTTGGGAGAAGCTGGAGAGCGAGTGCCCCTTGGGCTGGCGGGCAGGGGGAGGCTTCAGGCACAGAGAAGGGGGAGAGGGTCAGTGAGAAGCTTGAGGGGAGATCATCAACTTCAAAGCCGAGTGAAATGTCAAACATGTCAGGCAGCAATCAGTCTTACCAATTCCGAGTTGTGCTGCTTTTTTTTAAATAAGGTATTAAAAAAGCCAGCAGCAAGTAAGGTCTCTGAATGACTTTGGAATTAAGTGTATTTATACTGAGCTTTCGATGTCCTGTATTTGATAATGCCACTCCAATCACATACTCGAAAAGAAATACAAGAATATATTTCACTACGGTATCTTTAAAAACATACATAGTAAGGCCACATTTTCTGCTGCCTTCGGTAGGGGAGAAGCTGAAGAGAATGCTTGAGCATTTAGTTTAAATTAGAAATTAAGCAGAAATTATGGTTATTTATGCATAGAGACTATTACAGATTACATTACAAATCTAAAATTGTAACTGCCGGATCACATACGCAAATGTGCATTTGCTGAGTCCAATCAACCACAGGAACACAGAAGGGCTGAGGCTGGCAAGGTCCTCTGGAGAGCTCCAGTCCAGCCCCCTGCTCAGAGCAGGGGCAGCCATGGCAGGTTGTCCAGGATTGTGCCCAGGCAGGTTTTGAACGTCTCCATGGATGGAGACTCCACAGCCTCTCAGGGCAACCTCTTCCTGTGCTTGACAGCCCTTACTGTAAAGATTTTTCTTTTTTTCTTTTTTTTTCTCTAAGAATAAAAAATTAGATACTGCTTCGTGTTAATTATAAGAGTTATAAACCCAGTTTATTATGGGGCTACATTTCACCTTTTTATGCCTGGGGAGGTTCGAGGAAAGCACCTGTGAAACCTAAGCCTGCCATTAGGTTGCTTGAGAACCCTGTTACAGGACCGCAGTGATTAATCTCACTTACCTACTCTCAATATAGGCCCACATTCTTTTACAACCTGTTGAAACTTGAGTATAGCAAATGGGTTTTCTATTCAATGAATCTTCTGGAAATTTAGACAAATATTCTCCTCCTGCTGCCTGACTAATCCAAAACCATTCGGAGCATTACATCAGAGGTGGGAGCAGAGGAGTGAGTTGTTACTCCTGTGCAGGACCATATTATAAAGATATTGTAAAGTACCTTCATACAAGCCATTCAGAAGCTTCCACGGGAGGATACCTTGTCTAAAAAACAGCCTTAACATCCAAGAACCAATGCAAAAAATCATCAGTACATCAGGCTTTTCCAGTTGATCAGGCTGCACCACTGAAGCATTTGTTTCTAGGTGGTCAGTTTGCGAGTGTGCCTGTACAGAGACTGCTCCAGATGTTGGCACCTGTTTTCCTAAACTGATTTCCTCCACCCATTTCTTTTTTTTTTAGCTGCAGTTTTATTTTCTCACAGTTACTGAAAGCCAGCAATTACACATTTGAAGTCTGTTCTCAGAAAACATTGAACTATCATAATGGAAAAATTTTGTCCTTGCCCTTTCCAGTGACTTGGAGGAATTATTTTGCTCTCTTGCTCATTAAAAGAACGGGAGTGGAGATTTCCATTTGTCTAAAGATAAAAGCTGTGTACAAAAGAGGCGTTCTACACTGGGAAAGATACCGGCATAGTTGCAGGAATTTCAGTAACGAGCAATATGTAACAAAGCTGGTAGCTAAACAAAACATGTTCTATTAACTATGAATGAGAAACTAATTCAAATTAAAAAAAAAAAAGCATATACTGACCATCAGAAAAGGAAACAATTTGTTAGCAGGCTGTATTTACTTAAGACATGTTAACAATATCTTGCAGTTTGGGGCCTCACCTGAGCAGGTAAGACTGTTTAATATATGATAGCACAGTGCTTTGCAAAGCACAGTTAAAGCCAGCTCTTTGGGCATTGCATAAAAACAGTTAAGTAAAAGGCAATGATTCACTAATTCTGACTGACATTATTTTGCTGTCACTATGAAAGTTTTTCCACAGATTTTTGAGTTTTTCACCCACTTGCTTTCACATGATACTAATCTGTTAACACACCAGTAAAAGTAATCGTTGTTTTAACACTAAGCAATAAAGTCAATAGGCATTGAAAGAGCTGACTATGTCACTATAATCAGCAAAAGAACACTTCAGTGGTTTGGTTTTTCGTCAGAAATTGTCTATTCCCCAAAAGATCAATGTGAATTGTTATCCAGTATATTCACTGGTGATTCAAAGTAAAAAAATCTGTTCACATGATATTTGTTATTTACGAGGATTTTTCTATTATGAAATCCTCATTCAGAGGAAAGAGGACTTAATCATGCAAGAAATCCTACTATCTTGAGGAGGATCATGTACATGAGAACCTTTAGTCTTAATAAACATTACTAAAAAAAGTTTGTTATTAGATACATCAAATATATTTTGTCTATTTTGCAGTCCCTGAGGACAGTATATGGCATTTACCCTAAACTTGGTATTAGACTGAGACCAAATCTTTGAAAAAATTAAGGTCAGAATACAATTTGCAGCTTTGCATTTGTCATCATATTTATGTTTACTGTAAATATGATAAAGAAACCGATGTCTTGTCCATGACGAGTTTCATCAGAGCCTAAGTCAATTTCAGAGAGACTCTCACCATCATCTTAAGAGTAAGTGGTTTTCAAGAGGGATTATATGTAGAAGTTTTTCTAGATTTTTATTTGCATAAAACTGGCTGCCAGATATTTCATGATTAATAAAAGTATTTCTACATTGTAGTCATAAAAGAAACTGTGATGCAGTAAAGAATCTAACCTCGCAGTCACATCAGCATACGTGCATACGCTGATTTAGCCCACTAAGAAGCAGTGGGGGCATCAGATACAGGTGAAAACTAGGGTTGCTTTCTTGCCCGGAGAGGTAAAGGCAAGCCAGAGACGCCTGGCCAGGCAGGGCCAGCCGTGCCCCATGTCATCCTCCCAGGCACTGGGAGGGCTGTAAGCTGACCACGGGGCACACCAGCCCCAAACAGCAACAAGGTGCACGGTGCGGTCCTGGTCTTGGACTGAGCGGTGCAGTCGTCGAGATGACCGGCCCCTGGATGGAGCAGATGCACCCAGGCTCAAACGGGAGAAAGGCATTTGGGGCCAGTCTTGGCTGGGAACTAGGAGACTGTGAAGGGTGTAAGTGGTACCAAACTGAGAACCTCCTTCAAAAACTGATCGGTCCTGTCCTTGGTGCAGCAGCAGTCAGTCCTTCCTCGGCCCTTGGGAAGGCTTGAGCTGGCTCTGCACTGAACGATTAACCTCACAGCAGCAAGAGGAAGCCTCCACACACAAAAAAAGCAGAACAAAAATAAACAAACAAACCCCTCTCTATTTCTCCTATAATCATCACAAACTCTTTCTACAACATTCAACTTCAAACTTCATTTTTGTAGCAAAGTTCAATTTTTATCATGCTTAGCCCTCAAACAGCAGCATGTCACAAGGTGACTTTTGCTCTCCTTGCAGCAGAGGTGCAATGTTTTCTCACTCTACAGCTGTACACTCCTGTTAAAAAACAACAGACACATTCATCTCCTTTTGTTACTACTTGTTCAAGGAAAACAGTAAAAGATACGAGGTTTTAAAATCGGTTTCATGATCTGCTCCATTTGCCAAACCGGAGATGCCCAGAGTCCATACAGATATTTTAGCATTCTCATTGCAGCGGTGGAGGTGAGGGACGCAAACACGCAGGCTCAGAATGTCAGCAGCATTCACAGCGACAGTGTGCACCAGCCTAGCACCAGCACTGGGAAGTCGTTTTTTAGTTCCTTTAGAAAAGGGCCTACACTATGATATTTGACTCCAAGTCCCAGTATCCCTGAAAGCTGAAGTTCTTTGGATGAAAGATATTGTTGGCCATCTCTTGCTTTCTGCTTAAAACCTGAATTTGAGCATTTATGCACACTCTGGATTCAGATCTGAGCCTCAGGACTGTCTCCAGTTCCTCAGGTGGTTTTCCAAAGCAAAATGATGAAACAAAATCAGTAAGAGTCACTATCCAGCCAATGGTTTCTCATTAGCGTGCTATAAATCAAACACAGCATGACCTGGCCTTCTACTCAGATTTATTTATACTTGTTTGGGGCCAAGTCTGCTATTCTCTTATGCTAAATTTCATCATATGAGATTGATGGTTTTATAAGTGTTAGCACCTACCCCACAGATTCCCGAGAAAAATGGAAAAACACTAAATCCTCACCTGCCATTTGACAAAACATCACATCTATGTATTTGTCTATCATGGCGCATCTTTGGTTGTGGGTCTCTTACAGGATTTATCCTCAGGAACAAGAAGTAAACATAACTTGAAATTTCTCTCACTGAAATAGTTTTTAAAGTTGATTTTCATGGACAAAATGGGACGTCGGCTTCTTTCTGTGCAGGGGAAAGGGGAAGGGGAAGGGGAAGGGGAAGGGAAGGGGAAGGGGAAGGGGAAGGGGAAAGGGAAGGGGAAGGGGAAGGGGAAGGGGAAGGGGAAGGGGAAGGGGAAGGGGAAAGGGAAAGGGAAGGGGAAGGGGAAGGGGAAGGGGAAGGGAAGGCTACCCAATGAGAGGGCGATGTCCACAGCCAGCCAGTGTCCTTGCAGGAATTTGAAAAAAGGACCTGTAATTGCTGAAATCAAAATAATGTGATGTTTGGCATTACATGGGCCCTTCTCTCCCTGAGGCTCCCAGAGACTCCTCTGGGGATGGATTTTCTCCTACAGACCTCAAGAAACCAACAAATGGGGTGACACACGGAGTCAGCAGGGAGCAAAGACCAGACCCCAGGATTGCTCTCCTACAGATGCAGAAAATCAGATCACACTCTGTCTTCGCAAAGGAGTTATGTTATCTGCTTCTTAATAAATGTGACTCTCTCAGATGATCCTGAGATGAAAATAAATGTTCTAACATTTTACCTGTTCAGAAGCATTTATAACGACTGCTGTAAAGATAATTTCAAAACCCACATATGGCTGCAGTGATAGGTACAAAACACACAGAGTTTAAGTCCGACAGAGAAGTCTGGATTTGCACATACAGATATGCTTGTTAGCTCATGTACTAACAACAGCAGCACTGTTTTCAATGGCTTACAGTTAACTGGGCCCTGGGTATTTCCATGATAACTGAAATCCTGCACCCTCTCTGATAGCACGTCAAACACCTAGTTTAAAGCTAATTCCGGTGTGTGTACACAAACGACAGGAAGGACTGGAGACTGCTTTCTCACAAAAGAAGCAGAAATGAGTTTACCACAGAGAAATTTGTGACCGTAGAATTTTAATGCAGAATAATGAAAAATCCTTTTCCCCCAATACAAGTAGGAGTATTTTCCCCTTTTGCCTTTATAGCTCAGACTGACCCTCATAAACTCTCTTCCAAGGGATCAGCCTCTGCCCTGGGACCCGGGGAGAGCCCCCTGATAATGCACTTTGTGGGAAGGGAAGGGAAGGGAAGGGATTCAGGAATAACACCCATCCCGTCACTACCAACAGCAGAGTGCACTAGGCTGCAGTGAGAGGGGAGCACTCGCATTGATTATAAGTTTTCATGGATGGACAGCGACAGAGCCAGCTGGTTTCTGATGCTTGAAGAATACAAAATTTCTTTGTGTGAGCAGACTGTCAACAACTTTTGGCACTATGTAGCTGGCTGTAAAGCCCACAGGAGCCCAGTCTTAGGGGTCTACTTCTAGGACACCTTTGCCTTACTCTGGAAGAACCTCTTGCTTCAGTTTATCCTTCTGTAAATTGGTGTAACAAGCCTGGCCTCCCTTATAAAGTGCCTTAGATCCACTGACAGAAAGTGCTGAGCAACAGCTAGCTATTGTTATAAACCAGTGCTCATGAATATATAGAAAATCAAATCTAAAGCACAGACAGAACTGACCGCCAGGCTGTTCAACCCTTCTGCTCCAAAGTCACAGGCAGGAGTGGTGTCCGCCAGGTTTGTGCATCACTGCTCACAGCAGGCTACAGTTGGCCAAGCGGCAAGAAGATCTGCATGACTGAGTCCCAGATTTTCTCCTATTGGCAAAGCTGACAAAAGAAAGTGAGCTTCTAAGTGAGAAGAGGAGCCGCAGGGCTTACACTGTGGCAAGTGCAAGGCTTAGCCAAGAAGCCAGCTAAGCCCCTGCAGTTGCTGCAGTACGAAGGAGCCCCAATGGGAACTCAGTGCATTGGAAAAATCTGGCCAAAGTATTGCTACCACCAAACAGCTGTTCTGCAGCTTGAATGAGCTGAGTCAGGGCTCAATCACAATATCCTGACCAAAATCAGGCAGGCAAATCATAATCGTCTATTAAATACATTTTCTGTTCAACAGAGAACCAAGTTTCATGCCTGAGTCACCAACTCATGGCTAACATGATGTCATTTTGTTCAACACAAATGATTTTTACCAAGTTATTTTATAATTAAGGTTTTCTCCAGTTACAGTTATACAGATATAAATGTTTTATATAATATAAAATTAAAGCACTAAGCCATTAATGTGCCTCTTTTCTGTTCTCTACACAAACTGGAAATAAGAACTTTTTTTCATGTAAAGCAGAAGAGTCATTAGGAGAAACACCTGGCAGTTGATGATCAGGGACTCATATAAAATATTAAATTCAAAGTAAAGAAGAAAATTAAGTCTTGATGTGAAAACTGAATGGTAATGCAAGCCACTGATGACAGTGTAGGAACTATGTCCCTTGTATAATGGCATTGCTTGCTAAAATACAATTAAAATTAAATTAAAGGTTTTAATGTTTATCAGACAGTTTTGGCTCTGTGTCACAAAGTTAACCTTGTCCCAATTTGCTATTTTTTCTCTTGGCTGTGGTTTGTCTTCTCATTAATTTTCATCACTATCTGCAGAAATGTTTATATCTCAGGAAACATTCACCACTTCAGTGGCTAAGGAGGAACTTGATGCCTATTTTGATGGTGTATTAGGTTCAGCAGTCATCTATATTTATGAATTTGTCTGCCAGTGAAAGAGCTTTTATTTTGCCATTTGTTATTAATTTTCCTTATCTAACCTGACACACAGAGCTAACACTGTGCTATCAGTTGTAGAAACAGTCTAGCACTTTTGGAAGCAGGAACAGTCCAGCCCATCTAGATTGAGAAGGAAATGCAGACTCTGCCTACACATTATGTATTCCTTACACATTGTAAGAAGTTGTATGGTGCATAGTCAGACACATAGATCTCTCTCTCCATGGCTTACAGCCTGTTAGAATTAATCAAAACTCAAGAAATAGGGATGACCACTACCAACAGTATTCACATCTGCGTTAAGACACCATGGATCCACCACACGTGGTAGAGCTACATATTCCAGACCACTGTTGATTGCACGGCAGTAGTAGGATGCATAACTGGAGCACGCTGTAGGTGATGTACCTAGTAAATAAAAATAACATGGAAATCCTAAGTAGCGCAAAAGGGAACTGAGTGCTTTGGAAAATTCTTTTCCAAGTATCGCTACCAAACAGCTATTCTGTGTCTTATGTAAAGTGAGATAGGATCTCCAAGCATTTTTGCGAAAGGGTATCACACAACAATGTCGGGTTTTGAAACAATGACAAGGAGTGAAGATACTTCAACTGCGAAAAAGTAAGCATCCCGGGCCAGGGAAAAAAATCTCCTGGTGAATGTGTGCTGCTTACTTGCCTACCTCATTCCTTTGACTTCCGTTCCAGTTCTCGGCATTGCCAAAGTCTAACCCTAGCAAATACATTGTACACAAAGTTACCCATTGTAATGGTACATCCATGGGTGGTCAGAGCTGTTCCTTATCGCAGTCCGCTGCTGTAGGGGCTATGACCAAGGAGAAAAGAGCAAGTTCAAAAGCCTGGTAGAATCTCAAGCTATGTTCTTACCAAAAAAGCACTGGAGAAAATAGGTCCCTGGTACCACATCTTTTTATTACACAGGCCTGGCAGCCGCACCATCTCCCTTTTCCACACTGCACCGTGCGTAGGCACAGGAGGCATTCAGCTGCTCAAATGTTACCAGGCTTTCTACGACTTCTTCTGGCAGGCTAGATAGAAACATTCCAGAAACATGCAAAAACCAGAGAGGATCTGCTGGACAACAGCTGGACCATCCCAGTTTATACACCATACGCTAATATATTCCTCACACAAAGCAGTAACACCTCCCTAATATTCCCTATTTCAGCATCTTTATATTGAATTATATCCTCTTACATGAAGCTTGTAACTTTGCTACTAACAAATCCTTTGAGAAGCCTGAACACATGAAAATTAATAATCTCCACAGAGGTGGAGCATGATACTTTCAGTGAGGCCCATTTTTTTTCTGTTTTAAATGCTCATTATAGCACCATGCTGTATTTTATACAGATTTCCTTAATCTACATTTAGATTTATTGCTGAATAAAGCAATTTACTACTGAAATACACTATAGAACTTACCTTTTTTATTGATAAGGAATAAATTGATGGCAATTTCTGGTCAAAACTGGTTGTACGATATGTTTAGCTTTGGGCCTAACTACAAGGTAGAAAGGTTACCTGATGCTAACTAGGTTTGATTACACTCTTGGAGGAACAGGCATGGTATACTTCTTTTTACCGTAGCCCCTCTGGCGCAGCAATCTAAAGCTCAGCTACGGAGACTGAGCTGCATTTAATCAAACGGCATAGAACCGCACCTGAAGATCTGATGAGCCCGGTTAGATGCATTGGAACTGTGCTACATTCAAAAGATTACTTTTTGTGCATCTTTGTAGTAAAGACTTTTCACTTTTTCTGCCTGATTATACATTTCTAAACGTCTTTAAGAATGAAACAATCGTTCGATTTAACCACTAACAGAAATTTGTTGCAAGTGCAACAAACAAATAAATTGCATTTATTTCTGGCAAGATATGAAAATGAAGTTTTGCAGCATCTGAACGAAGGATTGAGGGACATCAATCAAAAGACCATCAAAAATAGTCACTTAATAGGGTAAAGCTACAAACGTGTTTTCCTCTTAATTTTCCATATTTTGAAGACTTTGAGTACGGAATTTCACCAAGAAGTGTCCCTTAACCATTCCTAATTCACACCGCAATGATACTGGTGCTCTTACAAGGCTGGTCATCTTGACATTGTTTGCACAGCACACTTCCTACCATGAACACCGTGACTGTTTCCTTCAAAAATACAGGCAAACACAACTTTTGCAGCGTACAATGAATCAGCACAGTTCTCATTATGGAAAGAGCAGGGATTCAGAAAGAAACATAATGGTTAACTGCTGGTACTTGAAAAGTAATCATTCCTTTTCTGAAAATATTAGCACATTTCAGTTGAAAATGCAGTGAAACAACCCGTAATAGATCATTATGTCGGGTGTACCATGAATGTGAATGTACTTAGTGTCATCGTTGAGGCGCAGGATTTGTCATGTCACGGGGCAGCTGCACAAGGCCAGCCTCAGCCCGACCACTCCTCCCCAAAGCTGCCAGGTCCACACAACCACTTCTCCCCTCCTCTCCGATTTCATCCAGACAGGCTATAAGGATTAGTTTCTTATGTAGAGACACTTAGAGTTTTCTCATCCTTATCACAGGTCTTTTTACAGCTCCTTTGTGAATTTATCACCTTATTCTGATGAGCAAAGCATTATAGGAAAAAGAAGCCTAAGAATAAGGCAAAATAATTATGCAAAAAGAAAATTTGACGATGAAGGACTGAAGGACGAATCTCCAGGCATGGTCTGATGCACTGGGCTGGTCACCTCTGATCTTTGTGAAGAGGTTAGTCATTACCCTTTTTGTCAAAGCTGCCTTTCCCTTTCCAATTAACAGACATACCTGAGCATACAACTGCCTTTCAACAAGCTTCTTTCAAAATGTGCAGGTTTGCATCAATCACCTTAGCGCGTTTCCAAAAATTGGATTATCTTCTCAGAAGGAAGCTACGGAGCAGCGCTCTGCAGAAGCACCAGCAGGTCTGACGGGGCACATGGTGGAGGGGCTGCCGCGCTGGTGGCAGGCACCGCTGCCGCTGCCAGTGCTCTCTGGGTACCAGGGCAAGGCCTGGAAGAACTCATGTAGTTGAAACTGCACCATCACCTCTGCCAAAAAAGGTCTGATTACGCCAGAACAGCTCCGATTCTGCAAAGAGACCCTTACAGGGGTATTCCACAATAACGAAAGCAATCCCGCTGACATCCCTGGAACTCCGTGCATAAATAACCCAGTGGGAACCGCCCTTTTGAATTGTTAATTACAACTCTCTGAAACAAAACTGATCTTAAATTCACTAGAAGTCCCTCCTTTTGAATCAGAACCTACAGGTCTGACCCTGCAAACACTTAGGCAAATGCTTATGTTGATAACAGTGAGTCGGCCTCTTTACCTTGGTGAGACTACTGAAGTTGCACACGTGAACAGAAGGACAGTTTTGTGTATAAAAGATACATGTTTTATCTTCTAGTGGATGTGAGTCATGCAAAATTTGCCTCTGACACTCACACCTCTCAGAAAGGAGCCCACTTCTTCCCACATGCTTTTAGTAACAAAGTGAATGTGGACAGCTATTGTGGCGTAATGACACCATGAGCAACCATTTCTCTTGCAATCTACTCATTAGAGCGCACAAAATAAGTTTAGATGTCACTTTCATGTGGCAATAACGGCAAAATTGAGGCTGAGACACACAGACGAAGAGCTGTCAACTCCGTAAGGAGGGATGCTCAGGGGGTCTCGCTGGCTGTGCCGTAGTTTCCATTCCTTGCAGCTTCCGCAGGAGTTTGACTCTCAGGAAACTGAAGTCCCATATCCATCCCCGAGTACAGCCTCTGAATTGTTAGAAAAATATTCTTTTCATACTGCATGAAGTAGTTACGGACTTTTAAAAGTATTTATGATAGGATTATAGAAAGGGGAGCAAATCATGTGAAATAAAGTGTTTTGCTTGCCTGGTTTTATCTGATCATTTTTTTAATATGACATGGTATGCACCTGCTAAAATCAACAGCTCTTGCGAGCTACACAAATGTCTGTCTTCTTGTTCTTCAATCTTGTGCATTTATAAGTAAAAAGGTACTGAACAGTGCTGGCAGTTCACAGTTCCAACAAACTGCTGCCTCGCAGATATATCTTCAAGAATATTCTAGTAGAGTAAACCTTGTAACACAAAACTAATGTGACCTGTTTGCCAAGCCTTCCACTTTGTGTAATAGTTCCCAAAAGTCAAAACATATCTGTGTGCACTTTACAAAGGGAAATAAAGACTCAGGTCACAAGGGAGTGAAAACAAAGCTCATTATATTTGAAAAGGAAGGGTACAGAGCAGAAGCTGCGGTTAACCTGCACTGTTGATTTAAAAAAAAACCACCCACAACACTTTTCTCCAAACGACAACTATGTCAATTTTAATTCTGACTATCCTCTATAAGAATATTCCAATAGTGGGACATGATTTATGGGAAAATACCAACTCCATGTTTGCTTTTGTCAGCACCTCAGGTCTATCTACTTGAACAGAAATGCTAGCAAATATTGATGCACCTCTCAATGCTAGGACTCCTTACGCTTTGTACTAGCAGTTTTGTAGAAGGTTTGCTAGCAGTTACCTAACAAAATTCTTACTTGTTGAAGACCATGTTGTACATTGTTTTTTTAACCTGAATTCATTACTTACATAGCTTCACTGGCTTCCTGTCTCTCTTTAGATGCAAATCCACATCCAGGTTTGATGCATGCTGTGTTAGGATCTGATTGTGCAATGTACTGAATGTTCTCAGGTTCCTCATAGAGACATAGATACCACTTTTTGGTCCAGAAAAGCCTTAACTCACATTTGCTATTTTGCCTTTCTCATTTATATACTATAGATGCACCCAATCAAAAGTCCTATTCAGTCCGTGGGACTGAGGGTGGCTTTGTATCAGCATTTTCCCCTTAGTTTTAGGTGACACACTTGACTTTGAGTACTTTGCCGTGCATGTTCTTCCCTGCACAAGATCTTCACGGTTTGCTTCAGCAAGGAAGTTGTTCAAGTTCAGAGTTGTAAGCCATTTCTATTCAGAAACCTTCTCCCTGAGAAGGTTCTGTACGCCTGCATTAGGCTTTTACAGAGCACTACTATGTCTGCAAAAATGTGAAATTTTAAATTCATTATGTGCAAGAAAATAGATAAATTAGTGCATATGAGGATTAAAGACTATGTATAAGTCAATACTTTCTTACTTCTCACTTGACCTAAATAGGACTGCTCTTAAGATAGAACATGGAATATAGTCTCACAACAACAACAATAATTTAATATATTCAGATAGTTGGAAGATATTATAATAGTTTCCAAGTTAGAGAAATAAAAAGCCTCATTAATGGTAACAATGGTAAAATTTGTTTCGGTTACAAGGGTCTCAAAGCTATATACATGTTATATTTAGCAAAGTTCTGCTGCTAATTCCTAGCCCCAAAATGCATTATTTTTAGTTCAACTTTTGGGAATTAATTTTACTTACTTAGATTAGCTGGGGATTGAAAAATGTTTTGAAAGCCTACTAAACATCACTACAATATTAATAACTGAAATTCAGCATCAACAGAAAGAAAAGCAGCCAAGCTTTTTTTAACCAAAACAATTCCTGTATAGCCCAGGTAGCTGGTGAAAAGACTTGACTGCAGATTACTGACATTAAGACGGAATTTGTCAGTTCACTGCTTAAACACCTCATCCAAACGCTGATTAAATTGATGGAATTTAGCAGAATAAGAAGAGGCATTGCTGAAAGTTAATTGCAAATATGGACTTCAAAGGCTGACCCTGACTTGATCCTACATGACTTAGTATGTGGTTCTGCTCTCAATAGTAATATTGGATATTAAGAGTATTCAAGAGTCTACATAAAACATCTCTGTCCCTTCCTGCCCACTTTGAAAAATTCGGTCTGAAAGGCAAAAAGTCAAAGTGGCTTTTCTATTTCTCCTGCACTATCAGTAAATATTCCATTGCAGTCTCTTTCGCAGATAGCTGCAAAGCTTCACTGTCTTTGCTAGGTTACCCCAGCTAGGGCTGATAAGAACATAGGTTCCACTTCTGCAAACTGAAGACAGTTGTGGATGCTTTCATGCACATGGAGATATTTCCAGAGCACCTTCTTTCGAGATGCACCAGAGGTTATTATCCAAATGTCCAGTGTTTATCTCCAGGGTCACTGGACAGCAGCTGGAGTACACAGCCAGAACGTTAGAGACTGATTTCAACCTCCTCCGCAAGCCAAAAGACGTTATGCTGCACCCAATAAACAGTGTCTGAGGCTAAAAGTTATGTTTTATACACCCGTTTCCTGGAGCAGCAGCTGCTTTGAGGACCCTGAGTTAGACACGTGTAGTCCCTACTCCGTGAGAGGGGCATGTCCGGCACGTCGGAGTGACTTCCAGGATAGCCAGCATACCGAGGCATGCTTCAAAGCTGTGGGAAAACACCTCCGGCCTCCTCCAGATTCTCCTTTTGAGGACGGATGCCTATCATAATTCTTGAAAATAAACGAACAAGGCTCATTCTTTACTTCTAAAAGATAAAAATAAGACCCCAAATCTTAAGCCAAAATTAGGCTATTGCCTAAAAGGTGGGTACAAGGAGCTACATCTGAGGGTGACCATGTCAAGCTCCCAGCTCGCAAAGGGATGCTCACACACAGGTGGGATGCACCGGGGCAACCTGCCAAAACTCAGAGGGACGCAGTCTCAGCCCCGCTGCGAATCCTGATGGGCTGGAAGGAACAGTGCTGCTGAGCTGCCCCGAGCGGAGCGGCAGAACAGGCAGGCCCACGGGCAAGGACAGCCCGTCAAAAGGTAACGTAGCCAGTGAGTTCTGAAAGAAGCTCTTTCTTCTTCAACGTTTCAGATCACAGATTTGAGCTTTGGCTCAAAAAAAACTTCTAGGTTTTCTTTTAGTGGGAAAACATCGCTGTCTGCTTTGTTTTTCAGTCTGGCTTGCCTTGTGCTCTCATTCAGCTCTCCCTGTACTTCCTACATTTTTCTTTCCAAAATACGTCCAAGGTTTCTTTTTCTGCTTTAGTCTTGGGTTTTATACATCAGCTATCTGACAAACTTCTGGGTTTATTTTATAAAAGTGTGACACCTAACAATTTTCCTCCGAACACTTCTTCCATATTAACAGCCCGTACATTAACGTCACAAAAGTCAACACCAGAGGAAAAAAATGTAGAACAGCCGCTTTCTTGTCCTCACCAGAAGGTTACACACACTCCACTGCTCAGCAGGCGCCCACACTGTTAGCACCCACGAATAGCAACCGCACCCGTTTACCTGAGTGGATCGTCCTCCTTCTACCTGATGTCATTCTCAAGCGCCTTATGCTACAAGCTGGCAGCATGGCTGTGCCGAAGGCCAGAACTCCCATGGCACGATACATGGCTTTTTGTGAAACAGCTGACCCCAGTAACAGTTCCCTTCACAGTGCCTTTCATCTAATACAATCCCGAAGTACCTACAAGCTGGACAGGTATAAGAATGACTTCATCTCTTTCTGCAGTAGCGCTCATCAGAAAAACCAAGGCCACCACCCTTTTTGATAGGGAGTGTTCAAAGTATTTAAAATATGAGAGGAACATAGGCTTGCTTGCAGGTTATAGTTATTCAGAGCAGAATTTGCACGCAGGACAGCCTGTCGGGCCTCTGAACTGTAATGCTGGGATTTCTCTTGAGAGGTTTCCTCTGAAAGTCATGGTGTGTTGTTCCTGACTGGTTAAAGCAAGGTAACCTAACGATTACCTCCTACATGCGGAACCTGTAGTAATAGTTGTAATTTGTGTTTGGAGAGAGGGGAGATTAACTTGGGGGGGGGGCAGAAAATGTTGAGGGAGAAAATCATTGGAAATACACCCACATGTGGATTAAATTTGTTTGCTTTAAAGACTGACTTTGCCCAGATTTGGTCAGCTTTTGCTGGCAACAGCTCAAGGCAGACGTACTACAGCTAAAGAAACCCTCCATTCAGGTGATGGCTCCCTGATAAACTTCATATTGGTTTGCAGAAGCTGTAAGGCAAAGCTCTACGGCTTCTCAGTTGTAATATATGTTTAACTTCAAGTCAGAATCAGATCATTTTAGCTGAAACAGTTAAAAAAAAAAAAAAGAGGCAAGAGACATCCGAAGTGAAACCATCATTCTGACGTTACGCACTTATGGAAAGAACAGAGCAACTTTTACGTATTCGCTGCCAGTTTCAACACTACTATATTATTTTAATTATTATATACATAAAGTTGCTCCATATGGATGAAGTTATTAAAATATACTTTACTCACAATGGAATGAGGCTTATCCCTATATCCCAATCATTTTATTCTTTGAAACCACTGGTCCATGCACTGTATTACATTTAAGCTGAAGCAGGTATTTTCAGAGAATTAATCAATCACAATTAATTTTCCCATCTTCCATCTAGCTTATAATTGCCTATGATTGAAGTTTTCTGATGGCATAGCATCTTTTATGTACTCTCTTGTCCAGATGAATTAGGTTTTAGCTAATACATTTTATTTTTGTATTTGTACTGGAATAGAAAGAGCATTTATTGCTGAGAACTTACGAGAAGAAAGTGAAATGTTCTGAGATACCGATTTAAGAGAAGACCATAACCTGCTTTGCTGAGTTTAAGTTACTATATCAACCAGCCCATATGTCACTTGTTCATCATACATAGAGCTCTGTGAAGAAAGAACAATCACTTCTCAATTCAGTGACTCTCTTTTTCCCAGCATAAGTGTCTCCCCAGATACATATTCCTGTATGCATCAGATTGTTCAGGGTTAATTTTTTTAAACCACGGCATTTATTGCAACCCTAAATAAAAAGCTAGCATCTCTTGCAGCCCATAAAAAAGAAGACTTAGACTGCTCCAAATGCCATTAAATTCTTTCGCCAAAATTGAAACCCATTAAGTCAGGGCTTTAACAGAGAAAATGGGATGCAGGGAATTGGTAAGACTATACCAAGGAACCACTGCCACCACCTGCAAGGGGGTTGTAGAGAGGTGGGTGTTGGTCTCCTCTCCCAAGTGACAAGTGATAGGACAAGAGGAAATGGCCTCAAGTTGGACCAGGGGAGGTTTAGACTGGAGATTAGGAAAAACTTCTTCACCGAAAGGGTTGTCAGACTCTGGAAGAGGCTGCCCAGGGAGGTGGTGGAGTCCCCATCCCTGGAGGTATTTAACAGACGTGTGGATGAGGTGCTCAGGGACATGGTTTAGTGGTGGACTTGGCAGGGTTGGGTTTACGGTTGGACTTGATGGTCTTAAAGGTCTTTTCCAACCTAAACAATTCTATGATTCTATGAATCTTTTGCTGTGGGAACAACAGAGATTGCAACACTCACTACTGGCCCTGGCACCCAGCAGACGGTCGGAAGAATGCTGTTCGGAGAGTGACTGCCAGCAGCTCTCAAAGCCGATCACCTAGAAGAGTCACGTACTGTGAAACTGTAGATGGAACTCTGCTAAGCAGTCCTGCAGGTTCAAAACAGCAATAACTGCAAGGACAGCTTCAGAATGTATGTAGGAAACTTGCAGACAAACTTAGATTGCCTGGGACACCCTGTGCATGAAATCCCACCACACCTCTGTTAATGGGTGTTTTGGGAAGAAAAGCAAAGAGAATGTGTCTTGAGAGAGAAGATTAGCCTTTCTTATGGCAGGATGCAGGGTGAACTAACAGTGAATTTGCCATAGTGAAATGCAGTGTACAAAGATAACTGCCCTTATCTTACTGACTTTTGTATCGGAAGTATTATACCCCAGCACATCGTCTTCATGTACAACCATGGGGAGATGCAAAAAGAACAGGCTGCCATGAGCACAGATAAATGTCCACTCGGAACAGTCAGGGTGAGACTGAGATCCAGCACAAAGTAAGCTCCTTAAGTCATGGAAAAAACTCACCCTGTTACACAACTTGATAAATGACTAATAAGCAGATCTCACTAATCTGATCTAGCATTAACACAGTTATGTGACTTCTAGCTTGGAACTGGCCCGGGTAGACTGGCAGGCTTGTAGATAGCATAAGTGTGCCTCCTACGTTATGCTGGGTATGGATACACTTAGTAAAACATTTCATTTTCTGCATTATCTGCACTAACAGGCATGCACTAAGCAGGAGAGTTAACTGTCACCTTCCTCTTCAGACTAGCCTGTCGATAAATTAGGATGTTGTCTCCCATATTTCAAGAGAAATATTGACTTTATGGAAAAAGATTTTTTTTCTTCAAAATGCATGAAGTTTTTTGCCTTCCTCACATTTACAGATATCTAATTTGCCATTGTAATTACCTTTCCTATTGAAGTTGCCATTTTCTAAATGTTTGTGTTTGGAAAAAAAACCACCATAAAATCTTTCCACAATCTTTTCTTCGTTTGAGAAGGTCCTTTTGAACCCTCCTTCCTATATCGTCTTGTAACTACTGCTTCTTAGTCTTTTAACCCCTGTTCTCGTGACAGATTTTGTTAGTCATTTTGTTCCTTCCCAACTTGAGTTCATATGGAGTTTTTCTATACCATCGACAATTAAAGAGTCCTTATGTTCTAAGTGGTTACAAGATACATTTAATATTTGTAATTCACTTTATCTGAATTTAAATGAATGTAAAACTAGTCAGAATTATTTTAATCAGTATAAACAAATAAAATCTTTCATCTTTACAGAACACAAAACAAGGGGCAGCAGGGAGGGGGAATGACCCTAGAAAACCTGAATACATAACGTGGAATAAGGTGAAGCAACAGTACAGAAGAAAGGATTACTGTCATCATTCATTTGGCAAATTGGATGTCAAATAAGCAAATATTAATGCCAGCAAGAAAAAAAATGAGGTATTGGTTATTCGGCATGAGAGAGGATAGAAAGTGCCCATTAGATTTTGTCAAAGTGAAGTTAAGCCTTGTAATCTTACATATAGAATATACACATGGAAAAAAAAAGTTACGTTCCATGCTGATACCATATCACAAGACAAGTGTTTGCCAATATCACATATGGAAAAATCTGCTAGGAATAAAACTGCATTAACATTTATTTCATTCAATAAACACTTGCTATGGAACACAGAGTGTTCCTTCCTAAAAGCTTTTTTGGAGCTGAGAAATAAGATTAAAGGATACAGGACCCTTATATCGCTGCATCTTTACCTTCATATTTCCTATTCTCAACTACCATTCTCTAGAGTTTTGCGAAAGGGTTTGGATCTCTCAGTTGTATCAATACCTGCCAATATACCCCTGCTTATAACCCTGCTGGGGTTTTATTTTTAGCAAGCATGGAAGAATGTCTCTGGCTTTTGTCTTCCTGTTATAAGGACTTAAATCTTGGTTCCCTGACTTGCTTTTGTGATTATATTCTCTCCACGTTTTCCGTGTAATTTTTACGTGTAAATGTATCCTTGGCTCATAGTTTTAGTTTATTTCTATATTTAACCCCATAAATGATACTGTAATGTGATTTCCAACTACACTGAGGCAAAACGAAAAACTAAAGCATCAAAACCCCAAACCTAAAAATTAAAAAACTAAAGCCAAAACCTAAAGCCATTAAACTACTAGCAAACCTTATGCCATGGGAGTTCTCACCTGTAAGTTCCATCTCGGGGCCCCTGAGATAAAATGCACAACTTTTTAGATGGCACAGAGGTCCTCAAAACACTCTTATTCATCTTCTTCTCAGCCTTTCAGCATTTAAAGTTCTCCACACATCAGCATTTCAGAAAAGGAACTGAGGCTGGACAGGCAACCACACTCCAGTCGTGGCATCCCCAGTCGCTGGAGTACTTACTCGTACCTCTGCTTCCATAGGACTTTAAAATGAGGTACAGCCCTCCTTCTACCCATACTGTTCATGTTTCCCAGCGTACCAAAGGTCCTCGCCGAAACAATTCAGTCTCTCACTAGTGCAAAAGCTAACTTCCTAGTCAGATTTCAGGAATATAAAAGACATATATTTCTTATTGATGACCTTAATGTGAGAAAATAAGGTATTGGATGGATCAGATTTCAAGGAAGGAAAGCCCCTGCAAGAAGTTAATCTTATCTCACTGCTTCAAGATACTTAAGTATCTATAAAGATAACTTTAAGGATGTGAACCAACAGGACTACTTATACAAGATATTCTTGTATTTTTTTTGGTTTATTGGAATTGCTTTATTGGAAGAGCTTAGAGCTGTTAAATAACTACATATCTATTATTGTCCCTAATACAGGAGTCGTACCATGACTTTTAAAGGTAGAGTTCTGTTTAAATATGCAACTTTTTAACTCCTTTAATTTCTTCCATTTTTCTTTAATACAGGATAATTCCTCAATATGAGTCATTCCAGTGTATTTTTAAAACTACCTTATCTAACACAACTTTTTATTTTCCATTAGTACTACCAAGAAATCCTCTTATGGAAAAACCAGTCAAGCTCATTCACTTCTGGCCTCAAGCGCAAAAGAAACAGTAGCATCCCTTTTTCAGTCTCATTAGCACACACAAATTAAGTGTGTTATTTGGGTGAGTCCAGTTGGCTCATTGAAGAATGTATCATCTATAGAACTATTCCTGAATGTACTCTGGGATCACTAAAACAACGGAACTCAAAAAATGCAGTGTCGCTAACATCAGGGGACTGTGTTAACTGCTTGGGTAGTCCCTCGTAGAACGCAGCTCCAGTTCCTTGACCACTGTTACTTTGACTGATGACTGGCTCTTAAACAAACACTTAAGAGTTGCTACACTCTAAAGCAAAGTCTAAATGCACAAAATCACCGCAGCGTTTTCCATCATGGAATTGGACGTGTGTTTCAGAAAGCCAGTGTGGATGAGTCTGCAGTCGATGGCCTTTTTCCTCATACGAGAGCTATCGAAACCACCCGTGTAAGTTCAGCAAACAGTCTTGAGTTTTTTTCTGGTGGGACCACACTTGGTTATTATTCTAACAAAATTAGAAATACTATATGGTTTCTGCCATGAAGGTGTCGCTGTGTTCCGCGCTGTACAAACAGAACAACAAGGCTCTAGGATGTGCTTTTAAGTGGACGTATTTTAGAAGAGCTCAGCCACTACCCTGTCAGAACGGAGGAGAGCCCTGGGCGGCACGGGGGCTGCGTGGCCTGGAAGCCTACCTGCCTCCCCGCAGAGAAACGCTTGTCCCGCACACAGCCCTCCTTATTTGAACTACGCTTGGTGACCTTCTCTGTGCACGAGAGAGTAGGGAAAGTAACAGGATGGTGAAATCAAATGCCGAGAGAGGAGGCAGAGGAAGAAGAACAGTAAAGCAGAAGGAAAAGAGAGAGATGGCAGTGCAGGAAGAGATGAGAGACAGAAGGTAAACCCGGCAAGACTGAGAAAGTAAGCCAAATCAGGAGTGTCCATGTAGGGAGCTTTTTACTTCTCTCCTTTCTCACTTTGTCCCATTCTGGTTGAGCGAACAAGTACATGAACGCAGTATCACCGTTTGGTGCTTTTACATCAGCCCCGCACTTTTCTGGATACAGTCAGAAGGCAGCAAATGTAAGCAGCTAAAACCAGGCATGCAGCGATCACTGCCGCACTAGTAACACATCATTTAAAATAATAATAGCATTGTATTTAAAATTACCATAATCCTACAGTAAGCACAAGGAAACAATATTAGTGACATGAGAGAAGGATGACCTTGTTTCCAAGATACCCGCCTACAACAACATACCTATTTTTTTTAATGATTTTCATTCATTGCAGTGGTACACTTGCTCTAGAAGTTGCTAGTAATCACAAGAGGAAGAAAAATGGGCACCATTTCAAGCACTACCCTTTTGTATTAGTCTTTAAAACGAAGTGAAATAGTATTACAGTGCCCTCAGGTGGTGTAAATTCAAGCCTGTCCTATTGTCTTTTCTAGAAAGACAGCTCTGTAAATAATACTAATTTTCAGCAGGCTGGATGAATATGGAAGAAAGTTACACAGGAAGGCAGAGCACCACATAAGCAGTTTTCTTTCCAAGTAAGGCTCTTTTCTTGAGTGTTTTGCCAACTCCTGATTTTTAAAAAGCATCCTTTGTTCATTTTTAAATACCTGTGGAAGAAATCTAACAAATCTGCCAAAGAAAACTTAAATAACATCATCACTGATTATAGGAAGAAAGATGGATAGAAGGAAAGTGATCTAGAAAAGAAGATAAAACCAGAAGGGAGAATTCTGTAAGAGCTTTTCAGAACAAAAGCCAAGGTAAGTGTTTAAAAAAACCCAAAAAACAAAACAGAGAGTGTATAATTTCTTAAATACATTCACATGTAATACGGCTTAATGGTGAGGAAAAATGCATAAATAAAACAGTATGTGATAAATTTGTCATATAACCTGGAACTTTCTGAATTCATACTGTCATTTTTTAATGAGCTTTCCAAAGGCTGTCATTGGCAAAAATAGATTCCTGGTGTTCAATCTTTGGTGATGAATTGCATTTCCACCCTTACAGAAGAAATTTAGTCTGAAGAAATCAGTTTCCTGAAGACGCTGGACATCTTTAATGTGCATCAGTCCAGTAAAATTTTTTTGTAACTAAGAGCAGCCATGTAAAACGAATTTTATTTAGCTGCTCTAATTCTCCGCATTCAGGGTAATTCCAGTGTTGCGTACCATATAACTAAATGGTTGCTGTATGCCCAGCATTCAGCATTGTTTTATGTTGTCTTTAAATAAATGTGAGGAAGATCAGCATATCACCAAGAGAATCCTCTCAGCAACCACAATTAAAAGGTTCGCCAAAGATTCTGTAAGATTATAATCACTGTTATTCTACCAAGATAGTCTTAAAGGAATGGCCTGGCAGCTTACAAATACCAGTTATGTCATGGAATGTGTGCACTGAAGAAGCTGGAAATCATATCACTGAATACGGTTTCAACAGCGAATACCACTGCAGCATAGCCTTGTCCTATTGTCTTTTCCAGAAAGACAGCTCTGTAACTAATCCTAATTTTCAGCAAGCTGGATGAATAGGGAAGAAACATACAAGACAGAGCGAGCACCGTGGTTATAGTAGCCACGGACCTGGCTAATCTACTGTTCTTCCAGCTCCCGCTGGAAGGACTCCACTGTCCTTCAGCTTAAAACCCCACTCTGCTCCTCTTCATACCTGCTGCTGAATTGGCTCCTAATGTCTTGCCACCAGCACACATCAAAGCATTCCCCAAACAGCTCAGAAAAGTAATTTCCAGACTGTTCCGAAACCCAAACAGGACAAAAGGAATTTGGATCCCACCAATCTTTCATTTCCTATGCAGATGTTACTTTCTAGTCCTTTCATGGTGACGTGGGAAACTCTCGTACCACTCTGAAGTTACGTGTTATAGGAAATGCTATGCTGATCCTTCAGTTTTCTAATGATTGTCGCCAGGATTTCTGAGGGTGGCCAGAAGAATTGCTGTTGCATTTTTAGCAGCTATCTTTACAAACTGTACCCTTCAAGGAAAAACAATGTAAGCTTCTCACCCAAAGTTGTCCCCCACTCCCCTCACCCCGCTTTCAGTAATCACGAATTACTTTTTTTTTTTTAACCTCACTTGCACATTCGGGAAGAGTTTTACTAACAAAACACTGCTCTGTGGCTCAGAGAGAATCAATAGTGCTTACAAACACACTCTTTATTTATTGGCAATTTACTCCTGAATTCCCCCATCTAGGCTATCAATAGGAAGGCAATCTCTTTATAGCACTAATGACTTGCGGTAAAGTATATACATCTGTTTAATACAAATAAGGGCAAACGATTTCCCAGTCTTGGTTAGATAAAATAGAGCTCACAAGAGCTTATCTCACTTAGAAAGAATAACTTGTAGCCTTCTCTCATTAAAAGGATAAACTATTAGAGTGGAGACAAGTAGGAAGAAAACAACGTTGGTGGAACGAGGGAAGGGGGAGAGGGTTGGTGGACACCCAGGTCTGACTTGGCCTAAGGCGGCAATGCTCTTAATACTGGCACTAATCTAAGCCGTTGGCAGAAGAAAAGCACCAGGTAAAACAGGGTTTCCAGACAGGGGGGAAAAAAAAATACGTAATCGAAGGCCTGGGAACTTCAGCAACACCAGTGATCTGCTGGAAGGCGCACTGGCAATTCAGTCAACCGCAAACTGCACTACACTGACTCCTGGCTCCACTGTGGGAGGAAAAGCCCTTCATTTTCGAAAGAACATTAAGCCAAGAACATGCTGCCCACTTTGTCATCCTTAAGAGTGCCTCTCATGAGACGCAACAGATGATAGAACAAAACTAATGCTGGTAACTGCTTATCTTAAATCTCTCAGAAGTTTCACCTGCAAAAATACTCTTTCACTTCTTGTCCCCAAAAAAATTTTGTGTTCATGCTATTTTCCACCAATGACCATATTTACAGTAATGGTTGGTGATTTTAACACGTCAAATACTTTCCTTAAACCTAATTCCTGTCTTCCAGAGCTTCAAACAGTTGTTGCTTAAAATCCAAAGCAGGCCAATGAATTCACACAGAGGTGTTGAAAACTTCCTGATGATACCTTCAAAATCACACTCTAGTCTTCAGCAGAAATAAGGTATTTTGTAAAGATTTATGTACATAGCTCCCTCCACCCCAATAATTCTCCAAAATGAGATTAAAGCCTTAAAAGGAGAGTAAGCCCAACAAAGGCACAAGGTTGCAACACATACTGAGCCTTTAGCTTTTGTTCTTTCTAGAAAGTACTAAAAGGCAGTCTCATCTGTGTGCTGGCTAGCTGAAGCGAAGTGGCTTCCCAGGAAGGCATGGATTAGGAACAGAAAAGGTGGATCCAACTTTCAGGCCAAAATGTGCCTAGAGGAGCTTGAAAGAAAATTTTGGTTTGACAGCTTTATATCGAGCTCTCTTGTTAAGCTATGAAAACTTAGAAAACCAAATAACTTCTTCACACAGCCACAACTTACTCATTTGCAATAGGCAAACCATAAAAAGCCTCCAAAACTTGTCAGGGAAAGGAAAGCAGTGTGTCGAGAAACTATTGCTTGTGATTTCAGGAGTTAATCTCTCTCATTTGGGAAGGGCAAACCAAAGAAGGGACGGAAAGATGGTCCTTCTCCACGGCATCGCACTCTCTCTCCCAGCTTTTGGGCACAGCCAACCCCCAGACCGTCGTCATCCTGAATTCTGCTTTGCCCCGGCAGCCTGTCCATCACACTTCAGAGACAGCCCTGAAAGAAACCTGAGAGTTCTGACAGAGGCCATTTGATGAATGGGTTAACTACGCTGTACTCACAGTAGTGCCAGAGTCACCTAGCTTAGTTTACTTTGCTAAGGTGCCAGCCCAGAGAAAACAAGACAGCATTCAGTCCAACTTAGCTGGCTGCGTACCTCAGGTGGGGTCTCATCCTGTACCTGCTCTTAGCTCAGTGCTGCTGTGGGTGGGCTCCTACCAGCCCCGTCCAGCTGCTGCCTCTGCTCCAACTGCAGCCAACACACACCTTTCGGAAGGGGGATGATGCTCCCAAAAGCCAGAAGATACGTGAATTTCTTGGCTTTCTGAAAGCATCCGGAAACTCAGATGGCTAGATGGCAAAATAACTGAACACACTGCCTACTTCAAATGCGCTGCAGACAGAACAGCCCACGGGAAAGCTTTCCATCCTCTCACAGGTTTGTTTTACAAAAGACACCGCTTCGCTTTCAGCCACGGCATCCTTTCTTTGGAGCCAAACAAGGCTCGTTTAGCCGTGCAACCGCTTCTGCTCCGCGTGCTGAGAGGCATGGCCTCCCACGACAGCGAGCTCTTGGCACACCTCGGGCCTTTGCTCGGTCCGGCACGACCGCCTGCCAAGGGACGCCGGGCTCAGGGCTGAGCTGGGATGCGCTGGGAGCCGATGGTGGCTGCGACGCGAGCAACGTTCCCGCTGACCGGGCACGGTCCCGCCCCAGCCGGACCCGGCAAGCAGCAGCAAAGCCCCGGGGCTGAGCTCGACGTCCCCGGGCCGGGGGCAGAGGGTGCGTGGGCCGGAGGTCCCCGGTGCGGCTGGTTAGGGCCCACGTGGCCTTCGGTGCACGCAGGGCCCACCTGGAAATGGCTGAGCGGCAGCAACAGCCTGACTGACATGCAGAGGTGTTTTCTAATTCTGTAACAGTTCAGGAGGGTGGTAACAAAACAGAAAATCATTATTAGGGAGTAGTTCTTCAGTTTAACAGCACAGGACAGAGGCTGAATTCTGTGGAGGGGGAACCCCATCCCTCAGCTGTAAGACAGTTTGCAGATAAGTTTCTTAATGCACTGTAATTAGTGCTCAAGTATCACTGGCAAAGGACACAAGACTACAAACTTCCCAACCAGGAATTCCAGGCTTAAACACCACTGGGGATAACCAGCTTTTGGCACTGAGGCTCTGTAATGATTTATTGTTAAGCAGAAGAATGACACAAGATTTAGGAAAAGATTCCTCCCAGCCTTACAAAAATAAATGTAGTGTTAGAACAAATTGAAGTCTACGTATAAATGAGCGCTCAGTTGGCTTTATTTATACAACCTTGTAACGCAATACTCCAATTTAAGAATATAATTAGGAGCATTGTATTAGAAAGCTATAAAAATACAGACTATGAGCGAGTTGTTAAAAGAGATACTTAGTACTGCTCTGTTCATAATGACAGACTGCAAACAAAAAACCCATGCAGCTTAAGCACAAACTCTTCAGTGAAGACACATTGTTGCTGGTTTTTCCTTCCGTAACTTTTGAGAATTAATTTTCACTCCATCATGGAAAGTTACTGTCCTTATCAGACATTTTTGTGTGTACAAACAGAATGACTCAGCCGGCCATCACAAAAAAGAAAAAATATATTTCCTCTGCAAATGTGTTTCCCCTTTAATGGCAAAGTACAGTATCCATAAATTTTACTGGTCAGCTGACGTTTCTCTATGTATTCCTTCTCACTGCGGCATGCAAGGAGCCCCTGACCAGCAGCATTTCTGTCCTGTGCATCCTGCTCCTCATCATGGTTATTCTGCCAGTGGATTCAGTTTTCAGTAAATGTCCTTGTGAGCATAAAGATGCCAGGCTCCGTCGGAGAGGCAGAAGAAGCCGGGAAGGTTACAGACTCCTCCCGGCCCCCGGGGTTCTTTCAGCACTCCCTGCTGTGTGCTCTTCTCCCTTGTTCAGACCGTACGATCGAGCTAACGCCACCCGGCAGTGCATGACGGGGCGGGGGGCAGTCTGCCTTATGCCTACATGCAGACCTATCATGAGGCTTCGCCCTGAAACGTTCAAAGAAAAAGCCAAAACTACGGGGTACGTATGACTTAACAGTGAGTACACTGGAAGCCCTCTGATACTAGAATAGGTAGAGCATTTCCACCTGCACACGTACCCTGTTAGGGGCTGATTTCCTCCACAGCTGCTCTCTGCTCCTCTGCGGTGCCGCCCCAAAGCAGGAAGAACGGACAGGGCAGTGCGCGTGAGTGGGGGGAGCAACAAGGGGAAGCAGAAAATCAGAGTTTGAGAGAGGGAGGGATTTCCCAGACTGTTAAATCTGATCCCTTGTCACATAACTGATTTTCTTCATCCGTCTTGAACTTCACCCTCCTCTGCAATCTCAAGCAGACGGAGGACGAGCACCTCAATGGTCAGCTCTGCCAAGATGGCTGGGCATGCACCATCATAGAATTTTTGTTCTCTGCAATTTCAAGCCCATGGGAAAAAAATTCTGCAAATCTCTCTCCTGAATGTGAGAGTCTAAATTCTGCCACAGCTGTATGAAATGTTGTTTTGTATTTTGCCCTGAGTACAATACTATAATAATACCATACTCTAGGGCAGTAACTTCCTTTTTGCATTTTCATGTTTCTTCACATTTCTGTTACGCTGTTCTCAAGGTCATCCAGTTTCTCTTGTGTGCTGCTCTATACTGATGAGGACTCTCAGCTCTGCACCATTAGCATATTCCTACTTTTTGTGCCAAGGATCATAATGAAAAATATTAAATACGTCCTTTCCCAGAACATACATCACCCTGTGAAGATGCTTCAACAGAGACCATCTAGTCTAAAATGACTTTGTTTTGTAATGACTGCATCATTAGCCCAAAACACCCCTCGTTTTTAAACACAAGGATCTCTTCTAGGTATGCTGTGAAGAAGCAGCATCCATACTGTCAGGAACACAGGCAGACAGCGTGATTACAGAGCCTCAGCGTGGATTTTCCTGCCCTCTTGTCACTAACGCTCTAAGTAACTCCATGCAACGATATAATTTTCCCTCCCCTACCTAGCTTCACTCCTACCTCCCCAGCAGCCGGGTAATTCAGAAGAGGAAGCCCGTGCGGAGAGCTGCCCCGAGTTCCCCCTTCCCCAGTCGCTCTGTTTTGACACGGACATTTACAGCTGCACTTTGGAATAACGTACAACACGGTGGGGGATGCTTTCATGTACTGCGCATCTGACTTCTCTGTAGTCCATAAAATGAGAGAGAAAGCACGTGCATTTACACCCAGTAAATGTAAACCACAGATTATTCTTATTCGTGGTTTATCTTCTTTTAGCACATAGCCTCTCAGGCGTTTTCAGCTGCACAGAAGCGGCAAGAAAAAGGACTTTGGCCGTACGCATGACAGAAAGACGTACCGGAACGTTAAACGGAACTTGTCTGAAGTTATCTGTACTGTAGCCTTTAATACTGGACAACGTACTGTAACGCTCCAGTCTGAGTATGTCGGAACGCCCAAGTCTCGGGATAATTGGATGTAACTCATCCCAGTTTTGCTTCCACGCCCTTTGTAAGAAAGGTTACTCATGTCAGGGGCAAAACAAAACGCTCATTCATTTTAAACGGTGGAAACCGATCCCCGGCCCAACCCGGCACCGCATCCAAACCCCTCCATAAAATGCGGCCTCCGTCACCCGCGACAGCCCACCGGCAGCACGCGGCGGCCTCAGGCGCGAAGGGAGCGGCGCGCTCTGCCTCCCCGCAGCCGTGTCGTGCGAGCGGGGCCGCCGGGGCCGCCCGGAGGCACCCACGTGGGGCCCCCCGAACGCCGGTGCCGGTCTCCGCCCGGAGCCCTTCGCACCCAGGGCCCGGCGCCCCGTCTCTCCGCCCGGCGCTCGCCCCAGCGGGCCTGCTCCCGGAGAAACGCGGCAACCGGCCCCAGAGAGGCGGCGCGAGGCCTCCGCCTCCCGCCCTCCGTGCGAGAGCGGAGCGGCGGCAGACGGGCGGAAGCGCCCCGGAGAGCGGCGGGATCGGGCACCGCCGGGAAAGCGCGGGGCGGGGGGGGGGGGGGGGGGGGGGGGGCCGCTCAGCGCAGCGGTCCCGCCGCCCGGGCCGCGGCCGCAGCCGCCCGAGGCCGCCAGGGGGCGCCGCCAGCCCGCGACGGGACGGCAGAGGCGGCGGGCGGAGGCCGGGCCGGGCCCCGGGCAGCGCGGCGGAGCGGGGGGCGGCGGGGCCCGCTCTGCCGGGCCCGCAGGAGGGAGGCCCGCCGCGCCCCGCGCCCCGGCCGCTCCGTGCGCCGCGCTGCGGGCGGGGGACCGCGCCCCGGGAGCGGCCCGTCACTCGTGGCGGAGGCGCGTCGGGGCCCGGGCGGGGCGGGCGCGGGGCGGCCCGGCTGCAGGCGCGGCTCGGCCGGGTAGCCCGGTGCTGCCCGCGGCCCGTGCCTGTTTCTCTCCGCCGAAACGAACCTCCACGGCGGCGTCCTGTAACGTGAGCACGGCGTGCCCGCACGCCAGAGCGGGCTTTAACGCTCCCAGATTGACCCGGCCGAGGGCCCTTACCTGCACCGAACGTCGGTGTCACCAGAAACGACTCAGCCCACCCTGTTTCCAAAAGGGCCTCGGCCGCAGGCAGCGGGCTCGGCGGGTGCCGGTGCCCGCCAGCACCGACGGCAGTGAGCTCCGGCGCCGGCACGCCGCCGGGCTCCTCGGGACGGCGGGCTTCCCAGGCGGCCAAGCCCCGGCTTGTTGTGCCGAGATAACCCAGGGCGAGAGCAGCGGCCGCCGGGCGGGCTCCGGGCTGTGGGCCGGGCGCGGGCGGCGGACAGGCAGCCGGCCGGCGCCGGGACCGGGACCGGAACCGGAACCGCGGCCGGGAGCGGCGGAGCGCACGGTGCTGCCGGTCCGCAGCCGCCGCGGGGGATGCCCTGCCGCTGCGCCGTGCCCGGGCGGCGCGGCCTCTGCAGCCGAGACGGGGTTTGCTTAAGACTTAGGGGTGCTTGGACCTGGAGCAGCCCGGCAGCCCCCCGCGGGGCTGCGCTCCGGGCGCCCCGGCGGGAGGAGGCAGTCCGGCCGAGAGCTGGGGACCCACGGCAGCGGGGAGAGGGAGCGGTGGGGCAGGAGGGGACCCAGCGGCAGCGGGGAGAGGGAGCGGTGGGGCAGGAGGGGACCCACGGCAGCGGGGAGAGGGAGCGGTGGGGCAGGAGGGGACCCACGGCAGCGGGGAGAGGGAGCGGTGGGGCAGGAGGGGACCCACGGCAGCGGGGAGAGGGAGCGGTGGGGCAGGAGGGGACCCACGGCACCGGGGAGAGGGAGCGGTGGGGCAGGAGGGGACCCACGGCACCGGGGAGAGGGAGCGGTGGGGCAGGAGGGGACGCGCGACCCGCCCGGGGCGGGGAGCCGGAGCCGGCGGCGGGGCCGCGCGGGCGATGCTGCTCGTGGTTCCCGGGGAGGGCGGGAAGCCGCCTTCGGTGTCCCCCCTCGTCGGAGGGCCGGAAGAAAAGACGCAAAAGCAGTTTTATCACGCGGCGGGGTCTGCAGAGATAAACCCCTGATACTTCCACCTGGAGAAACGGGGGTATTAGGCTGCAGGAAAGTCAATGAACGGCACGAACGTACCATTAATGTGCAACAAGCGTCACTGGGGGCAGCTATAAATTACCGGCCGGCCTCAGGGCACTGTTTTAGCGCGAGTTTTAACCCCGGGGACGGGAGCGGGAGGCGAGCTTCGGACCTGCCCCGCGGACTCGCGCTGCCGGGCGCCTGCTGCTGGCCGGGGCGGCGGGGCGGCGGGCCCCCCCGGGGAGCCGCCGCGGGTGCCGCAGGCACCGGGGGTAACGTGCCGGGCCGCGACCGGCGCCGGAGCCGAGAAGCGTCCCGAGGAGCCGGGGGTAGGCGGGACGCGGACATGGACGCGCCGCCGTCCCCGGGGGAGCGGGGCGCTCCCCGCCGCCACCTCGCACCGGGCGGGCGGCCCGTCCCGTCCGGCTGGGCACTGCGCTCCGCTCCGCCCCGCCCCGCCGCGGGGACAGCAGCCCGGCTGCAAACGAGCCCGTGGGGCGGCCGGGGCGTGCCGCGGGGTGTCGGTCCTGCCCCGCCGGCTCGGGGGCGGCGGAGGCCGCGCTCTTACCCTGTTCCGTCGGTCCCGCGCAAGGCAACGGCGTCCCGGCGGGGCCTGCTCCTCGGGGAACGAGCGCTCGCGGCCTGGGCGTAGCGTCTGGAGCAGCGGCCGGCCGAGCGGGGCGGGGAGGCCTCCCTCCCGTTAGCCGAACCGAAACGCTCGGTGCTGGAGAGCTCGCGTTCAGCGGCGGGAAACCCCCCGGCGGCGCGGCTCGCGCTCCGCCGCCCCGGGCACCGCCGCCGGGGGCGGGGAAGGTGGCGGGACAGGGGAGGACCGCGGACCGCCTCGGCGGAGCCCCGGCGGCGCGGCCGGCGCAGGCATAAGCAGGCGGCCCCCGGCACAGCCCGCGGGCGCGGCGGCGCGCCGGCCCCCGCCGGCCCGGGACGGGCCGCCCCCGACACCTTCCCGCGGCTGCAGGAGCCGGAGCCGCGCCGGAGGAGGAGCGGGCGGATGGCGCTCGCCGGCTCCGGCCCGGTATCGGCGGGCGCTGCAGAAACGACCGCGGGCAGATCGCCGACGGAGCTCGGTCAAGGGAGCTTGACAGACCCGTCGCCGCCGTCTGTGCTGCTGCTGCTTACAGCAGAGGGAGGAAAAAGCAACGAAGTCGTTTATTAAAAACCTTCTTCGGGGCAGCGCCCGTGTTGGTCTCACGTTCATTCGTTAAGCTGTTTGCGAGGGTGCGTGTGACGGGACACCCGGCGCTACAGCGGCTGCAAATCAAGGTCGCCGACCGAGCCCGAGCGACCGCTCCCCCGCGGGCTGTTGGTCCCGCTTAAACGGAACCCCGCTCACCGCGAAGGGTTCTGGCGCAGCCGCCACCGCATCCCGAGGAACGCGCGCTTTCACCACTGCTCCGGTGCGGTGAAGTCGATTCGCGTTTACTTTGCGAACCCTTTGAACAGTTTCCATTCCCCCCTTGCTGCGGTTCGTGTTTCCCCTGGTTAAGAACGCGTCGAAACCGTGGGAGAAGGCGGCCGTGAGGCGAGGAGCGCGCTACAAACCCCGTTCCCGGAATTATTTTCTGTGAAAGCCTCAAGTCCGAATTCCTCTTCTCTTGCCAAGCGCGCGTGCCTTCGAGCAAGAACAGCAGCGGTAGTTTTACTTGCGCCAACGAGCCTCCTCCCGCGATGAGGTGCCGGCCGGTCCCGTGCCCCGCTCCCCTGCGCGGCGGGGGCCACACCGCTCCGCCGGCTCCCACGGGGGGGCCCCGCTGCTGCCGCCCCGCTCCCGCCCCGCCAGCAGAGCCGGCCGCGCGGGGCGCCTGCTCCCAGGGCGCCGGGTCGCTCCCACCGCCGTGCCTGAAGCCTCCGGCCCTGGCGCCCGGGGAGCGGCTGCCGCGCGGCTGCAGACGGAGCCGGCTGCCCGGCGAAGCGGCCGCGGGAAGCGGCGCTCGGCTCCTCCCGCGCAGCAGCCCCGGGGCGGCGGAGACGCCCTCCTCCTCCCGCACCCGAGCGGGCCCCGCGGGCTGCCCTCCGGGCCCCGCCGGCGCGGGCAGCTCTCCCAGCGCCGCGCGCCGCCGGGCTGAGAGGCGGGCCCCGCCGCCCGGCGAGAAGGGCCGGGCGCGGCGGGCGGGACGGCGCGGCCGCCCTCCCACGGCGCCCGCCGCGGGCCGGGGCCGGCAGGGCGCGGGCGGGCGGGGCGGCGGCGGGGGCGAGCCGGCAGCGGAGCGGGGCGCGGCGGGGCTGACCCCGGCGGGTGCCGCGGCGGGCGGGGCCGGGCCCGCGCGGGGGTCCCGTCGGCCGCGGCGCGGCCACGCGCGGCTCCGCGCGCTCCCAGGGCGCCCGGGGGCCGCCCGGCCCGGCGGTGACGTGTCGGGGTGGGGGCGCTCGCCGCCCGCCGATTGGGCCGCGGCGGCGGCGCGGGGAGGCGGCCGCCCAATGGGCGCGGAGCTCGCAGGTGCCCGCGCGGTTATCTGCGCCCCGGGGCGCGGCGCGGAGGGTCCCCCGCTGCCGCCGCCGGGACGCGCGGCCGAGGCCAGGCGCGGCGCCCGCCCCGTCCCGTCCCGCGGCCCCCCTCCCGCTGGATCCCGCGCGGAGCGCAGGAGCCGCGGCCGGCCGGGGACGCTCCGCCGGCGGGGGGCTGCTCCTCCCAGGACGCCCTCTCCGCCGGGCTGCCCCGACTTGCCGTCCTCCGCGCTCCGGCCTGGAAGTTGGCGCTGCGCGTCGCCGGGCGGCGGGGGCGGGCGGAGGAGCGCCGGGGCTTTCCTGCTCCCGGCAAACTTCGGTGCCCGCTGCCGCTCCGGAGCGGCGAGCGGAGAAGAGGCCGCCCCACCCGCGGCCGGCGCCCCCGGCGTGGGGTTACGAGGGAGCAGCTGCCGGCGCGCTCGGAGCCGGAGCCGCGTTCGTTGATGACCGCAAATGTTAGCGGTGGGGCAGATGGATGCTAATCGCCAGAGCGCGTTCGTCCTCAGCAGCACGCCGCTGGCCGCGCTGCACAACATGGCCGAGATGAAGACCTCCCTCTTCCCCTACACCCTGCAGAACCCCTCCGGCTTCAAGGCGCCGGCCCTGGGCGGACTCAACACGCAGCTCCCCTTGGGGACGCCGCACGGAATAAGCGACATCCTGGGGCGGCCCGTGGGTGCCGCCAGCAATCTCCTGGGCGGGCTGCCCCGCATCAACGGACTGGCGGCCTCGGCGGGGATGTACTTCAACCCCGCCGCCGTCTCCCGCTACCCGAAGCCGCTAGCGGAGCTGCCGGGGCGGCCGCCCATTTTCTGGCCGGGAGTGGTGCAGGGCTCTCCCTGGAGAGACCCCCGGCTCGCCTGTCCCGGTAAGTGCGGCCGGTTCCGACGGGGCGCGGGGAGCGCGGCCCGCGGCGCCTCCCCGGCAGGCGGCCCGGGGTCCGGCCCGGCTCCGCCGGCGGCAGGCGCGGGCCGGGCCGCCGGGCGACGCGCCGGGAGCCAGGGCGGCCCCGCGCCCCGGCGGGCGAGCGCCGTAGACGGGGCGGACGGCCCGGCCGCGGCGCCCTGGAGGCAGGCCCGACGGCGGCCCGGTGCCGGTCTCGGTCTCGCCTCGGCCCGCCGCGGCGCCCCGAGGTGCCCCCGGACCGAATCCTGCTCTAGAGCCAGCGGCGTCGCAGACCCGGAGCAGCCCCGCCGGAGCCCGCTCCCCGCTTAGCGCCGGGCGCGGCCCCGGCTCCGAGCCGGGGTCGGTGCGGACCCCGTCTCTGACGGAGCTGTTTCTCCTCCGCTTTCAGCTCAGACGGGGATGGTTTTGGACAAGGACGGCAAGAAGAAACACTCGCGACCGACTTTCTCTGGGCAGCAGATTTTTGCTTTGGAGAAAACCTTCGAACAGACGAAATACTTGGCAGGACCGGAGAGAGCCCGCCTCGCCTACTCCCTAGGGATGACCGAGAGCCAAGTGAAGGTAGGTGCCCGCGGGCGCGCCGGGGCCTCGCGCTGGGCACGGGCTCTCGCCGCCGCCGCCGCCCCCCGCTCGCTGCCGGGCAGCGCTGCCGCCTTTCGCTTGTGCCGTAATTAACAGCCACCTTTAAAACGGTACAACCGTACAGGGATTTTTTTAAAAGGCGGCTACATTTCAGATTGCATTTGGATATTGGATAGATTTTAGGCCGATTTCTACGTAGCTTATTTTGCGCTGAGAGTTCTCTGTGTTGCAGATGGTTTAAGAAAAAAATACATAATATAATAAAAAAAAACCCACAAACCAAAAAGCCCCCCGCAGGTAATGGCTTTCAGCGGGTCTGTTTCCAGCGGAGACAGTGTCCGGGAACTGGCACAACCTCACCTTCATTAACCACGCCAATTTTGTAGCAAAGACGGCAGGTGCCCCGAAGCGCTGAAGCGCGCTGGGAGCCGGCAGCGCTCCTCTCCCGGCCGCCCTATTCCGTTTTCAGCAGATGAGCGTTCCGCGAAACCGCTGCGTTTTCTGTCTCAGAGCTCCGGCTGGCGACATCGCCGCAGGAGCCGGGCGGGCCACCCGAGGGTGTCACCGCAAGCCCCCCCGGTGCTGGCCGGGGGCCCCGCGGCCTCGCCGCTCCCCGCGGGCTCACCCTGTGCGGGCCGCGGCCGCCGGCGCGCCCGGAGCCCCGCGCTGCTGGGGAGGGGAGGGAAGGGAGGGAAGGAAGGAAGGGAAGGGAAGAGAAGGGAAGGGAGGGAAGGGAAGGGGCGGCCGCGGCCCGGGCCCGCCGTCGGGCGGGCGGCGGGGCTGAGCCGTGCCCGGTGCCGGTGCCCAGGTCTGGTTCCAGAACAGACGGACCAAGTGGCGGAAGCGGCACGCGGCGGAGATGGCCTCGGCGAAGAAGAAGCACGACTCGGAGACGGAGAAGCTGAAGGAGAGCTCGGACAATGAGGACGACGACGAGTACAACAAGCCCCTGGACCCCAACTCAGACGACGAAAAGATCACCAGGCTTTTGAAAAAGCACAAATCCACGAACCTCTCCCTCGTCAGCCCCTGCAGCACCAGCTCGGACACCTTGTGAGGGCGCGGGCACCGACGGCTGCGGCAGACGGCGCGGCCGGGCGAGCCGCTGCGGTAGGCACCACCGCAGAGACGAATTTTAACTGGATGTTTAAAGTGGTGTGTTGTACAGCCTAAGATGTATGTGAAATGTATATATTTTTTACAGAATAAGTTATGAAATTATTTTCCTTCTCATCGATGTAAATTTCAGAGGAATTTTTCCAACTTCTTGGTTTTCGTTTTGTGTCCCTTTAAGGTTTGCCCCTCTTTCTTTTAGCCTCCTTGCCGATTTCCTGCTCCTAACAATCAGATTTCGTTACGTTTTGTATGGGTCGCCAAATCCAAGCTCAGCCACTTTGTACATAGTAAATTCCAGATTTTGTGATGTATATTTCTAGTGTAAAAACGGGCGGTTTCTTTCACTCCCTCCCCCTACTCAGTGTTTTGGCGGTTTGATTTCTCCTGCCTCTGGATTTTATGCCTAACAATATCGAAAGAGAAAACAACCCAAAAAAGCACGAGAGAAAAACGGACACTTGATTTTACGTTGGGATCAAATAATGTCTCCACGCGGGTTGGAAAGACTTTGTATAAATCAATAAATTATTTAACAAGCTTCTCCTTCAGCGAGCTGCTCCCCGCGTCACTCGTTTTCCGTCCCCGTCCAGCGGAGCCCGGGGGCGGCCGGGGCAGCGCTGCCGAGCCGGGGGAGGCTTCGGCGGGGCTCGGCCGCCAGAACAGGGCCCGGGAGCGCGGGGCTCGGCGTGGCGGTTGCGGGCTCGTTTCCGGCTGTGGCTTCGCTCGGCCGGGGGCCCGAGCTGGTGGGGCCGCTCCCGCCCGACCCGCTCGCCGGGGGCGGTGGGCCGGCGCCCGCGCTCGCCTCGCCCCGGGCGTTTCCCCCGGCTGCTCTGCCGCGGCGGCCCCAGCGCGGGCGGCGGCCCGCCCTTCCCGGGCCCGGCTGCTGGGCGCGCACCTGGGCGCCGCCGCCCCGCTCCGGGCGGCGCGGGGCTGCCGGCGCCGCCGCAAGCACCCGGCCGGCCCGTGCCTGCAGCCGGCTGCCCGGCCCCGCCGCCGCCTCTCCGCCAGGGGAGGAGGAGGCGCGGCGGCCGGCTGCGGCGGGGCGCCGGCGGGCGGAGCCGGGAGCACCCCGGGCCCCGAGCGCGGGCGGAGGACGGCTGCCCCGACGGCACCGCCGGAGCGGGCTTACTGCCGCTCGGGGACCCGCGGGCCGGGACACCGCCTCCCCCGAAAAGAAGAGAGACACGGGGCTGAACGTGCAGCCTCGAACCTGCCGTGTACAGGGGCCGAGGCCGCGCCGGTGTCTGGCACGGAAAAGCGTTTTGGAGACCGCTGGCGAGTTACGCGACCTGCTCCGGGGAGGCGGGGAGGCAGGGGCTGGGACACGTCCCACTGCGCTACCCGGACACCGGCCGCTCGCTGCGAAAGCCCCGACGGCGAACGCCGTGAGCTTAGCGGTGGAGCGCTCCCAGCGCCATCTCCCTCCCTCGCCTTCCCGCCGAGCTCCTGGAACGCGACCCTCGGCCCGCGCACACAGCAGCAGCGTCCCCGCAGCTGCAGGTTGCGTTTACGACCTGCCCGTAAGGAGACCCAGGTAACTGGGCAGCCGTCGAGGTGCCTCGCAGCCGCCCAAGGCTCCGCTTTTCTCCTCTCGGGCGCGTTCGAGGCCCGATGGGTGCAAGCCAGCTTCGGTGCCGAGCCGCCTTTTTTGCCCCCCCCCCCCCCCCCTTTTTTTTTTTTTTGAATGAATGAGACATTCTTTTCTTTCCGTGTCTTAGCTACTGCTTCGCAGCCTGAGCAAACGCAACGGCCGCGCTGCGGGCCGGCCCGGCTCCACTTGCCCGACAGCCAGCGGAGGGGAGCGGCCCCCGGCGCGGAGCGGCGGGACGGGGCGGGCACGGCGAGGCCCCGCGCCTCCCGCCCCGCAGCCGTGCGGTCCCACGTCCGCCTTCCGCAGCGCTGGGCCGGGCCGGCGCTCCCGGGCTCCCCGCACCGAGGGCGGCTGCGGCCGGTCCGCCTCCGCCCGGCGGGGCCAGGCCGCGGGAGCAGGAGCCGCGGCCCGCGCAGCGCTCGAGGCCCGCAGCTGGCGCCGCCGGTGCCGGTGTCTGCGCCGGGGCCGCGGCCCCTTTCCCCGCATACGGGGCGCGCCGGTGCGGCTGCCGCTGCGGGAAGGGGTCGCAGAGGCGCGGGACCGGCTCCGCTTCTGGCTCCGACTGTTCGGCGGCCCCGGCTGCGCTCCGCGCCCCTCCGCGGGACCGGGGCCGGGACCGGGGCCCCCCCGCCCCGGCCTGGCGCTGCCGCCCCCCGGGGTCCGGGTGCCGCCACTCCGCGGCTCGCTTTGATGTCGCTCGGGTCGGAGCCGATCCCGGTGTCAGGGCAGCGCCTTCCGCCGGCGGGGGGGGGGGGGGGGGGCGCCCGTTCTCACTCGGGGAAAGCGGTGGGGGGGACAGACCCCACTCGAGCCGCCCCTCGGTTACAGACGGAGTGAAGCAGGGTCAGGGATTAATCTTCGCCCCGGCTCGGAACACACCGGGACACGGCGCTGGGCCCGCTCCCCGGGGAAAACGAGAGGCTCAGACCCCCCCGCACCGGCAGCCGGGCGGCTCCCGCCTGCCCTCTCCGGAGTCCCCGAACCGAGACGCGCCCCGGGGAGCTCGGGAATCCGTATTCCGTGACGAGGAGCTTCGGCTCGAGCGGGGGTTTGCAACGCGCCGCACGGCTGACGCCGCGGGCCGAGCCGCCGCCCCGCAGGGCCGAGCCCGGGGAGCCGCGGGGCCGGGACCGGCTTCAGCGGAGGGGACCGGGCCGAGCCCGGGCCCTGCCCGGCGGCAGACCCCCCCCGTCACCCGAGGGGAGGGCGGCCGCGGAGCTCCCCCCGGTAACGCCTCCGGAGGCCGAAGTCGCGTCCTGCGATTCCCGCGGGTTAAACGTGGGGCTCCTGACGAATGACCGGGACGGGCCACCCGTGTAACTACCGCCTCGGGGGGGGTCAGGGCTGCGCGGGGCCCCGCGGCGCAGCCCCGGGGTCTCACCTACGAAGGCGGCTTCATCCCGAGCCGGAGGAGGCGGCGGGTTGTCCCGAACCAGGGACGGTCCCGGAGCTCAGGGCAGCAGTTACCGGGCTGCCGGGACGGGCGTCTCACCGACGGCCCCCGAAGCGGTGCTGCCGCCCCCGAGGGCCTTTCCCCGGTTTGTAGCGTTTTCATTAACACCCGAATTGCGTTCTGCTGTGCAGGTTTCCATGTGAAAAACAACCCTCTTAATTGGCAGGAGACTAAAAGGTAACTCCTGAGTAAGAAATGCGACAATTTAGCCACTTCCTGTAATCCCCAACGCCCGAATTAAAGGGACGGACACAGCCGTATTCACCATGATCAGTTTTATTGCTTGAGAACCAGAGTACTCATTTCTAAAGGCCTTCGAAGTTATCATGAGTTGAGTTCGCTTAAATAGAATTGCCGTGTGGTTATAATGCAACATGGCACAGTAACGATACAGAGCTGCAGACACCCTTTGGGCAACAGTACTTCACGTAAACCCAGACTGTACTGTTGGGAAACATTCTGCAAGCGGACATCAAATCATTTTCAACGGTAGTGATTTATACCAAAATCAAGCATCAATCTAATGCCATCACGCGGTCCGTGAACTCTGTAGTGTTCTAAATTAAATCAATAAAACATACATTTGTGTTTCATCAACAGACTCCCTAATCACCTTTTAATGTTGTATTTAGTGGTGGGAGAAAAATGTTCGTAACAAGATTATATTGTAGGCTGCGCTGAGCTACTAACCAGGAAAATTTACAGTCTTTTATTTTTTTTTTTTCCTTGAACACTGTATAAATACAGTCTGTGTCCAACACAGTTGCTACCCGAAGCAGACTACTGTTTTCTTCTCCCACGCTGTTATTGTTTCAATATAGAATACTTGGCACCATAAAACAGTAACAAAAGACGGACAAAAACAGTTTACAAAATTCTGGAAAGTTACACCCAAACCTAGCTAAGAACTTCACATTCAATCCTTAATATTACATAGAAAGAAGGGATTATAGGAGTAACAAAGTGAAACTGCTAATATATGTGCTATATAGTATGCTATATATCTGTATCCAGGATGGCACTGCTATATATTATTTATTATATAAATGTTGGTTGTTGATGTACACTTAACTAAACCTGCTAAGACTCCAACACTAACTGCTGATATGGCACTCTCAAGCATTCATATTGGAAAGTATATTTAGCGTAAGTTTTGGTCAGGTTTATAAATTATTTATATATCTGTGTATATATACACATACATACATATATATACACACACATATATATGTATGTATAGAAAGCAGCTGCTGTGTGATTCAAAAACCATGTAACATGGCAGTATAGTAAATAACATGAGAAAAAAAATTATAAAAATGAAAAACAAAATACTAAAACTAAAACACAAACCATAAGCCTTGGTCAACAAAGAAAATACCATTTAAAACCATCAATATCTCTATCTATACAATCCAATGTACAAAACCCCAAAGTGGTAAAGATATATAATGTTAGGCATGACACCTTTAAAAGTTTATAATATGCTGAAATAGCTTTTCCACACATTGACAAACACTTATTAAAAGTTGAAAGTTGTGAAATCTAAAATACAGAACATCTCTGCTGTCTATTTAGAGTTTTGGCAACAGAATTGTGACATATATATAAAAAATAATTCCACATTTCTACTTGATGTCACATGAACATACAAGACAGTGAGGTATGTGAGGCTTTTCTCGAACAGAGTCCAGATGCTGAAGCATAGTGTACGATCAGCAGTCTAAAAATGTGGCACTCGGGACTGGAGTTATCGATACAGTTGTTAGGATTATGTATTTCAGTATACTGCGTATTCCTTCCCCTCCTTGCTACAGGGTGGTTTCACGGAAAATCTTCTCATTTCGTAGGCATCTTTTTCCTGTTGCAGAATTGGCATTTTTTTAAGAAGAAAAATAAACACAGGGGAAATGATGTAGAAAATATAAACGTAAAGGAAAAAAATGATATTTACCACCACATCACTGCACGACACAACACTTGTGCACATTTGCAATAGGTTTACCTGCCCCAGCAGCTATTCGAAAGGACAGGAACACAGGCTGCAGCAAGTCAGGGAAAAATAGAAGTTACACATTTGAAATAGAATTCTTTTTTTTTTTTAACAGTCAGTAGTAAACACAACAAACATTCCTCTACGACTGAAGACAGAATGATGCAATAATTTCTTGGATTAATCCATCTACAAAATGCACAGGAGAACCACATCAGCTCCTTACGGCTTTCTGCTCCCACTGAGATCGAAGGGAAAATCTGCCACTGATTTCTGTGGGCAGAGGATTGGGTCCCATACACAACTCCCTCTTACCACAGAATTAGCTCCACTGAAAGTGCCGTGCTAAAAAAATTCATGTCAATGACACTGGTGACAAAGGAAACAAAAATTACTGTTTCCAAACTGGCTGTCCTTCAGCTGCTGACACGCTGAACTTCTCATTGTACTGGAGAAGTTGGTAAACTTCTGTATTTTAAAATCCGACTTGGATGATTCTGGACCAAATATCTTTAGTGCATTCTTGCTTAGAAAAACAATAATCTGTCTCACAAGAAGGCTGACCGTGGAAGTAAATATAGCTATATATTGTGAATTTGGATTTACGTGTATGCATGCATACACACGTGTCACCACCCGTCACCCATCACTGAACTGCCGTTCAAGAGCCTTAGCCCTGTCTCCAGGACTCGCACACTACATCGTCGTACAGGTCACAAGTTTTTGCAAGTTTCTAGCTGAGTTTTTATATAGGCTTTATATAGTTTTATATAGGCTTTCAGAGGTTGCCTCCTACGCCTCGATCAGTTTTTTCCAAGAAAGCAAATACTCAGTTTTGCCGTATTTCTAACTTAGCTTTCCATCTGGTATCTTCAGCAGAGAAGATTGTTTATAGAATTCCTGTCTTTTTCTTCACTGTAGCAACCGGTATTTATGTAATTCTGTATCCTTTTTCTCACTTGTTGCTTAAATATGGAACTGCCAATATGTTATTTCACTAATACGCAGCTAGGCACCAAATTAATTGAAACTATGCTTTAGAAGCAATTCTGATAACCCGATGAAAATACTTCTGTTTTACAAGAATAGCCGTAAGTGCACACAGTTGATCCCCTTCATTTTGCATTGTATCATGCCTTCATTCTGGCGCACGTCATCCTGCTCTTTGTTTAATTTCATACAAGTATCTACTCTACTATACCTGCTGATTTCACTTGAATTCAACTTTAAAACATTTTCGAGGCTTTACATTAAAAATAGGACAGAAATACAGTTGACTTAAATATAAAATTAAGAGAAACTAGTGCATGCGTTCTTCTTCCTAATAAAAAAGACTTAGAAGATACAATGCTAAAATGTTTAATTTAATTACCTTGTGATCCCCCATGCAGACATTTGGCCCAATGTGGTCATATATTACTATCTTCTCATCATTTTCTGACTAGTTAAAAAAGCACAACAAAACACCAGTCAGTTCAAGTATCCTCCAGATTACAGAAACAGAAAGAAATATGGAAATAACTTATGCAAATAGGTCAAACCAGGTTCTGAATGAAGTGACATTAACACATCTTTGCTTGGCTTCTCCAGAGAAAGACCATGTAGAATGAATTTTTATGTCCAGTACTGCTCGCAGTAATTTGTGCGATTTATCCATGTAAAATAACTCATGAAGTCACTGTATCTACTCCTTGCTTCTGGGACCTCAAGAAATTTTAGCGAGTAGATAGACAGATGGATAGATGAAATGGATGACTCGGTTATGACTGCATTCCAGCCTTTTGCCAGTGAAATGCAGCTAGCACGTTCGGCTAGTCCTTTTCTAAGAACAACACGCGATTTTTATTGAATTAGGTGGGATGTGTGTTGTTCTTTGAACTAAATGCAGTCCACATTGCCTTATAAGAGCATTTGATTCCATCATATAGGTGATTTAATTAAGAGTTCAGAGAGATGAATAAATTATTTACAGTTTATGAGTATAATCTTTAACCATTTCTATGAGATACATTTCTTCATCTGAGAAAAAGCATGAAGTGATTTTAAGAAAATCAGCAGCAAATGAAAAATGACATTCCTCCAGTCTCCATTATGAATTGCTTTCATTTTGCTCCATATTGAACTTTACGCTTACACACTGACTTCTTTAGCATTTGTAGCTTAATGAACAACAAAATGTACCCATCTTTCTGCCATTCGCAATAAACGTGATTTTGAGAATCTGTTTTGATTCTCTAGCACAGTACTTCAGGAATAAATACAAATACATTGCCGTAAAGGACAATTTATTCTTACGCTAAACAATTCCTATAAGCTAATTAAATCTGCAATCTGCACACTCTCAAGTCTCTAACACAATCATAGATGTGCTTTAAACTAGTTGGCAATACTAATTTATTTCGTATGAAACAGTCAAGAGACTCTCATCTGTAATCAGTCAAGTTTGACTGGGCAATAACTTTACATAAACAGTAGCATTTAGGACTATAAAGTTAAAACTGAATTATCTTTAATGCAGTAAGGAAGCTTAAGGTCAGATTTACTTTATAGCACGGTTGTCTGCCAAAAATATAAAAACATAACCTTCTGCATTGTATGCATGAGCACTTTCCAATATTTCAAGATCATAATGCCACTAGCATCGGAAGTGGGGATACATTCATCAAAAGCGACTTGGTAATTTACAAAGGCAGCATAAAATTGTGGATTTTCAACTGCATAATCTTTAGACAGATAAACAAATTACAGCGGTGCACAAGCAGAAACAATATACACTTGGCTGAGCATTCATTACTTCATGCTATCAGGCATCAACGCAACTCCCTAGCAGTGGGCAACCTTTGGTGTTTTAGGGCTCAGGAAGCATAAAATAACATGATGGTGAGGTAACCGACCATAGCATGATAGATGATGTTGCATGAAAGCTGTTTACAGCCCCATGTCTGTACAATCTGTAATGCCTACTGTGTAGCTGAACACACTGTACAGTGTGGCAAGTTGTGCATACTATCCTTTCTTTACACAGGATTACAATGCAGATTTCCCACAATTTTTGTTTGAAATGAAATCTGGAATTGCTAAGACAGAAAAATAAATTCTTCTTTTGCCTATAAGAAAAATTAATCCAGCAAAATAATTCCTGCATAAGAATTTTCAATAGCTAGTTACAACCAAAAATTCCCTAAAAATTCATATACACTTATATTTTAAGGATTTGTTACAGTGTAATCGGTTAATTAAAATTTGCTTTTACTTTCTTCACAGCTCCTTTCAAAGCTTCAAAGTGTAAGTCTCTGCAATGGAATGAATTCTCAATGGCAAGGCAAACACCGCGTACTATGTAGAACCACAAAAACTTGTAAGGTCATTTTGCCCTTTCCTCTATCAGTTCGGCATTCTTTTCTACTGAATATTTTCATTAAGTTTTATGGGCCAGATTTACAGTTTGGTTTTGAGTCGGATAAGCTAACTCCTTTATTGGTGCGGACCCACGGAGTTAAACAACCACGCCAGTTTGGCCTCATCTACACCTGTAATTTTGCATATGCATTTCTGGAGATGTCCCAAAGTGCATGCTCATAATTTGCAAATGCAAAGGCAAAATTATACGCATTTTTTAAATGTAAGCTTGGAATGATCCAACTGACTGGGTTTCTGTTCCATGGAGGCTAAGAATTGGGCTAAGTGACCTCACAGTTACAAATTTCTTTAATGCTCTAACTTTGTTTTCCTTTGTTTAATTTTCTGCCATTATATCCAAGTTATACCCCCCTAGATAATCTGAAAGAATTCCTTTCCCTCTGTACTGTTTACACTCTTCAAGCCTTTGTGTACACTTCTATCTCCTTATTCATAGCTTAAAAAAAAAAAAATCTTCCCTCATTGGCCACTCTTTCCATGGTTTTAATCCTTTGTTCTTCAGGAATTTCATGGGCGCCAAGTACTATCTGTAATATTTTGGGTTAAGTCTCTCTTTTTCATGTGATACTTCTGTGTAAGAAGATGAAATAACATTGATTTTGACATTACTATTTTACTATAAAGCCTGTATTCTCTTAGCTTCACAATTTTTTAAATGAAATACTGCAGTACATGCGTTGTCTAAAATTTTGGGCAAAACTTCAAGACATCATGCAGATGCTTCTTACACACTAAAATGTGTGAGGAAGTACATCGAATTGAAATTTGAGTAGCTATGGAAAAAATGTTCTCAGCCTTTCAGTGAGTTATATACTGCAAAGCAAACAGTCTAATCATGAGATAAATAACCCTGATGAGAGAGAGAAACAGAAGGTTACAAACTTCAGGAAAGCAAGTTTCAAGGGTTTCATTAATTTAAACAGAAATAAAAAGGCATGAAGCTGTAGAATATGGATTTATTTGCAAAGACTAGTTTCTGCAATTCACTCCCATTAAACTGTATTAGTTATACAGGAAGACACAGACAGACACGTGACTTTGGGCGATTTTGGGTTTGGTAAGTCTGTTACGTACGAGGCAGTCCTACAGTCTGCTCAGCAAGATAACCTCAACGCAACAGTGCTGAAAAGTCACAGCACGTTCATTCTTGCATCACGCTCATGGCCAGGGCTGGCACAGCAGGGAAAATCTAGCTCAGAGCAGAAAGGCAGGGGTGGGATCTCCTTACACCGTACACCGGCTTCCTGATGTGTTCCTGGTCCTTTAGGACAACTGATAGCCAGCGTTCACAGGACGGGTCTCCAGCTGCCATGATCAAGCATACAGGAAAAAACAGAGGCAGCGCAAGTGGGCATATGTAACCGGCTGACCTGGTTCAGTGTTTCCAAGGAAAGGAGGAGAGCAGAGCGGAGTAAGGAGGAGAGAGAGAAAACGAGAGAAGAGGAAAATTGGAAGGCTCCTGAACCATATTTAGGTCATTTAACCTTGGATGGAGCATCACCAAGTTTACCTTGCCTCTATACGCTAAAATCCCAAGAGGAACAGTATGTTCTAAAAATGTTGCACAATTGCATTTTTAAAGCTCTAATGGAGTGTCTAAATTTAGGTACTTCATTGGTGTACCAAAGTTAGGAGCCTACCTGCTGGAGACCCTGTCTTCATTCAGGGGACGGTGATAGGAGATTTGGCCCATCTAGGACCTGACATACTCTTGGGAAATCCAGTTCTCACCATCAGTAACAGAGGGAACCTAAATCTACCGCGCCTGTAGCTGGAGTACCTCAAGCTGTTGCTATACAGGTTTTTCCTTCAGTAGCATTACTCCTCAGTCAGCAGCCACTCCTAGTTAACTTCTGTCTGCATCTCTGCTGAATCCTTAGTAAGGGCAGTACTGTTACTTACGTTACTGTATAGTGGACTGGACTGGGGGACTGATGGGGGTTTTTTATTTTTTGTTACTCTTTAAAGCAGGCACAGCTTCCCAGTCTGGTTCACAAACATCCCGGTACAGCACTGACAAGCACAGAAGCAGCACAGGAGAGACGACAGGCAGCCCGTGTTGGCAGCTCAGGTACCAAAAGAGGCCTTTGTGAAAGCTCGTGCTTTGGTAACTGCCAACAGGTTAACTGGGACAAATCCACAGTCTCGGGTGGAAAGCACTGGAGGCATAACAGTTTATTACTGCCGTGGTATGCTGTCTCCTGCTTGGCGAGCGTTTGCTACAGGCAACTGAAGATTCAAGGACAAGCAGAAGTCTATCAGCCCTACCTACCTGTGAAGATAAACACGACGCAGAGGGAGCGGATGCCTGCTGGCCCATACTTACTTTCAGAATGAGCTCCTTGGCTGAGTGGGACATCAGGATTCTGTCGCACCAGGCTGGACATCTCGTATTCATGTACTGCTTTCCCTGGTTAGAGTCCTCGCTGTATGGATAACTGCAAACAAACCACAATCACAACCATCAGCCACTTTTTGCAAAGCAGCCTGAAACCTCTGGCTCAAATGACCATACTAATTAAAAATTTAACCGGCAAAAAGCAGGTCTTTTAGACACCTCCCATATTTATTTATCTTTCTTTTCTCCTCCCCCTTCTTTCTCATGTGCTCTTTCTCTATTTCTCTTCCTATCTACAATCCTACCTTAGGCCAACATGTTAAGACACGTACAGTTTCAAAACTCTCACCTCCTACCTTGCATTTTTGCGTGTGAGAGCGTTTAAAGACAGCAGACTATTGATCCGTGTGAAAGTATGAAAATCAGTTCAACAACAACTCAAGTACAGAGTAGGCTGTTGGCTACGACTATGGAAAATGAATAGGCAGAAGGTGAAAAAGGAACCCGAGGGGAAAAAAGGTTCATCTCATGGGATTTCTGTGCATGATTCTCTCAAGGAGAGCTATCCGGGAATAATTTAACAGAAAACAGAGTTCAGAGCACTGGGATTTCTGCAGCTGTACACAAACCCCACATGTATGGATTCGCTAAGGCTGACGGAAAGGAAGATATCACAAGAAAGCAGGCTTTTCATGGGATTTCTTCAGAACCAACGAATTAGGAATGTGGTTTAAGGAAAATGATGCTGAGTACATGAGATTCTGTACCTTTATATGAAAATGTGTTAACAAAAAGTAAATTATTTTGTAAAGCTGTCGGGAAGAGAGGCTGATTAAACGGTAATTATGCTATGGGGTCATTATAAATGTGCTAAGGGATCTCCAGTGTATTCTAACTTAGCTTTAAAAGGCAACAGAAAGTGTTTATTTTAACCTACAGAATGGCCTAAAATAATTAACTCAACATGCCTGTGTGAGCCCACAGGCTGAAGTCGTCTAAAGCACCTGAAGTGGCAACCTCTGGTTCAACTGTCAGGAGGCTGAGGCCAAAGTTCTCCTCGTTTCAGCCAAATGTTCTCACTAGTTTAGTATGATAGAACTTTGAATGGCACGGGTAAGTAGCCAAAGAGGGGTTTGGGAGAAATCCAGAGGGTTTGTGACAGGCTCAATTTCTTGACTATTGGGCCTGAATGAATTGAAGTTTGTCCTTGATAAACGTCTTTGAACTAAAAACATAAGGCTGGTGCATATCATCTACATACGTTTGTGTGGGTGTATTTAAAATGACATTTGCATTTTACTCTGCTCATCACTGAATTCATAAAGGAAATACTGAGGTTTTAATGATATGTGTGTTAAAATAAAATTTCTGGTATTGTAACAAAAGGGTTTGCATGCTTGAAGAGAAACTTATTTACCACCCTACTTGGTGTGATACTCTGAAACCGAGACATACAGCTTTCTACCAAATGGGTTTACAAGCTACACTGCCATTAAAAAGATTAGCCATGGCAAACATCCAAGAAAAGCGTACTGAACGTATTGGAACAAACCAGTGATCTCAGTACCTTTTCCACCTCATCAAACCTAACAAGACTCATTTTCAAAACATATTATGAGAATTCAATTTGCTGCTTCACTGACATAGAGAACTACAGCTTATTTCTGAGTGTCTGTGAAATATTTTGATGTTGTAATACTATTGGTAGTAGAAGCTCTTTGTCTGCAATTTAAGGGTTGACTTTTTCTGGTAACCTCTTACTTTAGTTACTCAAGAACCCCACATAACTGAAGCTACTTTTTATGACATAAGGTATAAGAATCAATCACATTTCATGTAATCCTTCCTTTTACAGCATTAACTATATGGCTTTTAAAGTATGATGTTCCATACCTGGAATGATCTGTTACTGCTATGTGTTAGAGCATTTCATCCGAGAGCCTATATTCTGTGAAATGGTATTTATCAATTTGCTTTATTGATCTTAACGTTTTCACAGGGTGAAAACGTCTGCCAATTTTTCAAGGTCTTTAGCGCTGATCACCCAGTCAAGAAGTTACTGTAGTTTACAAATACCTTTGACAAATCAGATCTCTAATGGCTGGGACAGAGATGAAAATAAATGCTGCAAAAGTTATCCAGACAAAATGATCTGTCGGTAATAATTTAATACAATAAAGTGGGGCAAGCTCTTCTTTTCATAAGGCAGCATCCTTCCTTCCGGCCAGAAGTGTGGAAGCATTCTGTCTTGCCGCACTCTAATGAATAAGGCTTCTCCCTCCCCACCACCGCCTCTTTGGCTTGTGCAAGTCTCACTCAGTGAAATGCTGACACAGACGTAGTAAAAAATCTGAACTAGATACACCCCCAAAAAATAAGGAAAACTATTTGCTCTCCCCCTTCATCCTCTGGAAGGGTCACAAACACTTTGGAATAAGTGGGCTGCTTTTGTAGATGGGCTCAAAAAGTGATCACAGCTAAATACGACTCAAAATTGCTGGGAGGGATTCTTTTTTGTGACTTAACAGGTTTTGGGGACAGGACAGTTTAGTTTATTATATGCTGTTTCTCTTAAACAGATTTTTGCAAATAAAAGCTCTATTAGAGGTTTCTGGAATAAGACTGTCACTGAAGAAATTTTCATGAAACATACTGCTGAATGTATCCTATTCCAGAATAACACTTTTCAAACACCATACACTCCAGTAGTTGTCTCCATCGTCCTGTTCTGTAGTTATATGAACAGTGGAATGAAAATAGTGCAACTGCTTCCAGAATGAATCATCTTCTTGTGAACTCTGAAGCTTTTAATTGGTTGGAGCACTTATAAGGGTTTTCTCCCCTATGGATACTCTGGTGTCTTACATGGTGCTACCTCGTTCAGATGCCTTCCCACCAGCTGATGGGATTTAAAACCAGTCAAGAGAAGCAACTGAAAGAGGAGACAGGCAGACGCATAAGCATTTCAGGAAGCCAGGCTGACGATTCCGGTGCTGCCGTAACAGAAAGATGTTGCAAAAAGCAAAGACACAAGGAAAATGCCCAAAGCCTCAGAACTGCCGCACACTCTTGTACGCAAGATCTGTCACCAGAATGCAGCCTTCGGGTGCGCTCCTGCCCTCCCTGCAAACACACGTCTCCTGAGGTTGGCAAACTTGGCCCCAGAACCGTGAAGGCTGCAGAGTGTCCCGCAGGATCACTAACAGGAGAGCATGTGTTTCAGAAAAAGCGGGACATAAAGTCACGACACTAATTTTGCTTCTTCCAATACAGCAACTGCCCAGGCAGCACAGACTCAAGATGGCACTCGAGAAACTGGAAAATATTTCCACCGCCTTCAATGGGCTAACCAAGATACAAGTGTGCTAATACACACCTCTATTTGACTATTAACTTTTGGTTTTCTCTAGGGTGGCTTCACGATTTATCTCCTGTTTTGCTTCCTTTCAACCCCACTTCTCACCTGCTTCTTTGAAATAAAGCATAAATAGTCTCTTTTAAAGAATAACATAAATTTAAATTTGTGTGCCTGCAGAGAGCAGAACTATTCTTGTAACACACATCTTCCAAAGGACATTAAGCATAAGATTGTCTACTATCAAGAGCATTAAAATAGCTTTGCTTTGCTGACATCTTCAGCCTCTTTTAACACGCATTCCAGGCAAGTAAGGAACTCACAGTTCTTAATTCAAAACTCAGTTAATAATTCTAGTTAACAGATCTTCTGATCTATGAATTGCATAAACAATTACAGGCTTGATAAAAGCAACTGCAGATTTGATAAAAATAATTTTAAGGACTCTACACCAAATAATCAAACGTTAAAAATTCCAAACGTTAAAAATCACCCAGAGGGTAAGCATCATGCCACCTTTCTGTGCATTCATTATTAGTCTTGACCATCAGAACTGTGACTGTGGCAGAGAAAATGGGAGAACCAGCTCTCTCAGTCCCATGACTAGACAGGAAAGAATGACTTTTTTTTTTTCCTTTCAGTAGCATTCTGCCTCAATCACAATCTATCTTGTGCAATGTACAGAAAACAGTGATCTTGAGAACGAATAGCGAGTGCTTATGTAAAAATGATGACATAACAGATAAAGGCCTCTAGGTACCACTGAAATATGAACGATAAACAGATATAATGCTAACACATACAGGTGCTATAGATAGTTAAGACTGTACACACTTCCCAACTCTAGTATTCAGTATGGTTACCTTTTTTTACACAAATTATCTTACATATACTTAAAAACACAAATGGAGAAATGAGGAATTCCATGTGGAACGACTTTTCTGCCCTGTTTAAAACAGTGGCAAATTTGAAACTTAGGACCTTAACCACTCCTGTTAGCTGAGTAACTAACAGCCAAATAGTCTGTTACTCTCTGTGTATGCCAGCCAGTGGAGTTATGCACAATACACTTTGACGGTCTATGCCTCTGGCTGATGGACGGATGGGCAGTTTTGGAGCTGGAGCATCCATACGAGCAGCTGGTACGATTCATCTCCAGTTGTTCAGGATTTATTTTTTCTCAAACTGCTCCTTCTAGCCTCTTTACCACCTTGTTTCACAAACTTTTGTTTCATTTACACTCATTTTATTTAACCAGAAGGATCACTGTCAGGTGGGTTTTCTGAATAAAACTTCCAAATGGTACTAATTAAAGCAACATCATTAATATAACGCTCAATGTTGTCAAAATTTAATCGAGCATTTCGAGGAATTGTTAACTAACTCTGTCAATAAGGAACAGGCTGTCCAATGAACCACCGGTATTACAGCTAATAAGGATGAGAGCTACTTGGCAATTGTTTGGGGAAAATAAACCATTAAGGAGTCAGTAACATTACTGCACTGCTGCTGTTGATGGGTATTGTCAAAGATGATTGGATGCCTGTACAAAAATACTTACTGCAGAGTGAAAAGTCTTCTGACATCATAAACCGTCCTGTCAGGAGTGTCTTAACTTGAAACACAAGCCAACAATACTGTGTGTATAAATGTCTCCTTAACTGGCATTTCCAGTCAGGAAAAATGCTCCTAATGAACTCTCCTCTTGTGTAAGGATGGATAAAATGTGTTACTGAGATGGGTGAAGTGTACTTTCTAACAGGAAACAATTAATTCACTTCGGAGTGTTACTACCTTTAAAAGCTGTCTGTCACAGGCAGTTCTGCTTTCCAGCTCATTTTTGCACATAGCGAACACAGGGAATGTGCCCTGCTGCTGATAACGCGTTTTGGTGTTGCTTTAGGGACTCTGCTTTCTACAGTCAAGAGACTTCCAGTAGTGTTGTAGGAAGTGTGACAACACCCACTAGGCAACAGCGGGGAAAAATTAAGTTATGTAATCTGTTTTAGTACAATAAAGGTCATTCTGAAAAACTGTGCATTCTATGTCTATATTCATATGCAGATGTTTAGGCAAACTTTACCATGTTTCAGGGAGCGGAAATGCCTCCTATTCAAAGACTATTTGTTCTCATCTACTAATTGTCACCACATTTTACATCACTGAATTGTTTCTAATACAAAAGATTTGAAATGAGATGGAATTATAAAGCACCGATGAAAACTGAGCTCTTCATGAGAAGAGCTGAGACAGAGTTTTGATTTTGTCCGTTTTATTTTTGAACGCTGGTATGCGTCCTCGCATTTAAAAACCTTCTCTCACCTTTTAGTCTTTCTATTTACATATGATACTGAGAAAGAACTTCAAAAGGGGAAAAATCCCAATCACTTTTCATCAGAAAATTATTTACTATTTTCATATTTTGTAAGAAAATGTTGGACCAATCTACCTTTAGCCTGACACACTTGCAGATTGTCTAAGATGCTTTTACCAGAAGCAAGGACAGTGAATGCAGGCTGCCACTTCAAGCTTTGGGTGCTTTGAAAGTTGTAAGGCCAAAGACATAAATAAAAATATGTTGATATTTTTAATTGACAAAGTCCCAACTAAGCATTAGTGTGAGCTGGTAGACGAGTGTGATTTCAATAAAATGTCATTTGACCAATCAAAGTATGACATCAAATTTTTGTCCGCTTCCAGATCGTTAGTTTCTTCCTCCAAATTGAATTACCATTTTATATTTCCCTGAATCTGGAAGGGAGATTTGGGTTCCCTAGTTCTCTTCCTAACAAATGACCCCATGTAATTTATCTTCATATGCTCATCTTAGGCAGCAGGTAGTTAAAGCTAAGCAATAAGATACATTGCTGTTTGAATTAAATTAGCTGCTTCATATGTACCAAAATACTCGTAAGCCTTCATGACGCTCTGCCCAGCTAACTGGCCATGATACGCATCTCACTTAAGCCAAATCAGGAGGGTAAACACAGTCCTGCAAACACAGTAGTTAAAGTACAATGCGTTAAAACAGCTGCTACTTGCAAAGGCTACACTAACGCCATGGTGATCACACCAACAATCAGAGTCAAAGGTGACAATAAAAAGGGGGTCACCCAGGCAATCCAGCAGCAAGGGGTAAGAAGGGTAAACAGGACTCAGCGGGCACAACACTGAACAGGGAGGTTAACGACACGATGGTTTTCTCTGAATCTTTTTTATGGATTTATGTCGGGCATATTGCTTGTTGGCTTCACACACTTCTTTGGAAAATACATGTCTATAATATGCTTCAGAGTTAACATTTTGTATCACCAGCGTAACTCTGGACCTTTTCCAGTTAAGAAACAAGAAACCCAGAGCCCCTTTCTTTTTCCAGCGAACAACAAACGGCCCTTCACTTTCCGCCCAGAATGCTCCCCAGAGAGAAAATCTCCCCTCGCTGATTCCCATCATCCTACGGCTCAGCCACGGCGATAACGTGAACACGTGCTGGTGCTTGCACCACCCCGCCGGCCATCGGTGCCCCTCTGTGGGGTATTTCGCCTGGCTAGGGGCGAGATGTGGCTAACAGCAACAGGTATGCTATGCTTTGCTGCTCAAGATGAGCGTCATGGAGAAGCCCAGCTAACAAAAATGGATTATTCAGCAATACTAATGCCTCAGCAAGTGGACAACGAGTGACGCGCTCTATTGCTTTAATAACAATAATGTTGTACTCTGCTAAATGTATGTAATGCCGCTACCATTACAAGTGGATAAACGTAAGGATGTTGGCTTGTTGGGAAGGACCCAGTGCTGGCTTGTTTCAGCAAAACAGTCTGATGTTACTGTATGCGACTGTGATTGGGCTAAATGTCTTTTCTGGGAACGGGCCCGGCTTAGAGTAAGTTACTCTTGGGCTATAACTTACAAATTCTTATACTGGGAAAAAGAAATTACTGCAAAGCTGAGGCAACAGGTGGGACAGGGTTCAGGTTCCAAACTACCGGGCTTTTCAACAGCACTTTCAGACAAGAATATGGGCGGCCGGCAAAGACCATAATCTGTTTAGAATTTGCTTTACGTTCTGCTTGTGGCATAGTTTGTAATCCTCACCTTACACATGGCACACAGGAATGCTCAGTCCTTGACACTTTTTTACTTCATTGCTTTTCCTTTCTTTTTCCCTTTGCCACAATTCCTTAAAACAAAGAGAACTGCTTACTTGGGTAATTCTATCCAGTTCCTCCCAAATTAAAGAAACACCCTGTTTTAATTTGGAAATTAACTAAGAATGATGGTGAGAGCCGCACTGTTTAATCTGAGGAGAGAAATGGGGATAAGAGCTGCCTGAACACCATTTTAATGATTAAATTCTAATTGTTTTGGGGAAAATGACAGCTGTCTTTTCTGCTTCCAGCTGGGAAGCTGCTTCTGTGCTCCAGACTTAGATGCTGGAAGAACCCGGACAACTATACAGTGTCCTGTGGGAATTTGTTCCTCAGGGGCCGAGGGATCCACTGGCTATTTAAGATACCGCACTGATACCCAGACGGTGTTTTACAGTGCATGAATGTGTATGAAGTATTTCTGCTTGGTGGAAAACACTTCTTAATCGGCAGAAAAATCATGTGTTACAAAAGTAACTGATAAAGCAAGCATAAAAATCATCTAGGGCTTTAACAATTTCTCAGCTATTCGAGTGCCTAACTCCCCCTTTTGTGAGACAACAGGACCCAGGAGTGTCACTGAGGTAATGTTCTAAGACGTGGGAATCCTGTTTGCTTCGGGAGCACTGCGCCAGTCCTGGCAGCAGATGATTTGTACACTCCGAAAACACGCAGGGCGATTGGTGAGGATGCTGGTAAGTAAAGGCAGCCCATCGATATCTAAACCATCACCTTGTTTTCCCGTTCCACACCCAAGGGCGACAACTGGGATATGTACAATGGCACCCACAGGGCTGGGTACAAAAGGAAGAGCTGCTTTTCTCTGGACGGTCTCTGCAGAAGGGAAGGAACAAGTGAGCGCATTTGAAAATGGCTTTGCTTCATGCAGAGCAGACTTGCTCACTCTCTAGGGCAAATCAGACCAGAAAAAATATATGTATCATTGTGCAACCTACTAGAATATAAAAAGGTCATGGGACAAAATACAAGGGTAGAGAACAAATAGACTATAGACTAAACAGGATTCTGGCAGAATAAGGGACCAGAGCCAGAGAGAATTCCAAAGGAGAAACACTCTTCCAAGAGTAAATGAGATTCAACCTGTTGACGGTGAGAGGTGTCAAAGCCAAGACACTGCCAGCGCAGAGGGTCTGCTTGAGAAAAATATCACACAGAGGATATCTAAGACACAAACATATGTCCAACCAGTAAATTACATGACAGCCTAATGCAACAACAAACAAGAATAGGTCACTAAGAGAATGATTAATACATGAGATTACTGTGCATGCAGTCTTATCTGAAGGCAAACCTTGTAGGTGGGTGTGAACTCTTGCTAAAGTCAGCTCCTATCTTCGCTATACAACAGCTACAAGAATAATTATAATAATTAATGGAGAGCAGTGATAAAGGTAACAATTGACCACCTGTATATTGACTGACCACAATGTCGTTTCTTCGTTTTTCACACCTACCGCCTTTTGCAATGATTGCTGACTACCACAAACTCTTTTCCAGCCTCACACTGGGCTTGCTGTTTGCTCACGGCCAGGCTGTTCAGCCCGTGACTGACAGAGCTTACAGAGTTTAAAATTCTGAACTGTATTTAGTCTCCAACGGCTAAGGTTGCTATGGGCTACATTAGATTACAAAGGGTAATGAGATGAAAACATGAATATTCACTATATAAAGTAAAAGGCCTCAAAATATAAGAGTATAGGAACGGGCGAACAATGTCTGAAAAATACTCCGTTAGAAGGGGTCTTTATATTCTGTGTAAAGAAAACAGACTTGTAATGCAGCCTGTGATTTCTTATTAAGCTGTGATTCCTCTTCCAGCCTGCCTTCGCTTTTGGCAGATTTCAGGAGGACTGAGGAAGGCAGCGGGGTTTGTTACTTCTCCTATTCTCAGCCCAAGAGAAGACAAATGATGAAAGGGGTGGGCTTTGAAGAGGCTAACGTCTTGACTGGGGAGAGGAACAACCGACTCCAACTGTTTTCTCGCCGAGCTGGCAGAGATGGTTGCATTTTCTGCAGACACCTCTCCCTTGGCAGGTTTCTGGCGATCCCGGCTGCGAAGTGCGAGAACGTGCTGGGGAAGCCCTGTGGGCAGAGGCTGCTCACCCGGGGTAAAACAGCTTCAGCACATGCAGGTGGAGAGCTAGCAGGCCAAGACTTTTTTCCTCGGAAGTACATTCATTGCATCACTGGCATGCTTCTCTGTGATGCACGGGTTACACTGGATGGCAAGCTGATACAACTTAAGGACGTATTTAAAGAACTGAAAGGAACTTGGAATTGAAGAGGAATTTAGAAAAGTGCCTAGCTATTAAGTGCCCTGCTGAACAGAGAGGAGATAATGGACAGCCTTGCAAATTAAGCAGATGCTGAGAGCGCTATGCGCAGGCAATGCTTTGTTCTGAACGTTTTTGAGGGGTGACTGCCTGACCACCACTCCCTCTGCGCCGCAGCAGGATGGTCACGCAGGGTAGGATGAAGAATTCACAAAACATCAAGCAGACACATGGTCTTAAACTAAATTACAGTTTTGCGCTGGAGAAGAACAATAGTTCTGTTTTGTTTTGTTTTCAGTGCCATAAGTATGTCTGCAGAAATGCAATTTTTAGACGTGGCTGGTAGGAGAGTTCAGAAGTGGCTTTGGAATCCTTCCCACATGCAAAATTGACTGGAAAGAGTCCTGAAGCTAACATTCACTAACACAGAGTCTACCAAGACCTTGCAGAAAGCCACTTGCACATACAGCAACATGAATTTGCTCTGTTGCCTTAACACCTTTCCATTTACAGCTACAAATTCAATTTATAACTATAATACACTACAACTATAAATTCTCATAGAAATATGGTTATATATATAATTATGATCTATGCCTACCAAAATTAATGTCTGAATAAAAATATTAACATATTTATGTAAAATACAACAAATGCCATTTGCATATTGCTTAGTAGTTTGAAAACTTAAAAGTGAACCGCTGTTTTGAAAGGGGAGAAATAAAGTCAGATTGTGGATTAATGGCTAGATAAAACCAAAGAACTTCAGTTTCATTTATACCCAACTAAGGCCAAAGTGGTAATTCTGAAAATCCTCATTCACCTGCCATCTTATCAACCATGCCAAGGCTCTGGTCTCCACTCCTAGAATTGTTTTTCACATTTTGTCCAGTGGTTGTTTCCTGTGAAATGCAGAGGCAACCCTGAGAGCAGAACTCATCTCCGGTCCTCCGCTTCCAGGCGGACGGCTGGCTGTGGCGTGACAGCATCCTCTACTTCTCTACTTTGTCGTTTTGACCTTGTGCCTGCTGTATGCAAAATGAATAGCCCAAAGTAGATATGCTATACAGGTAGGAAAATACCCATGCAACAGCCTGATAGGGTGCTTTTCTTCTGACACCTTGCTGTGAACCAAAGGGAAGTGAGCATTTTACTTCTTGTTTTGAAACCTCTCATGTCAGGTTTCAACCTTCGATATATTTCAATGGTCATTGTAAACTTATAAAGCCTTGAAAAATCCCTTTTCTAAATAGAGACTTGACTGTCCTGGCGTTTAGTAATTTAAGCCAGGACTACAAGGTTACATTAATTTAGCTACACTGTGTTTTTATGCAGCCTTTCACAATGGATAGTCAACTTCACACACCTTCCAACAGAGGGTTTAAACAAAGGTGGATCCTCATTCAAAGGATCAAAAAGCATGGAAGATTTGCATTAACTTGTTATGGGGGGCATCAGCTTAGTTTCAGTTCTTTTTTAAACACCAAACGGTGAAAAGACAGCTGTACAGCAATGTTCTTCTCTTCTGCATGGCTGTCTAGACTTGGCAAATAGAGCAATGCCGGGAAAGAGGCCTCTGGTATTTCCATTTCTTTACAGAATTAACTGCACTATTGCTTAGAGACAAGCAAGAAGTCAGTAGTTAAAAAACCCCAAACCTATTTTAAAGTATTCTTGATTCAGTACAAGGTCTCCACTCTCTACAGAATTAAAAAGTAACTTTTTATTTGATACTTACTACAACATCAAAATTTTACTTTTAGGAACCATTAGCACAGGGAACAGAAAGAAAGTAAGAAAAGGTTTATAACAAGGTTAAGTTTTTAAAAGCTGGTATTAAAAAGCATGATACAGCAGCTGGAAATACACAAAGACCTCATTTTTTGCCAAGACTTAGGAATAATAATTCCTGATATGTTTTCTCTAACAAGTGATAAAGATCTCTCACTGATATTGAAGGTAGTTTACCATCAACTGAAAAGAGAAGGTAACAAACTACAGAAAAGCACACCCTACATGAATTTTGAAAAGCACAATGAAATCGACAACTATAAATACAGTAAAGAAGAACAAAAAACCAGAGAAATATTACAACACATCATCATTTCATTACGGCATTTCATAGTTAGAAAATTACTCAAGAAGTCAATATTTCTATTACTACTTATACTGAAATGCTATCTCAGTGTAACGGAAAACTTGAAACAAGAAGGTCTGATGACTTAAGAATTTTAGGTCCCTAAAAAAAAAGGTAAGAAGAATCCTGAGGTTTTTTTTATAACAATTTGCATTTTTTTCATACTCTAAACGGTGTGTTTTATGAGAAAGCACACAAAAATGCCTTTTGTTTTGTTTTTCTCACTTACTAATCTTTTCTGTATTATTTTCCCTAAATCCTAGACAGCAAGAGTGGTAACTCTTCCCTGCCGTTCCTGTGAAGTCTCACGGAAGGTCAGTTTCCCTAACATTTACCAGTACGGGAGATCTTTATCGACATACTAAGGCAACTTAGCAGTTCCTCTCCCCTGAGAACCAAGCACACTGCTGCCTTGTCATTTGTGTCCCAAGGTGTGTCCTGTGCCTGCACCTAAACAAGCCCCCTCGCCCCTTGCCCGCTGGGACCGCGAGCACGTCCCCAGGGCCCTGTCACGCCTCTCCGGCTCCAGGGCCACCGCTAACACGGGACAGCCAAATTCATCACGGGGGTGAGCAGTGCCCGCGCTTGTCATGCCTGGCCTGACGGATAGCTCCTTGAGCACAAGCGAGATGAATTTACAGCTTGTATTGCGTCCTCGACGGCAAAGCACAAGGCACCAGAGTGCCGCCTGTTCAGCTGCCGGCAGCCCGCGCCCAACTGCCGAGCTCAGACACCGCCTGTTTCTCCAAACTGGAACCCGTAAACAGCACAGCACCGTTGACGTGATGGTATGCAGAACTTGCAGTGCTTTACGAAAAGGGTATTATAACTTTTAAAATGGAGTATAAGAATTCTGGACAACGACTCGCTTCTAAGAAGGTTCATCTAAAGAGCAAAGTATAGTGATTTCCTTTAAAAAAAATCCTTACCAGTATAAAAATATATGCCTCCATGTCATGGCTTCATTTGAAATTAAGGAACAGAGAAATTAATTGTAAAAGATGCAGCTATATTAATATAAAACAATTAAAACACAGAAACATACAAAAACATCCTCTGCGTTCAGATTATTACAACAGAAGAAATTCTTCATAATTTTAAATGAAAACTGAGAATGTGCAAGAATCAGAGTATTTTCTCAGTCCGTACTCTGAAGTACATAAGCGCTTTGAGGACACCAAAACTTCCAGATACTTTGTAGAACAGCAATATGTTTACCCTCACTTTTTTGTAACCACAGAGTCAAATTTAAAATTAAATTCTGAAATACTTGTACAGTCATAACTGAGAAAAATACTATCAGAGAAAAACAATTCTGGCCACCCTCTGTCCCTGAACAATTTTTCGCAGTCTTGAAGAGGAGATCCATACAGTGCACAAACGTGTGATGGTGCTGCTGAAATAAGCAGGAATGGGGACTAAGGCGTGAGAATTCAGGACTGGGTTCGCTGCCTGCGGTTCTCGATGAAAGCACTGGTCAGAGCTAGCGTAACTCAGGGCTTTCCTCTCGGAGAAACGCATTCTCTCTCATGCCTTCACCGTAATGCCTGGCGCCATGGAAACAGACTGTTTTCTTGCGTATTATTTTAATTCGGACTTTGCTTATTTTTATGCTACAAACCCAGTGGTTTTTATCCAAAACAAAGCCCTCTTATGAAGATTTGGAGTTGGCTGTCCAACCCTGGACGTGTCAGGGAGGTTAGCACCAGGATCTCGCTGCACTCGGCGTTACGCAGAGAAGCAAGGTAAAACATGGGTAAGCAGCAGCGCAGCACACTTCCACCTATCCATATTCACACCTGAGGTACCTGGATCACGGTGTAATGCTGCTCTAGGAATGGCATGAAAACAAACCAAGAAAACTGCTCAGGGTGTAATTTTGGCCCCACTGAAGTTAACCACAAAAATACCACTGACTCCAAGGAGTAAAGTACCCAGGCCAGCTATGGTAGTGTATCAATAAGATCTCATGATAAAGTCCAGAGAATAAACAGTTTATGCTGATAAAAAATGAATTTATAAGTAACTTACTCTGCTGCAACTCAAAGAGATGTGACCTTTTTCATTTATCTCAAGAGTAAACTGAATCTCAAGCATGTTTTTTGAGGGAAAAATTTACAATTAAGACAAGAATGCAACTGCGCTATTGATTTGTAGAACTCTGTGTGCAAATCGGGCAATTAACTGTATGCACAAATGATGAAGCGAATGAAAGAAAGAGAAAACTGTCCCAGTTCATCTTTCATTTTTTGAGAGATGTGAAAGGTAGTACTGAATGTATTCAGTACCATTTTAACTGAGATACTCTGTCTTCAATTGCTAGCCAGCATCCCATGATGTAAGACCGTAACACCATGGATCAAGAACAGAAGTAGAGAGTAATTCATAGACTGAATCAATGGACCACAATTAAAATACCATGTATAAACCAAATTCTGAAATATGACTTTAAGGCTATCATTACAACTGCTTACAACTTCCTTCTGAATTTAAATGCTCACTAATTGAGCCCATACACCTGATGCAAAAAGTGACTAGAGCTTTCTCTGTCTCTCCCTGCAGTGAAAAAGGCTTTGTCCGACGCCTTTGCAGAACAAACGGATGCACCATACACCTTCCAGCTAAGAATACAAAGAAGCTCAAAGAAGTAGTTTCTAACTATACAGGACAGATGATATCCTATTTTGGTTAAAAATACAAAATCTAGTATGACTGGATATATGACAAATATATATTAAGCTTGTATTTACAAACAGTATATAAAAGCAGCTAAGTCATGGTAAGCTACAGATTTTTTTTTTCCAGAAGAAAAGAAAAAATGAGGGAAAAATGGAGGAAAAACTACCAAGAAGTGAAACCAAGGCATTTAGACCATATTTTTCATTTCTTTCTTCCATGAGTGAAAAGGTTCGAAGTTAAAAAGAAAATGTCCTACATTAAACCTACTGCTTTTTGCTTATTCAAAATACCTGGTTTTGCAGTTACTAGCACATTGTGGTCATTATTTCAATACAAAGAAAAATAAATCATATTATTTCTTCCAGGAAAACCAATGTGCTTAGTTTAATGAACAAAAATAGGACACTGACCTGCAGTAACTCTAACAACCGTGAATCCAATGCTGCAGTACTGCACTGAGGCAAGACTTCTTACTGAGCTTGGTGCCGGTGCAAGGACTACAGAACAGAAAGCAAGATGCCCTTGCCATACGACCCAGAACATGAGGAGGGATGGGTGAAAAAAGGCACCCTAACGTAAAGCCAATTTGCTCTTTGTATAAGCATGAGTTTAGCTTCTTGGTTTTACATCTTGTATTTTTAGCAATATTCTCATATTCAATCCTTGTATTTTATCAATATTCTCTGCTTAAGTTCAAAGAAATTTTGTGTTATGTAAACTCAGTGTTAGCATCTCTTCCATGCCACAAACAAGTGCCAGCTTTCAGTATATAAAAATTATTACTATTTATTATTATTACTATTACTTGGTTATAAGAAGGAAACAGAGCGAGTAGCTGGCAAAGGTGCATGTTTATCCCCTCCACTGCTCCCCTTCCATGTAGGTGAGAACCGCAGCCGCAGGGCTGGCTCTCTGCGGGCCTCTGGGGGTCGAGAAAGGGTTTGCCATGTTACGCCGTACCCCCCTTCCCGCTCCCCAGACTGTTCACAAAGTCCCAAAGTTGGGAACTGAGTGGGAATACAGAGGCGAACGGGTGAAGCTGGAAATGACCCTTTATGGCCGTTTCCCAAGATCTGGACAGGGTCCCTGCTCAGAAGTGCCTGCTTCCACCTTGGTAGTGCCCATCTTTTTTTGCAAGCATCTGAGTAAGCTAAAGAGCTGCGGTCTGTAGACAACTGCTGAGCTCAGCGTCCCTCAGCGCTGCAGTGCAGCAGCAATCTGCACGGCACCAGCACGCTGCGCAGCGGTTTGGGGCAGGAAGTGAAGAATACCACCAAATTCAACTAAAGTAACAGTGCACTCGGGGAGCTGGAATCCAATCACCGGGACTTTGGCCAGAACATCTGTCTAGACGTCTATGCTCTTGCAAAAATATTATGGGATCTTTGATGGCAAGAAGTGGTCAGGATCTTGGTTTTTCATCTTATTTGAAAGACAACAGAAGCAAGAGTAACGTGACTGCTGGCTGCTGCCCCAGGCAGGACTCATCAGCAGCTCTGGAGACAGGGTGCTGCCTCCTGCAGAGCCATGCCAAAATGCCCACGGCAGGCGTCACGCTGAGAGCAAGTGTATGACAGCCCCTTGTTCTGAGGGAGTGAGGGGACTGAATGCAGGACCAGAGTCCATCACATTCTGTAATGCAAGATCAACCACAGCTAGGGCTCAGCTGCCTCGACTTTAATTTTGCAAGCCTAAATTGTACTTAATAAAATATTTAATCTCTAATATTGGTGGTGTGTACAAAACAAAACAAGGATATGAGCTAGATTTGGCTTCGGTTCTGCAAGGAAACAAAAACAGTCATAAAATTGAGAAAGATGGAGCTGGCAGCGGATAAGTTGCCATCAGAAGTTGGTGACTGCCCTCCTTGATGACAAAGCTATGGCCTCAGAGAGCTGCTCCTGTCATTTCCTAGCCAAGTCTGCAAGCATGTGGGCAGGAGAAGGGAGAGGAGATGATACTTAGCTCGTATTACAGGGTATTTCTTTCCTTTCACTCATTACTTCAATTAGACAAAGTCAAAATCTGTGTTTCATCCACAGGGATTTCTGGGATGGAACATTTTCACCTGGTCTTGCATTTTTTTACCGGGAGTTTATCTCTGGCGTAGCACTTCATTTAATATTTTTGTTCTAGACAATAACAGACTCATACAGTAGATACAGTAGCTTAAAATGTTAATGGTATCGAAATACATAATTTGGATGTTAATGCTCTGTGTTAAAGTATTCAGATACTGAGGCAGCAGAGAGTACAAATGCAGTTGACTAATATTTAATTTACCTCCTGTTACTGCTGTTCATACGGTCCTCCCCATCCGTCCCCCCGAAGCTCGCTGCTGGTTCTACAGCAACGTCAGCAGTTCTCAGTTGCGGCTCTCACAAGCCCCCCTATTTACTCCCAGTTTAACTTCTAATTCTTTTGTCAAACATCTTCCACTTTGCCCCAAGGCTTCTTTATCTCTTCATACAGTCTTACATTACACCACTTTCAAGCTCCATTCTGGCTGTACCTCAAGGAGAAGTGGCGTTACCTCGGCCTGACAGGGATTCCTAGTTACTCCAGCATCTGACATCTGACAGCAGCAGTCTATACTCTCTCTGTGGATCAGTGCTAGGAAGGGACACAGAAAATCTTTTTCCCAACTACCTGTTTTCACCTGGGAAGGGCAAGACCAACTCACTGTCATGTCCCATGGGCAGTGTCCTGCGGCCACCTCGCTCTTCCTATGGTTTTCACCACTCTCCCCCAGTACTCCAGATCATCTTTGCCCAGTCGTCCCTCCTCCGCAGCCCTGTCTCACTGTCCTAGTCTCTCATCAGCTAACTTGCTAGAGCTTTCCTCTTCTGGCTGCTTCTGCAAGTCTTGGTCTCCTTGCCTGGAGACCCAGTGTTGGCCTGAGGCTTCACCCTTCTGACTCCTAGATACGCCCTTCCCCGCATGGCTACCAGGTGGCTCCTGTCGTTTCGGTTCCAGCTTTTGTTCCACCTGTATTTCATTCATGGAGGTTTCCCACCGCTACTTGCTCCAATGGGATGTAAAGGAGAGGAAGGCTCATTTATTCCTTGCCCACAACCTCACAGGGCATGGCCCTTGGTAGCTGCGAGAGAAGTCCTGGGTTGCATCCAGTCTAGCTGTTATTTGCAAGAAACTCAACCACTAAAATAATAACAGAAATCTCTACTGAGATTTGGAGATATTTCTGAAAAGAAATTTTTCAAGGGTTTAGACCTTGGCGAGATGTTCACATCATTTCACAGACAGATCAAAAGTACGACTTAGATACAAAGACTACTCACACCAAATTTCTGGTCTTTGCTTGAGAGCAGAATGACACCAAACCGTATTGACAGAAAGGTTTGAAGAATCTGCAAACCATTCATGCAACTACTTATTTTTGCCAAACCTTGTTCTGGCTGAAAGCACTAATGTTGGTGAAATCAAGTAGAAGAGTATTTCTGGTAAAAAATTCGTATGTATTTATTTCCCCTCACCTCCTTTTACCCTGACCAGGTACACAACTAATGAAATACACTCAGAGATGTACACACTGCTGGTCTTCTGTTATCATACTCAATCAATAAGAACAATTTAGAGCAGCGGTAACCTCTCCATGCATACTTCCATTGTCCCAAGGGATCAATATAATCAGTATCGCAGCTGGCTGGTGGGAAATAATGAGATTATGATAACAAAAAGGCAAGCTTTCCAAATTTTTTCTTAGTGTATGCCAAAACATTGTACTTTTCTATCTGTCCATAAAGGACAAAATAGCAATATTTAAGAAGATGATTGTATCTGTTAAAAAAAATGTATACAGAAAGTATGCTTTTATCTATGATTTCTTGAACTTTAACTTCCTTTGCGAATGCAGTATTTCTTTCCCCTAAAAGCAACTGTGAGATTTGACTTCTTCATTCTTGGAAAGGGGCCATACATGTTTAAAACTGTACCAAATTTTCCACAGATTCCTCCTGAACAGAACTGCCATTTGCAAAAATCTTGGGTTTGTGTGATAGCAATACTTGTCTATTCAGGGCTAAAATTCACCTAAGGGATATAGCTGATTAAAATAATGCATTAAAAAAGCCAAATTATTCTAATAGTCTTAGCAGTTTTATAACATGTTTACTCAAACTGAAAAAGCAGAATCTGAGTTCCTGCCCTCTTTCCTGAGACTCCTCTTGGATCCCCCCTTGAGCAATGGCATTAGGCTCTGCACCCCCACTTCAAATCTCTTCCTAGCGAGTGCCATTGCTAGCCAGCTTTAACCGCTTGAGGCAGAGACTGCCTTCATGGCTGCGATGAAGTACTTTAACAGGTTATCTGGGTCCAGTGCTTAAAAGTAGCTACACATCTCTTAGCACGCAGCCACGGCAGGTCTATTTTAAGAGCAGCTCTAAAAGACAGGATCGGCTGAATCCAAACGATGAGCTGTACAGCACTATCGGCATGCGGACTGCACTGCCACTGTTTATGTAGTGATGGAGGGGATGTGGGAAGACTAAACATTTATGGGAGGAACAAAGATCATTGTCGTTTCTACAATATGTATGGGAACACTCACATTTTACCTACAGTGCTAGTAACAATTATGTTTTAGCTAGCTAGTTAAATAAATGGATTATATATGAATCTTACCTGGGAGGAAATGAGATGTCCAGTTCATACAATCTGTCTTTAAAGACTGACAGCTCTCTGTCAAATTCTAAAAGCTATAAAAGATAGAAATAAATGTATTCACTCTTTTATGTTGAACTGAAGCAATCTAAAACCACTACATTATATAAAAGGACATAAACAGAGACTTTGATTACACAGCTTGAGGTATATCCCTCATATAATAGTTTTTAAAACATAGTGCAAAACACTCAGTATTGTTTTGATACGTAAACAGTTCATTGAGAAAAGTATTCAAAATGTTCCTTTTCATCTCAGTGAAACACGTAACACTGGCTCTTTACAGCAGTGACCTATATGTACACTTACTATTTCAAGATGGCTAAATTTTTTCAAATTTTATTAGCAATCTTTTCAAAGATAAACCAGACTAGCATTAAAAAAGTGCAGCAAACTGATATGCTAATCAGCCCACAAAAATGCCAGCAAAAAGTATCATATTACTTAATATTATCTTTAGCTCAGATAAGAAGGTACAACAAACACAAGGATGTGCACATCACTCTTCCTAAGCAAAGACAAGCCGTGTTTTTGTACACCTATTTTGGGTGGTGCACGTCAGATAGCAGAAAGAGGGATACGTGACAATAGGTAAAATGTGTTCCCAGGCAGCAGCCACGATGTAGTACTAGAAGTAGATATTTAACAGAGATGTTCATAAGTCTAGACTTAATGTCCTCAATAAATATTAGTCCTTGCCAAATTTGTTTTCCCTCGGACCTCTACAGAGAAAATAAATATCTGCAGTCTTTTGTTCATAAACACAAACCCGCTCATAACAAGTCAATGGTAATTGTCCACATTAAACCAATAACTGTTCTGACGGACATAAACGACCTTGTTTCAGAACCACGGCTGGTGTTAAGCCTGACGTCCGAGTGAATTAGCGAGTTAAAAGACAAAAAGCTCATAATCTGCACTGTTACTGGCCGTCGCTCTAAGTGCCACTTTCTGTTTTGACAAGCCTGTCATCCAAACAGTGTCCCCTACGATGGCGGCGTGTTTGCCCACTGTTCATTAATCATGTCCCATCTCACAGCTGTGCTGATACCATTGTATGAGTGGCAGAGGTTCCCAAAGAAATTAGATTGTGTCCCTCTTTCCCCTCTGCCACCTCATAAATCATTCCTGAAATGTGCAATTAGCAGCTACTTGTACACATTAATTATCTGTGTGAAAAGCAGCTACCTGAACCACCTGCACTGCTGATTAGCTTCCTCTCTAAGGCCCTCCCGGCCTTCTTCAGTTTCTAGCTGCCACGCTGCCATACGTACGTACTGGTACGTGAGGATGTCCAACAGCGGGCAGCTTTCCCTGTTTTAGTGCATCCGACACCAAACTCTGTGGCGGTACGCTGGAAAGGGTTTGCAATGCAAGTAACTGCAGGTAATTTGTACATGTTTTAACAGCCCGAGTATCCAAGATGTTTGGATAAGTATTTATAAACATCTGTGTGGAAACTTACGGTATGTATCCAATAATATGCTCAATCCTAAAAATGTTGGGATGGTTCAGCCGCTATTCTTACTGAAGCAATCTCAACACGCTTCAGGAAAAAATGGTTTATCATGCATGTTTCCAGAGCGTGATCCTCTAAGTATCTATAGATAGATGTGCAGCCACAACACATACATACAAACTGGCTATGAAACCAAACGTTACCATCCCTTTCTTGCTCCACATGGCTCCACCTTAAAGATACTATCTGCCTAATGTGAATCTAGCACAGGAAAAAAGCTTCCGTCCCCAGTTAAAACTCTTACTTGAAATATATGTCTATTAATACAGTGCCGATACATTTCTCCTACTGTTGCCAAGTAAACACATCAGAGCAGGAAAGTGGAAGCATCAGGAGAAAGAGGGCTATTTCTGAAGTGTGAAAACTGCAAGGACTGAATAAAAGAACAATGCTCCATAGAACACAATGGTATAAATTACTCATGGGCATTCCAAGGGCTGGCGATGTTAAATAGATGCATTGTCCTCTCACACCAATTCACACTTTCAAAATTTTATACATTCAGATTGTTCTTGCTGTGATGATATTTGCAAACTAAATGGAGGCCAGGGATTAGAGGAGTAAGCATTCAGACGTGCATTATTATCCAAAGAAGTTTCTGATGTGTTTATTTGCTGCAGTTGCTTGTTTAGTTGTGTCTGTGCTATGCAGATGAGCTGCTGACACTGGTGACAGAGAGGACAGATAACAGGAACAAGACTGTATTGTGTGCTGTGCTCTCTCTCAGCTCCCCAAGCTCCCACAGGTAGAGGGACATCTTTAACCTGAAGTGGCAAAGGCACAACTCACAATGACCCAGCTGGATGTCAAAGCCCTACCAGGTGCCTAGTGGAAATATTGAGGGAATGCTCCTTGTAGACAATTCATCCTCACATGTAAAACAGTTAAATATTTTCACTGCATTATTTGCACAAACTTTTATTTCATACTGTATTTTCAATAATGATTTAATTTTAAGAAATAATTTATTTTTTGCTAGATATTAACTATGTTACAGTATCTGTAACCTTCCGTTCAAACGTTTGCACAAACTACACAAACGGAGATCTGCTCGTTCTTACACCGGGCAATGACAAGCTCCTTGTGTGTTCAGGACTGTGTAGTGTGAACCCACCTAACAGCTTTTCTTTATTGACCCGGTAGCATTGCAGACAGTGGAGGACATGAAGGGGAGGAATGATGATGAACTGTGCATTTTGAGAAAACTCCAGTTAATTTTTCAGTAGAAGAACATCTTCTAACTGTTTTTCGGTATTAAAACCACTTGGGTTCTCATTTAAGCCTGTAATCTCAGAATGCAAGATTATTGGTGAAAAACCAAGGCGTTCACTAGGTCTTGCCACAAACAGTTATAAATGGCACTTTCCCTCAACGCAACTTAGTGAGAGAAGGAACAAGACCTGCCATGGGCGTCATTTAACTGTATTTGGTTTATGACAGGTACATGGGTGTCTGGAGCTTCTTGGCACTACAGAAAATGAATGAAAATTAATACAGGCCAGATGACACTGAGGAGCAGTCAGAATCTCACAGGGTGATGTCTTTATTTTTAAAGCATATAACATTGTATTTAAAAAAACCCACCTGGAATATACTCTATTCATGGCAATTTTCAGCACAAACTGCTCACTTATTTCCGTATTGTACTCTAAACAGCATTGTGAATAATGTCATTGCTGTAACAGTAAACATGAGTATGTCTGTCACTCTAAATGCCTTAAAAATGACAAAGAAATTAAGTTCAAAGCCTAAAAATCAATATATTGTTCTATTTAATTTACTCATTATAAGATCATCCTTAAGAACCAAATCTTTAAGGTGTTACATGACATGCTGGCGTAATTTGAGCAATTACACAGAGATTTTAAAATGCTGTGGCTGGAAGTTAATTCCAGAACTATATGTCATAGGCAGTTCAGAAGACTGTTTTTTTCCCCAACTCAGTTTCACCAACGTATTTATACCTAAATGATAGCAAAGATGATGCAGGGCTTATGTTTTATCTGCTGTAACCATTGAGTTGCTGATATTACGTCAAGATATTTGCTGTACAATGTCCAGTGACCAGCCCAACATGAACATTTGATTAACATCTTCCAAATGAAAATACCATCCATACATATGAGTAATATATCTATAGTTAGCTAATACCCCATGAGACACAGAGATAATACGCCTCGGGGAATACAGCCGTGCAGTATGTGTAAGAAGGCATGCAGCACGCATCCACTGGCCTGTGACTGTGAGAAAAACCTCATAGGGCAGAATATGGCTTTTAAAACCCGGTTAAATTTATCGATAGGATTTTGCAGTCTGAAGTTATGTATTTCCATTTAGCAAACTTCACGAGCCAAATGCTTCAATTAGTTTGTATGCTCAATCTCCTATTGAGCTGAACGGGAATTGGCCTGATATCACTGAAGTTCTCTGCACAGAATTAAAGAATGACTGCATTTGCAGTAAAGGATATTCCTTATTTAATTTGAGTAGAATTAAAAGCATTTAGGGCTGCTGCCTGTATCAGCTGCATTGCCCATCACCTCCTAAGGGAATTGTCAAAACTGTTGTTTTTCCAGGCAACTGGGTTGCCTGTAAAAGCTGCTGAAGACAGTTTCATTTTTTCCTCCCTTTTTCTTGTCAGCACCATGACGTACAAGTGCATTTACGTACGAGGGTGAAGGAGAAGGCAATGCACAACACCGGGGCATGCGGTCCTGCACAGGCACTGTCTGCAGAACCCATACGCCACTCAGAAATTAAAAAATGAGTAGGGCTGGACAGATGGTCTCGGTACTGGGCAGACCTTCCGATGGGGACTCCAGTGAGCTCCCTCACCCCAGGGCTGGAGTATGGGCTGCAGTTCACTGGCCCGGTAGCTCATGGGGCCATATGTGGGTAAGCAGTGTGTGCTTTGGCCAAAGATAACAATTATCTGGAATACTAAATTTCGGTATTATGCAGCTTGACAGTAATCAAAGGATTATAACAGAGTTTAACCAGTTGTAGACATCAAGGTAATTTTGCTTGCTTCGGTTTAAAGCGATGAAGCACTCTTAAAAGGTCAATGTTCATCAGTATGCTGCAATGGGCCACCTTGGCTAAAATCACACAAGTATGAACCCTTTAAAACAGGGCAACTTAATTCAGTCATTGGAGTAGAACAACGGCAATTACTCATCAAGACCTACAGACCAAAGTCAGCGCACTGGTAGATCAGAAGGTGATATTAGCAGCATTTATCAAATCCATCTGCAGGGCCCACCAGAGAATTCACAGCTGTGAAAGGGAAATGAAGTTTCGGACCAAAAAGAGAAGATGAGCACACAGAAGTGACCTTAGAGAATTAAAATATGTGGACACTGGTCACTGTAACCTCCTTTGCCAGTCTTGCATAGCACAGGATTTTTTTCAAGAGACTTTGGAAACAGAGTAATTTTATTCAGCTTTCCAGTCAAAGAAAAATATTTAGAAACTGATTCGGCAGCCTACTGCCTTCAAAAAAAGGTCTGTGGCAATGCTGATCCCTCCCACTTATCCATGAAAATGTCATACACAACTCTGCTCTGGCCTTATTTTAAAGCTACTGTTTTCTCTAGCTAAGACTTTGTAAGATGATCCATTACTATGTATTTTGAATCTTAATTTTCTTTCTCTCATAAAGCCAATTCTTTAAAATCATGTTTCACAGAAACAAGCCAAAATTACTGAATATAAATGTACCACTTACACTGCTTTTGTATATTATTATATTTCTGCATATTTCTGAGACTTTGTCTATACATCCTGAATGGCAGTGTTGTCAAATCATAAACCACTCCCACATGAACATGGGTATATGGTACACAGAGAAACTGCACCAAATCTACTTTTCTTAGCATTGGAAGAGTTAGGCACAGGCAGTATAAGACTGTCAGCACTGAAGGCTCCCTGTGCCTGTACTAACTCAGAAAATCTTTGATTTCAGTGGAAGCTCCCCCAGGAAAATGCTGTTTTGTTCTTGCTTTGACAATATGCCTCTCTCTCTCAGGAGACATTCCAATGGTTTAAAGGACATGAACATTTCCTAGGAAGTATTCCAACTTTTTTCAGAAAACTGCTCTGAAAAATGCATTTAAAAATAATATTTCTGTTACGGAAATAGTTAGATTGCTTAAAACGCCTAGAAAGTACCACACTTCCCCTTGATGTCTATTGATCACTAGAGTAATTACTGGAGACTACTATTGGCTCTGTCTCATTAGAGCTCCCTTTTCGGTCTCCTTGCCTGATTTCTCACATTCCCACATTTCTCATCCTGCTCATACCCCCTGAGCCTGCTTTGTGCTGCAGGGCCCAGGCAGGGGTGGAGCTGCACAGCCCGAGTACCGAGGACCACCAGGCACAGGTCCTTTCCCCGTGGAGAAACTGCACCGCGATACCAGACGCAGTAAAGCGGTGCTGACTTTCCAAAGCAGTGACGCGTTCAGTTGATGGGTAGGGCAGGGTGAGCGCCCAGCACACTGCAGAGGAATGTGCTCGAGACTCGGGGCTTTCAGCTAGCATCAGGGTCTAACACAAACACTTCTCAGAATTCACGTGCTGCAGTATTTCTCATTCCGAAAGACACTTTAGTGCCTTATGATGTCTGTTGGCCCTGTAATACACACACACCTGAACAGTAATTTGGATAAACCTGTGCTTTCAAACTTTTCCAATTATGTACCCCTTACATTTTTCCAGTGGAGGCTGTAGCCCTTTTAGACATTTCACATGCTCAGATTTTGCATATAATCTTGGTTTTCCTAATTGCCCCGTGTGGATCCTTTCAATCCAAGTCCGTGGACTTCAGGCTGAAACTACTAGTATGGACAAGCTGGAAGGTAAACACGCTGCTGGCAGCTCCCCAGGGCTCAGTCACTCCTCTGATCTGCAACGTGCAGCAGATCTAGATGTTATCCTGGGATACTTTTGTTACTTGGAAAAAAAAAAAATCAGAATCCTCTTGTACAGAATCCCGTACTACTACCTACTACTAGGTAATTAGTTCTCAATAAGGAGACTTAACTTAAGTATATGTGAAGAATAAGCTAGTTAAGAAGTTAAAAGCACTGAATCAGGTTAAGTATAAACTCACTCATGCAGCAGCAGTTACTCGCATTAACATTCTGCTGACAACAAAAGCACCTTTCACATCCCAAGGGCTCCCTGCCGAAATGGTGCTCTGCAGAAGCAAATCGTGTCCCATCCCTCCCGCTTCACAGTGCCCGACGAAGAGCCCGAAGCACCTGAAATGCAGCACGACTGCTCACAGCCTTCAAACACTGAGACTACAGCTCCCATCATCCTATGCCCCAACCTGACTTCTCCAACGACTGCTACCTGCTCTTCAGCACATCAGTACAATGTGAAAGCAATGAGGACCTCTTGGCAAGTGCCAGTTCCCAGTGACTTTCCCAGCCTGTCCAAGTCTGAATGTCTGCCTCCTCTTTTCTGATGGCAAAAAGTGGATTTTGTCACTCACTCTGCTGGGATTCCTGTGCTTGCCTTGATTTAAAAAACCTGACTCTTCAAAACAGCATTCATGCAAATTGCCTTTTTCAAAACTTTACAGGAATAGACACTTTAACATTATTGTAATTAACCCACAAACTGTGCACAACAGCTTGTAATATAGCTCATTCAAAATGGCAAGCACGACTGAGTGGATGCTAACTTTAAAAACAAATGATTTTAATTAGGAATATGCTGCTTGCAAATGTGACAGATTCAGTGGATTATTTCACTAAACTTCACATGTCTGTTACTGTGAAACATAACATGAATTTGTACTATTAGGGAGTTAAAACCAGCATGCATTTTTCTGTCAAATTGTCAGTCTGTGAGCTGCAATGTGACGAAAGCATAAAAATATGTAAATACAGCTTTAGTATTACTTGTAGGGCGATAAAAAAGGAACTTTCTTGAAGAAAGACTACGATCCATGTTTCTTACTTGGGCCAAACTCCCACTGTGGGTTGTAGCCTTCCCTGAGCAAGGGCTATGAGGCAGGCTTGGCTGACATGAGTTTTTTGGGGAACGAGCAGGACCCCAGAGGCACCTGAATGCCAGGCGTCCTGCTCCAGGGGGGCATTTGGGGGGCTCTGGTCATCCACCTCGTCTCCTCCACATACAATCGGGCATCTTGAAAGGTCATCTAAAACTTCCAGCCACCTAAAACTTGAGGGGTTTCTTTCCCAGAGGGGATTCAGATTCATACCCCCACTTCTCTGGAGCTGCCAGGCGCCTGCGGGGGGGTGCCAGGGAGGGGAAGGCAAGGCAGGGCACACCGCCCGCCGAGCCCGGGCACAGGCACGCAGACGTCCGCAAGCAGCAGGGCAGCGAGAGATGCTGGAGGCCACTCGTGGGATCAGAGGAGATCTGGATTCCAGCCTTTGCTTCCTATTCTGTTTTTCTTTCAACACCTATGTAATGTAGAATACACAGACCAGGGACCAGAACCCACGTCTTTGCATCCTTGCAACAGAGCACCCCACTCTCACCTCTAGCTGTATTTTTTGCATGAAAGTGCCCTTAAGTATCACGTTTCATGTTAAACTTACTATTTGCTAGTCTATATGAGTGTGTGCACACCTATGTGCATGCAGGCATCCACCTGTGAGGTTATGAGGGGTACCTGGAGAATGCAAGAGGATTAGGCTACTGCAGAGAGTTGGTGGAAAAAAATTAAGCACATTTCTATCTTTATTTGGATTGCCATAGACTTCAGGCAAGATGTAGAAGCCTAGGTAGGGTGCTTTTGCATATGCACAAATATTAACTGTAAGGGATGATGGTGAGATCGAGAAACTCTTGAGGACTGGAATACAGGTGCAAACATCGCCTCCCTGGATATCCTCTTGCATGTCACAAAGGTTAAAAAGGGTGCCCCTAGGCCCAAAGCACGTTGGCAGATCATACTGACTACAGGCTGGATTACAGAGTGCAAATATAGATGTTGGACCTCCTCTTTAGACTATACTTAAACAACGACCAATGCCTAAAAATATAAATATAGTGCAGTACACCTGAAATAGCCTTAGGACTTACAATAGCTGTGTAGAACAGGACAGGGGGACAAAAGGTCATGAAATTGTATTTGTAACTTTGTGATATGGGCAAATTCTACACCAGAATAATCCATTTATTTGGAACATGAAGCTGGCAGTAAATAGCTAACCCAGCACATCTGGATTGACTTCTGGTTGTGATCTGGCTTTACATTTACGTTTGCTAGGGAGAACAATTTATTGTTAATATTTCCTATCTCTGTCATTACTCATTTTGCAGTTTATCCAACGGCATATTGACTAACCACTAACTTAAGCAAATGCAATTCCAAGCATGAGAATACTGTTTTTGAGTAAAGGAATAAAGCACGAAGCCATTTTCCTACTGGTACTTTATGAAAATCAGGCATCTCAGATGACCACCTTAAATAAAAGAGGCAGTTTCAGGAGGCATAAAATTTCCTTATGACCAGTCCTAGGTAACAATGGTCCTACGCAATCAATTTCCTTCCTCTATCCTAATTTGCCCTTATACATCATATTCAAGATTTTATCTGGACAGGGGCTGGTTGGCTCAGTGGATAAACCTCTGCCTTTTCACCTCTGGGATCACGGTTCAAGTCAAACCCTGATGAAATGCACTTGATCGTCCTAATCTAGTTCTTAGTGGACAGTATTCCCATTATCTTTAAAAGGGTCAGAGCCAAGGCCATTGGGAAGAGTGCATTGTGCTATATCTTGTCTGTTGATTAATACATTTTCAGTGATGCCAGATTCTTAACCTTCATGAGCACACATATTCTCAGAAAAAGCTTAATCAAGGTCCCTCATGGACTAAACCTTTCTTCTCAATTTGCATATCATTTCAGGATTTCCTGAGAATATAAAAAACCCCACAAATAAATTGCTCATAATTTAAAAGTATGTTTGCCTGAACTGTTTGTAATAACACCTCTAAGTTAATTAGCATGATAACAGATCACTTTAAATCGTTACTTGGCATAGGGAGAACAAGACCTTTATAACTCAATCCATTTTTACAGCACATGGTAATTTTCTTCTCACACCATATCAGCTGAAAAGACACGCAGAATAAAGGGAATCTACCCTCGAAGGGTGATTTCACTGTTCAAAAAGTAGAAATTGAATAAGAATGTGCTCTCTTTAGAAGTTTACTGTTTGTTCTCTGTAGCAAGAGGACTGCTGAAGGACCACTGGTAGCAACACGAAGCTCTTTGCTTATTTTTTTCCATTATAATAACAATTTAAAGCAAGAAATGGAACCACTTCCATTTCATGAGTATCTAGGCTGGCCATCCTTGGGCTTTTCTGTGTAACCATCTCGAATCTGTTTTGGAATGAATGCTGGTACCAACAGCAGTGTCCTCTGAACCGCCTGATTAACCGGGAGCTACTGTGCGGCTGGCACCCTCGGTCTAAGCTCTTCTGCCTCCAAGCAGCAGAGGCCAGGGGAGCAGTGGAGATCAAGGACTGCCAGGTACGCGTCTCTGCGAGAGCGGGGCCGGCACTGCCCAAGGGCAGCAGAGGACAGCAGGAAGCAGGGACGACCAGCGTAAGCACAGCTATATAATTAGTCACCAGTTTCCACGAACATCAGTGGACAAAAGAGATTACGATTTTAGTAGGAGTAACATCAGGTTCAACTCTGAAGACAATTAATTCACTGATTCCTTTTACTACACAGTTGTGGTCAAAATCTTAAGGACAGCACATTAGTTTCTGTCTGGATTGATTCTTTAGTATGGTTCATATGAAAGATAGGAACGTATGCACCATTTCTTATTTCCGATTGTGGTTAAAGATCATAAAATGATTCCTAATGAGTAAATCATTCCTCTGTAGTCATTAAGAGTTTTTACGTTCTTACTATACCTTTATTTAACTGACTACTGAAGAAACAGTTTGTGGTTCTTTTGTACAGATCAATAACATGATTATAATTTTTCATAAAATAATTATCCCTGGCTTGCTTTTCTTTTGATTGTTTTGAAATTAACAAGGAACTTCCAAACACAGATATTTTGAAAAAAAACACTTATAGCCTGATTTTTCATAAATGATTAAGGAATCTGAAAAAAAAAAAGGTAGAAGTGTAAATTTGTTCAAGAACTCCCTGCACACTGCTACTTTCCTGAAAGCACCGGCATGCTAATTTTTACCAATTGAGTGCTGGCAAATCCAAAGCTACGACCAAGTTTTGCATGAGTTACGTACTGGTGAGTTAGCGTAAGGTCAGGAAGAGTGGACAGCACTGCAGACCCACTCGGGAAGCCTACGCAGAAGGCCTGGGCATTCTCCGAGGCCCGCCTTGTGTGGGGACTCCTCGTGCTCTTTGGGTGGGTCAGGAGCAGGAGCACAGAAGAGGGGTGGCTGGGGTATGGTCGCGGTTCCCTGCCGGGGACTGCCGCCTCTTGACGGGTGCAAGCAACCAGCTGACATTAGAGAAGCCTCATTTGTTCTTTGCCCACCGTTCGTGGGCCAGTCTCTGGAGCAGGAGGACACAACGGTGCTGTACAGCACAGCTTGGCTATATCCTACCGTCAGGGTCAGAGGTGTTAAGCTTTTCCTAATTCAAAAGCAATGGAAGCTGAATGACACTAAGGTGAAACTTTCTCCGCCTGTTCTCACTGCCGCTCTGTAACGCCCTTCCCTGCAGCACCTAGACGTGGTAGTTCCGTTGTAGTTACAGGAGTTACACCCTGGTCCATCTGATGTACTGTAACTTTGATGTACGATTCAGAACATATGAATTAAATATTAAGACAGTTTAGCGCTATTGCTACAGCTATTTTCAAATAGGTTTTCTCTTTTTTCTATCACTACACAGCTGGATAAATCTGGGTGTTCCTTTCTGAAATAATGTGATACAGAATGGTCACTGCACTTCGAGGTAATAAATATAGGTAATTGCTAAGCTAACTTTGGAATAAGCTACAGGTAAGTCTGGGTAAGCTACAGATTAGTGTGGAAAAATTAGACCTGACAGATTACTGTATGCATTTCAAACTGAATTTCTGTTGAACAGATAATTTGTATCTATATCAGATTTTTCACAAAAAATACTCATTTTTATAAATATATCTTAAGATTCTTTTTGTTGATTACAATGTAAAAAAGAAGGAATAACTGTGTATGGACAATGATAAAGTAGCCTGTTGATAATAAATATTTGTCAGGTCTTGTCACATCTGTACACATTCCAGTGTTACTGAAGAGACACCACACTGATAAAAAAAAAATACCCTCAAAAAAATCAATGGATTTTGAGCTAAAGCAGTTGCTAAACACACAGAAAACATCTTTATCCAACAGCCATAGTGCTGTGAAAATTCCCAAGCCTTGCATTGGTACAGCTAAGGAAAATTTAATCTTCCCAAATACTCATCAGGGCACTCCATCCTGCAGACCTGACAGCCCCACTTATAATTAATTATACAATTTCGATGGGAATATCGACTAAACAAAGCTATAAATCATAGAAAAAGTCAATAGGCATGGACACATTCAATCATGTCCCGACCAATGATTACTACTCTTAAAATACAATAATTATTTTCAGGAGCCAGCTTGAATTAAATTTCTGTCAGGCTGGTACAAGACCGGCGGTTGATGAAGGATGCGATGGATTTTTTGGGTTGAATTCGGCACAGAGACATTTATCCTTTTAGATAGGTAGTTTGTTTTTAGTGATCATGGTGCTGCGTGTTTAAGTAGACCATGAAGATTAGATTATCTCCAATGGCTCATTATATCGTTTATCTTTTCCTTCCATGTTTGATCTGGAAGATTTCCCGCTTCTTGATGCATGAATGAAATGACTCCTGATTTTGAAATGGAATGTGCTAAAGTGGGATTCTGCCTATGCCTTCACACACCTCGTCTATGTATGTAAAGCCAACCAGCAGTCATCCGAAATACCACTAGGATGTGGTAAACGGCAGCAACAAGAATAGCTTTGCTCAGCTTCGGAAATGTACAGGGAAAAAATAAAAATGACATTTCAGTTGTTTTAAAAAAAGCTAAAAAAATTCTTATAGTAATATATGTAGAGGAAAATCTGGGACAGGAATGGGATTAGTATGGAAACAGGAATTGGGATTAGTGTTATTACTTTGAATTAGATGTCCCCAGAACGGCAAAACACCAGTGAAAGTAACAGTACATATTTCCCAAGGATGCATTCACCTTGTAAATTTAAAAAAACACAAACCCCAAGCCAACTTATCTCACAGGAACTGTGTTTTTAAGATACGTTGCCCACACAGATACTTCTCATGGTGAGCATACAGGCCACACATGAGAGACGTGCTGTGAGAAGGGACAGCAGTCCCAACGATCAGGATGGATGTCAACAGATGCTGAAAGGAGAAACAGATCTCCACTTTCCTCATGAGTCTGACTCATCAAAGTCTTCTGACTTCAAGAAATGAGTAAGATCTCAGATTGTCACATGGAATTAACCTCCTTTGTGTAAGTCAACTTAAAAACAGAGAGGGTAGTAGGGCTTCAGCTGTCCTCCTCGCCCTGGCTCCTTGCAGACAGCCCTCCAAACAGCCCGGTTCTCTATGAACAGCAAGAGAATAAGCCGTAGGCAGGAGAGAAGAAGAGAGAGAGGGGAGAGTCATGGATCCTGTGTACAACCCATCCCTAACGCAAAATGTAGCTATACACTGTGTGAGCAGGCACACTGTGTAATTGGTACATAGTGCGGCAAAATCGAGAGGCGGGGACTAGGGCAAACACGAAGGGGTTCTCAAAAAACCTGAGACACAGAAGATTAATCCCTCGTCTTCTTTTATTTTGGGTACAAGGAAGGAAGGTAAAATTCAGTCACCCTGAGAAAAGGACCAAAGAAAGAAGGGGAAACTTCGCTAGCTCGTCAGCCTCCACAAACGACTTTGACACACACAGTCTCTGCAGAACACACAAAGTTTTCTGAAGGTTTTCTTTGTCTAGTGTAGCCTGCCCTATTTATATAGCTCAGAATATTCAACATACGAATGCCGTTAGTTTACATGCACATAGGCAGGTCAAGACCTGACACAAGTTAGCGTAGCTCTTCTGGTGTCAGTGAAGTTGGGCCAGTTTCCACAAGCAGAGGGTCTGGCCCATGACATCCACAATAAGGCTCCCGCATGCAATATGCACATTCCTGGTTTTTATCTGTGCGTAACTGGGCTTTTTTGTTTGGGTGCTTAATGTTTTTCCTTTAGATACCTAACTCCTAGGAACCTTAGATGAAATTGAGAAAGCTGCAAGCAGTGATAATGGAGATTTTCCAAAATGAGTGGCTAAAGAAGGCATAAAGCCATTCTCCACAGAAAAATCATAGTCCTCATTACAAATCAGAACGTTAGCATTCCCCATCTGCTTTGTCCTCTTAGGAAGCCCTATATGATGTCCAAGCAGTGGCAGTCTGCTGCAGGGTTTGAGCTTCCTATTCTACTTATTCAGGCGTTTCTACTATTCTTTGTACGCTCAGAAGACCCAGATATTTTCAGCACAGCTTTGTATTAAGGGCTTTTCCTAAGTTACTATGGCGTACAATGAAGAGCTAGTAATGAAACAGGATGCTTGAAGAAATGCAGACCAGAGGACAGAGTAAAAAAGTGAATTGTCACATATATTTAATTTACAATTTTTTTTATGTAAAAGAAGGTAAACAGATGCCAAAGTTACGAAGCTGCACACAAAATAACCGGCTAAGTGAAGGGGAAATTTGGAGCAGTTGTTGTGTTAGATGAATTATCCCTTCTCATTCTGTAGGCAGGAAGGCTGATAAGGATGAAGGGCTGGTAGAGAAACGCAATCTGTATGTGAGTTTCCAACTTATTCCTTCAAAAGTGTTTAGCAATGAACTTACCGCAGTGCCATTGTTATCTCTAAATACATCTTGATTAAAATAGTCGAAGAGCTTCTTTTCTAATTGTAGCATAACCTAAAAAAAATAAGAGGAGACAGGTCAGCAAAGCTCTTGGACTCAGCTACCCAATACACAGCTGTTGGAAGTGACCCTTTTAGAGACATGCAACCCTTTAAAACGACACGACATTTCTACATGTCTAAAGCTCCTTGTCAGCTTGCCCATTTGGTTGACTGGCAATCACTTAAAAAGATCCAATTAACTGAGCATTAGGTGTGACAATCTATATCCCTCCCCTCCCTTTAAATTATCAGTTTGAAACAACTATATCCATGCTTTGTAGAAAAGAAAGTGAACATTCAACAACGTTTCTATTTACACAGGGGGTACAGAGGGCATTAAGTTGTTTACCTTTCGGTCATTATCAGATTCACGAAATATTAGCTTGACTACTTCATTTGTGTCAGCTGCCCGGATAGTCTGCATTGTAGCCTTTGCACATAGTGTCTAATAAAAAACAAAAGGGGAGAAAGGGAAACTAGTTTATATGAAACGTAACGCCACGTTTAGTTCAACTTTATCAATCTATGTTTCTTCAATGCCTACCTGAAAATATGATTTGCTGTAGGTCAAAATACAAAGCATTGCTAATTTAAGTCACTTCCACTCATGATGGATTTAAAACAATAAACTGAATTACCATTTGGAGAGAAACAAGCAATATTAAGAAAATATCAATCAGATAAGGCAAATACTCATTTAACTTAGTACCATGCACACAGGTTCTTTCACAGGTCTGACACCGTATCACACATTACTAGTAAACATCCTCAAAAGCCACTTCCTACAGCTAATGACTCCACAGCCCTACTGGTTTCTGCACTGCATTCTTAAAAGCTGATAACTACATTGGCACTACAGTTCTGCGGGTTAACTCTTGTTTGCAAAAACTTCTGCCTTGTAAATTAATGTTCCAAGTATAATTTAAAAGTCCAAGCAATGCTTACACAATCTGACAATAGTTTCACAGTTTACTCTGGATAGCAAATTCCCCATGCATCATCCTTTAAAGTAACAGACAACATCGCATCTCTAGATATTTTGAGGACTAGGTGTCCAAAGCATATTATAGGTCAGCACTTTGTTAGGCGCAGAGGTATGAATTTCTGAGGAAGTGTCAGGCCTCGATTCATTTGCCCTTCGCCTGGCTGGGGCCCAGTTTCAATGGCAATCAAAGCTGACCTAGAGAATAAGACACAACAGGTTGTTTAAAGGGCTTGCTGTGTTGCATTGTAACAGGTGAAAATCTGGAGCTTTTAGCAAAGCAGTTAGGCATATATTTAACTTAAAACCGTACTTTAGATTCACTGAACCTATACTTTTAGTGAAGCTTTAAGTATGTTAAATGCTCTGAAATGCAGAAATAGATTACAACTTAACTGTGGGGCAGGCAGACTTCACAAAGTGCTCTGTAGTTACCCAGCTTGGGCAAAGCTACTGGATGGTCTATAATGCTACCCCAGCCCATCTGCCTGGGTTGCCGGAAAGCACAAGGTGGAAGACAGAAAGGGGAGTTGAGAAAACCTCGGCATCACTCAAAGGCAGAGAGAAAACGGCCCAGATGTGCACGCACACCTGGGAGGCAGCGCAGCATCCTTCGCTACAGCCGAGGCACAAGCTGCTGATAGCATCTATGCACAGCCCTGGATAAGGATATTGGCAAAAGCTATCCTTCTGAATAAAAGCTTATTTTGCTAGAGGTTCTTAACAAAAGTGTGCTAAATAAAATAACTGAGTCAAGGAGAGGCAAAGAGGTGACTTCCCTGCTCTGCCAGTTCCATTCCCTGTCATAATGGCCAGACAACAGATTTTCATTTTGCGTAATAGTCACGTATAAAATAAGTATGTTCTGTGATAATAGGGTAATAGAATTTCACATCCTACTACATGCTTCTTTCTGTCACAAATAGGAATACTTACATTGGGATTCGTTACTAGAAGTGTGGTATCTATCAGACACAATGCCATGAAACTACAGCTTACTTCTCAGGTCCCCATTCTGAACTTCTTCTGAAGGAATAAATACATGCCAAACATGTACTTAAACAAAAATCCATCTGCTTCCAAATATTTTAGATCTCAGCTGAGGCTACCAGTGCTAGAAGGGAAACAATCTGTCAATGGACTTTTTGCCCCCCTTTGAAAGAAAGGCATTAAAAAATGATCCTTGATAAAGGCCCCTGTGTGTTGCCATAGTACAAACAGAAAGCACAAGCTAAGCAATTTCGCTTTTAAAGGATAACTTGAGTCTGATTCAGTAAAAATAAAAAACAAATCTTATTTTTTTCTTCAAGTCCGTGAACTGAACAGGCGCTGATTCCCCCTCTTACTGAATAAATGATGTCCTTTCCTGACAAATTTTTCCTGAGTGTTTCCTCCTCCCCAAAAAGCAGTGCCATGTCTATAGACTACAAACATCTAACTCCGGGGTTTACCCTAAAATAGGCGGCACGCTCGCGGCCCCAACGCGGCCGTAGGTGTCTGTGAAATCACGGTTTTCACTGGCGAAAGGAGTACTGGTCACACGGACACAGACGCAGGCTGCCCTCTGAGAACTTCATCTGTCCGCAGAATTTTCGGGTGTGTTTTCGAAAGGCTCGGAGAAGAGCGGGCAGGTGCCGGCAGCAGCCGCTTAAGCCTCGCTCCGCCGCGCAGGCCGGCGCACCGGACGGTCAGGGAAGCTGCGCTTTCGGCACCGCTTGTTTCAAGCGCAGACCCCCTAACTCTGCCCTCGCGCCCACCGTGTGCCGCCGGGTCCCTTCTGTCTGCCTGGACATGTCATTACCGTTTCGCCATCTGCGTCCCCGCGGACACGGTGAGGTAATCCAGCAGCGAGCCATTCCCAAAGTGCTCCCCGCCATGCCGGCTATTGAAATTCAAAGCACAGATTAGCTAATCGGGTCAAGCCCCAAAAAATAGCGCTTTGGGCTCCGGTGTCACAAATCAGTCTGGTCGCCTTCAAACAGCGCACCAGATTAGAACAAGCACCCGAACAAACCAAAGCGGAAAACCCGCCGCTCTCTAAAGCTGGTTTCTAAAGCCCTAACAAATCGCTCCATCTTTCACTCATTTAAACTTTCCAAATGAGGGTCAGTACGGTCCCCGAGCATCCAAATGCTAATGCGCTTAAGCGCGCTTAAGCAGCTTTCCAGAGTGAATGGGCCAAAGAAGGGCTCCCAGAGACAAGGCAGAGTTACTGTCACTGTCAAAAAGTCATTGTAGCCACCCCCAGAGTGGTTGCAATTCAAGAAATTCATGATTTCTGTCTCTTAAAGGCATCTGCTTGAGAACATTTTTTTTTCCGAGCTGCTTTATCTCACAACTTCAGGCCCGCTCTAACAGAAAAAACCCCACGATCGACTCTTGAGAACCAATACAGAGAAAGGACCCACATACCTTATTGCTTTCAAATTTCACACGCACAAAAAGTTACCTTATTCACAGACAAAAAGTGATTGGGCAAAGGTTCATTTCTTATACAAGCTGGAGCACTCCTTTTTTCCTCCTCCTTTCAATTTCTACAAAGTCGTAGTCACCCAAGCAGAAAACTTTCGGGAACATGTGCCTTTTTAGAGACGAGTCTACTTATGAAGGGATTTTTTGTTGCTGGTAAAGAAAATCGAAACGCTATGAAAACACACTGCTGCTTTTTGGGTAGTCCCTCAAAGCCACTCTTTTACAAAGTCGGAAGAGGGGAAATCAGTTATCAAACCTCCTCTCTCCAAGTTATCTTTTTAAAAAAATCTTTTTTCTTTGGAAACAAGATTTGTTAAAAAGTTTGCAGGAGAGCTGTATTCAGAGCTGAGAGAGAACTCAGTATTCAGCCTTTGCTTAGCAAACACAGACGTGTCTTATTCCAGTTTTCACATACACTGTCCACACAGGTAGATGCTTCGTAGTATTTTTCAAATAATCCTTTGTGATAATTCATGTGTATTAAATTGTAAAACGTAGCAATAACTTTTCTGATAATTGCCTTGAATGTAATAAAAATGTACTGTTATGCAAAGCTAGGAGTGAAAGATTTTATATTGACAAGAGACAAACCTGGAACTTCCAAACTCTGCAGTCGGCAGAAACCTTTGAAAGTCTTTTGATTTACAGCATAAATGCAACCTTCAAAATACATCTGCTCCCATATATACACAATGCATCAAAACATTTAAGACTGTGTTTCTGCATGCTTACAGTAAAAAGGGATAAAGACATTAAAACGATTGTGTTATATAGCTAAAACACACAATATTTTATATTACAGAATTGCTCTTTATATTGCGTTTACATGGGAGCAGTCTGAACAGCTGTGAACTGCACTACTGTCTCCTGCTAGTAGTGCTCTGCTGAAAATTGCAGCTGATTTGTGATTGATTTTGCACTCCTGCTTTCTGGACATCCTTTAGACTGCTGAGTCCACCTCTTGATGTGTGAGCTGAGTTACTGCATGCTTGTAATTACTTCAACAAATTCTTTTTGAAAAAAATGTGGTACCCAAGCACATAGACTCAAACTTTCCTGCTGCCTCTGTCTACTGAATCTAAAGATGTGTATTATTTTTCCCAATGATTTGAATACTCTTCTTAGCACTTATTATTACTTTGAATTCTTCTAAAAAAAAAAGAAAGTAGAATATAATCATTGCTCCTTTATAATTAAAAAAGTTCAGCAATAGTTGCAATTGCCATTTCTGGTAAGCCCCATAGATTAAACCAGAACTGTTTGTTGCTAAAAGTGCCAGGAGAGAAGTGCAGAGTCTGAAGAATGCTACCACGAGCCAGCTGAAACGAGGTCTTGAGCACACGAGCAACTGAATCAATGAAATTTAAGGTATTTCATTTTATTCCAGTTACATACTCTGTGGATTCTGGCAGGATAGAAAAGGCAGAGGTACACGTATCATCTAATTATGACAGTGAAATAATTCTTCTGAAATGCTACTCAAACCCCAAAATCAATCTAACACTTATTAAATTAGGATAATCAAATGCTTTTTATTATTATCTGGATGCAAATTGTATTTGAAACAATCAGCGAGGTAAAAGATTTGCTACTTTGGGAATAACAGGAACATCTATCTTGTTTGGGCTCCTCCTTACCTCTGAGGGGTTGATATGATTTCCCGGGTATTGGGAATATACTAACAGTAAATTCACCAAATCATGTGATGTAAGAGAAATAAAATTTGCAAGTGAGAAAAACAAAGTTAAATGTAACTTTCTGAGTCAATGAAAGTTGTGCGTTTAGCTACCGGATGGTTAACACTGTCTTTCTCAAACTCTATCTGCCATTGAAATGGGGATTTATTTTAGCTAATTTTCACAACCATGCAGAGGTATTTGGCCATACAGCTGTTGAAAACAATTAGGGAAACTGAAGAGCTAAATTCCCCAATGTAAAGCAATCAAAACCCATCTGAGAGGACATACACGTTCACTTGAAAAAATATCCCTTAGACTATAAATTAACTTGTGTTAACTTTAACTGCGTGGAAATAGCAATAATGTCTCAGAGAAGTTACTATGCTCTTAACATTAATAAGCTTCCAGGAGCAGGAATTTAACCCAACACTGAGATAAATGTTAGTTGAATAAAGAACAAAAATAAAAAAGCATTAATGAGAAGCCACTTAAAGTATCAATATGAGAAATTACTTTATCTTTGAATATTCCCAGAGGAGTAAGCTCATGTCCAGGGAAGCAGAGATGGTGGAGGGGCCGGGTGGGATGGAGAGCGAAAGCCTCCTGCACCACTCCCGTCTCTCCTCTCAGTGCACTGCCTACGCAGCATGTGTACAGTCCATCTTCTGACGGCAAATCAATGCAAATTACATGACGCTGCTGCCTGCATACATTTCAGGACTGACGGAACTTCACAGGCAGTTTACAGCAGCACCAGTTCTACCACCTGGGAGAGCTTGGCCCAGGAGCTGCCCAAGACCTACAGTGGTACTCTGGCCTCCACCGCACGACTCTTGCTGAGTTGTGGCAAAAGGATCTTTTCGTTTTAAAATACCTCTTTGGGTAGCGTCTGTGACAAAAAAAGCTTAGCACTAAGACCCTATCTTCATGCTCCCATTCTCCCAAAGATCTCCTGCGTCCCTAAAATGAATGATCCCTGCTGGAAACAACTTGCATTTCTTTGGGCTCAGTTTCACATTAGCTGCACTAAGTTCACCGTGAAATGCATTTTCTTGTCCAGAAACAGATCATTCACGACATTGTTATCGAAGTGTATCACTAGGCAATGCAAAACCATTCCCATTCGTTTTTCAGGTACTGCACCGAGTAAACTGGGAGGCTGGTTTAATGGCACAGCCTCTGTCCGGCGGTCGTGCAACTCCCTGCTCTGCCGGCAATACTCTCTTGCCTGCTCTGTTATTGCTGAAAACAACACCCAGTTCTTACAGAGTTATCTTTTGCAGTAATGGGTGAGATTTCTGTTTGCATTTGCAAAGGAGGCAGCGGGGCCACGGCCCCAAGAACACTCAGCTGCAGACCGCCAGCCCCAGCCCACCCTCGGCCCGGGCAGGGTGCAGGGGCGGCCAGCTCGGTGCCGTACGCCCGCAGAGCAGCCTGCCCTTCCCCAGGTCCGGAGAGGCCTCTGAGGTTGCGGACCGTGCCCTCCCTGCCTCTGCAGCTTTCCTCTGTGCCAACAGCTGGTGGCAATGACGGCTCTCTTTTTAATCCTCTTCTTCAGAAAAGAATCTGAACGAAGTCCAAAAGGCCTTTGCCACTAAGATTCTCTGAGATTACAGATCTTGAAGAAAGTGTCGAACGCCCAACCTTACGTTCTTGGAAAGAATGTGCTATTACAGCTCTGTCCCTGGAGACAGGACTACTAGATTGCAGCGATCAGCTGCCTCCCAGCATCTTTTTCTCCTGGAACATATACTTCTGACGGCATTTGAAAGAAATCCCTCTTGGCATTTGTTACATGTTTAGCAGCAATAAAATTCAATCTGTTTATTAGATGCGCAGCATAACCTAACTCAGCTACTTAGACACTGTGCTCAACCTCTGAGGTTTAAATCTGACTTTCCTAATTTTGGCTAAATATCCTAAACATTGTTTTCTTCTGAAACCAAGCAGTTTGTTCAGTTAGCTGTTACTTTGTACGTGATGATTTAATTATAAAATTTTCATCAGTACCCATCGAACAGCAGAACCTTAATTACTACTTGCTCACCTACACAGATCCAAAGAGAAAGAATAAGGGATAATAGTTTCTCACACTCCTACATTTTTTCCCCACAGAATCTTCCTACACCCCATTGTTTCAAGCTGAGAGACTTTCATTAGACACTTCGTGGTGCTCTGTCCTAAACAGTTTTGCAAATATAACAATCCCCCATTTTGTAACTATTTTTCTTTTCCAATACTGGTGCTAAATGGACCTTTTTCTAAAAAAATTTTTCTGTTATTACTGTTAATTTCTCCCCCCCACCCCAGGTGTATCTCTTTCTAAGAATTAAAAAATCAGGATCCGACTCCTTTTCCACCACACATATTCACCGGCATGGTGATTGGCTTCTAGTTTTCTCTAGCTGATCCCTTCTGGTCAGGTTCCACATCTTTTTGGATTCTCTTGTTTCATTTTCCTGACTATGATCTCCAAGTCTGAGTTCAGCCAAGCATCTACGTATCGATTCACAATCTATTTCTCCTGAGTTGTTTGGCACCTGCATGCATCAGGAAGCCAAAGCCGTGTAGGGCCTCTGCAGGCAAAGGTGAAGCTTTCAGGTAAAGCCTTCCCCTGGCCCCTTTTTAGGCTCTCAGTTTAAATTCATTGCTGACATTGATAGTAACTTTCAAATGCATTTGGGACTTTGACTAGATCTGGATAAACCCTACACCACTAGAAGATCTGGAACTTTGAAGCAGACTGCTAGACCAATCTCCTCCCTGCTCCTGTCCATCTTCCTAGTCGTTTAGCATCACTACTTGATGTCAAGTAGGGTCCTGGGGGAGTTTTCAAAGACAATGATTTGCTTTTCCATAATTACAGGAACCAGAACACTCCAACTGTTCCTATGGAAATCTTTAGTATGTATGTTGTCTCGTCTCGTAATGTGTAAACCTCTTGAGATTTATTCAGACATTCTTCTATTACTTACCTTCCATTATTTTTTCTGCTTTGGCCAAGCAGCAATACCAGCCTGAAAAATTCCTTGTTGGAAACCCTCCCAGCACTAACCCGTTTTTTACTCCAGCTGACTAAGCAGAGGACTGTATGTATTGTTTCTGTTAAGCAAAGCCTTTGATGAAGCGCATAGGATCTCTGATGGGAATCTATTTCTGTAGAGAAATGTGAAATCCCCTGTTCCCTTGAATTCAGGAGGAATGAAGTAAGAGGCAGCTTCTCTCCTTATAGCTAAGCTTGCTTTTATCTAACTTTCAGACCAAGAACCTTCTATTTCTTTTCATTTCAAAAGCAAAATAGCCCGTTAACCCCATCTGCTGCTGTGTGCCTTGCAACTGCCTTTGTTTTCAGTGGTAACATTTGCCTCTGTGCTGATGGTGTTACTGTTTCTGCTACCTCCATATTTAATGGTTTCTTACAGCTGTAAGAAATGAAACATGGGAGCAGTAACATGAAGTAGCAAAAATTTAAGCCAACACCTAACAAAATTCTTTGGTGCTGTTTGACTCACTTCCAGAACTGGACGTTGCAGGGTTCCAAATAACTGGAGTCTGTCAGCTTTATTCTTCTTAACCGTTCCAGGGAGCTTGCTTACTGACACAGCCTGCTGGGGACGGACAAGAGCGTGCACTGCCAGACCACAGCCGCTGCAAAGTGCTCTGCGCAGTGGAGTATTTCCATGTTACCTCACTCAGAACAACCGGCAAGCCTCAGAAACACTCCCATGCAGTATTTTGTTCCACCAACTAGCACTGCCAAAAAGAGTAAATTCGGGAGTTTGACCTTTAAATTAATGGTGAGTTTTGTACAAATCAATGGCATGACATGTCTCAAGATCAAGACTTAGCCTCTGAAGAGTGTGAACCTTTGGCTTCCAAAAAGTAGACTTACAACAGCACGTATCATCTATGTAATATATGATGCACAGCCAATACACTGTTCAATAGTATTTTTGCACTTGACTTTTATTAAGCTTATCCTCAGAAATGAAAATCGGAGCTGACTTTTAAAACATGAAGTGTTGGGCGATTCTGAAATCAAACCACAAATCTACCTAAAATCTACATGCTTTTAGCCAGACGCTACCTACTTTTAATCACAAAATGAGAAATATAGAGAAGTACAGAATGTTTTTTTCTTCCTATCATGCATAATAGCAAAAATAATTAGTCCCTTAAATAAAGAGGGAATTTGAGACCTGGAACAGGAAAGTGACTTGCATGAGGCACGAGTGTGTTCCGGGCTGCCAGCTCCTCAGGCTTGTGCTCTTGCTAAATCTAAGCGCAATTGTGAGATGGATGTGCACCCTCCACCAGAATGTTCGGCAAAGTGGGAGAGATGTTAATATTCTTCCACTGTTTGCCCTCTATGGGAAACGAACACCCTTTTTCTAAGTTAACCTTACATTTTAAGGCAGCAAATGTGACAGGAAAATAATTTCTAGTTCACTGTATCTGGTTTTCTGACCTGAACAAGTTTTCCAAATGGGAAGTGAAATTCACTGTGCTAATAACTGGAACATGCTGTACAGTGTTACGGTGAGACTAAAACTTGGCTGATGAGGTGATGCCTTGCTGATGCAACACGTGGATGATTTCCTTACTGTATTTTTTCCCCTCTGTTTGTCCAGCCTCCCTGACTCGTCTCTTTTTCATCCTCCAGCCATATCTCATTCATTTCTCATCAATGTACTACTCCCTGTCCGGTTCCACATCATTTGCTCCTTTATTCACTTTTGCAGTGCAATATGAGTCCAGCAGCCTGTAAGTTCAAATAATCCTTTGTAGCTAGTTATGTTCAAATAGCTCAGAGAACCGTGAGGCGGGACTGCTGAATTGTCCCCTCTCCCATCACGGCTGCCACGCAGCCTCCAGGCCGTTGGCTGCGGCAGCACCTCGACTCTGAAGACCCCAAGACGTGCTGTGGGGCTGCGGCAGGTGCCCCAGGAGGCACAGTGCTGAACAACAGGCTTACGCTTCTTGAACAAGACACAAACCATTGTGGAGTTCACCTATTTCCAGGAGGACTTATTCACACATTAAAATAAATGCTTTTCGGATAAAATGAATGAAGGATATCTCCGTAAAATACTGTGCAAGGCGTGGACCCAAGGTTTACTACATTCTCCCTGATGAACGGCAAGATGGACTGACAGATCAGCATGTGTATGACACATATACCACACCCAGTCAAAAGACTGGCGACACATAAAAACCAGTTGTGGGGTAAAAGAGTCAATGTGGAGAGCAGGAAACAGGGTGGCATGTTCTACTTACTGCCTACTACTACTTCACCACCCCTGGTAAGGTAGCTTTGCGTCCTCTTTGGTGTGGTTTCTGATGGTGTAGAATGAAGGGTTTGTGCATTACAGCAATATTCAGAATTCCCTCCAGGACATCGCCTCCACTGAACGGGTCCAAAGCTCAGCTGCTGATCAACAACAAATTGCAATGCAGCCCTCGACCAACTAGAGCGACACGGCTGATCAGAGAGAGAGGAGGATTTGGAGAAACAGCAACTTCACACCACTGGCTGGGGATCCAGAGGGATTCAACCCAGCAATGAATGCCGATCCCCAGCTCATTTGACACCACCGGGTGTTACAGAGCACCACTGAGAGAGGACAGAAAGCTCTGCCAGAAATGCAGCTTCCGAGGTCCTCCTGCTCGTATGGATCAATGATCCATCTGGAGGGGACGGGGGCCCAACTGGGCAGACAACCAGAAAGCATACTCTACAGAGTTTCTGAAACGCAGACGAAAATTTTTTCCTTGAAGCAAACCAGGATTCAAACATGCTGAGGAACACAGAGAGCTCTGAAGTTTGCAGAAAGAGGGAAAAATGCAAGCTCAAAAGTGCTAACACAATATAATTTTAAAGCTAACAGCTGTGGGCTAGTTAGTGAAGTGCTCTTCTTTTCGCTGTATCTTTAAGTGCTGTTAAATTCATTTGTCACTTGATCGAAAGCCAACAGGCTACAAATCTCCCAAGCCCCTCTTGCGCTGAATAGTGACAGGAGTATTCTGTTCCGCCATAAGAAAACATTTGTGTGCGTCTCTGTCCAGAGTCATACATGCTACTTTAACTCATCTGCCTCCCCATTCTCTCCAGCCCAGGAGGACAAATTGCTCACTGTGGCTCCCTTTCAGAGGCAGCACAGCGCGCAAAGAATCATGACTGAGCAGAAACACAAGAAACAGGCACATAAAAATTCATCACTTTGGCCTCCTGACCTCTTGCCACTGGGTTTGGCAAACCCCGTCTCAAAAAGTAGCACCAAGGGAGAGCTAAGCAGACCGGCTGAGTGAAATTACTGACAAAAAATATCTTGGACACAGGAAAACCCCACCAGATGCTTCATTGTCTTTGCAGAGAAGTGGTGCTGAAAAAGGGGGTGATCTACCACATGGCATATTGGGTGGAATAAGTAGTGCCATTGTTTCAGAGCAGCTCTGTCACTTTACTGACTGCAATACAAAGAGGTGTAAAGCAAGATTTAATCCTGACTTTTTAGTCAGCAGATTAAAACCAATCATGCCAGATGTCCACAAGACTGTTTAACATACAGAAAGCTTTTTCATACTCCACAAAAAAGTGAAAGCTGTAATAACTTCTTCTTTATTTCCTCTAGAGAGGCCTTTTTCACTCACTTTTAGTCAGGAAAAAAGGGAGATGTTGTAATGGATTTTAAGATGTGCTATTAATTTTTACTCTGGCCTTTGCTCTTTTCCCTTTTGAGACAAAGCTAAACAAAGTAGATTCTTTTACCCATCCAAAATCGGACAGGTATGCCAAAGAAAACTGCTGGCATAAAAAAGTTGTGATTTCAAAAAGAACTTATACCCTAGGACCAGAATTGGACATGATCAGCAGTATTCACAACAGAAGTTAAAATTCCTCTCCATAATACCTGATGTGATGCAAGATATGAAAGTATGGTTGTCAGCGTGCTGATAAATAAACAAATGTTTGATTGTTTTCCCCCCAGGACCGGAATTCTGCTTGTGTGACTTTTCGCATAGGTGCCTCCTGACACGTGCTGGCATATACCCAGCCTGAGGACGTGCACGCCCTGCTGCCTACCTTCAGTAAGAGCACACCGGCACACACCAAATCTGGGGCTGGGGCTATCTTCCATAACCCTTAGGGCAACCCTTGTCGTATGCAATAGAAACCGTAGAGGGACCATGAGAGCGGTGCGGCTCCCAGTCCGGCAGTCCTGAGGGGAAGGTCCACGCGGTACCACAGGACACGCGCTGGCAGGGCACCTCGCCTCCGCGGCTGCTCCTGCTGTGGGACCCAGAAACCTGACCGGGGTCACCGGAAGCCACGACAGGCTCTGAAAGATGAGTGCTAAGAAGCGATGTTCTTATTTGCAAATACTCACTCGGTGCTCTTATTTAAACTCACCCACAGAACTGTTAAACACTTTGCAGTGTTTGCTTTCTTCTTTTTCTATTTATAAACAAATTAATCTCTAAAAATATTATCGCAAAGGATACAAATTCAATAATTACTGTACTTTTAAAATATGTTTAAAATATGTTTAGTATTTTTTTCTGCTATATTACAGAAGTGCAAAAAAATCCACATATTAGTGTACCCCCCTGAATTTCCATAGCCAAAAGCCTTGCTAAGTTCAACAAAACCCAGCATGCGTATTTAGTTTCTCATATTAAATTGCAAATCGTTTACACATTTAAGAAAAAAACCCTGACTTAATCTTTGGAAAAAAGCTATAGAAAAAAATACATTCCCTTAAAATTCCGATGTTAGACTGTTTTGTATCACACACACCATTTACTAACTTGGAAGCTATAAGGCAGCGAGGTAATGCCTTGCTGGGCATCCCTTACCTATCAGTTGCCTATGGAAAAAAATACAACTTACACATCTCATGTGTTATCTTGTCACACACTTTAAAAGTAACCATCTTATTGAATCACTGACCTAAACCAGAGCTATTAAAACAATTGTCTTCATTTTATATCTAGTCAAGACCTAAATGAAAACAGTTAAGATCAGGTGATACACAAACTAGCAAGACATTGCTTTGGTTATACTGATACTATGTTAAGGATGGACAGAACTTTTTACTGGCTTTTTAGTACTTTCAGAGAAACAGACATAACCTCTTCCTGTCGTGTTAATGCAGATGCGAGAGGATGCTCTATTAAACTATCTAAACCAGTTGTATGTGTAACTGCAGATGTTCTTCCCTCCTGCCACCAACTGAATTATTTTGCATCCTTTAAAACTAGGGTGCCACTTCTGGAATTCATATGAGACAAAAGGGTAAGTATGTTTTGGTTAATCATGGTTTACAGCACTATAAAGCACAGCCACAGTTACAAGCCTAGTATCATGCTCTCTTCCTGGAAAAGGTATTTCATTAAGTGAATTAAGCTGCACTATTTGTCCTTCTATCATTACCATCCTTACCGTATTCTTTGCAGGTCTCGTATCATATTGGTAATTTTGGACAGGTAGACACTTTCACTAATATTTCTCTTTTCCCCAGTGTATTACGATGGCTGAAAGGTGTACACACTTCCTTTAAATCTTCTGGCATCTCATTCTCGTACTGAAGAGAAACAGGCAGGCACCATAACGAAGATGATGGTATTTTCTTTCTAACAAAGTTCAACTGGAGACTGTCAAGCTACCCAAGACGAGTAAGTCAACTAAGTGTAAATCTGACTAAGAGATTTCTGCCAGTTAAACACTTATTTCACCACTGCTTATTCAGCTTTGGAATTCGCCCAATTTTAAAATTGTAATTCTACTCTCTACTTCTGAATTTCTCCAAGCAAGTCTTGTGGGTGGCCCTCAAGATACATTTTACCAATTTTTCATGCCCATCCCTCGAAATGTGACCCTGCTCCTGTGCTTTTATCTCTCTGACAACTTCACACAGGAAAACATGCAGCCCCTCTGATAGCATGAAATCGGAAACAATAGCCTCTGGAAACAAAAGGGAGGCAGGATACAGTCCAGGTCCTGGCTGATTTTAGGCACAGACAGATGTTCATAGGACCCAATACCCTGAGCAAGCTGAAAGGAAAAGCTTGTAAAAGAAATGGACCTTAAAAACAATGTATTGAAGAGCTTTAAATAAAGGCAAAGGGAAAGCAATATGGCTTTCAATGATAAATCTCAGCAGAGAAAACCAAAGTGGTACCATGAATTTCAATGATGCATTTTTCTTTTTCAATGAACTCTACAGCTCATTTTGAAATCTACAAATTGCTCAAATCTCAACTTAGTTTACAAGTCTCCCATATCCATTAAAAGGTTACAATACACGCATTTCTCGTTTCTTATAACTAATCACCATAGCTGGGAACACCCAGTGAAGTCCTGAAATATAGGCTAATGCTATTATTTTAAAAGCTGCTTATAGCTCAACAAAGAGGAATATGCTGAAAGAATCCTGACTGGAAAAAATCTTAGACTAGCTGTTGGAACAAATTATGTTCAATCTCCTCTTTTCATGTGCACTACTTCAGACTCAAAAAGTCCCACGTAAAGAATCCATGAAGCGCTGTCCTGAATTGGACCCGGGTTCTGTTTCACAAAAGCCAATATGCACCATTTACAAATGAAACAAAGTGTAGAATCACTTCTCTGGCTGAAGTTTCTGCTTTTGTGATTAAAACTCTCTTCCTCTTTCTTGAAGAGCCTGCCATCCAAAAGGCCCTGTGCCATGCTCCAATGCACAAAATACATGTATTCATTACAGGAGAAAAAAAAAACCCTGAAAAATTTGGCACAAAAGCGGGTGCATAGCTTAAGTCCTGTTAGGCTAGCCCTCACTTGAACGCTGCAGATTTGCACAGATTTTACCTATTGATTGTCTCTATCAGGAATATAGTGGATAACTAAAAGAAATGTTTCATCAGCTGTTTATGGTCAGGTGCAGATTTAACTTGTTAATTATTAGCATCAATGAGATGCATATGGTAAAGAAATAAAGAAGTGGTATCTTCCTTCACCAGCACGAAACTCTGTAGAAATAATTTTAATGAAAAGAAGATCTGAGACAAAAGGTATCTAAGTCTGCTTAGGAAGCTTTGAGAAATTACTAGTCAAAACTCAAGCCAAAAGCGACCATGCATTTGTCTAGTCTGACCATACATACCACAGACCACTACGTTGCACCAATTTCCTCCTGAACGGAAGCACATGGCATCTCTTTTACTAAAACAAATCTTCAGAAAGACATTAGCTCTTGATGAGCCACAGGGCATTCACGAATTCCTCGGGCAGTCATTCCAAGAAAAGAACCTCTTATTAATCACTCTTGTGGTTAATTTCTCATGCATGATTTTTCATTTGAAATTGTCCATTAGCAGCTTCTAAATACCATTTAGACATGAAAGGAAGGGGAACATTGCTGTAAACAGCAGAATGTGGAAACCGCGGTCTTCTAACTACAAACTCCTGGGAAACCCTCTCTGAACTACTAGCCAGGGCTGTTCAAGTTAAATTTAATGGAGTTCTAAGGAAGCCTGGTTCAGCAAACCTGATACTACCTGTGAAAGTAATTCCTCTTTGGCATCCCAATCTGGCCTAGGGTCTCGGTAAAAAGACAGAGACCTTACTCTCCTCTCCTGCCAAATGATGCTTTTTCAAGAATATGGAGCGAAGATGTTTGATGGATTTCAACATACCAGCTCTGCAGCCACATGTAAAATCAACTTTGCAATAAAAAAAAAAATATACCTAAAGATGCATTAACTATATATGCCATGGCATTGCCATGGGAGCTGAGGTTGAGCTGTTTGCCTTCAATGTCTCCTACTGTTCTGACTACTAACGACTCCTCAGTGCTCCTACACGTGCAAACATAGCCAAATGCAAAGTTACGCAATGGTATGTTTTCAACGAACTCATTTTGCCATATGATCACTTAATTACCATTTTCATCCAGGTTGTTAATCTCAGGACAAACTGCCTTGTTCAAGCATATTTTGTGATTGCATTACATCTTTCCATTTTTTTCTCACTAGCAACTTTTCCATTAGTTTGCCCGAAATGAATATCAAGCTAACAAGCTTTCAGGTTATGAGAACCTTGCTTGGTGTTTCCCTCCTTTCTTCCCCCTTAACCACAGACACAAACCTATCCCTCTTTTAGCCTTCTGCAACGTCCCAGGTACTCCAATTTGTTCTAAATCAACATTAAAGACTGTTGGCTCCAGATGGACAATTAAAACTGGCCAGTCCTACTAGTTAAAATCCTCCTCTGTTACTAATAGACTATTGTATGCTTCATAATCTTCATGTGATGAGCATTTTCTGTTTCTTTTAGCATGTAGAGCAGAAATACATACAGAAGACCCCTGCTATTTCTGAAATACCATTCTCAGTTTTATTAAGTGTATGAAATAAAAGATGTAAATCTTTTTCTCCTACCTTCTAAATGGAAACCTGGTCAGATACAGTAAAATATTGATCCTGCTCTAAACGTCTAAAAGTAATGAACATAGCAAACGACCCTCCCGACTAAAGGAAAGAAAAAGAAATGACAGAATACTGAAGGAACAACAAAACTGGTGGAGTAATGATCCAGGAGAAATCCAGCACCCCACTAATCAAAACCGCCCTGTTCTGCAGAATGCCCATCTCCTCTCTACAACCTGTTCAAGCACCTCTCTGCCTAAATCCCACAAAAGCCTCGCTTCAGCCAACACGCTGTGAGCACGCTTGTGTGCACAGTGCTGCAGTCACAGGCACAGGTGAAAGTGGACAAAGAGCAGAAGACAAGAGTGCCACCCAACTTCCACTGACTGATTGAACAGTCGAGACATATCACCCAGGCAGAGGTGGCTCAAAGCTTTCCTAATTTTTTAAATTATACAGAACTATGTCATGTTAAAAAGATTTTCAGTACATTCAAGGAAAACATTAACTCTGAATTTTCTACTATCAGATGTGAACAGAGCTCTCAAACATTTCACTTGGGTCCAATACTAACATCCTCATGAAATTCAGCACTTGATAAAACTGCAAAAATGAAAGACAGAAATGAAAAATAAATCTTGCCGGTTTATTCGAGGACATTTACAAGTGGGGTAAAACTTGAAAGACTTATACTTGATAAGCCTTCAACACCTACTGAAAAGAAATTCTCGTATCTACATAGTGGATACTCACTACTCATGATCTAGACTTTTGGACTGTCTTCAGATATTTCAGAGTGAGAAAATCAAAACAGACTAGGGTTTTGAATGGCCTTTAAAAATATTTTTTCTGGATGAATGTTAATAACGTAGTATTACTTGTATGTTGCAGTACTGAACTACCCATAACAATTTGATTTCAGAACCGTATCAACTAAGCAACCAGTATGATTTGCACTAACAGTAACATGTTTTACTCCATAAAAGATATCCTTTAACTTCTTGGAACTATAGTCAATGTGCAGGAAATTCAGCTGCCAGTATTAAAGGATTTTAAAATTACCATTACAAAACCACAATAAATTAGCACACAGAGCTGCTCAGTTTAAATACTGTAACATTACAGGCTTTGATGTAAGTTTTATTTAGTTCTAGGGAAATTATCAAAGGCAGGAACAATGTTAATGGTAACAGCCTACATATGCTCTTCTATACCTTCCCAGTGCACACTCATGGCTGAAAAAAATCCGTGCCAGTTATTGGCAAAAAAATCAAGTGAAACAGCCAACTGTATAGAAATCATTGGCAAAAATAGCCTTTCATTTCAATGGTCACAGGTTTTTAACCAGAAATTCTGACAGCAAGGGGTCAACGCAAGCTATTTGCTAAAGCACATACAATATGCAATATCAGGCAACTGTTTGAGACTTCTGTAGAGCCTAACTACAACAGAATTACAGCCTTAATTTTGTCTATGCCTGGTTTTATTGTTTGTCATTGTTTCTTAGAGTTATTCTGCTGTCAATATTTGAAGAACAGAATCCTGTCTTGATATTGATTTCCTAAAGACTTTGAATCACTGTCTTCATAATGCATATATTTTAAGGCAAGTGCATGCAAAAGGTGGAGGTGAAGCTGCTTATTGAATTAAATCAATACAAGACACCAGACTGGCAATTACCATCTAATATTCATTTTACATAATGTAAAATACCCGGTAGACAGAAGAAAAACAAATTTCTGTCCCATTTTGGCAATCTCTAATTTAAATCTCCTGTATACTCTGGACCTTTTGCTTGTTTAAGTTCAGTTGCTGTCTCTCAAGCATTTAGCACATAACTTGACTTTACTACAAAGCTGGTCATGACTGGGTTGCATAGTGCCACCTTCTGTGATACCTCTATGGGTCACACTGAAGGGCAGAGAAAGCAAGCAGTGGCAGCTAGACTGGAGATGTTTTCTCCAAGGAGAGCTTGGGGCCTGTGCTACAGGGAATTCATGACTCAAAAAACCCCAAACGACAGCAAGGGGAAATACGGGATCCATACGAAAGTCCAACCCAGGTTAGGTCTGTGCTTCTGCAAGCTTAATGACAGTACCACAGTTACACTGTGTTCAGCTGAAAACATGTAAGAATTAAAACTGGTTTAATTTTCAGGGAAGCTTTAGAGTTATAGGAATAAAAGTAATCTAGAGATAGCATTGTAGAAACACGAAGTGATTTCCATACAGAGTTCATCTAGTATATGCGTTTCTTTACTGTCTCTATGGAAGCAAGGGGATCTGAGTGCCACACAAAAGGCTTGCTGGAAGACAGCAGGGAGAGGAGTTTAACCTCACTAGCAGCAATGGTACTGTAATCCATTCTGGACTTTCTGAGGTTGGAGAGTAAACTAACGACCTTTTACTGTCTGAGGGCTATTCGCTGGTATCACCCCAGAGTACCTGGGTTGGGTAAAAGAGGGCTTGACAGCAGATGACGGAAATCTTCCTACAGCCACTTAGCAGCCCTCCCGCTCTTAACCGTGTGGGCAGGACTGAGCTCCGTGGCCTCAGTTTGTGTTCATGACCAAGGTCTGCGTGGCAAATGCTGAGAAGCTATGCTGCATTAAGAGCTCTGGAAGACATTTTTCCTCCAGGAAGCTGATTTTCCCCCTTTTCTGGCAGGAAAGCAGGAGAGGCTGAGCACATCGTTCTGCGCCACCGAGGTGTGCCAGCCTGCGCAGTCCTCTGTGCCCACGGGCAGCCCGCGGGGACAGGGGAGCACCAGCTCCGTGACGGCACACCCCAGGAGGGCGAACCTCCATACCCGGAGGCATTATGTGCATCTTGAATAAACCCTGGCCCATTCTACAGATTTTTTTCCACTCTGGAGGAACAGTTTCCAAGGCGCACAAAAGGGCTGACCCTTCATTTACTTTTTGTATCTATTCTATGGGACTCCAGAGTGCCCTAACGGAGGCTGAACTCAGAATTTGCTCCTACCAGGATGCCGTTTCATGTATAAAATGTTTTTTTCAACCTCCATTAGAAAGTGCTATTTAACTGTCAGCTTTTATTTATCCCAATGAAACGGCAAGTTACAAAAGTGTTTGGAAAGTCAACCACAAAAAAGTGGTCCTCTAACTACTCAATGGTATGTAAAAAAAAAAAAGGAAACAACAAAAGCCAGTATAATCCAGATGAAAGATCCTAATGACTTTGAAGAAATGTCCACGTGGGTAATATACCTTGTTCTTCCAGAGGAAGACACCATTAAAGGAATATGATAATATTCAAGGATTTTATTGGCATACTCTTCACTCATTAAAGGAGAAAAAAAAATCTATTCTGTGATTGTTGAGAATAACATCAGACTGTATAGGTCAAAAATTGACTGACATCACTCTGGACAAGCATTATTGAGACACACAAAGAAGCTGTTGTGCCTTTAAGCTTATGGTACATTGCAATGCAGTAAATGAAAAGCCACTATTATGAGGGGATGTTTATGTCAGTATCTGAAACAAATCTTCTTTTTACTAGGATAATACTGTCTTAAATTGTTAACTGTTGATCAGATAAACAACATGTGATAAAGATCCTATAATCTCTTTTCATAAAATTTGTTTTAACCCTTTAATGGCTTTACATATTAAATTATTACACAATATTGAGCCTTGTGAACAGCTATAAATAGCTGCAATAGCTGTAAATAACATCCTAACAGAGTTCTTGTGTAAGCAGTAATGCAAAAATTCAGGGTTAGATTTTCAATAACATAGAGATTGGATGCTAGAATTTTCACAAGAGATAATGTATCAGTCACTACCAGGAACTCGTATCCTGCCCCCTTCCCACTCTTCACTATGAAAGCCTTCTGGGCTTTCTGTAAGAAGAAACATATTTGATCTCCATGGTCGGACTGTAGATTAAAAAGATGTTTTACGCAGTACAGGATACAGAGAACCTCTATGGCAATGTATTACCAAGATAAAGGTGATGCTGTTTCAAAGACGCAGCAGCCCAAGCTGTAGTCCTAGTGGTCCTTCAGTCCTTAGGCAGGATTAGCGAGAAGCAGGAGAACGGTCCCAACATCATCACTTCATCCCCTTGACCTTTTCAGCAGATAGCTGAAACAAATGGCCTTGGGTACGGGGAACATCTAAAGTAACACTACCCAACTCCTCTCCTATGCCTCAGAGACGTAAAGCTTAAAATAAAGCAATTTACTGCATGCTGATTACCTGAATCTAGTGACAAGATGACATGGGGCACGTTTATGAAGTCAGTAGAGATGGGCGAGGAGTCCGTCCTTCAAACCCCATCTTTCGGTGGGGCTTAAGAGGCACAATCCCTGCGGTGCTCTCCAGATCTGGATTTGCCCCTCGGACAGACGTGATGGCTATTAGTCGGGACAAAACTACGTCTCGGCTGACTAACGTAGTTTCTGTGACAACCCACGTTCTTTCCGTGACACAGACGTTTGAGCAGACCGAACGCGGACGGGCCCGGCCCCACCGGGGGGGCGCAGGCCTGGCGCTTGTCAGGGGCGGGCGGGCGCTGGCGCTGCTGGAGGCTCTCCCTGCTCAGGTTCCTCCGTCTTTCCACAACTTATCTCCAGGCCTGCCGCTGTCATTACCCACACCACAGAAGCGGGGACGGCCCACCATCGCACCAAACTCCTAAGGTACAGGAACACGACGAACATCAGGCCCTGGAGCCTCAGCCCACCGCCACGAGTGCGCGGTGACATTTCTCTGCAGCGACATGGCTGCCGCTCGCCTCTCCCAAGCCCTGGGAGAAAGGAGGAGCCGCTCGGGCGGCCGTCTGCAGGCTAAGGGCGAGAGCGTGGCCACGCTCTGACGACAGCTCTCACCCGAGCAGGCGCTCGTGTCCCCAGCGGCACTTCCCAGCACGCCTGGCCCCGACCGGCATTTCTCAAAGCGCTATTTCCCTCCTCGCTTTTCACAGCTCGTCGTCTGGCTGCACCAGCTGGAAAGTGTATTTTAAATAATTTATTATTCACTGTTCAGATGAATTCCTAAATCCTACCCTCCATCTAAGAAAACCCCTGATTACGAAGTATCTATACTAGGTTAAAATTTTCCATAAAGATCAGAACAAGTGTAACTGAAAGGGGCATGGGGTGGGTACGACTGCTTCAGAACCTCCCGGGGCTCTTCACGAGGGGACGGAGCACTTTTACCTGACCTTGAAACACCCGTGTCAGAAAGAATGGGATTTCAAAGTGTTAGCCCCTCTTTTCAATTTTTGGTTCACTCACAGGAGGAAAAGAAAATCTTGAAAGGTTTCAACTTAAAAAACCCTGCATTATTGTGTAAGTGGCCAGGAAGCTTTCCATACTTTTCAAAAAACTGTCTTTTTTTTTTTTTTTTTTTTTTTTGAGAAGGAGCAATTAAAAACTGTAACAACTATTATAGCTGACTTGAGATTCCTGGATTGTCATTTTGCATATTTTGCTTTGAAATGTCAAATTCTCGTCTCAACTTGGGACCGGGAAAAATGACACATTATGGCAAATTATACATTATGATACATCTATTCTGAGAAAGGTAAAACTGCTGTCTGAATTATCAATATTAATAAAGGTATATTTCTGGATACATCATGTGGATTGGAAAATCAACGTCTCCTTTAGCAATGCACGAAATCATAAAATATAGTGAGACCTGCATCCAATCCAAATCTTTTAGAAATTATGTTCTCCACTACCACTGTGTGAGTCTTCCTCAGAAAGACTGATGAACAGAAACTGCTTGCCTATTTATTACCTCTTTGCTACAGAAATAACACAGAAGTACCATGAGGGAGATGAAAGAGTAACAAGCTGCAGGTGCTTACTCCAAGTTGCTGGGTAGTTAAGGGTGTGTTTTCTGAACCCTCTAAGATTAATACTGATGTCTATGCTAATTTGAAGTAAAATGGAGACTTTCAAACCAGATCCATTTGCTTGTAAGGTGATCTTAATGCAGAGAGGCCCAAAGAAGCCGAAAGAAAGAGAAACAAACTAAAAACCCCAAAAAATCTAAGTCTGCCAAACAGCTTTACATATATGCGTACACCATAAGGTTATAATCCAACCTAAAATGTACTGAACACCTTTATCTCAATGACTTCATGGCAGACATCCCATTAAGAACCAAACTCAGGAAAACCTATATTCTTCTTGCAAGGGGCAATTCAATAACTTGCTAATGAGTAAGTATTCAACTGTGGAACTATGTAATAATGTTTTTTATTTCTGTAATTTTTATCATGTCTGAGTGGGAGGGAATCAAATAGAAATAATCTGAAATTGTATTTACTGAGTGGTAATTACATATTCAGAAACAGGAATGTGTTAAATAAAAGGGAAGAAACGGCACGGGCAGGGAAATGAGGGCTTCAAAGTACATTGAAGTTAGTGGGAGTTTGCTGTGTTAATGGAATTTGGTTCAATTACTAAATACAGTTGAAAAATTAGTCTGGAAAGAGACTTTGTTCTGGTATGTGTTTTTTTTTTTAAAAACCCAAATTGGAGGATTTCTTTGACTAAAGACCGCACATTTTATTTACTCTTTGTTGAGCCATTGGGTTTATTTCCATTAAACATTATTAGTATCTTGTTTTCTTTAAGGCAACTTCACCCAGATATTGAAAAGCAAGAATGAATAAAGTTTATAACAGGTCAAAAAGTTGTAACTCTTGAGACACTCTATCCCTGAGTGTTACTGCAGGTAACAGTAGCATCTTTTTGTCATATACTATACTATCAAGACATGAAGGGGTCCTGGAGCCATTAGTCACTGATAAAGCAGTAGTGCCGAAACTACTTACCAGTGGAGTCAATAAATACCTTTTTTTACCCTAAAACTCTGAAGGAAAGCTCTTCCTCTCCACTAGAAAAGCAGGACATTGAGTATGAGTTTCTAGTGGAGCTGAACAAAGCAGAGCAGCTTTCCAGCCGCTGCAAGGCCATAAAGCAGCATTGCGGTGTGACGATGAATGCGGAGCGATGCTGTGTCTTGCAGCTCACACACAATCCAGTCTGTCCTGGGGGAAGATGCTGCATTAACTGTGCCTCTATGAGAGGAGATGCAGTAGCCGTCTTTTACTCAGAAAGTTCTTCTACCATTGTTACATATAAAAACCCAAGCCATATGAATTGGAAGATTTTTATCTGTCACTACACAAGAGTTTAGATAAGGTGGCCTTAACTATAAGGGAAACAGAAGTGACTCAGATTTCCATTACATGCCAAACGATTTAATGCAACAGCAAACTAGTGTCTCTACACAAAGGTGTTTGCTGCCTGACTCTCATAAATGGCCTAGCACAAATAAGCTTTACGTATTTGCGGCATTGCCATTTGTCCATTCTCCGTAAGTACTACTCTGTTTGCCACTAGTCAGTGGTAAGGAGGTGCCATTGTACACTTTATAGTAATGATAGGGCTTTTCTTCTGCCAACACTAAATGTGTGTCCAAATCTAAATAAAAATAAGGTTTCTCTTTTTTCACAAAATATCGACCTTGGTTCCTTAGTGTACTTTTCTCCCACTTCTGAGAATGACTATTTTCAGGTAAAAATCTGTTAAACACATTTTTAAAATGTTTTAACATAGCTGCACACATACCCAGAGATTTTGTGTATTCAGTTCATCAGCTCTTACTGTATTTCTGACTCCAACTCAAGAATAAAACTTGCCATTGCAACAGGAGTTCCTGTGTACAGCACAGAGGCAGATATGATCCTGTTCCTTGACTTTCAGATGGATACCAAATTCTTTCTTCTCAATTTTGTTTCTGATAAGCCAGCAAAATATCATGCTACGTTACACAGCGTGTTTTTGAAAATCACCTTCCAGGCTTCCATTTATGACAATGAAAATACGTATACATATGCTTTTGATACACTGCTGCAAATATACAGAGTGCAAGATTTTTTTTTCCCTCTTCTTTTATTTTATACCATCAACGGGTGCCTTTCAAATACTAGTGCATAATTCGTCCGTAGATGTTAATGTTTTGTATCATGGTAACAACCAGGAATAAACCAAAACGTAAGAAGAATGCACTTATTCCATGTACATCTATTTCATCTACAATGACATAATTCTTAGATGGAGAAAAAGGTATTTTATAGCATCTACCCAGGTTATATTTTGCCTCAGTTGAGTTGATGAGTTTCTATACTAGATCTAAGCACAAAAAAACTTAATAGGTGGCTTTAGTTAAGAATTTATTACAGTCTTTCACTATGCATTACAATACTCCATTTAATTATTCAAATTACACCTGCTTTTATAAAAATAATTTTCAAGTCAGGATATATTAATGGTAAGTTACATGTAGGTTTTTCTATCCACAGTCCCTGTGATACGATGAGCCCTCTTGCCCTGACTTAGAACAATCGACTGCTAATGCTTAAAGATAAGCATGCAATGAAGTGCTTCCCATATTCTGACTCAAACGCTCCACGTGTTACAGGTGCAAGACCCTGGGCACCGTCAAAAGGTTTGGCAAGCAAATCTCAGGATCTGTTTCTTCATGAGTACGTCATCAAGCAGAAATTAACCTGCAGCCCTACCAGACAGATGAGCGCTGTTAAACCTGGGAAGTTGCAGTGGATACCTGGGATCTAGCATTACCATCATATTAACTGTAAGCCATTGTCAAGACAATTTTTCTACGTGCATTTGAATAAAGTCTCAGCCTCCTCAGTCAGCCAACTTGAGGAAAGCTGCAAGGTCTCCCTTCGGAAAATTTTGGCTGCTTTGGCAGGAGCACTACTCCTTGCGCTAGCAGGTATCCACAAGCCCTTGATGAAAGGTGCATGTCCTCCCGGGGCTTCCTTCTTCCCCCTCCACCTCTCCTCTGTCATTTAGTACATAGGACTAATCTCCGAACTGGAGCCATTCAGAAACGGAGTTTGCCCTCGGAAGCCCCCATGTCCTCAAAGCCGGCCCGCGGGTCGGTGGGTCTACCCCCAGCAGCAGCCAGCCACCAGCGAGAAGCGGAGGGATTCGGGCCCCCCCATGCTGTCCCCCCCGCCATCAGCTAGGTGATGAATGGCAGGTGTGGCAGCCGCCAGCTCCGGCCGGGCTGTGTGGAGACAGGCGCTGCTGGTACTGCTGTCACCCGCCGTCAGCCGGTGCCAGCTGAGCCTCCCAGCTGCCAGTTGCTGCCACGCAAGGCGTAAAACATACACTCTGAACAATCACAGCAGCAGAGCCGAGCTTATAGACTGCATTATTAATTAGTTTAATGACGCTCAGCCCTATTAGAAAGCACAAGATAATTGTATTTAATTTGTGTACATTTTAATTACGGCCCAAGCAGTGCCAAATTTGATCAATGTACCATCTTTTCTGTTCTGCTCTGTAACCGTGTTTGTATTAATTTGCATCTGAAACAGGAGGAGCTGCTAAGCCCTACTGGGAATAGAGTTCCTTTTAGTTTTTAAACAGTGTCATCGTTCACATCGTGATGCTGTGCGAGACCTCTGTCTGCTGATAACAGTGTCATCTTTTCCTGTAGCCACAAATTAAAAGCAGGTTTACGACCACATGCTACTAGACCCTCCAGGGCCCCAGAGGAGGCAGCCAGAGAACAATTCATTCACTCATCTCTCCCCTTATCCATGATGGAAGTAGAAACAATTGCATCATTTAATTTACTATTGCAACGAGGATATGGCTCATTGGCCCCTCGTTGTTTTGAAGATGGATTTAATTAACCTCCTATGAATCTTGCCAATAAGCGTGGCAGCACCAGCATGGAACGGAAGATGTCAAAAAATCGGCTGCAGGGACGGGTAATCAGTATTTCTCAAGCTAGCTCTGCTGAGAGGACTTCAGTCATATGACTACAGAGTTTTGGCCCCAGCAGAAAGCTAAGGAATGTACTGAGTTAATACACTACTGACTTACCTCCGGGAATCTGAGCTCACGTTTGACTTAGACCACTGAGAAAAAGAGAGGTAATTGAATAATTCCTAATAGCCACATATATCTTTAATGCAGAAGCCATTTGCAATCACTGGAAAATAAATAATTGCAATTAACTACACTGTTAAGTAAATATACAGTCCCTTGGGGAAGCGATCTGCATGCTTTTATAAGTCTGGCTACAATATGAAACTCATCACAATGTCTGTGAGAGTAATTTATAATGAACGTTTAGCAGGTGCCTCAGATGGGTTGCTGCAATTTACATTCATTAATAAAACTGTCCTTATTAGACCTGAAGTTTTATGCATTTTAATTTAATAAATCTTTATTACATTTTCATTTTACACAGGATTTTGTTTCCAACATTTCCTAGAGTCAGTTTAGCTTGCAAAGAAAGTTAAAAACTTTATGAGACAAAGTTATTTACAACAAACTACTTGAGAAGATAAAACCAATCCAGGATCTTACGCACATTTCTAACTGGAATGAAAACATGATCTGAAGCTTGTAAGCTATTAAGAATAATTTATTCCATGATATGCAGGTTTATCTCAGAAATAAAGCAATGTAATTTTTCTTTTAAAAAGGATGGCTTAATATCACTTTATTGAAGGAAGACGTTTTACACTACCAGCCACTATGGAGCAAAAGAACACAATAACTGAAGAACACGAGAAAGAAAGAACAATTCCTTTCATGCGTGTAAAAAAGGGCTCTTTTGCATGATTGGTAGCACTGTATTAGAAACTTTCCTTTCTAACTATTTGAAGATTTAATAGGACATAACAAAGTTTTGATAGTCCTGGTTCAGTCAACATTTAGTCATGCTTCAATTGATTTGCTTCTTTCGTAAGAAGGGGTCTGCTTGCGGTGGCATTTGCATACCTGTGCCCCTTTATTTTGTCCTGCTGTAAAAGCTAAAGGAAGAGGGTCTGTTCTTCCCTTGCTTACCACAAATAACTATTCTTCAATGCAGCAATCAGCCAAAAGACACATACCTCATCTCAGAAATACCTAAAGAGATTGTTTTTTGGTTTTTTTTTTGTCCAAGTCAGATTTTGAATGGCTTAAGGGAGTAATTGCAATGTTAAAACGTTGTGTGTGAAATGGTACTTCTGTTGACCTAAGAAGACGCATTAATCAGCTTCAGTTCTTGCAGAAGAGGAAATATAGAAGATTAGACTTACAAATGACGTAAGCCTAGAATAGGTAGAAATAGGTTTCTTAGCTGCTGACAGTTTTGATTGCGTCAGTATTTCCAACCCTTCCAACTATATTCAACAACTCACGACTACAGAGCAGTAAGGTTTGAGATCAGCCTCACCAAATGCACAAATCACCTGAAAATGTGTATTTGTTGCTATGTGTGTATCAGTATCTATTCTGGCATCACACAATAGACTATGGAATGTGTACAAGACATGAGTTTCACCTCTTGCAGATTTTGTGTCTCTAAGGAGAATAAAATAATCTAATTACATGCCCAAACACCAAAGACTGGTACACAGGTGTTTAAGTTACACTTCATAATCCAACCTACTAGTAATTTCACATCAGCAATTCTTGACCATATTCTTTCTCATATTCTTACCATTTAGAAAAAGATTACTTTTCCTTATACTTTTGCTTTCTTGTTTTAAGACCTAATTTCAATATTTGTTAAATAAGAATGGGAGAAGAGCAGAGCTGTGGACGTTTCTGTTCTCCATATCCCAAACCAGCAAATGGAGAGATGGAGTGGAGGTGTGGAACTGGGTGCAGCACCTTTAGCGGGACGGAGAGAAAGGGAATGAGTGAGCTAGAGAGAAAAGTGGGAGAACACACCCACAGAAAAGATAAACGTCTTAAAGAGAAACAGAAGGTATTTTTCCATAGCCCCACAGGCAGAAACTAGATATCAGTTCAGGACGGGGATAAGACAGCACCCAGGTACACAGCTGATGGTTGAGAGCTGAGATAGGGAATCCTTACCCAGGCAGTTAATCCAACATACAGCTGTTTGCAGGCTCATGCCCTTAACTAGTTAGGAACTCACTGACACGTCTGATCCAGTTGCTGGAAAGACTCCTTCCTCCTTCAACTACTGTCACTTCATGTCATTTCTCGAGCCTATCATGCACTGAGGTGCTTGGAAGGTCATTTGTTCACCTTCTTTCTTAAAACATACTTCTGCTTTCTGTTAGCAATTGCCCATTTCTCATTTGAGCCAAGACTTCTGCAATTTCAGCACCAAATCGTTATGCAGTTACTAGTTTTCTCATTCTGCTCCACGTGCAGAAGGAGAAATCAGAATTAAACCACTGAGAAGAAAGACTGCCATCTTTTTCATATTTTGAGGCTATGGATTGTTTTTGATAAAGGAGCTTCTTCATGCCTTAAAATGGTTTTACTGATGCCTAGCATCAGATAGCTGAGATGCCAATTACATACTTGAGACTTCATTTTACCAGTGAGAAAGGATCCAACTGGAAAGTTTTCAGCAGTCTCAGCTGTTCACATAAACCAGATGTGCAGCTACTACAACGTGTAGGTTGATACCCTGCTCTTCAGAAATTATTTGGCACACGAACAGCATGCTGGGCTGCATTAGGAGCTGTCAGCAGGTCGAAGGAGGTGATCCTTCCCCTCTGCTCAGTGCTGGTGAGTACTGCGCCCAGTTCTGGGCTCCCCAGTACAAGAGAGACAAGGACATCCTGGAGAGAGTGCAGAGCAAGACCACAAAGATGACGAAGGAACTGGAGCATCTTTCGTACGAGGAAGGGCTGAGAGAGCTGGGACTGTTCAGCCTGGAGAAGGCTCTGGGGGATCTTGTTCATGTATATAAGCACCTGATGGCAGGGAATGAAGAAGACAGAGCCAGGTTCTTTTCAGTGGTGCCCAGTGACAGGACGAGGCAATGGGCACAAATGCAAAGGCAGGAGGTTCCCTCTGAACATGAGAAAACACTTTTCTGCTCTGAGGATGACCAAGCACTGGCACAGGTTGCCCAGAGAGGTTGTGGAGTCTCCAGCTTTAGGGATATTCTAAATCGAACTGGACACGGTCCAGTACAACCTGATCTAGGTGACCCTGCTTGAGCTGGTGGTTGGACTAGATCTCAAGAGGATCCTTCCAAACTAAACGACCTATATTCTATGATTAGGTCTGTTTGAAAGTCTGGTCTCTTTGAAGGTGCAAGTAAGGTATGAACCAGCGTTAGCAGGCAGGTTCATAGTCTAGTTAGAAGAGTAAAACCAGCTTAGTGATTCCCAACCATAATTCAAGACCATGAACTTGAAAGAGCACATGTCCTAAGCACAGGTTTCCAATACATATTCTTTCCTATTTCTGAAAATGCCTTCTAGTTCCCCCGTTACAGATTGAAACATCAGCTATTTTGTAAATACTGCGGCCAACATACTCCCTGTGTAATCTTTGTGATCATTAATGTTATATTTTCCTCTAGCAGTGTTTCTCTGCAAGTGCATTGCTATGCTGAAATGGTTTCAAAGAACACAATTTGCGTAATTCCCACTTTAAACATTTTCCAATTTAATAATTTTCCAATTGTAATCACATTTTTCTGCCATACTAAATGGAATGGCATTTGTGGTCACAAAACCCAAAATCGCCAGATTGTTTCAAATCATTGAAATAGATTGTGTTTATAAGGGAAAAAAAAGAAATTTGTAGCTATGAAAATTATAAAATGCTTGAAGTAGTAAGTATCATTATCATATGGATTTACTGAAGAAAAATGTTTCTAAATTTTTGTTTTAATTTATGAAATTGCTGAGGAAAATACATAGTCATAGCTAGAAGAAATGTCACATACAAAGTTTGTTTTCTGCAAATACTCTTAAACTGTGTTCAAGAGAAAAATAACCCAAAGATATAGAACATGATTTAAAAATACTTTAGTGCTTCAGATGCTATGTTATGCTGTCTAGAACTACTGTCATATAGTAGGTGGTTCACTTATCCTGCACTGAGGAATTCAGCAGGACCTACAAGAGCTTACCACTTGGCTATGAATTAAATGGATACAGCTGAGATCTTAAATGTATACGTACAGACATCTGCACGTCATCACTGCTTAGAAAGATAACAATTTCTAGTTTGGTTTTGGATAGGGAGGCAGGATTGCATATGCCCACAACTATATACACTTACTTCTTTATGCTGTGTCAGTATTTTTAATACAATTAAATGTTACTCATTTCTCCTGAATGCTCACTTGTCAAAGCAAAAGTCAGAATTAAAAAAAAGACTGCTGTGTTTGTAACAACAAGAATGTGCAATTCTTACATGCACTTTTCCTGATGTATTCAAAGCATCTTCTGCAAATAATACTTAGTTGAAAAAACCACACACACACATATATATATATTTGCGTCTGATAAGACAGCCAGATGATCAGTGATGACACCAATCTTGCAAGAAGACAGCAAGAGCCTCATCTGGCCAGATGACCTGTTTCTGTGCAGGGAAGCACAAGATGAGAAGGTAATCAAGTCTCCACATCCACCCACAGCCCGACCACCTCACTGAAAATCAGGTTTCCAGATCAGTGCTAATTGCCTAATTAGCTATTAATCTTTTTGATGACAGTTACTAATGGGTCATTTGTTAGCTGGAGTTTGCAAAGATCCTACACAAAACACAGGACTCTGCAATGAAACAAGTTCTACCTAAAATATTTCTTCAGATCTGAGTAAGATCTAAATCAGCTGTTCATCAGCTTTTTTTTGAACAAAAGATGTTTGTTCAAAAGCGAGAGAGAGATGTCTTACAGGAGGAGGTCCATGTTTTGTAGACGAACACATCACAGCAGTACCAGGGAGTGCTCCTTGAACTTGCTGGCACAAGCACACTTGATAAAAAGGTATGATGCCACCACTGTCTTTTCAAAACGAAAGACCCTATTGTGCCAAGACTGTATGATCAAATGAAAATTATGTGATTCATTGTAGCATCAGCAATATGGTAGGAGCTAAAAAGTCATGCTATAATGAAGTCGTTCCTATTTTACTAGATAATATAAAGGTGGCAGAGAGGCACAATGCAAGTGAATGATGGAGCTAGATATGCAACTTCTTTATGAGTAGTTATTACCTTTTAAAAAACATTTACTTGGCAATTCCAGCTATGGCTTATCAAAGGGCTGTTTGGCAGAAGTCTAGGGAAGAAATACCTTGGCTGAATGTAACCCATTAAGTAGCTAGGGTAGGTGTACAAACATGAATCCCTAGTTTGAAGATGACGACTTTGCTTCTTATTCTGCAGATAGAGCTTGAAAGCTTTTTGTAGGCCAAAATGACTGGAATCCCGAAACAGCATTTCTGTTGCTACCTTTATAAATGTTCACATATGATACACTTTATCCCTCTCCAGCTTACCAAGTTACTATCAACCCTAACAAAATGTCCTTTAGTGAGGGAAAAATGAAAACTGTTTTTTCTGGATACAAGTGAAGGTTATGCTTTACCTTGACCAAATGGATTTTGTGATTAATATGACTTTCTCCTAAAGACCTACAGTTTGCATACTGAACTTTATATTCCTGAGTTGCAGTTCTTGGAATTGAGGAGCACACAATTATGCTTCTTCTTTTCTTGGACATACAAGGGAACTTTGAATCAGCAGTCTCAGCCAGAAACAGGTTTTTATTCCAAAACAGTAAAAGTAAGCCCAGTTTATTAAGCCTGATTGTACTTTCCTAAAATGGACAAATAGGATTAGGAAGATTTATAGGGAAGAGTTTCAGTGGATAACTAATTTTTTTTAAAATATGCAAATACAGTAATTCTCAAAGATTAATGCACACTGTTACTAAGGCCAGCTGACAGCAAAAATACTCCTCCTTGGTCTAGACCCACCTAACACTTGAATGTTGATTTAAATAAAGCAAGACTGGTAAACTGACTCACTGAGATAGAACGAACAGAAGGAGAAATACTTCTACCGATGACCACAGCCGAAGCTGTGAGCTGCAACACTCTGGAGTGGTGCAGGGAAATAGCGAGAGGGGGCAGCTCCTGACTGATGCGCCGCATCAACCACCAAGTTCCAGCAAAGTGCTTGGGCGAACGAGAATGGGAACTCTTGTTTTTAAACATCTGCTCTAACAAACGAAGGGGAAAGGGCACCTCTGCACGTTAAAGACACCAAATGACAGCCCGCGCAGGACGCCAGTGCGTAGGCAGCCCTACAAATTTACTGACGGGGGTCACGACCCTCCCACTTGCACTTCCATAGATCCATGTGAATGAGGAGGCAAGGAGAGATTTATGGGACCGGTTCTGCTTCCACATTTACACTAGCAAGTGTTTGCAGAGTTTACAGAAAATATTAGTAAGTTGTTTCAATTAAAAAAAATTGAATCTCTATATAATGGTAAAAGTGGAGATTAGAATGGCCTTGGACCCATCACAGCGTGAAACCCTGTGTGGTCTACAGCAGTCACGGCAGGTGATAAGCTGCTTGCTCTCAGGGACTGGCAGAAGAGAATTAACTTACTTCTTCCATGCGTTCACTCACAGTTAACTTCATTTCTTTACATTCTCGTATCAAACAAAAAGAACCTGTCCTCCTCAGTTCTTTGTAGTAAAACCCCTCATTTATCCCTCCACAAACTTCAGCTCCCTTCTCACCCTTAATGTGCTTCAGAGATTTTAGTATCCTAGTTTTATTAAGTTGATAGCCAACTAGTCTTGTTTAATTTCAGAACCTCCAATCATTTAGCCTATTACCTTTTTTGAAGAACCAAACCACTAACTCACAATAATTTTTACATTTCTGGAATATTTTTCAGATATATTTCAGCCTACAGCATACCTCATTGCTGCTGCAGGTTTCTTTAAAGTCACCTCATCAAATCTCCTTTCAATTCAACTTTAGAAGATAATTTTCCAGAAATAGAAAAACTACCTTTGTCACACACACTATAAATTTGCAGTGTTTTTCTCATAACTGCAAAGATTACAGTGACCTATCTGTATCATCTTTAAAACACAGAGAGAGCAGAACTTCTGGAAAAATTATAGGAGAACCATCTTCTACACAAAGAAACATCACAAAGCCATGTTTCTATGAAATGCTGTGACGATAACTGTATTAGAGACATTGCAGAGGAGCTGATACATACTAGAATTCACAGTCAAACTAATATAAAAGTTTCTAGTAATTTTATATGTTGTAAACACTTCTATAACATGCTGGGAATAGATGTGCTGGAAGATACCTGGAAGCAGTGGGCAAATAATGAGAATGCTGTACCACCCAAAAAAACCTAGCCTTCAAAAAAAATTCAGTACGCAAATCTTTGAATTTAAACAGCAGCAAAACACTTGGCCAACGTCACTTATGTAGGATTAACTGAATGTAGCTGACAATCAGAAAAAAAACTAAGGTCTTAGAGCATACCTTAAAACGACCAAAACCTGAGGAAACGTAAATCTTTCTTTTGTATATATTGCCTCACTAAAAACATTTCCTACTTACAAGGTTTATTTTTGGAAACATTTCTAGCATGAAGGATGATGAACTGAAGATGTTTAGCACTAAATGAATGCAATGCCAGCAAGACATGTCACAAGCAGCAGTGCAAAAGTGTCTGCAATTTGCTGGCCCGAATGGGTCTACAATGGATCTTTAAAAAGGCGGTGCCTTCTAAGAGGCTAGACAGCTAACAGAAGATTCTCTGGATGTTTTACAGTAACAAAGTAGTGGCGTTTATCTCACTTATGGAGAGGGACTGACCTCACAGCTCAGCTACGCAGACCCAGCAGGATGTGTCAGGATCAGGCCCCCGATGATGCCGCCAGAGCAGATCAGGAACTAGCTCAGCACACGCATCAGGAAGATTCACCGATGCTACCTCAGCAGTAGCACTTGGCCATTTAAAATTTGCCAGTGCGTTAGCCCAGAGGCACACCGTTCCGGATGAAAGGCATCTCCCACCAGAGCCAGGTAGGCGTTCGCAAGCTGAACGCAGCAGGCAGACCAGAGCACTCCCATTTCTTGCTACGCAGCTCCCCGTCTGCGCCCACTGGAGAAAACCCAACAGAAAACTCTTCCAGTAATTTAAAATGCGCATTGACAGGAGCAAGTGAAGTCAGACTGCCAGACGAGGAACCCTCCGGCAGAGGCCCCGGGGTGAGCTCGGCCAGGGCTGGGGCTGGCAGCCCAGGTCCCCTCTGGGGTCCTGCGTCCCCGCGCCGGCAGCCTGCTGCGCCTCCTGGGCAAGCGCAGCTCGGGCAGCTGCCGTGAACGGGACCATGAGCAAAAGCCTGCACCTACAGCATCTGAACCGTGACAAAGCAGATACCAGCTGAGAGACCACTGGATCGAGCCATTGGTGAGGCGTGCGGGTAGCGAAGTAATGGGGCGATGTTTATTCTTCAGCCTGTTGATGCAGTGAGCCAGAGTGGCGATTTGACAGGGATTTAGCTACAAGACAAACTTCCGAGGCTTATTACTACAGCAATACCGAACCTTTATAATTAACACTTAGTAGCATTTGTACTTCTGTATGTTTGTTTTCAGTTAAACAGTGGCTGGGGGCTTTAGCCTGTCCCTAGGAGAGGGTGGCATCAAGCATGCCTTACAAGATCTCACAGCCAAAGCCAAGATGGGGCTGAGACCCAGCAAAGAGACCCCAATGCCCTCGATGCCTGGCACACACCCAGAGCATACAAATGTCTGAGACTTCAGGAAGAAAACTTGTGGTTCCAGGTCCTCTCATGCTCCCTGTATTTTGAATCACACATTGGCCCAAGAAAACTAGACTAAAACGGAACCTTACCATTGGCCCTTTTCAGGCTGAGGACAACTTTAAAATGCTTTAAATGGATGAGCTGTAGGTATTTCTCTGAACATCATCATGCCAAGCTACAAATTATGCTCAAACTATAATTCAGCTCTACTATAAAACAATTGTATTTGCTGTGCTTGTTATGCTACAGACGTCCCATTTCTTTCTTGCCAGTTTATCCCTCCGGACAACGCACTTGTTAATGCACACATGGATCTCAGAATTGCCAGAAGCCTTTACCTGTTTTATTGATCCCCCCCTGGATTACTCCAACAACAGTAAAGCAGATTTTCCCAGCAAGGAAATCAATATGACTTTAGATTAAGGTTCCCATAAGATGCTTAATAAATTATATATTAATGATTTATTGTCTATTAATTATGAATTAATAAGCACAACATTTTTGGCATCTGATTTAGCACACTGCACTTCAGCGTCTGGACTCCATATTTGAAACAGCTCTCAGATTCTCCCTTTCAACGGCTTAATTGAGAATCTTTTAGAAATACACTTTATTCTTTGTGTTTGGTATAAGCACAGCCTACGTTTCCACAACACGTGTTGCTCGTAGCATCTTAGTGTCCAAGCGTTCAGCACATTGTGGTCTCAAGAGGGAATTCAAAAGGTCACCAAGAAAAGCAGAGATAAATTTAGTGATATATACAAAGATGACAGATCAATGGATTAACCCTTAAAATTCCTAGTATTAACTACACTGCCAAACAGTCGAAAGAAGGGTTACTATCAGTTTGCACAGGCACACGTTTAAAATGCCAGAAGGGATGAGGATATTTTTTGGAGGGTGAGGTTCCCCCACAAGCACAGGCTAACACTCTGGCTGGCACTGAGCATTAGATGAGCAATCACCTTTGGCCATTTTTGTTCCTGTTCTGCCACTGCCAGTTGTGCACGGCCTTGGTCAAGGCACTCTGCCCTCTGCCAGCTTTGGAAAAATGGCACAGTTGAGAAACACCATTTATAAACGAGTTTGTGAGTGATTTGGGATTGGATCTTATATATCTTACACACAATCAGACCATTAGGTCCTATCTAGAATAATTCCTGCTAGAGGTGGCCTGTAACTCTGCCCTTCCAAATTACACTTTAGAAACTGATCTGTCTCCTAGGAGCTTAGACTTTATTGTCAACACGCAGTCCTATATGCTTACTATTGTTTCATTCATGACTGTTTGGTGTTAAGATGCTGTCAAAGACACACTGCCTGGACTATCACTTCTGTGTACTAAACTGCATGAGACAACCATTTCTTAAACCTTTTGGACCTTCTGAGATACCAGTTTATAAACTGTACCAAACGCAGAAGACTACAAAACAAACTCAGTATGACTTTTAACCGTGCATATGTAAATTACACATGGAAGGTTCTAGATCAACTTTAATTATGTCCAATTAATGTTGCAAAGGAGCTGGGTGAAGTTCTGGTTAATGGGGTATGCTACTTCTCAAAAAAAGCAACAGAAAATATGTATTATTCTAATGCTTTTTACACTCACATACTCACGCACCTTATCTAGGAAGAATGGGTAAATGAATTTGATTCCTCTTCGAAGTATACTTTGTGTGCTCATATCCAACAACGTTAATTGACATTGGTAAAGCATTCATAAGATGAAAAGTACTGTGTCAGGACTAAGAATCACCTGTACTCTTACTACCTGTTGTGCAGTTCACTCAGTATGCATCATCTGTGGTTAGTGACATTATTTTGTTAGAAGTGGATCGCTTTGAAACTCACAGATATAAATGTAAGAATCTTAATCTATTGGTAATAAAGAAAGCATTCTCTGCAGTTTCAATCCTGCAGACTGCTAGGCAGTTAGTAAGTTAGGAAAAACTTATAGCGCCCTTCATCAATACTGGGTGTAGGAGATAATTCTGCTGCAGCATGATTGATAGAGGTGTTCTCAGACAGGAGCATTCTCAATAATACTCTTGCACCACTAGTGAATAAAAACCAAACAGGTATAATATTTCAAAAACAAGCAATCTATAAACATTGATGATAACTATGGTAACTGCAGTGTAGCAGAGCAGCATTTAGTCCTTAACATATGCAGTATGCAGCTGCATATTCTGAATCAGTGACTTGAATTTCATTTCAATTATGCTTTAAATTTGTTGGTTAAATGATTGCAATGTACAAAGGATTCCAAGAAGGAAGTTATTAGCTACATACGCAGTGCTGTAATGCCAAACTCCTGTTTTTCAACAGATGAAGGACTAATCGTCACCTAAGGAAGGAGACCTGCACCGCGCCGGTACGAGGGGTAGCCAGCCTTTGACACGCCGGCCACTTACTTCCCGCTGCTTGATTTACAAAATAAAAGCTCTTGGTTTAGAAGATACATGCCTATCCTCAAGGACACCAAAGAGACTCTACAGTATCTCTGAGAATTAAAGTGGGAAAACCATGAGATTAAATTGGTTTTCAACCTGGGTATTATTTCTGACCCCATGCTACCTGGAGCCGAGCTTTAACAGTAAAGTCAAGGTAATCTCAACTCATGATGAAAAAGGTTTACTGCATTCTTTTTGGCTTTATACAAATCTTCCAGTCACCCTTCCACACTGAGATGCTACTGTCACGCAGGTTTGCACAGATGTTTGCACAAATGTCTGCTTCTATTTTTAAAATGGGGAGTTCTATCAGACATTTAGGAAATGTCTTTCTTTTTTTCCCCACAGAGCAGAAATATGAACTAGCACTTCGCTTGCAGTAAATGATTGTGAGATTCACTGTGAGCTATAGACGTATGGCGAAAGTCACAAACATACAACAGAAATGTGGTACCCTGTGCTGAAGCCCGAAGAGATTTCAAATAAGGAATCTGCATGCCTGCCAAAGGAAGAGACACCTGCACGCATGGTGAAGACTCCAGGTCTCGTCTTAGGTACCCACATTTTCTCCTTACTATACACAGGGCCACGAACAGGTGGCATGGACTCTGCAGTCCACTGACATCTACAGCCGATATTCACCTTACACACTGCTACTGAGAAGAAACGCAGCGTGTCAGCTGCGTTGTTCTTAATTGCTTCAGCAGATTCACAAATTTTGACAGTTACCTGTCAGATGTTCCTGTCAAAAGTATTCTTAGCCAAGTCTGATGTCAATGTTAAGATTAGTTTGTTAAGTCACTTTTAGCTTTTCCACAGGAAAAATATTTGAGAAATAAAACCTGGTAGGGTCTAAACCGAAGAAAAATAGAAGTCCTACCTCTACTACTGCTTTGGCATCCAGTCTAAAGTTGAAATCTCCAAAGACAAAATACGAAACTTTCTCAAACCGCTGATCTATAATTCTGGAAAACAAAACAAAACAAAACAAACCTGTCATTCAGCTTTACTTATATACGAGGATGCACAAATACACGTATCTTATCGTCTAAGAACAATCTCAGAAATAATTACTGGAGTGATCAAAACTACCAGTTTATATTGGAACAATATATTAACCATGTTTTTGGGCTGATTTTCTTTGCTTAGGCAATTCTATCTCCAACCCCAGTAAAACAATGCATTTGCCTTCCCCCACCTGGCTGAAAAAGCAATTTGGAGGAAAGCAAGTTTGCAGCAGTAGAAATAACACAGAACCGGCATTTGGGCATCACGGAAATCTTGAGGGGATCATGGAGGTACACCACACCTTTGAAAGTTTAAGTATATGGCTTTGGGCTGGGCAGCTAAGAATTAGGAACCCCAAATTAGTGGTGAGTTCAGAATATGTCTGCCTTTGAGTTTACTTATCTGCAAGATTGTGATCATAATATTTACCAGCATTTGTTAGTACCCTAAGTTGAATGATATGAAAAGTGACGTTAGGGCTAAACATTAATAACCCCAGCTGATAGAGACTGATCTACGAGGTTCCTCCTGGCTGCTATAGTCCTCGGAAAGACAGTTCTCTTTTTTGTTCAAAGCAGATTTTTACTGAGGTGTAGCTAATACCTAAAAGGTGATCTTTCCAGATGTGGAGTAAAGATTGACTTTTTTCTCAAGCCTTTGCTGAGTACTTAAACAGGGAGATAAGGCATTAGAGTTCATCTTTCAAATCCTGTATTATTAAAAATTGTTATTATATTATTAGCTTATCTACTATCAACAACAATTGTCTGGTACTCCTAACAATGTGCAATTTTACATGCTTCCAGAGTTCTTAGCATTTGGAAATCCACCAATTGACGCTTAACTTCACAACAGGAATCAATACAATTACTTTTCTATCAGCAGCTGAGGGAGGTATGAAATACCTGAAATGTGACTGCTAGAGCTACAAAGAATATACACAGACTAAATGCACAACGAACGGCAATGGTATACTAGATGTACAATATGTAAGAAATAAGGAACAAATGCAAGGCAATATACGGTGTACATTCTGGGAATATATGAATACGTAAGTGTTACGATGCCAGAAACCCCAACTGAGCCAGAGGCAGGGACCCATATAGATAGGTAGAGGTTTATAAAGTAATGCACAGTAAGTAGGCTTCCTGGAACAATACTGCCCAGCAAGGAGGCATTAATTTCAAATGGCTTTAAAAGTTTTAACACATTACACCCGTTCAGACTTTTCAAAGCTATAAAGAAAGACACAACATTGGATTTACAGTGAGATACTGCTTGTACTCTTAAAAACATCTCACATTTTTAGTCAACAGCAATCTGTTACGTAAGGAATATTATTCGACCGAAAAAATTAATGTGCACTGGACCTAAGGTAGTGATCATTTGAAGCAAAATCTCTTGCAAAGACTTATCCTTTTCTGGTATGAAAATCTCCAAATCCTCCATTCAGCTGACAAATTATTGCAGGTACTGTTAATAAATACTGTCTACTGTCAGCTCCCAGCAAGCACTGAGAAAAACCTGTCACTCTTGACCTGTACATAACATTAGTTTGATTAGTGCCCTCATGGCACATTAAAGGAAAATGAGAACTTAAAAGTTAAACCATTTACATTACCACAATTTGCTAACACTATCATTGCAAAATCTGATACGCAACTTATACATAAGAAAAACTGATTTTGCTTTGCCAACTTTCCTGATTCATATCTTAGTTTTGGCTTTGCTCATTGCCATTTACTGCTGACAAAGAAATGACAGATATTGCAGGAATGACATCAAGGTCTAGAGAAGGCCTTTTAAAACAAATTGATATTATGAGAATGATGCCTGTGATTGTATTATGCAAAGACGGATTTTCCAAATAAACAGACTGTTCCAAAAATAGCCAGTTAAAATGCCTCCTAACTGATGAACAAAACAGCTGATTAGTCTGCTTCTAATCAGTTAATTAAAATTTGGTCATTTCATAGTCTTGCACATTACCTGATTTAAACATGATTTGCATACAAATCAATGCCAGCTTTAAAACTGATAATTTTAACCAGTTGCTCCCCTTGTAGCTTGTCTTGTTGGACATTTTAGAAAGAGTGTCTCACGACAGACTGAAATAAAAGAGTCCAAATGTTACTTCTCAAGAATGATGCTTTAAGTGGCTTCTGACATATTTCCTTTTCACAGGTGGTGAAATTCAGGTGTACAGTAAAATTACCAACAGTGGTACAGCAAGGGATATACACATTTATGTACTTACTAAATGATCTGCGATACCTAACAATAAAATACGCTTTACATGACTCAACTTAATACATATATGTAAGCTACTGTCCTTGCCACTGGAACTTATTATTAGTTCAAGAGTTCCCAAATCTTAGAATTATTTCAGCAATTTGGTACTCTGGTAGCTCTACTTTGAAATACTTACTGGTGCCTACAATTGCACTGAATCAATGGCACAAGAACTAATCTTCTTGATTGTGTTTTTAGAACCAGACTCCAAGTTAGCAAAGGAGATGGCAATAAAGAAGAGTACAGCAATATTTCCTCCTCCAGGAACATGCAGGAAAAACATCCGGCACCAGGAGCACTCGGATGGAAATAGAGTACTGCAAAACACTGCGAGTCTCGCCAGGACCAAGGACACACAGTGAAGGTGTTAGGACTGGAGCAAGAGCTAAAGAAAAGTGTTCCACTCCTCTTGTTTCCACATTCTAAGCCACAAATATACACAGTTCATCACGTGTACATGTAAATGAGAACTCAGAAGACAATTTTTTTTTTTACAAGTGCTTGCAAATTAACTAGGAAGGCTTCAAAAGCTGTGTTATTCTAGTTTGCTATTTGTTTCTATAACAATACCCTTCCTTTAACTATGAATCAAACAATCCTTTAAAAATGTTGCCATGAGTCAGTCAATGGAGTGATAAATCTGAATCATATAAAAAGAAAGCAGCCAACCTATATCACCAGCATTAATCTTATGTTTTTAGTGGGAGGACCTAGTGCCATTTCCTTTAACTTGTACTTGCTGACTACCAGATTCTCCCGAAGGGCTTCAACATACTTTAAGGCTCTATTCTTTCCTGTACAACTTTTCTAAATAGCTTGTGACATAATAGGCAACTCAGGTAAAAATTTCATGACTGTAGAGAAGCTATGAATATTTCACTTCCACAGCTCTACATGCAAGAGCAAACAAAAGATCATCAACGCCTTAACTAGCTGTGCTGCTTGTTGTGCCCTGTGCAGAGCCATCAAGAGATGATGGGCAACCAGGATGTATCCAATGCTTGAATGCAAATAAAATAGAAAACTTTCCATACAGTTTATAGCCCTTCCTTTCCAGAAAGAGAAGCCTTCCCTTTGAAAAGGTTGGAAGAACATGTTCACTCTTCTAATCCTTTGATCTTGCTCCAGGAGCTATCGCTTATGAGGAAAGAGTTTATTTGCACTTAGAACATACCAAAGAAATCTCTTTTAATTCTGCGCATTTTGGAAGTCAAAATAACAAATTCAATATGGCAAATAAGGACCACTGGAAAAAATGCATGCTTATGACTGGGTTTATTGATGACCTTGTTAAACTTTAAAGCACACAAATATAAATGCCATAGATGATTCCTCGTCTACTAGTTCCAGAAACACAGAACCCTTAATTGCATAAGGATAATAGTATTAGATCCTTCACACTTGGAACACATTACCTTAATTATTTTGCCAATTTCAAACTAATTCAGCATTTTTAACTGATGGCCCTATACCGAAAGTCTTCTGGACTGGTTGCGTTATTCTCTGTTTCTTTTCAAATTTTGTTGTATTTTGAGAAAAGGCAGACCACAAACAGTTTTTGAAATAGAGTTGAACAGCTTTTTAGACGTGACAGGACAGCAAAAGAAAGAAATGCTCAAGCAATTGTAACTTTTAAGTAAAGTTTACGGTCAAAGCTAGTCGCATGCTTAAATGTTTTGATGAGTCAGACCCATGGTTCACACTTTTTTTAAGGAGTAAACTTCACTGGTAAGGGTGCAAATTAATGTTAAATTACTACAGCAATTTCTTTGCTGCAAAATAAATATGTTTAATTCTTATTTTGGTCTAACAACTGTAGGTTGCCTCACACTGGGTATCAGCAACTGCTTTACAAACCCAGAAAGAAGTTACTGTGTCTGCACTGGATGTGTATTTGCTCTGCTGTGTTGGTAAGACTTTGAGCAAAATGACGTCCACTCATCAGTGCTTTATAGCATGGCAGTCCCACGACACATTTTTCCAAAGATCTGTCACAAAAACTGTATTATTCTGGGTGCATCGGAATTACGATAAACCTCTGGAACCATCTGAGCTACAACGCTGAATGGCTTTAGCTTGAGCTAGATTGGCCCGCCTGCAACGAATTTGTTCCCCAGCTCAGAGCAGGGGCTGGCTGGACTCGTGTGACAGGCAAACGGACAGAGGAGTCAAACAAATGCCGCAGTAGAAGCAAATGCTTAGGGTTTGGTCTTGGAGCCTAGGATATGTCAAATTACTTTCATGTAAAGACAGACCTCTCAGTCTGGATGGCAGTGTCGGCGAAGCGGCTTGTGAAGGGTAAGTTTTTTCGAAGCCGTTTAGGAGATCGGGATGCCATATTCCTACCAAGACTACGAGTAACAGGCAGAGGTTCCTCTTCTCCTCAACACTACTGGAAATCTGGGTCTAGTTATTAATTTTAGTCTCTACACAGAACACCAGAAGTAATCGCTTAGTGCAATCTTAAAATGAACAATTCCATGTTATTGGAATCACTGAAATCCTTTCATAATTTACTTTATTTTGAAGTACTCATTAAAGTAGTTAAAGACACTTTATGAAATGCACCCTCTTTTATAAAAGCTATATGGTGTACTGTATATACGTTTCAAAGCACTGAAATTCAGCCAGAAAATAACAGGGCAATCGGAAACATGACCGACTTTCCCTTGCTTTCATACTTATTCCCCTCCCATACTGTTGCAAGAAAGGAGAAGACAAGGAAGCAGCTAAATATCAGCAATTTGGTCATGGAAGAGAACAGCTGAACATGATTCAGTGTGACAAGAGGCACTGTGATTTGGCTAAACCATTTCTCAGGGCACTTTGTTAGGAGGATCAGCAGCATTATTCCTTTAATAGCCATGTCTAATGCAATAGCCAGCTGGGTTTTGTCCCAGACCAAGGTATCAGCATCAGGTCAGAAGGTAACATTCTGTTTACACGATTATTTCCTAAAGCACTTATCTTCTCCTCGGTGTGAAAGTTGACTTTTCTGTTTGTAAGGAGGCCTAAAGAATTGAGGGAATGGGAAAAATTAGCTACACTGAGCTGGAGCTGAATGGCATTAAGTGGGAGGTCTGAGAAAGGCTGCTGTGGCGCTCAGCAGGACACCTTATTAGCCGCGTCATCGCAGTTCATTCAGGCAAGCCATACCAGTGTCACCAGCATTCCCACACAAAGACAAAGTTCTTCACACAGTCTATAAACATGCCTCCCTGGCCAATTCATCCTAACTTGACACTGCTGAAAAGAGGGGCTTGAGGGTTTTTTTTGTTTTTTTTTTAAACACAACAATAACATAACAAAACAAAACAAAAAACTTGCAGCTCTGCCAAGCAGGCTGAATGGAGGAGAAGGAGGGACACTGTCACGTTTCTTGGGAAGAAACAATGCAGAGGTCAAGCCATATTTTATTCAGCGAGCAAATTTTTATAATAACTGAATGTGTTTAAGCTAAATGCTACCTAATATGAGCGCTTCCTTATTTCTCGTACAACTTCTGGGGTAAGATATTGTCTTTCCACAGTCTCTTTATTTTTACACATTACCCATGCAGCGGAATTAAAGCTGGGCTTACAGAGAACATGTGACTGCCTATATAAAATGTCCTTTCCTAAGTAAAGGAATACGAAAATCACGACTAACTATGCAGAGGAGACAGGACAGCTCAGTCACGGTGTGGCAACCATTTCTCAGGTTAAACTGCTAATCTTGTTCATTGTTCACCTAAGCAAGCAGAGCTTTGAACCACAAGCTCTGTTTTGATCTGAATCTAGTAAAAGTAACGCTGGCCTACGTCTCTGCATGGGACGGTAAAACCTCTTCTTTTCACGTTTCAGCTGATCTGTGAGGCGTTCAGGAACCACCGTGGAGACTGAGCCAGCAGGGCCATCTGCACCCTTGCTGCGAGCCGCCTGGCAGCCTGGACCCCCCTGCCCACGTCCGCTGGCAGGAGTCACCGCGCGGTGCTGCCGGGAGGTCAGCAAAAGGCTACCGGCGCGGAGGCGGCGCTGCCAGCTGCTCCGCAGCCCCACATGCGTCCCGCAGCCAGACCCGCAGGCTTGTACCCCATGGCTGCACTTTGCAGAGGGCAAGCTCAACTGACGTTTTACTTGACAAGAGAGGAACTTACCCCGAAGAGGAATGTCTAGAAAGGGGTAAAAAACCCCAAAAGGCAGAAAGTGGCTTGACCATCCCGTCGGTGGGAGCCAAGAGCTAGTATGGAGGTAGCAGGTGACCTATGGATAAGAAGGTTATACATACTTTCTTTTCCATAGAACTATAATGTCAGAGACAATAACAACTCCTGCAGTGACTTCTGGTGGAAAGTCAAGGAACGACGACAGTGAAACCTGTCTTCTACCACAGCCATGTTAAGGAACTGAAGATCAAGAGAATGGAAATGTTAGGTTTTGGCTTATACAAAACTAGACGCAGGACTGCTGCGTGGCCTTACAGATTTCTGCTGTTCCTATCCTCGTTACTTTTTCCTTTGCACGTTTTAGTCAAAGACATCAGCTTGTACACCTGCACCTCAAGAACTGGTCTGTGGGGCATCCACCTTCAGCAGAGGTTTTAGAGAAAGCTCTGAAACAGAACGCTGTCATCTCTCCTGCATATTGCCTCCCTTCTGCAGCACAGTCAGCACTCAGCTTGCACCATTTTGCATTCTCAGATATACATTTAGAGACAAATTCCAGAAAAATCCCCATCAATTCTGAATAAAAGTTACCTGGTGACTAAGTGTGCCTCAAAAGACGTGATGTAAGTGCCTTCATTGGCATGCCTAAGGTGTTGTAGCACTGCCATTAAAAAGATAAAGTTTATCATATTTTTGTGCCTTGTTCTTCCTGATATAATAGCTAAAACCTATTAATAACACCAAAACATCTCAAAAGGTCACGCAGCATACAGCAAGATGAAGGGAATTGTCAAGAAGCTTAAGCAATCATCTTAGCACTCAAGACATTTGCCAGGGCTGTTTAACTAATATGTGATGTTCACTTTTAATTTCAATATAGTGCCATTTGGGCAAAAATGTTGTATTTTTTAATTAATTACAATGTCAGCAGCTATTAAGATTAAAAGAAAGACCACATCAATAACAAATACTTAATCCAAAGAAAGGATTACAAGAAGAGCAATAAAAATCAATTTTTAGAGCTGGAAAATTGTGACTTTTTCCTCACTTGACTGGTATTTTCATTATATTGACAAAACCATGATCTTATCTGACACTGACATTCGCCTAATGAAATAGCAGCCGTGTATAATGATGTAAGTACTTGTCAATTTTGCTACAGGAGAATACAATGCTACGGCACTGGTGTTATGTTACAAAGAAATTTTCTTGCTCTTCATCTCATGTAAGAGAAAACAAGAAGAAACCAGAGAAATTGCACATCTTTTTGAGAATCTTCCTTTCCTCTATCATGGAAGATTAAAATTCTTCCACGTAACTTCTGGAACTCCTCAATGTTGGTAACGCTTGGTCATAAGCAGGCAGCAGGTAACTGCTGTATCTTAATCTGCATGAAGACTGAGACGTTGCAACTCTTGCTTACTGTTCTGCAGGGCTTTAATGTGGGGGAGTAAAGCAAAAGTCCTGTGTTCACTTAGTGGTAAAAGGGCAAATAGCGAGCTAGAAAATAACCAGGATATGCAGCAATGGGATACTGATCCATTAACTCATTAAGGCTGGGAAAAGTATTTTTTGTGACAAATCTAGAAAAATTCAGAACAGAGGCACTGTATGTCCTAAACAGTTCATCAATGGGAGCAGTGACAGAACGGTTAAGAAATCTTCCAGATTTGTATCTCGCCAGACTTGCAACAAACGCCTTTCCCAGTCTGACCTCCTGTGGATGGCCGCGTGGGCAAAGGGCACAGTGGGAGGTGACAGGACACTGGCCACGTCATGCCACGGTGTGCGGCTAGCAACAGAAACCCGCACGCTTCCATCGGCTTGCCTGGGGAAACAGTTTGGCTCAGAGGGACTGTGAATTAAAAATAAAACCAACCACTTCTAGAAAAGGGTAATGCAAATTCCTAGAAACACAGAAAGGCTTTACTCTCAAAGGATTAAAAAATGTTTGATGTTGAGAAAAGCTAACTAGCAACAGATTTTATACACTTGATTGTTAGCTTAGGCATTTACCCCTTTGAAAACGGCACTACAGTGGACTACTGAGCTAAGAGAGGAAACAAGCAAGGGGTGACATGACAGGAACATTTGATGTGCTAAAGGGAAACCCTCTCTTTCCAAAGAGCACGCCCATTAAAAATTAGAGCTGTCAACATTAGGTTTGAACAAAGACATTTCTGGTGGATATCGAGATAGGAGGACCATTTTCCTTGTTGGAGCAAGAAACGGAATCGTCTTGGCTGCATCTTAAACCCTACACTGACGGAAGAAAGATAAAGACGCTTTCATAAAAGGTGAAGCAGTTACAGTTGCCAAGTCCGTCTACAACTACTTCAGCACTTGTACAGACAGACAAGAGGCTAAAAATGCTGTAACTTGCATCTGGTTGTTCACCTGTTAAGGAGAATGTGTATCTTTCCAGGACACAGAATACAAGACTCAAAGACAACCACCTCCTCACATAGTGAGCCTACCTTCCTATGAGAGTAAAAATGTTGAAAGATGCTTATTCACTTAGTGCCCATAGACTCAAACGGAAGCAGAATGGAGCTCTTTCAACCATTTCTCCATAACTATCAGCTCATAGCATCATCTGACAGCGAGCATTGTAAATAAAATCACAAGAGCAATTTATTTTCATTTCTCTGCAAATGAATAAAAATTGGATCAACAGCCCATATAGATTCTTCTTAATTGAATCATAGCTATCCTGGAAGATTATATGGCTATACGATAGAACATTTCAGAAGACACAAACCACAATGAATGCTGATGTGAGTGTCACCTTTAGCTAGACACTAATGACTGCTCTTTATCTAGCTCCAGACTCTCTAAGGAACAAATCACAGTAAAAAGAGAAATATAACTCAATGAGAATGTGACGCACTCTGCACATTCTCATATAAAGCCATTTTCAGAGCAAAATCAAGCAGGCAACAAGTTATTTGCAGCCATTTCTTTTTTAAGAGGCATTCTCTCTTTTCTTCAGTTGTCTGTGTTTAATTACACAAATTCTCCTGGGAGTTGTATTTTTTTACAATACATCCAATCTAGCCTGTAATTACATCAGTTATATTCTACTAGAAAGACACGGTAGCCAACTGAGGCAGCTCCAGGAGAACCTATTACTGGAAAGTAGGTAAAAAGGAGTAAAGAAAAGAAATGGAAGAAATTTCACCTTATGAGAGATGAGGTGGAGGCTTAGAGTGCCGCCAAAAGTGGCCCCAGCTCACAAGCAGTCTTGGCAATCCCTTACTGCGATCCACACCATAGGACAGTCAGTTTGCTTTTGTGAAAACAACTGTCGAAACCCCCTCCAGGGAACCTCAGAGCTTTTATTTTCAGCATTTCTTCTGAAAGAGGCATAATTCTGTTCACGTTAGGCAGACACAGTGAAGGGTGACTTTGTGTATCCACGCTATTTCTTTTTTTAAGTGACACCTTTCTGTGTGACACCTGCCAGTTCTTAAAGTTCTGGATTTTGGATTACTGATTCTCCAGTCAGATCTTTGCTTCCAAACCTGCTATTTTTTATACAGATTTCTTTTTATCATGAGAGAAAAACCAGATCTTTAATTTACAATTTGAATAATAAATGCTGCAAATTTATTAATAACCTGTTCAGTTATTACTTAATGCCAAAAAAAAAAAAAAGAAGAAAAAAAAAAAAGCCCCAAATGCTGAAAATAACAGAATAAGGGCAAAATTACTGACTAGGACTATAAGAAATCATCATTCACTTATTATGGAAATGCATTTATTGTGTCCTTAAAATTACAAACAAATCTATTTTCCATTACAATGCACAGAAAATCATTTTACTGCTAAAAATATAACCTAAATAAAATTCAGAATGTGTTTGTGTGAGCAGGAAGGACATATGAGTTAAATTTTTGACAACTGCATCAAACATGCAAAAGCTCAAGCCAGCAGAAAAACAAGCAGCAAGGAAAAAGTGTCTTGGACTGTATTTGACAGGTTGAAAGTAACAAGACAATTTTGCTGGATTTACTCTTTAAAGAGCATATTATACAAACACGCTAATTTTGAGAGCACTTAACCTCAGTTTAAAGGGGGGGGGATGACTGAATATTAATGAGATGAGCCTCGGGGTGTTTAATGAAAAGCTGTCTTTTTGAATGTGATCTAGGGTTTTAAACCTTTGTTAGAAGACATTTGGATGGAAGGTTTATTTGCCCTGGGAGTGCATTCTATCTGAATACACAGAAATTTCATGAAATGTTCGAAAGCACATGGTTACATGATGTTAAAACCACTGTTGCAAAAAATAAATAAAATAAAAAAAATCACCCCCCCCCAAGAGAGCTACTCCTAGGATCTTCTCAAATGACCCAGATCTTTAGAGTGAAGTTTTCCTTTGCCTAGAAACTAAGTGGCTTTTCTTTTGCTCATTCAGCTGCTAGTTCTGGGAAAAGCCCAAAGAGAAACATTTAGATTGGAGGGGTCTTTGAGAAGATGTGACAGTTGACTGATGAGCATCCATAAAATGACAAAGAATAGTTGTGTGGAGCCGGTGCATCACATCGCCTCTCCCTGGGAAACTAATTGCTCTGAATTGTTAATAGTAACATTATTTTTCTGGCAATCATTTCTTTTGAATACCCAAAATGAGCATGAAACAGCTCCTTTGACCGGACATAAAAGTTAAATGTCCCAATGTTGATCAAATTAACTTCAGCTATGTGACAATGGACTATATTTGTGAGAAAATAATGAAGGGCACAAAGGGGAGCTTTATGCCAAGATTTCACAGTTGTAATGTAAAAATGTTTCTGTTGAACTAGGCCAGGGAACATTTCAATAGGAAAACAGAAGAGCACTGTCACTTTCTTTAAAAAAAAACACATTCATTTTATGGATCTGAATGCTCTAGATAATTTCAGGAAGTTTAAATGGCTGGCACACCAAGAACCACAGTATCAGGCTAACATCTCACGTCCTTGTCCTTCACAAACTCTTCTAGTACTTTTAAAGGACCCTATCCTACAGCTTCTACTCATTCCCTATCTAGGCTGTTAAATTCAGTAGACACTTTTCCCCAGCAAGTGTCTAAAGGACATGACTAATATGCCAATATGATTAATTAATGAGACATATGCACAAGCATTAATTACAGCAGATGTATCAAAGACGAAACTAAAATGTAAACTACATTTCCTTTCTTACTCTCATGTATAGCTTTAACCCTCCAACTGCAGAAAACAGAAAAATGCAAGTATTATGCAAATAGGGCTAATTGTACATGGGAATTATCCAAAATGTGCCTGGAAGAATTTTTTTGCCCCACAAAATATCACGCGGGTGTTCTTATTCCCATTCATAAAGCAAATTCAGTTTTGACTGTATCTGTGTCTGTCTGGAACAACATAAGTGACTTCTGGGAATTTAGTTTGGGTTTACATTAGCATTGACAAAGACTCATTACACACCCCATTTTTCTACATATACACTGTATATGTATTTGTAAACATACAAGCAAATATTTGCTTAACACCAGTGTAATTCCAAGTCTCTTAGTCTTTAAAGAGTCTGTCTAACACCACATTTTCTTCACACTTGCTAAATGGCAAATGCCAAAACCAATCTGGCTCAGCACATACCAGCTAGCTATGTTTAAAAGCATTCTTCTCGCTCCATAATTCATTTTTAACATTATTAAAGCTAAATCCCTTCAGAACACCATTGCAAGATTAAACTGTTCTACTCCCAAACCATGTTATTATGATTATTAATAGATTCCCTCCAGAGAAAACTTTTAGCGGCAACTTTAAATCATTCACTCGACACTTTTTCCTTTGTTTTCCCCCCCAACCCCTCCCCTGCTCAGTAATTTAGAGATGTTGCGCAGCTTCGTGCCTACGCGTTAAAACCTTGTTAAAATAATTTTGGGGAAACCAACTTCCCTGATGATTTTAACAGTGAAACTAATTCATTTGAGCTTTATTTGCAAACTCTTCTTTTTTGTATTTGTACTTCAAACTCCTGTGATAGCTTTTACCTTACATGAAAAGGCTGTACTTAATTCATGTTTATGAAGATGCAGCGTGAACAGAACCCCGCTTTCACTCACTCCCACAGTGACCTAAATCAACTGTGAGAAGGTGTTTCTGTTTCATTCAGTGAAGGTTTAGCTCATTAAACTGTTTTCCTTCTCAGTATTGTTCACTGGGTTTGAACTGCCTTGCTGTTAAATGCTCTTTAGCAGTTTAAAGGCTTTAAAGGAAAAGACTTATCAGTCTCTGTTTTTAACAGCACTAAATCTGCATTATTAGTTCATGCAGATAAGGGGATTTAAAAGCTCAGCTTGAAACCTCTCTCTTCTGTATTTATCTGACACTGCATAGTTCCAGTAGCTCAGCTGGAAATGTAGATCTATGAAGCTTTAAAGAGAGATTAAAGCCAAGAAAAGAAGTACTTTTCCCCCTATAGACGCTCTCACTTTCCCTTTTCCTCCTGTCTGAAGGAGTGATGGCAGACAATGGTCAAAGATGGTTCCCAAAACCCTCTGAATGGGGACACTGTTGGTGGTAGCATTCATTCAAAGTGAGCTTCAGTGTATTGTCCTCCCCAATCAGCAGATCAGAATAGAGTTTGCTGGTGGCTGCCAAAAGGTTAGCAATGCTGATGAAAGGGGTTTCCCATTATTCACTGCTCTTACAGAACTCCCCCTTTGTGCGAGTCAGCCCATCATTTCACTATGGAGGTCCGGATCTGCGGCTGGCTGCTCTCTCAAAATGAACAATTCATCTGAATGCAAGCTCACACTAGTAGTGGGCAACCTAAAATCGAAGGGTTTCTTTTCTGAGGACGGGGGAGTTGGGGCAGTTTTTGGCAGTGTCACATTTTAATGATATACCGTCATGACATCTCTGACCCACAGCTGACACTAATACTACAGTCTTATTACCTTACCCTTGCCAGGGCATCGTGGGAGGTCCAAAGCCAAAATTAGCTAATGAAGCACACTGTATGCTGTAAACAAGCGTGAAATAAATAATGCAAAAGGTTGATACAGGTTTGCTAAAGTTCCCTCACGCAAAGCGTAAGAAAAGGAGCGGGGACCAATGGAGCCAAGAAAAAATGAAATAAAAATAGGCCTTTCCCACACTGCTCTATGTAACAGAACTGAAAAATCTGTGTTTCAAACCGCACTGAGAGTAGATGCTGATCTTACTGTGTCTCTGTCCCCGAAATAAGGCATCTTTTATAAACCACTGCATGCTACCTACCTGCAAACCTGTTTTCTGATGATTTGAACAAGTTTTACAAGTGATACAAGAGAAGACACACTGGATTTTTCCTCTCCATCCTTGTATCACCCCAAAAGTGAAAATAAATGCCTATTTTGGAGAAATTCCTACTTAGCCCTCTGCTGGGGTGCACCGGAAAAGCACTTCCTTACACAGTGGAAAAAGCAGTCTCTTTTGCCAAAATATCTGCCTGTCTTTATTTTTCAACACGTAACTTAATTTGGTTCAGGAGTGCTTTTAACTTCCAGGTTGCTGCCAGAGAGAGTCACGAGAGTAAACGGTTACTTGTTGGTGGGGAATTCCTCACTGCGTTTGCCACACACAGGGAAGGCTGCAAGCAAATGCCAGAAGGAAGAGACACGTGGAACTTGTCCTTCCTCTCGGCCCCCTTGACCACAGTCTAAGTCGTGTTGAGCAACGACCCCCCACGAGTCCCAGGCACCTCCTCTCCTCCCCTCAGCTAGCCGCAACACGCTAGCCCTTGTCATCGATGTGGCACCCACCGCCGGTCTGTGCTGGGTGGTGGGATGGGGCTCAGCACCCACCAGCTGGGCTGGGACTTCCCACACCGCAGCACTCGGTGCCCCACAGCAAGACCAGCCAAGCGACCCCTGCCCAAGCTTTGCGGTGGGGAAGGGCAGCAGCAGTCCTGCGCTCGTCTGGCGTCTCGCTGCAGAGAGCTCTCTGAGCCTGGCACGCGCCGGCACCGCTGATGGAAGCAGCCCCAGCACACTGCGCACCGCCGCGAGCCGCTGGACACCAGGGACTGGGGCAGGAAAACAGCACATAAAGTGCTCTGCTTTTATTTTTCCCAGCCTAAGCAGTTTGTTTTAAGCACATCTCGTGCCACAGATCGCAGTGTATGCCATGGCTGCTTTGAAGAGACACCTTAAAGCTCTATTTCTCAGGCAAACATGAAGTCAAGCAGTACCTCGCAAGAGAAATACCTATTTACTTTGCCAATACACGTATGCCCATGCAGAAGTAATTTTTCCTTACTCAAGAAAAAGTGGTCTTTTTTTCTGACTTTATAACTGCTAATTAGAGCAGCTGTAAATTTTGGGGTATTTTTGGGACTATCCTCTGTATTGTACCACCCATCAGATGAATCAACTCTGTAACACCATTATAAACCATGATGTTATTAATAACAGTGATGACTGCACACAAATGCCATGCTGCTGCTTGAAAAAGATTAGCTGCCTACTGCACTCAGCTAGTATTGAGATTAAAACACCACAGGGTTTAATGTTGAGGGGCTTGGAGCTCGTGACTTACGAGGAGAGGCTGAAAGAGCTGGATTTGTTCAGTTTACAGAAAAGATGGCTATGGGAGGATTTTGTTGCTGGCTTTATCTATTTGGTAGTTACAGGAAAGACAGAGCCAGACTCTTCTCAGCAATGCACACCAAGAGATGAAGGGCGATGGTCACAAACTGCTTTGAGGGAAATTCTGACTGGATATTAGGGAGAAAAAGTTTCACAATGAGGGTAGTCAAACACAGTAATGGGTGGCCCAGAGAAGCTGCACATCACCGTGCGTGGAGCTTTTCAAAGCTCAGCTGGATAAGCCTTGAACAACCTGATCTGATGTTGAAGTCAGCCCTGCTCTGAGCAGAAGGATGAACAAGAGATTCCCAGAGGTCCCTTCCACCCGGAATTATTCTATTATTCTGTAACTGAAAACATACTTGAATGGCAGCTTTATTAGACTCCACACAGACTAAAAAGAAGCTAATCTAACTAACACATTTAAAAAATAAACCTGCTTTCTACTCTACAAGTTCTGGTGACTTCAGAGAGATTCTTCAATACAGTAATTTAGCTTAAAAGAGTAAGTGGCATAAACTGATCTGTAATTGGCACCGTCTAGAAAACTCTGGTAAGAAGTGACCATTTTCAGTTCGCAGAATAAAAATCTCTACATTTCTGAGCGTGCCTTTTGAAACATCTTTTATACGCTGCTTATGAACACAGAAGATTGAAAGAGGCTAGTAAAGGCTAATACATACCTATCAAGTACATAGCCAAGAGCCTTATGCCGTATTCCTGAGTAAACCGATGGGCTTGTTTCCCAAGCAATTAAATTGGAAGCATCATGGAAAAGATGAATGTTTACCAAGTCAAAGGCACTATGACAAAAAAAGAAAAAAAAAAAAAAGATTCAGGATAAAAGAAAAAAACATTTGTTGCATCAGCAAAGCATTCAACATAATAACACTTACTGTATTCTCTCTTATGTTACCTTAATATTTACTCACACAGACTGTGCAAATTAAGCTATCATCATCAGAAAATTGTCAAAGACTATCATCAAGCATATGACAGCTCATCCACAGGTAAGACTGCATCTAGGCTTTTGCTTAAAATATGCATAATATGAAATATGAAAATGAAAAGCTATTTGTCAGTTACAATTCACAGAAATCAAGCAGTACACTCTCACTGAAATATTTTTAAAACAAAATTGAATGTGTAAACAAACAACTTCAAGTTTACAAAGCTGTAGCTAAATACCCTGTAGAACTGTGGCTTTGCAATAAACAAAATGAAAAGCTACTGACAGGAGAATTTTACTGACATTAAAGGCTAAATCATATCACTGCAACTCCTGATCTTAGAATCAAAGAATTATAGAATTATTTAGGTTGGAAAAGACCTTTAAGATCATCAAGTCCAACCGTAAACCCAACCCTGCCAAGTCCACCACTAAACCATGTCCCTGAGCACCTCATCCACACGTCTGTTAAATACCTCCAGGGATGGGAACTCAACCACCTCCCTGGGCAGCCTCTTCCAGTGTCTGACAACCCTTTCGGTGAAGAAGTTTTTCCTAATCTCCAACCTAAACCTCCCCTGGCGCAACCTGAGGCCATTTCCTGTTGTCCTGTCACTTGTCCCTTGGGAGACTGAAAAACCCCAGCGCCCTCAGCCGCTCCTCAGAAGACTTGGATGAGGAGCTAATCTCAGAAAATCAGTAAAATTTGTAAAATTTCACTGCTTTGCTTCCTAACCTGAAAGACAGGAGTATTAACTCATCCTTTGCTACTTCGCAGTGAGGCAGGAGTCAGACAGCGGTCCCTTCCGCTGGCTGTGGGCTGGCTCAGCCAAAGCCCATCGCATTGGCATCTCCTACCTACTACTGGCAGTGCACTCTGGAAGGAAATAACCCCAAGGGGTAAATGCTGTCTTGGCTTTGGGAGCTCTGCCCTCCAGGAGGAACACGCAGGAGATGAGGACTGCTGTTACAGTGCCCTGTGTCTGCCCTGTGGGATGGCTGAAGAATGACAGAAGAGGTTTCTGAAAAGAATCATACTGCTTCTACGGAAAATCTGTCGATTCTTCTGCACCTCGAATGCTGTGTTCAGTTTTGGGCCCCTCACTACAAGAAGGACATGGAGGTGCTGGAGCATGTCCAGAGAAGGGCGATGGAGCTGGTGAGGGGTCTGGAGCACAAGTCTGATGAGGAGCGGCTGAGGGAGCTGGGGGTGTTCAGTCTGGAGAAGAGGAGGCTGAGGGGAGACCTCATCGCTCTCTACAACTACCTGAAAGGGGGTTGCAGAGAGGTGGGTGTTGGTCTCTTCTCCCAAGTGACTAGTGACAGGACTAGAGGAAATGGCCTCAAGTTGCGCCAGGGGAGGTTCAGGCTAGATATTAGGAAAAAGTTCTTTACTGAGAGAGTAGTGAAACATTGGAATAGGCTGCCCAGGGAGGTGGTAGAGTCACCCTCCCTGGAGGTATTCAAGGAGCGTGTGGATGTGGCATTGTGGGATGTAGCTTGATGGACATGGTGCTGTGTGGTGTTGGGTGGGTTGTGGCTTGTTGTTGTTGTTGTGTGGCGTGGGTTTTGTGGTTTTTCTTTTTGTGGTTTTTTTTGGTGGGTTTTTTTTTTTTTTTTTTTCAGGTTGGACTCGATGATCTTACAGGTCTTTTCCAACCGTACTGATTCTGTGATTCTGTGATCCTCAGCCAAGCGCTGCTCTTTCAGGCACTGTATATTTGTGGCTATAGCCCCTTTTGACAGCTCTTATCTTCCTTCAATAGTAGCTGCAGACACATACCGATGATCTTGCGAAGGGCTCCAAAAGCATGCATTCTCCACCTTAGGATAAGGTAAATGCAGAGATGCTACTTGATAAAGCAGTAAAACATGTTCTCATTTCTCTGCTTCACTGATGAACACCATTTGGGCTTAACCCAGAGCCTTCTACAGATTTCAAGCTGCCTCTTCCCAGAAAAATGCACTGAATGTCTTCTCAGTGTCTTCCCTCTCCCTTGGCCTTACTGCTAATGAAAGGTCCATTTAGTGAGTCTTCAGTCCCCTTTGTGATGTGAACCACAGCTCAGCCCCATCACCTGACTGTATTACCTTGCCTAGAATTTCAGATTTAAAAAACACTTTTTCCCTTTATAGGAACCAAGAATTTTGAATTTGAACCAATGGCTAAATCATACTGACTTCACATTACTAGTCCTGTGCACAGACATCTCTTGTATGAGAATTCAGTGTGGAGATAAAAGACAACAGAGAAGGCAAACAAACTTCATGTTCAAAAGGGAGTTTGCAGCCTGCCAGCGAGAATATGGGAACAGACTTTGGCAGGAAGAGGTATCAAGCAGAATCCTCAAGCTGTGCACAGGGAGATTCCCCAGATTGTCACGGAGTCAGGAAACAGGTTTGGACACAGCAAGTAATGGCAGTCAAAACAGCGAATGCACGATAAAGATACACAGGTCACCAAGCAGCCAGCATGAAGGCCTCTTCCAAAGATACCGGTAGCGTTTTTTTGGCTACAGGGAACAGCGTATCTCGGTGAATGAACTCACAGTGATGATAAAGTAGTCCTACTAACCTTCGTATTAAGATATATAATTAGTACATAACTACAAAACATTATCTGGAGATGATGGCTTGCGATGTCCATTCCTGTCTGTCTGAAGGATGAACAAAAAGAATCCCTGTAGGACAGGGAGAGACCTCATGTCACAAACTCACCTCCTGAGTGAGGTTATCAGTAACGCATCTCCATCTGCCTAAAAACTGCTTGTTCTTAAAACTTGCTAATGAAGGACATTCCACCTAGGATTTTCCTGCCCTTAAATTAGAACTTTCCGCATATTACCTGTTTTCCTGCAAATGAAACAGATTTCCTTCTGCCCTTTCTGCAGGGAAGACAGACACCAACCAGTCTCCCAGATGTGGTGAGCCAAATTTTTTCAACTCCTACTCAAATACTCCTATACCATTCTTGACTCTCCTGTTCTATTTCCAGCTTACCTAAAGCACAGCACTCAAAACACGACAGACTACTCTATCAAAGGCCTTGGCAGCACTCAACTAAATAATTACCATACCTTCCCCTCTTCATGTCCTTCACATGATGGACACATGGTATTAACACATCTCAGTAAGATAATAATGAACCATATTCAATTTCTGCTCCCTTGACCCTTTTCTACAGTATGGGTAATGAGTCAGTTATTCCCAATACTGCATTTGTGCTTTTGAATTCTCCTCTCAAAGTGCAATGCTTTGCACTTCCCTGGCTTTAATCTTGCAATCCTACTTTCTCTAAAATATCAAAACAATTTTGATTGCTGATTCTGACCTCTGATATACTTGCAAACATTCCAAGTTGGTGCCATACCTACATTTTATAAATGTATTCTCTATTCCATCTTCCCTACCAAATATAAACTATAGTTGTAAACTGTACTTAAGACTGTAATGCATTCAGGGTACTATCTTGCACTTATTAACACAGTAACAATAAGAACTATTGGAATAGAAATAAATACTACCCCCCCTTATATTAAAAATACTAAAAAAAAAAAGGCAAAGAAAAAGTGCATGTAGTTATGTAGTTGTCTTTCATTTTTTCTTAAAATACAATCTCCAAGTGCCCCAAGACTCCTTAATTCTTCGTTCACACGAAAGATAAGCTAATGAAGAATGATGGATATGAAAAATCTGCATTCACAGAGGAACTCAACTGGGGCAGATCACTGAATCACAGAGGAGGAAACAGAGGACAGTTCTCTGAAATCTTTTAAGGTCACTTTTTTGGGTTTTTGGAAGCCCTCTGTTTTTGGCATGAGGTACATTCTATAATGATGTTTTCATAGGCAGAGAAAATTAATAACTCCCTTCAAGGATTCATAAAGAAGTATTAACAAGTCTCCTGGCTGTATTTTTATTGAACTATTAGCATGTAGAAATGTATAGATCAAAAGTCGTGATTACGAAAACGGCCAGAACTCTGTTCATATGCATATGTGCATAGACTGGGTTTACCCAAACACTTACCATACCATGAACAGACACATTATGCACGTAGACCTAATTCAGTGTATTTTCTAACCCCCTGGATTTTCCGTAATATTTAGCTGTCATTCTCCAGAAATTGTTCACAGTAACTTGCCCCTTCAAGTTCTCATTAGAAACGTTTGAGATGTTGTTGAATCATGTAGATCATAATCGTAGACTGTTCCAGACACAAAACTACCACCACAGCTCACCTCTTTACAGATCAGAATAAGCTGTGAGCCCCCTCACTCTTACCTCCCAATATACCCTTAGGAAACATAAGCATAGTACGTTATCTGATCAGAACATCTAGCTACAGACTGCTCCTTCCAAGAGCTATCCTTTTTTAATATCAACCTGCAAGAAAACATTTCCTTTAAATCTATCTCTGAAGGATAGTTTTTTCTTGGAAAGGCCTAAAAATAAATCCACATTATTTTTTCTGCAAAGAGGAATCTCCAAGAGGATAGGAGAGACAGAACCTGGAAAAGTCTTATGATATAAGAGGAAAGGCCAGATTAGCAATTGGTGCTAAATACCCACTTCTGCAGGTCTCTACTGCTGGAATCACAGGCCATGTCATATGGATCTGAAAAAATTAACAAGAACCTACATTATCCCATAGCTGCCTGCCTGATTTCTGGGTCAAAAGCCTGTGAAAGGAGAAAACCTGCTGCTTTTTCATTTTTCACATTTTGCTTAATCTGATAAACATGCTTATGCAAACAAGCAAGAACACTGTTCAGCACTCAAAAGTCAGCCTGTGCGAACTATCATCAAACTTTAAAATCAAACTTACAATTTTAAGATGTGAAACGACCGCAGGAGGAAGGGAGAAATGTTGAACGTTCACATGCATTTAGGCGACTATAATGTAAATAAGCAGTAAAGACCAAAACTATCACTAAATGGTAAAAAAGTATGGTCAGATTTCCAGGTAGGACTAGAGAAATCGGAACCATCTGCGGGTTCATTGAGCTCTCCTTGTGTTAAGACAAGGAAAATTTTCAAGCTCTCTCAGGTATAGTGCTTTGCACAATCAGCTGCGCCGCCCAACATACACTACTATTATTACTATTATTGTTGTTAACGATAGCACTTTCAAACACAGATAGTAAATAGCTTCAGTTATGAGATATGCCTCTTGTCAACAATAGTTGGCACTGCTTCTTGCAAAGACAGTGATCTAGCATATGACATCATAATGATGTTCAACTTAATTTTCATATAGTTGTCCGCTCCCCTCAGGCCCCATCTCTTCAGGCTGTTGCATGATTCCAAGAGAAAAAAAAAAATATTTCTTCTGCAGATCTTCACAGCACATCTTATGAGGAACTCTCTCTGCTTTGAAGACAGCCAAGTTACATTGAACTTCCTAAGTCTTGCTCGGTGGGATGTTTCCTCAGCCGTCTACGAGCGCACAGATGAGAGGTGTGCTGCCTGCTCTCTGCTGCCCCTCCACCAAACCCTACCAGGGAGTGCTGCGCTGCCAGGTGCTTTATTCTGCTCTAGGATGAAAATAAGCAGCCTCACAGAGAACAGGACCATGCCTTGAGTTTAAAACGGGAATCCTGACCTGAATATGACAAATTAAAAGCTCTGTTCCAGTAAAAAGTAATATAGTAGGAACTGGTTCTAAAAAGCTGCGTTCCTTCCCTGACTTCAGTGGAAACCGGGCTGGGCTTAAAGGGCTGGCTTGAAGAGTTCATAGAGAACCATCTCCTTCCTCAGAAATCCCAAAGGTGAGGGCTGCATACACCCAGGCACGGGTATCTGACCCAGGTGAGACGCTGTAGAGCCTTGGCTCTATCAGGCGTGACGGGGAGCAGTAGTGGGGGGACGCCTTTAGCTCCACATTGTGACTCCTGTGGCCTTGGTCACAGACACCAAGCTTTTTTGATCATGCCTGACTGAGAGGTTGCTTATGACCTGAATTATCCCATGCTAATTGCACATACATGTGAATATTAACATCACATTTTGTTATGCATCATTACAACTTACCGAGCACTATGTGTTCAATAAATAATAAAGCAAAGCAACTGTTTTGGAACCAATCTGCTCTATGAATAGACCAATCTATACACATGAATATCTTTTTTCAAATAGTTGTTAACAAAAACATACATAATATACACGTAATCAGAAATAACTTAAAGATGCAACTTACCAATCAGTAATACACCATCTTGTTCGAATGAAACCTTTTCTGGACCACTTGCACTGAAAAATAAGGAAATAAGCATCAGTCACCTTAAGTAACACACTACCGTGAAACGTACTTACTCAGAGAACAAAATAAAACAAAGTTCATCCATATGCTGTAACTAATAAGCACTACACACCAACTGAGGTACCTTGAAAACATACATTGTGTCTCTTATAAATCCTGGAATTATTTATATTTTCGGTCCTGCAGCAGTTACAAACTTACGTGTAAAATTAATACAAGCCCTGGTAGTTGTTTATAGATGTAAGACAAACAATTAGGAAAGCTTTACAACTGTATTTATGCTTAGCCTAAACCAGCAAATTCTTACTGCCTATGCACAAATGTCTTGGCTTCTTTGTAAATTTACCTGAACTGTAAAATGTCATCAGAGATTTACATCAAATTAAAATGAATGAGATCTGCTAGAAAGCTATTTCTCCTGCTGAACCAACCCACCCAATATTTCTACAAAAGTTAAGGGGAATTTAAATAATGGTAAAACACTACATTTATCAAAACTGCAACGTCCGCGAGAAAGCCACAAATCAGCTCATGCCAACACATGGCACTTCTGATACAGCAAAAGGATTTTTTCAGCACCACTCCTAAGCCACTGCCATAAATTACAACCTCCCACAAAAAGACATGATTCTGCATCCTATTTATTCACTGTTAACAATGAATGTGGGGCTAGGCTAATGTTCTCAGGTAATGAATATTGCACCAGACAGGCCTAAATAATGATGCCAATGATTTTGTAGCAAAAGACTGCAACTCTTTATTACGAATAAAGTGCCAGCCGTAGCAGAGCATCCCCCCCGTTCAGGGGTATCGCTCTCCTAAGGCACCGCCTTCAGAAGAGATTTGCCAGATGTATTTACCCACCTCGCTGTGAACAGACAGTCCTCATGAAATTTTAAAGTCCCAAATACTGCTGAGATAGTCAAGTGCCTCGCAAAATCTAAATGGGCTGTTTTCTAATTGCCCTTCAGATAAGAGTTACCGATCTCCCACCTCCTCCCCTCTTCAGGCACAAACACGGTAACCACGGCCAAGACCAACCAGACGTAACACCACCCCTTCACTAGGGCCCCTTTCCCCTTGGGGTTCTCCTTGCATTCAAAATATGCTTATGAAGATTTTAAAGTGTTTATTTTACTGACTAAATAATAGCTTATTCTTGAAAGCTTGAATGTGAAAACTATTTACTGATATGCAGTTGTTCTCTTCTATCCAAACCCAGGAAAATGTCTGAAGTTACTTGTAAATGACAGCTTATTTCACTAATTGCACCCAACTTCAGAGCTTGTAATTTTGTGGAAAAAGTGTTACCTACATGCTACAAAACTTAGAGGTAAAAAATTGTCTACAAAATTGATGCACAGTTATGCACTCCAGATTTTAGGAAACCTGTTTTTAGTATTTCTTACTTCAGGTGGCAATTTCAGAATCACCTGTCTGCAGGCTTGTGGTACCTTCCTACACAGACCGCTAGAGCCAGGTTTTACTGCGAGAGCCCCAGGCAAAAGTGCAGCGTGGCTGCTTACCTGAGGACCCAGCTGTGCTGGCCCTGCCGAAGAAGGGTTGGAGGCTTTTCCTGCACAGATTTTATCAGCTTTGCGTTGTTACAGCAGTGGGCAGCACAAGGGAGCAGTCCTCTCAAGACCGCCGAGTCCAAGAACAGTGACTAATAACAAAGTCCTTTATGCAGCGAATCAAAGTTTGTATTTTGATACTGTGGACACACAAGGAACAGCTTTCTTCTGTTCCTGACTTACATCTCTACTTACAGTTGGCTTTCGGAAGCTCACAGGACATATATTAAGAAGGAATAAAATAAATTAACAAAATAAATGTTGAGTCAAATGTAAAGATTTCCTACAGACAAAAGGAGAAAAACCTCCTAAACCCAGAAGGATTATATAGAATAAATGGACTTCTTTTCCAAGCATAAGTGAAGTTTACACCACCACCTGCCTGCAGATCTGTCTGGTGACTCCTGGCAGCTGATTGCATCAATTTTCTAACTACAGGCAGGGAGAATAAGTGTTTTTGAGATATTTAGTAATTAACATCAGTTGTTTGTTGATGCTTATAGGTGCTTAAATCTTTTAAGAATTTGGGCTTTTGAAAGCAAGTAAATTTGCTTAGGTCTAACAAGGCTGTATTCAGGGAGGAAATCCTAACAGTTCACTGCTCTGAAGTCCAGCTGATGGATACGTTCAGAGGGGAACTCATTTCTCTGAATCCTTATTACTTTTGTCTTAGGAGCGCTCGTCTTTTGATCTTTCTTAAACTGCAGCTCTACTGAGAAAAACTCTGTGGTGACTGTGAATAAATATCTATCTTACTGTAAAAATAATTTTTTCAACACTGAAAAATAACCTCTTCTGTAGATCCAGCAGTCACTCTGGTCAGTCAGGGAATGGCTGGCTGGAGGGCTAACACACCAAATCTTCCTAATAGTCCGGCTTTCATGGCTGAACTACGAATCCCATAATCCAATAAGATCTCTTCTATTCACAGTTTCTGTGATGATCATGACAGCACAATTACAAGTTGAGATTTGGGAAAATGTCAACATTTATTCAAAAGCAAAACAACGGAAAAAGTTAAATGCTAAAAGCATTCAAAATTGGCTTAAATCTAATCTCAATCAAAAAAGGGGAGCTCTGTCATTTCATTCTTAAAAATAACTATATTGAACTTTTAATTACTGAAGAACAATACATAGAACTTAAAAACAAATGGTCCAAGCCTACGATGTGGCCCAAGATAATGACTTCAATCAAGCTGTCATTTTTAATTTGCTATTTTCTCCTTTGGCAACATGATAGGTACTTCAGAAGATGTAACATTAAAACAGGCCAACTAGATCATGTTGCTTAGAGCCATATCCAGTTGGGTTTTGAGCATCTGCAAGGACAGCGATTCTACAACCTATCCGGGCCCCTCTTCTGTCGTTTACCCTCATGGTGAAATCTTTTCTCAGATTTAGTCAGATTTTCCTTTGCTGCAGCTGCTGACCGCTGGCCCTTGTCCTGCTGCCGCACACCACCCAGAGGCACCCAGCCCCATCCCTCAAGAGCACCAGCTGGCCACTGCAGCCAGCAGCGCGGTCCCCCACCACCTCCCTCTCCGGGCGACACAGAGGGGCGCTCTGGCTTCTCCCACATCCCGCGCTACAGCCCCAGAGGAGCCCCTGCTACGCTTCCTCCAGTTTGCCCACGTCTGTCTGGTACAGGCATTCCCAAACAAGACACTGGAGATGTGACCTGGCCTTGGAGTGCCAAATAGGTGGAGGAGTCCCTTCCTGGGACCTAACACATCTTGGAATGCTGCTGGCCTTCTTTGCTGCCAAAGCACAGTGCTGGCTCACGTTCCACTTGCTGTCCAACAAGATCCGTATCCTTTTCTCCTTTCTGGATAGTCATCTCCAGCCTGTACCGCTTTAGGAGGTTATCCCATCCCAGGGACAAGGCTCAGCATTAACCATTGCTGAACTCCATGAGGTTCCCGTCAGACCATTTCTTCAGCCTGTGGAAGTCCCTCTGAACAGCAGCCCTGCCCTCCAGCATACCGACTGCTCCCCCAACCTGACATCATCTGCGAAGTTGAGCGTGTGCTCCATCCTATTGTCCATGCTGTTAACAAAGGTGTTGAACAGTACAGATCCCAGCATCAACTCCTGAGGAACACCACCAGCAACCAGCTGCCGGCTGGACTTTGTTCACCACCCTGTGAGGCTGGTGCTTGGCCAACTTTCAAGCCATCTTATACTCCACCTACCCAGTGCACGTCACCAATTGGGCTTCAAGGACAGTGTGAGCGACTGCATCGAAGGCCTTGCTAGGGTCAATGCATACAACATCCACAGCACTCCCCTCGTCCGTGCAACTGGTCATCCAGGAAGATTTGCTCCATCACCTCTCCGTGACTGAGAAGAGGCCACCTGGGACCCTTCTTGGCTGTGACATTTGTGTTTTCCCAGCCCTCAGGAACCTCTCCCTTTTACGACTGCAGTGAGAAGCCTCACAATGACATCAGCCAGATGCCTTTCTCCCTTGGATGTGCCCTGCCTGCTGCCACAGGCTCATGCACATACAATTAGCTTAAGGTTTTGTGCCACCAAAGTGTATGAGACCAAGGGTCCTGTTGTCAACCGTCATCCACCTCTCCAGCAGGCCATCCCGCAGGACTTTGATTCTGTCACTGACGACCTCACCAACACAAGCAGTACCAGTACAAAGCATGCCCAGCCCTTGGCACTGCTGCCTTATCCTGTTTCATACAAGCCCACGCTGACACCAGCCAATTAGAAGGTATTTGCAACACAATTTACATGTCATGACATGGTAAAATATAGAATTTCTTATAGTAGCTTGGCATTTCCTCACACATACACCGCAAATACTGGTTTTAAGGGCAGTAGTATGTATTAGAGGCTATTTTGCCAAAAATTTACTTTAGTAAGTGTAACTGAAATTCTGACACCTCTCTATTAGAAGTCCTTAAAAAATTTTTTTAAAAAATCACAATTTGAAAACTTGTAGTTACATTCTGCCAGCCTTTTCTTTGTGAATAGAGTCTCTCAGGAGATCATGCTGACCTTTTAAAACCCCCGAGAAACACCACCTACATAAATAACCTCTGCTACATCGGGTAAAAGGACCTCCAGACAACATTAACATGAAGAGAGAGGTTATAGAGGGCTAATGTCAAAAAGCACTGTGAGCAATAAGTAATGCACACAAACCATGATTGATAATGACTAGCACAGAGCCTTAATTCATCTTTTCTCCATCATTTTACTGAGAGGGACCATATCAAATTAAATAGTGACCCAGCAAGGGTTTATTCAACCATACAAAGCAGGGGCATGAAGGAAAGACATATTAAAGTGGCAATGACTGCAGTGTAATTGCAGCTTCTTAAAGGAACACCACAGTTCAGAGGAAGACGGGAAATCTTGTACATGAGCAGCGAAATACTGAGCAACAAGAACAACTGAGGCACCAAGCGATGTTCAGCATTAACAGGCCCACATCACTGCGGTGAGAACAACTCCTCCTCAAAGCCTCACACAGGAACCTGCGTTTCACGTGCTCACAATATGCTCGGTGCTTAACTAGTGAGGAAAAGGAGTGTGTATTATGACAGCTTGCCATAAACCCCATGCAGAATGTAGTTCCTGCCCCAATATTACTTCCTTTCTTTCCTTAGATCAGTTTACAGAACTAAAGAATTTATGCTCTTGTGTTTTTAGGAGTTTGTATACAACCTGTTCAAAGCACCTTTCTGATTTCCCTGTATTTCAGAATAATACGCTGTATATGGAAAACTCAAGCCCAATTCAGTATCAAGCATTGTAACAGCACTCTCAGTCATTTTTTTACTGCTAAAGATTTTTAGAAGTCATTACCTAAATTTAAAAGTCTGCAAATGAAAATATCTATGGCACTCATCAAAAAAATGTGTAGTGAGAGCTTAAGGATATGAAGTCAAGCTATCTAATGACAAAGTCTATTATGTAGTGTAATAATTTAACTGATAATTTCCTTTTTCAAATAATGCTTTCGTTACCCTATATCTACCAGAAAATACAGTATAAAGAATTTAGTAAGAATATATCTATTGGAAGACCACACTTAAGTATCTGTGCATGATGTAAGCAAATATAAGAAATATGTGATAAAACCTACACTTGCTCCACTTATTTTTACATACAAAACCACGGGACATGCAAGTCATTATTGCTGTCAGCTTCTTCCTACACACATCACCAGTGAAGTAGCCAACCAGCAGCAATATGTAATTTCTTCACTAAAAGTTATTTTAGAAGACAGAAATACAATAACGATGCAACTTTTGAAAGCAAGATCGAGTTAAGTATTTATTTGTAAGGAAGTTGTAAGTTACCACGTCAAGTTGGCAGAAGGCCTGTGGAAGCAATAGGTATGAGTATAGGCGTGGTGGGGCAGAGGTTTCAGGGTCCCTTTTTCATCTGTGAGACAACCTCGAAGGACCAAGTGGATGAAGGGGAATGCAGCTGCAGGGATGTGAGGTCAGAGGGGCCTGACCCTGCCAGCCGCTGAAGTGTGATGCTTCAGTCTAGGTCACTGCCAAAACCAGCTGAAAATAATGGTACGTGTTTGAAAGCACAACACGGACTACCAGCCTGTTCTCACACTTCATATCCACTGTCAGAGATACAATATTTCTTCTATTTTACAAGGCACCTTCTTTTTTCCTCCTATATTTCACTAAACTCTCCAAAGAACATATAAGTCTATATGATTCCTTTCTTTGGAACAGCAGAATTTAGGGTTGATAGGAGTATAAAAAATGGACCTAAATTTTAGATGCCAATCCAAAACATGATAGTAATTCTGTAGCTCATTTCACTTTTTCTGAGAACGCAAAGAGTCATTATAAAACTTATTTTATAAAATAGTCATTAAAGGTAGATAACGACAATAACAGAATTTATACTATTAAGGTAATAGCAGCACGGTGATAACATGACACAGAACTGCCAACAGCAAGGTTACATGACTTCTCCCAAAGTGACAAAATCAGAACCCCAATCTCGCAGCGTGTTTGCTGCTATGGTCAGGATAAGCCTAACTCAGCATTTGACCACGTTCTCTTCCAATTAAGATTTTCTTCAGGACTTGTCTATACAGCCAGATTATATTATTGTTGGAGCATATGACTTAAAATAGTTACAAAAGCAACAGTGGTGGACAGAAACATGATGGTTTGGGCCTTTTACTTGGCCAGAGTTAAAGCCCGCACAGGAGATTGGGGAGGTACTTCAGCTCATGCTGGAGAATGTTACCCAGCCTAGGCTGAACAAAGCAAGGACACCTATGCCTCTATATCATAAAATGGCACTTGTTTTATTCTGCAACTTATATATTCCCTCACCCCAACCTGTAAATTACCTTTAGATACTCATAACTTCAACACACTTCCTTAATTCCTTTAACTTCAATAAATAATTTGCTTATTAATAATTTGTCTATTTAACATTAAGAATGCAAAAGTTAGTAGGCTTTGGTCCTAACACGGCCCAGTAGTTGAACCAGCGTTTAACATCTTAAACATAAAAATGTCATCCTTCACCTTAGATATATACTGCAGCTGAACAACATGCCTTACATATTTTGGATCATTGATGTACTTTACTATTTCCAAATACAGTATTTGGAAAGAAGAAGCTTTTGGAAACAGAATTTAAAGAACTATAGCTCGGGAAGGAGGAAAGAGAAAATTGTTTCTTATTGAAGATTTCAAAGCGACAGTCTTTGTTTTGATTTTTTATAGTCACCAGCTGATCCACCATCTGTAAGCCAGCACAAAAACAGGTAGAGATGATATAGATCATCTCTACACTCTCAGAGAGGCATCTACATTTTAAAATAGGGAAAAAAAAATCCTACTTCATGTCCCAGAAAGGGGATACCATATCTTTCACCCTACAGTATTAAGTCTCTTCTCAGATCCTCCGTTAATAGGATTCCTTTAGCCAGCAGATGGATTGTGAATACAGGCAGTTTCATCTACTAAAAGACAACATAAATCATCATTGAGAAAGGAGAGACCGCAGTAAGGTTATCACCATACAGCCTTCTCCATGAAAGGTTTGCATTAAAGCATTAGTGAAATTAATTCATCTTTCATAAGAGCTTTGAGCAGTATCTGTGATCTATGATAACAACCAATTTCTCACTATGGGGAAAAAAAAATTACTCAGGCCTGATAGACTACACAAATCTGCTTTTTTTTAAATGGCCTAACATTATCTGGAGTGTTGCTCCCAGAGGCATCATTTGAGTCTTATGCCTAGCCAAGAGGACCCATAAATCAAGACAGAAAGTTTTGTTAGTTTTATATGCAGTGGGCTGTAATTATTTTGAATTGCATTATGCCTCAATCATTGTAATTACTTTTAGATCATCCTTAAGCAGCAGTAATAAAGAGAAAAAGAAATCAGTCTTAAACCATTTCTCACACAAAACATTGTAAATGTGATATGAGAAGTCTGGCTAAAACACACAAGAGCATGTAAATGTAATGTTTGGACAGATATGCTGCTCGTGCATTCTGCTCTGTCAACACAAATTTTCAAAATACACATTATTTTGTGGTCTTTTAATTAGCATCATTATTACCAACACTTGTCTAGGAAGAAAATAGGTGATAACAAGATTAATGTTAGCTTTAAAAATAGAAACATGTATATGAGAATGAAAACTATGTCACTGTAGGTTTTTTGATGTTGCTGTATTTATGTGTGCTTGAGAGACTCTTTGGTCTTCAGTCCAAAATGAAAAACAGTGTAGAGTAAAAATCATCACAATTCTTTTCTAATTTTTCAAGCCACATGAAACATATGCAGGCTTGGCCTACGCTAGGTTGCACGCCAAGCGAGCATGGCAAATCACAGAACTGTAAATATCAATGCTGCTGTTAGCTGCATTACTGTAGTCTTGGAGGGCCCGTATCACTTTCCTCTCCACTGTGCGAAGCTCTGGAATAAAATGGGTAAATCCCCCAGCCTGTTCTATGAGTCTTGCTGCAACACTATTACAAGGAATTGTGCTGTGTGGGGATTTTCTCTTTTCCTACTTATTCCTCCTGCAGGTAAACAGTATCTCTGACAACACCAGAACATGGTGCTTTCTCCTTAGAGAAGTCATTTAAGGTAACGTAACAAATGGGAACAGTATGAAGGCGTCAGATCCTCGAAAGGCATTTAGCTGCTTCTTGGGTTCCGGACCCAATAGTCCTGTACCTAAAGAAGCGCTGCAGGGCGTATTGAATATAGAAGCTACTGCTCCAAATACAAACGTCGCAACAACTGATCCCTGAGCACCCACAAGAAATTAACACAATCACCTAGTCCACAAAACAGTGTGGCAAAGCCACTAGACTCAACCATTTCTCCAGGAGACTGTGAAGAATTGTTCGTGTAAGAGCTGGTAATAAACGATGCTGAACAAGTTACAAATTTGCCAGTCTCACGATGAAACAACAGCAGTGAAATAACGATGGAAATAATTCTTCCTGGGTATCAATGAACAATCCATAACTTGGCCTGTTGCTGTTAAGCGTGATAACAGTGCTCGCACGCTGCTGTTCTGTGCTCTCAGTATTACAATCAAATCATTCAACAGCACTGTTCGTTTCCTACTTAGGTTGTCAATCACCCATACTGCTACAGTTTATTGCTGATGGAGGAGAAAAATAAATATCCGAGTAACTGCTTGAAGTTCCTTCAAAATGATATAACACTTAACTTCAAAGAAGTATTTAAGATGTTTATTCACAGGAGGTAAAAGCTAGTAAAATTATGTCAAAGGCAGTTTCCCTTCCAGCACATAGAATAGAAAAATAAGTAATTTAGTATCAAAGTGAAGAAAAAGAACAACCTACATCCCATCAACCCTGTAATTATTTATGCAATGCTCTTCCAAGCACACGTGCACTATGTAAATATCTCTAAGTGTGTATATTTACAAATTCTAAATTAATTTTTAAAGTTTATTTAGTTCTCCCTTAACATTAAAGTAGTAACATGCCTGTTGACCCACAAACGTTATAGGAATTCAACAAATTTATTCACTTGGCTTGTAGTAAACACTAACCATTAAACACCAACCATTAAACACCCATGTTCTAGATGTTCTTAAGAAATTAAAAATGAGCAAATTAAAGTAAACATCAAAGAAGACAACTGCAGGCAAAGACTGCACTTGCATGTGCAATTGTGCTTGCAGGTGCAGCGGAAGAAAACCCTCAGCTGTGCTTGTGCTTCTGGGTTTGACAAGACCTTCACCTTCACCTTCAAACATGCAGCACTCCCCCGTTCTTAAGAGAACAACAAAAACAAGGGAGTACGAGGGCAGCGTCAGAGGAAAACATCAAAATGTTTCCAAGTTACGTGTATTCTGGCACCAATAAGAAGCCACCTGTCCCTCCATACTTGCAGTGACTGCAGCAGTACCTAGCTGTAGTGAACAGAAACCAGTATCGCTGCCACCATGATTACAGAGCTGCTGCCGTGGAATACAAATGGAATCCATTCAAAGTCTCATCTCACCCTGCCAAGGCGTAAGTCTCCCTGAAACAGACTGGCAATTGGCACTCTGTGCTATTTATTTGGTTTTAAATGCATAAACAAGTCTTTTCATCACTGTATCCATCCTTCACAAGGATTTCCTAATATGCAAAGAACTCCAGTTGAATTTGGTAAATCCATGCAATGACTTAAAACATATACTACAGGTGACAAGACACCAACAAACAAACAAATAAAAAAACAAGACTCGATTCTGACCTTATTTACATTACTGAGAGTAGCTACTCGAGTAATCAGAGAAAATCAGAATCAAACCTAATATCTGAGAATGCTCCACAAGATTGTACATACCTCAGGGAAATAATCCTGTGGAAACTTCTCTTTTTCCAGCATGGGCGTGCTTTCTAAAGTGTCTGAGTAGATTTCTTTCCCAGTAACCTTTTTATATTTCTTAGCTAGGAAGAGATATAAAACAAAATTAACATACATATCTTTAACATGATAAGCAACTCACAGCACTCATTGGCAAAGCAGTAGCATCTGCAAAATAGGTGGTAGGGTCTTAGCAAAAATGTGCACGCACTGAGCTGTTTTGGGGGAAAAACCAGAGACCTCTACATCAGACATCTTTAAGCTATACGGTTATGGGTACTGTTATTTTTACTATGCAGAGCACTGTAAAGTGTTGGAGCTCTAATTATGAACCAGATCTCTGTACAGCCTTGCACTCAAACTTTCTGTCATGGTTCTTCCAGAAGATGTCTGTTTGTGTCCTCAGCCAGCATCAGGCAATCTACGCTGGATAATTAACAGGAAAATTAATTAATACAAAATGCATCAAGGTGAAAAATGTTACCTACAAATAGTGATTATCTCTGTGTTTTATCTAGCAACTCTTTTTTTCAGATTTCAAGTCTACCTACCTAAGCATCAACTAATGCACATCTGTAACACGTTACTAATCACATCTTTTACCCATCAAACAAGTACATAATCATTCGTTTAGACCATCTCAGCTTTTTGCCTTTTGCTTTAAATCAACAATATTGACAACCATCATCAACTTAGTGTTTGGCCACACTTAAACTGTCTGCTGGGCTAGCTGTGTCAGTGGGGGGACTGATTTTTGTCACTCTAGAACTGACCCAGTAATGCTGGTGGAACTCCTAATGAAAGAGGAGTTGACCACAAGTTGAGCAGCCCATTCCTCTTGTGGAACTGATCTGAGGTAGACTTGTTTTTAATTAACAATTGTCTCTGCAAAGAAAGGTGACATTCTCAGGTCATCCACTGAAGTCATTCAAATACTACAATGCCCTGAGACAAAACATGAAATGTGAAAAAAAGTTCTTGTGTGAACAGACTGAATGTTTTCCTTCAGGGACGTGAGAGTCGCAGAGAATATGCTGCACCAAAGCCAAGCAGTTTACTGAGTGGTCTAGAACAGGAAAATTAGAAATTTCTCTCAGTTATGTCTTAAAACAGAAATGGGGACAATCAATGAAATTCAGAAACAGCAGTGCAAAACCTGACAAAAAGAGGAACCTCATTTTCTGCTTAAGGCATCATTTTGCTGGGCAACTTACTGTCCCAGACCATCAGGCTTGAGCAAGAACCTGAAAAAGACTGGATATTCCTAACTATTTAAATACCTAGAACTACAACAGAAATCACACATGCACGAATGGAGCCTTAGAGAGGACAGTCGATGAGCTTCAAGGCCTAACCTAAACAGCCTCCTGAGGTGCAACTGCCTCTTGGCCGCCCATCAGAGGATGTCCTCCGGGTCTCTGCCACGTTTAGCAACAGTTACTGGACCAGGCAGAACAGTGGTCTGATGCAGTACAGCCATCCCTGCATGCATGGGTGGAAACAATTTTCAACTCTGCCAACATCCCCACTGCCTGCATGCCAGCCTCCATCAGTCAGGAAGGCCAGTAACGTCAACTGCCAAGTTTCGGCTGGGTGTTCCTTCATCAGTCAAGGGACTGAAAAAGATTAAAAAAATAGTAAAATCAGATCTCAGGACAAAAAGCATTCTTTTTTTCCTTCTTTCCTCATGAAATGTTCTGTGCTTATACACGCAGCTCAGTCAACTCTGAATTATTTGTTTAGTCACTTAGAGTAAAAAAAGGTCTTATTTTTCAATGGCCTTCACTGATACCAGGCCTTCTGCATCAGTTCTCCCGACCAGATTATTTCAAACCAAGAAAGTAAAAATCTTGCTCTGGGGATATGCAGAAGATGAACTGGACTCACTCCGTTCAAACCCCCTATCAGCTGCTCTGTGACCCTGTAGCCACCCACCTCTTTCAGGTTATCCATTTCTGGCTATCAGCACATGAGTTTGACATGCGAATTTAAAGCTGGAATGGGTGCTGTGTTTATAGAAGAGACTTACTAGTAAAGCACTTCACTTTCCAAAGTCTTTAATGAACGGTTACATCACAGATAGAAATAGCACACACTTTTCAGCATAAACAATCAATCTATGGATCTATACAGCCCATGAACAAGAGGTTCTGCTTCTTGATCCACTTCATACTCGGTCTCTCTCCTGATAAGGGCAACGTATTGGCATCTTTAAAGACGAGAACCTGACTTAATTTACCAAACTCTTCCAACACAGGAATTCTGGCAGCTATCTTACAGCTACCATTAAGCTGGAACTACCCAACTGGACTGAGTTTTGACTAGGAATACATAAGAGAAAAACTCCAAAACAACTCTTATCAAGAGCCCTGAACTGTCTGGTTCTACTGGAGATCTCGTGAAAATACCAAGCAATACACGAACTTGTCACTTTAAGTTGTCTAGATAAAGTATTTTACATAATCTCAGGAAGCATTTACTGTAATGTAGCAATATATCTTCAGGGAAAAAAAAAAGTATCATTCTTTATGTGCCAATCACTTTGAGATCTGGCTCCCACAGGAAGACTAAACAAATATCCTGATAAACTAATGTGGCATCATTTTAAGTAGATCATGGATGAATGTGCCTCTTTCAGTAAGTTTAACAGTGTCAGCAAAAAGATCCCGATGTCATTCAGGATACAGAAAACATTTGGCAGAACTGTAAGGACTGAAGGCTTCTGCTGTGAGACCCTAAATAAAAGGTAGCACTTGGCAGAAAGGAGGCACTTTACCATCAACTTACGTTAACATCAATGCTAAATATGAACCAGCGATTCATTTATATGACTGCTGAGAAGCAAAGGCAGGAGGAAAGAAGCATGCCTTCTCACATATCTCCAAGTAAAAATACTTCTACGCTATTTCTGACTTCACATCAGAGAAAACGAGAGTCTTGCTGTAAATCAAAGTGGTAGACTGAAACTGGCCTAATGCCCCAGTCAGCAAACCCTTCTGTTGGATGACGACCCTTTAGAACACATAGCTTAAAATAACAATAGTTTAAATTGTAACTTTTGGGCTTCTGGCCACTATAAAAATAGTCCAACACCTTCTATGTGGTAGCAAATAATACATGAGGCTGTAGGAGAAAATTGTTCATTTTAAAACTCAAATATGTCTTCCTGAGAACTTAAAAAGAGACAATCTTTTTTTTCCAAAGACTGTATTCAGTCACATCCAACTGTGCAGTGAATTTTGAAACGACACAGTGATGTTACAGGAATATTGAATTGTATATAAACATCTATTTTTTGCATGCTTTTGAGTAGAACCAGAATTTCATAATGATTTTTGTGCAGAGAATGTTTGTATCCATTTGGATTTTCCCTCTGATTTAAGAGCTTAACACACTGTGAAAATGTCAATAGTCATGAGAGAAGAGGCAAGTTTTACATTTCCCCTGGAAGATGGGTGCCTTCAGGGTCATATTTTACAAACACTACACTGGGAGACTGATTCTGCTCTACATTAAGAGAACAGTGGGTGACTTACAACACCGATTCAGTGTAGCACCTGCTTTCCTTGGATTTTTATTAAGAGTTTTTTCTTTCCGAGTTATGACTGGGCCAAACACATCTTTACGTGCATGGTTCACACCCCATCTGGCTTTGTGAACGTTTTGCTGAGCAAAACAATGCGCTGAACATTTATAGTGTTTTTTTTCTGGAAAAAGTACCTGCTTATTTCTTTTATATAGATTATTTTCCCCTACACTTTTTCCTTCCATTTTCTCACTTTTTAAAAATTCTTACATTTTCTTTTAAAAGCCGTACAGTAGTGAATAAGCTGTCAACCAACAATTAATAAACCCAGAAAGCTCTTCTTTTCCTAAACCAGTTGTCATTTCACTCTGTCAGAGGTCACTAGAGCTGGACACCTCTCATCTATGACCAGCGGGAGGGAACTTCAGGTGGAATTCAGAGCAAAACTGCTCATCCTCCAGCGCTGCTGCAATGAAGTTGTGGGCTCAGGAATTAGGTGTGCAGATACAGTTCACGCATTACTGAGACACCAAGCCATTCACATGGCAAAATGAATAAACAGTTACCAACAGTGGACCAGCACACTGTTCAATCCAGGGACTGGAGTAACACCTTGGACAATCAGCTTCACGAGCCATACCAATTTCCTCCGATATTTCCACCCTGCACACAGTTCATCTCATAATAATACTACTACTTAGTGTCTGCAAAACTGTTCTTGTTTGGGAGAAAGACTGGGTATGACCTCTCATTAGAAGTCCCTACATCACTATTGAGTTTTCCAGTATGGTCTCTCAGAAATAAAATCTACTCTGAACTACCTATGATAGTACAGCTAAAATTTTCCTTCAGCACTGAAACCAATGATGACAGCAGGACTTATTTTGGCTAAATCTTGAATAGCTGTATACGTAGAACTACCGTTCAAATATTTCAAGGAAGGAAGACCCTGTACCCTCAATTACACAAGCAGAGAGAATCTGTCTCTACTGGGAGCAAAAATAATGAATCTATATAACTAAGACAATTAGTTCACTCCATAGTTACCACAATTTCAACAGTGTCTCAGATTAATGGGATGCTAGATGTAGTACTAATGTGATTCAGCTCAGCAAGCTAAACGATTTTAGATCGTTTAGATTTTAGAAGATTTTTCTATTTAATATACAGACAGTTCTCAACTGAAATAACATAAATTTTATATAATCTTTTCTACATACACCTCAGGAAGCATTCAATAATTTTCTACGATAGTTCTAATATTTAATGCACATAGCCTAGCATTACTTTAAACTTCCAAGATTTAGCAAGACCTCCAACCTGATGGATCAATGTGGGTTAAAAACAATGACACCCTCCTACTGACCTGCACTGCTCTAAAGTAATTTAAGCCATAAATCCACCTCCGCTGCTTTGCAAAATGACCATCACTGTTGGACATTTAAGGTCTTGGTCCTGTATCTGATCTACACAGAAGAACCTTGTGGCCATTCAGAGTTCTTTTGAAATCATCAGGGATCTCTATGGATCCAAAGGTCCATCTGCGTGGGAATGATTAATGCACCGGTTTTCAACCTGTGGCCAGCCCATCGATTTCTTCTAAGAGGTCTATAAAAGGTAAGAAAAGTAACGTCTGTCCTCAATGGACTTGCATGCATTATAGAGAAGTCTGCATATCATGGAAAAAACTGCTAGGCACCACTATCAGAGAAGATGACAGAAAAGCTGCCTTGATGTATAAAGCCAATTGACAATTAACAACATCTAATTCCTTCGCTTACCTTTAAAATCAAACTGGTAGATGTTTTTCAAAGATTCGTGAAGAAAGTAAAAGCTTCCTAGAGCCTGTAAAAAACAACAATAAAATAAGAAATTATAAAAATATCTACTTTGGCTAACAACCAAAAAAGTATCATGCTTTCCAAGTCAAAAGAACAGAAGAAATTAAATACTAGTAAATAAAATTATTAATTTTTACATTTTCTAAGATCTATAAAAATATTCATTTCCTTTGTTGCTTCTCTGAAGTTTCACAAGCCATTATAAAGAAGATTCTTAACAGCTGACTAAACATGGTAAGGGCACAATTACCAGGTGTACTTTTAGAAATACCAAACGGATGGATGCAATTAATAATACAGACAAATACCTTTCTAAACACTGAACACATGCCCACAATTCTTTTATAAAAGCCTGACAGTTTCTGCTTCACTTTCAGAGCAAAACAAATGCTTTTGGAGACTGCAGTACAGAAACAAGAGAAGGGTTGAGAGATTCAATAGCTTTTGAGAGCCAGGCACAGCTTTTCCACCTTCCTACTGAGCTGTGCAGAGCCAATGACTTGGCCAGCTGCAGAGCAGGCACAACACTTAAAATCTAACAGGAGTGTTGGGAATATTTATACACGCTTGTACAGCTTTCCCTGTTCATAAGGGTTTTGACAACAATTACACTAACCGAACAGTACAGTATGTCCATCTCTGCTAGCCACACTTGGAGAGCAACTGCTACTCCTGGCTTCCCTGTGAAGCCTAAAGAGGCGAGCGTTTTCTCACAGCGCGCTGACACGAAGAGAAAGAATATATAAATATCTAGCAGAGGGGCTTAGATGTTTGAATACATGTGAAGTTTCTGGACACGGGCAGAACTGATGTGTTTCTAAATATAAGCAGAAGCAGAGTTTGGTGCCCACAACACACAAAAGATTTGCATTGCTATTGAAAATAAAATACTACGAGTTCATAGTTTGGATTTAGATAGGATTTCTAACTCCTCCTGCTGATCTCAGCCCCGAGCAACTATTCTCCTTAGTTTTTTTCAAAACAGTGACCTAATCCAACTACGGAATTCTGTTACAGTTTTAATGATTAGTCCATGACCGAGTAAAGCATGTAAACATAGCAAGTAATCTCTACTGCATTCAGAAAAGCTTATAAACTCCTGTCTTGGCAAATCGATTTTAAAAGCGTACCGGAGTCCACCCATATTCAGCAAAATACTAGCACCTCTTCCTTACAAATACTTAAGCACTCTCCTGGTTTCTGAAGATTTCTGAGGTCTTAATCCTCAGGCCATTATTAAAGAAAGCATCTTTGTTCAGGATACCACCTAAGCATACCCCTTAGTTGCACAGGCACAAGCACTTCGGTCCCAACGTGGACAAGAGCTGAAATGCCATCTATCTTCCAACTGACCACAATGCAGGGCGCGTTGTCTAGCCGATGAGAATGGCAGTCTGCCTACTGTGGATTTTAGGACCCTTTTCTCTGCCACCGAGTTCCCATAAGATATGAGGAAATCCACTCCAAGCTTCCCACATCTAGTAACTACATATCCCTCATTTTCTGGGTACCCACTCTCAGCCTTCTGGGATCCAGTTTACAGAAGGCCTGAGTGAACTCAGCTGCAGCTGGCACTAATAGCACTGTGCTCCAAATACACACATCACAGCAGAGGGAAAATAATGCTTGTTGCAATCACAGTGTCTTATGCAAGTGAACTGAAGAAATGAAGATCTGAAGTGCAAGAGACCATCTAGCCCAGAGGTGGGTCTGAAACACGGCAGGTGGAACGGCCATGGTCACACACTAACAGCAGAGACTGCCGACGCAGACCCTGCAGAGGCTGGCGAAGGAATGCTGCGAGGCGTACCACGTCAGGCAGAGCCGGCCATCCCTCATCTGGTCCAGCACCTGCCCCCCAGACAGGAGCAAGCGCATCCTAGACCTGTGTTTTACCTAGACTGCTTCCGAGAGACACACAATAGGCAACATAGAAAGACAACCCTGTTATGACAGAAAGGACTGTTCCTCCACCAGAACATTTTCCAGGGTTTGCAAGTTACAAATTTAGGCCATGCCTCATAAACGATTTTCTAGCTTGCACAGAAGTGGCTTCCACAACCTCCCGATGCAGCCTGACATCATTTTTCCCTATCCTGAAACTCACAAAGTTTCCGTAACAGGGACAACCCTCTTTGCCTTCCTGCTCCAGTCTTTTCTTCATATCCTCACGGCACTGACCCCTGCTCCTTTTCCAGGGCACCTCCATGGACTGGAAGGCTGCTAACCCGGGGTGCTCAGGTGGAGACAGTCCCTTCCTGGCTCCATTTATGTCACGGAAGCTTTGCCAGGATTTCACCTATACGTACTGTGAGCCTGCTGCTTGCTTTTACTTCTTCACAGTCATACAATACACTGTTTTCCTCCAGTTAATGAGAGGAAAATGACATACTAGAAGAGAGTAAAGGAAAATCAAGTGAGAAAGGAAAAAGTGTAAACTGACTTTATAGCGGAATAGAAAAAAATGTATAAATTTTAAATGAGGACTTGAGCCTTTGAATAACTCTGATGCACTCAACAGAAGTTGAGGGGGAAAAAATAAGCAGCCTGACACTAGATAGATAAACTCTTACTGAGAAGCATAAAAGAAGCAACGCATTAAACAAAAAGGATGATTCAGTTTCATTTTGTCTTTTACTCCTGTAACGACAGAGACCCTCCTGGCAGAGTGGTGTTTTGGTTCAGTGACTGCTGCATTATTTATGAGATGCGGCACATCCAGAGATTAAACATTTGCTGATTTGTCAAAAGCACAAACATGAGGTCCTGCCCATCTCCTTGACATATTAGTCCATCCAACAGAAAACACTGTCACACATTTAATTGATGAGTACACTTCCCTGCGACCCAGTCAGCTTCCTTTAGGTCTTTGGGTTTCTTTTTTCTAACATGGAGGAGGAAAATAAGAAAATCCAGGAGACACTCTTGTAGAGGACTCAAGGTTAACTATCCTGCAACAAGGACACACTGCCAGGAAAAAAATAAATCCTGATACAAGATAAAAACATTGCCACCTGATATTTAATTTCTAACTGAAGAAACTGTCATTAGCAAAAGAAAACACTGCTGTCTCAAGCTAAACTTTCACTGTACCCTGGCCTTCGGATTTTAAAATCAGGAGATTATTCTTAAATAGCAACATGTTTACAGAGAGTTTTTTTGTAGAGAAAAGTGTATTTTGCCTCTCAGAGAGCTAAAACTAGATAAAAGTCTTAAAATCACATGTAAGCCACAGGTAAAATTCAGTTGTTGCACTTGAAAATAATTTTCCTAAGCTCACTTACAAAGCCCCCAGTTAAAACAAAGAAAGAAAAATACATGCTGTCACAACTTTAAATTTTGTGGAAAGGCACCAAATCCAATGTTAAAAGTGCCTGCTTCTTTGCGTGCACATAGGCACTGCTCAGACGCATCACCACCAAGGAAAAACACAGATGGAAAAAAGTTAATTTTCAGAATTCTCCTTGATAAAACTGAGTTACAGTGAGGTTGATCAAAAACAGGGGCGTGGGACGGGGTTAGAACACGCGGCTCAGCTGCGGTACCCTTGCTTCACGCGGACCTGTGAAGGCAGTCACAGGGACTGGGTTTGTAAATACTGCTCGGATGAGCAGGCATCTCACAATGTGGTTCTGTATCACAGGCTGTCATCTTGTGCATAAGCATCTTATGTTCTTAACATCGATGCATTTTATACACACGCAGTTTTTATCCTACTGAAATGAGTATGATCAATTATGAAGTAAAGTACTTCTGAGTGGAAGGACAGTACAGTTGAGCTCTTACCTGCTTATTTATTTAGAGACCTGACCTTAGATAAAAGCTTACAACATAAGTATTATATCAAATTTAAATAATTTGAATCTGATATACATATCCATATTACAAAACAAGGAAAGTATAAACAGCAGGATGAGTTCTCAGTTACAAAGTCTAGTTAAATATGATTACTCTACTTTACCAGAAGCTATTATTAACTTAACAGAGTGCATTAAAGTCACGTTCTCTAGACCTGAGTCATTCTCCCCTCTCTTGCTCTTCCTGAATTCTTCCCGGCTGGTCCCTCTCTTTCTTCAACGCACAGGGCAAAATCTGACATACATAAAGATAACACTTTGTTATATAATATTACTCTTGAAGAACTCAGTATAAGGATACAGCTTTATTTCAGCTCCTTATATGGTCTTCAGAAGAAAAAAAATGAGCCTCGGCAAGCATCTGGAAAATAGCATCCCAAATGCCTCAAGTCTGAAAAATTTAAAAGCAAATGAAAAAGGGATCCCAGAATGGGAAATCCTGGGCTACATCAGCAACATGGGGCCAATTCAGCCTACCTATAACATCTAAAAACTGGTTTTAGGGGAGCTTTTCTTTTTCTCATAATCTAGGGTAGCAGAATCATGCAGGCTGGAAGCAACCTTTGGGGTCTCCAGTCCAACCCCTGTCCAAAGCAAGGCTGACAACTGGGCTGCTCCGGGCACTGCCCAGATGATTCACAAATCTCCAGGGCTGGAGCCTGCCTCCCCTTTTGAAGCCTCCGCTTCAGTGTTTGACCACCTTCAGGGTAAACCTTCTTCCCTTTATCCTCATTGGAATTCCCCTTGCCACAGCCAAGATGGAAATGTAAGGCTAACTAAAAAAAAATTTGGAAATAGCGACCTATCCAAATCAGGCACAAATAATTTTAAAGAGAGGTGAAAATTTAAATATAGGTGACAGGATTATGAATTCTGAAGCTTCTCTATGTAGCATGTCAGTAAGTAAACCAAGAAGAATCAAGATGCTCTAAAAACTGTTTTATTTAGATGCTGTAATTCTACCAAAAATAGTACTGCCACTTGTGCTCAAGCTACAGCTTTATTTCTAAGCATCCTGATCTGCTCACTGCTTGACTTCTTACAGTTTTAATCTCACTTTTAAAAACTAATTTTGAAGAACTAGGCAGTAAAAGTGTGGTTTGATAGTCTACATTTGTAGCACTGAGTGTCAACTAATTGTGCACAAAGAACTTCTGATAGCGATTAAGTTACACTGTACAGTTTCAGGAACTGATATGACTAACATTAAGATAGGCTTCGACTGTGTAATTCTAAACACACCATTGAAAAGAAGCAAAACTATAATGGAATGGAAATTATGGCTATCGCTATTTTCCGCATTGTTATAGACTTAATCAGGTTTTATGTACACAAATGTTAACTTGTAAAAAAGATGGAATGCAGTTATAATTCACTGCCCTAACACAAATAAATATAAGTAAAAAGAAACTTTCTTTCAAGGCCTAATGCCTAGGCCCTTTTGTTGAGGAGATTATGTTAATTCAATTTATTTCTCATTAAATGACAGTTTAACAATAAAGTTAAATGATATTAATTCAAAGTCTAGAACTTTGCTTTATTTTCTTATTTACAATTTTAATATTCTTTGGAAAAAGAAGTAGTGGCACATACATTAGCAGTGGTACTTACAGTATCTAAGTAATATAATACAGAAACACATTACAAATTATAAACCACCCAAACAGTTCAACTTCTAAAAATTTCAAACGTAAATACAGAAAACTATTATTTTTTCCACTGTAAGGATGGTTGTAACTGATTACTCCTGGTGCTAGCACTAATTCTATGCCATCTGTAAGCAGGTGCTTTTACTAAAACGCAGCCTGAGAAGTCGCGTTATGTATTGTACCTAACGTTCTCAGTTTCTGCTACATCTATGTTAGTGGCTGCAGAACAGTGTGAAGCAGCAAATCTGCAAATACTTAAGCCCTCTTTACGGCAGTCCTTCCAGAGTAGAAGCCTGAAAAATAATACGCCCTGAGGGTCACCGAAGTTGACTTTACCGTACAGCCGGGGAGGATGCACGTGCCACAGCTGCAGGCCCCCCAGGGACAGTGTTGCAGTTATCCCCCGAACGGATGAATCTGTTGACTTTCATCTCAAGCATTCAGAGCAACCTCGTTTCTGAGATTAAGGCTCAGATACAGCACAACAAGCTCTTGCTAGCCACTCTGAACCTGAATCGCAGTGGTACTGCACCAAGAAATGAACAGGAGATGGTATGTGCTGTGCCGTATGTGTAATGTCATACCAGAATGAAGTGAAGGGAGCAGCCACCGCCTTCTCTGCTGCAAGCACAGACTAGTCATGGAAACTGTACTTCAGTGGCCCTGTCGCAGAGCGACGAACGGATAGCTCATAGTTTGGCTCAGATCAGAAAGTTCTTCATTTGTTAGGCCAACGTGCCAACCTGCCAACCCTTGGGTCTGTAACTGTATCAAAATCACCTTGTGTTCAGTAATACCGGAAGTTTCTGAAAGTTCAGGACGATCAGCACAACCCGTTGACCTCAGGTGGTCACAGTGACCGCACGTGTAATTCTCTGGGCTGTTCAGCCAGGTGGCTTTCTACTCTACCAGCAAAGCCAGGAGCTGCCAAAATAGAAAGGCCTTCGTCGGAGTTTGAGTCGCTGAGTTACTCCCGTAAGTATATACACAACTCAAAGTAATACCTGTGGCCATGAAGAAATACCACACAGTCACAGCTGGTGGCTCTATTTAAATTTATTCACATTTTGCTTCATAGAGGAGTTCAAGCAATGTAAACAGGCATGAATATATATATATACACCCTAACAAAAACAGCACGAAGCATCACAGTGAAGAGTCAGATTGGACAGTCACGAAAAATCGTAATTTTTAGCTTGGCCAAGTAGCTTAGAAATGCACAAGGATGTTAAAACCAATTGCCGATTATTCTTCTGTCTCCCCTGTACACTATAACTACACAGCTTTGCTTTAACACTCCTAAAATCAAATAGCTGGACCTGCACGCAAAATCCTACACATAGACTAGGGAAAATTTCCTTTGGAAACTCCTAGAAACTCTTTCAATATCGCAACCACTAATTGTAGAGTACACAGTCAAACACATCCTCGCTTTTGAAAGCTTTTGTGAGAATGACCCTTACGAAAACATTCAGGGACTCAGTGAAAAGGCCAGGCAATTATCTCACAGCAAAACTGTTATTAACAAAATGCCTTTTTTCAGGACTGGCAGAAGTACCTGACTGTTCTCACCACATGCGTGTACAGAATTGCACTGCCAGCTGTACAGACAGAGAGCAAAATTTAACTTAAAGTTAGCACATGTCAATTAGAAGAGCTTTGCATCTTCCCCCCAAAATGTATCATTGAGAAAAAAATAGGTATCTTCTCCCTGTTAGTAGACTGAAGTTAAACAACCACTGCTTTCAATTAGGTTCCCGCACGGTACTCAGTACAATATGGGACATTTCTTTCATTATTCCATGCCAGAGGACTCATCTGGAAGAACTGGTACTGACAGCAAGATAAACAAATCGGTTCTGATGGATTACACATCTGGCATTACTAAAAACACTAGTCCTTTGATGGGACAGAAATCTTGCCACAAAAGTCTGAAGATTAAAACAGCTACAACTTTTTTAACAGCCAGTTGGCATAATTTCTTTTTAAAGTACGTCATTTCAACTGTGGAAATTTAATGCATAAAGGAAATACCTGAATAAAAGTTTAATTACTGTACAGAGTAAGCATTTACTGCATTACCTCACTAAACGTGATAAAGCTAATATATAAAGATTCCTTTAAATAAATGTAAAATAAATTGCCAATGATGACACAGAAACTGTAATTCATGTAGTCATAAAATCCATAATTAGCTTTAATGAATATTTAAAGTCAAAGTTCAACCCAACTTTTTCAATGTTTAACCTACTGTATCAATATAGTTCAAGGAATTCATTTATCATCGAACATGACAATGTCTGAATATTAATGAGCACGGGGCCCTGCAGAGAGGAAGCCCGTATCTCTTAGCAGTCCTTCTGGCCATGCTGTATGTCAACAGCGTGTTTGTCACGCCTGCTATTATTGATTACCTGCCTGTTTTGCTAACAACAATTAAAACGGTATTTTACATATTTATAAACCCGAACACCGAGAGCACCGGTCAGTTTCCCATCAGTAAAGCGCAGTCTATTAGCTGCCACGTTTCAGCCCGGGGAAACACGGCCCACGAGAGGCTGCGGCAGCCCGGGCAGGAAGACGGCACAGGAGCACTCTTCGCGGGCACCACACGGGGACCCCTGACCCCCGTTCACCCCGCAAGGCAGCCTGAGGCTCCGAACAGGAAAACCCGAGAAGGGAAGCGGCGCGGGCCCCAACGTCCCCGCGGCCTCTCCGCGGGGCTGGCAGGCCCTGCCCGCCGGCAGCAGCTCCCGCCGCGCCGCCGCCTCCCCAGCCGGGCCCCCGCTGCCGGGCTGAGTGAGGCCCCCGCGGGGCGGCGGCTGCCCGGCCGGCCCGGCGGCCCCGCGCAGCCAGGCCGGGCCCCGCTCCCCCGGCCGCCCCCGTGGCCCGGGCCGGGCCCCCGCCCGCAGCCAGCCCGGCGCCCCACACGGGGCCGCGGCTGGGGAGGCGAGAAGGAGCTGCGCGCGGAGGGGAGCGCCCCGCCTGCCCGCCCCGGGCCGCAGCAGGCGGCGGGGCCTGCCCGGGCGCCGGAGCGCGGGCGCAGCCGAGGCAGCGCCGGGCCGAGGCCGGGGCACGGCTGCGCCGGTGCGCGGGGTGCGCTGCCGCGGGGCACCGAGCAGAGCAGCTCTAGAAGGCCGCCGGGAAAGCAGCCCCCGGCTGCCTTGCCTTTCTGTGGCAGTCCAGAAGGGCTTCGTGACAACACCGGTCCCTAGATTGCCTCAAAAAGTTAATTTTGATACGGTTTTCCGTTTCCAAGAAAGGAAGAAAGGGCACGGTGCAAGGGCAGACTGGTCCTAACACATCTGAATAGCGACTGACAGAGGAACTACAAATAATGAGCGATGTTAAACTATATGCTTGTCAACTCCGTTCGTAGGCGACTTGATCCAGTATAGCTAAATTAACACTAAATGTCTATTAATCATCCGAGGTTAAAAAAAACAGGCTGGGTACACAGATAGACTCATTATAAAATAGTCTATCACTTTTTATTTGCAAACAAATTAGGTGTCCAGCAATTTATCATTTCCTGAATTGGACTTATCAGCTAAAGTACACACAATTAAACTGCTATTGAGCTTCCCCAAACAGGCCTCGTCGACCTGACGTGCAGACGTGCCGGAGCCCGAACCAGACCATTTCAAACAATTACGCACTGCTTTCGCAGCTTCGTATCTCAAACACAGGTATCAGCTTAATTTCAACTGTATTTGAATAATTACGCCTTTAATAAAGTGTAAAAGCGAGTGGGCTCCAAATATTCAGCGACAAACTCTCTCCGCGTACTGTAACTTGGTCTGTATTAAAAATATCTGCTTAGTTACACATGAGCCTCTCATTAAAGCGAATGGGATTATTCACTGGAGTAAAACCACTGGCGGGATTGGTCTTGAAGACTCTCTTACTCCATAAAACCTAAAACAACGTTACGTATCACGATACAAACGTACCTATGTTGTAAAGAGGCAACTTCCAGTACCACAACTTGCTTGCACAATTGCTAGTATCTTAACGGTGTCCCCAATCAAGTCAATGCTGCTGAAGCAGTGGAGACATCTGGTAGCGGAAGCCTGCAGGTAGCAGCTGGTGGGGAAAAAAAAGGGTGTCCAGCACTAGGTCTACCCAAACCCTGCTCATTTGGTCACTATGATTATATTAGACCCATACCTGCAAAGATACTTCTGCATTTCTAGACTAATTTCCACAGGCTGGTTTTGACTTTAAAAGTTCGAATTTGTTTGTAATCTATTTATTTTATGGACCTGCCAATTTTTCAGATTGACTCTCTCAGCTGTACTGTTGCAGCTAGGTAGTGAAGTTACACTTCTGACTACTTTGTGCCAGCTGAATAACCTCACACTTTCCAAGTTTCCAGCTTCAATGAGCTGTCAGAACATGGCACATGATTTCTAACCATCCTCAACTAATTTTAATGCCACAACCTTTCCTGTTAGGTTGTATTTAGCAGCACCAGACGTACCTTTAACATCTAGCACTGCTCCCTCACTCTTTTCCTTATTTCTTCAGAACAGTTCTTTTAAGTGTGAGACCAATAACAACTGAATTATAAAGAGGAACAGTCACTATAAATTTACCACTAAAAAATCCAAATAATTCAAAAAGAAATTATGATTTTTTTGGTTTTATAACAGTCAAATTAAATGTAATCCAGGAAACAACTGATACATGAGTGTTGGTGTAGCTTGTACAATTTATTTCTGGACTCATTACCAAGATTTAGATATTTTCAAATGGGCTTATCTGTTTAGTTTCCAAAAAGGTTGTGACCTGTCTGCAGGACATATTGGAGTACCTGTTTTAAAAATTCCAAGATATCTAAATCCCAAGTCATTTAGATGCTTAATCAAGAGATCATCATAAAAAAATAACTTGTTTGCAGACCTGGTCTTTTTGGATACCTCAGAGAGGTCTCTCTGCTAACAGCAACCATCAATAGTACATTTTCAGGAAGAAAACAAAGTCCCAGGAGCTTTCATTTTCCTCTTCTGAAGACTAACAAAATGAGTGATCTTCAGCTACCATGATCTACCACTAGTACCGTCTCTTTATAATTTCTTTAATGCATCAATATGGTAAATGAAAAATCATATTCAACATATTCAATTTTAGAAGATTCTTTGGGACTAATTAATTTAAGAAAAGAAAAAATTAACAAAAAATCTGAGCTACGTATAAACATGTCTGGTAAGTAAATGTATCCATATATAACCTACCACATGGACAAAGAATATTTAATACGAGTTTTGATACTGACATCTTTCACAAAGAGATTAACATTTTAATTACAAATCAATTCAATTAAAAAAGCATCATACAGAGGTTCTTTTTCTTAAAACAAAGATTACTCACAGACCAAGGAGCCAACAAGAGTTAAGGAAAGCGTGTGTATGCTGAACAGTTAAAAAAAAGGCCACTTATCAATATTCCTGAACTCAGAGTAGAACCTTCACAAAGTCATTAATCACACTGTTATTTAATATTTCTATTACACAAGCACTCTAGAGGCCCCCAATCAGGGTAAGAGGCACACAGCTTGGCTCCGCACCAATACGAAAAGGAGGTTGTCTGAATACAGGACGCAAAACTGTAATTCAGGGCCGCACTCTGAATTCTGCCCCAGCAACTTTTTAGTGGGCCTGACTGGAAGAAGAGCGTGCCACCAAACAGCCAAAACCTCTGCTGAGGACTCCACCGGTGGCTTCAAAGCCAGAACAAAGTACACTGCGCTGCTCTGAATAGTCACTGGCTCTTCAGTATGAGAAGAGACAGAAGCAAAATCTAATTTCTACCTGTAAGCATAGCGGACGGAATAAGCATAAGTGTACCTAAAAAGACATACCCAGTTAAATGCTTAAATACTTAACAGTTATTTCAGTGTTAAACCTCAGGGACAGCCAAAAATACTCCCAAGGCAGTTAGAAGTTCTTGACGAACAGAGCTCAAAATATTGTACGAAGAGCCGGATTTATCCGGTGGATATTGGTAACAGTTGACGAACTGAGAGAAACTGAACTTCAGTCTCAGTCTGCGGAAGATAATACCGAAGTGCAGAATATTATTTTTCAGGAAGCAAGCTATATTCTATATTCTATTTCACGTTTCATTTTGTAATCACTTTAGGAGCGTAACCAATAGCAACAGGGACCAAAGCAGCACTTCACCTCTTCCAGAAATTTATTCCTTATTCCCATATACTTCTATCCTCCCATTACTGCGTGAGTGCACCACAGAAACCGCCAAAGGGATGCAGCCGTGAAAAAGGCAGAAGTGATTGTCGCATGCAGCACGTGAGATACAGCCATAGTTAGAAAAGCATTAACGCGGCCGTAGAGCGTGATGATGGTGCCTTGTCTGCAACCACATTAACAATTCTGATCTCCCACGTAAAAGGTTTGACCACACAGAAGAAAGGCCATCAGGATTAGAGAATAAGATCCTGTCATACAAGAAGTGACTAAAAGAGGCTGACTCTGTATCCCAGCAAAACAAAGGAAAGCTGCAAATAAACCACAGAGGAGTAGCACCAGGTAATGGAAAGAACTATTTAATCTGAAGAGCAACACCAACACAGGACAAAGCAGATCCAGACCGAACAAAAATTAATCTAGACTAGTTACAGGTATACGATAACCATGAAGAGACCGAGTACGTGGAATGTCCTTCCGGGAGCATCCCCCTGATCCGCAAGGGCAGAAGGGAGATGCTGCAAGGGCAAAAATCCCAACTAGTTCTGAAGGAAAAACTTGACAGGTGTACGTGAGCCCAGCAAGAAACCCAGCGCAACTTCTTTCAGTCTTTTTGCTCCTACGAGTCAGTGGCTCCTTCACCACCAGCCAAACGCCGGCGTGCAGCTCCGGTCAGTAAAAGAGTTCTGCACAGGAGAGCTCTGCACAGCACTCAGGGCCCACAGGCAGAAGAAGAAACGCTCTGCCTGAATCCCTTAGAGCTTATGCACCTGGTAAGGTGGCTGATCCGCGCTGTGCTTCCACGACCAGAGACCAATCCCTCCCGACTGTGTTACACGAGAGACGATTTGCCTTTGGCAGTGCCACTGGAACTGGGATGCAACTTGGATGGCTTCTGATCAGATGCGAGAGACTGCTGGACGTTTAACATTTTACCACATTTTAATTCCACTAAAAAAAAAAAAAAAAAGGTGCTTCATTTGTAGGAAACTGGTAAGCTGGATGACTCTTACCACATTTGCTTGACTCTAAATAATTTTAATTTTAAAAACTTTAAATCAATTTCGAGTTTCATTGATGTATTCTTACATAATACACTCATGATGGCAAATTCAATTTGATGAGGAGGCATTAATGCCCATTTCATTTAGTATTATACAGGTCATCTTCAAATAGGAAAGCACCACGTGGTAAAAGGTTGTATTTAGCGTGTCACAGTCACTGGTGGTTGTTTTGTATCTCAAAGAACCTTTGTAACTGCCTCAAAATAAGAGATGATTGATTTACAAAGTACCAAATTTCAAATTTCATATTCTAGGACTAAACATCAAATAATTGGACAAAGCTGTCCCCCTGTCTGACCCATCACAATCAAGCCTCTTTCAAGGTTGACTGCCTGCATAAGAAATATGTGCATAATTTCATTTTGTCTCCTGTCCAACATCCAATGTTAGAAGTTAATTAAATTGCTTGTCCATTGTATTCATCCACTTACAAAGTTAATGATATTCTGTTCCTAAATTAAAGAGAATTTTATAAAGCCTGCACTATGGAACCTGGCATGCTGTACACTGAGGAGCTGAACTCTGTCATGGTTCCTGATTGCAGCTCTCCTAATTAGGAAACAAAATGAATGTTTCTGTGTCTGCCAATGCAGAGGACGAGTCATTCCAACAGCGAGGGTAAATGTTTTGTACAATAGCAACTTAATAATATCTCATGTTTGACTATAATAAATTCTGCAGGATTAATAAACCTGTTAAATTTTTAAATTACCATAACAAAGATGAACTGCAGTGTAACAAGACAGCCTTAAAAGAGGGACACAGGTTTGAGGGAGAGAACAGCTTCTTGCAAGGGCATCAACCTTGAGGAGACCGAAATCACCAGATTCTCCTTTGTGCATGACATGAGGAAGGAAAATGTAATGATACTGCAATCTACTGGAGCCAGCTGAGAAGCTAGGATTACCAATTTAAACTAGACTACCCTTGTGCTTCTGGCCTAGATACAAAGATCTGGCACCTGTGCAACAGTCTTTCTAAGCAACCATGCAGTCAGAAGTGTAATGCAGTCGCAAATCAGTACCTGTTAGCGGCAAACTTCTACAGTCCAGGAAAGCTGCTGCTGACAGCGCTGAAGCCATCGTATGAGTCAAAGCTAGAATTAAGCACAAAGCCTACATGCCGTGTGAGAAAAAATAACCACGTAGTCGAGTAAAAACCATCAGAATACGGCTCTGCACAGAAGTGCTGGTTTAAGATACTCTTTCCCACATTCAGCACGAAGCAGCCTTCCATGACTTATGTCACTGCAGACGCCGTCTGCCCTACCTCAGCCTTTCTAACGGTGACCGTGCCGACGCCACCTTTCCCCAGCCTTGCGCGGGCTCCCGGCACAGCCTAGCACCGGCAGCAGGAGCTTCGGCCCAGGCTGGGCGAGCAGCGCGGGGGTCGGTCGTGCTGTCGGGAGATTATCCCATACGCGGGCCCGGGCTGCATGGCTTTGCATGAAGCAGCTTGCCACATCAACAGGGGTTACAGAACTGCTCCATCAGGGTCATGCTTCACAGTTAGACTCAATGGATGTATTCGCTCAGCCAGTGCCTCCGCAAACAACTGTCATCACTGTCAAAACCTCACCTAGGGTGTTTCCAGGTGATGGTGTACAAAACCTACGCCGTCGTGCTCTTTATTCAATGCAACCGTATTGGAAACTCAAGCGTGGGATGGCAAAATAGCAGCTATTTGACACATACAGGAGAAACTCAGAGTCTCTGTAACGCAGAGCGTGACAGCAACGGTACCTGGGCGAAGGGGAATGCACTTGTACCCTCTTCTTAACACCCTCCCTAAACCTGTATTCTCAGGCTTCACTGTAACATGCAGAAAAGGTGTGAAATCTCTAAAAACGCCACCAAAAAAGTAAGGTTTTCAGTGTCATATCACCGTAGTCATCTGTTCAACAGCAAATACAATGAGAAGTGCCCATATTTGAAAAACAGAATCTCTACTGACTTTTACTGGCTTAATACAACATATTTTACTTTAAAAAATAGAAAAAAAGTCTCTCTCCCAGCTTCTCTTGGTCTTTTATCCAATGCTGTTAACACAGAGAGTTGGTATTAAAAATCAGAAGTGTTACTTCACTGACACTCTGAGCAGATAAACCTGATTCAGTGCAATGACTCTTCAGTGTCCTACTCTGTACATTGCCATTTCAGTGAGAGGCGAAGATGCATATTATAAGTCTTTTAATTATTATTGCTAACAAGGGGCCAAACCCAGTATTTCCTAACAGGCTTCACTTCACTGAAACGAAGAGCAATATGATTTATCCGATTAGATATTATAAAACCTTGCACCTTTTGCACCAGTTGCTGCACTGATCCATAAAGGTATAATGATATAAAACAAAGCAGCAATAATATGATTTAAGCTTACTCTGTCCAAGCTCATTAAAAATATTTGCAATTTAGTTAAGAAGTATCCTAAAACAATTTCAGTGTATGCAAACTAAAAAAAGACCATAAATGAAAACATGTCCAGCATATTTATATTTTTATGCCATTTTGCATTTCTTCATGTACATTTCAGAGGAGTACTTCGTGGTAATTAATTTTAAACTATGCTCAGCATTTTCTTCAATCAGTCTTATTTCCAAAATAAGGCTACATTTACCAATCCAAAAGATGTCTTTTGACTAACGTAACTTTTGTGAATTGAAACTCATTAAATAGTATTGGCAAATCAATAAGGACATAAAGATGTAAAGCTTTTCTTTATGAAATAAACCAAATTATACTCTTCTAATCTAAATACTCAGTCAAGTCACTTGATAATTAAATCATGTGGAAAACCTGCCTTGTTATTAAAATCTCTTCAGAACGTCCATGTAAGTTGGCGTATGCACATATATAATACGTATTATTTATATTTCTACCTTTCAGAACTTTTCAATTTCAATTAAAATTCTGTAGTTTTTATTGGGAATCACATTACATCATGATAGATATAAGTTAATTAAAGGACAATCAATTCTAAGAGAAGGCCAACAATGAACCTAAACAGTTTACAAATTACCTACTGTCATTCAACTGGAGCATGCAGTGTCTGTGGACAATTACAGAAAAGCTTTAATTGATTTTTAAAATTCCAATAATATGGTACATTTTGTACATTTATAAGTACTCTGCTGGTACCCAGATTTTCAGAATTAGAGTAACTGTTGGGACCACCAATGGAAACTCCTGGCATAGTACAGAGCTTAGGTTTGAAGTTCAACGAAATGCTGACATTCCTTATGCACCCCAAAATAGCCATATCTACTCTCAAATTCTACAAATACCTGTTTTGCGTGGTATAATGCTTTAAGCTACTCATATTTTTAAAGGAACATGTTCCTGACTAATGACAATTGAAAAATATTTAGCACGCTTACTTGAAGTTTGTTACAGACATGCAGGTTCCATTGCTCTGATGACAGACAGGAACATTTTTCTCTTTAAATTCTGGCAAGCCATGGAGCAAACTGAATTATTCAAGAAGAAACTGTCACCGTCTGATTCACTGGTAACACAGTCAGCAAACAGTAGAACTTGTTTAAAGCTCTTTTGTCTCAACATCCTAGAAAGTCTGAATAAAAAGAGGTTTACTATGGCCTATTTCTACTGCTTCTTCCTTGTTTTAGAATTGGGAGATCTGACAAGTCTCAGAGAACCGGTAACGAGAGGCAAAGGTATCTTCTCAACATGGAAATCCCAAAGACGTTACTTTATGCTAGTAAAAGAAATTCCAGCAATTCTGCTAATCTAGGTAAGACGCTTGCTGATGTTCTATCCCTAAGCAGGTAATCAATTTTGTGAGGCTACCCCTGTATCAGACAGACATCAGATATATAGTCAGAAGAAAGTAAATGCTGGCTCACACCTTCCGATCTACTTACACTGGTGAGAGCACTGAGACGAACAAGGCATTAGGATGAACGTGCCTTAAACTGCCAACTCCCTGGGCATGCCAGCTCGTGATTTATCCTGAAGCTGAAATCCAGCTTCATGGTAGGAGGAACCTGGAAGGATGCCACTCTGCTGCAAAAGTTCATTTCACAAAGAAAACACCACAGTTTAGGAAGAAATTGTTAAAAATATGTTTGCCATGTCTTGCTTGGAACTGTAATTCATCATTTCTATTAATGCTTTACCTTTCAAAGTCTCACATAAACCTTCAGCTACTGAACTGCCACAAAGAAATTCATGGTGCTGTGCTAGAAACAACACAATTGTGCTCAGAGGCTTACCATCTTAATTTGTGAGGTTTTTTTCCTACAAAAGCAGCATTTGAATGCCCATGCCTGACTTTTTAAAAAATTTAAAAAAAGAAAACCAAACCCAAATGTCTCTCTGGAGCATATGAAAAGCGAGCTTAAGATTACTTCAGTTACTAGTCGCTCACCACTGCCTTGTTCATATCCTATTTTTGGCCTTGCTACCATCACCATATTAAAATCATTTTCCAGCTTTGAGCTAATGAACGGTAAAGAAAATATATTTAAGCATTTCAAGAACAACATAGCATCATAAGGCACTTAGGGAAGCTGATCCATTAATAACAAAAAGACCACTGTAGAAACAAAGCTCATGGCTTTGTAACGTGCTTTTCAATCATGCGGAATTTACTAAAAGGTAGTATGGGAGATGAGAACTAAAAGCCTCCAAACTTGCAACTGAGGCCTAACTTTACTAAAATTTTCAACAGAATTAATTGAAGAGATGTTCACGCTCAGTATGATGTCAGTGCTTTTGAATGAAATGGCAGCTAGGGATGCCACGGCACTGCGTGGGGCACCGTGGGCTCGGAAATGGCTTTGACAACTCAGAAGACCAAGGTGTCTACTCAGCTGATCCAGAGTTACAGTAAGGCTCGAGAACCACACTTTGCTGCTGCAGTATCCTAAACTGTATTTTTACACCTGAATTTGGAAACAAATACATAAAAACCAATTTCCATTTCTAAATAGGAATAAAACAGCAACAGATGAATTAAAGAGCCTAAAAAACCTAAACAAAGCCCCAAAAGTCTCTTTCACAGAAGTGAAAAATATCAGTCAGTTGTACTGTTAGTCCACCCACAGGTAGGGTTTTTCTTCCTACAGGCTCATACTTGAATTAAAAGGAAGCCACCATTTGAAAAGAATGTTTTAGTAATAGTAAAAGCGAGAAAGACAACCTGTATATTGATACAAGTAATAACTTGAATTTTATTTTAAAACTGAGAAGACAAAAATAGTCTGTATAAATCAAACAAGTTGTCTCTTCATGTCACTTTTATGATGGACATTAATCTTAGTTTCTAGACAGAACTGCTGTCTGATGTAACCATGCTTATTGACTTAATGGGAAGAAATTTATATTAGTCTAGGAAGCTGTGATGAATGCAGTCTTAAAGTTCAATGACTCAAACCCTTTAGTAACCTCAAACATTGACCCAGGTAGCCAGAAACTTAAATCTTAATCCTGGAACATAAGTTTATGCATGTGTGTGTGTGTGTGTGTATATATATATAACTCTGTAGGTAGTATACATAGTTTTCATGCAGCAAGATGTCTGTGGGGAAAGATCCGAAGTACATGCCTTTTATCACAATGTGTGCTCCCTCCCAGAACTAAGGAGTGGAAAAGTTGCCAAGAGATTCTGAAGCAAATCTGAAGCGGATTTCTTCTCAGCAATTACAAATTAAAACAGAACAGGCTGAAACATTACTTCTTTGCCACAGAATCCTGTTCAGCCTTCGTAAATGCTAGCGCAGGTGGCAGGCTATTGCAAAACATCCCCCGACTGAGGATGTGGATGGGTTGTTGGGAGCGCTGCTCAGACTGTGCTTTGACACTCCTCACAACTCATGCTCTCACCCGCCTGAAAGAGCTTCCTGGCAAATCCCTCGTTCCCACCCCTGCTGAAGATGTCAGTCTAAGGCAGCGCAACGGCTGTCCTACTTGAGCCTCAGACTGGCCTACGTAACTTAGACACGTGCTGTCAGCATTGGTGGCACTGACTAGGTTGTTTCACACTTGAATCGTGAAATGATGAGTACAGACGAACCACAGAATCTTACTTTAACTTCCTTCCTACATACGGTATTAGCCCGTAAACAGAGGTGGACCAAAAAAAAAAAAAATCAAACTCACTCTATAGCCACAGGCTATCAGAGGGGGGGTATACGGAGTGCCTGCAATTAGCACCCATCAGTTAATTGTAATTAAAAGTTGGGATGATCCCGGTAGCATCTGCAGTGAGTCCTGAGACGGCATAGTGTGGGTACATAGAACAGGGCAGAGGAGATGGGCTCCACCATCAGATGGATGTGTTCCCTGGTAAGCTCCCATTTACTGGTTTTGGCCAAGGCAATCCCTTTGAAACGGACAAAACAGCAGAGGCGTTTTGCCTCTGCCCGTAACAAGGGGTCCTTTTCTCACCTTCCATTACTTTCCCGCTCCCTTATTCTGCTTTCACGTTTCTTAAGCACCCCTTGCCTTCGTCCATTTTACAGACAGAATTTCCCTTCTGTCAGAAAAAGATACACCTGTATTCAGGTCCATGCCTGCAGAGCTGTCAATGTGGATGGATTTTATTTTTTTTGTAGTATGTTCTATCATCCCTCGGTCACTGGGATCTTTCTTTTACTGGATACTGAGGCCTACAGTAAGTCATCCCTGAACAGAAGCCTATGTACTTCCCTAAGCTTACAGTACTGCTTACCTGGAAATTACTGTTTACCTGAGAATCTTACTCACTGCCTTGGGAACACTTTATTTTCGGTACTAGATTCATCTCATGTTGGTCTGCACAAAGCCCAGTGGCCAAAGTCACCCGAGGGAGGAGCGGCGAGAGACAGCGCTGGTACCGCCTGTCCGGAGGCACCGAGAGGCGTCTTCTCCAGCAGTTCCAGCTCGGCGTGATGGAGTCAGAGCTGGCACAGCACTGGCTCATTACGGCAAGCTACCCGACTGCAGCTGTCCAGAAACGCGTGCAGAGCTGTACACAGTGTAAGAAGCCAAGGAAAGGATCCATGAAGAAAATACAGAGGCTGCCTAATACAGAGGGGATGCTTTTGCTGAAGCAGGTAACGAGAAGGAGCTGACAGAGCAATAATGCATGCACGCAAGAGGAAGCCAAGAGAAAGACTCCTGCAAGTAAAAGAATGTTCATTAACGTAAAAGTGACTAATTACATAGACTTCTTGCTCTTCTTCCCCACAAGGTGGAAGAGCTCAACATTCAGCAGACCTTTTCAAGTTGCAACACACTAAAATACTAATTCTTAATAACCAAAATGAAAATTTGAGCAGAAGCCAAAGAAAATGCCAGAGAAAGTACAGATTTTCCCAGTGCTAGTTATGTGAGTGTTGTTCATGGATGTGTGACTTGAGAAGAAGCAAAAGACAAACAATATCCACCCTGAAAGCAGCACCAACGATCGTGGTGCTTGCCAAGCCACGGAATTGCCCAAATCGGGCCAAAACAGGCACTTCCTCGGGAGCCAGGGATGCAGAGGGGCTGCATGAAGACTTCAGGAACACATTTTTTGAAAGTGTGTCTTCTGACATTCACCGTTTATCAGAATACCAAAGATGAGATTTAACATGAGATTTAAAAAATCTTCCTTTTACACAGCACAAAAAAAAAGCCTTGAAATTTAACAGCAATTTGTTAATTCCATTACCATAAAACACCTTTCTTACCGATTCCCCAGCTTCCACAGAACCACTTCAGTATGGCTGATAGCTAAAAATGTAATAGGCATGGTCATAATTACTAGAAAATTTGAGAGTAATTATTGTTAAGGGTTTTCCAGACTTCAGACCCTGCAGTGTGTCCAGGCACTTCAGTCAAGGACTCGCTGATCTTCAGGGGCTCTAAGGAAGGCAGGCAACTGCAGGCAACCGTTCCCCCCCCATTTACTGCTGTGCTGTTTCCTCAGACATGGCAAAGCGCCCACTTAGATCTGAACTTTCCAAGGGACGCAGGGTTCAACACCCTGCCCTGCCACCGTCTTTCCGCGGAGGCGCGAGGAGCTTAGCTCCCTGCGAGCTCGCTATAAAGCATGAAGAACCTGAAGGCAGCTGTGGCACAGAAAACGAAATGCTACAGCTGGATGTTGCATTCGGCAGCAAGGCTGCTGGATTATAACAAAACGGTGAAATTCAGGACCATGGAGTTGCAGCAGAGTCACTAGACACCGAGCAAAACCAAAGTTCAGGCTTGTGCCTCTTCTGAGGACTGAAAAATGCACTGCTGCATCAGTTTTCATACAGGTTGTATTTGCTGATTCTGTAATCATGCAACCTAGAAACTGCAACAAAATCCGCAACAGCATTTAATTCTGTGTGGTTTCTCAGTCAGAGGAGTAGAATATATGTGGCACTTTTACTGGTTTCTACTGCCTTAGTTATTTTTCACCAAGTCTAAATTCACCTAATCAAGCAGCAAATCCTCCCGTCTTGAGAAAATGGGAAGAAACTCACCAAGGTAAGGCAAGAGAACGCCACAGCCTTCACATTTGAAAGCTTTTATTGCGTTACACAGACGATGACAGCTTCAAGCGAAATCTGCACAGACGACCCTCAAAACTGAAAGTGCAGTTTTCACAACTGGATTTCTGCACGCAGTGTCCACAAGCCTCTCCCGAAGGTAACGGTTTGCGTTCCTCTTTGGCCAGCTCAGGAAGTGCGGCTCCTCCGAGCACCAGTGGCAAGGCATGCTTTTTATCCACGGTCTAGCCTTTGCTGTGCACGGTGACTGCCCCTATCCTGGTCCTGTTTTCCTCTGGACATGGGACAGATTCGATAAACAGACTTTACTCCGAAATATCTTAAAATACATGTGCTCAATGAAAAGAAACATTCCTTTAAATAGGATCAGGTGATTTCAGTGCAACAAAACCTGTTTAGCTGTTGGGATGTCACTGATTTACTGCAGCTGAAAAATTGATAAATCACAAACATGTGAATGTTAAACATTATTACACAACTGAAAACCTTTAATACTAACTCATGAGAAGAGCAAGGCTTAGTCCTTCATGTAATTTAGCTTCTTTTAGAAAATAAGATAATAATTAAACAAACCCTTAATGTTTTATGGCTCACATATTCAAAATTGGGGATTCATGATGTGAAATAATACATAAAATACCTGAAAGACTTCAACATATGGATACCAAATGCTTGATTTGTCAAAGGAACTGTAGTGAAAACACTCTACTTCCATTCCCCACTGTTTAAACTTAAAAGACAGTAGTTACTTAGCTTATAAAACAGATGCAAACAGAAAACCACCCATTTTACACCATTAGGAGAGATTCAAGAATGGATGTATGCTGAAATGCATTTAAGACGACAAAATGCACCGAAGGCCAATTTACATGGGGCCCTAGTGAAAAGTTATTGTATGGAAATAAGAATGTTACAAGTCAAAAGGAACAAGGCAACCTAGTTTAATCTGATTATTCTGGGGTTGAAGCAACATATTAATCAAGTGGACAAAATAATTCTATTAATGAAATTCAAAAGGTACAGTACGATAATCAATCTTTTACTATATTGCAAATGATAGAACAAGCATCCAGAAGGGTTATGCTAATTACGTGTTTCAAGTCAAGTGAACCCATTCCATGCTTTGTCTTGTTTAGACAAATAGAGCATTCCTGCCATTTAATTATATTTCAGATGTCTGTACCAGCGTCTGCGATGATACATTAGCCTACTGAAGAACTGGAGATAGACTGTTACCTCCTTATAACAGAAACGCACAGTCCACCTGGAGAGCAACCTGGGCTTAGCTGCTCGTAGGGACAGTGGCGCAGGATGCGCGGAACAAACCCAGGAGAAGGCGAGCTCTCCTCAGGCACCTCACAGGGCCGCCTCCCGCCTATTTATTTGCAAAGACGTGCACGAATTGATGGCAGACTCCTTCCTCCCTGGAAGCGCGGGGGGTCTGCACTCTGCACGGCACTCGTCGGTCAGAGCTGAAACGCCTGAGCTGCCTGAGAAGTGGCATAGCCAAGCGCAGGTGGGAGCTTCTCCGGGGAGAGGATCAGCTCAGGGCAGTGTCGTGCAAACGTCAGTGCACCGCGTCTCCTGTCTGGGTTAGCTGGGCTATCTCCGCACAGAACTGTGTAACACCACGGACATACTGCATCTGCCCAAACAGAAAGACCCTCCTACAAGAATACAATATAAAGCTGAATACCTACTTGTTCAGAAAGACCAAAATCATAGCATTACATTCCAAAAAAATAGCATGAACTCCTATCTTCCTCCACTGCTTGCAGATACTCAGTACAACCAAGCAAGATGACAACGGACATATACGTCTGCGCAGAATCCACACAGAGGGAAAGGAGAAGGGGAGAAGGAGAGGGCGGAACTACACTTCTCCCACAGTCCCAAGGAAAATGAGGCCATTAACTAGAGCCCAGGAAAACAGAGTGGCCAGATGAACACATTTGGAGGATGTGTGAAATACAGCAAATATCGACCATATTATTTTGTCTCAGTTATTAAAAGTTACATGATCATGTCAGATAACAGAAAGCCCATAAAATTGGTATTTCACACCATGCTTATACTGTACATAATATAACTAGTTGCGATCAAATATATACAGCTGGAGATATGATTCCATGTATTTTGTTTTTCTCCGAGGGTATAATTTTTATGTTACTCCATATAGATGGCCCATACTGGAAACACAAAATATCCTGAAAACAAATGAAACATACCGCAGCTTTTCTGTATAGGCTCGTGTGCGTATCAGTCAACCCTGTCCCTGTTACGTGCAAGGACATTTTTGTCTAAATAAACAGAGACCTCACAAGGCTTCAACATTTTTCCTGGCTGCTTTTCCTGAAGTACACATCCTCCTCCCTCCACCTCAGCCATACACAGCCATTTCCTTTCGTCTTCCTTTGCTTCCACTCAGGCAGGCTGAGCACTTCCAGCTATGCCGCCCTTCCCCATTGCAAAGCTTCCTCACTCGCAACGCAAGTGTCGGCACTAGCCGTTCGGTTTTAACGGTGTTTTCTGACACAGGCGGGACCGTGTCTCCTCACACGCGTTCAGCTGCATCGGCTCCCAAGGCACCGCTCGGCCACGGGGCAGGGTGTGAGCACGCAGCGCAGCAAGACGTTTTTCATAGATAGTAGGCATTATCTCCACGGTGCAACGTTACTCACCTCGGCATCTGGACGTAAACAGCAGCTCAAAAGCAGAATTAAAATAAATTCCACTGTGTAAAAAAGCCCAGGAAATATGTGACAGGTTAAAAAAAGAAAAAATCTTCATTGAACACAGTAATATTTTTAAACAAGAACTCCTAGACCTATATTAGCAGCCAAAACCACAAGAAAATAATGAGAGCAAACAAGTGTGTGCCTAAGGCTGTAATTAGAAAAACCAAACCCTAAAACCTTCCCCTACAAAACCAATCAGAACATCCTTTCTGATAAAAAAGATAAATATTTTTCCTTAGCCTTCAAAGAAAGCTTTTTTTTCTAAAAAAATCCAAACACAAATCATTGCTATATATTTCAGCATCCTAAACCCATGCCTTTTTGTATCTAGCAATACATTATCTTTTCATGCAATGCATTTTCCTGTTTTAAGTGCAAAAAAATGTAAGTAATAAGAAAATTCAACTTCCCATGTTGCATCACCTTCCTTACTTTAAAGGAACAGTCCCTTTGTTACATGCAAGAGAAATGACATCCTAAGGAAGTTACACTAATAAACCCACGGATGCTATCGACTTCAATGGCTTTCCTCAGGAACTTACATATTTACCAATAGAATAGAATTTAATACCTGAAGCCAATGGGCTGTGATCTGCCCCTACATTCTCTTAAATCAGAAAATGACAATTTTCAGAAAGGAGACGCTCTATTTTAAATTGTAATGACTGCAAGTATTCTGACTCATCTAGTATCCCGCTTTGTCACGCTACCGTTTACAGTTTTCTCTGATAAAACTAAAATGCAAGGCATAAAGGAAAACGAGCCTACTAGTTCAAGGCAGGAAAAAAAAATGTTTAGCTGCTATATATGAAAACACAACCTCGATTTTGTATAAGTTAGCATCCACATTTAATTTTGAATTTTTAAACAGTAAGTTATCAAAATAGCGACACTTCTTTCCTAACCATGTTTCAAACAAATTATTAGACGAATCCAAATCACCGAAATGAAAATTTTGGCCTTAAACTATTCCACAGATCTCCTTGGACTTTTCAAGTATACTTCGTACCAGAGCGGTGACATTTTTAGGTTAGAGGTTTTACAAGGATTAGTCATTTTTACTATTACATGCTGTATAATCTTCCAGGTAAACTTGCGTCCGCTTGCTTTAAACTAACTTTAACTCAGGTTTACCAAAGAAGATCAGACTGTAACTAAATGAGGTCAAGGACTTTGGAAGACCTCATTTAATCCCACAGTTCTTGGATCTTTTTATGAAGTCCATGTGATCATCACGAGTCGCGCAAATGGGCGCGAGTATGTATGGCAGATTAAATAACTCGGTTTAATATTAGTCAGAAATAAGAAACAATAACTAATATTTGTAAAAAGTTACACCTGAAATATTTCTCTCCGTCTTATGTTAAATGTACTTAGCAGAAAGGTCAGAGCTCCTGAATTTGCTAGATAAATAAATGTTGGTGAGGTGGATGAATCACTGGAGAATTGGTGCATGGCAGCGAATGAATAACCTGCAAATGCTTCCCAAACCCCATTATTTCCCTTTTTCCAGTAGGCCAAAGATTCATGTCCCTGCATGCCGCCAGTTCATTACGGAGAAATATCATTCCTCTTCTGGCACTCTCTGGGCGGCCTCTCAGCCCCACGAGGACCCTTTAATGTTTAATTCCCCATCATCTGCTCCAGTGAACAGCTTAATCTCTGCTTGTATGATCAATACTATATCAGTGTAAATTAAAATGACAATTTTAAAGTAATTAAGCCTGTTAATGCTCGATTCAAATGTCATTATTTGCACAAGGGATTGAGGAGAAATTACATCGTGTCCAGGGTGACAGGAAAATGTTTGAGCCTTCTCAATCCTGTTGCCGCTGTGCCACTGGAGGCTTTAGCAAAGCAGATTAACTTCTAGCTCCCACTGCCAGGATACCTATCCAATTTCAAAAGAGGATAACACAATTTGATAAATTTAATTCCAGCTACAAACTCAATTATTGTGATAATGGATGAAAACTGGGAGGAGACACTAAACAAGACCCACATAAAAAATACACTTAACTTCAGAATGAGATACAACAGTAATTGTTTTATTTGATTTGCTCTATCCCTTTTGAAAACCCTTTAAATAATTGTGATTGTTAGAAGAATAGCCAGCATTTATTAAATAGCATGAGCTCTAAGATCAAAGTGGCTGCAGTTTAAAGGATTTTGGTCACAATGGAAATGTTTGCTATCCTTTCCTTGTACAGCTACATTTATTAGACAAGTAAAATTACATCATTACAGTATTGGATCTCATAAATAGATCTATAAAACTCAACTACGCTCACATGAAATCTCAGCCCATTCTATGTGCTGGCCTTTCTAGACCCTGCCGTGACAGCCTGTAGTCATTTATTATTTCAAAGGAAGATTTTAATAATAGAAAACCTTAAACTTTATGAGACAGCCATAGGATTTGGTTTGTATTTCAAGTCTGCCCAGCTGAAAATGTAGCCAAGTTATCGTTATCTGAGCTCATCTCTAGGACTCCAGGATACAGAAAACCACAGCAACTTAGGCAAAACACTGCACACAGCCATCAGTAGTTGGTATTTTGAAGCAGATAGCAAAAGTGAAACCCCAAATGTCATGGATTTAATTCAACGATAAGGAACAGCGGAAAACTTCTTTTGCAAAGGAAGTTGAAGGCGTAACAAATTCCTACTGGAAGAGGCACCAACAGCTCGACATGGAGCCCTAAGAGGGTCAATCAGCATTCCTGTCACTGGATATTGTTTTAATAAATTCAGTTTATCTGACCGTTTGCATTTCCTGAAGTTCTCTGAAATAATTATATTGAATTTTTATTAGTGCACATGAAACATTTTTGGCTGGCACTTCTTTGAATAATAAATGGCATATATTAAAGTGCCTTACAGGTCTAATAACTTGCATCAGATCCGTGTAGGCCTGTCTTATTAACTTTTAGTTTAAATTACAGCAGAATTCATCAATCAGTGTTTCTAAAAAGCAGACTGCAGATTGCCACAGACTCTCAAGAAAAATGTACCTCAGGACAATTAAAACATCTACTGTGTCTCAAGTATTTCATCAGAAAATCCATCAAATCACAGATTTTCTCAGATGAACTGTCAAAAGAAGAACCCTATAAGGGTAACCAAAGCCTATTAAAAAATCTTTCACAATAATGAGACAATAAAAAGAAATAACTAAAATTTAAATAGAAGTTGAACTTTTTAAATTAAATGTAGTAACGCTAACACAAACAGAATTTTGAAATTAAAATTAAGGAAAACTGATCGAGCCATTTACCGTAGCCTTGATATTTCATTGCTAACTCCTTAAACATAGGAACTGACAGCATGGCAGAGGTCAAATTAAAACCCTGACTTCCATTTGCTTTAATTAAAAATAGCTTTCTCCTGAAAGAATAGCTACAGATTCAAAACTCAGAAGACAATGTTCAGAAGTGGGAGACTATACTCAGTGAGTTGGGTTTTTGGGTTTATTTTGTTTTTTCGGTTTTTGTTTTTTTTTTTTAATCTGGAAACACACTGAATATTACTGTGAGTTAATTACATTTTGCGCTGATAATTGTGAAAACTTTAAATTCTAAAGCTACTGCATCAAACCAGAACCAAACTGCTATCTTTAAAAAAAAGATCAGAAAGCACATCAAACCAGTGAAGCCACTGTTGCTTTGGGATTCCCCTGGTATTTTCAAACACTGCTCTAGTCTTTCTTTTCTCATGTTAGTGACGGCACAAGGACTTGGCTATTGCCATAGCATATGACAAGCATGTATGTGGTAGTCGGAGATTACTTTTCTCCGGGAAACTTTAAAGAGGAAATCAAACAGACATTTTTTGGAGGTTTTTTAAAATTAAGTTGGGAAATGTGAAATAATATTGTTCTCACACCGCAGCGAAATTATCACTGTTGACAATTTTATGCAGTACATGCGCTGACATCTTAAAATACTTCCCCTGTTAAGCAGCACCAAAAATGAATTCAGATGTGAGTGCTGACTATATGATACTACATGTATTCTACAGCTAATTGAATTAATAGAACATGTATTAAAAAGAGGTGACGTGGTAAGAGAATTGAATAAGACTGAAAAGTTTTCCCTCAAGTTTCCCTGCGTTTGTAGTAACAGAGAGACCAGTGCTCCCTTTTTCAAGGCAGAGCAGCAGAAAGCGATTCTGCTACGGTGAAGATGACGACAGCTGCCTAACCTGGCCGCTCGAAGGAAGAACGCATTACTCGCTAGTTGGAAAGAAAGAAAGAAAAATACTACTTTCAAGTTAGTGGCTGAATAAATTATTAGAATACTTCCCTTTGTACATAACTGAAAACCTGCGTACGCTCTATTACAGCTGTTCTCTTTTGCATTATTAGCAGGGCATGTTAATGGACATCAGAACATATGGAGCAACAAATTAATTGTTTCCCTATGTACAATAATAGCTCCATTTATCACGCACATGTTGATCTGTGTTTGGTTAACAAAGCTTATTAATTATCAGTGATCTTGGTGCTTTAAGAATAAAGCAAGCATCGGTAAAATTTACCACAACTAGCAGATTCATTCAGAATTATTAAACGTATCTGTACTGTTGAAGGTAGGAAAAGTGTTCAACTTCATTTTGCTTTTCAAATTTCATTTGATAAGCTTTTAAGGAAATAACGTTGGTCAGTAGGAACAAAACCAACATTATTGGGAGTAGATTGATATTTGTTTATGCTCATGATTGTTCTGTTTGAAAGTAGCTTTTCTTTTTAATACTATGTCTAGTATCAGCTAATTTTTTTTCTACAGGGCTTTTATTAACCTGTGAGAAGATAAGCAAGACCAAAGCACATTAATAGATTATTAATCTCATCTGATCTTCATACCTACTATGCATATTTACTTCACTTAGTAGTAAGGAGGGCTTCACCTGGATGTTGTTAAGCCTTTGCCGTAAGCTGGTGGCTACACAAGAAGGTGTTCACATCAGATACTGGTCTTGGACAAATGAACCCTTTTCGGTGAGGTAGCAGATGGTCGTGTTAGACCCAAACGTTGTGGGTTCAGCCCTTTTAGCAAAACCCATCCAAACAGCCAAAGGAATATCTTACTGAGACTTTCCTACAGTTTTGACAAAAGGTAACTTGATAAATTCTCTGAGCACAACTGAAAATTTAGTAATTGGAGCAGTTCTCAAATGATGGAGTGAAAAGGCTCACAGGTGTCAGAAGAAATTTCCTTACCAGTTCCAGCAAGAGGAGCAAACATCCTTACAGAGAAAGGACGTTGAATGAACAGAACCACAAATCTAAATTCTGAATCAGCCATTATGACTTTTTAGCTCTTTCTTTTTATGTTCACTGCTTCAGTGGTTTTCTGTCAAAAAATGCTAACAAGCCTTTAAGCTCTTTAAGAGCTTAACAATTTTTCAGTTTGTTCACCAATAGATTTCTTGCAGAATATTTGTTTCCCACATGTGGTGCTATGACACAGCACTCAATCATATTTGTCTTTTCCCTTGATATACGGTTCAACCGCAATACAGCTTGGTCAAACCTTTGCCAACATGTCAGTTACATATTTTTCTTACTCTTTAAGAAAGTCTAGTGACAAGTGATTGAATTAAAAGACTTGCTGGCCAAAACACTGATCTTAACTTGAAAAGACAAATTGAACACAACTAGTAATAGTTAAACAGCTGTTGACTTACTTTTTTTTTAAAATATCATAACCAGTAGAAGTTTGCTTAGGATAATGTGAGGTGATTAAGGTAATGACACAGCGTTACAGCAGCTGCTGATGTTCCTGAATTGCAACCTCTTTAAACCAATGAATTAGTATTGTCAGGTGCCCGGATGATGAAATTCAAAGTTCTCCTTTTCGCCAAAGAAATAAAAGATTTTTGAAAATAGAGAGAAATACCCAAATACATAGCGGGACTCTCTTTAATTTTCAAGATAAAACAGAACCATGGAAAGAGAGGGATTTGGCCCTGGGAAGTCTCCTCTGCTACCACGGCAGGACCAACTGTAAGCCATTCCCAAGAGCTGCTTGTATAACCTGCTCATTGGAGTTTCCACTGTAAAATCTAAGGGTTTGGGGTTTTTAAAATATAATTTGTTTTATGTCTTTTTCAGACAATACAGGGAAAAGTTTATTCCCTCTGCCTTCCTCAGTCTTCTCCTGTCCAGACTAGCCATACCCTGTATTGCTAATCCTTCACAGCTAACATTTTCTCGAGCTCCGGTAAGTCTTGCTGTTCTTCTCCCAACTCCCCAAACCAACTTTCCGACAACAGTACTGCCACCTTCAGAAGGAGGTGGCACTGTTCAGGTGCAAGCTGCTCACACCTTGGGTTTCAGTAGGGCTGCTCATCTGAGGAGGAGCCAACCCAAAGACATTAAAAGCTCTGACATGTCACATGTACGTTTCCTTCAAGGCACACACAGGTAAAGTAGCGGATGAAACAGTGACCCACAGAAGTCAGTGGTGAAACATAAAAAAGCAGGTAGATCCTGTTCCTTACCTATCATAAGATCATAAAATTTCACTGCACTTGGGCTTGAACCATAAATCATTCACAGTCTGCTTTGCAAATTAATGGGTGAGAAAAAAAATAAAATTGTAATTTTCCAAGAGGAGACCTCAAATGAGTTGTTTCTATACCACCCCCGTAACAGGGAAAAGTTTGCACCTTCTTCAAAACTGACTTTGCTGCGTGAGTTGTGAATGCACAAGCTGAAAGGGATGCCCAGTTCCAGGTGGGATCCTGGTCCTCCTCCAGGCTCGATGGCCACTGAGCCTTGGTGAGCAGACGTTATGCTGTCGTCGACTCCTGCTGAAGCATGGAGCATAATGAACTCTTCTGAGAGGTCATAAAATACCTGATACTGTTTTTTTCCACTTGGAAATACTTCTGAAGAGGAAAGGAAAAAAGTCTAATTGTCTATCGTCACTTGTGACTATTGACACTTGTGACAGCCGTCAAACATGTCCACAGGATAATGACTGCAAAGTTATGAAGGAGGAAGACAACGTTTTTAAGACTGTTATTAATTCTTTCTTGTTTTCCATCTCTATGTTGCTAAGAGAGCATCTGAGCCTGTGTTTTTACTATTTTACTCTTTTCTTGGCCTACATCATTACGGACACGTTCCTTTTCCATTTTTATGATTACTGAAGTGGACCTTTTATGAACAAACTTGAAGAATATCATCAGTTAACCCACAGGAAAATAAACAGAGGATCTTTGCTATTCAGCATGTACAAATAGGAAAATGTCAGGTTTACAAACTGCATTTACAAGATGGACATTAGTAAAAATCCCTCTTCTTTTTTTTCCGTTCCCCTCATCACAAGTGATCGGAAAGCATATGAAACATACTGCAGGTTACAAAACGGCTTTTCCAAGACATGGTGAACTATCAGCGAGCTGGTAACAGCCAGGAAGCTGTCTCTGCCTGAGAGCTCAAAACCCAGCCGCGTTTCAGGCTCTGCTGCTTCGTTTGCTGTTTCTGCTCCCATACCACCAGAAACAGAATAGCTACGGCCACCACAAATTCATGACAATCCAATTGCTACAATTAAAAAAGCATACATATGCATTATGTAAATGCACATCCTTCCAAATGCCAAAGGCTTATAAATAGCAAGAGGAACTGCAGCCCAGCAGCACGAGCGTTAAAAGGCTTCCTACCTCCTTTCCCTCTCTCCTCTCTTTTCAGGCGGAAGGCCACGGCGCACGCCCTACAGCTCTGGGGCATGAGAGTGACTCACATCATGCTAGAAATTCTTTAAAAATATTCAATCCTGTAACTTGAGTTCAAGTCTACAATGCTCAGTAAAGGAGATTCCAAAGCTCTCTACCAGAGATGGAAAAGGAGAGTCAGAGAAGAGAAGGACATCCACTACAGTTATTTCACGGGCGTCACTGTGTGACCCACTCCCGCATTCCCTTTTGCAGCCACAGCCAATTAACACGGGGGTGCTTTCTGTTAACGGGATCCGTTGTGTCGATAGTGAGACCCAAAGTGATCCAAAGCGAGGAAGCACCTCACAAAAGATTACTAAAGCTGAGGATGGGTCTCAAGTACCGCTGAGTCCCGACACATAAGCAAACCATTTATTGTTCATGTTCTTACAGGAAGAGGGTCCGGTGGCAGCCCCGCTGATCCCCGCCTGCCCAGGCACACCGCGCCAGAGCTGCACGCCCGCAGAGATGCCCAGCCTGGGCTCGCTGCACTTCTGTGCAAGAAAGGGAGCACTTAGAGGCAAAACTCTTCAAGGATACCCAACTACTCTGTGCACTCAGGCAAGCTGTGTGCATAGCACAAAATGTTAAGCGTCTTAACCCTTACTTATAAATGCTATTGCCACACAAATTATTTTCATGAAGATATCCAGCAACAAAGTTCAAACATCCACCCCCACAATGCCCCTTGAGGAACCTTCTCTTCACGCTTCTATTTTCCCTTTCTCTGTGGCAGACCCTGGCTGCGGGCAGGGACTGGCATCCTTCCCCAGCCAGGATCCCCACGAGCCTGCTCGCAGCTGACCAGCTGGAGAGAATCGCCCTGCGGCGACCGTCACTGTGCCCCAAGTGCCTCATGGGATGCCCTGTCAAATTCAAGGTTTCATTCCTCATCTTTAAAGTCTTACTTGAAATTTTGTCCAATGTAACTGATGACCATCCTCACCCCCTGCAATAATCACTTCCCAGGGTAAGTGCGCTGCAGGAGCCATGCAGCTGCAGCCTCAACAGGGAGACTCCCGCGAGCGGAGACTGGAATGTCTCAGGGACTGACCCACAGATCTGAAGCTCACTACTCCTCAAAGTCTAGAAGGAGAATATGCCCTATGTTTTGACAGTCGTGTCGTGTGTCCCCCCCACTTTTTTTAGTAGTCTACTTTTAATTATGACACTTAAAAAAAAATATAAATCTATCCAAAACGCAAAACTTGTAGAAATTGTCTTAGGTCGGTATTTGCTGAACAGGTGGTGATACGTACATATTTTAATGTACACGTGTTAATGTGTCAAGCCACATGAACACTAGACAAACAGATGCAGGCTTTTTAAAATAAAAAAAATCAGTATGAACCCCAGGAATTTTAATCAAACTCTTGCACGTGGATACATTTGAGAGAATTCCACTGAAAATACCTGTCAGCTACTTCCAAGAAGCCTCTGGGCATTAACAAGACGCATGTGAACAAAAGCAGAAACTGGCTGATGAAATGCAGTTACGCAGAAAAGTGGACAATGACTAAAATGTGATCAGCTCCATAAATTACTTTATGGAGCTCTAGTTTTACTCCTCTTAATGACCATGTCTCCTTGTATTAAACACAATAAACGCGTGAGCTTAACTACATCTGAACCATCAGGCACCGGCTACTAAATCTAGGAAAAGGACCACCATAAAACGTGAACTCACATGCCCAGAAATTTGCAAAGGTACGAGTACTGACTCGACGGAAACTGGGATACGTTTAAGACTCTACAGCAAAGACCTAATTGCTTAAGTGGCTTTTTAACACACTTCAACACTGACCAAACTGCTCGCTCTACGTAAATGGAAGAAGCTACTCTCATTCTCATCGCAACTTTTCTTTTTCTACCGTCTTTAAGAGTAGAGCAGGCACTCTGCCATTTCTTATAACAACATTAAACAGCAGGTTCATGAGCGCTGCCAGAGAACAGTAACATCAATATATCTGTTCCTGAAGAATGTTTCGGTATCTAAAAATACACTGGCAAGTTTGTAAGAGACGACGACTTTTTTGAAAACGCATGTTACTGCATTTTAGTGTTTCCTCTAATCAGAAATACCCACACCATCACAATTCATAACATTGCAGCATTAGTGCACGAGCAGAGTAACAGTTAAAGAGCTCATTACATTACTGCGTACCTATTTCTGGTTGGATGTAAAATGAAGTTAAACCAATGAAGCAAAAATAATCCATTTAATGCTTATGCTGTGTGATGCATTTATATGGGGTTTCTGTTGTTGTTGTTACAGTGCTTCTATTCATTCTTATGCTTTAGTGGTTCAGCTGCAATTTATCAGCCTGTAGTGGAAAATACCTGGCACCTACTTAAAATGCATGGAGCTAGCAATAAAATTAACCTTGTGGCAATTGTTTTCCCACATGTTTGATAGACCAATGTCAGCTCATCTGTTAGAAGGAAATAAAAAAGTCAAGCCTAAATGTACAAAAAATTATGATGGAAGCCTTAAATAAAGCAAGGGTAATGCAAGTTTATTGAGTCAAAAATCAATCAATCAATGAGTGAGTGGATTAGGAGCACCTCATAAGCCCCAAAGAAATAATTTGCCCAAACACTGGGATTTAACGGTAGAGGACCAAATTCCAACACTTTTAGGAAGTAAGTAATGAAAAATCAATTCAAAAGGAAAAACAGATCAAGAACCCTGGATTCTGACATGCCGACACATTTATTGCTGAATACCATTTCTTGGCTGACCCGAAAACTTCGGAAGGTGTTTATTTACTTTCAACACCTTCCAGAGATCAATATTTTTAATTTGGATCCGAGTTATTATTTTTCACATCACAGCATCGGGGAGCGGAGTAAAGTGGCTCATATTTTAGTGCTAAAAAGATCGATATGACAGTTTCACCTTCACTGCAGCCCCCCGCAGCCGCCTGGGTGCACATCATAACATCCCGCAGGGGGGTGCAAGTGCCACGGCGCGGGGAGCAGGTCATCACCCAGCCAGAGAGCCAGACAGCCCATGATTTAGCTGATCATGAAGGGCCCGGTGCCCTTAGAAAACCAATCTTGTTTCTCTCACTTTATCAGGCCTGTCTTTTATCCAGCGTACGGGAAGGGGGAGGGGGCAGGAGGAGAGAGAAGAGAAAAAGAGGGAGGGAAGGAGCAGAGTGAAAGACAATCAGTTTCATAAAGCGGATTACGTCCCTCATCGTAAATGCATCCATTCGTTTTTACCTTCCTTGAACCAGGGCACATCTGTAATCGAGAATTAATTTTCCATAAATTTCAAAATATTGTTCTGGCAGCTGAAAGGGGACGAGTGTGCAGGAGAGAGCAGGAGGGAGGATCTCCTGCGGTAAGAGGCATCGCTTTTGGGCTCCGGTGGCTCTATTGATCACCGCTCTTGGGGCTGATGGAGGCAGGCAGGGAGAATTATGGACCCAGGCAGTGGATCGCTGCCCTGACATCTCTTTCATTGCAGCAGTTTAAGGTTGTGCTGCCTCTCCAAGACCCTAGGAAAATGGCACATACTGCGTCCTGCATTGTCACAGCTAACTTCACTCCGGTCTGAATTTAGCTACCTCCTTTCCACTGTTACGTATGGACTTAAGAGGCATCTTCTACACACATTCTTAGAGCTTCAAAATTCCTTTCCTCAATGGCATTCATCCTTCCAGGGTAAGGCGATCGAGATGCTACACAAACACTAACATACCACCACAGAAAAAGGAAGACTATTTTTAAATATTTAGGAGAGTATTAACTGCGGGTTTTACTGCATGCACTTCAGTGACATGAAGGTTGGGGACGGGACGTATGCGGCACAAGGACGTGGTCCATGGGATTCGCAGCCAGCAAGGCTGGGAAGGCTCAAGCTTACCTAGGTGTATAAGCACTGCACAGGTAACTGCTTCAGGCACACTATGCTGTCAGTATGGACAGGGTATTCTCATCATCAAGGAACCGCAACTCAAAACCAAGGACTAGTTGCACACCTCTGAGTGATTTCTTACAAAACGTTTATGTCTAGCCCCAGGAAGTCATTGGTGATACCATAATATAGCTGTTACTTGCCATTTAGTGCAGTAATCAGTTAAATTAAAAGGGTAGCTCATGTGAAACTAGGCGGATACCAAAATGGGAAAAGCATCCACGAGTAAGATGCATTTATCGGGAAATCTCAGACTTTCTTTTCAACATGTCCTAGACAACAAGAAGCAGAGACAAGGAGGAAATGTGACTCTGTGGGTGGGCTGCTCAAAGTAACACATTCTTTTCTTGGTATAATTAATAGCTAACGCTCTTTAAAAAATTGCCTTCATGAAGTCCTATGCTTGGAAGAGTAATAAATGATAGTCATCCTCCTGGGGTATGCTCCAGAATACTAACTGAAAAGTAAATGCAGGACTATTTCTCCAAATTATGTATCAGAGCTAAAGGTCATATTAAAGGAGCAGCATTATGTAATGACATTAACTGAAAGCCGAGCAGCTTCTGGCTTACTGACAGCAGCACTGCAAAGTCAGGATAAGGAGACTACCTCGGACTCACGGGGACATGTGCAGCAATCAAGCACACAGTTTTCCCGACATGCCTCTTCTGTATTAAGATGGACAGATGCCTGCTTTTAAATTGAAGTCCTGAAGGATAACAGTGGAGAATCGCAGCTGACTAACAAACGATCCAAGCCTACAGACGGTCATCTCTGTTTCTGAGACACTGTTAGAAGAAACAGTTCTTCCATTTCACTGCAAAGCACCCTATTTCCCAATTAAATCTCTGCAACTCAGTAAAACATTCTTGGTTTGCTGATCTCTGTCAATCAGAAACCAAAGCACCAATTACAAAAAAACCAGCTTTAGATCCAGGTCAAAGAATGAAATTTTTAACTCTTATATTAGTGTTAGGAGATCAGAGAACAGATACTTTAAGACCTGGCTGAGACGAGCCATAGGATCCTGGCACTCATGCGTCATTTGGAATTCCAGCAGAAGGACTGCAAAGAACAAGTTCATGAGTTGAAACCTCCACCTGGGAGAAGGCTAAAGACTGATGACAAATCCAAGGCCCCCTTGGAAAACATCGATCACTCTGGATATGCTTTGAGGGAGACACACACCTTGGATAGCCTTCTCCACTCCATTATCCTTGCTAAGGAACATCATCTTTCCCACTCAGCCAGTATAAAGACATACCATTTTACTGGCCTGTGAGTAAGGCCGTCACTGTAAAATGAACATATCTTAACAACCACTGCAATCTCTGAAGAAGTTTTACAGACACTTGGCAAGTGATATTTTGCTGGCTCGTGGTTAAAGGCAATAAAATTAAATAGACCTCTAGTGCACTAGAAGTCATAAAGAACGCTTGCCAAGTGACATCGTCTTCAGATCCACAACGTGGTCTGGGATTTTTTCAGAGTCACAGTTTGGCCCTGTCAGGTAGGCTGTCAGCATTTAAAAGGTACTGAGGGTACTGAAATGCAGTAGTACACTTCAAATCTTGTACGCCTACAAAAGCTAAGGGACTGGATTTACTCCAGACTGAAATGATGTAGAGTCCCGAGATACCGCTTAGAGTCTTCTGTACTCAAAGTATCCTGTGGCTTCCTCCCCGCCACCTGTGTGTGGTTTTGTTTCAGTGACGGAGAATTCTCAGATACAGATTTCTCGCTGGAAGCCTGAAGTTCCTCTGTGCCAGCCTGGGCAGTGTAACGCATGCTCACCTGCTGGATTAGGGTCCCCTTTCATTTGTCTGCGGAATGTCCTGAAAGTGGGCAGAGGTCATCCCAAGTGAGGAAGTCAGCCCCTGCAGAAACCAAATTACAGACGGTAATTCTCACCGTCTGCTGATTTCTTAGGATTATGCAGACTATAGTCTTGGTCCTCCAGGAGGTCCAAGCTTGTTATGACTTCCTAAGACTACAGCCAACCATGGATAAAAGCTTTTCCAGACATCCAATGAACAGGATACCCGGGCACAGATGTGTTACCAGAAGCCAACAGGTGCATCAGGCAATACACTGAAATAGGAGTTTCTCATACTTGTAAACCCCTGGTAAACAACAAAGAGGAAAAATACCTATCCAACTGAAGAATTATTGCTAAGTTCTGACCTAATGGACATCACAGTCACGGGATAAGACGTTTTGAGTGAATAGCTGTTCTCAGGGTTGCTTGTAAAAGTTGCTGTCTCTCCTGTTATAACACCTCTCCTGCCTTCCTTTCTCCTTAGAGTTTGAATATTTTGAATATAATTTATTTACTCCATGATAACAGGTACCCAATGTCCTTTTGCAAACCTCCAAATAGCTCTTCTCATGTAGCAGTTTAAGCGTGGATGACTGTGATAGCCCTGTGCTCTCTGTTTCATAAATTGCAACTGCATGGGAATTAAGTGTATAAACATAATGTAAGTGTACGTACAATTGCAGCAGGGACAAAAGATTTACTCAGGTCCTGCTGAACTCATGTTCACATCACTGAGTGCACTTGGAGTCTACAAGACATACAAGTCTCTGGTGGAGAGCATCTTCAAACGTCCACCCAGGCTTCTGCTGCCGTGAAAGAAGATCCCGTTTCTTTGCATATATACGTATATAGTTAAAGGACTTTGCAGGAAACAACCAGGGAAAAATATTAGTATCAGTATACTAAAATTAGCGAATTTTAAATAGCCAATGAAAGGTAACAAATCTGAGAGCAGAGGCAATGTTCAGCACCATTTCATGGATGATGGAAGTAAGGCAGAGAGCTTGCGTGACTTGTTGAATGTCTCAGAGGCGAAGGGCGCGAGAGCTGCAGGACCACCGGGAGGTCCCCAGGGACGCGGTGGTGCTCAGCAGCCAGTAGCTCTCCCCTCACTCCCCAGCCCCTGCTCCCGGAGGATGCTGCTCTGCCACAGCCAGCTCTGCTGAAAGCAGTGGACTGAAGGAGGACAACACAAAGACGTGGCTTGTAACAGCAGTCGCAGTGGGAAGAACTCCTGTTTGCATCTCATTCCTAGGAGAGAAAGGTCTCATTCTCACAACCAGTGAATCAGCCACTGACAGACCAAAACTCTCCGGAACGATCTCTCCTCAAGTTTGCCAAAACTCACAACCTAAAATCAACTTATTCCCTACGAAAGCACCTGCTTCCCGAAAAGCTGCTCTGAGACGCCTTCCTGGCCAGAGCATGTTGGTTACTGACCCTGACAGAAGCAGCCTGAAGCAACGCTTTACTGCGGTCAGGGACAAAACAACCTGCACTTTTCCCACACAGCCCCCCACTATACAGAATTTTCCTCGTCTGCTACTGTTTTCTAGAGACCCCAAAACGTAACCTTTATCTGCTGTAAAGGGACCCAAGAGCAACGTATTGGTACTTATTGACACGAAACAGTTTATTTACGTTTGTATTTTCAAAGTATTCTAATTTTTTAGCCCAGATTTTTCTCACCCTTCCAAGTCCACTGAGGTTGGGGTTTTTTTGTCCCTCAAAAAGTCATTTCCATATACAGAAGACTAACCCTTGTTTACATGAAGAAATTACTACTCAAAATGAAATTTATGGCAAAGCAGCTGTTCTGCACTCAATCCTTCCATGGAAAATAGCAGCCTCCAAATTATTTTTTTCATCCCTTCCTTCCCCATACACCTTTGAAGCATCTGACATACACACAGTATTCTCCCAGTATTGTCAAAAGATAAACAGAGGTTCCACCAGAAAGTGCCCCTTGCTCCTCTGTCTAGATGGCGAGTCTAGGGAAAATGTGTACCGGGTAAATGCCTAAAGTAAGCGCAACAGATCTAGATCTAATTAAGCAGTTAGCATACGAGTTCAAGTGCAAAGATTTACACTCCCTGTTCTTATGGAAGCAAGTGCTGGGTAGCTTCTATACTGTAAATTCACTCTCACTAACTGATAAGCAATATTAATTCCAGTTTTAAAGCCATTAGCACCTCAGCAATATTTCAGTCGTGGGGTAGCCAACTGGAAATATGGTAAAGCAACATTTGAAATAGAGGTACATACCTCCACCACCACCACACCCTGCCTTGGCCTTTATTTCTCTATTATATTAGCGTTTTTCTGCTATTTTTGGAGGAAGCACAGTTTTTCAATTCTAAAAGTATAATTACAATATAAGAAATACCTTATTAGGTATGCAGAATACCATAATACCTTTCAAACGTTACACAGTGGTTTATTTTCATCCTGCCTTAACACCCCCCCCCCCAAGCACATACAAAGTCCACCAGTGTATTACCTGTTTTCATGTACCATATTAACTAGGGGATTAGATTGCAGCTTTCTTTGAAAAGTGGTGTGTCAAAGACGACATTCGTATAATCTGATAGCACTTGTATCCGTGCACATGTATCTCAGTGGGGGATTTGGGTGTGCTGATTCCATCCAGCATCAACATTAAAACCAAACCAAACCACCAGGCAGGGTGTGCTTGAGAAATAAAAGGTTAGGATGGACTGAGGTGCTTTTTCTCTTTTGTGAGACACACACATTATCCGTATCAGGATCCAAAGCTGGTGCAGTTGGTTCCTTCCGTGAAAGTGAGTGGTTTTCAAATTCTTACCTGGTAACCAGGTATCAAGGAGATGGGAAGATTTAAAATGATCTAATGTTACAGCAACTGTTATTTAAAAGACACCTTGCATAAGAGAGGATTGTAAGTAATGGCGATATTTAAATGTGGGATTTATAACTGCAGCTGCTTTCACAACAAAATGAGTCAATACAGAAATACTCCTATCTTTTTTGGAGACCTTTTCAGGAATGCAAGACATTTTAGGTTGCAGCCTTTTGAGCCCAAGATTAATATACCATCATTATAATTAGCTGAGATAGACAAAAATTCTTGCAAAAAAGTTGGGGTGGTGGTTTTTTTGTTTTTTTTCAACATTTTAAAGTTATCATTTACTTTGTCTTCTCCCATGCTCAAGGTCCGTATATTTCCTGACCATTAGTAGTTTGTTGCTGACATTCTTATAGGTCACCCATCTGTTCATACTTTCTTTCCTTACACGATTTCTTCCTCTGTGGTCTGAACACCCTAATTGTACTAATATAAGGGGTCAAACCACCAACCATAAACTTCTAATATGAAGACCACCCAAACTCGCGCCAATTTCTGGACAGCCCAATTTCCCGTAAATTCCGCGCCAGCAAGCCGTACCTATGAACACTTGCTGTTTTAGCCTGCTCCAAGGGACACAGACTAGTTTATTACCAGTATGCAGGAGTACAGACACATCTATTCATTCTCACAAATACGTTAAAGATGAGGCTTAATACTCTACAACACAGATTTACACCTTCCATCATCTCTATATTGTCCAATGTTCCCTCTTGGATACTCTGATGCACTTCCTTGTCAGTGACCCAAACATAAAGCTTTGCTCTTTTATTGCCCTTGTTATTCAGAAGACACTGGATCTGTTTTTCTGTTTTCTCCACTCCTGTCATAGGTCCACACTGTCTGATCAGCAATCTGATTGCTGTTCTTAAACCCCTTCCCTATCCTGGTTTATTGCCTCCACGCTGCACACCAGATCCACAACCTGAAAATCGTGGTCACAAAACGCTCTGACAGATCTTAAACATTCAGGAGTCACAGGGCAGCATCTTAACCGAAGTCAGCAGTACCCCACCAGATTCGCTTCTGCACGGGACAGAAACTGTTACAGCCCCAGTACTGCGACACAGCGTCCTCTGCTTTGAGGAGCCCCAGGTAAAGCAGAGGCTGCACCACGCCCCTCAGGTCCCTTCTTTGCAGTCGTACTTTCCTTCTCATGAAAATCATCACCCACGTAACCTACACTCTCGGACCATTTTTCTAAATACACAATGGTTGCAAGTGTGCTTTGATAAACGTGAAATAAATGGCACAAAGAAGCGAATCTCTGTGGGGGTTTTTTGTTTTTTTTTTTTAATCACCTCCTTGTGCACAACTTCCATTGACTGATGAAGCACTTCACAGGATGCCAATCACTATTTTTAGCACGATTTTTTTCTATGCTTATTATGAAGCAGATATGAAAGAGACACCTTCTAGTTTAAGGAAAGAGAAACAACGGATGTCTCATAACCCTCGGTACAGCAACAATTTCTAGCAAAGAAAATAAAAGGCTCCTCATCTGCTCATGAGGATGCTTTTTTTCAAAATGTTAGGATAAATGCTTCTCCACTAATCCTAAAAGATGAAAAATGCACAAGCTGAATAGAATCATAGAATCATTTAGGTTGGAAAAGATATGTAAGACCATCAAGTCCAACTGTAAACCTAACCCTGCCAAGTCCACCACTAAACCATGTCCCTGTGCGCCTCATCCACACGTGTGTTAAATACCTCCAGGGATGGGGACTCCACCACCTCCCTGGGCAGCCTGTTCCAATGCTTCACCACTCTCTCAGGAAAGACATTTTTCCTAGTATCCAGCCTAAACCTCCCCTGGCACAACTTGAGGCCATTTCCTCTTGTCCTGTCACTCGTCACTTGGGAGAAGAGACCAACACCCACCTCACCACAACCCCCTTTCAGGCAGTTGCAGAGAGCGATGAGGTCTCCCCTCAGCCTCCTCTTCTCCAGACTGAACAACCCCAGCTCCCTCAGCCGCTCCTCATCAGACTTGTGCTCCAGACCCCTCACCAGCTCCGTCGCCCTTCTCTGGACACGCTCCAGCACCTCCATGTCCTTCTTGGAGTGAGGGGCCCAAAACTGAACACAGGATTCCAGGTGCAGCCTCACTAGTGCTGAGTACAGGGGCACTGCCTTTCATAAACCTGTGCTGACTGGGCCTGATCGCCTGGTTGTCCTGTACGTGCCTGTAGCACTCAAGATGATCTGCTCCACAATCTTCCCCGGCACCGAGGTCAGGCTGACAGGCCTGTAGTTCCCCGGATCCTCCTTCCGACCCTTCTTGAAGATGGGCGTCACATTTGCTAACCTCTGGTCTGCTGGGTCCTCCCCGGTTAGCCACGACTGCTGGTAGATGATGGAAAGTGGCTTGGTGAGCACTTCCACCAGCTCCCTCCGTACCCTTGGGTGGATCCCATCTGGTCCCATAGACTTGTGGGTGTCTAAGGGGTGCAGCAGGTCACTAACCATTTCCCCCTGAATTGTGGGGGCTTCATTCTGCTCCCCGCCCCTGTCTTCCAGCTCAGGGGGCTGGGTACCCAGAGAACAACTCGTTTTACTATTAAAGACTGAGGCAAAGAAGGCATTAAGTACCTCAGCCTTTTCCTCATCCTTTGTCACTATGTTTCCCTCCACGTCCAGTAAAGGATGAAGATTCTCCTTAGCCCTCCTTTTGTTGCTAATGTATTTATAGAAACATTTTTTGTTGTCTTTTACAGCAGTGGCCAGGTTAAGTTCTAGTTGGGGTTTGGCCCTTCTAATTTTCTCCCTGCAAAACCTCACAACATCCTCGTAGTCCTCCTGAGTTCCCTGCCCCTTCTTCCAAAGGTCATAAACTCTCTTTTTTTTTTCCCCCTGAGTTCTGCCCAAAGCTCTCTCTTCAGCCAGGCCGGTCTTCTTCCCTGCCAGCTCGTCTTCCGGCACATGGGGACAGCCTGCTCCTGTGCCTTCAAGACTTCCTACTTGAAGAGTGTCCAGCCTTCCTGGACTCCTTTGCCCTTCAGGACTGCTTCCCAAGGCAGAAGAAGAAGAACACAAAAGACTATCTGTTGCACGTGCACTTCTATACACCACGTGCAAACCTACTCTTAGCAACAGACAAGAGCATTTAGCCCCCAGCTTCGACTCCCACCGGACAGGAAGGGAATCCTTATAGGACTATAGGAAACGTTGGTCTGCGAAGGATTTGCAGGTTATCTGGGAGCAATGCCAGTCAGTTCTAGAATGAATGTTCAGGGTTATTTTAGTTCATTCAGAAATCAGATTTTGTATTTTTTTTTCCCAACAAAATCTTCTGTTTATCTGGAAAAGGCGGTCTAAAATGAAACCAACACCAAACTCCTTTACACTTCAATACTGCACAACCACAGGAAGGGAACGGAAAACAATATATCCCTTCCCAACCTGGACTTCTGCTACCCACCTCTGGAGACCTGGTATTTATCCTGTTTATTTGCAAAACAAAAGCTTGAGATCTAAATCATTTTTGCTATACATTTATTTATGTTAGTAACTGACCATAAAATTAGCAATCTGTGTTCAGGGTAAAGGACAGAATTGAGACAACAAAGATGTTCCTGATACAGTGAGCCACTTAGAAAACAGCAATATTTGGAATTGTTTGGAGAGAAGCAGCAGACTCTTAGCCAGACTTCATGAGCAAAAATCACTAAATTGGTCGAAAAGACTAAGCCCCACATTTCCATCTTTTTCTCCTTTGTTTTATATGCTTTGCATGTCAGACAAATTATCAGGAAAATACTCCTTGTGTGACATTTCATTGCTTAATGCTTTACTGGTGCAGTAAAACAAGACAACTGCTGAAATTATAGGAAAATAAATTTGTAATTTCTTCCTCATTTAGCCATTTTTGAAGCTCGTGTATAGGAAAGTCATTAATGTTATGTCCTCCTATCGATGTTCCAAGCCTTTCAAGGGATAACTAATGTTTTTTCTATACTCCTCCATGTGGCCAGTTAAATTAGACACATTATTTCTGTGCTGTTAGAGAACACTGATCAATAGACACTTGGAAAGCCCTCTAAAACTAAGTGGAAACACTTCCTCAGTGTCAAAGGGTTCTAGTTTGGGTTTGTACGTTGCAAACATGGTTAAATTTAGCACAGCAGTGTGTGTGTGCCTGTGGTGTTTCAATACTAGCATCAAAATCTCTGAATGTTAATTTCTCTTTACAAGTACCGTATGACATTTGGTATGCATTGACCACCACCACCACGGGGGTTTCATGGAAGGAGGCACTACGACCTCTCCATCAGCGCCAGGCCTCTTTTAATGGGCTTTTCTCATCGGGAGTTACTCCACTGCCTAAATCCCTTAAAGCCCTGCTCGCAGAGCCTGCAGGGTTCAGCCCAGCTCAACTTCACTGAGAACTGTGCACTTTTTTATCCATCTTTTTTCCCTTGGAAATTGGGCTGCTTACTGCCTTTTCACATCACTAGTAATCTCTTGAGCTTATGATTCAGTAGTGTAATACAACAAAATCTTTTTCTCCTATCCATTTGTTTCTAATTGTGAAAAATCAGATGCCTTTCTAAGCCTTTTTGAAATGTATAGCGGTAAGCTATGCAGTGAAACCTGACTGCCACATGCTACTCATAGAAAGGGAGTGAGCAGACTCATGTACTGCTTTCTTTGTGGCTATGAATACTGCATTATAACATTATTTCAAACACTAATAAACCCATTAGTTTATATCAGTAAATAGCATACATATTATTTTTCTACAGAGTCACGCTGCTCTTATTTAAGAATTAATTCAATGTCTCAAACACATTAGCAAGTTCCTTAAACAGCGTTTCATAATTTCTTAAGCAATTATTTTCACATTTTCCAATCTCACATCTTTTCTTGAAAGCCAGAGCTGTTCCAAATCAAACATTTTGTTCGCACAAACAAAATTCCTCACATGCATTACTTAAAAGAGCTGTTAATAAAATTGTGGCTATGCTAGAGCAATGTATAAATGGTCCTGCCCTCAGCCCTACTGCATATAAATGCAAACAAGATACCTGACTGCCCAATACTTTAATAATTTAATTTCTTTTTTTCTCTTTAGAAAGACAAAACCTGGCAACTGTGCTCCCAAATTTCTAAAGGGGACCCATGTGGGGCTTTGCAAACTTCAAATTAAAGCATTTACTATACTATTTAGCCAGATCTTCAATTATTTCCATGGATAATGCTGTTTTTCATTACTGTTCTTCCTGTCCCATTAAATATTCAACACCGTCCTGAGCGCTCAGCGAACCTTTACGCAAAACATCCTCAAGCCCTCAGCGCTAAGAGGAGCACACTTTTGTCCTCGCCTGCAGCAGAAGAGGCAGGCACGGCGGAAGCGCGAGGGCAGTCAGCGGGCGGCCCAGCTCTCCGGTTGGCGAGGGGCTGGGGAGCTGCCCGCGCGCACAGCCCCGCAACAGCCGCTGGGCGTTCAGAGCTGGGCACAACGGCAAGGCTGCTGAGCAATGCCTCCACAGTCCTAAGAGAAGGCTGGAAGGATTCCCGTGTTTTAGAAGGGAAGGGTTAGGTCCACATAAATACACTTTATAGCATTTAAATATTTACCAACATATGTTCGCCAGATGTGCAGAATGCAGTCATGTACCGAAACACAGTGAGCAGCTGCCTACAAATCACTAACGTGAAAAGTTATTAATCTTTGGCCACAGACCACTTGCAGATGAGCTGCTAATGATAGATACCAAGCAGTACTCTGCTCTCCTTTCTGCATTTTGGAAAGGGCCCTCGCCCCCACCTCAGCCTGGCCAGGAGAGCGCTTACAAGTAAACACGGGTAGGGAAACACGGCGCCTGCTTCCCCAGCGCTGATCAGGGAGCCAGACCAGCCGAGAGCCACGGCACCGGCCTCGCGGCAGCGACTGTACGCAAGGAGGCAACAGTCACGTCTCCGGTCTGGCGCGGTTCTGCTGCACCCAGCGCACAGTGTGGGGGTCTCGGGGACAGACAGACTGCAGACTGGGTGCAGTGATGTGGATCTACTCCTCATGTGTTCGGGGGGGTGGATGCCATTACTGAAGCTGCAAGCCTTGGGCCTGTTCTAGGACAGCCTTTACTCTGCGGAGCCTGTTCTCAGCTCCTCTGCCACGAAGGTTTTTTTCCTTTCACCCCAAGAAGATGTGCTGTGCTCTTGGACTTCAAAGAAACTTTACTAAAATAAAACAAAAAGAAAGGCCTGAAAATGGGACTTGTATTCCATTCACAACAACTGAAAATCTCTATTAGCCGTGTTTTCCCTCAAAATTCTTTACTATTTGTATGCAACAAATTGATGTATCAAACTGAATTATATTCACTCTTCAAGACAGGATTAAGAAAAATAAATTTTAAGTATTAGGTACTATAAAAAAAGGAAGAAAGCTAAGTAAAACTTGAGAACTGTCATGCCAGAAACAGGCAGCAAGCGCTAAGCTGCAAAGGACTCTGAGTTAATGCCTCAGGAATACCTCTGCAGTATCACTGAACTGTCAAAAGTAGAGTTGTCAAATGGAGTATGATTGAGAAGATTTACTGTTTCGATGTATGCATTGAACCAACCAGTAATTCTTTCCATAAATCTCCAGACAAATTACTTTAAGAACACACAATAATTAAATATGCAACAAGGCAGAAGCAAACAAAAATGCAACACGCTCCTACACTGAAACAAGAGCACTTCTCCTACATGGTTCATTCTCCTCCCCACCAGCTCAGAAACGCCAAGTGCCATCACAGCCCATGGCAGTGCCGCAGGTCACGGCGTCACCGGCCAGCCCAGCCGGTGCCGAGGCAAAGCGGAGAGCTGCCCCAGCAGCCGGGCACCTTCCGGCCCGTGGCCCGACCCCAGGCTCTGGCGAGGGCCCTGGTGGTCCCCCGCACAACACGCACCGCAGAAAGGGAAACGAAATCCTAACCACCGTCAAACGCGAAAACTCCTGAAAAGCAAGGGAGGGCGGGGGGTCCCAAGCAGAAAGATGCGATTGAGGCGTTTCAGGTTTAATGTCACCTGTACTGTTCTCTCTTTCACTGTCCTCAAAACCTGCTGGCTTCCAGGGAAGCACTGCTCAGCGGGACCGCGCCTCCACACTGGACAGCGGTACTCCAGTCCCACGCCTCCCGCTCCCTGCGGCCCCGTCCGCCCGCACCCGCCAGGCTGAGGGCAGGACAGGGCGTCGGGGAGGGTTGGGGACAGGCCTCTGCCCCGGCACCCCCGGGGAGGGGGACGGGGCAGGGCAGGCGCCCGCTCGGACGGGGCTTCCCCAGGAGAAGGGCCTGCCTGGCTGCAGAGCGGGAGCGGCGGCCGCAGTCGCCTCACCCCAGCCTCCCCGCTGCGGGGTGCAGGCCTCTCCGCGAGGTGTCCATAGCCGTTCTTCCTCAGCCGGGCTCTCCCGAGGCGTCCGCGCTTCCGCAGCGCTGAGGCCAGGCAGCTGGGAGCTGCGCCCCACGCCCGTGGCCTCCACGGGTAATTTTGAACCACCTCAGCTCGCGGGAAAGCCCAAGCTGAAACACCGACACCAGCAAACGCAGGGCTCGGTGCCATGCAAGTGCAGGTGCGTCACGTGCCGAGAAGATACCTGCCCAAGTCACCAGCAACCACAGCACGTCCTGCCTTACAAGGCAGCTATAGTCTTTCTTTTTTTAAAAAAAGTTTGTTTTAGCCTCACTTTTCCAACAGCAATTAGAAAAGTATTTTTTAATTTTTAAAAGCTTAGAAATAGTTGATTTCCCCTTGTGTTCAGATACTATCGTCTGTAATTTAATTTCAAATATTTCAGCTGATGTTTAGATGCATGGGTTTCTAAAAAACCAGGTCATAATTATTCTTTAGAAATAATCTCACCTTATTCTAAACATGTAGTCTGTTACACGACCGCAGTATGAAATTCTGAATATAAAATCCACCACCCACAGAAAACGCAATTCCATATAAATTGTAAATCCATAGCTAATACAAACAGTATAATGATTCTATGTATAAAGAAGCTGCTATATCACCATTTTCCTCAGCACTAGCACATTTATAAACAACAGGAATTGACCCAAGACTGCACTATTGGGCTACTGATCTGTGAAATTTCTGTTTTGTAATTATTCCTCCTCTTCCAATTACACAGAAGTGTCAGAAAACAGGTGGAATATAAGCCATGGAATTCCTCACCCCAAGAAGAACTCTACAGACATCTAATAGATTTGTTTCAAAAATGCACAGATAAAAAGACAAGTCAGAACCAGAGGAAGGTACTGCTGTGGCAACACCTTTCAGATCCCATCTCCCATCCAGAAGAGATTGGAAGCGATTACCTGACAGCCGACTCAGTTCCCTAAGAAATTAAGTGGGAGATTTCATTTCAGGGGGTTGTAAATACAGGTCCATGTCACAGAATGACAATACTTATACAACCATTTTTTTCATTATTTTGTCAGAAGCAACAGGATTAACTTCTACATTCACCAGCTCACTTCATGAACTCATTTTTTTCAATTAAAAAAAGATAAAAGCTAATGAAGAGGTCAAACTTTGTGAGGCAGCTTTCAAAAAGCTCCCAACCGTGTAGTTCATCAAGAACCCTCAAAAACCGGGAGGCTGTAATGGAACGAGATTCTGTATTACGACAAACAAGACGAGGAAGGATGCTGCTTTAAAACGGGCAGAAGCAACGAAGTCTCAGCGGGAATGCCAGCGAGTGAGGAACAAACCTAACCGCTGAAAGACACTGCCATCGCGAGGCTTCATCTGGCTTTGCAGCACTTGGATTGCCATACAAACAAGAGTTTAAAGCCTCATTTTTCCATTTCGCTTTTTCTACCGCGTACAACTCACCAGAAGGCACTTCTGCGCACAGCTATAGATTTGCTCCTGGCATTTTAGGGGCTTTTATAGGGAAGACCAAGATATTTTTCTAATGGTTTTATTCCTTTTATTATCACCTAGGAAGTGGAATTAGCAGAAAGTAGAAATTAAGTAAATATCTGAGTAGCAAGCACCAACTCAAAATGGAGTGCTGCACTCCACAGCGCCTGTCAGAGGCTCACGGTGCAGCCGTCTGCATCCCCAGGCATCCTCTCGCAGCCCACCAGTGTTACACACGTTCCAGTGTGCTTAAGTACCAAGAAAAAAAATCCCAAAGAACTTTGCATAATAAGATTTGTTTAAAAAGTTGTTAGTTATTTTAAAATCTTTATACTCATTTCTAAAAGAAAAAAAATACAGTGAGGCAGAGGGAAACATTTGATTAGAAATGATGTGTGGAGGCTGGTGATGAAATATTTGCAGGTTTTTCATATGTGCTTCTTAGAAAGGCGTCTGAGGACTTTTCTTCGTTCCAGAAGATCGCTCCCTGGATGAAACTCGCTTACTGACTGGACTTAATTTAAGGAGAGAGTCTACATAGCCAAGTGACGATCCCTTGGCTCCTCCTGCAGCACGACCTTCCCTTGCAAAATAGCCCTGTCCCCACACATCCCTCCCAGTACAGCAGCTCTGCCACACACTGCTTCCGCCACCTTCCCTCCCCACCACGCACTGCGGGAACCCAGTGCCATGGAATAAACAGTACTTTGCGTAGGCACTGCTTTCAGAAAGTTTGAAATAAGCCCAGGCCTTCTGAAGGACCGGGGCAGGAGTCTCTGGGAAGCCCCAACAGGATGAGATCTTTGGAGCTGAACACAGGAAGGAGCATCCTGGTCCTGTAACCTCTTACACCATCACCATTAGAAACGGTGTGGGCAGCGGGAGTAGGGAGGTGATCGTGCCCCTGTACTCGGCTCTGGTGAGGCCGCACCTCGAATGCTGTGTTCAGTTTTGGGCCCCTCACTCCAAGAAGGACACTGAGGTGCTGGAGCGTGTCCAGAGAAGGGCGACGGAGCTGGTGAGGGGTCTGGAGCACAAGTGTGATGAGGAGTGGCTGAGGGAGCTGGGGGTGTTCAGTCTGGAGAAGAGGAGGCTGAGGGGAGACCTCATCGCTCTCTGCAACTGCCTGAAAGGGGGTTGTGGGGAGGTGGGTGTTGGTCTCTTCTCCCAAGTGACAAGAGATAGGACAAGAGGAAACGGCCTCAAGTTGCACCAGGGGAGGTTTAGGCTGGATATTAGGAAAAATGTCTTTCCTGAGAGAGTGGTGAAGCATTGGAACAGGCTGCCCGGGGAGGTGGTGGAGTCACCATCCCTGGAGGTGTTCAAGGAACACGTGGACGTGGCACTGCGGGACATGGTTCAGTGGGTGTGGGGGGGTTGGGTTGATGGTTGGACTTGATGGTCTTACAGGTCTTTTCCAACCTTAGTGATTCTGTGATGAGTGGGGGGAGAGCTGTCAAGTTCACAGACTACCCCTACCCACAGTGGTGCCAACAGAGGGAAGTTAAGACCTGTGAGGCTGTAATCATACCAACACAAAAGACGTGCATTCAGTACCAGGGAGATGTCATTTTATTATAATGCTATGGCTTAAGACCAGAAATGAAGTCCTACTTCTCTAGCCTGGCATATTTTTCAAAGATATCATTATAAAACCAAACTCAAGTACGAAATAAAATTACGTGGAAAGGAAAGGAGGTAAAAAAGAAGAAGGTGGAAACAGGCTCATGTAATTAGCAGAAGAAAATTCAAACCAAGACTACAGTAAAGGATAAGCCTAGCAAGAAAACAGACTCCAAAAATCTCCCTCTCGGCAGAGGGCCGCACTGATACATAGCTACAAGTTTTAGAATATTATCAACATCCCACCTGCACCAAAACTCCTTCTCTTAGCCTTCCCAGAACCCCAAAAGCTGCACTTGTCTCAACTGAGGCCGCGGAGAAGGACACGCTTGGTGTGCGTTGAAGCGTGCATTCACAGCCTGCTGGCAGCGCATGTTGAAGCGTGCATTCACAACCACAGCACGCTGGTACAGCAGCCTCCTCCAAAAAGGGTCCAGTGCACAGAGGGGCTGCGGGGCCAGGCGGCCCCAGCCATGCAGGCTGGTGCTTCAGCTCCACCTCCTGGGGAAAATCTGCCTTTCTGCAAAAACCGAAAATTCCTTAAAATTGTTAATGGAGCTATGGGCTGAGAGCTAATCAGGCATGTGAATTCTCCCAATATTCAATTCAATTATGTCTCTCTTCCTAAATCATCTTTTTTATTTAACAAAACTCTAAACTGCCACAGCTAATAAGCTCAGAAGAATCAGTGTACACCATTCATTTCTGGGAACAGGCCGATATTTTCTAAGACCCATTAATAACTATGACAGGATTTATGTACAAGATAAATTCAATTCAATTTCCTTTTTCAATTAATGGCCAATTATTAGAACTCAGCTCAACCAAAAATATTACTCAAATATCATTAATCTAACAAAAATTAACTTTACTGTTCTCTCAGTAATGAGCAGATATAATTTTAAGGTAAAATAACACACTTGAGTAAATTGTTGTCCATCTGTATTTTTAGGACCACTGCTCACCACCAGAGCCCTCCCAGTCACACTAGCTCAGGTTATTATTGTTAAGGATAGTGCTTTGAGCAAAGGTCTCTCCTAGATCCTACTGTAGGCCACCCAACGCTTTATCTAGCTTAGTTGAAGAGCCATTTTACATGTAAAAAACTACTGGTGCAGAGTACATGGAGTCAAGTAAAAACGATCAAGAAAAAAAAGCATAACCATTTTCCACGTATTATGGCAATGCATGTATTCATTGACCTAGTCCACGAGACAATGGCTGTGTTACCACAGAATTTGAGCATTTTGCCTTTCTTTAATAGTGCTTATCCTCACTTTATCTTTATTGCTCCCACCTGACCGGTGTAACCCACCGCCCCATTGAGCCAGCACTGGGCGCCAGGCAGCCCAAGACCACCATTGCACCGCTGCAGCTGCCTGTTCCTGCCCTGCTCCTGGGACAGCGATGCTCCGCATCGGTGCAGGGAGACGGGAGCTGGGTTGGATGGGGATACCCCCGAATGCAAGTGCACAGGGTCGGGGGGGGGGACAGGCAGGCAGGCAGCCCGAGGAACGTGCAGTTCCCCTACACAACACCAAGGACTTGTGCCCCATTAAAGAGGTGATGCAATGGCAGCCCCCGAGTGTTTTCTAGAGACCTGCTCATCAGCAGACCCACACATGCTCCCGACAGACCGATGCCTTTGCTACCTTCAGCAAGGTAAGCATCTCAGCCTCCATAACCCCACCACAGGTTTGGCAGGGGGTGGGGGAATAAAGCCTGTCAGAAAACTGGACTATTATCTGCTGTATTCTCCATTAATAATCTAACTTTGCCCATTTCCTGGGTGGTTATTTAAGGGAAGTTTCAGTTCAGTAATTCTCTCACCATACTTGAACTTTGGAAGAAGGCAGCCATGTGAGCACAGCGTCCTCTCCCCTTTCAATTTATTTGCATTAGCAGTGCAAAATAATCTTTGCAGTTTATGGCCTCGGTGTTGTTTAAACACATCTTCCTAACGTCAGGAACACTAGTTTCAAAAAAGGATCTTTCTTTTTGTGTTTTAATTTGAAAAACCACTATGTAATGAACTAATTACAATGCAATACATCCTTCCTAGGAGGAGCAAGCTGAAACTTCAGCACATCAGATGTACAGCCCAACAGCATTTTTTTCATTGCAAGGTTATCTATCAGGCTGAGCAAGCAGACAGGCAATTGAGGATTCTGTTTACTTTTTAAAAATAAACCTATAGTGAGAAGTAAAGCAACTACCCTTCTGTGCAGATGCTTCCGCAAATCAGCCAAGTGCTATAACGACCACACAACTCCTAAGATGCTCCCTAAAAACTCGAGGCAGGAGCTGGTGACAAGCTTGCTCTCGGAGGTCTGGTTTGCCAGAAGTCCTCAGGATTTGCCTTACTGCAATAAAGATTCTCTCTCAACCTATTGAAACCATTCGTTCAACACTGCAAGTATTTTTAAAGCTATGCAAGGGTTTCTTCTGCCTTCTTCTTTTAACAATGGAAAAAAAAAAAAAAAGGAAAAAAAGCATTTGCTAAGCAATATAAAACCTTAATTGAATATTACAGAAATCAATAAATACAGGGCACCACACAAAACTAGCTTTGATCTAATTACAATAAAAAATGCCACTGATTATACTGACATGTTTTCATACAAAAATAATTATGGATTTGATGAAAACATCAACTTATTTCTGGCTGCTATTCAGCTTCAGTATGAATGCTCTTACTCCAGAATAAAAGCCGTTTACTCACAATTAACTTAGGCTATTTGAGAAGTATCCACAGGTAAAAATTCATTAAACCCAACTATTTTTGAGTAACTCTTCACATAGAAAAGCACCAAGATTTATAATTTACCCCTTACGTGAAATATACCAAGTACAGTAAAATTAACAGAGAATGTAAATGCTAGGACGCTGGGGGGGATCAATACAACTGCAAAGACCTGCTTTATCAAAAGTGAAGTCCACTGGCTATACACACAAATAAACAAAACAGTTGTACTGAATTTTTCAGCTTCTCAGACTTTTACCTATTTCAGTCTTCTCTCTTCACTAATTATACATTCTCTAGCGGAGATTAGCATATACCTTCTAGATTACATTTTATATGACAAAAAAAGTATCATAGTTTTAAACAGAGATATACAGGAGGCTGCATTTTAAAAAGCATTATCAACCTATTTGGGTATCTGAAAATTTCTGGCTAGCACGAGTCAGTTTGTCCACACTAGTTTGCTGTCTGTATTTCCAGTCATAACTGGAACAGCATCAGAGCTGCCTGTTTCGTTAATCTGAAACTTCTGGGAAGCCATCGTTACACTTGCAAAGGGCATCACCCACAAACCTCAGTCATAACTGTTGGGAGCTCTTAACTGATGCTGTCATCTTCCCAGAGCTGATAAGCACTAGCTCTAATGTAGCAGCTTTCTGCCAAGAGATTAATCTTCAGATCATTTTTAAATTCTATAAAACTGTGCATCCCTGAAGTGTGACACTACTTGCTTCATCCACGTGCATATGCATGCTGCCCTGCACTCCCCGTGAAACCTCTGCTGCTCATAACGCTTGCCTTAGGTCAAGAGCCGCTGCCAAAATCTCCCTCTCAACCCTTCCCTTAGAGACTGCAAGCTGACCACCCCGCCGGCACCAGAGACCTGCCGCGAGCTGACAGCGGCATCTAACACATTCCCCCAGGCTGTACCCTCGCTGCTCATCCTGCGGGCTGGGGCTGCATTTCGTGTGTGTCGTTCAGTAAGTTCTGAGTGGAACAAATTCCCACACAGCTTCACCCTATCACCTACGGCAAAAGAAAACCAACCAACTGAACCACGGTCCTCTCCCTAGGCACGACACCTCCCCCTCTCTCCCCACAAATCCCAAATCTAAAACCAGTCTGTTTTATACCAGATTTGGTACACGTGACCATAAATGACAAATGCCTGGTATTAAACTTTGTGTCTGGGATGACACAAAATGAACCATTTTGATCCTTAATACATAACGAATTATTAGAATTTTTAAAACTGAATCACTCCACGAGAGACACCTCGTTATCACGTGTTTTTTCATGACACCCATGTGAAGCGTGCATCCTAGGTTACCTTGAACTGGAAAAGAGAGGCTGCATGGGACAGGCTACTGAAAACGCTTTCTCAGATCTCACTCTCAGCCCTAACGCAGCCAAGCTGAGTAACTATGGGCAGCAAAATCTGATTTTGCTTTGCGGGAGCCAAGCCAGGGAAAACCTTACAAAAGAAGTGATGCCAAAACCTCTAGAAAAGGGGATATGAGAGCAGCAGGGGTAAAGGTTAGCCAAACTGCAACTACTTGGGCGTCTCTATTTCTGAAGAAAATAGCATTACACAACAATATATGTGCTAAATGTTTATATTTCAAAGACGGAGAGGTAATAATATAATAACTACAAGGCTACCATCTGCTGCCAATTCTGTGCCTTAGAAGGGATGGAAAAAAGCCCACAAAAGTTAAAGAACTTTGCAATCAAACAGAACTAATGAGGAAACAGGAAGATGCATAACATCGTGCAAGCCAAACCACACTGAAGATAAGACTAAAACTTTACCCTAAATGGACACACTACAGTGGTGAAATCCCCATTCAGATAGTCATCCAATGCATAAGTTATACGCACACAAAGACTGAACAGAGGAGCTGAAGAACTGCCAGTTCAACTCACGTGTAAAAAATAATTTATATGAATCTTTGATTCACAACAGTAGTCTCAGGAACTATGTATGAGGACCATCAGCATTAAGTGCCAAAAAGTAAACTTTTGACTTCTTAGACTGTAAGAAGCTCAACATGAAGGTGCATCTTCTCTCCTTTCTAGGTTTTCTGGCTTTGGTTCCAAGCCACTACTACTAAAAGCCTAACAAGAAAGGTATAAATATTCCTCTAGCACACAGCATTTTCTCCCGGTGATAGTAATATGAAGCATAATTAAATCATCGCTCATCTTTTGTTTTCTTCCCTTTTCCACACTGAACTGATTCAGCTCTAAAAGGTTCTTACGGGTTGAAAAGAATAACAGGCAGAAAAAAGCCAGAGACATCATTCTGTGAGTCACCTCCATCTTTTCATCATGCTTTTAAAAATTCTGACACAAGAACCAGATGCCAGAACACGCATGCTGCCGTGACTATGTTTGTATACAGAGACACAACCACCATCTTTCTCGCACCCCTTCTCCATTAGTTACGCTTTCAAGGATCTCTCTCCTTCTTGAGCTACAGCACTGCAGCGGGAGCTCGCTTCTAGTTTGTCCAACAAAACCTCTAAATCCTTTCCAGAACTGCTCCTTCCCAGATAGGGAGTCCCCTCTCCAGGGGAGACACCTTACCAACACGCAACGGTACTACGCTCATCGTTATTTCCCAATAACTTTGTTGATTCTATCAGCAGTGCTTTTACACTCACTGCCAGGTTACTAATACAGATGAGCCTACACCTGAACAGATCTGAGGGCTGCTATAGGAAACGCCCTCCCTCTGTGACCCTCTGCATTTGACGCTGATGGAGCCATTTCCCAGCCCCTCAACACCGCTTTACTGGTACCCATAGTGCTATTTACAAACAGCCTGCCATGTGGGGCTACCTCAAACGCCTTTACAAACCTGGTTTATATCTTTACAGTTACTAGTTCAACAGAGAGTAATTTAATCAAATTACAAGAACACGTGTTTGGTTAGAATATTTTCCATGGAAAATAATATTGGTACAAGCAGTCTTTCCCCCTGCCCTTTGTTGACTGAGTATGTTGACAGAATTGCTTTTTCCAGGAAGGCCTAGCTTTAGTAAATACAGGATAAGAAGAAAAAGATATGCAAAGTAATATTTATGAGAGGAAAGGTGGTTGGGGAATACTGCAAGAAAACACAGTGCCTAGAAAATATTGCTAGTATGTGAGACAAGAAACCACGTTATTTCTTGAACTATGAACTTTGCAAAATACAGAGTTCTTCACAGAGTCTCAAAAGAGCGCATGCTCTACATCTAGGGATTGCTGTCAACCTCTTTAAGAGCCTTTTTACCTACCAGAGTGGCATTAAAAATAAGCGTACCTTTTTTCTACCATAGTGGCATTAAAAATAAGCGTATCTCATGTTAAATAAAATAACTTCAATACTATAAAGTACTGTGACCATCTTTAAAAAAATAGGTATAGATATTTTGTTATTTAGTCTTCTGTACTGCATTTCCCAAATTAAGACCACAGATGATCATCCCTTTTTCCCATAATCACAGAAAAGTCAAGGTCAGAAGGGACCTCTGGAGATGATCTGGTCCGACTCTCTGCTGAAAGCAGATCAGGTTCTGCAGAGCCCCTGATAGCTCTTCTCACTGTGTCAGGAGGTGCTTGCTGCAGGTCCACTACAGCTCCATGACAGGACCCCTGCAGGGTCTTCGTTAGTGAGCAGGTTTACCTGGACCCTGTTCTGAGCTATAAGCGACTCTAAAACACGCAGTTCTGTCCTACTGCTCTTCATCTGCCGGGGCTTTCTGAACATCTTCAGCATAGAGTTTTAACACTCCTGATGCGAGGTTTGTCCCACAAAGACTCAGTAAAGCTGATAATCTTGCTTTTCTCCTCTTTGATGAGAAAGAAAAAAAAAAAATCCTGATATCTTTCCTCCAGCTCCACATTACCTGGGCTCCTAGCCAGAGTCATTAAAAAATGATTCAATAAACAAAAGCCTTTCCAGGTTCTTATTCACCTAGGTTCTGTGCTACCAAGCTGGCGTTTATGTGCGTGCTGGGAGGGGTGGTTTTCCCTGTTTGAACTGCGTGTCCCGGTTGCTGCCTCTGGCCGCCGGGCAGCACCAGCTCACGCGCAAGGAGCAGAAAGCCCCAGGAGGCACCGGGGAGCCTGGCAAGAGGGTTCCTCCGAGCCGCGACTGCCACCAAGCAGCACCTCGAGGGAAAATGAAGCTGCTGCCCTGGAGAGGAGGAGATGTCACTCATTCACCGCTGAAGGGCTCTTCTTTTTTATACAACCTAGCAGTCATCGCATAAATAAACAGCAGACCTGTTCGCATGTTGTGCGGTCCCAGCAACGACCATACAATCGCTTCTGCTCCGCGTAAAAGAAGACTCCGCACACATGCTTTTACATTGACCTATCCAGCACTTGCATGCTAGTGGAAACTTGTGCTCTGGCTCTTCTCATGATCCCACAGGCGAGCAAGCCTGTGAATCAGCTCTACAGATTCGTAACACAAATCTTGAACACTTGCCAAGCCCTGTCTCCAGCTAATCATGCTGCAGAGCCGGCACCACCTCAGACTGTCAGACAGCAACACGTCTTCTTGAATGGAAGGTAGTTCTGATCCACCAAGAAGGTTAGTTAGAGAAAACAAAACCTTTGACAATCATTTTTAAAAAGAAGAAAATACTTTCTGTTCATTCTGATAGTCTACTAATTTTTACATGGATGTAATTCTGTGAAATCAGCATTTACACGTCCTGCAGAATAAACGCTCTTAGTAAAGACATAATCCTCATCATGGTGGAAACAGCTCACACCCCCACGCCAATCAAAAAACCCCAAACAGTTTAACAGAAGAACTTCACCATCTGTTGAACTCAACTTGTAAAAGAAAGAAAATTACCGTAAAATGCTCCTGTGATTTGTAGTTCTCATCCAGGTAAACGCGAGCTCTGTTGTAGTCTTTCATCGCATCACTCGATAACAGTTCTCTAAAAGAGGAAGAAGAGATCGAAAATATAAGGGGTGATGAGACGATACCGTATTGCTTTGGCGTTGTTCTCCGCACTGTAACGTCCCCGCTATCACCCAAGGGAACTACAGGCCTCCATCTCGCTTTAGAGTGAATTTCAGGGATGAAAGCTTCCTGTGGTGTAGCCGCCTGCCTGCGAGCTTTGGAGCTGGCCACACCAGCTGTGCTTTCAACATGAGTCACGAAATTCCTAAGTGCCATGTGGACACACCTGTGAAGGACTCAAGACTCTAAACCCCACAAAATTCCACAAAATCGGGCGATGCGTGCTAAAGGCCCCTCGGTCTCAACTTCAGAGCTGTGTGTTCCTGAACCCTGCCAGCCTGCTGGCAGGCGGGCTCAGGACACGGCAGGGCGAAAACAGCTTTCTGCCTGGACGGAGGCCGGGGCCTCCCAAGGCAGCGGCTTGAGGAGTCTGTCACCCGCGAGGGGCAGACGGTGCTGCTCGAGGCGCCCTTTAAGGCACCGCGTGGGCCTGAAGGGCTGAGGGAGGATGAAGGTCGCGCTCCTTCGGCGCCTGCTGACTTCTGGTGCAGCAAAAGGAGCCCCCGGCCCGGCCTCCGTCCGAAGGGCCGCCGTGCCTCACGCTGTGACCGAGCTCCGCCTTCCCCCCGCACCGGCGGGGACCGGGCAGGCCGACAGGCGACCCCGCCGCACCCACCCGCACAAGGCTGCCGCCGCCAACGCTCGCTGCGGAGCGCGTCCTTCGCCGAGCACGCGTGACACCGGCCCGACGCCCGGAGGAGAGGGCGGCGCTGCCGCCGCGCAGCTCGCGCTCACCACGGGCGGCAGGCACCGCGCCTCCCGCCGCCAGCAGAGGGCGCTACCGGACCGCGGCGGGGCGGGGCGGGGCGCTCCGGGGGCGGGGCGGGGCGCTCCGGGGGCGGGGCGGGGCGCTCCGGGGGCGGGGCGGGGCGGGTCGGCACCGCCCTCCGCCGCCCCAGCCCCCAGCCCTTCCCCCGGCAGAGGAGGGTCGGACGCCCGTTCCCGACATCCCGGTGCCCACGGTGAAAGCGTCTTGTGCCGGAACGAGCCGCACCTCGCCCGGCCCCCGGGAGCGGGAGAAGAAGCGGGGCGAAGGGCCGGCGGAGCGGTTCCCCTTGCCCGGGTACCCGGGAAGCTCCGGCCCGGCCCAGGGGTGCCCCAGCCCTGCAGCCTGGGGGGTGCTGATCTTTTTTAAGATTTTTTTTTTAACAGAAATTATTTCATGCACACAAGAAGCCTCTTGTAACGGAGATGTTAGTTCTCAGCAGCTGCTGAGACACATTCGTGCCTTAAGGTTCTTCCTCATCTCCTGGTCTACACCAATAAACAGAAATAAAGTTACTTCTTACTTTTATTCTTCAACGTAGAGATATATATTCCATATCTTGCATGATTATCTTGCCAGGACAGGGCCAGAGGAAGATTTTTATTACTTTCCCTGATTTCTTGAATAATACAAAGCATAAACATTTGCCTAGTCACTTCCTTCTGCAACGTCACATGACATGCTGAAGTTGAAAAACATTTCAGAGCTTATATACTTTACACACCTAATGACTTCTGCTTAGAATTACATACCCCATTACGTATCATAACTTTCCAGTTACTTACTTAACAAATTTGTCCACGTGAGACATGGAAGCTTCATAGTTTTTTCCTCCAAATTCTTGACAGTGTAAAGCCATGAAGTGGGGCTTGTGTGCATGTACAACCTGGAACAGACAGATAAACAGATATTAACAAAGTTGTATCCACAACTACCATCATACAACATAAATGACACAAATCCAGATGTGTTACTTCTGGAAGGAGGGCTATCAGCTGTTACCGAGAAGTACCTGACAGAACACTGAAAAGCAATAGGGGAGCATCGTTTGTTCTGCACAGAAAAGACTCATAATACACAATAATTATCTCAAATACTTTTAGCTACTATTTTCTTTTTTAAACTATGAATTAGTTCTTAGGCATTTAAAGCAAATATAGAACTTCCTCCAACTCACCTCAAAGAGGACCTAACACCATTAAGATGATCAAAACATCTCCTTGTCTGGGAGTTGGAAGAGTTCAAACACCTAAATTAAAGTGGGTTTTTTCCACTTTCACGAAATATCTCGAATTAGCTCATAACAGAATGCTGATTAGCCGTCACATTTCATATTTTTATTTATGGAGTGTCTTATTTACAGATGTAAAAAACACACACAGACTATGGTATATATACACATGTATCTAATGCAGGAGGCACGTAAATCCATCACGCTATTTCAAGTGTTAGTCTTGTATAGTGCATGTATCTTAAATACTAAAGTCAGCACTAGGATGCAATTATCATACTAAAAAACCTAGAATGTATGCTTTTTTAGCCACGCACCAAATCAAATATACAGTATTTATAAATTCGCTGCTGCATTAAACACACATTCCATGTTATTTTTTCCTAATAAATTTTCTCCATGTTAACTATATGCAGCATTGCAAACAACACATCTACAAATGTCTCTGTTGATACTGAGTCTCTACAACTTGTAGCTCATGTCTTACTATCTTGTGAATTAACGGACACAAGCTACAGAACTATTTCAATTTTTTAAAAGGGTAACAGTCTGAAATAATCAAGTATGCTTGCTGGTGCAAGCATACAGGGCAAATAACACGTGAAAGATCTGAAATACGATTCACTGTTATATTTGACTCGGTGGCAGCCGGCGGCCCCAGCCAGCACAAAGGCCATGTTGTCCGTGCGGCCATTCAGAGGAAGAACAGCCTGGTTTCCACGAGCTGCTTTGACCAGAATAATAAATTAACTCCTCTCTCTGCAGGCTTTGGTGCCGGCAGGTTTGGGGCTCTCCACCACGCGGGGGCCACAGCATCCTCCCCCATTCTTGTCCTGGGGATGGGTGGCAGACAGATGTGCAGGAGATAGAAATCCTTACAGCAGTCATGCCTAACTTCAACACTCCGCGATGAAGAGTAACTGAAAAAATAACAGGGATAGCTCTCCTTTCATGCTCATTTTTTTTGCTGCTGGTACCCTGAAACTCTGAAAAGCGATAGATACGATAAACCTTTGCAGTCATGCTTTTAATTATGTAAATCAACAGTGACTAACTTTACTGTAAAAAGGTTTTTAAAAATGTTTGTTTCAAACCACAGTAGAGAGAAGTTGTCATCTGATCTGATGACAGGGTGCAAAATTCCTCACTCCTGACCATGCAAATAATCTCGTTAGGAAATCAAGCTCAAGGGCAATGAATTAAAGATTAGCAAAATGTGAAAGGCAGCAGCTTTCCATTGAGCAAAAGGCAAACAGTAATGCGTCCCTCCTTTTAACTGCCACCTTCTCATGACAGCAATGTAGCTGGTCAGCTCAGTGGAAGGGACTGACAGCAAGTCCGTCCCCGACCCGCCAGCACCGGGAGGCAACACTGCCCATCTCTGCCCAAAGGACGCCTCAGAGCCGTGCCCCAGGGGCCGTCGGGTGCGAGAGGACAAGTCAGCGAGGTATTACCACCGGCTGGCGGCACATCACTTCCCAGGGATGCCCCTTGGACACCGCTCTCCGTCAGAGCCTGGAGCAGGCGTCCCGGGCCGCGAGGCAGCCACCGTTCATCGGAGTGCGCCCGGGGTGGGGCCGGCCGGAGGGAGCCCAGGTCCGGCGGTCCAACGCCAACTGGGGCACAGGGAAGCCAGGCAGTGGTTCATGAACGCCAAAACCAACGGGAATATGGCATACTACTATTTTCAGATCACACAGTCAATTCAGTAAATTAACCCAGCTTAGATTAGAAATGCTGTAGGCTCGCAAATAGGAGATAACGGCCGCTGGTTTCCGAGTGATTTCAGACAAGTCACTTCCTCTTCTGTACCTCAGCTTCCCCATCATCGAAACAAATCTTGACACCGACCTGCTCGGTGAAGCATTCTGAGGTAAGCTACTGACAAGTGTTACTATATAAAGGAAAAAAGTAAATACTCCCTCCCACATACGCATTTGTGGATCTTTGTGCACTTCAGTGGGCTCATTAATGCCGGTTTCTGCCTAACTATGATACGTAGTGACCTTGCTTTAAAAACAGGCCATCATTAGGAAGGACTGAGGATGAGCTACAGCAGGACCCAATGGAAAGGGCAACTGAAAAAAAAGTGGACTACAGAACAGACGGCTAAAAAAGAAAATACATGGAACCCAAGAAACTGTACCCAACTGTGACATGCACGTACTTTTCCTTTGGTATATTTTTGATATAACTATAAAAGCTTACATTAGTTGTTTGTAAATTTATAAAATCAGCTAGTATTAAGAGAAAGCCTTGCTGAGCAAGTTTTTCTGAAGTATCTTGTCCGACACCAAACATGGCACTGAACAGGACACGTATCTAAAGTGGTTTTGAACATACAAAAAGTGATTTTTGGCTACAACTACCAACATTCAGGAGAGAGGTTTCAACTTCCAAAGAGTCTAAACGTCTGTTTTAATTTTCAGCGAGAACTGTTAAACAGAAACTTAGGAGCCTCACTAAGCTGTGGACACCGAAGTCCAAGATGAACTTCTCCATGTTTAAAGGCGTTCAACTCCAACGAACCGCGGGTGGTGGGACGGGTGCCCAAGCGGGTTCCCTGGGTGCTCTGCCCGACGGGGGCACGCAGCACGGGCCGCGGTGCATGCCGTCCTGCCCACGGTGTAGGGGAGGCTCTGCCCAGGTAGCGATGGGAACAACACGGCAGAACGGAAACAAGCGTCCCCGTACAGACGCCCCTTTCTTCCTAAGGATAACGTGTCGTTGAACCAGCTAGCTTCATCCACAGGCTAGGAGGTGAGCTGCACTTCACAGCAGTGTCCTGAGCCTCAAGCTGCGCAAGCTGGGACCACGGTGGTCTTGCATCAGCCCACACCACTCCTGAGTACTCGCTGTCTGCGGAGACCAACATTTCCACTATGCGAATCTTCCTGCAGGGTGATGTGTCTGATTTACGCTCGCTGTAAGAAACACAGCGTCCTGCAGAACACCAACCATTTACGTATGAAATAGAAGGTGTGAGATCCAAAAGTGCGAGGGCGCCGCTGCCTTACGGGACTACCTGCAGCCTGCAGTCAGAGTCCATTAGCAACGAACTAATAATCAAGCATCTTTATGAAGTTTAACTGGTTGGTTCATTTTCTTCACTATCTTGGAGATAAATATTAACCAAACACAGCCTGTGAAGTCGAACTTCATAACAGAGCTCATTTGTGGTCCCTAAACAACATGCAGTCCCAACTCTCCATGTGCTTTATTGCTCCAAATCAGTTTTGGCTTCCAAGTCCTGATCTTATCTACTCAGATAGCTCCATGAAATTACCATAATTAGAAAACAGTTGTAACTACTTAATCTTGTAAAGCAAACATATCCAACTCTTACTGTTTCAAAGCAACGCATCTAGTAACCGCTTATTGCAAACAGCAAAAATGTGCTGGCACATCACATTACTCATTTTAACTGCTACAACAGTTTGCTTCATTAAGATCTCTTCTTTACACAGCTAATGAAACTAAAACTGGTGAGACAAAAGTAAAATAAATGGTTTCAAATAGGATCTAGGCATAAGCTATCTCACATTTATGAACGATGAGTAACAGGGAGTCCTGAAAGTGGAGTCCCACCTTGAGAAAACACTGGAGAACAACTTTACTGTGCTACAGCAGCTGCAACACAAAATATTTCCACATTCTGAACTGAGATGCAGGACAGTTTTTTTTGTTCGCATTCAAATCCTTGACAGCTTGAAATCACAGCAGGTATTAAAAAGAAAAAGTTATATGCCATTTTTTAATGAGGAAACAGCACTGGCTTAATAGCAGTGAGAGGCCTTCATGGCATTCCTTGCAGGTTAAACCACAAAAACATACCTGAATATTAGTTACATCCTCTCATATAATAAATACCCTCCAACTAAGAGCAAATTGGCTCTGCTTCATTACCTTTTACTGGTTTTCTACTGTTATGAAAGAACAAACAGTACATAATAATGAGTAATGAATACTTCAGAGCCGAAAACTCACAGTTGCCAGAGGTTAAAGATCATATACAAGATCCCATAAACACTGAATTTGCATCTACAGTAGCACAATGTTTGTACAAAGTTGGGCATTATTCTCAATTTCTGGATACACAAAAATAGGTGAAGGAAGCCACAGATAGAAGTTGCTTTTTGGGATATGGGTAATCGAGCAAGATACTCCAACACAGTTAAGTACAAATACAAAACTGGTGAAAAAAAAGTAAAGTTAACCTCGTTCCATTCCTATAGGCCCCTGTCTGTTTGGGCAGGGGATAGGTAAGGGGACAGGGTGGAGGTGAGTCCCTCTGCGGCCGCGGTGCCCCAAGCCCAGCGTGCCGCAGGGCAGAGCAGGTACGGGTCTGCCGGAGCTGCGACAGGAGCTGGGAGAGGACACAGCCCTGCGCTGCACAGCCGGCCAGCTCTGCGCGCGGCGAGACGCGTCTGTCGGAGAGGGTAATGCGCGCACAGGAGTGAGGGCAGCATTTTTAGACCTTGATCCATGCAAGGCAGAAGAGGAACTTGAGCCTTGATCTCCTATATCCAGAGTCACTTTTTTTAAAAAGAGAATTAATAATATAATCAAAACATCAAAATACAAGCTTTAGTTTTCTTGTGAACTGTGAAGTACGTACAAATCGATTTAGCATTTGTGGTCCTAAAGCATTCAAAGTATTTGCAATTTATGTAAATCTGAAGAAAAAAGAAAGAAAGAAAGAAAGAAAGAAAGAAATTCACAAGCGCATAGCCAAGCAGCAGTAGTCCAAATAAGCCTGCTCCTTGTATTTGTATATTTGATATTAACTGACAAATCCAACTTCTAGCTCTTATTATGTGATTCAAGAGACTCTGATGATCGCCATAGTGGATTTTTTTTTGGTTAAAGCATTCTGAAATTCCCTGTCACTGAGACAGGGTCATCTTCTATTGACACGAAACATCTGACATTACACATCAGCCACGCAGAGGAACATTGTTAAAACCTGAAAGTGTTCTTCTGCAGTTAAGAAATGATGAAAATAAGGCTGCCCATGGAACTTGAATTCAGTCCCCCCATCCAGAAAAATTTAGTTATTTTATCCATAGTCTGTCTACACAGACAACTTGATAGACTTGGATCAAGTTGTTAAAAGATTTTGTAGTAAGAGGTTTGGCAGCAAACCCTCTGCCTCGCTTGTTGAGAAGCTGAGAGCAGTGAAGCATGTGAGGGAGAGGACCACAGGGAGAGAGCGAGCAGAGGGGAAGGGGATTTTCTGCTGCCGTGCGTGTGGGTATGCCCTCACCCCCACGGCAGGAGGGTGCTGGGCAGGTTGCACCGAGTGCTTTCCAAGGGAACCATTACTCTTAACAGTCTTCATGTCGTCAGCAAAGCATCCCCTGGCATCTGATCTACAGAGGGGAGAAGCGTTCCCCCCGTGCCTGCAAGCCAGAGCTGTGCTTTGGGGGCATAAAGTCATCATTTAAAGAAAGAAAAGCTTGTGCGAAGAGGTTACTGCTGTACGACCTCAACGGACATTTGAATATCCACAGCTGAACATCACCTCTGGTGCAATACCATACCACAGTGTGACCACAGCCGAGAAAGTCATTGTCTAGCAATTGCTACTTAAATTTTAATGTAATTTAATAGTATGCAGAAACTAAGGATAGGAGGAGACTGACTTGCAATTAGTTACCAGGTATGCAAAACAGAGGTAACTCCACAACTGGCATTTTGAGCTCTTTACTGAGCTCTTTACTGTTAATGATACTGCAGAGTCATTCTAAGTAATTCTTTAAAGGTTTTTTCTTGAACCCTTACAAAGTAATGTAGGACCACTATCATCAGCCAGGTAAGCAGCTTTATACCCTCCCCTATTACTCTGCCACTTGAGCTACGGGAGAAGGGACGCCCACAGACAGCTCCTCGCGCTGCAGCTCAGGGCAGGGGCAACACCGGCGAGGTGCTCCCAGACCCGCACCCACGGCAGCGCTCCGCCGTAGCCACAGGTCCATGCTCCCCCCGGCTCCGAGATACCCACGCTCCAGCTGCCCGGCATCCTCGCCCCTGTTCACAGTCCCCATCGCTGTTTGGGGCTTGCGTCCCATTCCAGTGCCCCTCCTTCCCTGGCTCGGCTGGCATCTCCCGTGGGAGCTCCTCACCCTGCCTGCCGCCGGTGCTCCTGCGCCACCTCGGCTGCCCTCGAGGGACAGGCGCAACACAGCTCTCCAAGCGTGCCAAAACCAGAACCGCTGAGTCCCTGCTCCGAAACCCGCAGGTAGTACAGCTTTGTAAAGAAACTGTTACTACCAGCATGTACGTACACTTATTTTTTCAAATCAGAAATGAGTATTTTTCTAAGTCTCATTTATAAAATGAGGTTTCCTCCAAAACTCAGATGAGGCACATACGTGGAAATTTTCAGCCTAAGCAGGTAGATTTTTTTTTTTTTTCCCTCCACACAAAGTGTATGTGACAGAAAACAGTAAAGAAGGGTTGAGTAAGGGAAAACGCTGTTTCTAAGTGCAGGTTATGTTTATGCATTAATGCACACTATAGAAAAAGGAACCAACACATAAACCAGCAAGGCAGAGGGATTTACTTGGCGTGTGCGCTGCAAGATGTGAAAGCTGTGAATAACCTTCCCCGAACAGCCCCTGTCCCCCGAGCACGCGGCACCTACAGCCCCTCCCCAGCTGCAGCACAGGCGGGGAGCGGGGAGCTTCAGCGGGGGAGCCCCTCGCCCGCCGCCCCGCCAGAAGGGCTCTCCTCCGTGGGGCGGGTGGGGACCGATCCTTCTCATTGCCGGGTGCGGGAGACGGCGTGCCAAGTCACAGCTTGTCGCTGTAAGGAGCGAGCGGAGGGAGGCGGCGAGTGCCAGAGACCCGTTTTCTGCCGGCGGCAGGCGCAGGATGCCGCAAGTTTCCGTGATGTCAGGGCCGGGCTGGCTGCCGGCCGGCTGGCACCCAGCACAGGCGCGTCCCCGGCCGCGCTCGGGCCTTCCCGTTGGAGCGGGGATCGCTCACCCAAACCATCTGCAGCGAGGCCTCAGCTTCGAGAAATGTGCTACAGCCCATGCGTGCGTACGTCGCACAGCACGGGTCGGCATTTCTGCCCTGTTTCAGGCTACGGGTTCAAACAAACAAAAATCCACCAACAACCCTCTCTGAGGGAAAAGCACCCATCTGAAAAGGGCCCGAGAGCTAAACTCGCAAGGGTTGCTGGGGTCTGTAACACAGCGTTTCGGTTAATCACCCTTTCCAGTTAAACAAACAGGATTAAGTCCACTAAAATAATTAAAGAACAAACTTTCTGAGTGGCTGGGGTTTTTTGTTGGGTTTTTTTCTTTTCTTTTCTTCTTTCTTTAAAAAGGGTAATACACAAAGTTTCCATACTGCAAAACCAAGATGACCTTTAGCTTTTAGGTAAACTTTTAACTTCTGTATTACTACAAACAAAGGCTCTAAATACTCATTACACAATACACATTAATTACACTCAACATTAAGCAACATGGACAACTACATTAGGGGAAAAAAAACACCCTCTCTGCCTCCACACTCTCATCTAAAATGACCATTTGCCATGAATGCTACAAAAAAAGATCATTACCGAATTTAGTAAAAATTTTCAATAGCTCCAGCTCCTGAACTCCACCCGCCCCAAATGCTGGTACAATAGATGAGGAAGGAGGGGGTGAGAAGAAAAACACCTATGAGTAAATAAATAAATCAACAAGAGTCCTTTCTGTGTGCCTCTACGGCCCTCCCGTCCAAATAGCTTCTTGGATGCTCTTGAAGCTTCTCGTTCCCCCGTGTTTTCTCCCAGCGAACTGACATCAAGGCTGTGAGCCTGGGTACTGGGCACTTTACACAAGTGCCGATTTGCATATTCTGACACTTTATCATTTGCATAACATCCAGTTCATCAAATCATCCAGTTTGTTGTTAAGCACTAACTCTTCCCCGTCACACACAAAATGCTCCAAACCACTACTCTCACAACCTGTGTTCTCACTTTCCTCCCCACAGCCCCTTTCCCTCCTTGTTTCCAAGGCACGTTTTTGGGGTAAGAGAATTTTTACTGAAAAGAGAATGGAAGTCTACACTAAAATATTTAAGATCCAAGTTACCAGTAACTATTCAGATCTAAGAGATGAGGCATAATAGCCAGCATTAGGACTTCACTGAATTCTGCCTCCTTGTAAGAAGGTTTCCCCTCGCCCCGTTCGCTGCAATTTCTGATTATCAAGTGCATGGTACAACACACTTGTTACAAGACTTTATCTTTATTCCAGTGGATTTTTTTCAACTGCAAATACTACTTTCTGCTTCAAACATTAGAAACTAGAGAAAACTCTGCGAGCCCTGGGATTTTGCAACATCCTTCCCCATAATGCCTGCTTCCACTTCTAACAAGTGCACAGATTTTGCTGTTGGGAGTCACACAGTGTCGCGCGGAGGATGACGCACGGGCATGCAAAGCACAAGACACCACGTTACTGAACTGCTCGGTTCCTTCTGCAGTGCTCAGGCTGATGCCAGGGATAGTTATGCCACAGGAGGCGGATGATTTTCCTATCCACAGACTGATTTTGCTGCACGTACCGGTCATTTAGCACTGCCTTAGCAAAGCCGGGCTAGCACAACTGCCTCAGGACATCCGTCCAGAGCCACTGGGCAACGCTGGCAATGATCCCGCTTGCCTTTACAAAATGCTTACACATTTCTCCAGCTCCACAAACAAACTGAAGCATGCGGTGTGCTAAGCTGTTCCAGAACACACCGACAACCTTGTGCCTTTTCAGTCTGTACCCACACCATCAACGCCAGTCTGGGTCACAACCATGGCCACCTGAGAGCTAGAAGTGAAGAGCTGACACCTCTGACAGGGCCACCGGTTACTGCACAAACAAAAGATGACAAGCCCCCCAGCACAGACACTCCTGACAGGCAAACTGTCTTCTCCTCAATCACCCCTGCCTGTTATTTAGGTGATTTTTAGCAAAATGATTGCTTGTTGGTTGTTCTCCTCCTTCCCTAAACATGATGCCCAGTAGGCTAGATTTTTTTTTCATAGGTATTTTATCCCATTACTGTATTACCTATCTTCAGCGACATTTCTCTTCCAACCATAGCTTCTGTTCTGCCTTTTTTTTTTAATTAAAAAAAAAAAAAAGTCTCTTGTAAAACCACTGAAGACATAATCCCCACTCCTTCCAAAAATTTTGGTGGCCTAGCGCCTATTCTGTCCAGCCAGTTACAGGGGCTGCCAAAAGCATTCAACTGAACAAATGTTGTCAGCTTCATACGTTACATATCTGCAAAATGGGACTGCCTCATTGCTGGGGTCTAAACCAAAACAAAACACAGCCTGCAAATCCATAGCATTTAAAATAACTGACTGAGCTACCACCGAGATTATCAAGATTCTTAAAGGTTATAATCAAATTGTTTAATGAAAGGGAAGATTCAAAGATTTTATGAATATTACTAAAGACAACAAATATGCTAGAAGAAAAACAGTGAATTGTTTAGTAATCACATGGGTAGGGTGGTTAATGGTTTTAAGGGCATTACAGTGAAGTTTCACTGAAATACGCCCTGATAGCCAGACTGTTACAAATCAGACATCAGTTATGTTAGAAGTCTGTGATTGTAGTCCATCTCAGAACATTGTGCTTTCTATTTCAACATCAATTCTATCTATAGCACACTAAAAGTTGTTCTAAATCACCTTTTTCTTTCGACCACATACGAAGCAAAGTAGTTGACCTATTTTTAGGTTTGAAGTCACAGACCCCACCTAAGATTTCACTATGACATAGGACTCCTTGCCTTTTCAAGCACAAGCACGTCGTCTTTCAAGATAAGATGGTTTCAACAAAGTCAGCTGTGACCAGCAACTGGAAAGGGACTTTGCGAGTAAAGCTCAGAGAGAATCCTCAAACTTGGAATAAATGGAGCTTTAAATACACCTATCAAAAGGCTTTGATAACATTTTAATACTACGTGCAACCCGTCTGCTGACCACACACAGACACCAATCTTCCCTCTGTCATGATGGACACCAATCACAGCAACCAACTCCGTACTGAAAGCAAAGTGCAGAAGATCCTGCAAAGGTGCCCAAGGCCCCGCTGTGCTGCCATCCTGCATGGGTTTCCGCTCCCTTCCCAAGGGGCGGAGAGGAGCGAGTCGTCTCACTATCAAAGCACCTGCTGTCACCAAAGCAAACCTTTGGCCAACGCGGCAGCACTGGGGGCAGCCCACGGCAGGGCTGCCTGCTACACCCCCCCGCAGCAGCGGCACCGGCATGTACCTCACCCAGCCGAGACGGTCCCGCTTCGGCGTTTTAACCATGCCATGGGACACCTGGCACATTTGCGCTGCTTCACTGGGCACGGGCTTCTATGTGTCATACTCCACTTAAAGTATAAAGATCCATATTACAAATGGATATATATCCATCTATGGCAGCAGTACTGCACAGAGGAAAAAGTAGATTTCTGCAATGTCTATGGCTACTGATGGGTATTTAATCACTTCCATAATCTCAATGGTTTCCTTGCACAAAGAAGAAAGACTGCAACAACGAATGAAGAAATAATTTAATCTGTTATTGGAAGTTCTAACCTAGCCCCCCACCCCCAAATCAAAGCATATTTTGGATAGCAAGTAAGCATAACTGCTCGCTGTCCATTCCAACTCCAAGCTTAGCAAGTGAAAAAGTGGTTTCTCAGACGGCAGTCAGCTCATTGGGTGCTCCTTCTCTTCTCAAGGTAAAAAGCAAAGCACAGGTCGCACCTTCTCTACTCCAGAAGTGAGACAGAGCTCCAGAAAAATCACCCTGTGGCCTTTGTCAGCCATATTACAAACACCTTCCCATTCTTTACCAAAAAGGGTGGGGTTCTCCAGCACACAGGAGGTCCTTCAACTTTCAAGGCTTTGCAGTCCTAAATTAAGCCACAAAGGAGCTGCCAGCCCCAGCTCCAGCTTCCCGTGGTCCCACCGCTCCCCGGCCGTGCCGCAGCAGGATGCCCCGTCTGCCGCCCGCACCTTCCCGGCCCCCAGACCCTGCGCCCGGGGCGGGCGGGTTCAGAAAGGGACGGCAGGAGCAGGGGTGGTACAGGTACAGGTAGAGCCCGGATCCCGCCGAGGAGGGCCGGGAACAGGCACAGGATGGAAACCCCCCCGACCAGCAGCTGCCTGGAGGGAGCTGACTTTCAAAACGCTACCGATCAAAGAGAGATACTCCTGGCCACCTTATTCATGTTTACAAATTAAAAAATTAGTTCAGTGATGCTAAGGCAAGAGGCAACGGGATGCAAAATTTTATGACAACTATAGAAGAAAAAAAAATCCACTGGGCCAATTCTCAAACTGCCATATTTCAAGACAGCAAGTTCCTGAAGCTTAGCTGTTGGAGATGGATTAAACAAAATTCTCCACTTTCCTACAGGTCAGACACTTTTCTGGCTTCACAGAGGAAAGCCAAAACGACACATTCAAGAAACTGCAAAGCCAGAGCTCACAAATCACAAATTCAGATACTCTGTGCTCCTTCCGAAGAGTATCACTACTTGACAATAGATGCGCAGAAAAATCTCCACCTTCAATCGCTACCTTAACCTACACCAAACCAGAGGCTGAAGGCTCGGGGAGGTTAAATCTCTCCTTTAAGTTGCCATCACACAAGCACACGTATCCTTCACACACTACCTTTGGGAGGGGGACAGAGCATGGGAGAAAAGGAGGAACATGGGAGGGGAGCCGACATTTGTTTCTTTCTGCTTTATAGGTTAATCCAAAATATGCTAACTTTAAAGTTAACATTGTAATCCACAGAAGAGAAGGAACGTGGTGTTCCTCAATCATTTGGTGAATGTTTTTTATGATCCTGTGTTTTGATCAGATGATGAAACTAATGATGAACTGATGAAACTTTGACCAGTTTGTTAAGGACAGGTGGATGAGCTTTCAGAAGCCTTTTCTTGTTCCTAAAGCATCTCACTACTAGAGCACTACCAGAGATGCTGACTTTCTACTGCTCCTTTTTTGCAAAAGCTGGCTGGCTTTAAGCTTTCTTATTTATCTACAAGTAATGAGAATACAATACCTATGGCATATATCATAAGGAAAAGTGTCATGAAGCCCCAAAATGAATGCCATGCATTCAGCCATCGGATCAAATGGAAAAAGCAGAGCAGCGAGGAGGAAAAGCTTCACTGTGAATTTCGCGATGGGAAACAAGCCCGTTTCTGCCATCCAGGCCACTCTCTCCTCCTCGGAGCCTGCCGTCAGCAGCGCATCAAGGGCGCCGTCCATTCCAGTGCTACGCGACACGCACGGGAAAGGCTCCACCACCACCTCCTCTGGGGAGCACGCCGAAAGCCAATACCTATAAATACCTGCAATTGAGTTCAGTTGAACTCTTCCTTCATCTTATTTAGCTTTTCTTGGAGGAAAAGCAGCAAATAATAGTGAACTGGAAGAAAATTACCCAGTATTTGATAGTTAAATCAATTTTAAATTACCAAGTCAGATGTCACCCAAAATGCAGGCTCCACTTTTACAAGACTGGAGACAGATGAATCCAAGGAAAACAGATCAGAGAGAACAACATCTCTCAGCTGCATCAACTGTATTGTCAACAAAAGCTATCAAGTAGCTTGCTACTTACAGGCTGCTATTAAAAACACCCCTGAAAGTTTATTTAAAGTATTTTTTTACTGTTTGTATTTCTTGGACAAATTCTTTAATTTAACATGAAAAATATGGAAGAGCTAATGCTGTTAACTGTAGGATATTTGTAGATCAATGGCAGAAGTTTAAAAATCTTTGCATGTGACATCTGAATGTTATTCATTCACTCCATATGCTACCACATTCTCAAAAATGCATATAGCATATAATCAGTGATGATACATGAATGAAGTGACTTCATTTACCTACCACAGCAATTAAAATTTAAAATTTTTTTTAAAAAATTAAATTTGAAAAAGATTACTGGAACTTAAAAACAATCCCCCAAAATGCTCCTTTGTTGATATGTTCTTTGACATCAATTCAAAGACATGTTTCCATTATGGGTTTAATTTCTAGAAACATTTTAAACTTGGAGTGGTAATGGCACTTCCTTTTTTGTGGAGATTATTTTGACTGCTTACAAAAGGACTTCATCCTCAGAAGTTACGCAAACTGTATTGACACAACTACATATGCAAATTGAATTCCTCAGAAGAATGGAAAAAAATTGTGGTCTGCGGTTTATCTGGGTTTCGCGCTTACAAAGAAGTATTAAGGCTCATTTTCCAGTACTTCTGATGAACTGCAATTTGCAGAGGTTTTCAACGCAGCATGCAGAATTCAGATTAAAGAAAAAATTCTGAAGCCGTACGTTTGCTAGGTTGCTACGTGGCCTAATAGCAGGACCGTGCTGTGCTACTTTTGGTATAAGCATGTTAAACGTCTCTTCCCTAAGGAGCTATTTATAAAGTTTTATTCCACTTCCTACTGCGTTTGTGAACACGGTGTGAAGAGCCGTCCTGCGGCACACGCTGAGGAGAGGAGGAAGGGGTCGAGGCTACGAACAGCCCGGTTCCTCAAAGCACGCTGAGGACCGCCTGCCTGTTACCAGCAGTGAGCAGAACTGGTAACCCCGTTTTATTCCCCTCCTCTCCCCCCCGCCCTTTTTTTTTGTTGTTGTTTTTTGTGTAAATACAGCTTTCTCAGAGTGCAGCTGTGGAGGGCAGAGGCACAGAGAGGGAGGGTGGACACAGCAGAACTGCTGCAGCTGGGGGATAGGTTCAGGCCTACTTTAGCTACGCTTTTGCGGGTCCGGACCCTGCGCTTGACAGGCCACATAGGAAGAAAATGATCCATTAAGGCTCCCACGTTGACCTCTGCATGCGCGACAGTCACTGGACCGAAGACAGACCGCGTCCAGCCACGCACTAGCGGTCGCTGCCCTAGGACACCAGCAGCTCAGTCCTCTCCCCTCCTCTTCCCGTCTTCCACCAGCTAGTCAAGGCGCTTCTGTGGTGCTCACCCCGCTTCAGTACACAAGTGAACGTGCAAGGAGTCTCCTTGATAAAGATGCATAAATACGTAATGTGATGCTGAAAAATATACAGCGATCTAAAAAAAAATAATAAAAACCCTCAACAACCAACCAAGCCCCCCCCCAAAACCCCTACCTATTTAAAGGTACTTTGTATTTTCTTCAAAGGAAGAGTCTTTCCTTAAGATGTGGAGATAGTTTAAACCAGAATGAGCTGAGGAAGCCTGCACAGTGTGAGCATCATGTACACACAGCAGTAATCAATCAAGGTGGAAGAAGAAAAATAAACAGATGAATCTTTTGTGAAGTCAACACACAGTGAGGAATACAAGACTGGTTATTGCTCTCTTGATTTCTGCAAATCCATTAAACTTGCCAGAAAAATTAACTGCAGTATTTTATAGCATTGCAATAAAGGTCATAGGCTGCACCAGTAACCTGACCAGATAAATAATTACAGGATGTTTTCAGTTACAAAAAAGCAAAAGATAAAATATTGCTAATAATCTTTTCTGTATACAGTTTCACTTTAAAACTTGAACAGCAGAACGCTGTTGCTTTAACCATTTTTGTATAGGAGATGTAAAAATGAATACAGAAATCTCAGAATTGATCAATTCTGGCAGATGTGATGCAAGCTGTCAAGAGTGAAACGGCACGCGCAGCACTTCACGGGATGGCACCTTTGTGTTCCACCAGTGCTCATTTCCTGTTGCTTATTTACATGTTTCTGCATGAACTCAGCAAGTTAAACGAGTCTCTACTGCAACAACACAATGTGTCAGAGTGGCTTTTATGCTTAAAAAAACCCACCAAACCCAAAGTTTACAACACATTTTATAATACGGGTTCAGTTTTGGTATTTTCATGTTGCCTAAACAAGAAAATTTTCAAGAAAGAGAGGACAGCAGAACTCATCTATTGCAAACCAACACGAGAAATTGTTAGATTTCAATATAAATGTAAACTGGACTTACCAACAGGTTTTTTGTTTAGTTTGTTTTTTTTTTTTTAAATTACTCAAATATATTTCTTACTCAGAAGACTTAAAAGACCATTTCATGCCGAACTAAAGTACTTTTTATAAAATGGCAAACCTTTTTTTAGGCAGAGGATTGTTAATGAGAACAAATTATGTTTATACGCTGAACTTTTATAATCATTACTTAGAGATCCATCCAAAAAGAGACACACTCTTTAGGACTCGTTTTGACTATAAAATAGTTAGTGACTCCAACTTCAACAGCAAAAGATCTTTACATTATTAATTAAGCCAATAACCAAATGTGCATTGAACTCCATGAGAAAATAAGTTTTACCTTACCTGATAAAATTCCCGAAGCCAATTCTTCTGTAAATTTTCTGGCTGAAAAACAAAATACAAAAATTAATTAAGAATGAGAGTAATGTATTTTTATAATAATATCCCGATATTTATTGCTTTCCTCAGTGGGGAGTTTTTTCCACAATTAAAGAAAAAAAAAAAATACAAACGTGAGGATGTTCCTCCACAAGCGCCAATGGACAGACCTCTCCTTTTTGTTTCTGGGCTCCCCCTTCCCAGATTTTTTCACTAAGAGGGTACATTTTGTATAGGACTTCACAAAATTCGTACACATACGAGATTATTAAGCAATTAAATCAACAGACTTGATATGCATTGAAATACGTGCTTTTAAAAGAACACATTCATTTGCTGGATATCAAAAACTTTACATGAATGCTGATACCCATCTCTTGCAATCTGAGCTTCAAGTTACATGGATCTACTTCTAACGCATTGGCTCAGAGGGACGACCGTGCTTTGCAGGATGCTCGAGCACACTAGAGCCTGTCAAGGACAAACTGGGAGAAGCGTTTCAAGATTGCTACAGAAGTTACGAAAACTGAAGCAGCAAAAACATGGCAAGTACCAAGTTCTGCCTTTTCAGAAACATAGCCCACCCCGGATATGATTATAGAGGGAGATAACCAATTTTCACACATTCAGTGTAGAGCTACAAGAGAAACATTCGTTGAGTTTTATCTTCAACAACAAGACTTCTGGATAATTTTTGCATCATACTGGGGAATACAAACCCAAATCAGACTTTTCTCTCCCAGAAATAGCAGGAACGTACAGTGTCTGTGGGAGGCAGCAGAACGTATTGAACTGAAAACCAGAGAGATGCCTCAGCATCCTCCCTTTAGAAACAGTTACGACACCAGCTGCCCGGAGGCAAATACACAGGCATGAAACGTCTGTTCTGCTCTCTTTTCGCATCAAGTGTGTTATTTTCAAATAGCTGGATACTACTTTAAACTTACTAATTTATATTGACTGCTTGTTGCATGAAGATTTCCCCATAGGTGACTATAAAGATTTGTAAGTAGTCAAAAAAAATATTTTTTTTTTGTCTACAAGTCTGTAGAATTCATCTAGTTCTGTAAGCCTATGAGGTCTACAACCCTACAAAAGTTTTTTGAAAGCTGAGGGGGAAAAAAGTTTGTCCTTTGCCATCCATCACCTCCCTTTTGTTGATCACTCCCTTCTTGACAACTCAGGAATTCAGATATTATTGGTCAAGAAGGTGACATTTTCACTCCTTAGGAACAATTATTTTTTCCAGCGATGAACTTTCTCAGTGTTTCCTATGGAAGCTACTGCTCCCGGTGGGGGGGAGCCTCCGGCGCGGGGGCAAGCAAGAGCAGAGGCCCCTCGTTCTGCGCCTGAAGCCAACTGGGATGTATCTTGGCCGGAGCTCAGGGACGCCTTAAATTAATAAGCACACAGAACAAAACATCCATGTCACCCACCCATGCCCTTCCCCTCGGCCGAACAGCGTAACTCAAAGCCAGAATAAAGAAGCTGCAGACAAATAAAAACTGAAGGCAGCCTGGCAGGCAATAAAACAGTCCTGCTAAAAATGCTGTCTCATAACTGCTTATTTAGCCACTTAACTCTTTTTCTACTCGTTCTGAACTTAATGGGACAACCCCCCAAGTAACAGTAAGTAGGATTGTTGCTTTTATAGAAGTAGCAACAAGAAAACAAGCAAACTGGGAGCTGCTGTGATTTAAAGCTGACTTCTAACCTTAAGTTATGAAGGAGCACAGGATTTATTAATTTATTTTTTTTAATCACTCTACAAAACAGATATGAACCGGGAATATGCTTTGTATATGATTTGTGTATGATCTAAACCAAAAGGCCAGATTCAAACTATCAAGGAAGCAAGGTCTTGGGGATTGTGAAATTTCTAATTAAAAGTTTCTGGTGGTTATGAAAACTAGGTACGCAAGTCCTGCGTTAGGCCACAAGCAGACTTCAGCGGTGCTGTGTATTTATTTTCAAAACAAAGTATGGCCTTACTTGTAGGTAATAGGCAATTTTCATGTTAACAAACAAACAAACAAACCCCACAGCTCCTCATTTCTCTTTATTTTATTTATGCCAGTTGCAAGATGTCCTGGGGACCTCTTCAGTTTTAAGAATAGTCTAAAATTAACAGAAGTCAGTCATTTTTGTAAACCCACTAAAGAAAACCAAACCCCACTTCAGCCTATATTCACAGGCAGCAGCTAAATGACGGGTGGCACAACATCCCAAAGAATGCAAACCTGAATTTGAGGCAAATGCACTTGAGTGCGGGACTCTTCACTGAGAGCCTCACCTAGTTTCAGACATAGTATTTCTGTGTTAAGCACAAACATAAGATTTTTATTTAGCATGTTCTGAGATTTTCAGCTAAACCTGAGTGCAAATCTGTAAATAAGGATGGCACAGCTATTCATGTTAATCTTTTTAAGGGAGAAAAAATTGCTACCAATCAAGAATATTTAAAGCAAGTTATTCATACTTCAGGAGTCCCAGGAAGAAAATAAAGCACAACCTTACTTTTGTTTTTAAATACTAGTGCAAGGGGTAGAAGTTCCCCCACTTGCTACATGACTAAATGAAAACATTGTAAGATTAAACATGAAAACAACCCAGTACACGAGAGGGAAGTTGACAAGACGGCTCCAGGGCCCTCCAGCAGCTCTGCACCTACCTCCCATATGCCAGGCGAGATTGTTTTTGAGAAATCAGATCAAATATTGACAAGTGTGCCAAACTAAATCCCGAGCAGCGACAGCAATCCCTCAGATGAGCAACCTATAGAGGCTCCTCAGCGTGCACAGTGACCCAAGGCTTACCCAGTTCTTCTACCATTACCCCATTCTCCTACGACTCCCAGCTCTCCCTCCCCAACACGGCACCCAAAAGGCAGTATCTGTTATGAGGAGGAATAACGATTTCGCTCCTGAGACAAGCAGTTACTGGATTTTTTTTCCTGTGCTCCTAGTCCTTCTGATGCCCTGGGGCATTGCTTGTAGCAAGTGTCGAGGGCACACAGCTAGAACTTAAGCAGTAAGACACCATCAAAATGCCATCTAACATGGACTCATGTTGAAGCAGCAGGAAGAGGCTGTAGGAGGGCAAAACCAGACGGCCCTAGCTCTTAGTGGCAGCTGTGCCACCATGGCTCTTGGAGACGTACTGGGGATCACTGGACCTTCCTGTGTCTGGTGGCCCCACAAGATGAGTCACAGCAGAAAGCCAACAACGTGCTTGCTTGTTCCACCTCTGCTACCCAGCCTGGCATGAGATGGGCAATACGATTTACATGTCTTCATTACAGCTTTGAGATCCTTGGATGACTGATACTATAAATGGAGAGCATCACTGTATCAAACCATACCTCCCACTGGAGGAGATACAAATACATGTAGATAACTCAGAGCTCCCTAGAAAATTCAAGCTCTCAAACCTACATGAAACAAATCTACAGCAGCTACATTTTGAAGGTAGACCAGGAACACATTTTGAACATAAGCGAGAGTCAGCCACAAATGATAATCAAAATAAAAGCTGCTAATAACACTCCTGTTGCCACATTTAGCTATTATGGTATCTACCAACTCACGTATTTGTGAAAAAGCAGGAGTCAGCCTGCAAATAGATTCATGTGGAGGACCACTGCTTTGGAGTTTGGGTTTTTGTTTGGTTGTTTTTAAGAAAGGCTTTCTTTTATTCTTATTTTTAACCCCAGCAGTCACTGCCTGGAAGCCTATGGCAGATGTCCCCTATAGAGCTGCTGCACACTTTCCCCAGGTGTACTGAGAACTTCAGCTCAGGAAGAAAGGACACCATCCCACCAATGGCCTGGACAACCCGCACCTGACTCCTTGGGAACAAAATTCAACACAGCTCCATACTCTGCCAAAATAAGGCCTCCTGACTCCTGCTGTATTTCAAATTTGCTGGCACAGGCCAACGTTCAAAGAGAAAGAGGAAAAATGAATTCAGGTCACTAAGTAGAGGTATACCTAATTTTACAACTTCGCTTGCCTGCACACCCCTTTAAACTAATTAACAACAAAGTCTCGGGGGGGAAGGCATTTACAGAAATAATTCCAGAACTAAGCCAGGTACGATGAGATGAAGGAAGCCACCAAAAGCTGTAGGACCTTCCCAATTTCCTCCTTCCTTACTCCTCATCTGAGTAGCACAACAAAGATACCAAAGTTGTAGAGTCAGGAGCGCTCACTGGGGGCAAGAGATGTCGGAGACACTCGTAATGCTGAGGGCCCCGGGCTGGCTGCAGGGTCAGGCCCCGTCCCCACCGGGACTGAGGAGCACTGCCCGCCGTCCTGCCCCGGCACTGGCAGCAGGGAGACGAGGTGCCAAACACGGACCCGCAGCTGAACACCGAGCAGCAAGGGGCCACTTATTTCTAAGTTAATTCTGTAAGGGGTTGTTAATTGCACCATCGCAGGTAAGAAGTGAGGGGCTGATTGATCACAGGTCACAACTGAGATTTTCTGGAACAGGTGACAGCAGGAGGCAAAAGCCCAATGAAATGGATGGCCATGAGCCGGCAGTGTGCCCCTGTGGCCAAGAAGGCCAACGGCATCCTGGGGTGCACCAAGAAGAGCGTGGCTAGCAGGGCGAGGGAGGTTCTCCACCCCCTCTACTCTGCCCTGCTGAGGCACATCGGGAGTGCTGTGACCAGTTCTGGGCTCCCCGGATCAAGGAGGACAGGGAGCTGCTGGAGAGGGGACAGCAAAGGGCTACGGAGAGGATTGGGGGACTGGAACATCTTTCTTATGAGGAAAGGCTGAGGGACTTGGGTCTTTTTAGTCCGGAGAAGAGAAGACTGCGGGGGGATCTTATCAATGCTTATAAATACCTCAGGGGTGGGTGCCAGGGGGATGGGGCCAGTCTTTTTTCAGGGGTGCCCAGTGACAGGACGAGAGGTAATGGGCACAAACTTGGTCACGGGAAGGTCCATCTAAACATGACGAGGAACTTCTTTCATTTGAGGGTGGCAGAGCCCTGGAAGAGGCTGCCCAGAGAGATGGTGGAGTCTCCTTCTCTGGAGATAACTCAAAACTGGCCTGGATGAATTCCTGTGCAACCCGCTCCAGGTGACCCTGCTCTGGCGGGGGGTTGGACTAGATGGTCTCCAGAGGTCCCTTCCAACCCCTGTCCTTCTGTGACTCTGGAATAACATGAACATGTGCAGAATAAAGCTCTCACCTGCAGATTAATTCCTTCTGGGATGCCACAGAACACAGGAAGCTTTGAAGAAGCAGTGACAAAAACACAAATCTGGGCAGGAGAAACAGCACTGAAGATACTAGTCAAGTCCCTCAGCAAGTAATTTTGGGAGATAAGGTGCTAATGAGGTTGTTGGGGCTGCCAACAAGGACTCCTCTGTGCAGGGCCGGGGGTTTTGGAAAGCGCCCGTGGTTGCTGTGACTCACCCCCGGCCGCCCGCAGCTCGGGCTGACCATCACCTCATCAGTGCCGCAGGACCCGGCCGCTCCCCCTCCCCTTGGCCGCGAGAAGGACCCTGCCATGCTCCCGACCGCCGTGCCCTCCTCCTATGGTCCCTCCTGTGGCACGACCACACCCTTTCCTGTGTTTGTACCACTCCGTGGTAAAATTCCGTAATCTAGCCCTCTGCCTCAAACTCCTCCCCAGTCACCTCCATATAAATGAAATAATTTTAAGTTTTGAAGGACTGGAGATAACAATCAAGTGGAGAGATAATTTAGCTTCCTCTTATTTTTCTGTCTAAAAATAGGCACATTATACTTCATGTCTTCCAGACTCTTTGGCCTTCTTCCTATCCTTTCTCTCCGTGCTCTGTCCTTCATTAAATTATCTCATTCTTTTTGTAATGTAACAGAAATTAATCTTTTCCTTGTCCTCTTCGGTGCTAAATCCTTCAATGCCCATCCACTGATGCACCAATTTCTCCGCATTCACTAATCTGAACCCCGCTTTATCAGCCTCCTCATTTCTGGCCCCCCCCCTCAGTCCTGCAGCAGCCACGTTTGCTCCAGGTCCTCCTCCCCCGCCCGCACAGCGGCCTCAGCTCATGCCCTTGGGGATCTGCCACAGAGCAACGGGCTCGAGCAACGCCAGGAAAGGCAAAGGAAGATGCAAGAACAAGGTCTGAGCATCCTTTCAGGAGTCGTCTCTCTCCTGAGCACCAAGTGCTCCTCTCTCACGCCACCCTCCCTCGCAGCTCAGGGCCCTGGACCGCTCTACCCCGTGCTTGGAGAGCACCGAGCCTGTTCGCGCGGCTTTGTCAGAAGCATTTGCCTGCTTTAAACACGGCGTTCACAAGCTGAGCAGATGTGCGCAGGCTATCTCCTCAAACTGAATGTGAGCCGGCAGTGTGCCCAGGTGGCCAAGAAGGCCAACGGCATCCTGGCCTGTATCAGAAATGGTGTGGGCAGCGGGAGTAGGGAGGTGATCGTGCCCCTGTACTCGGCTCTGGTGAGGCCGCACCTCGAATGCTGTGTTTGGTTTTGGGCCCCTCACTCCAAGAAGGACATTGAGGTGCTGGAGCGTGTCCAGAGAAGGGCGACGGAGCTGGTGAGGGGTCTGGAACACAAGTCTGATGAGGAGCGGCTGAGGGAGCTGGGGGTGTTCAGTCTGGAGAAGAGGAGGCTGAGGGGAGACCTCATCGCTCTCTGCAACTGCCTGAAAGGGGGTTGTGGGGAGGTGGGTGTTGGTCTCTTCTCCCAAGTGATAAGCGATAGCACAACAGGAAATGGCCTCAAGTTGCGCCAGGGGAGGTTCAGGCTGGGTATTAAGAAAAATGTCTTTCCTGAGAGAGTGGTGAAGCATTGGAAGAGGCTGCCCAGGGAGGTGGTAGAGTCACCATCCCTGGAGGTGTTCAAGGAACGTGTGGATGTTGCATTGTGGGATGTGGCTTGATGGGCATGGAGCTGTGTGGTGTTGGGTGGGTTGTTTTGGTGTGGGTTGTGGTGTATTTTGTGGTTTGTGGGTGGTTTTGGTTTTTGTTGTTTGTTTTGTTTTTTGTTTTTTTTTTTTTTTTTTTTTTTAAATGGTTGGGCTTGATGATCTTACAGGTCTTTTCCAACCTTAGTGATTCTGTGATTCTGTGAAATGCGCACAAAAGCTTGGGAAGTTTGCTGTTCTTCGTGCTGTGCTGGTGTAGTTGAGCCCAGCAAATATCCCAAAGCCTTGGGGAGCATGGTCCTGGTTTCACCCTACCATTCCATCTAGCGGCACACATTTTGGCTCAACAGAGCCACAAATAGAAACCCTATGCCCCAAAACAAGCACAACTTTTTTCTAGACTGCAGAACCACATAGGATCCATGTTAAAATAACAGGACACGCACACCGCTGCTCCCTTCAATTAAAAGCTGTTTTGACCTTTTCCTGGAATTCCAAATCCCGCTAAAACAGCCTCTTTTCATGATGAGTTTCCATTTGAAGTCTATTTATGTCACACTCGTTACTGTATTGGTCAGGCTTATAAGTAGTAACCTTGCAAACACATGGATACCACATGAGTTGGTAATATCCCGAAAACAAGCGGCTTTTCAAAACGAACATACAAGTAGTCTCTCTTCTCCCCAGTGTTTCCATTTCCTACAAAATTACATCCAACAGCCAAAAGAAAGCTTTAAGCCTGTTGCAAAAATATATTCAGACAGGGAAGAAGTATTTTCGAAAAAGGAAAGAGAAAATATATTTAGGCAGGGTAAGAAGCCTGTCATTCAAAAAGAAAAAAAGGAAAGCGAACTAAATGAAACCAAATTAACAGCCTGGAAAATTTCTTTTTAGTGTCATTCAGAGCGAAATGGAAGAAAGTAGATGAATTATAGAAAGCAGGTTCTATTTTGTGAAGTTTATTTTTAGCTAAGAATTGGCTCATTTTTTTAAGATAAAATTCTTGACTCACTTTGTGAACACTCTTCTGAGCTCCAAAATGAACGCAGAGGAGAACTCTCTGGTTGGACTTTGCACACCAACTTGAAGAGAGAGCACAACCAACCAACATTTCTAAGTGCCCAACTTAAACAGCCCGAAGAGCCCTATGTGGACTAAAGGACTCCCCCAAACCCTGAGCTCGAAAGGTTTCTTGGCATTGCACAGCAACACACTGGCCCTACTGTAGTCATGTATTCTACGGATACAGTCACAGGCAGTACCCAGAGCTTTTTTCCCATCTCTTCCCTTCAATCTATACGCCATTCAAAGAAAAATGTGAAATAGAAGCTATTTTTCCCTACATTTGCTATATTTGGTTTTCTACTTAATGAAAAACAAAACCTTTAATCAAGTTCTGTTTGACCAGAGTTACCAGGCTTACTCAAAAACTCGTTTCAGGTCCATCAACATGACCGTTACAGCTATTTCACTGGAATTGTTTAGACTAAGAGTTAAGATCAAGGTTTTTGATCTCCTATAGTATCTTTAAAATTTTACCGGCAACTTCTTGACATTTACTTTCAAAGACCTATTTGATTGAAATCTTTTTTTACCTTCAAATAGACTTCTAAGTACTCCTGTTGCTGTGCTCTAAGTATCAGACTACACAGACGATGCTAAAAGAAAACCCGTATCAGATGGGTACTATTATTGTGGCGTTTTGTACCAACTTTACATTCACAGTTGACAAACAAAAACATGATACCCTGCACGTTATGTTCACATTATTGGCTTACCAGATTTCGAAGTCAAAGTAAACAAACCAACCAGGACCAAACAGGAAAACAAGAATTACTTGTGAGCCTGAAGAAAACTTACAAGGAAAAGTGCAGATTCTTCCAAATCTGAACTTTTACTTAAACGCTATGTTTTTATTACATACATCTGCACAGACAACTTCCAAATGTTAAGTGCAGTGTCACTTACTTCAGTGGTTCTGAAAGCTCACAGCTTTTCCAAGTAGCAGTAGAAAAAGAAGAGAGCCCCATCCTGCTGCCGTTATACCCCACGGAGAGTGACAGTCACTAAGTTCAAGAAACAAATGCATGGGAGAAGTAATAGAATATAATTAGACTAATTAATGCTCTTGGAGAAAATGGGGTTTTGGACACACAATCTTTCATTCTAAAGTTTAGGGCAGTTTTATGCCTGGGCTGAGAAAATCTGTGGCTCGTTGGATGCTGAATCAAGAGTAATGAAGAAATAAAGGCAGAAGGCAGTGCTCGGGATAAAACAGTGAGTTAGGGGATAGGAGGAGCAAGGAAGAGGAAGGGACTGCTGCCCACCCTTCCTATTACATGGGATGCTGGATTGCTCTGCCACTGCCAAAGGAGACAGACACAATGCAGAGGGCAAACACCGAGAAGCGAAGACGATCTGGCCTTCTGCCTGAAGGAGAAGGGCTGAAGTCTCTGCAGCCAAAGCCCTCTCCCCCTCATAGGGGAGGGTGGCAGAATTCAAGGACAGCGGTACATTACCTGGACAGACTAACGGACAGGCTGTCCTGGACTGACACCCCACAGGACAGAGCCGTGCTGGCACCAGACCTGCTGCAGGTATTAAGGCCGGTATTTAAGGACCGAGGTCCCTGGCGCAGTGGCCTCTCAAAGGAGCACTGGAAATAACCATCTTGGTCTCTCCTTTTCAACCCGACCTGCACCGCTGATAGCTGATTATCTCCTAAAAATGCAGTAAACCCCTATTTTGTTTACCTTCGTTTCTGTTGATCTCCCTTCCTGTGAGTGGGTCTAAATCAAGACACAATACATGATGGGAATACAAAAAGAAACTGAAGCAGTTATGGCTTCCTGTGGAGTAATGCCGAAAACATGCTGCTCGCAGCCTCCGCAAGGAGAAACGCGGCAGGAACACAGGCGAAGCAGATATCTAGAGAACCCGAGACAGACAAACGGGCCGTGGCCCAGAGCTGTGCGCTCGCTAGCACACATCTCCAGCAGACACAGCAGGAAAACCTAAAGCCAGGGTTTCCTGTCAAAAAACATCAGAAGCTGAAAGAAAAATACTAAGCATCTACTACCTGTTTTGAAGGCTATGGGTTTCCAAATAATTGAAGCTGTCTATGAACTACCCTGTACACATGAGACATCAGCACCTCTTAAAACAACGGAAACCACGTGTACCTAGACTGTAAGAGACACCAAAAGACAGACCTTCCCAGCCAGGGATGGTGCATTCAAAACCTAGTAGCACTCTCTCTTAAACATAGGAAATGCAGCCTAAAACAATAACAGCAAAGGGTAACCTGTTAACAAGTAAATAAACTATTCTGGCCACATCTTAGGGAACCATCAGAAATAATGTAATTGAACTGACTGGAAGTGATAAAGAAATGATCAAATGCCTACCTCTTCAAAGGAGTTGGAGGTAAAGACATATATTTTACAGCCGATACCAAGACCAGAATTAGTCTCACCTCTAACAACACAGGACAGGGAAGGGGAAAGAGCCACGTTTCTTTAACTCCTAAAAAGTCATGGTATCAGGTGCTGTCAGGACTCCAATCTGGACAAGATCTTCCAAATCTTCAGGACCTCACTGACCTTGAAACCAACCTAACATGTTATGAGAAGACCCTAACACAAACGAACGGGGGGGGGGGGGGGGGGGGAAATCAAACAGATCCCCACAAAAGCAAGGCTAGGAGTGGGCACCTCACGAGCAACAGCTGAAACAAGCTCTAGTTCTTCAGCAGCTTCACCTGATGAGGCCAATGCCATAATACTATTTAAAAAGCAAAAGAAAAACTTGCCACTAACACCAGGCTTCAGCAATTTCACCTTGCACCGCTGAAACTGTGCTCTTCACAAATAGTGTTGACAAACTTCTGGCTTCTGAACAGCCAGAACTCTGACGTGACCTTAGAGGTACAAAAGCACAGGTGGACAGCGAGACACGCAGGAAGCAGACACGCGAGAAACGCTCTCTGGAGAACAGCGTACGGCACACCAACGAGCACCATTACGCTTATCAGAGCACAGAAATACAGCTACCTGAACAGCAAGCAGGAGAGAGGCCACAAAGAGACACCGAGTCTCTGTTGGAGGAAGCAGCAGAGGACCAATATAAGCCTTTGGATTTCAGGGAAAGTTGCGGGGGACTCTTCTGCAGAGAATGGGTTAATACATCCACACAAGCAGCGAAAGCAACTGGCCCCTGGAAGTAAGCCTGGAGATTTTAAAGGGCTGAGAGTCTTGGCCAGGGTACTGTGCAGGGCAGGAAAGCACAGCTCAGCCCCACCGTGAACACTCGTGCTGAGGAAGGCGTCGGGATGACTGCCTTTCTGCACGGTGCCAGAACAAGCACCCAGCACAGAACATCAGGAACCACGGGATGTGGGCAGTCAGCCACAGCAGCAGCTGCCAGCTGACTGACCCAAGCATGGGGACCACGGCCAGCCAACAGCTAATGGATGCAGCCCGTTGGTGGAGTCATCCCGCCAGACAGCCCAATAGCCAGAGACCCCAGCATCGCTGTTGGAGACAGCCACCGGACTCTGGCATTTGCAGTGAATTAATTTCGGGCAACACCCAGTTGCCTGAGTGCACGTTACACATAATGCAAGAGCATGGCATTGCACACAACCGCGAGTGTCTGCACCATCTGCAACCAGTGGGCACGTGCACAACAGCTGAACAGAAACCTGCTGCAGCAGCAAGGTCCTAAATCCTGAACAGCTGGAGATGCCTCCCAGCGTGCTGCTGCCATGCGGGACCTTGGGCCAGGAGCGCTGCAGAGCGGAGAGGGCTCTTGCGGGCAGCGTCAGGCAGACAGCACGGGATGAGGCTGAACACGGAAAGACAGGAACTTCACTGTGGCGAGGATGAACGTTTACAGGAGAAAACACAATGCAGCAATATGAAAACTAGTGACCTATGGTATCACGGCATTGTGATGGAAATAGTTGAAAGCCCAAGTCGTTGGACAGATACAGGATCATAAGCACCCAGACACGGTCCCTTCTGGTGTGACATTATGACAAACAGGATTCCAGGGCTGAAGCACAACACCTGCTCCGATGCAAAAGAGCCCTCAGAGCAGCCATTGAGTAGAAAAGAAACAACAGTGTTACACCTGTCAACGCAAGCACCGTCACTAAACAACACTGCACAGCACTTCCAGAAAGCAAACCTCATTCTGGACACAAGAGAAACAAATAAATAAAAAAAAAGAATTAAAACAAATACCTTTTATTAAAGAAGAACAAAAAAGCAAATGTGTTAGCAAAAGTGTCCCCAAATTGAGTTTATTTTGGGTGTTGGGATGTACAAAGTGTGGTAGCCGGTGCCCTTGTGCTTTAAGAGAGGAGAATCACAGAATCACTAAGGTTGGAAAAGACCTGCAAGATCCAACCATCATCTAACACCACCATGCCCACTAAACCACATCCCACAATGTGACGTCCACACATTCCTTGAACACCTCCAGGGATGGTGACTCCACCACCTCCCTGGGCAGCCTCTTCCAGTGTCTCCAAGAAGGAGGAAGCGACCAGGTTACTGCGCATTGACCACTCACCCGTCCTGACCTGACAAGAATAAAGCCTGTTCAAAGACTTCTCTAGTTTGAAAAGGTGCATCTTCTCACCCTGCTGCACGCAGATTTCAGTGTAACTAGCACGAAACATCGGGCCACTCAACAGAGCCATGCCCAACGTTTCGGTCCACCCCCTTGAGCTCCTCCGCCCTGATCAAAGCTGGGCCCACGCAGATGCCGAAGCCGAGGCGTGTGTCGAGGTGGCCGGCGGCAGGGGCTGGCCAAAGCCTCCCGCAGCCTCGCACTCGGCGGGCACAGATGCCGGGAGAGGGTGACCTGACAGTGCCAGGAGGGCAAACAGCAGCTCCCTCCAGGCAGGGCACGACAGCAAGGGGGGAACAACATGAACGTGCCGCACATTGATCAGGATTGAGAATTTTCTTTCCTGCCCCGAAGAGCTGCTCTGTCTCGGGTTCTCAATGCAGATACTCAGGAGTCCTTCCTAAACTCCATTGGCATAATGGAACAAAAAGTCCAGCCAAGAATATTATTCAAAGAAAAAAGGGGAAAAAAAAGGGGGTGGGGAAGGAAAAAAAAAGAAAACCACTCATTACCAACGGAAAAAATAAAGTTTACATAACAAAATTGAAATTGGTCCCCTAATTCAGTATGAACAATGCCTGCATTTAATAAAGGATGATTCAAGGGCAGTGACCAAAAGCAATCTATCATTCACACGAACAATAAAGTCTCAGGAAAAAGTTTATGAATCACGTACAATAAACAAGTTTGTAACACAACATTTGTAACTCCCGAGTACAAAGATGAAAACTGCACTCAAGGTATATTGCAGCAATACAGCATTAGAGCAAACACCAAGTATTGCATGCAGCAGAAGGTCAGCATGACACCAGAACAGCCCTTCTGCAAGATCTGCTCCTTGCCCAACTTGTGGCTAACCATCAGTGCCATCCATGCTCTTTAAAAAAAATAAATTAGGAGAGAAACCCATGATTTGCACATGCTATTACTTAGCAAGACTCCGGTTCAGCAACTCATTTCAAACATGTTTATGCCCATCTCCGCTGAAAGCAGAACTGCAGAACATGCCTGAGCTGGAACACGGGTTTGAGCACTTTGCAGAGAGGATTGGGCCAGCTACTAAAACAGGGAGCGGTATCAGGTTGCGCCAGTACGTTTTCCACCAGCATACCTGCAGTGCCACCGAGTACCCCTATCCAAGCAGCTGGCGTGTGGAAAGAAAGTACTGCAACACGATGGGCTGCGTTTTCCATGGCAGAAAGGCAACCGCTTGCCTTTGGGAGGTATCGGTGGCAGGGAGGCTTCGATGCAGCCGGCCGCTGGCCACGGATGCCAGCCAGCTGCTGCCTGCCTGGGGCTGGATCCCTCAGGGACAACTGACAGTGAGCGGGAGAACAGGGCACCCAGCTCCTCCCCGCAGGCATTGGCAGTGCCAGGTCTGGAAAAAACACTTCACATGAAAAAGTGCTTAAAGCTTTCGTCGTCAGCGCCAAACTTCCTCCGTACGCAGCTCCACGGGATTTATACAGCTAATACTTTGTTACAGGCTTTCACAGTCAATTATAGGCTATGCCTGCCAAACACCTGGAAAACACATCCCCAGTTGCCGAAGAGCGTAAGTGAAAATACATAGCCACATTTGCAAATACCCAAATGCTCCTCTGGCCTTTTGTTATTCATGCATGCCTTGACTGACAGAGACTTAATTAGCCAACTCACAGCTTTAACAATTGATACAACTATTTTTCTTTTTTTTTTTTTTAAATAAGTTGCTTGATAACCTGTAAACCAGCACCATCCACAGAGGTGTCCCCTTTCCTCAGCCTATATCATCTGTATCAAATAATGTCTTAAGTGGGCAACGGTGATACAAGAGTCACTCTAATCATGGGTTGTAAACAAAAAAAAAAAAACGGAAAGAAGGAAAAGCAAACATTTCCTCTTTTCCTTTATAATGCCCTACTAGTCATACATAGATATGAATGAAAACCTAGTAAAGCAGTAGACTTAGGAAAGATGGATGTATACGTATGTAAGTGCACACATACACACATATATGTATGTAAGTGCACACATACACACGTATGTGTTTACACATACACATACATGTATTCCAAACAAAGCATTAATATCTGTCCCAAGTCTATTGCTTTCTCAGTTAATCCAGTGCCAGAAAACAAAAGAAAAAGACTTCTTGCAACACTAATGAAGTTCAGCTTTCAATTATAAAATTCCCACACTATAAACAATTGAAGATACACATTCTTTCATGACTATTTTTAATAGAGTTAAGTAACAGGTAATTTTCTTAAGGATTACATTACACTGGAGATAGAGCAACAAGACTTTCAGACTTCCAGAATTGTTTGTGTAGAAAATAGCAGTGTACCTGATGGCACAAGACCAGGTTTACGGAGGTCTAACATACATCCAGATATACCCTTAAAGAAGTGACGTTAAACCATTTTAAACCAACATGTTTTCTGAAGGTAGGTAGCACATGTACAGTATTTATGCTCTGCCATACCTGCGCATATGCGTGCACACACCCACAGCAGTGCCGCAGCCGCTGTGCGCGGGCTGCCTCTGAGCACGCACTGCGACAGAAGACAGAGACCAGACCACAACCCTGAAGGGCTGATCTCCATCCACATCCCACACGCAAGATAAATCCAGCCAGATCCAAGTACAGTAACAGTACAATAACATCCAATGAATAATGATTTACAAGTAACCGCAAAGACTGGAATAAAAAAAGCCGTGAATCTTAACTATGCCGACCCTAGCGAACTCCCAATGTATTTCAAATTTAAGTTCTGTTACCGACATCTTATTGGAAGATTAAAGGCTCCTGGATATTTGAATAACCAGCGTGTTAGAGGAGTATTAACAACAAGAGTTAATCCAACACCCAGTATTTACAACATCACACAAACTATAATTGTTAACAAATAGCAGCTATTAACCACATTAATACACTCAAGTGTTCAATTACTTTGTATTCTGATTTTGGAATGGCATAGAGAAAACAGACATTATGCTGAAGAGTGTAAATGAAATTAATCTGTTCTTGCACACGGATAGATAAAATAGAGCTCTGGCAATATTCACAATCACAACCACCACCATTGTCTATCTTGTGTATTTGTGGGGTTTCTTTCTTTGTTTGTTTTAAATTAGATCTTTAAAAACTCCCCCTAGGTTGAATATGGGGATAATTACTTGTTATCTACAGCAACTGCTTTTTTTAAATATACATGGTATGAAAACATTTATTTTTAGGATCCATTTTTGAAAGTTAGATCTGCACCGTACTCAGGTGCCCCTCTACCCAAACCCCACAAGAAAAACTGCTGAACCAATGAACTTTGAAAAACAACATAAACAAAAACCCACCACACCCACCACCAACAAAACCAGAATGTATTTGTTAATCCCTGGTATTTAAGAGTCTTTTCTGGGAAGCCTTGCTTGGGCTCCAGGTGCTCCATAGCACAACCCGTAGGGGAGCACCGCTGTCCCGACTGGCGTCTCCCAGCCACGGCTGGAGTTGGGCACAGACCCACCAAGCGAAGTGGCACGATCAAATAGCGAGCAATTAATGGGTCATCACCGTGTGGACACTGGATGTGCCCATTGCAAGTAACCTCTATTAATCTCTGAGGAGCTCAGCAAGCAGAGATCTTCCTAGCAAGCAAGGTAAGGAAGAGAAGTTATATGTGAACTAGACGAAAGAAAAAGAAAATCCCTGTCAGTCACCAACAAGAGCCTAAAAAAGAATTTGGCTCTCTGAGCCAAGTCAAAGTGAGATGCGTTGAGAACTGTATACCTACCTTGTAGTTGTTGCTGCAACCACAACATTTGAATTTTCATATGTTCAGGTTATGACACAGACATAGTGAAAAATTCAGGAAATTTTTAGTTGCAGAGCTCTTACGAGACAACAAAGACACAACAGAGAAAGCAGCCACTAAAGCCAACAATCGAAACAGTTCTTCCTGTAGGCTAGATTTTATGGAGGCTTGAAAATATCCTACCTATTTTATTAATCCTGATGGCTGTGACAGTGGCACACCTTTTCACAGATATACTGTACTGATATCTTGAAGCAGCAATGCCATAGACTCCCTGTGCCTTCTGCACAAGAAATAAATGCACTGGAGAGAGCATCACAGGTTAGCCAGTCCAGTACGTACGTATTGCACCACCCAGCTACACCTATGGCTTCGTGACACCTGCTGAGCCGAACAGCTCAGGGAGTAACTGCAGAGTAGGAGGCTGGTATAAAATATTGTCTTAAATTAGTATGTTAGAATGTGTTCCGTGTTTAAAAAAAAATAATGCTACGTAAACACTTGCTGTTGCTTACAGGAACTTTTCATGAACTAAAGCCTAAAAGCTACAGCTCATGAGCTATATGTACTGGTATACAGCAGCACGTATCAACTACCCTGAGCAATAAACATTCTTCCCTCGAGAAGATATCCACATTTATGAGCTAAATGCCTTTTGATTGGGCACTGCCCTGCTGGGGATGAAAGTCCGAGGCTTTCCCAGAATCGCTGTAGAATCAATTCCAGGACTAACACACCAGCAATGTGCAAGCTGTCAGTGAGGCAGCTCCAACACACCCTATTAAATCAGAAAAGAGATCTTTCATGCCAAAATACCATAGTCCTAAGAATGGCTGTCAATTTACTGCCAAGTGAAGCATGGAGGATGCCAAAATGCAGTTCATTACACAAAGAAACACATAGTGATCTGACATAAGTATTTGATAGCAGGAGACCACGTGAAAGTTGTTTACATTCTAGTTCAGAAATAAAGCACCAAGGGAGATATATAGAAACTAATTTCAATTTGATCTAGAGAGTGGGTTTTCAGCATTTTTTCTTTTTTCTTCTCCTTACTGCTGTGCATGTTTCTGTAATAAGTGCATCTTTGATCAATGAATGGCCCAATAATCCACAAAGGTTATTCTCAGCTTTATTCCAAGCCACCACATGGAAATGCCAACATTGTTTTGGTGATGCTGGGAAGGAGCCCAGCAGAGAAGGTTTAGAACAGGCAGTGCTGGATGACACCCTCCACCAGCAAGGCTCCTGTAAACTCGCAGCGTAACACTTTGCCAAGACAAAGCATCTTGTGCTGCAAAGGAGCAATGGGCAATCCAGGATCAACAGGGTAAACTCTGCAGCCTCAGAAGGATCTGCGACAAGTCACACACATGCACACACCCCGGCATGAGTTCACAGCACCCAAACCCAACCCCCTGCAAGGCACAGGTCGGTCAGCCACACACGTCATCAGGGGTTCGACAGCTCCCAACTCCCAAGAGCTTCATGGCACCAAGTTCCCAGCACTGGGAGCCCCAGGTAAAGCATGTAGTGATGTTAGGGGCTCAGGAGTCACCTAAGTGGCAAGCACTAAATGCTACTTCACAGCGCCCCGGTCAACATCATCTACCTGAAACACAGGGCATCACGCAACTCCTGCAGCGCAGCTCATCCCCTTTAACAGCCCCAAGCACTGGGCACCAGGCGATACTAATTCGGGAGGATATCAGGACCCTGCTTCACATGAACGGAAAGCAAACCTATTAACGCTTCCCAAAAACACTGAGGGTGCATTTGGCTGCGGTGAGACTAAGGACCTCCATGCAGCATGGAGCCCCGAGATCTTCAGGCAAGTAACTCCCCGCAGCCAACTGCGCCGTAACCTCCGCTCCAGAGTTAGCTGATGCGACGGGAGGTGGGGGGCTAACATCATTTATTCTGCGCCTGGGCCACTGTTAGCAGTGGGAAAATGAGTCTCTGCTAAATTCTGCCCTGGCAGGAAATTCTGACGAGACTGCTTTGGGTACCTAAGGAACAGCTGAACATGCGAGCGATGCATGACCAAAGCACCAACTCCAGAAAACAGCAGAACCAGAGAACGAAAAATGCGGTGTGGTCTCATTCGTTGCTCAGCTTAGGGGACAGGACCAGAGGAGTCTTCTCCTGACAGGTGAAACTGCAGCAATCTCTTCTACTGCTGTATGTCACAGCCAGGTCTCCTTAAGCAAAAGCAAGGTTTTGGGTTTGCTTTACACAGAAATTACAGGGGGGAAAAAAAACTCCAACCCAACACAGGAAGCATCAGTTGCCCTATATATATTACTACTGACACCTCGGTTGTTCAGGAGGGACATAAGGGGAGCCGATCCTCTTCCTTCTCGCATCCTTGGGATCCTCCACGAGGAGGCTTACGTGCTACAATTGCACTTAACATGCAGTTGCTCTAAGAGGAAAAATATAAGAAAAAAGTATCAAGATAATTTTTTATGGTAAAAATAAAGTGTACTAGGAGAAATATCATTCTGTCACAGAATCATTCTGTGAACTAAGTCTTCAAAGCCACAGACAACTGACAAGAAACACTTTAGAGAAAAAAGTGCTAAAAGGAAAACAGTTTTGCTCAATTTTATTAACATTATTGATGCAATTTCTAAGAAGCCGAAGCAGCAGAACTGATATATGCAATTAGAAATAAATTCTTTCATATTCTGTTAAGTTTCCGTAAAAGACCATCAGATGTCTTGCAGATAGGCAATCTTCTAAAGATATGCATTGTCAGAGACATTATGTACAGCCCTTTGTGAAATGTTTTATCCAGTCAGTTTTAGCTTAAGCAGAAGCAAACTCCCAAATGAAATACATAAATACTTTCCTGTTGCTTTTAAAATAGCTGTACTTTTAAATCTGACACAGATATTCAATTGGAAACCTAAGTATCAAGCAATATTGAAATAGTGATTTTAGATGCCTAGAATTTTGATTTCTCCAGTTCTTTATTTTAGTATGTAAATCTTAGGGACTGTGTTTGGGCCCTGATTACAGAAAAGAGCCTCTTGCTCTACAGATCCATTAACAGTGCTAAGGCCCCAGGGCTTCTACGCATAAAGACTGGATGTCCAGTCAGTTTTTCTGGTTTCAGTCAGGATACACCTTTAAACAACACACCAGGGCTCAATCCTCATGTTACAAGTGGAAAAACAAGCAAAAACCTCAAACCCCAAACATAATATGTTTTGAAAGTGAAGGTTTTACTGTTCCCCCACCCCTCAAAGAAAAAAGTGACTCTATAGCATGAAATGGAGTTTTAGCAGCTTCCATGGAAGAAGAAAATAAAAAATAAACACATGAGAGAAAATCAAAAATATCTTCTAAATTCTGATTTGTGTAATGCTCTGTTAATTCATATGAGGTTACTACAGTGTCAAAAAGGCAGCACTTATGGTAATTTTGGAATTTAGATAAATACTTACTTGAAATGAGCACAAACCAGGCAGTAGTTCAGCGTTCACGTAAAAGGACATCTGTTCACTATTGCACAAGAAGGCAGGCAGCACCCTCAGAAACACACCTCACACCAGTATCTAGGTGTAATGGTAAGGGCCAACTACAAAAAAGTTTGCAATTCCAAATTCATGTAGATAATTGGCTATTTACAGATAGTTTTCCCATTCAAACACTCCTGTTCTGAGGGAGAGGCAGAAGTGAAATTTACTGCTGTCAGAGAACTAATCCTTTCTCTCCACTTCCTTTCTGAATCTCAGCCCCCACAGACGCTAAATCGGGAAAAAGGCCACCAGTGGTTTGATCAAGCAAACGGGTGACACCCGCCGCCGCCGCCCCGTCCTGCCCGCTCCGGCAGGCTGCTAGCCGAGCTGCTAGCCGAGCAGGCTCTCAGCGCAGCCCAGCCCCTGCTCCGTGCCCGCTCAGGTCACTGGGACGTGCCCAAGGTCCGCTCTGCTTGGGCGGGAGCTTCCCCCGACCCCTGCATAGTACTGGCCAGTCCTGGCTGAGGACCAAGGGCAATGCGAACACAGCAGCTAACAGGTTAATTAAAACCTGCTCCCGCTGGATTTGATCAGACCCCGGGGGTGGCAGGAGCTGGGGGGTCTCCATCCGCCCTGCTCCCAGCAGGTCCCCACTGCAGGCGCTCGGGGACGAGTCTGGGGGTTGGAGCGTCTCCAAGGACGGAGACCCCGCAGCCTCCCTGCTCAGCCACGCCACGATGCAGGAGCTTTTCCTCGGGTGTAGGGGGAACCTCCCGTGCCTGGGCCTGTGCCCGCTGCCTCCCGCCCTCTCACCGGGCACCACGCAGCAGCCGTGGCTCATGCTTGTTTGCTGCTGAGAAGGGATTAGGGAATCCTGACAAAAAACCAACTTTCCTTCAGTAAGGAGAGCTTTCATTTGCTTCGAAGGAGAAGAAAAGGACAACTCACGTTGCTCTCAGCCAGACAGCTATGAAGAAACGCATCTGCCAGTCTCTGTACAATGTTCACGAGAGCACCACCGGGAATTTTACCTTCATAAGGACTTTAAAACATCCTAAAAAGATAAACTAAAGGGAAGAAGTTAACTAAAGAGCTGACTATCTCACACACAAAGTCACATTACTCGGTCTCTTATCTGATTCATAGTACTTCAGCGGGGTGCTGAGGAGCAGGGCATCGGGGCAGACCACGCAACCCGCCTCACCCCTGCAGACTGCTGCCAGGCACCAAGGGGAAAATCCCCTTCTCCAGCACAGGCCCAGCACTTCGGGAAATACCCCCCGAAGGATCACCCACACCAATTGCTCTGCAGATACAGAGCACCACGTAACTCAGGCCGGCTCACCCAGGAATGTTTGTGTCTCAGAACTTGCAAGAACTGAAACAAACCAAAATATTCTTAACATAATTTGGGAAAGTTCAGGTGAAATAGCATGGTACTATGCTTTTCTCTGGTTTTAAAGACATCAGTTCAATTTTCTGAGACAGGACAAAACATTGATGAGGAAAGCAGGAACACTTTGTACAGAAACACATTATTGGAGTATTCCATTTTTTAAACATGCTCCCCCAATCAGGCAGTGATGCAAGAAGAGGCAGCTGGAAATGCTGCTGATGTTGCAACACTCCTTCAAACACGCATGAGCAGCAATGAACACACGGATCATCTCGGGGGCACAGGGAAGGGGGAGAGCGGCCCCCTTAGCACTGCTGCACAGCACATCTCCTGGCACACACCGGAGGAACATACCACACTGCACCTCCCACCAGGGCTTCAATCACGCACATGTGCATGCTTCTGCCATCCTGTGCTGTTTAATTAGCTCCTAAATAGAGCAACAGCTACCCTGCTATGTACTGAAGAGCTCACATTTGGTTTTTTCCTCCAGAACCTTTAAAGGAGACACAGGAGTTCAGAAAACCCCAACTAAAATCAGACGTGGTCGGCGTAGCAGCTGCTCCATCGTCCTAGCACGCAGAACAGCATGGCTGTAAGGAAACATACAACAAAGCACCTTAAGCACGTGCTTGCACACGCTTCTGACTTCGGAACTGGCAGCAGAGCCACCCAAGAGGCATGTGCTCGCTGGGACCCCTGGAGAGGGGATACTTCTTGAGAAAATAAGCAAAAGTAGGTTTTCACCTTACGTGTCAAGACGCGTGACCACCACCACGTGCCAGCCGTAGCCTCTGTTCATGGCTTCGCCTTTCACTGAAAAGCCACAGCCCTCCCTCCTCCTCCAGCCCATGCACGCCAGCCTGACACCCCAGGCGCGCTCCTCCAGCCCCCCGGCACCCGCCGAGCCGGGTGGGACGGTACGTGCCGTGGCTGGTTTTGGACCCGGCGGATGCCAGCAGCCCCAGGCAGACCAGCGTCTAGCCAGGCAGGCCTGGCCGGCAGCTGCCAAGCTCACGCTGCCGCTGCTCCTGCCGCGCCGGGGGAAGGAGGAGGGCTTTGATCCACCTACAAAACCATCAACTTCACTGCTTTCCTCCGGTTTTGCAGAATCTCTAGGATTTCTGTCCTGCCGCGAGAAGCGGACGAAATTAGACATGAGATTCACAAGGTTTTGGGAGGAAGCGCAGGCAGGCAGCGCGCTGCGGCGGGCCAAGAGAGCAGGGACAGCCTGTCCCTCCCCAGCCACCCCGCATGCTGGAGGGCGAGAGCCTTCAGCGTGCTGGCTGCTGGGAGCGCCTTCCTGCCCCGCTGCTTGCGAGGGAAGCAAGCAGCCCCCCACTTCTCCTGCCTTCCCTCGGGGCCCTCCCAAAGCCCTCAGGCCAGGGGTGTCCTGTGGGCACCACTGCCCCGGCCCACGTCCCGTGCCCGGGCAGCAGCTGCGGCCTGCCCCGCAGGGGCCCAGTCCAGCCCAGCCACCCCGCACGCCTGCGTGGCTCCGGCGGTACCCGCCCGCGGGGGCACGCATGGCTATCGGAGGAATTAAAATAATACGCAAAGCTTTCCGAGCTCCTACACCGTAAACAAGTCGCCCGTACACCTAAAGGGAGCTCCTCTCCCAGCGCAGAGGGGGCACGTGCCCAGGCGGCACTCCTGAAACCGCACGGCAGCAACCAGAGCTCCTCACCACAGCCACACGGCTCCGTGGGTCCTGTCCCCTTCGCCCACAACGGGACAGGCTCGGCCTTTCAGTGACTCTATCCTGAAAGACAGGCTATTTTTAGAGCCATTAATAAGGGAGAGGAAAACAGATCACATTCACCAGGGAACACATCTGCTGCTCTCGGAGCTCGTCCTACCCAGCACTGCTGTTCTGTACTGAAAAAGCCGATTTTTCCTCCTCAGCAGAGGGACTCGACAGCATTTCCCCTGAGCCTACATGGCACAAAGCAGTGTTAGGACAACTGCATGCATGGCACACGCGAGGGCTGCTACCCTCAGCACGTGCCCCGCACACCGGTAAGTGACGGTAAACCACGCAGCGGAGTTACTGTGTCAGTTCTGGACAAGTGTGCTCTGAAACGGTCCTGTTACCCACCTTCCAAGAGAAGGCCTAACGCGAGCTACAGCAAATGTACTGAGAAGTACAAAGGAGGTGGTTACAGGGGAGAAAAAAAATCTTTTATGTTGGTGTAAGTCGTCCAGGTTTTTCATTTAGCCTTTTTCGCCATTAAGTTCACAGTAAAAGTCAACTCTCATGTGGGTGAGTTTCCACAGGAAATCCTGCCCTTCGTTCACTCTTATCCCTAAAGAGAACTGTTTCCTTTTGCTTGAAAGGCAACTGCCTTGGGTCCTACGCCACAGTGAATACTTTTTAAAAATAAATATAGATTCTCAAGGAAGGAAACATCAGGCAGACAACAAAAGCGAGGAACGTTAGCATGCACTGTGTCAGATGGTGAACGCTCTCTGCAAACACGCCTGACTATGAGAACACATGCTCTACTAACACAAAGAAACTGCAGACTAATGAACAGCAGAGGTAGTAACTTCTCTCGAGTTTGAGAAAAATCAACCGTTGCTCAAAGTAAATTCTAAAACACCCCAAAGCAACAAAAACATGCACAGATCAGAAATACACCCTATTAGCAGCCCAGCCTCACACGATCATCTGACTGTTCCTCTTCATGTTAATGGATATATAAACTTGTTAATTTTATTTTTTTAAAGCACACAGACTTAGTCCAGCTCTGTATGCCTGCACCTTTTTTTAGTTTGGCAAGTCCCCCACACTGCACGAAATGCCAGCATGAAATAACTGGTGCCCCCCCTTCTCTGCAAATCTCACATCCCCAGCCCGATGGTTTCTCAGCCAAGCACACTCAGAGTTTCGCTTGTGAAAGTGAAACCTTGTTCGTAATAAGCCACACACAACCTAAGCAGTTCGTGTCCCCAACTCCACAGGTGAACCCGCAACATGAATGGTGCCATCTAATTTCAGTTCTGTCTTCAAACTATCACACTGCCCCATGCCACAAAGGACAAACGAACATAAGCTAAACTGGAAGCTGCTGCGTCCATTTGGTTATTTCTCCTCAAACGCCTGTCTGGGAAAGGAGGCCGCCCTGGAGCTTGCCAATGTGCCAGCTCCCGCGCTGGGGCTGCGGCTCCCCAGCGGGTACCACGGTCCGAGTGATGCTCTGGCTTCTGCTTCAGACATCACCACTGATGCCTCCCCCAAACCGCCCTTTCTCTACCTGCAGAGACGTCCCCTCCTGCACAAACTTCTTCAAGCCCATCCCCACACAGACACCTCCCGAGCTCCTATGCCTCCAGTGTATGCTCTGAGACTCCTCAAGAAGGAAAACAAAAGATAAAAGAATGTGTTTCTTGTGTAAAATAAACGTCTACTTAAACTCATATTGAAGACGCAGTCCAGAAGTCTTTACTTTTGCCCAAAGAAGTCCAATAAAAGTTATCCGAGTACAACCAGAGGTCACAAAAAGAAGCTTGATTTGTTCCCTGGTCCTACCATATACGGTTAAAATGAGACACTTTTACTCAGTAATAAACTGACAGGTCAGTGCGTGAGGCAGTACTCCTAGAACAGACCTCTTTCTGCCTCACCACAACTGCTCCCACCCCAAACCTGTCAGCTCTGAGCCTATACTCTGAATGCCACCGTCTCATCTTTCTGTCTTTACAGACAGTTATTTAATATTTAAAAAAAGGAAAAATAAAAGTGTTGATACCTATTTATTCAATTTCCATTTGTCTCCCAATCAAACTCTTCAAAAACTGTTACATTAAATTGGAGTTCAGACAGACAGAGTACATTTCATAAATACCCATTTTTTTCCTCGGTATCACTATGGATACGACAGACAAGACTGTGAGGGCCACCACCGGAGGGAAGTACCAAAGCCTTTGTTACTCTCAGGAGAACATACTGTCTCAGCGCCACCTGAATAAAGGTTTAATTTTAACATATTATTAACCAATTTTTCAAAGAAAATTATCAAGCTGACTATGCATTTGGAGGTGTGGACAGATTAATCAATGAATTAAGTTATTTTCAAAGAAGTATGACCAGTGGGCAGTGGTGTAAAAGGTATTTAATATCTACCATGCTTGCAAAACCACCTCCTGGCTGCAAAGGGGCTACCAAAAAGCAAACTGGCGTTTCGAAGAGAAAAACTGTCAAAGCAAGCTTCAGCAGATCCACTGCACTTCCCACAGCTTTCTGTCCTAATTTCCTGCACAATTTTCCATTCTTTAGGCAAGAAGCTTTTTGTTTGAAACTGACCAAAAATAGTGATAGATGTTAATAAAGGGCAATAATGTATTGGTTTGGCAATTCTCAATATAACTCTGCAAAATAAAAAATGGAAATTGAGCCAAAGCATTCCTATTTCTACAGCTGACCTCACATTCACGCTTTGCAGAATTAGGGCCCAAACTACCTTTCTGCAGACTTTTACCAAGGAACAGGGAAGGATCACATTCGTCAGCAAGCAAACGGTACAGAGATTAAAACATGTTTTTACAATATACCTGCTGAAGTTAACTGACTACCTTCGGAGCAGTAGTTCATCCAAGGAACTAAGGTTACTGCTATTCAACCCACGCAATGTGGTATCGGCAAACAGTTTACAAGCATTTATTAGGCATTGAGCACAAGCTGCGTTGCTACCTCCTACAACTGCATTGATTGCCTCAACACTCAGTAGTTTTTGCTTTGTGTTTGTGATTTATGCTTTTGCCTTTTCTTTTTAAAAAAAACAAAACTCCAAAGGCCAGGTGAGTCCCTCAGTCATTATTCCTATGAAAAAATGTAATTTCTCACTGGTGGATACAGAAAGAAACTTGAAAACATGACGCAAGCGCTTCTAAAGTGTAATAACCAGAAAGCAAATGAAACTGCAGCCTGGTGCAGCAGTTACAGTACCGGCACAACCCACCGGGCTGGGGACTGGCAACTCCCCCCGGCCCCAGCGCCCGATGCTGCACCGCTCCTGCCGCTGCCCCCAGGACGCTGGCCCTCGCCCCTCCATTACAAGGGCAGCAACAACTCTAACTCCAGCCCCAGGCATGAAAAGAAAACTATTTTCACAGCGTGAGCAGCGATTTGACAGGCTGCACAGCTGTAATGAGCTCTTAGGTGCTCAGGGGTATTACTTCTGCAAAATTATTTTTCAAAGTGTCTTTTTTGTGGAAGTGAAAAAACATTTATTTACCATGCTTTATAAAAACATCTTTTTGACATATACTTAATACTAAGTAGCACTAATTTCATGCAAATGAAATCATAAAGGGTAAAGCAGGACAGTAAGCTGGATAAGGAATAAATTACTGCCACATAAATAATGGCATATATGCAAAGAGGCACCGTGGTTGGGACAACAAAGAGCTTAGCTACTAAAGCACAAGGTGAGCAAGTTTTGCTACCCAATTTACTGCCCCGGGCAACTTTCCTTCAAGGCTTCTGTGATCTGCTTCCCACACTGATTGCATCCACCTTTATTTTGTCTCAGTTTCTCACGTCACATTTCCCAGGTAAACACTTGGCAGCTTCATCTCCTGCCTCCATCAGAGGTCTCACCCAGCAACACATCATCCCAGCTCACCCCTTCCGTGTGAAATCCTGAATTACGGCTAAGAGGAGTGCCAGCCTGGACCAGTACCCCACCATGGCAGGCACTGAGAAAAAAGACAGCCTATGCCCCAGTGAATTTTTTCTATATTAATATATACATGTATTTTTTTAATATATATATATATATATATGGATGTTTAATTGTGTATTAACTGTTACAAAGATAGGATTACAGGGAGATCAGCAGGCTAGAAGTCAGCATGGAAGGCTGCTGTTTTCACTATACAAGCTGTTCAACTCCCATCAAATTTTTACAGTGCCCCCTTGAAAGTTTTTAAGAAAGTTTTGTAGATTTTTCCAAGGAGGTTTCCCAAGCAGAAGAGGCATCCTGGGATAGAGCAAAAACATCTCTCCTGGCAAATCCAGTGAGTGAGCAATCAAGACAAGAAACTTCGGCCAAAAAAAAAAAACCCCAACCCAACCAGGAGCCAACCTCCCACTATTATTTGACAAAAAACATCTTTGGAAGGCTGCAGAAAGGAAGGGAATTTTACATTAAGTCAGGCAGCTTATTCTCAAAATAAGAGAATGTGAAATAAATCAAGAGGCAAGACAAGGGGTGAAATCATCTAGATAATTATTAGGAAAATTACCTGTGTGAGTGCACTCTGAACAGATGCTACGCGAGGCAAGACTGCATTCATCACAGGTAAGGAAAAGCACTTTACAGTCATCAGGGTGCAAAACACCAACCTGAACAAGAGTCAGGCAGCAGGAATGACCATTAGCCTAGACTGCATGCAAGATCATGACTGAGCCTGAACTTGACGAGCCAGAAAAACACTGTCTGTATTACTGTGGATAAAACTACTCGTGTGGGACTCCAGAAGAGATTCACAGGCTCATGGGAGAAGATGCTATTGGTAGAAAGCTTCACCGATATAGAGAAAAAAATACAAATGGCTAGGCTTGGCAATGTACCAACCCACAGAGATAAGACCAAAAAAAAAAAAAAAAAAAATCAAACAAAAAACATACATGCAGCAGAACTAGAAATGTTTTCCAAGCCACAAAAAGCAGAACCTCTCTTCAGATACTGCCACATCCACCTGCACAAGAACGGGTCCACAGTGTATCAGCTACAAGATTCAATACTGTAAGAAAGCCTGGACCCGATTCCACACTTTCTTGCCTGTTTCTGCAGAGAGCTGTAGCCTCCCAAGACCATTCCTGCCAGATCCAAATACTTGCCAGAATAAAAGGTCTAAGCCCCCGTGCCTTCTGTACGAGCTGCACCCAACCCCAGCCCCGCTCGCCTCTGCAGGAGGGGTGCTCACGGACCCACCTCCCGACGTCCCCACCATACTCGCCTGACCACGCGATCGGACCAGGACCGGGCTGCCCAGGGAGGCCATGGGAGATCCGTCCTTGGAGATGTCCAGTCCCCTGGGCAGAGACCCCCAAGCTCCTGCCAACCCCATCCCTCCTGGGCTCTGTGATCCGTGTTCATACTCGTACAGGTTTTTTCTTTCCCCCCCATAAAATTGTGGCCTGCAGGTTGTTAAAGTGACTCAACAGGGACCTCAAAACAACCATACGCATTCAGCCAACAGCCGATTGCACACAGAGCGATAAGCAGTAAGGTTCGGGTTGTGTTTCCCCTTTGCCGAACTCTAACCCTTCCTAAGGCTGTGCCAAGCTCTTTCCAGCCCTCTTACTGCCATTTCTGCAGAGGGAGACGCGCACTGCTACTAACAGTGACCCCCTTGCTGCTGGGGACTCGCCCGCCAGCCGCTCTCCCCAACACCAGCATCAAAATAATGATTTTGGAAATAGGTGAATTCCAAAAGGATGTGCTACAGGTAGTTGTGCCTTGTCTTCTGGCCTGCCATACCCTCTGCTCAAATTGCAGCACCGCTCCAGAAACACGGTGAAGATCACTAACTCGCTGCCAAATTCACACAGCAGCTTTTTTTAGCACAAATGCACTCCATGGGCTCTTTACCACTGGGACGCTGGGTGGGGGGCTACACGGTTACATGCTGACTGCAAGAGTCTGTCTTTAAAGTACGTGACACAAGTGTTACATATTTTAACTTTCAGCAACACAACCCACTTAAAGTAGAACTGTTCAATCTCACTATTTTTAAAATATTCAATAGTACAGAAATAAGAAACTGGGAAAAGTTATCTCAGAGTGTTTCCGGGATAAGAGTATTTCTGGGAATCAGAAAGAAAAATGCAGAGAACTGTATTTCCTGTGCCTTGTTGGTTTGTTTTTTTTTTTTTTAAATATATGGCCAAGAAACAGTTTTGCCTCTCAATAACTTCATTAACTCTTTAATACTGAAGTCGGTTTACGAAGTCAGCAAGATATTTTGCAGTGACGGGAAGTTTACTTAACAACTGTGGAAAAACCCTTGACGTAAGAACAAAAATGCCCTCTACCCATGTGGAATTAAAAACCCCATCACAGAACAGCAGATGTGACGCCCGCTCTCGGGATATGGAGGAGCCACCCGCTGCTCAGCCGCCAGCCGACGCACGGCCACAGGCGAGGTGGGAGACCTGATCCGCCTCACCGGCGCTGTGCCAGGCTTCCCACCGGCACCGGGAGTGGGCATCGCAGCCCTGCGCTCCCGACAGGGACCACGACTACACGGGCTAGAGGGGCACCAACCTGCTCCCCGGCTGCGCTCAAGCTGCACAACCAGCAGAGGTGTGGGAGCGAGCTTCAGCAAGCTCACACAGCAAACTCCTGCCCCGGCAGCACCTTACCCGCCCCGGCAGCACCTTACCCACCCTGGCAGCACCTTACCCACCCTGGCAGCACCCCTGCACCCTTGACTCTTGAGTGCCTTCCCCCCTTAACCCCCATTACACTCCCACAAGACAGGCAACAGCTATGTGGTGATTACTTGCTCAATTTCCTGATCCTCACCCTAAAAATCAGCAGCTGAAGAACACAGACTACTTTCATTCATAAAATAAAAAAGTTGAGCCAAACAAAAATTCCTTTTTTTTTTTTAAAAAAAGAGCAGGGAATAGACATCAAATTTTTTTCCCCCCAACTCATTACATAGCACTTTGCTTTCTACACTCATCTTAAGAATTATTCACAAGATACAGCCAGGAATAGAGACTTTCTAAATAGAAGTTACACGTCCAGATTGTTTTTCCTTACTGTAACACATTTCTCACTCACATAAGAGGCAAGACTGCAGCCAGAGAACTGACGTTACATACGTTTTCCCAGAATTATTGAACTCTTCCTGACCTACTTGTACATATACAGTTTGGCATACTAGACTAGAATAAACACACGCTTGACAATTAAACAAAACGCAAGTCAAGTGCTGCAAGAATATGCACTCTGGGTCCTGCTTATCCTTCGTGTTTCAAAGAAAAATCACTCCATTTTGTAACCCAACATTCACCATCAACTGAATTCCAAAAAGACAGACTTGGGGGACGGGGAAGACATCTTCAGTTTAAAAAACTTACTTTCCATCTCAAAAAACCTTCTGTCGTTACGAGGAAGGCTGGGTCTGCTGCAGGGGTGGACCCCGGGAGGGAACGGGGACCTCCACACCGGTGAGCAGCTCCCGCGCTCTCCCGGCGGACCTCGCACTGCTACTGCTAAGGGGTAAGGCAACCCCAGCCTACCTGTAACAGCACCAGAAACAAACACAGCAAACAAAGTCACAGAACAAACAAAAGCCAGTTTCCACAAACATTCTGTGGACACATTTAATGAAGCAGTAGGCTTGATTCAACACTAGAACCCAAACGAGCAACACCACGAGGTATCAGTGGAAATCTCCTGACAGCCAGCCAGTAATAATACTACTACAGCCAAAATTTGTTCTCTGTTCATGGCTCCAGAAATTCAAAGCCACTATGGAAAAATTTGTATATTTAAACCTAACTATTAAGAGATATCCTGTTTGCAGTGAGGTAACACCTCTATTTTTCTCTGTCACAAGGAAGTGCACTTCGCCTCGTATCAACATTTCTGAACAGCGCTGGAATGGCTCTTTTCCTGTTTAGGAAAATGGGCTTCAGGCTCAAGTTAGACCCTGACAAAATGTAAAGATTACTTTTATTGGCTTTTTTCCCCCCTGAATTTTTTTTTCATCTTTTGACACATTCCGAATGCATAATAGGTCACACTGGAGAAAACTACCTTGAGCTTTCTGCGACCATTCGAGTGAGACTGAACTGAAATCCACTCACCGGGTACCACGGCTTGAGGATGCACTTCAAGAGACCGCTGCAAACACGAGGACATACTTAAAAGGACGGTTTTAAGTGTTTTTTTTAAATGTTTCTCTTGGAGAGCTCCAGAAACACTTATTTATGCTGCGATGTGTGAACCGCTCTAAGAAAAGAAAAAACTGTCCTTACGTTTGGGATTGAGCATTAAGACCATCAACACAGCCACCATTCCCCTGGCACAGGCTGAGCCAGGAAACTGCCCCACAGCCCTCGGGCTCAGGCTGCTACCTCCTGACAGCTCGCCCGAGGAGAGGGCCTGCAACCGGCACGAGGGAGGAAGACAAAGGCTGTGCCTCAAGAAATAAAATCCTCGAGCAGCACCGTGCAGGGACACGGCCACTGAACAGCCCTGCCGAGGGAGGGGATGCACTCCTGGGACTCAGTTCCTGGGTAATTAAGGACGACTCAATTTTTTTTCCTAGAAGGAAAACATCCCTGTGAATTGGCACGAACAATTCAAAATTACACAGCCATTACAAAAGAACAGTTGGAAGGCAGACATGTAAAACAAAAAATACCATTACACTGTAACATTAGGTATTTTAAACTTTTTCTGCTGAATCTCTCACAACAGTTGTAGACTCAGAGACAACTTTTACAGCAACCCCACTAGAATAACGCAGGTTTGAACTGACTTTATTCACCAATCTCTCTCTCGTCCCTCCTCAAAAAAAAAAACCAAAAACACAACTCCAAATAAAGTGCCACAGGTTTTAGCAGCAAAACCTTTGTGATTCCCGTTTTTAATTTCACTAAATATTTACACCAACTGGAGCATAGCATTGGCATCAAAACAGCGGATGTCCTAAGAGAAACCCCACGCAGTCTTGGAGGAAGGCATCCACTGAGGCCTCCCCGCTCAGACGGGCCCCGGGGCTGACGGGAAGGTCTCCCCTCGCTCCCCCCCAGCTCTGCACGGGGACCGCTCAGGAGAGCGGAGCTCCTCTGAGGGAACACCTTTCCTTTGCGAAGGCGGCTCACCCTTGCTCGTCCCAAAAGCCAGCCAGAAGACCACTTGCTTTTGGGGTGATCCCATCCTCAGGAGACAAAAGCCAGCGGAAGGGAAGACACCACACCACCACCGAGGAGGGCTAGGATGGCATTTTCAGGTAGGAAGAATCCTAACCAGCCTGTGTAGGGGAAATTAAACACTGAGCCACCCCCAGCAGAACAGAGCACTCAGACACGCCACCCTCCTACGCCCACAAGCAATACCGTATCTTTCCCCAACGCAGCCCACGGAGGGTGGGCTGAGCCTGCGGCAGAGCGGGGAAAGCAACGCAGCCATGCAGGCGTCGGGACGCTCGGACCATCAGGCTGGACATCAGCCCCCAGCCTGTCCCCATGCTCCTTTGTGCCTGGACTCGGATCTGGCACGAACCAGGTGGTACCCATGGCACAGAGGTCAGGAACGAGACAGGAGGTCAGGAGTGATAGCTGGATTGGGGTGATAGAGAGCATGGACGCAAGCCAGTCACACCACCACATCCTACTTCCAGGCACACAAAGCAGACAGGACAGACACAGGAAACACACTATTCCCCTGCCTTTCCTTCTTCAAAAGTTCCCCCAAGAGGTGAGCATGGTGCTAGGCTGCTTGCTTCCAGAAAAAGACACAGGAGAAAAATGGTTGTTTTCAGATTTTCCAAGGCCAGGGCCTGACCATCTCTTTCCAAGGTCACGCAGGTAGAGCCCCTAACGTCATCTTTGGCAAACACAGCATTTGTTTGACACCCCTTGAAGCTGGCATCCCCCAAACAGGTGACAAGTACTGTTTATTAAATAATACTTAAAAGACGCACACTATTTCTTGCAACATCAGATTTCACTCACGGAGAAAAGCGGCGATGTCGGGCTCTCTATATTGAGGTCTCTCACTGCGCAACACCTTTCCACATTGACAGACTGTTCTCCACCTCACGCTACCTCGCGACGCACCGCTACAATATACAGTACATTCCAGAGGGAAGAAAAAAGTTATGTAAATTGTCAAATCCTACAGCAAATAATTCACAGTCATATCAATTTCATTTACACAATGATGACTAAAATCTGTTTCCATCCTTCAAACAGATTTCAGTTTTCAGAGCAAGCTCAACACTAAAAACTTGGTCTCTCACCAATTCAAGCCTTCCTGAAAGAGACCAGTAGCTGACGTTTCATAAACACACCCACAGCAAAACACCCCAACTCTTGGCAGCCTCAACGCAGGGCTGTTGGCATGCCAGCGGTGGCAGAGCAGAGCGCGGCCGCGCTTTCTGTCCCCCCAAAAACCCCCGGGCCGCTTGCACGCAGAAGTGGAGAGGGGCGCAGTAGTGCACAGCTTTCTGGAGACACAGGCTACCTGAACGCTAACCCCAACTTCAGACCCGAAGGAGAAATGGAATTTCACCCCCCAAAACAGTAAGCCCTATATTTGATTGCCAGAGTATTTTTTTTTTTTTACCTGTGAAGTCAAATATAAGTGACGGCATTACACACGGTATTTTGAAAACCAACGGAATGAGTCAAAATTCTTTTTCCACTGTTTTTCCAGCCCGTTTACATGCCTGTCTGTCTTTTGCTCCCCTCTTAAGTTTTCACACGAAGTATTTTTCACAGTTACAGAAGATTTACTCTTAAATGCAGTTAGGGGTTAATAAAACTAACTAGAATTAATTACTTATTAACTAACTCTTAGTTAGCAGCTGGTATATACAGGCTATCATACACCTATTTTATATCTCTATTTGAAACTAAAAAGATTTGGTATACTGGGATTAGTCACACCCATCCTGGTATATTGTCTGACCTCAGAGGTCACCACATTCACATCAAAACAGGAATCTCAAACTTTCTCCCAAATTCCACAGCAAAACATCAGTTTTCTTACATTGCCTATTCTAGGGTTAAGGAGCTCAATATTCCACCCAGCCAGTTCAGGTGTCCTTACGTGACAAGTACATCGTGAAGATGCTGGGACTAGAGCCCAGTACCAGTTCAGCTGCTTTTTCACTTAATTGATTTTGAGAATAGACAGTTCAAAGGGACAGGGCACAGTTTAATACATCCAAAATGGATCTACTCTTGTGTTCAACCATAACTTGCCTGTTGGAGATCCTTAAAAGGCACCCCAAATTTCTGAACCATATTAAAACCCCAGAATTTTCCCCCTGTTCTCCAATTTCTAGGATATTAGCTGTAGCGATCATTTCACAGTATATACTGACTAAAGTGCAAAAGATCGTAAATGATGAAGACGTGACCCCTCCTGAGGGCTTAAGAGCATTCTGGAAGCTACAGCCCTCCTTGCTTTTGAGCCTTCTCCTATGGCTGATGCATTAAGCTGCAGTACGCTACTTCAGAGTCGACACCAGCAGCCCCTACTAGAAATTAGGGCATGATGACAAGGAAATCTCACAAGGCTGGGGAAAATGAGGATATCATTATAGAGCAATTAATTTCCCTTTAGAGCAGTAACTTGGTTATTTCTAGCTTCTTCATTAAAGCAGCCTGCAAGTAGTCTTTCAGGATCCACCTTGCATCTCCACCTTCTGGGAAGCTTTGTTTTGCTCCCAAGAGTCGTATCGCAGCCGGGCCCTGCCGAGCGTGACCAGCAGTCATCCATTTACCGCGCGCCAGAGAGCACGGACCAGAGCTGTGTTCCAGCTGACTGCAGGGTCTGCATCAAAGAAGGGAGTCGATTTTAAGGGGTCCCATTTTATAATCAAAATGGCACAGCTCTGACAGGTATCTGTAGACATATCCCTCATGTGCAGCTTTACAGTTAGAAAATGATTCAGGATAAAACCAAAAGATTCAAAGCAAAATCCCAGTCCAGGTTCCCTGCCCATCCAGATCAGACTTCTCATTGGCACAATCTCATGCCGATCCGATGACACTGACAAAAAGCAATTAATGAAGTCGCCTAGATTATAGATGCTCAACTTTGTTCTACAGTTCAGCTATGATTTTTAAGCAAGAGATTATATTTACAGCCTGATGAGAGGAGTGAATATAAGCAGATTCTCAAAACCTAGACAGATTCATAGCATGTACATAAAATTAATCCTGAATACTTAGCTAAAGACTGGTAGAAACGGTCCTCAGGGAAGCAATTTCATCTAACCAAGCTGAACTTCAATTATAGACTGCAAAGTCACTCACCCAAAAGGAATGATACACCTACATATATATATACATGGGTGGGTGGGTGTGTATATATCCCTCAGATATAGATATCAATCACCTATGAAGAATTAAAGTCCTTGAGGTGCAATTTTGGCCCTGGCAGAGTTTTGAGTAACACTTATTGCTATACTGGCAAGATTAACTGCCGTGCTGCCAGGAGTTAATGACGGAGTGGGAAGACACCGCGATTGTGCAGTGGGTGTCACGGCTGTGGCTCTGGGCGAGGCTGGGTTAAACAAACTGGCAGCACTAGTGAGACAACACTGTGCACTGTCTGCGCAACACTCCCTGCCTAAATTTAGTAGCATTCTTTCATACCCTTGAAAAATTTACATGGAATAGCAGTGGAAACAAGTGTATATTAAAGCTAGCACTGCCAACTTTAACGTAAGGATTTCAAAAGGCCTTTAAAGGCAAGCAAGTTGATAGAGTCAAAAATTGATTAAATCCATTTTACTTCCAATTATCCATCATTTCAGATTGGATTTTTATATGGTTAAAGTATGAGCAGGAAGGGTCTAAGAGCATCATTTCATATTTACAAAAGGAAAGATCTTCATTTTTAATAAAAAAAAAAAAACCAACCTTCATTTGTATTTTTAAAAAGTTGAGTTCCCTAGTAAACTTGGATAACTAAGGATTACCTTTTTTTTTTTTTTGATGCTTCATTCACAGTTCCAACATGATCAGGGACAAAACCACTTCACTTAGCAGCCTTAAAACCCAGAGTCAAGGCTACTCATGAAATACCCTCTAACTCTAGCAGAGGTGATCCTGGAAGCAGTCCTTATGCTTACAGAACAGAAGGATATTGTTAAATGCAAGAAACTGCTATTCAGAGCTCTTCAGTGGAGCTATTAAATAGAACAACTATTAACAGAAAGGAGCAGTGAAGAAGAAAAGCATGATTGTTCCCGCATTGACCAAATCTTGCATATACTGCGAACACGTTAGCAAATACTCAACACCACAAGCCCTAAGGAGCCACAGTCTTACTGTCTTCTGGAGCTATGGAAATGTGTGATTATGTTTTTACTTCACTTTCAGAAGGCTCTCACATACAAAAATAAATTCCTTCCAAACAGTTCTTTGTTGATAAAACAACAACAAAATCCTGATTGTTTCCACTTACTGTTGGTAGGAGTGAACCTACTGGATTTTCTCTGAATGAAACTAAAAGGCAAAATGCATTCCAGCCTTAAAACAGGTATTTAGCCCACAAGATTAAACTCTGAACACTGGTGCTCAAAATCAACTGATTCTTTCCAAAACGACTTCTACTAAACTATGTTACTTGCTAATAATAGTATAAAAGTGCAAAGACGGAGCATTTTTAACTGAAGACTTCATAGTATCTTGTAAGTGTGACTTAATGCATTAAATGCACACTGCTACTGTAGGAAATAAAGCAAATACAGCAATTAAAATAAATTTTAAAAAATACTAAGAAGAAGATTGAGGCCTTGGGCTCCAAGTCTATTCTGGTGCTTTTGAAGCATTTTAGCTTGCATTTTACCCTGCATTATCCAATACAGATTGTTTTCCACAAAGACACAAAGCACTTAACAGCATCCAAGGCTAACCTAGAACAGGCATTAAACCTACAGGCCAGACTTTGAACCGTTTCTCAGGCATTCGCCATTCCCAAGCGAACAACTTTGTCAGGCTGTAAATGAGGTGAGTAGCAACAGCACAAGATCAGGAACAGGGAAATTCCAGCATGCTTCGACCAGGAGGACAGAGAAACAAGAGGCATGAAAGATCCCCAGATCTGACTTCTGCTTTTCCTTAAAGAGCATTAATCCCCAAACACTCCTCTCACTTATTTCAGACCTCATGTAATATTTCTAAAAGTCCCAAACCACACTCATTCAGCTGACACTAGGTAGGTCTCACCCTGGCTTGAGGCAGCTCCCCCCGGTTTTCCTCGCTCCGCAGGCTGGCTTACAACCCCCTCCCAATGGCTGCCTCTTCACTGCATTGGAATTCCCATCAGCTGTGACTGGAATCAAGTCTCCCAGCTGGCCCCACTCTGCACAAGTGGGCTTGCAAGCAGCCGTGGGGCACAAGGATTGCAGAGGAGCAGCCAAGTCATTTCTGCAAACTTTGTCATCTATTTTGCCTCCCCTACAGTGCTTCAGCTCTGCCTCGCTTGCAGAGATGGCCCAGGCTCACGGGCCACCATATGCCACCAATACAGCTTTTCAGCGGGCAGCGGGGACGAGAGACTGACTGGGGGCCCTGGGCTGAACAGACCTGCCCTAAAATTCCCCCCAGCTTGCCCAGTGGCGTCCTGTAGAGCGAGTCCCATGTCTGTGATGGTACTCAAAACCAAATTAGAAAAAAACAGGTCCTCAACAGCGCATTAATCAACATACATAGGTATCGGAAAGAATTCTACAGGGAAAACAGGAAGATAACCGCTTGGTCTTTGTAAATGGTGAAAACACTCTGAAGTTCTGCATACAATATTTTATAAGTAATTTAAAATGGCTCTGAAATTACACTGGTTTCCAGAAAACACAATGTATAATCAAATAAAACACAAGTGACAATGGATATGGAAGATAACACAACCTTGGCTTTAAAGCATGCAAACTTTACAGGAACAGTTTTGTATTTCACATGGCAGTTCACGAAAAGAAAGAGCACCACCACCCCCTCAAATACAAAATAAGTATTCCATGTTTTAGATTAATTTGTCTAGGCACTAACCAGATTACCACCAACACACACCAAACTCGAGAACTAACAAGATTTACCGCGTTGTTGCTGACAGGGATTCCCATGGAGATCTGACTCTTCCTGCACTCAACGCGCAGCCTTCCCAGGCAGACACCCCCACAAACACTGTACGACAACCGAAAGCGGTTGTAAAAAAAAAAAAAAACAAGCAGGAAGGCATCCCGCAGAAATGACTGTCATTACAGTGAGCACAACCTCAGCAGGCGGTTACTCAGCCGAATGCCCACGTGCCATCGGATGAACCCGGACCCCTCCTGGAGAAGGCAGTTTCCTCGCACACAGTCCCGCTCTGTCCCAGGCTTCAGTGCTGGGCTGCTGTCATACAGCCCAGTGAGAAATGATTTAATTTGCTTTCTGGTGTGCGTAGTGGTATCTCCCTCACTCAGCTTTGGTAGAAGAGCAAAAGGAAGACATAAATGTAACAGGTGAGACGTCTGGCTTTTATCACTACTTTTAGAGTTTGAGCTTAAGGTTTAAAATGTCTTTTCATCAGCTGTATTTAAGAGCAGAGAACCATTCCTGGGATGTCAACACCCAGCAGGCAATTTATGCCCAAACGGTTTCTGATACTGCTGTACGTAAACCTTAGCTCCACAACAGCTAAAACCAGCAAGAAGTCTGACATCCTGAGCGCAAATGGACTTGAAGAGAACCGCCCAAAGGAACTCCAGCCGCTCCAGTCCCAACACGAAGTTTCAGTTTCATCGTCTTTTGATTTCCCTTCTCTGCATAGTGCCAGATTTAAATTTTTATCTGATGTCCAGATGGCTAGCTCTTGAACACCATTTTTAATTACAGCAGTATAAAATTAAACCCCAAGAGCATCAGAAGTATCCTTTCTAAATGTGTTTGTGGTACCTAGCTTTAGCTTCTTAATGTGTGGGACACAAATTTTAGGTACTATTGAGAATTAATTCTAAAAACAATCCATCAGAGTAACGAGAATAACCCTTGTGTTAGAGAGGACCTTTCACCTTCTTGAAAACATCCCAAAGCGTAAATATTTAAGTGTTAATAGACAACCAGAACACACACAGCCCAGAGATTACTTTAAACAAAAAGGAGCACCCCATTCTTCACTTGCGCCGTCAGGCCCGGCTACCGGCGCAGCCTCCGGTCGGGGGAGAGCCGACGGTGCTGCCTGGGACCCCTCTTCACGTCCTGCGCCTGCAGGCGCTTACTCTCCCTCTTAGAAAAACTGAGAAGGGCAGTACCCAAGATTTACCAGAACGAAGGCCCCCAGCAGCGTTTAGGACCCCGTTTTACCCGGGGAACGCACGCACACGTATTCCTGCCCCTTGCCACGCTCCTCCCACAGCCCCCAGGCTGGCTCCCGCGCCCCGGGGTACCTTTGCCCTTCACCCCCCTCTGCCGAGGCCAGGCACTCGGCTTCTGCAAAGCGGCTGATGGTATCTGTAACCCGTAGAAAGCACTCGCTTTCTCTGAACGTGTCGCATGCTTGCAGCAGCCCCCCGCACGGGAGAGGATCCCCAGGCCTGGAGCTCGGCAGCCAGGCTCCTCAGGGCCGCACACAAACCCGGCACCTCTGGGAGGGACTGGGGAGGAGAACCGGCCTCGGCAGCCCTGCTGCGCGCGGCACCTCTCCGTCGCCAGAGACGGACGCCCAGCGCTCGGACCCGTCTCTGGCACCATCTGTGCCAAGAGCAGCAACAATTCAAGAAGGCCCCTTGGCCTCCCTGGGCCCGTGCAGAGGCATCCCCGCGAGGCACGGCTGCGTGGCAGGGACGGCGCCGAAGCCAGCAGGAGCACGAGCTGCCGTGGGCGCCGCTGGGACCCGCTAGGCCACGAGACCCAGTGTCCCATGGGAAGGCACTGGCAAGTTTGGCAATCAGTGGACTCAAATCGCGGGCAGGTAACTGCCGGGAAGATTTTGGTGACATTGTGTTGGCCCCCTCCACCTTCCCAGCTGTTGCAACTCAGCTAGGGAAGCTAAAAATACTTCACTTTCTAAAAATTACTTTTCCATATAAGGAAGAGCTGTCGTTACCACAGAGATGTTACCACACAATCACCACGGAGAGGGAAGTTGGTCGACCTAACTGTGACGGGATGGAGGGGGCCCCCGAAATAATCTTCGTACAAAGACGAGATCACGGCTGCGGCCGGGCTCACCCCCACAGCCAACTCCACTGCCGGAGCCGCTCGAAGCGGGACCGGTGACTATCACCTGGGATTATCAGCCCGGACACCTGCCGGCTCGGGGAGGAGGGAGGAGACACCCCGCTGACGGCCAGCGCGTTCCTGCATCCGCAGCCGGGTCCTTCCACTTCTCTCCCGAAAGCAACGCCTGGCGCCACTTACCCCGCTCAGAAGACCGCTGCTGGAAACAGCCTTCAGGGAGCAGAACCAGCCACAGGCGAAGCCCCGGCCCGGAGGGAAGGGCCGCGTGGCTTCGGGGGCGCAGGGCTGCAGGGCCGGGAGGAGCCCCCACAGCCGCCCCTGCCCCGGAGCACCGCGCTCGCAGGAGCGGCCACCCTGCCCAGCCCGGGAGGAACACACCTGGCACACGTGCCACTATATACACATCCCCTTAAAATAAATCATAATTTGCTGATAGTTTGTTAACAAGTGCATTCCAATATTCCCTCTTTTTCTACAGCAAACACCCACAGAAACCATTGCTTTATATTAGAAAGTATTCCATAAAGTGTTATTAGAGTCCCAATTCATTAACACACAATCTTCCTTACAAACAACTAATCCTGACAGACAAGACAACTATTCAGAATCCATTTAATTTCCTATCTGACTGTTAAACACAGCAATTCTTAAAAGCCGGTAATACTGCAGGTACACAGCCCTCCTGGCAATGCCAACAGATTCACAACAAAGGTAACGGGCTGTGTCATTCCTCACGATACAGAGCTGACCCATTTTGAATTTTTCGAAGTTCAAGAAGAAAACGTCATTGGTGCGTTTCTGAAAGATTTGTCCTATTTTAGATGAGGAATTGAAAATTACAGTCCTATCGCTCTATTGATATGTGAGCAGCAGGAAAAATGCTAAGAGAAAGGATGATATAGTGTAAAAATGAGGACATCTACAATAAGGGGATCCCTAGAGAAACAGAGAAAAAAAGAAAAAAAAAATAAAATAACTGCATAGAAGACTTAAAAAAAAAATCATACAAGATTAATACATTCCCTGAACAGCCTCACAGAAAGCTTGATACTCCATCTATCAGTAAGATATATCAAAACACTGCATCAGAAGTAGGTAACAGAATGGTTTCGAAATAATAAACCATCAGATTTCCAAAGTACATCATCAGTATAAAAAGCAAATGAATACAAAGTCAAACCCCCTCTCCTCAAATCCATGAACATCAGCAGCTAAGCGCTAGATCTACCAAGTCAGATCCCTCTGCATTTCCTTGCAAGGCCAGGTGACAGAGGCACATCCTTCATCTGAGCTCTGAATTTTAGAAAAGGAAGAATATTATCTCTGTTTACTGGACCTGGTTTTAAAAGACTCACCGATTTCAAGAGACTTTTAGTCAGTCAAGTTTTAAGGAGGTAATCAATAACAACAGTGGCAATCATAATTAATTATTCCTGCATAAAAAGCTCAGTATACATTTCCTCATCCAGAAGAAAAAGGGCGAAAAAAATACACAGTCAATCATAATGTGATGAATTCCTGATAGGTCTACAGATAACGTGACTGGATATTCTATGCACCGGAAAAAGGGTAGGAGTTATCTCCTTGCATTTAAAAAGTCAGTGTTAGCAAACACTGAATACAAGGGTGGAAATCAGACTGACATTTTAAAGCTAGGTCACACCTGCTTGTATGTTCATTGAAATATGTCCACTCTGCATGGAAGAACAGTTAATATGCTTACACAGGGCATATTTTTAAGTATTATGACTTTGCTTGGTTTCCCAATGGTTCACATGCTACCCACAGCAACAGCTTATCCCGAAAGGTAGAAGCCAAGGTTGTCTTAAGCTCAGCGTCCAGAACCATTCATTAAAATCCATACTTAATGGAAATTTTCAAATGAATCTGTTATTTGGTATCATGTATGAGGAGTCTGAATACGATGCCCATTTGAAGTTTAACAGGCTTCTGGATTTCTTTAGACTCTAAAAATCCAGCAGCTCTGTCTGTTAGACTTTCATTCTTCAATAATTTGAACAGGCAGCCTGCCTCTCTCTTTTTTTTTCTAAAAGCATTTCTCATTCCTCTCTGTACATACAAAGCTTCCGTGATAGCTTTCACAAGGTTCAAAAGGAACCACGAGATCACAGCTAGGCTATGAAAAATTTCACCCACATTCCCATATATTGGCTGCAGAAGAATTAATAAATTAAATATTTCTATTCACAGCAGATTAGCTTGTTGAGAGAAAACAGATGCTAGGAGAGCTGGAAGTATCATCGCTGCCGAGGGCTCTTGCAATGGCTGGGAATTAATTAGGTGAGATAAGAATGAAGATGATCATATAAAACAATCCACACGCTTTGCTGCAGATAAAGGGGAAAAATGCTAACGAGCTTTGCAAAGCCTATCTGCTGGCACATCTGAAAATGAGCTTAACCCCAAAACATATGAATAAAACATGTTGGCAAGGCATCTGAGAAACAGGTATATCAGTAGCACTGGGAATGTCTTGTAGGACCAGTCAAATCTGCTCTTCCCTTCGTCAGCAAGAAGGGAGGCTTCTCAGTAGGATCTTTTTCACACCTGTGTGTTTGTAAAGAGCAATCAAATTACCTGTCCATTTGCCTCTCCAGAGTTTCGGGGCATGGTTCTGATACTATCTCCTCTGCAATCACTGGTATTTACTATCACAGAAATCTGCATCTTAGGATGAAGCTGGAGGAGAGCCTGGGATATCCCGCTGGACCGGGTTTGGTTGTGCCACTTTGATTGGCCTGTTTTGACAATACGTAGTTTCAGAAAAAAAGGAAAGAATTAACTTACAAAGCACAGCCTTAATCTGTATTTATAAAGAGGGAAAAAGTGGAGAGGAAGGCTAGAAGAGAAAAAAAGCAGGCATCAAGTTACTTCCAAATCGGTGGGATGAAGAAAGAAACTTTGGCTGAATGAGGTTGTTTCCTGCCCAACAAAACTGTATCACACCAAGAGTATCTCAAACATAAAAACTTCGTGTTGTATATGGAGCTTTGTGTTAGAGAATTTCACTAAAGCTTTAACCTGTTAAGATGCAGTATGTCCCACAGATAGCTGCTGCTGAAATCACTTTCCAAGGAGAAGGATTTCTCAGAATTTCAGCAGTCACTTTGGCACCAAACAACCTTTGCAGAAGGTGTTAAAAAAAAAAATCAGCCAAACAACAAGAAAAAATCCACAACACTGCAAAAACCTCCAACTTTCAATGTAAATCAGGAGCTGAACAAAGAAACACATTGCTTTAGCATTACCCCACGTGCCAACTTCACAAACGTAAAATAAAATAACATACTCCTGGAAGGAAACGGGAACTAGCAAAGGTTAATTTCTAGGGCTGGTGTTTTAACTCAAAATGAACTCTCTAAGCCGAAGTGAAAAAGGACTTGTGTGAGAAAATACCTCAGGAGATGGGGCTCGCTGTGGTGGCGGAGGACTGCGGGTCCCACGGCCAGCAGCCTGCCCGTGCCAAGGCAAGCAGAAGCTGGCAGAAGTCTCCCCATTTCCTGGGAATACCAAGAAATCTCATTTTTCTCCCTTCCCATCACGTCTCAGTTAACAGCAACAGGACTTCAAAGCTAGCTCTAAAAAAATAGTATTTTAATAATGTTAATAATGTTAATTTCTCTCCTCTCATAACCCATTTTTTCTTGAGCAGGGAAGGTGCAAAATCCTGGAAGTAAATGTAACACAGGGACTTCCGTGATGGGGAGCGGCAGGAGGAGATGTCTGCAAGCTGAAGTTCACTCTCCTGGGGGTCTTTACTCCCCCATGCTCAGCAAGGGAGGAGATGGCGTGACAGGAAGGCCCACCCTCAAGTATGCTAGTTTTATCACGCCAGGTATCACCTGCACTGAAAACACTTTAATTACATTATACAACTCTGGGAAACAAAGTTCCATTGCAAGTGTTAGTAAACACTGCACCCTGTCACTTAAAATCCAACTTTCTGGTTAGTTTTTGCATCCCTGTTTTATGTAAAAGAGGCGCATATATACACACACACACACAAATATGTACACACATACACCTCCCATACAAAATGTGTGACGTAATGACTATTAAAAAAGTTAGCTTGCTCCCGTATTTTTGTTAAATTATTATTACGACCTTGACCTGAATCAGAATCATAGATTGGTTGGGGTTGGAAGGGACCTTAAAGACCATCTAGTTCCAACCCCCCTGCCACGGGCAGGGCCACCTTCCACTAGACCGGGTTGCTCAAAGCCCCGTCCAACCTGGCCTTGAACACTGCCAGGGTTGGGGCATCCACATCTTCTCTGGGCAACCTGTTCCAGTGCCTCACCACCCTCATGGTGAAGAATTTCTTCCTTACATCTAATCTAAATCTACCCTCTTTCATCTTAAAGCCCTTACCCCTTGTCCTATCGCTACATGCCCTTGTAAAAAGCACCCCTCCATCTTTCTTGTAGGCCCTTTCAGGTACTGGAAGGCTGCTAGAAGGTCTCGCTGAAGCCTTCTCTTCTCCAGGCTGAACAACCCCAACTCTCTCAGCCTGTCTTCATAGGAGAGGTGCTCCAGCCTTCTGATCATCTTCATGGCCCTCCTCTGGACTTGCTCCAACAGGTCCGTGTCCTTCTTATGTTGGGGGCCCCAGAGCTGAACGCAGGACTCCAGGTGGGGCCTCACGAGAGCAGAGTAGAAGGGGAGAATCACCTCCTTCGATCCACTGGTCATGCTTCTTTTGATACAGCCCAGAATACGGTTGGCTTTCTGGACTGCAAGCACGCACTGCTGGCTCATGTCGAGCTTCTCATCAACCAACACCCCAAGTTCTTCTCCTCAGGGCTGCTCTCAATCCATTCTCCGCCCAGCCTGTATCTGTGCTTGGGATTTCCCCAACCCACATGCAGGACCTTACACTTGGCCTTGTTGAACTTCATGAAGTTCACATGGGCCCACCTCTCGAGCCTGTCAAGGTCCCTCTGGATGGCATCCCTTCCCTCCAGCGTGTTGACCACACCACACAGCTCTGTGTCGTCGGCAGACTTGCCAAGGGTGCACTCAATCCCACCGCCCATGTCACCGACAAAGATGTTAAACAGCGCTGGTCCCAATACCAATCTCTGAGAAATGCCACGCCTCACTGGTCACCACTTGGACATCAAGCCGCTGACCACAACTCTTTGAGTGCAACCATCCAGCCAATTCCTTATCCACTGAGTGGTCCAGCCATCAAATCCATGTCTCTCCAGTTTAGAGACAAGGATGTCACGCGGGACAGCATCAAATGCCTTGCACGAGTCCAGGTAGATGATGTCAGTTGCTCTTCCCATATCCACCAACACTGTAACCCCATCATAGAAGGCCACCAAATTTGTCAGACATGATTTGCCCTTAGTGAAGCCATGTCGATTGTCACCAATCACCTCGTTTTCCATGTGCCCTAGCATGTTTCGCAGGAGGATCTGCTCCATGATCTTGCCGGGCACAGAGGTGAGACTGATTGGCCTGTAGTTCCCCAGGTCTTCCTTTTCTCCCTTTTTAAAAATGGGGGTTATGTTTCCTCTTTTCCAGTCAATAGGAACTTCACCGGACTGCCATGACTTCTCAAATATAATGGATAGTGGCTTAGCAATTTCATCCACCAGTTCCCTCAGGACGTGCGGATGCATCTCATCAGGTCCCACGGGCTTGTGTACCTTCAGGTTCCTTAGATGGTCTCAAATCTGATCTTCTCCTACAGTGGGTGGTTCTTCATTCTCCCAGTCCTCGTCTTTGCCTTCCGCAACTTGGGCGGTGATGCTTAAGCACTTGCCCGTGAAGACTGAGGCAAAAACGCGTTGAGTACCTCAGCCTTCTCCATATGCGGGGTAACCCGTTTCCTTCCAGAGAGGGCCCACATTTTCCCTAGTCTTCCTTTTATCACCGATGTACCAAATCCACTAACACTTGCAGGTAGCTGTTAACTGTAGTCACAACATCTTTGCTTGAAGATCAACTGGAAATCCACATTATTTGTAGTAACACCATGAAGTGTATCTGAATGCAATATACCGTGAGGGAGGCTCACAAAAAGTGTGGGAAAGGAATGGCAGAGTTTTAAAAACACATGGCAAATCCTTTACAACCAGTGACGCATTGTGACTGTTTTCACAGACCACTTTTCAAGTAATTAAAACACTTTGAGAAGAAAAGTCTTATTTCAGTGAGTATCTGAAAAAAGCATATTAACTGCTAACACATAAAGGTCTTCTCAAAGTCTTAAAGGATTTGCTAAGCATAACTGTTAATACTTTGCATGTCTGCTTTGATTATGTTTGACATAGTTTCCATATGGAAACTTACACTAAATTTCATCAAGAGCTTTACTTTGTTTAAAATATCAATCCATCTAATGTAATAAATATTTGCAGATATAGGAAAACATCACCTTTGTGGGTTATCCTTATACAAAAGGGTGAGAGAATTCACACACAACTTCACTCAAATGCTTCCTATTTCCTTCCTGAATAACACATACCTTCTTATTCTCCAACCCAATTCTGAGCTTTTTCTCTTTGAAAACAGCTATTTTTGGTTCACTATTTATATTTGTGGAAAATCCTGTTTGTTTTACTCACTGAAAGGCTCGAGGGTTCACTGAAGTTACTTACATAGATAAAGATTTTTGTTTATAAAATCTCTCATCAAAACCAAATTCAAATTATTTGACAAACTAGTGTTGGACATAATGGCCTCATGCTAATCCGTCAAGTTACAAAAGAAAAAAAAAATCCTGCCATCTTTCTACTCCAGTCTTCCCTTGTACACCGTCACAGAGCTTCTGTGGTATTTAATGAAAAACCACTAAATTATGCAAGAAATGGAAGCAACTATGTTAAGGCCAAAACTTAGGTTAATAATTCCAAACAATTTTCATTACAATTATCATTACAAATTCATGTCTAACTTTTAAAATGCCACCAAGCCATAGTGCTATCAGGAATCAGTCAAGCAAGCACTAGGAACCATGTCTGGAGACCAGCTAACCTAAACCCAGCCCTACTCCGAAAATAACCCCTACTGCGAAAGCCACGGTGCCCGGCGTTACCCAAACGCACGCAGGCTTGCCCCACTGGTTCAGTCCAACGCTCCCTCTGCCCACAGTCAGGAAGCCAACTAGAAACCAGGGGAAACGTGCATCTCTTGCCTCTCTCCCAACCTTTGGGTAAAACCATGTATAAGATTATGAGATTCGGTAGTTTTAAAACATCGAAGACTAGGTTCAAAACATGATGAAAATACACAAATTGAGAAGCTGAGCGCACTTTAAGCTTTTTGCTTACTAAATAAAAGGATGTGACAGAGTTCATCTTCCTCACTGATAGGAAGGACTGACATCAGCATAAATGAGATACATATTGCTGCAACATAGCAACTAATAAAAATCATTCTGAAGGAAGATAACCAACGGTCATTGCATTTGTGATTTGTATTCTTTAGTTATTCGCCAGGTTTAAAAACTAGCAGAGTATTAAACTTGTTTTAAATAATGTCTTGAAAACCATTCATTCTGTTTTACAAATTAAAGAAAAAGGTCTCTTTCCAGACATGCTAGTCCTAAATGTTGTTGAACCAGCAAAATTAGCAGTTACTTGGTACAAATTCAGAAACTCACGTTTTCATTCCATATTAACTCCAATGCTCCACGACGGAGCACAACTAACGTTAACAGAATGACTGCTCTTGCAGAAACAGGGCTCCACGCAGCACGCTCCCACTCACGGGAAATGAGCTGCTGGCAGCAGCTCTCAGCAAGTTTATCGTATGGCTGCTGTCAGAAATGAAGTCACTTCTCCGTAGTTGCTGGGAATGTCTCTGCTGAGTTTAAAAGAAGAACAGCAACTTTAGAAAGAGAAAGAAAGAAAAACCAGTTCACAGATGGCAGGCAGTGCTTCCCATGGCTAGAGATTTAAGGAGGCCTTGCCAAACGAAGATGGCAGACGTATTTCAAAAAATATTCAATTAAACAAAACAAGGTAGAACAGAAATAGCACACTTCCTCTTTTTTAAGGTTAAGTCTGATGCTGCCAATGTTTGTGAAGAACACTCAAATAAGTAAACAAAATACAGCAATAAATTCCAGCCAAAGTCTGAAGCGCTATTAAAGGAAAACAGGCAATTTTTGCCCCCTGCCTTGGTTTCATGCTCTGGAATTTATCAGAGATGAGTAAATCTCTCTGAAATAAGGCAGTCTAGATAGAGGCCATTTCAGACAACTGTGCATTTCAATTTTTATTGGTGTGCCTATTGAGCTGTTGAACTACTTAACAAACAGTACAGTATCCAGTACCGCTAACCAGAAACACCCACAATGGCCATTTTCAGAGACCTGCAAGGAACACACGCTTTCTAAGAACTGGTTCTTGCCATCCTTACCTTTCACACCCAAACCCAACTGTATGCTGGATTTCCTCTTCAGACCACGCTCATCACTAAACAGTGCCTCTATGTTCTTGGAATTAGGGTAGAAGATGGGACGTGTTACGTTAAAAGAGTGTACCCAACAGCACGGGAACTAACTGGGGTTTTTTCGGCACTAGTGCAGATTGTGGACGCCTCACGGATGGTGCACCTATTCACTGAAGTAATCTCACTTATATTCTGAGTTACATTGTTTAAGCAAAACCCAGCATTTTATTAGAAAAAAGAGCAAAACTGTAGAACAGGCTCTATAAAAACAAAACATATATTCCAAGCACTAGATACTTACAGCTCTGCTAACCGGGCACATAGCAATTATTCACTTGTCAGGTGCACAGGAAATGTAAATGAGCTTTGTTAATGCCCCATCTGTTGGCAGTTGCTTTGCATTTTTCCACAAGGTAAAATGCTTGCTGTACTCCAGGCTCTGTATCAGGCACTGAATTTTAGGAAGGGTTTATCATAGAATTATTTAGGTTGGAAAAGACCTGTAAGATCAAGTACAACCGATAACCTAACCCTGCCAAGTCCACCACTAAACCATGTCCATGTCCCTGCGCGCCTCATCCACACGTCTGTTAAATACCTCCAGGGATGGGAACTCAACCACCTCCCTGGGCAGCCTGTTCCAGTGTCTGACAACCCTTTTGGTGAAGAAGCTTTTCCTAATCTCCAGCCTAAACCTCCCCTGGCGCAACTTGAGGCTATTTCCTCTTGTCCTGTCACTTATCACTTGGGAGAAGAGACCAACACCCACCTCACCACAACCCCCTTTCAGGCAGTTGTAGAGAGCGATGAGGTCTCCCCTCAGCCTCCTCTTCTCCAGACTGAACACCCCCAGCTCCCTCAGCCACTCCTCATCAGACTTGTGCTCCAGACCCCTCACCAGCTCCGTCGCCCTTCTCTGGACACGCTCCAGCACCTCCATGTCCTTCTTGGAGTGAGGGGCCCAAAACTGAACACAGTATTCGAGGTGCGGCCTCACCAGTGCCGAGTACAGGGGCACGATCCCCTCCCTACTCCCGCTGCCCACACCATTTCTGATACAGGCCAGGATGGCGTTGGCCTTCTTGGCCACCTGGGCACACTGCCGGCTCACATTCAGGCGGCTGTCGACCAACACCCCCAGGTCCTTTTCCGCCGGGCAGCTTTCCAGCCACTCGTCCCCAAGCCTGGAGCGTTGCACGGGGTTGTTGTGACCCAAGTGCAGGACCCGGCACTCGGCCTTGTTGAACCTCACACAATTGGCCTGGGCCCATCGATCCAGCCTGTCCAGATCCCTCTGCAGAGCCTTCCTACCCTCCAGCAGATCAACACTCCCGCCCAACTTGGTGTTGTCTGCAAACTTACTGAGGGTGCACTCGATCCCCTTGTCCAGATCATTGATAAAGATATTAAACAAGACCGGCCCCAGTACCGAGCCCTGGGGAACACCGCTTGTGACCGGCCACCAACTGGATTTAACTCCATTCACCACAACCCTTTGGGCCCGGCCATCCAGCCAGTTTTTTACCCAGCGAAAAGTGCGCCCATCCAAGCCATGAGCAGCCAGTTTCTCCAGGAGAATGCTGTGGGAAACAGTGTCAAAGGCTTTACTAAAGTCTAGGTAGCCAACATCCACAGCCTCTTCCTCATGCACCAAGCGTGTCACCTTGTCACAGAAGGAGATCAGGTTGGTCAGGCAGGACCTGCCTTTCATAAACCTGTGCTGACTGGGCCTGATCGCCTGGTTGTCCTGTACATGCCGCATGATGGCACTGAAGATGATCTGCTCCATAATCTCCCCTGGCACCGAGGTCAGGCAAACCTGACAACAGTGTGTTTACAAACACTCTGTTTCCCCATACTGAGATCTTGTTTCTCAGTAGACACTATCATTTACAATGCATTTGTACTGCAAATTGTACTTGTCGCTGGGCTCTCCAGGTGCCGCAAGCTTAAATAATCACGAATACTATACTTAGCTCAGTTCAGTTGCTACTCCCATTTTAGATTTCTAAATAGCTAGTAGATCTTACAATAGACTTCAGAAATACTTATGCAACACAGCTTCAGACAAGAGAATCTCAATTTTATCCATGTTTGAAGCATGGGCAATAATAAAAGGAGGAGAGAAGGTGCAAGACAGACAGACAGAAGGGAGAGCACTGCTCCAAGAAACACACTGCCATGAAGTCTAGGTTACGCTTCCAAACCCAGCCGAGGATAAAAAGGACTGTGGAGCTCTATCATCTCTCTAGTAACACAAAGGAAATAGAGTTCACCGTGGCAGTACTTATCCCCACCTGTTCACATCACATTTTCTTGAAGTTCATTGTCAGTAGTCAGTACCTTTCAAAATATTAAAAAAAAAAAAAGAAACAAAAACAAAACAACAAAAGCAACAAAGCCCTCCCCCCCAATCGCCACCACCAAAAAAAACCAAAAAAACCCCCACAAACAACCAAGCCACATTTCTAAACTCTGGAGATAAATCCCCATCGCCCTGTTCACTGATGTACATGGTCAAGACATCATAGGAAACATGAACGTCTGGCACCCAGTCCTTCGGTGTATCCAGAGCATGCATGCAAAGCTGTCAGGGCAATGCCTTAGCAAAAGGCAATGAAGGAAAAGATGGGGCGTAAACGAAGGGAGCAGCACTGGCTTTAGGACTTTCTGCAGATCTCTTTCAGGCCACTGCAGCGCACATCCACCCTTAGTCCCAACGCCACTCACGCTGACAGGAATGGTAACCAAAAAAGCTGCAATTCGGAGAGTTTTCTGAACTGAAAGAAAGGTCTGTAATATTTAATTGAAGCAGTGTTTCAATAGCTCTACCAATCATCTTAAGATATAAGCCGAGTAGCCTATTTTTTTTTTTAATGACTTCCCATAGCCTACTTGGTTTATTACTTTTTTAAAGGCAAATTTGCCTGTAAATCACTTGGTTCAGTGATCAGAGGGAGTATGCTGTTACAGACTCACAAAACTCGGCCAAAGACAACACTACAATAAAAAAGTAGACTTAAATTCCCCCCAATATTCATTCAGCTTGCCTCCCACCTTTGAAGGAAGTGAAGCAGTGTATAAACCTTCCAGGAACAGGCAAGAGCCACAGTCCTCTGAAAAGGCAAATCACTCCAGACCTGTGAGGAGACCTTTTATTCAAAGGTCTCAGTACTCCAAATACAGTACTCAAAACAGTATTTTCCCTCAGATACAGAACCGAGCACTTTGGGACGAATGCAGTTTCTGCCATCTCTTCTCAGAGACCTGATAACATCCATTTCCAAAACGAATTAAAGAATGCCACTTCAATTCACGGTCCCATGGTAAGTCACAGCTAGTGGTTAGAGAGATATGGAAAAGTCAACTAAACTAAAACCCACGATTTCAGATTTGTTTTTGATGAATCTACCTATTGTACTTTCACATTATGATTTGCTTATTGCTCTAGAGCAAAACACTTGCACAATCCCACAGTTATTTTACAGAACTTAAGATTATACTTAAAATTATATACGTCAGGTTGGGCACACAAATGAAAGGAATACATTGTTCTGAGACATCAGACAAACAGTACAGGAGGCCTGTGAACCCCTCGAATCTATTAGCACTGACACCATAAATCTTCCCGTTCTTTAGCTTACAATCTACTGCTAAGGGAAAAATACCCCTTTTAAGCAAGGAAAAGCATGAAAAATGAAACAGAACACATGGAATAGTCTAATAAGCTGTCTGTATGAATGTCACATTTCAGAAACATTATTGGAAATACCCACATTAAAACAAATCTTCAGAAGTTTTCCCACTTCTTTATATACTCATTTAATGAGAACTGTCAGCTATTTCCATTTTCTTAAAGCTTTTAAGTTCATAGATTTAATTAAGAGGTTTTGGAAGAAGTGCTGTGAAGACAAAGTAAGAACTTCAGTTCTGCCGAGATCTCCAGATAAGGTCTTCACATTTTTCAACTAATTAAAATACCACTGAACCTCCTGAAAATCCAGAGCAGCTAGAAGAATTTCCCTCTAGCATGGTATAGTGCAAGGAAATGTCAGTATCTGTGTATTTCAAGCAAACATAGTTAAAGTGCTATCTAACATACTTTCCATTTTTCAACAAAAGCTCTAAGGAGCTCTAAGGAACACAGTTAAGTGATCCAAGTATTTACAGACTCGTCAGCAAAGCTAGCACCACTAAAGGAAATTCACCATAGGTTTAGTCTTATATTTGGAAGAAAAAGCAGTAACAATATTCCTTCCAAGTATGAGGTCATGTAACATTAACTTCTAACTGTTTGGGGATTTGGGGGTTTTGGGGGTTTTTTGTTTTTGTTTGTTTGTTTGTTTGTTTTTGGGGGGGGGGGTGTTGGTGGGGCTTTTTTTGTTTGTTCGTTTTTTAAACAAAATGTCTCTTACCCAAGATATTTGTTAAGACTTCTGTATTTGTGTGAAATCCCAGTGAAATGGCTGTGATTCTAAATAGGAACACTGTCCATCTTCCTCTGCTCCGGTCCTCGTCCCCGTTTCTGGATCCTGCTGCAGGTGCTCAATCTAAAAATCACAAACTATTCAGAATGAAGCAGCCTTCTGTGCACTTGTGATGCGTAGCACAATGGGGTTCCCCCATTGCTCCCATCTTCAAGATACAGCCCTCCACAGGCTTTCAGGATAAAACCACGCCTGTCAACCTCGAGCAGCAGGTTCAGACAGAGACTCCTCCAACAAAGAATTCACAAAAATGCTTTCTGTCTGCAGGTTCTTGAAGAGCGTGATGAGTGTTCTCAATGAAGATTTTGGGAACCTCCCTTCCTATGAAACACCCACAAGCTTCAGAATCGCTTCTGGACTTTGAGACCGTCCGTCTGCCTCCAGCACACCCTGTGCCGTGACCCTCACTGCTCCAGGTTCAGATGTGCAGTGAAGCACTCGCTCCTCCAGCCTCTGCGGAGCCCATACAGCGGGACTTGCGCGCCTGCTCGGGAACAGCCCATTAGCAGAGAGAAACCACAACAAGGCACAGGCGAAGCAGAAGCCCCACGGAGCGATGGGCTGGGAGCACTGGAGTGTTACATGAACCCCCAAAGCAGAGGAGGATCAGCCCCCGCTCCCTGACAAGCCCCTCCCTCACACCTCTCCTCTCTGCACCACTTCATCCTTCTGCTGCTGCTGCACTGGAAAGCCCCTTACCTGAACTGCAGCAGTTGCCCGGGATAGCAGCAGAAAGCCCCACTCTCGAGGACTGCCAAAGCATTTTGCCTTCTCTCCCTCCTTCCCTCTGCGGCAGCCAGGAGACTTGCCAGGGGTGGCTGGGGGAGGGCTGTCAGAGGTTGCAAAATCTGCAGGAGAACAGCCGAGATTCAAGCATGGAGCTCAGAGAGGGCACGGAGAGATGGAGAGACAGCGCTGTAAATATCTGCAGCCTCAAGAGGCTCCACCGGCCTCGCCTCGCCTTCCTCCACGACCCAGAGCATCCTCGAAACCTGCCACGTCTGCCTGCGCTGTCCCCAGCTCCCACAGAGCGACTCGCTCCCCAAGAAACCGCCTGCGACCTAACGGGGCCGTGACAGCCGCAGCTCGCACCCGCTGCCCCCCCCCAGGGGGCTGCGCAGCCCCCCAGCCTTCCGCCGCCCTGCTCCCCCGCCAGCACCGGCACCCAGCACACGGCAGCTCTCCACATCAGGAAACAAAGCAGAGAGACGGCACTGGGACGCAGCTGCGAATTAGGTGACATCACTAAGCCACACAGCAGCCAAATTTGAGATCAGGTGTGGAATTTTCTCGGCAGAGGGAAGGGTCTGAACCTGCCCTACTGCTGGAGGCGACGCCGGGCAGCCTCACCGCGCCGGGCGAGCCCGGTCCTGCTGAGCGTGGCGAGCAAGCCAAGCTAACCTCCGTAATGCGCCTCTGCAGCCCAGGATGACCACCTCTGTACGGCCCGTCAAAAGGAGTGGACATGCCATTTCTCAGAAGCGACGCAGAGATTTTTTTTAAATACTGGCAGAAGCTTCACTCTCTACTCTCCACTCCGACTATGCCAGATGAGTTAGTGCAAATGTGAATGGCCGGTCATCTTGCCTTAAGTTACCAGGCGATTGAACAAAAATGTAGAATAGAAGAGGAATACTCTTTTTTTTTTTTTGCTTTTTGTACTATGACACCATCTCTTCCCAGTTCTCAACTCAGTTCTTTGGACCAAGCATACTTCAAGTAACAAACAGTAATATTGCAAACACAGTAGTAGATAAAACAGAAACGCGTAAGTGAAACAGCCATTCTGCTATCTAATCGCTTCCCATCACGCACCTTTGCTGTTACTTCGTTTGGGGTAAATATCATATTCATTAGCTGCCAGTGAGCCCTGCAGATCCACTGCTCTTACCCTCTCAGTCACTTCTGTCTTCTGGCTCCTGTGCTTCTACCACCTTTCCAGTTCTGAAGCAGCCAGGAACAGCATATTTACTCGCTACTGAAATGTCAACAGAAAAGCAAAAAGCAAAAAACAGTCAGAGCTGAAAGCCTCACTTAGAGACTTCAGTTTCAGCACACTAATAAAGCATACGAGGAAGCTTTCAGAAGATTTAGAGAAACTTTATAAGCTGACAGACAACGTGCATATTTTTCCTCAAGTCTTCAGGAAAGCAGGACAGCCTTTGTTTTCAAATGCACATGTTCCAGCTCCTGGACCAAAGTCACTCTGCAAAGCATTTGGAAATGGTCTACGTCCATAACAAAACAGCAGATAAAAAGGGAACAAGGATTTGCCAGAAGAAGATGAACTGAGAAGTAAGTAGTCATCTTCTGCAAGTGCTGGAAAGCAATGGACAATGGCATCGGCAACAAGAAAACAAGGAAAAAAATAATGTACGATGTCTGGCTGCATGGAGTCACAGGCTGGTTGAGGTTGGAAGGGACCTCTGGGGGCCACTGGTCCAAGCCCCTGCTCGAGCAAGGTCACCCAGAGTCGGTTGCGCAGGACCGCGTCCAGACAGCTTTTGAACACCTCTGAGGATGAAGACTCCACCACCTCTCTGGGCAACCTGTGCCAGTGCTCGGCCACCCTTGCAGCAGAAAGGTGTTTCCTTGTGTACCCTGCTTGCATTGCTCTGAACGTAACATAAAGCAAACCTTTTATCTGTTTAATACTCATCTTCATTATACGACACTGAACATTCACATACAAATGAAAACCCAATTAGTTTGGCAGAAGTTCATTATTTTAAGCAACACAAGCAAGCCAGTCTTGCACCAAAATTCCACCTACTTAGCCAAGGATATATCCCTTCACCTGGCTTACACAGCTTTGTCTTCACTGATCCTGCATACAATGTATTTTCCACACACTCACTTCAGCAAGACTATAATGGCACTGATAGCCTGTAAGAAAAAGCAGTTGCACATGGCACCAGTTCTTTTCCCACATTTTCCTAAATTATTATTAAAGATCTTTGTTTGTTGAGATAGGTAAAAGGTGCACAGTGGTCATAAATCACAAATACTTTAACATTTAATAAGGATAGCTGAAGGGAAAAGGCTTTGCTTCCTTTTTGCTAAAAATTGCTGTCCCACAAGACAAATGAGAATTGGCTTCACGGTCTTGCAAGCAGCCAAGCCTGAATAAGGTCTGTCCTTCCAGCCCAGAACAACAACATTGCCAGTTCATGAAAACAAACTTGCTTTAGCAGAAGATTTTTGGGTCGCGGCCCGTTCTCTCAAGTGAGTGGGTTGGTCCTATCATACTGTTCCACCCAGTTCTTGACTCCTTCATGTGCCTGGCAACATCTGAAGTTAAAAATAAATTAAAAAAAATAAAATAGTTCTTCCATTTCTTCCTCCAATGAAAAGTGCAATAGATATTCTAGACCAACACTTTCACTTTGAACAGCTGTTTTTGAAAAACATTTTGAATGGCGAGGTCAGGGACACAAACAGCCAATGCTTTTGTCAAAAGGAAGCTTCTTTGTGCAAATCTGCTGCAGTAATGGATCCAACGACAGCTGTCTGCCCAACATCGCGTATAAAGACCTTCACTGCCCAGTTAGTCCAAGAAAAGCAGTAATTCTGTCCCTAAATAAACAAGAATTCTGAAGTAATTAAAATATAGCTAATGCTGGCTGATGGTACTTAATGAATACAGAATTCCCCCAAGTGATTTTTGAACAAGTTTTTTAATGTTTGGTTGACACATAAATAAACACTGCCAAAGAGAGTTCAGCATACATTTCTGACATCTTCCTATGGGAAAACTAGTTTTGCTTTTCCCACTGGGATTGGTAAAACCTCTAAAATTAGAGAGAGTTTGCCACACCAGAAAAAGAAAAAAAACTTCAAAACGAGCTCCCAGAGCATCACTTGAAAGGCTTTAACGGAAGAGTTCAGAATTACGTCCTGCTCTCAAAGCCTGCCTGCCGCTCACTGTTCATCTACTGCAGTGCTAGGAGAGCTAACAGCACGGTATGTAGCTGCTCCAAAGAGCCCATCCACTAATAGGCAGTGGCTTGCCGATACATTCAAGGGCAATAAAAAAACCTAAGTCTCTTTCCAAGAACGCAATGGAAACTGGAAAACGAAGAGAGAACAAGTAGAGGCAGCTCTACCTCGCGCACAGTACAACAAACAAATTTTGGATACGGCGCGTTCCCATGGTACTTAATGCCTGCGATTGGCCACTCCTTCTGCGGTGTGCTAGCGAAGCCTTTTCATGAGATCTGAACTTTCTAGAGAAAGGCGACATTACTTAACATCCTGTAAACAGTCTTTGTAAGCCTTACCAAGACGCAGACTGAGACAAAGCATCTTTCCCTGCTTTTACTCACTCCCGTAAGTAAAAGATAGACTTTTTCTTTTAAAGTCTATCTACAGAGCTAGTTTTGTCATTTATTTGAGCTTGCATAAGCCAATGGAACCTCTCACTATGCAGGAGGCTCATGCAGCTTGTTAACTAAGCCTTTGTTTAGCCAGGAACTTCTCCCATAATAAAATGTGGTGCATGCCCGTGCAAGCTGTGTTGAAGTCAGTACGTGGTGCTTCTCTGCCTTCCTCAAACTAAAGGGGAAAGAATGAGCCACCACCCTGGGTCTCATCCATGACCTGCACTGCCCGGTTACCCCTGACAGAGCTCGCTGCTCTACTGGGGCACGCAGCCTTTTAGAGGGAAGCACTGCGCAGCCTGCTCCAGCTGAGGAGCTACCCTCACCTGCTTGCATACCATCACTGATGTCTGCCCTACCACGTTCAACTTCATAACCTTCATAGCGTCCCTCTAAAATCCTCGAATTTTCAGAGGGAGAACCGGGACGCCGTGTCCCTAGCCTGTCACAAGCGCAGGAATGCCTTTGGTGGTAGTTTGAGGTGCAATCATCTGGAGGATCCGGTGCCATCTGCCCGGGGTCATGCAGGATGCTTGTGGCTGAACACAAACTGAACCCTGATTTCCATAGCCTAGACCAGCATTCCCACCATAGAATCACCCTTCCTCCTGATAATGACTGGAGAACACGTTTTGCCCTGAAGCAGTTATTTTTTTTCTCCAGGTTGTTTTGAGGGACAGACAGTCCTGGCCAGTTGCTGCACTGCTTCTCTACAATGCAGGCACATGGTCCCTCTTCTGTGTCCATTACTGGTGTCCCCGTACAGCTACCTTTTTTTTTTTTTTCTTTTAGGTTGGACTTGATGATCTTACAGGTCTTTTCCAACCTTAGTGATTCTGTGATTCTGAGTCCTGCAATCTAACACTTTATCGGTTCCAAATTGTGTGAGGTTCAACAAGGCCAAGTGCCGGGTCCTGCACTTGGGTCACAACAACCCCGTGCAACGCTCCAGGTGTGGGGACGAGTGTGGGAAAGCTGCCTGGCAGAAAAGGACCTGGGGGTGTTGGTCGACAGCCGGCTGAATGTGAGCCGGCAGTGTGCCCAGGTGGCCAAGAAGGCCAACGGCATCCTGGCCTGTATCAGAAATGGTGTGGCCAGTGGGAGTAGGGAGGGGATCGTGCCCCTGTACTCGGCGCTGGTGAGGCCGCACCTCGAATGCCATGTTCGGTTTTGGGCCCCTCACTACAAGACGGACATGGAGGTGCTGGAGCGTGTCCAGAGAAGGGCGACGGAGCTGGTGAGGGGTCTGGAGCACAAGTCTGATGAGGAGCAGCTGAGGGAGCTGGGGGTGTTCAGTCTGGAGAAGAGGAGGCTGAGGGGAGACCTCATCGCTCTCTGCAACTGCCTGAAAGGGGGTTGTGGTGAGGTGGGTGTTGGTCTCTTCTCCCAAGTGACAAGAGATAGGACAAGAGAAAATGGCCTTGAGTTGTGCCAGGGGAGGTTTAGGCTGAATATGAGGAAAAATGTCTTTCCTGAGAGAGTGGTGAAGCACTGGAAGAGGCTGCCCAGGGAGGTGGTGGAGCCACCATCCCTGGAGGTGTTCAAGGAACGTGTGGATGTGGCACTGTGGGACATGGCTTAGTGAGCATGGTGGGGTTGGGTTGGTGGTTGGACTTGATGATCTTACAGGTCTTTTCCAACCTTAGTGATTCTGTGAAATTTGTGCTAATTTAACACGTCGTATTTTGTGTTGCAAAGAAAAACACCCAAACAACCTCGTTTCAGTGCCATTCAGTACACTTCACTCCTACATCCCTGAAAAGAGAAGCACAGAGCTTCTGTATGCGCATCAGCAAACCTTTACAAATTAACGTTTTTTAATTCTGGCTCTCTGAAGACTGAACAAACGTGGGATCCTCCCAGGGACTAGATGCTGCGCTGCTAGCACTTCTGGAGCTGCCGATGAACAGCAAGCAAGCAGACAGGCTTTGAGAACAGCAGGCAGTTCCAGATTCTTTTTCTCAACTCTGTACGAACAGGCTCCAGCACCCCGGCCGAGGTCTCCCGCACGCCGGCCGAGCACGCCGGTCGGTTCTGCAGGGAAGGAAAACACCAGATGACCCTCTCTGCCACCGTGCAGTGCTCCCTACTCACACGGACGCTCCTCCTCCGCTCACCTCGCTGTCGCATCCCCCGGCCGCCGTCAGCGACTGTCTCCCTGAGGGACACCAGGCCTGCCTCCATCCTCCCAAGCAAGGAGGGTGAGGCTGGCCTCCTGCCCCAAGGCGTTCGCCCCTTGGTGCCTCAGGGGGTCGGGCCCTCTGGGTCCCCCAGGCCATAGCCCGACTACAGGAGCCAGACCCCTCCACAGGTCACCGTCACGCAACCGAGGGGGGCCAAGCCCCGAGCCGCAGGCCTCGGGAACAGCCGGGGGACATGGCAGCCCAAGGCTCTCCTGGCTCCCGCGGGGTGGGACAGGAGAGGGTGAGCAAGCCCGGGCCCAGAGGCAGCAAGCACGGACATGAGAAGTGGGCAAATACAAAAACGTGCGTTTGCCTTGGAAGTGAGAGCACGTGGTGTGAGAGAGATCAGGGCTTCTCTGTCTTGAGCGAGAACTCACTCCAAAAGCTCGGGTTAACCAGAAAGCCTGGCCAGACTGCCGACCTCTGCCTCACGCCCGGCCTCGGTGTGAGCCCCAGCCCCACCGGACACCGCAGGCGGAAGGCAGGCCGCTGCGTTTCACCGTATCATCGCCTTGCTGCTCCTTCTCTATCACTTTTTTCCAGCTGACGCATTTTTTCTATCCCTGCTACAATTTCGTGTCATACTAAAGCCTCTTCTTACAAGAGTTTCTGACTGCAAACTGTACTAGAAAAGAAATTGAGATGAAACCAGGGAAAACTGTGAGACAAAAGGTAGGGACAGCAGGGCATTTAAACACACCGATTTGGCAAGGAATAGAGGCGGGATAGCTTTTCACGGGTTTGGGAAGAGGTGCAAGAAGAGACCAGAAGATGCTTTATTGCAGACAAACCAAAACCTGAAGCAAAGATCCTTCCAGTCACCAACCACAACGTGAAATGAAAGTTCTTCCCGTTGCAACTTGGCGTTCGTAACTGTGGCCCTCAGTGGTCAGTATCACCTTGAATTACAGCACACGGGTCTTAAGCTGAGCTCAAGTTTGGTAAGTATCTAGGTATCAGAAACTGCCATACCACCTAAAAGCTGTCTGAACTGGCGTGTAAGCTACTGACACCATGAGAGAAAACTTGCACTGTTGTCATGGGCTTTTCTAAACTACTTTTCTTAGCTTTCATTTTCTGCTTTCAAGGATGTTATCTGTTAAAACTCACTGACTCATGAAGACAAGTGCTTAACATCTTGAAGACATTAATGAAAACAATCAATTCTATCTGACTTTAAAATATCATATAAAAGCAATGATCACTTTTGTTTGCTGTCAATACGTGCTTTGCCTTTAATATCTTTTCCAATAACATACTAAAAATGAGAAGGATTAAACAGTATATTTACATTAAAAAGTTATGTACGAATAATGAAAATCATGCTAGAAGTGTTGAATAACTACTATGCACTATTGGAAAAAGGGCAGTAAAAGAAACATTTTACTTTTACTACTCACTCTTCCCCAGTTTGATGATTATTGTGCTTAATCTGACCTTTTCCACAATATGAAATAAAATATTTCCCTGGAACTTTCATCAGGGGAAGACTCCTTGCCACTTCAGTAATAAAGATGCAAAAAGGATGCTAAATGACTTTGCGATAGGCCATTCAAGCAGTCAAAGGTAGAAAAAAAATCTTGTTTTTCTGTGACCACTTCCTATTCTCTACCAAGAGAGTGAAAAAGATGGTTAGAAAATATCAAATAAAGTATTAGACTACACCAATTGTAGATATATTTTGAGAACTTCCACATACGAAAAGCACACGGCTGGCTTGCAGTCGGACCTACCTGCCTGACTTTCTCCTTTTTTCCAAATTAAGGTCAGAGTTTAGGGGCACAGGACAAGGTAAAGTTACGACCAAAGTGGCTGGTCTTCTGGGTGGGGGTGGAGAGAAGACACCTCCCAGAGCACATACTTAAAGCCAGTCTGTCTTCCAAGGTAATTCAGTCATCTGATTTCCTCTTCTCACATGGATGCCTTGGAATGGTGTGTTGGTCTACCCTGGTGGAGAAGAAACTTGGAGTTTAACCTCGTGGAATCACTTCTTCGACAGAGAGCACGAGGCTCGTTGCATTAAAGGCAGTGCAATGACATTTCGAAGCCCAAGATGAAGCTCCACGTGGAATGGTTTTGCAACGCCAAGGGAGTTACTTCACTGGAAGTACATTGTCCTGGCTCTGTCTTCAACAGGCTCATTGCCCGGCGCACCCCGGGGGCCCCGAGGACGTGCATTAATAGATGGGATCCCTCTCCTATGCATTTGATCCCTGCTGCACCTGAACAGCTCCTGCTTCAAGGGGCAATGAACCACGCGTTCCGGGTAACCAAACGCGTTCTCGATGGCTTCTGAGGGGCACGCAAAACCACACAACAAAAGCAACATCCTCACTCGAAATTAATGAGGAATAAGGGGAGAGCTTTCAGGAGGAGGTAAGTATACACAGTACGAGAAAGGGAAAGAAAGCATTTCAGATAAAAAGAGGAAATACATTCGCAGGGGGTGGAAGATACAAACAGTATGATGAAATAAACAACAGAAAAGGGAAAAAGAAAAAGTAAACAAACAACAGAGCAGCCTTTTAGAAAAACTGTAAGGTCTGAGGGCTTGACTGGTATCCTATGTGCAACTCCCTCTGAAGTCAAATTCTGCAGTAAGAAAATTTTTGATGAGAACTTTGAAACAGCAAGAAAACCTTTAAAATTAGACCCTTGTGAGAGCGCTTGTACAAGCTAATAAACCAAGAGATTCACATGTAAAGCATTCTTCCTATGGTATCCTACTCCCATTGCAAAACGTCATATGCAAATATTTGGGGAATTAAACCCTCTCAAACCATCACATCGATACACTGGCAATTTGTGGAAACCCAGCAAGTTACAAAATGCTAACTCTACTCCACCTGCTATAAAACCACATTAACAGAAAACTATAATTATATAATGCACTTTGCCACTATTACTTCCTCACGTAAACATGTGCTCTTGCTGGTAATGATAACACTTAATCAAAAGGAGAGAAAAGATGGTCTACAAGATAATCTTCTTAATTTCCTGCTTAAGGGAGGCTAAACACTGTACAAGCTCCTAATTAAAATTCTTTTGCTCAGAGAATTGTAAAAATATGTGCTAAAAAAGAAAGTTTGTTATTTTTTGTCAAAAAAAAAAAGTCATTTTTTAAGGCTACAACTCCACCTTGGAGGGAAAACCCCACCCTCTGTATTGCCTCTGCTGTTACTGCTCCAACTGTCTCCAGCAAATTAGAAATGAGCTTTCAAATTTTACAAGCATGTGGATGCACAGTAACGTGTCACTGCTTTACCGCACAACTGCTTCAGGTCTCAGTCCTCATTTATACTTAAAAGGGGAATTTGCTCTGCAACTCCCTCTCAGCTACCACCGCTTATTACACCCTGGGGGGGGAAGCGAAGGGCTGGTTGTGAGCAGGACCCGCGCAGCCGTTGCACCAGCCCACGGGGGAAGCACCCCTGGACCACAGCACAGAGCCGGGCACGGGGATACTCCCCAGTGGGTGCACTGGTTATGGGTAACCCCACCGGCACGCACTGGTGTGCTGGCCTTAGCCTGAGCTAGGGATGCTAAGCGCCAAAAGACTTGGGAAGCTGACAACGTAGGAAGCTATAAATCAGCACTAGTATTTAGATCTTCTTCAAACAGGCTGTGAAGGGTTTAAGAAAGACCTTGTCAAAACCGCACGCTTGCGAGCGCATCACTCTTGCCGTACATATTTGACACTATCACCTACCTAAAGACTAAATGAAGAAAGAACTACTAACTGGTACAATCCTCCCCCCAGCTATCCTACAGTTTTTCCAAAGCTCAAGTATCAACAGTTGCAAGTTATCCCTGTAGACCTGGAAAAAGCACTTCAGTAACAAAGACCAGCACGGGCATTATTGCTGGTGCAGCTCCGCCGTAGCGCTGAAGCCACTACGGCTGTCTGTGCCCGTGTCCCTGAGCGCAGAAGTAAAAGAAAACAAGAGGCAGGGAAGGAGTTTCAAACCAAAACACCTTTTTACAGCAGCAGAAGAGCTACACACGGAGCAAGGGCTATTCGGCAGCCAGATACCATCACGTTGGGCCACCGCCCGGCTTTGATCGGTTGCACACCTGGGCCAACAGCTGTATCCTGCTGGTAACGTGTTACCAACAACTTCACTCTCCAAATACAACAGATCCCTCAATTATCAAAAATATTTTCTTTTCAAATGCACAAGCACTGCAAAGGGTAACAAAACAGTTTTCTCCTCCCCGTCATCATTTTCACATAGCTCAAGAAGTTTTAGGTAGTACCAGATTCTGGTCTACCTCAGAATTTCACCTCCTGCAAAGGGGGTTTAGAATTGAGTAAACCAAGAAAGAGTCTCCTAAAAAACAGGATAAGCATGAGCACAGCAGGAACTGTAAGAAAACACACTGATTTGAGATTCTACCATAGAAAACCAAACAAACAGAAGGCGGCAACAATGTTTAAGAAATCACCAGTGGTACTCACACAATAAAAAAATTAAAATTGGAAAGAAGACACCAAAACAACCAGAAAATAGAAAGTGAGGAGTGTAGAAGTAGATAAAGAGAAATTAGAGGTTTCTTATTTTTAGGGTTCCCCTAATAGAGAACACTGAAAAATACTTTTTCATTGGCCTTCTACGTTATCACCCAAGAGTACGTATTCCTAAAACCGAAGTCCTCGGTTATGAGTGCGCAATTTCACAGCATCACAGAAAGCAAGGTGACAAACAAGCCGGGGTTCGGGGCAGTGCCCTCGGGAGCTAGCCGGAGCTGCCGAGCGCCGGGCTCGGCCCCAGGAAGCCACCCAGGAGGGCTTTCAGGCCTGCCAGACCGACCTGCCCGCGGGCAGGGCTCCTTCCCCAGCCACCAGCAAGCTTCGGGGAGCACAGCGGGAGGGGGAGTTTGCTCCAAGGCATACGAACCCACTGGCGCAGCCGGACCAGGGCCCTCCTCGCTCGTCCCCCTCCACCCCTCTTCCTCCAGCTACCCGACTTCTGATCTTCTTACCCCCGCCTGGCCAGAAAAACAAGCGTGCGCTTACCCCTCCCTACCAGCAAGGTGCCCGCAGCCACAGTCAGCCCCACTGGGTCTGGCAGAAATACTCCCCGTACATTTAAGTATCTCATAGAAACATTGCCTTTATCTGTGCGCATTTATTTAGCTTTCTCTTCCACGCCAGATAACATCAACACAGCCTGACAGCAAGGATGGAATAAGTGTTTCTCAGCAGTGAAATAATGTATTTAAAAAAAAAAATATCACAATGAATCAAACATTATCTCTCACTCAATCTAGTAGCTATGATTTGAAAAAAAGAGGGTGCCTTGACTTGCAACATGCTAGTCTTAATACTTACTTAGAAATCAAAACCTAATTAATACATTTTCCACCCTACCACATTTGAAACATTCCACAGAATTCAAATAATTATTCATGGGAGAAAAAAAAAAGAAACAGAAAAATAAAAAAAAACCCTTACCGTTATCACCTAATACTAGCTAAATCCACAGATATCTAATATCAAAATAAAACTACACCCACTGTTTCAGGGTGATAATTAAGATCAGGTGTAATAAAGAGACACCTACACTGTGACGACCACCCATTAGAATAGCAGACTGTTTTTAAAAATTATTATGGGAAGTATTTCTACTTAAAATTCGGTTGATAGACTTCAGCTCTTAACAGAAGTAAAGGATATTCTAAGTTCATACTCAGAATTAAAGCAACAAGCATACTTAAAACAACACTACCACTACAAACAGGACTTGGCACAAGCGATTCCACCCCTGCCCTCTTGGTGTGCTGTGTGAGAAAGGGAGACTTCCACCCAAGTGTTGAGCAGGTTCAGGCCACTCAGGGATGCAAAAGCTTACTGCTCCGTCCCGGCACTGTCGTATGAAGGCTAGCATTCTGTAGAGTCAAGGAAAATACAGGTAGGACAGTAATGCTGTCAGGCATTTAAAGATCTTGAGTATCCGTACCCTAGCACCACACAGCAATTCCCTAACTTACTTTCTCCTCTCCTTTTTAAAAACTAGTAACATTACACGTTCTGTTTAGCTCTTACCTTTCTTGTCACCATTACACTTCTATTCTGGCCTCAGTTTGTCCTGACAATTTAAGAACTGCATCGACCTCCCATTAGAGAAGAGCTACGTACATTCAGTGGCGTGAAGACCAAAGGAAACGTTGTCAGAAGTACCTGCCTGACTTAGGCTCGTATATTCCAGTTTCAAAGGAAACTGGAACAAATGAACTATTTTCCAACCCAAAGTGAAATGTTGGAACTTGTATAGCTAAGTCTGCTAGGCATATTGGAAATCTTTACCCTAAAGATCTATGTCCAGAGGTTTGAACAACATGGATTGTTGAAGTCAGCTAAAACCGAAACAGAGCAAGACACAATTTTCAAGCGTGAGCACTAAGGTGTTTCTTCAGTATTTGTGACTGCACCCAGCTAAATATGCAGGGAACAGTAACAAAAATTCCGAGACAACAACGGAAATTGAATTGCAGAGGTCTCCATCTGCCTCCATCCAGCAGAAGCAACCAAAGCTCCTTTGCTGCGCTGACAATGAAACATGCGGAAAGGGAAGACTCTCCATTATGTGCAGTCCCACTGTCTCTCCAAGACATCTGCCAGACGGGAGGGACGGAGGCAGGGGCAGGAAGGCAGCCTGCCTGCATTCGCTGCAGACAGGTTTGGGGACCTGCCTGAACTAAGGACAGACATGCCTCCCGCCACCCATGCGCCTGCAACCCAGCCTGCTCCGCTCGGCCGCCAGTAACACCCTGCACGCGGGGGCTGAGCCGTCCTGCAGTGACATCCAAGAGTTTCCTCCACTGACGCGCTCTTGCTTGACACGAAACGCTCCCGACACTGCCTAAAACCCTCCTGAGCAGTCCCGCAGAAGTTGCCGGGACCGCTGGTGAGCCCAAGGGTGTCCTCAGAGGAGTTTTCCGGGGGTCGGCTCGAGGCATTTCATTGCAGGTGTCAGTACAACTTTCTGCCGGTCACCCACACGCAGCCCTCGGGAGGATGAGCTCACGCCGTCCAACAGTCTCACGGGCCCCAACGTCAGCTGCTCGCACCTGACGCCCAGGTTTTTGCTCCAAGGGAAAACAAGCAGCATTAAGCCGTTTAAAAGTAACTGAAGAGAATGAAAAGAATACAGCAGATAAGAAAAAAGACGGCACATTAAAGTAATTAAAATCCTATACAGTAAAAGCCAGGCAGATTGATTTTGTGGCCACTACAACGGTAGGCTCGTTGAAGGGTAAACGTGAAGTTTCGTCAGTACAGACAGAGGAAGCAAAGAAAGCGAGGAAACCGGGGAGGGAGAGGCTCGGATCATGGAACGGGTTGGGTTGGAAGGGACTGTAGAGATCATTGAGTCCAACCCCCCTGCCATGAGCAGGGGCATCAGCGGAGGGGGGAAAAAAGAGAAAGAGTGACCCACAGGTAACCTGAACTCCATCTTCGGTCGTTAGCAAGAGCACAGTGTGATAAAAACAGGAAATGTTTATACAAGCCAAACATTAAATGCTTAGGTAAACAGGAATGTACCAAAAATCATACGCATTCATATTCACAAGATGCACGTGTTCACGAAACTTTGAAGAATACTTCTCGATCTAATACTGCATTAGCGTTTTTAATGAAGCAGCAGAACTACTCGAGGAATGAAACAAACCCAGCACAGTCCCTCTTCACTGTTAACATGTTTATTCATGAGCTCCCAGGGCAGCACTGCAACAGGTTATTAGTGGATGTGGATGGCTGGCAGGAGCAAACCAGTACGTTACCATAACTTGCTTCTGGCAATCGGAGAGCAAAAAAAAGCTGGTTTCTCCCCTTTGCAAAAGTATAGCCAGGTCAGCAATACCAGCGATCTAGAAAAGACTGTCCCACCCAGGGGAACCTGTCTACCCCAGACATTTTAAGTTATTCTTCTATAAAATACCTGTCTCAACTAAAGAGCATGTGCACGTCCAGCATGTGCCAGCCAAGTAAACAGTACTCATAGAAAACACATCTGAAGTGCAAATCACGCTGTTGCCACACAGTAACGTTCAGGCTACTTTGAACACATCGGAGGAAGGTTTATCGCAGAGCCAACACGCGAGGGTTTGCTGGCGTGGAAAGGGGAACCCCCCCACCCAGACCCAGCCTGCCTACGGCAGCCCTTTACATGGGAGAACCTGCCCCGGAGCTGGCCGTAGGGACACTTCCCAGAGGACCTCTGCCCCGGAGCTGGCCGTAGGGACACTTCCCAGAGGACCTCTGCCCCGTGATGAATCAGATCCCCAGAGCAAGAGAAGGCGGGACTGTGCTGGTGCAGGATGCTCGGACCCAACCATCCCGTCCGCTCAGAGTTTCTGCGTTGCGCTGTGAAAACGCATACCGTTACACTGCACTGAGGTCCAGAAAAATTTGACTCAAAGCATAGTGTTCAATTAAAATGCGTATCACCAACTGAAATTTGAAATCAGAAACGGAAAAAATGGACCAGAGGAACTGGAAATGGTTTTCCAGCCCAGCATAGGTGAAGTCTATCCCAGCAGGAGTCCTTGTTTGTAACTGAAATCGCTTCAGGTCACAGCAGAGAAACTTTCTCCTCCGCTGAGCAGGAAAAGCCCGACAAACAGAAACAGCCACTGACAGCTCCAACGTGTAACTCGAAAGCTAAGGCCACAAACCAGGCTCATGTCATCGTTATGGTGCCTGAATTTCACCAACATTATGCCAGAAGCCCGATGGGGCAGCCGCCAGTCCCAACTCCAACAGCAACAAACCGTAAGCGTAATCACGAGTGTCCAGACCAGTCTTTCCATTCCCCACCCCGCAGCGGAACGTATCCAAATAAGCCCCATTTTATTGCTGCAGAACACCAAATTTTTCATCGCAAGGGAGACGCCTGGTAGAGCGGAAGCGCTCCCCTCTTTGCTCACGCCGAACAATAAAAAACAAATAGGCTTCACTTTCTGCAGGAGCGCCGGTGAGTCTTAAAAACTGGCCAGGAAATCATTTAGTCTGACAGAATGGGGGTTTCTCCAGCGACAGTGCTCCGAAGCACCCGCTTTTGTCCCTCTCAGCCGAAAGAGAAGGCAAGAGAAGGCAGGATGGCACTTTGAACCACGGGAGATAGCGGGCTCGGGTCAAACGGAGGCATCATCTTCAGGCTCTAGCAACGGTAACAGGAACACGCCGCACTAATTATCTGTGGAGTCCTCCTGAACACCACACAACTTCCCTCACAAATAGGCACTGCACAAGCCTAAGGCCATAATCCAAAACTTCTTATGAAACGAGTATTTCCACAGTGTTGATTTAATACGACCTGACACATTTGAGTGTAAACACAACTGCAGTGATCATTTGTCAAAGTTCGCTAAACTCAGCGAAAAGATGAACTGCATCCTTTGGCTACACGTGCTCCGAAGCGCGTGCTTCAGGCCAGCCTTCCAGAAGACGAAAAAACACAGCAAACTTTGAAGACTGGGGGAGCACGAAAAAACCGCGCAGCTGCTTACTGCAGCGCCCGTAGCTATTTGTGCGCAGGGCTGGCGCCCAAAGCAAAGCCCATCCTAACACAGACGGCAAGAGCACCACGCAGCAGAAGCCTGGACCCCACTCCCCGCTCCGCGCACGCTGCTCCACGAGCTGCCGACCCCTGGAAACGCTCCCTTGGCGGTACGTGACACGCCAGCAGCGCGCGGTTCCAGAAGCGCTTTGCCACTGACCTCAGCGGCTCCAGACTTCACCCGGGGCGCAGCCTGGGAGGTCGAGAAGCCTGGCTGCACTTCCAGATACGTGTAAATGTCTGTCTTAATTCACACAAATTTAGAAGAGAGCATTTTCCTCTTGGATTAACTGCTGGCAGTGCCAACTGTTGCGCTCGTCTTGTTTGCAGCGACGAGAAATGTGCCAAGCGTCACTCTGGACGTGCCGCGCTCGACAGAAGCAAGCCCGCATCTCCCCGTCACCACGGCCCGGAGCCGCAGGGGGAAGCCTGGGGCCAGCCGAGCCGCAGCCCCTCCGACGGCTACGGAAGGGGCGCTCCAGGGCGGAATCCGTCTCCCCCGGGAACGGGGCACCCCAAGCTCTCCCCCTCCGGACGCGGCGGGCCCGTCAGAGCCTCGGCCAAAGGAGCCGGGCCCCCCGGGGCCGCGCTGCCCCGCACGGCGCGGCCAGCGGCAAGGGCGCTGCTGGGGGCCGGCCGGGGACACGCGGCGCTCCCCGGGAGGCCGGCCCGCTGCCGGCTGCCTGCCCCAGCGCCTCGCCCCGCGCCTCCACAGGCGGCAGAGCCCCCCCCCCCCGCCCCGGCCGACCCCGGGCGCACCGGCCGGCTGGCGGGAGACGGACGGGGCGGCCGCCGGCACCCCGCGCCGCCCGCACCTGCGGCCGGCCGGGACCGGAGCGGGCGGGACGGGACGGCAGCCGCGGGCGGGGGGCGGCGCGGCGGCGCTAGGACCGGCGCGGGGCGGCGGCCCGGGAGGCGGCGCGGCGGCGCTGCCCGCGGAGACCCCGGCGCCCCCCCCTGCCCGTGCCCCCCCCCCCCCCCCCCCCCGCCGGGCGCGCGCGGCCGCGGTACTTACGTCGTCAAAGAGGGACCCGACGTTGGCCGTCACCAGGAGCACCCCGGCGCCGGCCGCGGCCCCCTTCACCGCCATGGCGCCGGCGGCGGGCGGGCGGAAGCGCGGAGCGCGGCCGGCAGCGGCGGCGCTGCGGGGAGCCCGGGGGCGGGCGCGGGGCGCTGCGGGGAGCGGGGCGCCTGGCCCGCCCCGTCAAGGCGGGCGGGCGGGCGGGGGGCGCGGGCGGCGGCGAGTCCTCCCGGCGCGGGCAGCCCGCGGACATCCGCGCCGCGGCGGGCCGGCCGCCCTGCGGCTGCTGCGGGGCCGCGGCGCTCAGCGCTCGCCCGCCGCCGCCGTCGCGTTGCTGCCGGGACGGCTGCCGCCGGCGGAGGCTGGCGCCGGGCCGCGGCGCATGGCAGGTCGGCGGGACGGAGCGGAGCGGCGCGGGACGGGGCGGCTGGTGGCGGCGCGGCGGGGCTGGTCTCGGCGCTCCCCGGCTGGGCTGGGCTGGGCTGGGCGGGCGCTGCACGCACCGCGCTGCTGCTGCCGCCGCCGCCGCCGCCGCCGCCGCTCCCGGCTCTGGCGGCGCGGCGGGCGGGCCGGGCTAGGGCTCTGCGCCCGCGACGTCACAGCGGCCCCGCGCGGCTCTTAAAAGGGCAACGCCACCCCTCGGGAGGCGCCCCGCGGGAGGCAGCCGGCGGCGCTGTCCCGCGGCCCGGCCGCCACCGCGCCCCGCTCGCCGCCGCCCCCCGCTCGCCGCCGCCCGTCCCCGCGGAGAGGGCAGGGCAGGGCAGGGCAGCGCGGCCGCTCGCTCCCCGAGCGCCGCCCGCCGCGCGGGGCCGGGCCGGGCGGGGCCGCCGGCGGCGCTCACCTGCGCGGGAGCGCGGCCTGGCGCGGCCGGGGCCGCCAGACCGCGGCCGGGCGGGCGAGGCCCGGTGGAGCACGGCGCGGGGCGGCCGGGCCGGGCCGGGCCGGGGAGCGCCCCGGCGGGGCCGGAGCTCGTCTCTGTCCGGGCGCTGCCTCTTGCGCGGGAACCGGCCCCGCTGCCCTTCGCCCCGGGGCGCGGCGGCTGCCGGCGCCCTGTCCAGGGTGGCCCGGAGCGGCGGCGGCGGGCGCCCGGCAGGAGCCGCGCCGGGGTGGCTCTGCGGGCCCTCCGGGGCGCCGGGGGGGTCTCCCCGGGGGGGTCTCCCCGGGGGGGTCTCCCCGGGGGTCTCCCTGGGGCTCTCCCCGGGGAGCGCCCGCCCGAGGCGGCGGCGCAGCTGGAGCGCAGCGCGGCTGCGGCGCTGGTGGGGCCCACCGCCGCGCGCGCCTCGGGCGGCCCGGGAGCGCCTCGGGTCGAAGCCGGGGAGCCCCCCCCCCCCAAAACGGCCCGCGGCGCGGCCGGTTCCCCGTCTGCCGCCTGTCCTTCAATGGTTTGGCAAACGCACGTGGCTGCCCCCGGAGTGGGAGACCCACAGCGCTGCAGTAGGGCTCCATCGTAAGGAACGGAAGACACGACGCTTACTGGGAATGCCGGGCAAGCTGCTCCTCGAGCCAGCGGAGTCCAGACCCGGGGAGGAGTAGGCTGAAACAGTCCATACGGAGCCTGGGAATGCACCAAAGTACTCTTCAGCGTACAAACACACCCCTTGTCAGAGGAATCTTTCCAGTAACTTTGCTTAAGAAACTGGAGAAGTGATAAATGGGTCTTTGCTGGGCTGTGCAGAATAGCTGGCTCCCGCCGTTATCTGTATTTCATGGCTGAGTCGTAACAGGAATGAAGTGTGCAGAAGCTTACGTTACATGGCTTGCAGAGGTCTCACTGAGTTTCAGAGCTGGGGAAGCTGTTGTCCGAAGAGCGTGTGAATGACACGGACAGAGAGCCGCCGAGCAGAGCGGGGAAGGCAGGAAACCCAAACTAGATTCGAGAGCAAGTGCACGAATACACGAAACTGAGGGGAAAACAAAATGTAGAGGCAGCTCTGGGGGTGCTGTGGCAGAAAGGGTGTCTAACGGGTGACACACGCTGTAGGAGAGGTGAGAAGGGAAGTCACCGAAGACTGAAACCTCTGTCACACTGAGTAGGAAGACATCACACCGGACAAGAAGTCTTGGCCGGAGAAATGTGCCGGCCCCCGTCAGAGAAATAAGAAGGTCGTCACTGCTTCTCGGCAGAACGTGTCTCCTCAGCTCTCGGCGGTGTCTCCCCAGAGAGGGGTGTCTGACGGGCAGCAAATAATCACATACGGCTCCAAACACAAGGCAAAGAAAATTTATCTCCCACGTGGGCCTTCAGATACGGTTTATGCAAAAATTCGTGTATTTTGCATTGCAGTCGACAATGTGTGCTTACGGTCAGTTAGCAAGCCTCTCCCAAATTAAAGATACGTCAGGCAAACAAGCTCTGCGGCTCGTGCTTGCGGTGAATGAGATTTCACGTGCGGCAGAAAAATAGTTTCCGAGTCAGGGTGGTGGCAGGCAAAGAAGGCATTGATACCCAACTGATACAGCCGGCATCAGTGAAGGCCCTAGGCTACAAGATTTTCTCAGTATTAAGGAAAAAGAAAAAAAGAGCTAAATAAAGCCAGTCTTCAGTTATGGGATTCTCCATACCATTAAGAAAATAGAAATTATCAGCTGAATGCCAAGGAAAAACAACTGAAAATTCTAACTACACAAGAGCAACTACCCTCCCCTATAAAAAGTAGTGCATGAAGTAAGGCACTAGAAGAAGAGATTCAAATAATAAACCTAGTGCAAAACAAGCTGACAGTACTTAATCGCACCTCTTCGGCAAGCTTCAGCTACCCAGAAATATTTACGGGATGTCTTCCTGCTACCTTGCAGTCATGCTCCCTCCACCTGCAGTCAGGAAAGGAGATTGAGCTCACCTCCGTTCCCACGTAATTGCTGTGGGTGGCAGAGCGCAGAGGCCAGCAGCCAGACCTTCGGTTCAGGTTGGTCCCTCCCACACGTGCCACAGCCACGCAGGTTCTACCAAACACCGCGGTGTGCTCACCGCGCAGTTCCCGCAATGCAGCGCAACCAGAGGGGTGCCTCCAGGTGCTGCCATCGCACGCCTGCAGTACAGGCAGTCTCAGAAACCAGGAACAGTGCTTGGGCCGCGGCAGCCCCTGCCTGGCAGAGTGTCCAGTGCGTTACAGGAAGGTCTGTCAGAACTGGGGGCCAGGGGAGGCAGCAGAATCACCGAACTCACGCATCCCAAGCGGCCTGATACCCACTGTCAACGCCAGGGCAACTAGAAATACACACAGGACCAAACAGCTTGAAGCTATGAAGAGAGCAAGCAACTGCAGCAGATGCCCGTGTCTGAAAAGCCACTGCTTGATAAAGGCAAAATTATTCGTAGTACTCAGTAGCAAAAATAAATAGTGGCAAGTACTACTGACCCGGGGAAGCATTGACTTCACCGACCTATGGTGCTATTCACCACGTGATAGTAGTGTATTACATCTACAGATAGACACAGGTGAAGGGGCGCGTCGGCCAACCTGCGAGAGGAGGTGGCTGTTTCCAGTGACGTTGAACTTGACAAGTCCTGTAAGGTCTCTTCTTTGTGGCAAACTCTCTCAGGTGGGGGTGCAAGTGGAATGACAAAAGCTCTGCTAGATCGTGACTGCTGGCTGCCTTTGATAGAAGGTACAAATTAAATATACAATTAAATAAAAACCAAGTTGAAACTGTGGAAGTCTGCCTCATACGTGGGATACTTGCTGACCTCCAGTGAGCTGTGGCATACAGGTAAATGCAGTGCAGAATATGCTCGTGCCCGGAGACACCAAACACCGCTGGACTCCTCTGGACAATTTCTGCTAAGGTTTTGTGCAACTCCCGAGACAACTATTGCATAAAGTTGCACTGCAGACACTGTGATCTTACCTGGATGCAGCCATCAGAGGTATCAAAGATGAGTTGATCAAACATACCATCCTGATATTTCTTGACATATTTACACACAAGCAAAAAGAAAATGAGAGAGAGAGAGAGAGAGGGAAAAAACATTCGCTGCTGTGTTGAATGTTTTTGGCACAGAAGTCTTACAAATTTCAGCCCACGGCGATTACATCAAAGGCAGGGTATGCTGGAGGAAGCTGTGTCAAATTACACCCAGCTGGAAGGGGATCCCGAGCCATATGGCATCCAGGTGAAAAGTTTGGCAGTGCTCAGGAACAGGAAACGAGAATAGGAAGTGGCTGCAGACCACAAGAAGTTACTTGTACAGAACCCGGGCAGCAATCGCCAGGCTACAATGTAGATCTACTTTGGCAGTTTCTTTGGTAGAGGAAGTACTACAGTACAAAAGTGTCGCAACTGCATGAAAGTAAAACGATGACCGACCGATGATTGAGCTGATGTCTGCGAATCTCATGCCTTTTTCAAGGAAAGGAGCGGATAAAACCGGAGAAAACAGGAACATAAAATACAGTATCATCTATAAAGCGTTTTCAAAAGAATTCCTGAGAGCTGACTCGCCCAATAAGGGATTACAACAGAAGCCATTTCCAAAAGCAAGAAATGCTGAACATGAAGCGAGGTGTAAAGATATCTTAGACCTGTGGATGCGTGTGGGGAAGCGCAGGCCAAGCAGAACGCCCAGCGTCCCCGTGAAAGCAAAGGAAACGTGAAGCAGCCCAGCGCCAAGCGCACGGACTGCTTTCTTGCCGCAGACCGTTTCTCAGCGATGGCTGCAGCAGCTTGTGTTAGCGATTCAGGGCAGTGTCTCAGCAGATGCAGAACTCAGACTACACTGTTTCAGGCAGTGGGTCCTAACTGCAGCCAGCTTTTTGCCATTTTCTGCAGGGTCAGAATTCACCCATCCCATCAAATGGCAGCATCCAATCAGTAATAAATGTTTCCAATTAAAAAAAGCAAGGAATGATCGAAGCGGTACTTCCGCACTCAGTTGCAGAAGCCCGGTACAAATATTGATGGGAGACGCACGTTGCCAGCCACTTGGTAGAGCAGGGGAGGTGTAGAGGGGACATGAGCTAATTCTGCAAAGGTAAACTGAATGGAGCTGGTACTTGGTAAACTCAGATGAACAAGATCTATACCTGTGCTATGTGGGGGAAAAAAAAGGCAAATGTATGTCCAAATACGGAAGTTTGCCAATGGCAATGGCGAAAGAGTAATAGGTAAAAACATACTGAAGTCTGTATTATGTGACCTTTGATGTGAATGTTAAACCTAAGTGTGGGCTGTAGAGCTGATACTTAATTTTGCTCTTGATATTGCAATGGATAACTTGCCAGAGGAGATGTTACAGTATAATGATGGGGAAACAGGAATATGAAAGTGCCTCTTTGCACCCCGTTCAGCGAGTAGGAGTTGTAACTGCCTCCAGTGGTATCCACACCAGTGCCGTCTCCAGCTCCGGAGGTTCACAGCTCTGACCCCTGGGCCAAGTCCAGTTGGCAGAAGGTGCAAATGTGGATCAGATAATTTCTCTTCTTCCCCCGCACAGAGGTGGAAGACTGATGGGTGTTGATCGGTGTTGCTATTGTAGGGAAAGCACCACTACTAGCTAAGGTTGCCTAACGTTTTCCGTTACAGTGGTTTTCTAGTACTTATAACCCAGACAGTGTAGTCTGAATATTTTCAGTCTTGGTGCTTGCCTTGAATATTAAGTTTGAGCAAAAGGGCTCAAGAATCAGGTTAGTTTTTACTAAGTAGCTTTGCCACTATGAGGGAAAAAATGGTCTTGAGGCTGAGTTTTTCAAATAAGCCTGAGGGTCAAGGTAAGTGCACAACATCATCGTCCCCATGAATTTTCATTACACAGCTTGGAAAACAATGTCACCACTTGCACAGATGCCACGGAGGAGTTGTCTTGTAGGCTTGGGCCATTGTATTTTTGACCCAAGCTCCAATATTTTCACAGCTTTTCCTACTGAAATAAAGCACAAGTAAGATAACAAAAGAGTTACTTGACATTATTCATTGGCAGGTTCATAGAAAATGTGATTGGAATTGGCACAGAGGAGGGATGTGTGATATCCCAAACCCACTGACACACCTTCTGAAGAGCACAGACAGACACAGGCAAGCAAAGAGCGGCATCATTTGCTCTCAGACGGGGATGGTGGGGCCCGCGCAGGCTGAAGGCAAGGCTGCAGGTGTGAAGGCAGGCAGGCAGCGCGGAGCGGCAGGACTGGGCACGTGCCGAGAGTCCAAATCATATGGTCTCGTACCTTCCCGGAGTCGACAGCGGGGGCCTGGGCTGCAGCTGGCAAGCCTACAGACGAGGTGGGGTTGAAGATTTTAGGACAACAGGTTTCAGTGGGGGTTTGGAAGATGGATGTTGCCTGTTGTGGAGGTTGCGATCAGTGAAAATTTGGCTGGAGGCAAATTCAGTTTTTCAGCTGAAAAAAATACTGCAACCTCCCCCAAAAGCTTGGTCAGGCCAGCTCCCTGGACAACAGACCTGAGAATTTTAACAGAAAACAGATTTCCATTCATTTTTTGGAAAAGAGACAAACACTGCATTCGGTTATTTTTGCACTGTTGTCTTGTCCTGCTGCCCTCAGCGTGGGTGTGTGAAACCACCATGCCTGCTGACAGCCATAAACGCTCCCGTGGCCTTCCCGGCGCTTCTGCGTGCGCAGCCTCTCTCAGGTCATCGTCCGCACCCTGGTTTAGGCGGAGGTGATACCTCTGGGAGCTGGGGAGTGGGCACAGGCTCGGTTCAGGGCACGTGGCAGGATTAAACGAGGCTGTCACGTGCAGCGCTGTGCTGCTGTGTGGCACTGAGATAACCTGTCTTAGCAATGGAAGCGGCTCGGGCACCCGCTGCCGTGGCTCCCAGCAGCGTGGGACAGCCCGTGCTGTGCTCAGCGTGGCCGCAGCCCGGCTCTGACCTGCGGGAACCCCCTGAGCCGGGGCTCCCCCCGAGCCGGGGCTGCTGCTGACCAGTGGCCTTAGGTGAACCTGCAGCTGGGAAGTGCTCAGCAGTTCAGGTTAGATTCAGTTTTGGCTGGGTGCTAGGCTTACAGGGCTGGAGGCAGGACAGCGGCCAGATGCAACCTTAACAATAATGCAATGCTTACCTAATTTGGTTCATAATTATGGTTTCCTTAGACTTTGAGGAGTTCACCTTTTGAAAGTTTATCTAAGATACTAATTGCACCCTGCTTGGAAAAGAGAAGACTGTAGTTAAAAAATCTGCTAAATTATGTATCTCTGTCCTGAGTAAAATAACGCGCAGTGAGTGGCGCAGAAAATGTACTTTTTTAAAAGCGGATGTTACTGGTTATTGGTACTCTGTCACTGGTCTGCTGTCTCCGTAAGGTGGGACATGTTGTTCCCTGCACATTTCCCCCGGAACGTGGAGCGCCGTGGCTGCCGAAGTGTCGTTGGGGTGCAGCAGTGCAGGGTCAGCGCTTGGAGCTCCGACTCCCATCCGAGTGGGAAGGGCTCCCGGTCCCTAGCGAAGGGATAATGGACGAAGCACTCATACACCGGTTATGCAATTCCTCCGTAATCATATTTGACTTACTTTCATCACTGTCTTTATGGCTTTACTAATTGGCTTATGCTTTTATTAGAAAGATCTTTATGAAGAGCTTTTTATAATGGCAGGAAAAACAACAAAAAAACCAGAACTATATCAAATTAAAACCCTTAAATGCAATGTAATATTTTGCTGCCTGAAAGCTCTTTTATAACCCTGAGGGATGGACTCTGTTCTTCTCGGAGATGGATCTTAGTGGGCTTTGAGAGCCTATCCCAGCATTTGATTAAATGGGCCATTTTGTACTTTCTAGACTGCAAAACACAGCTTGAAGGAAATGGTCTCAGAGTTTTCACTGTCTTTTTTTAGTTCACACTTTGGAAGCAAGGAGGGGTCACACAAGTGGCTGCTCCCTAAATGCAGTGAGTTCCTGGAGCCACAGGAACCAGCGGTGGAAAACCCCAAATCTGGTACTCGGGTATCTCATCTACACTTCAGCCCACAGGTTGCTAATGTCAAATAAAGTGTGTCCGACCGAGTCCTGTAGATTTCAGAGCACTGTGCTAGGTACGTGTCCTTTATTTATTTTTAAGTCATTTGAAACTCTTCTGAACTACTGCTGAACTGGATACAGCTCCAGTTATATTTCTCAACAGGAATTTATTGCTGTCCATTATGGGATATTTTGTGCATAAAAAATAAAATTTGTAGGCTATAGCTTCTGCAATAACGGTCCAGGACAGCTGTCTAAGAAGCGTAAGACCTGAAGAGTCTGAACTCAGTCCAGCTGAGCACTGGTCATCACTATACCTCGTTTACAGGCCAGGTAATGAGCTTTCCAGCTGCGAGTGCCAGTTTCTCACTGTCTTCACTTGTATTGCTTCATTTGCTTTACACCACACAAACGTGGACTCTCAGGAAAGAAGCCTCCAAGATTTCAAAATTCAAGTCATAAATGTTCTTAAAATTATTTGTGGTTTTAAATGCATACCTGGGTCCATAACATGGTCGGTTTTGTGGGGAGCCAATTTTGAGCTGCAAATAGCTCAACGGGGGAAAACCATACGGTAAACTAAGAAGATGTTTTCCTACCGCTTTTTCATATCTTGGGTGTTTAGATGTGAACATGGGAATACTGGGAGGGCACCCCAAGGGCTGGGGGGTCCCTAAGGGGCCGGGGGCGGCAGGGCAGATCCTCGTGGCCGAGGCCCATCCCACCACCCCAGGCAGGGAGCTGGGCGGCTGGGGGGTGCTGGGGGTGCTGGGGGTGCACCGAGGGCAGCCCGGCTCGGGCGGCCCACGGCCGGGCACAGCAGAGCTGTGCCGAGGCTGAAGCCCAGCGTCCTACTGCCCTGGGCTGGCTGAAATGGGGTCCTGGGCCATGGGGGGGGTCCAGCTGGGGCTGGTCAGGGACGTTGGGGCTGATGAGAGCCCTCGGGGCCCTGAGGGATACCGTCGGCCGCAGAGACTTGCTGTGCACACCTCAGGCAAACCACTTCATCGCCTGTGCATACATGAGAGCTCTCACTGGAAGTCAGGACTGGAGAGGGAGGGAATGTTGCAAGCAGGCACATTAATACGATTCATGAATATTTCCAACTGAGCAAGCAGAGAACAGTCATATCATTAACTTTGAAATGTGCAGTAAATCAGAGGAAAACATACTGATTCCCTTAATAGCAATGGAGAGGACACAGCAAGTACAGGTATGAAAAAAATACTTGCATTTGATTTGAAAAACTCCAGTTGGCCCCGGGACCACCATTGCTATTACTGGTGCAGAGAGCATTGAAGCTGAGATGACAGCGATGGCTGAGGTGACTCTCCACACACTGCATGCCATTTTAACGATGTCAGAGCATTAAGGCATACTTTAGCATCTGTGTTCTGGCAATGTTCCAACTCCTGTATAACTGAAAATATCTTTGTAGCTGTTTGGATTTCACCTTTCAGGTCAGCAATGGCTCCTTAATATAGTTGACACTTACAAGGTCTGCAGTTTTTGCTTAGTTATGGGTCCTAAATATATTTCAGCATTTCTAAGGATTGGCCCTATGAGCTGTCTGGATTTTGCCTATGAGTGTGAAATTCCTGTCTTAATACCCCCACACCTGCAGGACAATTTGTATTTAAAGCATTTTGCTCTGATTCTGTACAGCTGCAGCTGATCAGCTCTAGCACTGAAACGACAGCTGATAAACATTCAAGCTGCTCATAGCTCAGCAAATATATGCTGTGTGTTCTGCCTCTAGAAGATGGCACAGATAAGCAGTGTGTCCTCCGAGCTGTTAGTGAAGCAACGAGGACAGTTTCGTGCACCACAGCTTCCCTGGACTGTTGCTAGTTTGCAGCGTGCATTGCCTGCTACCGGCAGGCTCAGCAGCTTTGCAGATCTACATGCAGGTAGTAACCCTGTTTAGCCAGGTCTACATCAAATTACAGGCAGACGTTATACTTCAAGTTTCTTAGGGTTAGCAAGGCTACCACACCATACGTCAGATGAGTTAAGACTGCCTTTGCCCGCTGGCTGTGCCAATGTTTTTCAGTCCCTTTCCATACATGCCACTCGGCTCTACTGCAGTTACCTGTCGTGACAAGGAAAAAAGCTATCTATACCAGTAAAAGCTTTTCCTCAGCGGTATCAGGGTGTTGTTCAAGCGATGAGCAAGAAGGCGTATTCAGGCAGGCTAGCACTTCCTTCCAAGTATCCTCTCCAGAGACTTCAGAGGTGGCCCTTGCTGAATAGCAGCTTGTAAAGCGCCTGGAACTGAAAAGCAGCGGAACAGCTGTGACATAGGACTCTGCTTTGCAGCTGGGAGACAAGTGGATTTCAGCAAAAGTTTGTAGACTGGATCCATCTTTTTCGGCCACCAAAACAAGTCATTTCTCTCAGCGTTTTACTTTTTGTGGAGTAGGCGAGTAACCCCGCGGGAAGCGAGCAGTGTGTGCTCACAGAGTGGTGTGACAGAGGGCTGAGAGGTCCCCTCCAGGGCCGTGTGCCCCGCACCGTCCCGCACCGCTGCGCTGAACGCACCAGCACCGTCCTCATCCATATGCGGGTGTGCAGTAACACCTTTCCCTGCCCGTGGCTGGAGTCCTGACACTGGCAAACGTTAAAGCCAGCTTTGTGCCGCCGTTAAGGCAGGAGCTTTCCAATGCGTTATGGTGGCTGGCCGTGGCCGACGTTCATGCCATGATGTGATCGCTTGTCTCTCTTTTGTGGGATGACGGGGCTCTGTAGCACACGAGCATTATTGTGTGCCTTCATACACCAAATAACTGAAGGTGACAGAGGGCAGCCAACCTTGGTTAAGTTATGTCTGGAGATCAGCAAACAGGACGCTTGCATCCTGATTATTTTAGTCCTCCAAATCAGCCTCAGAACAACTATTTCTGCCTACTTTCGAATCAGAACCAATTGTAAATATTTAATACCTGTCTTACTTCTGATATACAAGCAGACAAATCTAGCTTCTGACAGACTGTGACTATTTGCTATAATGGTTACAAATACTGTTTCTTTTATTTAAAATTCTCTTATGCTGCCACTTGATCATAGGCTTTGATCTGTGACACAGATGAGAAGATTCTTCGTAATTCCCAGAATGGACAGCCCTTACCCCTACAAGAGTTAAATCCAGTGGCAGTCAATGCTATGCTTGAAAAAAGCCCTCAAGAAATAAATAAATGAAATGTAGTTACTGCATTTCTTATTCCAGAAGATTTCCAGGTGCACCATTATGTTTTCCAGTGTACCTGAAGTTGTTTTAATGTTGCTGTTCTCATGTTTTTGTAGCGATGTTGATTTACAGAAAAGACAATATGCACTTATGCGATGAGTAGGACTTGATTTAATTTATGCTAAGCATACAGATGTGGGAGTAAATCAGAACAGAAAGGGTATCACAGACTAATATCTTCAGTGAAATTCTATTTCTTTCAGCTGCTCAAGGACTGCAGAAGTTAGATAGAAATGTTTGCTTTAACATAGCTGATTATCATTAGAGTTTTGCCCGTCAGAAAGCTACCACATTTGGTCTTCGGATGAATGCCTATCCCAGGCGCTTCAAAATGACACTATGAAATTTGGAGTCCCACAGTTGCTCCCAGCGGAGAAGCCTGGCAGTAGCAAAACCCTCAAAGAGCACTTGAAAGCAACTCTTCAGGCCAAATCCTGAACATCTATTCCCTTTCCGTAGGCCTCTGTACTCACATATTGCACTGTACATATTTTCCCTATGCTTTATGTCCACTCCAGAAGGAAGGAAGCTCAGGGTAGCATGTCGGGGAATTCAGGGTTACAGGGGTGAACGTGCAGTTAGAGGCTCCCTTCCTCCCCGAAGAGCGACGGGATCGCTGCTCTGCTGCCGGGGAGAACCTCCCCACCTCTCCTGCCGCTGGTCTTCCCTCGGCCGCTGGCAGCGGAACGAACTCCCTCCCTGGGCGGCTCCTCTGGCAGCTCGCGCAGCGTGACACCGCAGGGCCCGTGCAGAACTGCTTGTTCAGCTGCAGGCGACGGCACAACAGCTGATGAAAGTGCAAAATAGTGAAGTTTGCACCTTCGCTGCCACCCTGGGCAGTATCAGTATTGGTCACGGCGCAGTTACAAAGTCCACAGTTACAGGATCTTAAAGAATAGGACTAGTATGCACGGAAATAAAACTTAGCGGCTCATAAACCCACTCCTTTAACAACAGATGGCTGCACCGTATTCTCTGCAATGCCTGTGCGTTATTTCAAGATTCCGGTGCCCTGTACAAAATATCACCGAACACTCTGATGTTTGTGAGAGCCAGAACATGTACCACAGGAAGATGGGGATATAAACCAGAGGCTTCAACTTCTTTTTTCACATTTACCCCTATAGCACTGTTTGTTATGATCTAACTTGCAGAGAAGCCTGCAAATGATGTTGTTCTTAGCCCACTTTTGGCACACAAATGACACCCACCACTGTCACGTGAAGCTCTTCTTGGGATGGCGGCAGTGCAGCAGGCGGAGCGGCTTGGCGGGCTCCTGCACACAGGAATTAATTCTGTCCTTAGCAGGATGTCATTGTGGCACAGTTAGTGACATTAACCAAGCGACTGCTTTTTGTCCGGCATCTTTCAGAATCACAAAATGATGTGAGAATATTTAGAAAATAATAATAAATCTTTTGGCTAAGAAAGTTAGCGTCAATTGGTTTATGTGTGATTCAAATATGAATGCCAACATTGTATAAGAAAAAAGGTTATTAGTGATCAAAGTATATGCACTGAAAAAAAACCAGAAAAAAAAATTAATTTAAAAAAATAGCAGGTGCTTCTTGAGCATATTTTATTTCTTAGTATTTGCTTTCTGCTTATCACACTAGGTTACCAGTTTCAGCCTCTTCAAGAGCCACGTACCGTGGGCCAGGCTCTGCCCAGTGTAGCTGTTTTAAGCCTGGTCCAGTTAAAATGAAACAGCAGTGACACAACACCTATGAAAACCCTTTCCATCCCCAGGTGGGAGGTGAGCCGGCAGGCTTGACAAGTCTGCGGTGGACGTGGCCAGTTTAAGTGCCACATGTACGACAGCACTGGGAAATCTATACAATAACAAGTTGTATGTCGGGATAGGGAGCTTTTACAGAGCTTTTCTTTCTTTGTCACGCCAATCTGCAGAAAGAGCACATTTTTATGAGGAAAGAATTCAACCAGGAACCTCCCCTAATCAATGGCACTGCAAATAGAAAATGTCTCAATTGCAGAAAAATGCATTCTTGCTCATTATAAAAAACAGAACAAGAAACGACTACTCCCATTTTTCTTTTTTAAGAATCTCTCATTTGGGGAAGTAATGGAAGCTCGATGTGATGAGCACAGATTTCGTTTCATTTTGGCGATCAGTGAACAGGACTGCGCGTGTCGTTTCTGAGCATTTCCTCAGTGGCTCTGTGCCACGCAGACTTCAGACTTCGATCAAAACACTGGACCGGGGCTGTCTTCCGTGCTTGGGGCAGTTCCAGTTTGTGGCATTCTCGAGGACAGCTTACTGCAGTTTGCTGCTGTTGGCAAAGGGATAAGCTGAATGAAACATGCCTTGACAGCTAGAAAACGTCTATATGTTAATGTAACAGACACACCAAAATAGACAGCTAATAAACCACGGGCTCTCAGAGAGGTACTGCTGTATTAGTGCCAATGAGATGACTTCTTTCAATAATATAGAGCTCTTTAAAGAGCCTTGTGTTAAAAGTGTCTTGAATAAGAAAAAAAGTGGACGATTGTTAGTTCATCCTGAGAATCATGTGTACATGATCACCTTTAACAACGTTAGCTTTATTTGATATACAACAGAGAGTTAATACCATCTCTTCCCCATTCTTCCCTTCTGCATACGTGCAAGATGAAGCAGGTACAGCTGTACGCTACCTTGTCCTCTTATACTTGGGTATTTATGATATTTACATAGCAACCTGGTACACATTAGTCATTCTCGAGTCCAGGCAGTTGCAGAAAAGTTATCAAAAAAACACTGCCATTCGGAGTTGGTGGATATTTTGCTCGCTCGTTGTGCCATGCGATTCGTAACCTACTGAATGTAGTTGCATTAATGATCACTGCTGTATATTACCTACTTTCTAACTTCCTTCAGCGATGTTACTACTGTTACTGGACTGAGGCGCTCCATAGCACAAGGATGCTCTGTAAACTTTGCAACTAGCTAGTATGAGAAAGGGGGATAGGGCGAATGAGTGATTTTCTTCTTCATCCTTCAAAATGTATTTCCAGCAAAGCATTCGGTGGATTAGCACCGTTAGGATTACTGGCACCGTGCTTTCCCCGCTGTATGGGTAGCCCACAGTGCGATCTGGATCTAAACTGTGAGACACAGGCAGTGGTATGTCTCTTACTGTATTTCCTGCAGCCTAAGGTAAGGCCTTTCAGACTGCAGACTAATAATGTGTTTCATTAAAGCTTAGTTCTGCCATTATACTGCTATTTTTTCCTATCAGGCATTCCACAAGTGTTCTTACAGCAGTATTAGTGCTGTCTTCAATTTCTGGTGGGTTCTAAATCTCTGACTGATTTTGTAGTGTTATATCACACACATTTCCAAATGAAACTTAACTGAATTCCTATAATAATCGAGGTGCAACCTAACCTAGAAATTTTTAATAGTTCATTCTTTTAGTGTTTGTCACTCACCAAATACAGATTAGCAGAGAATTTTGCCCTTTTCAAATTTAAGGCACACTTAATACTGTTGCAGAAGCTAACAACCGCCCTTCCCCCAGATTGTGTTTGCGACTTCTGTTTTTAAGCTTTTTGCAGAGTAAAAGTTGTACAGTCTTCCAACTCATTGCATTTCTCGTATTTATTCTCTTCCTATAGTTTTTTCCCTTATGAGGATTTAGCTCCGGATAGATCCATCTGGTCTGCTATTCCAGTGCTAAAGGCCATCCAAATATTTACTTTTGTACAGCTCATAAACAGTCTTACCTTGCAAGCACTTCTTGAGAAATCCCAAAACATTGCACAGACTGTACGTGTTGGGGTATTTCATCTACAAATGACACGCAGCTATTCCTGGAGAAGGGCATAACAACTGTTCATCGCATGGTCATGACCCTCTGAAAGTGGTGTCAGGTAGGTGGACAGTGCCCCAGGAAATCACGCGTGCCATTCCCAGCATTGTCTGCACTCCGGGGCAGGAAGCCACATTCTGAACAACAGGAATTGGGAAAGGTTGGGCCTGTAGCATTGGAAAGTTGCAACACCATTTATTTATTCAAGTGAAATATGGCTCGAGTGGTAATTTATTCCAATACAGCAATAAATGCAGCAGCTGCCATAGTGGTTTTCCGCTATCCTGAGTGCTCCGAATTCTGCTTTCCTGCCAGGACTGCAGGGACAGCCGTGTGTGCCGGGGGTCTCGCAGCAGACCCAAGTGGGAGAGGCATCACCCGGAGCCATCGGGCTCGCGATGTGGTCGTACCGGGGCTTTGCTTCAGCACGGAGAATGGTAGTGAATGAACATACAACACTCTTTCGACTCACCTGATTTGCTTCCAATGTCCCAAGTCTGAACCTCCTCAGACTCGAGAAAACTAACGAGGTCATTGATGTTCAGGGGCAAAGAAATGTGCCCCTCGATGTACTGCTCACGGACTGCGTCTGCCGTGACGTGAATCACTTATCACCGAGAGAACCGCGGAGGGGCTGGGGTGGGCAGGGACCGCAGCGCGGCGGAGTACAGCATCTTAGCTGTCGGACTTTTGGTCCTTAGGATAAGGAGGAAAACCTTTGGTTTTTCCACCCTGTCCTCTCTAACTAAGGCAGTATGTGAAACTAATGTTCCATCTCTAACATCTTTTGTTGATACGAAAAAGTACTTAAAGACCACTGTCATTGTAGTAAAAGAGTAAGGACGTATGACTTCCCAAAGCCAAACACCTTCACCTTGCTAGAGTTCAAGTACAGCAGCTACACACACTTCAGAAGGAGACAGAGCGCTTGCAGGCAGTGAACGCTGCAGAGCCGACGCGAGCTCCACAGGCACCCGCTGATCCCGTCGGCAGCTGCTGCGCACTCCCGCCCTGCCCTCTCGCCGGCAGAGCACAGAGGGCACCTCAGACACGATTTTCATTCTCTCTGCTGAGATCACTCAAAATTAATTACAGTTCAGTTTATGTCACTGTCTGCCGGTGGTGATCTAGGTTTGTTTTCTCATTGCTAAAGTTTAGTCTCTATTGTTACAAGATTTTAGAGATGTACATGAAGGTATCATATGGAAAGTAAGTTTTATAAATACGTGGAACAGATTAGAGAAAGCAGGATATAAATAGCTAACCACATATAAATAGCTAACCACTGATTACTCTTCTGCATAACTATCTCCCAGAGTACAATAACAATCTCTGAGACAATTTGTGAACTATACCATTTCTTCCAGCTCTTGTATAGTGTAAAAAGAAAAGTTTGAGTACTTTCAGCTGATTCTGTTGAAACAGCAGAGAAAGAGTGGTTAAGGGGGTATTAAGAAACACCCAACTCTGCTCTGTGGTATCAATCCTTCATTTTCACATAAAATGGTAATGAAAGACCCCAAAGACCACAGCATCATGGGATTAGTGTGGAAAAATGTAATAGGAGAAAGCATAGCTTGTTGAGCATGAATATACCCATAAAATAGGTATGCAATATATGCAATTGCATGTATTGTTTTTGAAGTTGTATTTATTATCATCTTGCCAATTTACACCTAGTAGAACAAACATTTCCCTAAAAACAAAGAAAAAACCAGAAAACCACAGGGGACCTGTGAGCTGTGTGGTGGCACACTAAGAGAATTAACAACTTCTGCTAAGCAATTTCATAATGAAATTTTTTAAAAACCTCATCCCAGAAGGCCAGCAATTTTCATCATAAGAAGGATTACCCATCCTCTGGTCATTTTAAATTATTACATTGGTTTTGGATGTCTGCAGAGGACTGTCAGGATTTTTTGGTTTTATTTCTTACCTGGTGGTAAAACCAGAGCAGAGGCAGGCGGTGTTGGAGGTGCAGAGCGTGCCCTGGGGGGCTGCTCTCTGCCAGGGCTGACTGTTTTGCTGAGCAGCCGTTACAGAGAGTGGGACATGCAGGGCCATGCCACCGAGCACCAAACCGGAGCGACCCCGGGGTGGGAGCTGGCGCAGGGGCTGGTGCCGCAGAGGGGTCCCACCAACCCGGGAGGGTCCGGCCGGTTCCCACAAGCAGGAACGTGGGGGTCGTGCCCCTGCGGGCACTGCAGGGGGGCACCAGGAACACGGTTTGGCTGCTGCTGGTGGCAGAAGCCGGTCAGTAAGGGATCCATGGGGCTGCCTCAGCCCCTTCTCAAGGTATTTTCACAGCAGGCTGTGTAATTGCAGCTTTCCTGTATTCATAAGCAAACAGTTCATACACGGATCTTGCATAGGGAAGCAATTCATTTATAATTTAAGCCACTTAATGTTTCTCGGAATTTGATTTCTTTTAAACAAGGAACATGATGTAATTTGGGTGTGTGTCCCTGTGATTAGGTCAGTCAGTTCTGCTGTCTCCGTAGGGCTCCTAACCCTTCACTGCCTGAGACGAACTATCAGGTACGCTGGCATAACAAATCCTGTTCTTTTTCTGCACCCAGATTTTTCTAGCAAGTTGGTTTTCCTCAAATCTGTTAAGCAAACCTCAAACACTGGGTGGTAAAGCACAGCGGTGGGATATCGTGGTAAGGACACAGCGGCAGGCCGTGCGTCCTCTTTGCATTTTGAAACGGGCTCGAAGGAGGCCAGGTCCCGGGACGAGCTTCCCCACAGCTCCTGCAGGAGGAAAAGCTGGAGAGAGCCACAAAGTCTGGGCCCATTACAGAAGTGGATTGGCAAAGTGCAAGCTATTCCTTATGAGGCCAGTCTCCTCCATCCCTTCGTGATCTGCCCATGGGTTGGTATAAAAATATAAATGTCATCTGTCCTGACGTAGCTCAAAGTGAGGACTGTATTTAGTATATGCTCCATGGATTACACAGCCACTTGCATTGACACCCTTTTTGCACCGTGGCATGGGGCTGGGACAGAGAAGACGTTGAGGGACAGAGAAGACGTTGAGGAACAGAGCTTTTTTTTAACTGAATTACACAAGGACTAATAGTGTCAATATCATTGCTGCGAAAAGTCTATTACCTAATCACCTAACATTAAAGAAATAGATTAATATGGTGCCTGTTCTCACAGGACCATAGATATTTTTATGGGATATGGCATTATAATAAAAATTCCCTAGACTTCAGCTTAATCTAGAAAACTCATTAAATAGATTCAATACACTATGGAATTCTATATAGAAATTTTATTGTTAAATGTGTACCATATTTCTCTGCCTTCTTTGCCCAATCATTTTTATTTTGTAGCATATTTTACAGTGTGGATGAGATAGATAGAAAAAAGTCTCAGAACTGAGGCAGGCTTTAAAGATCACTGACCTCTGTGCTTTACCATGTGGGAAGATGGGAGGAAAAGGGTCATAATTTATAAATTACTGCACCGCAGAAAATGAGCTTAGCATGAACAAAAAATCAGGAATAAGTCATAACTTGGTGAGGTTTCCAATTCTCATCCAAAAAGTTCTGTTACAGAAGACAAACTAAAAACTAACATCTAATGCGCTGCCGGTGAATCACTGACACTGGGGTAATCCCCATTTTTGGAGGCATCCAAGTCATTGTGAGACCTGCTCCGTGGAATGGCCAGAGGACGCTCTCCGCTTCTGCTGCCAGCTGCAGCCGCTGGCCCACCCGAGGGGCTTTCTCCAAGGGTCTTTCCATGCAGGGCAACCCAGCACATCCCTGCCTGGCCGGCAGCAGAGATCAGCACAGTCTCCCATCCACCTGCGAGGGCTCCCAAACCCATGCACAGCTCAGGTCTCGCCCTTCCCATGTGTTCCCCACGTCACTGCCATCACTGCACGCCCATGCACAGGCAGCACCCGCTCAGGGAAGAGGAGAGGTGGCAGCCCAGCCCTGCGTAAGGCAGCCGTGCTGAGAGCAGAGGGGAGCGAGGGAAGGGAAACCACTTTGAAAACTTTCTCAACCCTTTGGTGTCTCCGAGTCTGTGTGGCAACAGCCAGTCGATGCAGTCTGTAGCTAAGGAGCTTTGCCCGGCTCTTCACTAGGTTCACACAGACCATTACTCACAGAATCACAGAATCACTAAGGTTGGAAAAGACCTGTAAGATCATCAAGTCCAACCTAAAAAAAAAAAGCAGGGTAAGAGCAGCAGGGTAAGAGTCATCCCTGCTTGGCAGCCCTTTCTTCTTCTGCCGCGGACAAAGAGATATCCACCATTGTACGCATGGCTGCTTCTCACCTGAGCTACAGCAATGCAACGCATCTGAGCACGGAGCCATCAGCCTGTGGGAGATTTCAGCTGGAGATGGATTCTATGGCATATCTCCCCTGGGTGGCAGGAGCACGAGCCATCCACCTGGCATGCTCTGCAGTCTTCGGGAATCACACAGAATCATTAAGGTTGGAAAAGACCTGTAAGATCACCAGGTCCAACCGTAAGCTACTGTCAAGCCAAGCTCAGGATCTCCATTCTTCTTGCAAGGCTCTCCACTGCTTAGAGCCTACACATCCAGCAGATGAACGCACATGACCAGTAGCTATGCTCCTCTGGCAAAACAGATGGTAATATGTGTAAAGCTTTAAATTAAGAGCAGAAGGCATAACTGTGAGGACCAGCTTGAGACTCTTGAAGAAATTCCTACAGGGTCTGAGGCTCATCACAAATCTCACTGTCTTTCTGCAGGAGGTGCATTTCTAAAGCGAAGTCTTGCTCACTTGGGTATTATCGTATCCTGTATGTGCGTTAAAATACCTCACACAAGAAGAGAATGCTTCAAAACGTGTAGTTTTTCCGCCAGGATGCAAATGAAATGGCCGTAGCTCATCCCCTCACTAACTGCAGTGAAGCACCAACAGGGAATCAGTCCTGATAAATTACTGGCCGTATAGTGGCAACTCTTAAAAGATGCTTTGATTCACCTGTTTTTAGAACTACTGATGAAAACTCATTTCTTTTTCAGCAGTCCAGCTTAAAGGCATTATATATAGTATGATTCAGTTAACTAGAGGTGCGTTTGTATTGGGAATGTTTTCAGGCTATACCTCAAAGTATTGGAATTACTGAAATACCGTAAGAAGTAGTAAGTTCAGGTCGTGGAGGTTTGTTAGGGTTGTACCCATGCAGAATTTTTCTGAAGGAAAAGAAAATTGTCCTGCAAGGCAGCATCCTTGTTTTCAAGCAACATATGGAAGTAAGAGCTTCAAAAACGTGTTAGTATAAACTCTCCTGTTTGCAGATAAGCAACAGTGCATTGGATGAAGTGACTACACAGCTCCTTTGCTCCCTCAGACACCACTTATGTTTAAAAATAAGATGTTTGGTTAGCATGTCTCTGTACCACTACTGAAAGTAAAAAACATTCTCATTTCAGAGAAGCTGCTCCCCACGCTGAGGAGGGAGGGGAGGGCGAGCAGGCGCCCGGGGTGCAGCCAGAGGGGAAGAAGAGGGAGTTGAAAGGCTGAGGCTCCTCCTTCGAACCAAGTAATGGAAAAACGATGTAAGAATTCCAGCGTCTGAATAAATATGTGCCCTATGACCTTAATCCCCCAGGAACCAAAAACATCCAGAGTCAGATAAAAATAGTAAACCCTTTACATTGCTGAGGGAGAACAGCACTGCTTGCAGCTAATTAGCTAAATCCTGTTAATAGCACGGGGGCTGGGCAGCCATGAGGAAGCGAGTCTTTGAGAGGCGCAGCAGAGGATGAAGCAGAGGACACAGGCGCATGGCGAGGTGCTTATGCGCATTAAAGCGTGTGAAGCAGGCAAATGGCACGGTAGCGCTGAGCCAAGTTGGTGGGCTGTGATTAGGTTGTTTCCCCATGCAGGGGATCCACCCCGTTCGTGGCACTGTGTGACACACACTTTGAAGGAGACCCACCAGAATGACTCCTGGCTGATTGCAGCTGCTGTTTTAGCCCAAAAAACTCCTCCCAACAAGATTACAGACCATGCCTGCTTGCTAGCTTATGCAGGAAACCTCATCTGGGCAGCAAGCATCCCTTTAAAAAACAAAAAAAAAAGAATTACAGTGATCCTGACAGCAAATGTCAATGAACCATTCAGGTTCAGTTGTACCATTTTATTTAAAGCATAACAGTGTGCCAAAGATTAACTATTTAGTCAAGCCATAGTGGAGACAATAGATGGCTTCAAACAGCATTCGCAAATGTTTGTTCTATTTCTGAATGACTGTTTCATTAGTCAGCATTGGTTTTCCTTTATTATTCCCTATTTGCAAACATTTACACCAGCCAAGTCTTACATGGTGAGCCTTTTATTCATGTTATACCTGCATATGTATGCAAAGGGTATTATTTGTCCACAGCCAGGAGTCCTGTATAAATTAAAGTCTCTATTTAATATTTTAGATTTTTCCAGCCAAAGAAAAACTCCCTAGTCAGAGAGCAGAAACAATATCAGTTGATCTCAATGTCCCGCTGTGCTTCATTGGAGAGCATTCTGGAGTCGATCCAAACGTTGAATATTTGCTTAAAATGTAATAATTTATAAGGTTGCTAACACCACTGCATTGCAGGCTGCCCTGTGCTCACACACCCGTGTTCCAGTGATCACGGCTTTCCTCAGCTGTGGGTTTCTCTAGACAGCATGGCCGGCTGGGCTCTAACAGCACGGCCGGGACGCGGCTGCCTGTGCTCCACGTGCAATAGCTGCTGCCCCGTGCCAGCCGAGGCGCAGCCGCCTCGCAACGCCCTTGCCGCAGCAGACCAGTGCAGGGCACGGCTGCAGACCCTGGACCTGCAGGATTTCTGTTGCATCGCAGTGGCAGGCAGCAGAGCTTTATCATTGCCATTTATGGTGTCTTGAGGCAGATAACTGCTCCTAAAGTGCTCACAGCATCTTCATCTATCAAGCATAATGCAGTGGGTTTTGCCGGAGACATTCCCCTCCAGCAATTTGGGCTTGAATTTTAGCTATAGTATTTACATATTAATGTTCCAGGGTGAGAAATTAATTTGTCATAGATTTCATTTCTGGTGCATTTACATCCTATTTCTGCAAAACCAGTGCAGATACTTGTTTCTGAAATGATCTGACAAGCAATTAGAACGATTTGCTTGCTATCAGAAGGAAAGGCTACTGTGTTCAGCGTGTGCTTTGAAAGGCTGGGAGTGCTTACTTTCTGCAAAATCATACCGAGGTTTGCCTGGAGCTCCAAGCCAGAGTTTTGATGGCAGCTGCCTTGCTCCAGAGACTGCGCAGGGAAATACTACAGAGCAATATGCTACAGCTCATGCCCGTAGCACCTGGCATGTTATATAGAATTTTTCAGCCACAAAAAATGACAGCGTGCACTGCATGCTCTACATAATGTACTGATTTGCAGCTGGAAGGCAGCAGTCTCAGGCATGGACCCCACAACCTTTTGGGATGCCTGGATGGAGTGACATTTTTGGAGAATGAGAAGTTCCTTCAGCAAACGCTGCTTTTGCACTTGCCACAGTGTGCCATGGCTGTGGGGTTCCCCACCCAGGAACCAGGTGCAATCGCTCCATGGCATCACTAGGCCAAGAAGCTAGTATCATTGTTTTGTGGTTTTGTTTGGTTGGGTTTTAAAGGCATATTTGAAAGCATCACTTATCTGTGTGGCACAAAAAAAGAAACATGTATTTAGCTGATATTTTATATAGTGCACTTTTTACAGTCCAAAACCCGTGACTGGCTGGTAGCTACAAAACCAGAGAATTTTCTCAGATTACTGTTATTTCACACTGTTACTAAGATTGAAGTATTGCATTTTCACTCTGTAAAAAAGCTGTCTAAGAGCAGAGTTAATTTCATGCCATCTCAAGCTTTAAAAGCTGAGTAATTCTTACTTAGAGTAATATAGAAACTGAGCTGTTAATAGCAACAGATTTGCAGGCTGAAAGAGGTGGCTCCGCTTACTTCTGTGCTGTGGGTTGGAGCACCTGGCTGTGAGGAGCCGTGTTGTGGTGGGTGTCAGAGCCCAGCAGTCCAGGGCAACGGGGTCTCTGTGCCAACTCATGCTCTCGTAGCAGTAGTACCAGCTGGGCTCACGGTTTCGCCTCAAGGGTGATGCTCGTCTGCAGCTGGAGGTCAGCAAACCCTACCCATGCACCCATCTGCTGGTGACTGGGCAGGGCAGTGGCCCTTGTCCATGCTGGTTTCCTATCTTAAGGTGAGTGAAGAGTTTGAAACATTATTTAAAAAAAAATAACGTATATATATGGAGTGTTTTCCCCCTTGTGTTTCACTGACAAATATACAAACCCAGGCCAAGGTTAAAAACCACAGAAAACTGATGTGCAATTATTTCATTTGTACTAAGGGCACTGTTTCTCAGGAGTTGTGGAGGCTTTTGCTGCTGTTGGCTGTAGAAATGAACCTCTGGGTGACTTGGCCCGTCCCCCAGCGGCTCTGGAGCTTGGGCAGCAGCCTTGGGGCTGCTGGGCACCGGGGGCAGCACAAACCCAACCATATGGAGACCGTGATCCCCGTTACCCACTCATCCCTCGGCACCACTGCCACGTGCCTCTGACACTCGCATCGTCTCCGTCCCACGGCTTGCTCATGTTCGTGAGGATGAGGAGGAGCGAGGTGGCATCACCGCCTTCCAGGGCTATGTGATAATTTGCTGTTCAGGCACGTTGTGAGGTTTCCACGGCCCACAGCTGTCTAACCAATTTTAGCACTGCTTTACCTCCCTCCTACTTTTCCTTTGTCACTTTGCATGAAGAGCATAACTTAGACAGCAAGGAAAAGTCACCCTTTGCCTCATGGTTTTGTATGTCAAAAGCAACATCTGAGCAGTCAGACCCTGATGAAAATGTCCCTCTCACAGGCTGGCGAGAGGAAAGTCAAAGCCGTTGAGCTGACCTCCCTCCACACCCAGACCCAACAAGGCGCAAGGGCTCTCAAGGTGGTGCAAAGTAAACAGAGACATGACTCCAGAGCGTTTCCACTGCTCCTCAACACCTGGGTGCACGCTCTTCCCCCAGGATTACTGCGGGCACACCACCTCCACGTCAGTGCTAAGCTGCCCGTGTTTGCTCTGAGGTGAGCACGCACACGGGCAGTTAGTGCAGAAGAGCAGAGGCGCACTTTGTACCTCAGGAATGTTTCTCTGGGTACACTGAAAACCAGACCAAGCCCACTCCAGCCTGCGTGTGTCCTCAACCCACCCAGGAGCACATCAGCTAACCGCTGCAGGAGGTGGCACCAGCTTTATTCACCTCCCAGCTCTCCCAGTTCGCCCGGCGGTTCCCTGCTGCTTTACATGGCTGATGTGACCCTCACCCAGGCAACCCAACTCCGGCTCTCCTGCTCTGTGTTCGCTTTGTTTTCGTGTCCTTTTCCTCCTCCCTCTCTCTCTCACACTCATTTAAGTCCTCTCTCACTACCCATCTCTTCAGGGCACCCTCTGCAGCTGGGTGTCTTACAGCTGCTCCTTAATTAGCACCTGGATTAACTCCTTCTTTGCCATGTCAGTCTGCTCCATGTCTCCCACCAAGTGGGGAAGCCTCCTGGACCTTGTGGGATGACAGCGGTCATAGCAGTAGTACCGGCAAGCAGCGTATCCCTTTGCAATGTGATTTTTGGTCTCCTTCAGCAGCTGAACTGAACCCAGCCTGAATGTCGCAGCAATATATTTGCAATTTAGCAAGGGAGTATGAGAGGTGAGAATTACCATCCATGCCAGCTCCTGGTCAGGTATACAGTACATGTCAGGTACAACGCTTCCTATTGAGACTTTCCATATAAACATATAGTTAGAGAATAAGGGAACGTGCCAAAGTGAAAACGTATCTCTTACTGAGTTTCAAGTCTTCTAAAGAGTTAACTTTTTCTTCCTCTGTCTCTCCCACTATGGAGCAGGATTTTATAGAGTAAGAGCTTTTCCCTAGAAGCAGGCATAGTAACTGGGAATCACCTTGTCAGTAAGACAAGTCCTGAAACAAAGTGTGCGATCCCTATTCACAAATACAGTCTGGCCAAAAACATGCAATAAATGCTAAGCATAGTTGTTTGGTGAGGTGCAAGTGCAAAAGCAGCTCCGTGCCAACAGGATTTTCCACCTCAGACTACTTCAAATACTACAGCAGCAATAAAATTAACAAATACAAAACCTTGTAAATTGGTTTTAAAAGTTTATTCATGCTCTGAAGGAGGAGCTGTGCACAATACTTGCTCGCAAAGTATCCGGAGGAGAACGTGGTCCGCAGACTAGCTCACTCCAATTCTGATGGCTCCCAGAGCTCAGGTGGGGAGACTGCCTGGAATAGGTACAGGCAGCATGGATGGCAGGCACCGCTCCTTGCTAAGACATGAAAGCACACAGCTAGGAAGAACATGAAATGCAGTAACTCCAAGGCAAGATGCAGATTACTTTCAGTAAGTACTTCCTTACTGCTCCCCTCTCTCAAGAAGCTATCAGAAGAGACATCTCACCAGTTTATTTGCAGAGATGTATTTCAATTCCTTTATGAAACATTACTGCTTACTGCCCTTCTTGTAGCTGAAATTGTGTTTTCATTTTTAAAGAAACACCTGTATTTTTCAGTAGCTGTCAAAAGATAGATAATCAGGTAAAAAATATTCTCATGATCCTGTCTTTTCTTTTACCAAGATGCCAAAGTTTTTCTAAGTAGATGAAAGTTAATTGAATAATAATACCCAACACTTCACTTCACGTACAAAGTCTGCAAGACACCGTATTTGTAGGCTAAAAGTGGCAGGTTAGTAGCTGTGGCATCAGCCTTAAACGTGGACTACTTGTACTTACCATGTTACTGGTGAGTACCATGGAGAAGTACAGTAAGATCTGCACACAAGTAAGTGCAAAGTGCCTTTTTCTAAACACAGCATTCAAAAGAAAAGTTGTCACTTGTAAATACAGACAATTATTTAGGAATAACTTTTTACCCCAAATGATACAGTTAGCTCCCTCGGGTTTACTCAGGAGTGCTGGGTTCCCAGCTTTGCCTGGCCAATGTGATCCCCGATTTCCCTTTTTAGGCAGTTGATGAAAGGCTGCTGGCTCTGGGACCTGCAGAGGAGCATCTTGGACCTACCTGTCAGGAGCCATTTGACTTCTGAAAGCTCAGCACCTACGACACTTCTGTCCCATCTTGGGGACTGAAGAATAAACAGATGGGCACCTGCTACTTTTTTTTCTGACACGTGTGACAGTTTGGCCTCATTTTAACTAATTTGGTTTTCTTCCTTCAGGAGCTGTTTGAGACCAAGGAAAAGACGTGAGATAGAGACCACCGACTGAATCTTATTCTCCTCTTATGTAAGCCTGTTAAAAACAGTAATAGCCCCATTAAAGTGAATAGATTTGTATCAGAATAAAAACAGTGTGAGCAGCAAGAGAATTGGCTGCTTTGGGTATAAATTCATGAAAGTCATTTGAAGGCTCTCTGGGAGCATAATTAGAAACATGAAGTCCTGGGATGTCTTCCTTCCTTTTTAATCCAAAACTGCTTTTAAGAGCTGCTGTCAGCTTGAAAAGTGGTTATTAAAAGAGAAACAACTCCAGACAGTTTGAGGAACAATGCAGCCTACTAAGTTTCTCTGCAAACAGTAGGGTTTGGTCTTTTTTTTTTTCCTTTCTTTTTTTTTCCCCTGTGCATGATTGCTGGGCAAAAGATCCATTTAATCAATAGAGAACAAGACACAGACTGATTCTGGAACACAAAGGGATGTCAGAAGAGTGAAACAGAAGTAGCCCTTTAATCTCTCTGATGGTAGTTTCATTCAAGGCAAAAGATACTTTTGCCTTTTGCAGCAATGCTAGCTACAAAATTTTCAGATGGAGGTATGCTTTTAACATTCACACAATCCCTTTAAGTGCTGGCAATACTTAAGAGTATATGAGAGAGCCTGGCAAGAGCCTGTTCCCGTTACATTATCTAGAGACAATAAATCAAGCATAGAGAGGAAACCTAATTCATCCGGGACATTATTTTCAAAGGCTTCTCTGCCTTGGTAAATAATATTTCCCTTTGGGAAGAGCAATAGGGAAGGAAGTACAAAGAGCAGCTACTGGTCACGTGTTAAGTCTCTGGAGGGTGCTCAGACAGCAAAGCGAGGGACACACTGAAAGCTGTTAAAAGGTAGCTAAGATTGATATTTGTCCATGTCTGAAAGCCAACTTTTCCTTCCCCTTCTGCAGAGCTTACACAGTGACAAGCAAGTGGACCCGACCTCCGTTTGGTGCTCTCTCCAAGGGTAATGCATATCCTCTCTGTTTCCTATCCTAGAAAGGTTAATGTTTATGTTTTAGAGAAAAGCTCTAAAATGGAGGGGTTTTTATTCAATCTTTAACTCTGAGGTTTCTCAGCATGCTGGAGATGGTGTATTTGGCTTTCAGACACCTGGTACAGGATCAGAAATACTGCATTCATGGAGTTTGCAATTCAGCAACGATATTGGCAAAGTAAGACCAGTTGTGTCCTCCTGCACATGGCATAAACCCTACAGCTATGTGCTTCAACTCTGTCAGTGATTATTCATGACTTGAATCAAGTTTTGGTGGTCTGTATAATGAGCATGGAGCATGGCTACAGCATCACCGCTTAGGAGCAGCTTTTGGCTTGTGACCTCTTAGGAATCCCTGTGGCCCGTAATCAGTAACAAAGATGTAAATGACTTGTTATGCCAGCCATAACAGACAATACAGAATGTGAAAAAATACAAGAAGAGAAGAGGGGAAAGCATGTTGGAACTGGAAACAATTAGACATTTAGACCACTGAGACACCCACAAGTCTGTGGGACTGGATGGGATCCACCCAAGGGTATGGAGGGAGCTGGTGGAAGAGATGTAAGGTAGCAGTCTAAACTGGAGACGCAGGGATCCCACGACACCCGGTGCATGGGTGGGATGGTGGGACGGCCCGCCATGGCTGCTCATACACCTTTTCAGGGCACAGAGGGGTATAAGAGACATGAAGGCAGTGTGTGCCCACAATTCACCACCAAGGCAATGAGGGGACAGCCTGGAAAGATGGTGGGAATTCATTCTGGGTTCCCTTGCGATAAAATTGGCTTCACCATCTTGTGGCCATGGCAGGGAGCACAGTGGAGAGTGGACAGAACAGAGCTGCACACACAGCAGGTTTTCAACAACGGCGACTGGAGTGGATGAACTGAGGAATAAGGGCTTTAAAAATTAGTTTAATGTTTTTCAAATGTTTGATGATGCACAATGTGTCCCTGAGATCTGCAGCGGTGTCGGGAACAAAGCTAAGAGGCTTTGTAGCCTCTCCCTGGGATGCAGAGGAAATGTCAAGCTGTCCTTAGCTTGGAAGTGAAAAGGTTACACTGAGTTAGGAAATCAGCACTGACTGAATGACTCTTTGTCCCCCTTTAGTCCAACAAAATGTCAAGAGCCTGTCCAGCCTGCCGCACAAGGTTGGAGGCCTAGGGGAGCCTGGCTCCTGGGGGTGCTGGAGGTGGGTCCAGGACCATGGGAGAGCCAAAAGGGCCCTGGGGGGCAGGGGTCTGCTGGGGCACAGGGCTGGGATGCGGACTCCCTCGTGCTCAGCAGCCCTCGGCTGCAGCAGAGCGAGGAGCTGAGCACGGGCACCCCTGTGTCGTGAGTGGGAGCTGCCTGGCCTCCCGGGAGGAGCGGGTGAAAACGCTGTGCTTTGATGTCTGTCTCCAGCTGATAAATAGGGTAGTGTAACTGAAGGAAACAGTTAGTGAGAGAGGAAAGCCAAAGGAAATAATGACTCATGACTTGGCAGCTGAGAAAGTGCCATCCGAGCCTTTCGTTTCCCTGCAGAATCGGTCGTAGGGGTGCAAACGTGAGCTTCTTTTCCCTGGTTCCTCCTGCCTCCCTGGGAGCTGCAGCCCGTTGTGAGAGGCACCAGCAGAAAGCTGGGAGGGCTCTTCTTCTCTGAGAAGAATATGGCTGGGTGAAGCATAGGCACGATGCCACTCTGAAATGTCTTCCACTGTCCAAGCGTATTACAGGCTGTTATTGTTTGCTATGACCTACAGTGATTTCAGCTTTACTATGATTTCTATAAGACAGAAATTAATCCCAGCCTCTGGTTACCTTGACAGGGTGATCTGGTGCTGTCTTTGTGAAACCACCTGATTTAGGACTAGCACCAGACTATATTCCTATGTGAAGTCTAACAAAATGCTTTTTCCTGGACGTACTAATAGACCACAGAGCTTGTTGATGTCAGGAAACAGGCACAGGATAAACTGTCCTAACGACGGAGTGTGAAGTGAAACTCCCTCCAGAACTATGCCCATCTTCCCATGGCAGCAGCAGCAGCACTCTGTGAAGAGTTACAAATTGCACTGAAGCTGATTGGTATCACAAGTGTCACTTTTCTATAACACGGACAGTCTTCACTGCCAAATATTTTTAACTTCAGAAAAAGATACTGTTAGTGTAACTATAAATTTTTTTTACTTTTTCTATAATTGAGGTGAATTAAGTGTAATTGGAAGCATCTGCTCCTATTTTGGTGCCCAATATAGCATGGTATTCTGCATCTCCTGGAAGACACTCTCCTTCTTCAACTCCCACTAGATTCAGCTAAAAATAGTTAATCTAAATCACATTCTCTCAGGCAAAAGTGCTCTTCAGCTCTCAGGATTTGCCCCTCCATGCTAAAAAACAGCTACCAGCTTTCTTGCCCTGGCAGGATCGGGCGGAGGCTCCACGGGCCCCAGGAGGTGCAGTGGAGAAGCCCCATTGTGTCCGAGCTGCACGTGCTGTCACCAGTGCCTTGCCTGGGTTGTGAGCAGTTGTGGTCAATGATTGGCAAAGCCATAACACCAGGGAAAGGCGCGTGGCCCTGGGGCGAGGCAGCGGTGTGTCCCAAAAACACCCCAAACTCCTCCCGTGCCACAACTTTTGCTGCGACCAGGGCAGTGACTGGCTCGGGGCCCAAACAGCTTCCCCAGGTGCCTGGAGGAGTGGCACCTCCTGCTTAACAAAGGCCACCTTGGTCTGGTTTCATCTTCGAACCATCCCTGCTGCGTGGAGAAGCCACCTCTCCACCACCAGCATCAGCCTGGGGCCGCGTCCCTCCTCCCCCGGCTGGGGAGCTCCTCCGCCCTGTGCGACAGTCATGTTCCTCACACGGGTAACGACATATTTACTTGCAGTTACCCGTCCTTGGGGCAAATATTGCAGTGTCAGGTTTTTTCCTCATTTTTGAGCTAAGTATAGGCTGAACAAGCCTGGAAAATCTCAGGAGAGAAAACAGAGGAAACTTGAACAAAAGGATTTGCATAGATGGCTTGGCACAATTGCAGAAAGTTGCGCAAGTGTTTGCTTTGTAGCGGGAAAGCATTTATTATGAGGTCAGTACATTGACCAAATAGTAGCATTTTGCTAGGGAGAGCTTTCTTCACGCCACTGTGGCTTTTATTTACTCATAAATTCAGCCGCCGCATGCAGGATCCCCCGGCCCTGGCTCCCGAGCCTCTGCCATGCAGCCGTTCACCGGCACCCTGCTGTGTCTGCGAGCTGAGCATTGTGCACGGCGCAGCCTTAAACACCCTGTTAGAGGGTGTCTCTGGGAAGGCTCAGGCTGAAGGAGCTTTAGGGTCCGGTCTAAAATCTGGCTCCATAAATAATAGCTCATATAAATAGTAATGTCACAGGAACATTTTCATATGCTTAAATCTGTACCTATATTTGGTACTATCCATTTACAAATAAGGGCACATTTCAGGAATGGTATTTAGTTCTCTAGTTTTCAATATGATACTAAACAATACACTGTATTATGCAATACAATTCATCAAGCCTTATTTTGTTTAAAATTCATCATAATAGAACTGACACCTCAACTTTAATATTGTATGTAATTTTCCTTGTGACTACATTTTCCTGGGAAGGCTTACAACCCTCAGAGTATGACTTTTAATTGAGTTTATATTCCCAGGTAGGAAATGTCACTATGTCTGAGTCAAGATTGAGAATACATGGAGAAATAAAGATGACTAACCCGGCAAATATGTTGCAGTGACATTAGGCCAATGATTGGAAACTCAGAAAATTCAATTAAACGTAAAAACTAAAAAGAAATTTGAAGCTGTGAAGAAAGTCAAGGTATTTGCTCAGATTTCTTTGTCTGATCCCACGCTTATGCCAGCGGTCCTTGTTTGTGAAAAGTAAGATTCCCAAATAAATTTCTTTCAGAGAGTGCTCCAGGGTGTGAAACAGTTAAACCACGAAATACCCAAGTCAGGAAATGGCAACGTCTGAAGATCTAAAAGATGATGATAGCCCAAATATTAAGGGCATTTTTTTCTTCCTAGTGGGAATGAAACAGCTTTAACATTTTGTCTTTCTCGCTCTGCTGAGGCCTTCCTCCCCTGTCTGGGCAGGCTGGCGCGTGGGGCAGGGCCAGGCCGGCCGGGCCCAGGTGGGTGTCGGAGCCCGGCCGAGGGGGCCGAGGGGCCAAAGGGACTGAGGGGCCAAGGGACAGAGGGGCTGAGGGGTCCAAGGGGGCTGGGGGGCTGAGGGGCCAAAGGGACTGAGGGGGCCGAGAGGGCTGAGGGGCCGCAGCTCCCTTGCTGCTGGGCCGCAGGGGTAGGAGCTGCCTCCCGGGGAGACCTGTCGCCCCTCCCTCCCTCCCTGCCGCCAGGCCCCCAGGGAGCACACGCAGTATTTCCTACAGGCTGTATTTAGAAATCAGAGGGGAGAAAGGCTGGGAAACTTCTGGTTAAGTCTTCTGAATAAACAGAGGGACGCAAGATGGGGGGTGGTATTATTTTAACATTTGCTCCCTGGGAGAAGCAGCAATTCTCCCTCCCCACCATAGGATGCTGCACACCCCGCAGCCCTGTGCTCCCTCTCCTGTGACAGCGCTCCTGTGCAGAGCAGAGCTGCCCCACCAGCCACTCGCTGCCTGCTGCCACGCAGCCCCACGCACCCAGACCCGACATGCCCGTGGGGCGTTTCAGGCCATTTCCATGCCCCATTTGCATGGGCCATCTGCTCTGCTGGGAGCGCAGGGTCCCTCGGGGCCGCAGAAGCCCGAGGGGTGCTCCAGGGACCCGTCCCCACCCTCACACCATGACTCGTGCTGGTGCTGACACTGCTCACCTCACCCCAAGGCTGCCCTGGGTGCCTGGTCCAGGCACACAGGAGCTGCCGGACGATTCCCATTCCTCCCGCACCACTGTGGGCATGTCCCACCCACGCCCACCCACAGCTGGGGATCTGCTGCCCAGCTCCTCTTGCACCTGCCATAAAGGCAGAGAAGTGCGAAGAGCAACCTTTCCTCCTCCTCTGACATGGGGCCGAGGAAATGCAGCTGCTGGGCTGCACCGGGCAGTGCCACAAGCCTTTTGGGTGTCCACGGAGGAGTTCAGGGGCATTCTCCTCCTGTCCTTGGCAGCAGTGTGTCGTGTACTTGGGGTATGAGCCACACAAAGGGGGGCACATGTTCAGCCCCGCAGATGCAAGCACAGCTCTAGAGAGAGGCAGTTTTACAAAATTATTTCTCCTGTGACACTGGCTCTCCTCAGCTCTGCACTGCCTGTGGGAACCTGGTCTGCTGAGCAGCTCAAGGACTTAAAAGGGGGAGAAGGCTGATAATGTTCCTGCCCCCCAAAACCCCTCTGAAACTGCTGCAGAGATCACCAAATGCTTGTGCCCGCTCCGACAGAGTTCTCTCTTGACTCACAACCATCTTGTACTCATAAGGGCTATAAATACATCTTGTATTCTATACAAATAAGGCATGCACTGAAAATATTTATGCTTTGCATCCACTCGCACAGTCCTCTGGGTTCCAGCCTTCACAACAGTAGAAACTATCATTACTCCATCGCATGGATGGGAGAAAGTTCTAGTGTGAAAGTTAGTTATCTTTTAGGGAGTTTGAGGAAATTTCACTTCTGCAGCTAAACCTGGCCCTTTAAGGAAATGTCCTCTAAAAGAAGGCAAGGTTTATTGGGTTTTATGCTGTTGCACTTTTAGACTGTTCAAAACTCTCCCAGGAATCCTTTTAATATTCCCATCAAATTGAAATATGAGTTATGTAATTATAATTAGAGCACCATACTCTTGATAACATTCGCTTCATTTTTTTAAAGGCTGTTTACTTCCTAACTTGTACCTAGAAGAAATCTTAAAAAAGCCCAAAGAGTTCCCCTCTCCCCCATTAAAGCACAAACCAAAACAAACAGCTAATTGCTCAAAACTTATTAAAGCAGTTCTTACAATAGTTGTGTTTCCATAGAGCTGCTTCTGCAGTAACCACGACCTGATGGGAAGGTTTGTCATGGGCCATTTCCTATGTTAAGTGTCAGTGGCACCCTCATGGCAAGAGGAGCTAAAAGCCATAAGGAAATGTGGCATTATTCTCTCTTTCTGTAAAAGCAGGAGACATGAAATTTGGCAAGGTGTGGATGTAGCAGCCCCCTTACACTTCAGCTGCCTTCCCTGGGTAAGTCGCAAACATCTTGGAAACAAAAAACCTACACCACCCCACCAAACAGTATCCATGCACGCATTTAGCCGTGCTCAGTGAGGCAGCTCTGGCTCCTGCACCGGCCGTGGGCTGGGGCCTGGGGGCAGCTGGCCAAGCTGCGGGGACGCTGCCCGGTCCTGCCCGCTGCCGCAGGGGCTCCCAGCCAGGAGCTATGGGGAGGCCAGCGAAGACAGAGAGCCAGAGCCAGGCTCCTCCTGGTGTTACAGGACAGGACAGGCGGTAATGGGCATAAACCGACAGGAGGGGGGTTCAGAGTGGTTATAAAGAAAAACTTTCTCCCCCTGAGGACAGTCAAGCAGAGCTGCTCAGCTCAGAGGGGCTTTGCAGTCTCCATTCTTGACGGCTTCCAGACCTGCCTAGATAAAGATACCCCATAGCTGACCCAGCTTGGAGCAGGAGGCTGGGTTGCCCATCTCATGAGGTCCCTTCCCACCTGAATTGCCCTGTGATCCTGGTATTGATCCAGTGTCAGCTGAGATGTTGATGGCACAACTTGACTTGGAGTTTTCCTGTTTTGTCATTTCTGGTCTTATTGCAAGATGTAAGGTGTTGGTGCTCTAATTAACAGCCCAGCACACGCTGCCATGCACCTTGGCTGTCAGCACCAGGGAGAGAAATGTTGTCATGACCTTAAAGCAGTCTAAAAGCACGGAAGTCAAAGGGCATTTTAAAACAAGCACTGATAAAAGGGGCAGTATTGTGAATTGTAAGCAGCTTTGCATGGTCTTTGAGGACCTGGCTGAATTGCTGCTGGGTTACCATGAACCATGCTTGTGTCACCTCATTGTGTAATGGCTGGCGGCTTCTCAAAAAGAGGTGTTTGTGGCACTGAGGTGTCCTGAGGTGTCTTAGATAACTCAGTAAAAGACATGAAATAAATACGTAGGCAGTCTGTTCTTTTCCGTTTCAGTTTCATTTTGAAAGTAGAAATTACACAGGTTAAGCTTTTTATGCTGAAGTTTGACGTCTCTTAGAGCCCAATAAAAGCATCACCAAGTAATTTCCCTTGCTTCGCTCTGATTTTAGCACTCTTAGTACTAGTTTGTGCTGCCACCTTTAATTATTAAGCAGCAATATCCATAGTGCAACCCTCAGAATTCAAACTCGGCAGACTACTGGGAAGCACAGATTTTATTTTATTCTAAAGGAGTTCACATGTGTATTCATCCTTCACAGAAGAGAGATGACATGACTGAATGTGATGAGCCCTTTGGACAACACTGTCTCAAAACTTCAGCATCTCATGCATTCGGGGCAATTTTAGCCCAGATCTGTGTTCGGGCTGGCTGCTGTCCCACCTCTCTGAAATGCCCCCCTTTTGGCCGCGCTGGCTGCCGAATGTCAGTGAAGGTCGGGCTGTTACGTGTTCACGTGCCTTTCCTAGACAGGCATGCTTGCTTCAGCCCTCCTTCCCCCCTGTTTTCCTCTCCTTGCTTTGCATGTCTGGTTGGGATAGCAGAAACGGCTCTCCTCCGAGCTGGCATCTCAGCTGCTGGCAGCTGCCCTCGGGACCGGCAGTGAGTCAGCCCCTGTGCTCTCCTCCAGTGTACTTATATGGGTGGGAGACACCGCTGCCAGTCCATGGGGCACACGCCAGCCCAGGCTGCAGGGAGGGGGATGTGAGACAGGTCGAAAACAATCTGTACGTGCCGTTAAAAGAAAACACGGGTTTATGGCTAAGGAATGCCTGCATCCTTCCAGCAGGCACGGGGAGAGGATGCTCACAGCCAGATGCTCGGCTGGCATAGATGGAGCAGAGACCTTTTTTTTTGGCACATCCAGTTATTGGATCCCGCAGCAACTCACTGTACGTGCTCCAGGCTCGCCTTGGTAGCTTAGTGCTGCTCAGTGAAAATGAAGCCTCCTTCCCCTTCCCTTGTGCACAGCGTCAGGCTGGGGTGGGGGCCAGGTTTGCCTGGTCCCTCCAGTGCTGGGAGTTGTCCCTCACCCGAAGGTCTGTTGTCACTGAAGGACTCAATGCCAAACTCTGCCGAAGTCATCCTCCGTGGAGGGTCCCCTGGGCTCCGCTGCCCATCCTCAGAGCACACTGGCCAGTGGCCGTATTACGATTTTAAAATTAAAATGTTTAACTATGCTAATTACTCTGAGGTTTTAAAATAATGTTTATCCTGAACACTTTTGTCCTCACTTCACACACCTTCAGAAGGCATGTACATATCTTTGCCAATAGCTACAATATTCAATCAAAACAACCCCTCATATGTAAACAAAATATGAACTAAATGTAACCGGCCAATATAAACCTGTAGGGTTATGAAGCGGGCTCTGGCCGAGCTGGGACCTGCACATCTTGGTCCCCATCTCCTGCCCTTTTCCAGCCAGCCAGGAACAGCACGATAAATGTGTTCTTAACCTTTGCAAGGGAAGCGAGAGCACCGGGACTGCTGTTTGCATTTCAAAGCTGGAACTCATATCGACCTCAGAGAAAGGATAAAATAGACGAGAAGTATGACAATTTGGCTCATAAATGTTTTTGAAATCATGCAATATCAAATGAAAAGATTGTTAACATTCTGCTAGCTTGCTTCAGTCTGAATAATATTATTATGGATAATATTACTGAAGCTCATATACCGTGTGTCACCCAAAGATAACAGAGTCCTGCTCAAAGTGCTTCACAAAAGAGAGGCAGTTTTCTGCCAGCTGCAGAAAGTGGGTGAAACCTCGGGCAGGGTCACAGGACGTGCCCGCAGCCCTGCCACTGGCGTGATGGCAGAAAAATCCGGGTTTTTGTGGCTGGGACAGGGCTTGGACATGGGGATTCCTCACTGACCTCTGCCGCTGCTCTCAAACCCGCTACAGCGTCCTCCCAGACATCCCCAAATGGGTAAATCCCAAACGTGACCATCTCAGAAGGGGATGTTGTGGGGCCAGTACAAAGCCCGTGCAGATTAGTGCACATTATCAAGGTGTCTGCTGCGTGCCCGGTGTTGGCAAAGCCTACCTCCAGCCACTGCCCGCGTGCGTGGGCACCCGGCGAGTCCCGCTCCTGGGCGTCCCACTCCAGGGCAGCCAATTCTGGCTACTGAAGAGCCACACACGGGCCTGATGTGTGGCGGTGCGGCTGAGGCCACGCAGCCGCCGCGGCCTGAGAGGGATCACAGGAAAGCTGTGCTGGTGGCACCGGAGGAAGGGGAAGGACTCCATTAGCCACCTCCCACGGATGCTGTAGGGAGAGAAAAGGGATGCCCTGCCTTTCTTCCCAGGGTTTACAGGTTGGCTTGCAGAGCAGAACCAATTTCCTGAAAAACCTCGAAAAGGAGACTGACACTTGACATTAAAATCTAATAACGTTAGAAAAGCAAGGGAACAGATAGTTTAACAAGGAGCCATTTCTGGTGGTTACTAGATAAGATTTAAAAAAATTGTTTCATCCTGACTTGACCTAAATGGAGTGGAAAATTACCATGACTACGTTTATCTGAAATCATAAAGTGCGTTCTGATTAGACCATGATAAAAAGGATGGTATAAATTGATCCAAAGATAAAGAAAGGGCAGGGAAAATGAGATGAGATTAAGAAACGAAGCAGACACTAAAAAGGAAGGATAATACAGCAAGTCTCTGAAGCTGTATTAAAAATAGCTGTAGGAACTTGGAACATAAATAGTTCAGTGCCTCATCTTCTGCTCGTCAGGCTGTGGCTCGGCCACAATACTTGGGAGTCCAAATTGTCACCTCGTTAATCCCAAGTCCTTCGACAGACCACTGAAAGAGAAGTAGGTCTAGACAAGGCGGTCCCCTGCACCCAAGGACAAAACCTGGGCTGGTGAGCGCAGGCTGGGGCTGAGCTGCCGTCCATCTGTCCGGCAGGAGCGGTGTCTGCCGCGCCAGCACCCGTGGTCCCTCTCAGCTGCACTCCTCCCGGTGGGAACTCCTGCCTCCCCTCTTGGGTGAAACCTGCAGTTGGTTAATATGCTTCAGTCCAGATCAAATTACATTGAAATTGGTCAAAAGATTAGAAAACTAGTACAATGGATCTGGAGAAAAAAGAAACTAAAAAGAGCAATTGGCTGAACCTCACTTCCGCACTTGCCTCTGGCAGAAACTTTGATGGTCATGGAAACATATTTTTCTCTGATAAACATTGTCTTTCAATTTCCTAGAAACAAATAAAAAAAAGTGAACTAAACATTTTTTTTGTTTGTTTTTGAACCCCGATTGGGCTGCCTAACTGGCTGTCTGGGAGCTCAGTGTTTGCAGCACCACTACGATACTGAACAGGGAGGAAAACCGCAAGCCGTGAGGTCACAGGAGGCTTATGAGAAACGTGAATAACAGCCTGCGCCGGAGGGGCTCCTGGCCCCAGCGGGCTGCGCAGCAGCACCCCATACCTTGCCCCGCCACAGCAGACCCCGAGGGAGCCCCGTCCTTGCGATGGGGGGCTCCAGCTTCCACATCAGCACCCGGGGGCCCGCTGATGGGCATAAGTGTAAACTTAAATCGACGATAACAATGTGCTCCATGAACCACATGCCCCACCGTTCTCTGAGGTGTCCACCCCATCTGAGGAATAAGGAACTGATACTCGCAATAATTTGCTTTCAAGATCATTGTTCTCAGAAAACGCATTCTTGATAGTCTGGAAATGCCGCTGCTACTTGTGAAACATGGATCAGAAATGGATAAAGGACTGACACAGCCTTCCTTTTTAGCTGTTTTTTTTCTCTTCAGCCTAATGACTGGAACATCCAGCCTCTCTCTAGAGCAGGAAAGCAGTTTATTTATCTAATCCCTTATGACTCTGATCTCAATCGGTTTTATCTAAGTGCAGCACTGAAATCCTCCACGTCCTGTGAACACATGCCCACACAGCACTCTCTCCCAGACTTTTCTTGGATGGCCAAGAGTGGCTGGTTAATTTAGATAAGGCTCAGCAAACAGCATATTTGGAAAACTGTCTACTCTTTCTATTTAGTATAAACTTCCTTTTCCACTCTCTGTTTATGTTAACGTAGACATATGTAAATCCTTCCACCAGAGATTTCCTTCAAGGAGAAAGTCAAGGCATGGAGTAAGAGGAAGCCCTGTTCCCGCTGTGCCGTTCAGATGGTGTCGGCAAGGAGGGGCTCCCTGGTGTCCCCTCCTCATGGCCCCGCGGGGGGGCTCTGGCATCGCAGCTGGCCATTTCCCTACAGGACTCCGGGAACGACTTGGGACTTTTCTTCTGTTTGAGAAAAAGCCTGGTATTCACATCTGTCTCCTTGCTGCCCTGGTCAGTGCCACAAGTCCACAGCAACATTTTAGTCCTCCCACTGGTGAACTTTCTGCAATGTCATTAACCAGTCAAAGACAATTTAATTTCCCTCAATTTGGTATTGTTTTAATTAAAGTCCAGCTTGACTAGCTGTTCCTCAGGGCATCTGCACTCTCCTCTCTCTCGCTGTGGGGATTTTGTCCTTGAAAGGGGGATGCAGTGCAATGTCCAGCTGCAGCTCCCTCTGCAGCCAGGCTGGCCCAGCTTTCCATGGCTGGGGTTCCCCCCGACTGGGGCTCCCCGAGGCTGGGGGCTCCCCAGGGCCAGCTGGAGACCTGCCTGGCAGGCTGGGTGGACTGGTGCAGCGTGGCCAACCCACAGAAGTCTGACCCACAGAAAGGGCCTCAGTTATCTGTGGGGTCTGTTTTGGGCTGCGTTACCACCCCAGCCGATGGGGAGGGATGGTGTGGGAAGGCACTGGGGGAGCTGGGGTGGCAGCCCTGTGCTGTCGGCAGCTTCCTCCCGCCTTGCTCTCCTCCAAGACACGTGGCAAAAGGGTTTCAGAGGGATGCTGTTCGGAAGCGATATCTTGAGTGCTGGGTTCTGCTTCCAGAGCCCTGTGGGATTCTTTTCCTCCCACCCACCAGTGGCCTTGGGCACAACCGCAGTGGCACTGGCTGGGATGAAAACCTCTGGCCCCTCCTGTCCTCGCTCATCCCAGCCCCACTGGCGGTCATCCTCTGGTTACCAGGGCACTAAAACCTGACCTGGAAACTGCCCCAAATGCTGTGGGGCTGTGGTAGAAAGTAAAAAGTATAGTGCCATTTCCCTGATACGTGCTGCTAACATGGGTGCAATCGTAAAAGACGAACACAGAACAAACTTAGTTGTGAGTAAGAAAAGATGCCTAATAAAATTAATAATACGTATGCAAAATTAACAGCAGTGGTGAGAAGAAAGGCTGAGCTCAGTGCACCAGTAAACACAGAAAGACAAAGGGCAGCCCTGACAGGTAGGCATGCAGGAGAAAAGGACGCTCAGCCATAAGTCAACGTCACCTCAGACAATAATTTATGAAAAGAATTCTTCAAACAAGAGTGTTATCACTGTGACTGTATTAAACAACAGTGTAACGCTGCAACTTTCTTTTATTCTTTAGGTATGCCAAAGCCACTAAACCATTCAGAGCTGGGTGCTTAGACTGATCCTTTCAATCACTGTTGGTGTAAAGTTACTCTTGTATTACAGTCTTTAGACATAGAATTCACACCAGAAGGTTTCTGTAGTTGCAAAGGGCATTTCTCCTATATTAAGTCTTTATGTCCCATATTCACCAGCCAGAGAGGGCTATGAGGGCTGCAGAAGCACACTGCAATATAACAAGTTGTAAACGCGCTGCTAACTGTGCCATAGCAAATGTTTCATTCCCTCTTTGAGTGCAGAGATTCAGCATCACTTTCCAGTTCCAGCCTTACATTAAGTACTGGCTTTATTGAGGCACAGAAGGAAATGGAGATGCTGAATTTAGGAGCATACAGTGTGAGGGTTCACTTATTTCTTACACAGTTGCCGACTAAATAAACAAAGCATGTGTTTTGTACTACTCTGGGAGCAAATTTATCTTTGCTCATCATCAGTAGGAGGAAACACGGGAAGAATGGCAATAAAGCTGTTAGTCTTCCCTGGCCAAGACATTGGGTCTGGGGTCCTAAGCTCAGCATGATGGAAAAGAGCTTTGCACCATCCCTGGGAGGCAATCCCAGGGAGGCAGAGGGTGCCCTGCTCCCTGCAGCTTTGCAGCTTGGCGATCAGCCCTCGCTGAAGGAGCTCACTCTCTTGGGAGCTGGTGGATCCAAAACCAACAGAGACTGCAAAAACAACATCCAACTACTCTCCAGTCTCGTCTTTGCTAATGTCTATTTTCATTCATGTGAGTCTGCCATTGCTGCCATGGTGACCAACTTAGAAATTAATTATATAAAGACATTAAAGACATGTTTAAATAGGAAAGTTCAACCCACAGTTCTGGCAAAAAAGATTCAAGTATTCCTAGATCGCACCCCTCCTACTTTCCCCTTGAGTCCTTCAGATACCATGACTTAACTAGTTTCTTTCCTGCACTTACTTCTATGCTGATGCTGGCAAATAAAATTAGTCTTCTGCATCTTTTTTTTTTTTTCCCCTGACTCATAAAAAACAGATACTCTTTAAACAATTTTAGTTCTCACTACAGAAAAACTCTGTCACTCTTTTCGTCAAATCTTGTTGCCGACAGACTCGGCAGGTATGGTTTTGCACAGCGTTGACCCAAACTGTTCTGCCCTTCTTGGCCATATCCCCATTTCTCGTGTGCATCAGGCAGCAGAGTCACTGGCATCAGCGACTGCCCCATGGGCTGTGGCTTCCAGGGACTCGGCCCCACCGGGGTCCTGCCTGGCTGGAAGTTTGGCATTACCTTGGAGAAATCAGGCCTGCCCCTTTTGCCCAAAGTCTGTGTCACCGTGAGCACAGACACAGTCCTCGTGTAGCATATGAGGTTTGGGGTTTAAGCTATCGGCTTCAGAAAAATGAAGCACCAAGACCAATGCCCAGGACCGCACAGGCACCCTGTAATGCATCTTGGGCTCGTGCATTTTATTCGCTGGGGTTTTTCCATAGGAGATATGCAAGTATCAAAAAATGTACTACAGTAACCAAGACGCTTGTCATGGCTGTGGCAGAGAAGACGAGGGAAGTTTACAGAGACTGACTTGCTCTTTAATCTGACTGCCAGTCCTCTTTTCCAAGAAGAAAGGGGGATGGTTTAGGCATGCTTGTTTTCTTGTTGCAACTATTTTCTAAGTAGATGGGGTTTTTCAGTCTCTATGGAGTCAACTCCACACCTGCTGTGACCGAGCTTTTCTGCCTTTGCTTCTCTCCGTCTCTCCAGGTATGCTTTTATCTGTGTCTAATTGTGTTCTGCGACCTCTCACTCATCACATACTGCCTTTGATGTTGGTGCTGTCATGGCAATTATTTTTGTGCTCTTTTCTGCAACTACTTTACCATTGACTCAGGTTGTCTCTTTTTTCTGCGTGTTTTTTTTTAATGCATAAACATATATCCACCCTTACCTCAATTCGTTTCTGTTCAGTTGTGTGTTCTTCCAGGAGGTGGCCAACTGATGAGGACAAGCAAGAGGGGATTTAACTGCACCTGAATATCAGGGAATTTGGCTTTTCAGAACATCCAATGAAGTAAACGTAAAACGAAATTTACGTTGCAGTGAAAGCGTGCCTCTTGGAAAGGATTCGCTGAGGGAAGGACTCACCCCTGGGATGCAGCCCTGTGCTTTCCCACCATACGAGTTCATTTGTTTTGGCACTGGTGCTCTGTCAGGGCTGGTTTACATGCCTCTGCATCCAGCCACTGCTGATCTGCTGTAGTATTTTTGTTCAAAGAGCTACTGGGAATGAGTCCTAAAAAAACTTTGCAGAGATGCCTTCATTAGTTCTGCTGAAAAGGATACTAAAAAAAAGTTGTGCGGCAGACGCCTTTCTCCAGAAGCAGCCTGTGGTGACTGGTGGGACCACGGCTGACATCTGGATGCTACAGCTCTGTAGCCTTATTTCAGAGACAGACCAGCCCTCCCACCATTTGTTGCTCAGGGAATGATTTTCAGAATTATCAGCCTTTGCTAACAGCAAATAAGAAGGGAAGCAAATGAAAAACAAAATCAGGAAGAATCAGTATGCTTAAAGAAAGAAGATAAATTCTCTATAGATGTAGCTTGCTGGATAAGCCTGCGATGATGACTGTTGTATTTCACACATAGCGCTTTTCAAGAGATGAGCTCACACAGCGGAAAGAAAACCTCTGGCAAGCCAGAGCGGGATTACTGAAAACAGGTTATGAAAGAGAAATTCAGATTGGCCTGGCTTCACGTTCAAAACAAGGCTGTGGTCAAATCCGTTTTCCCGCAGACAGCCGAGAGCACAGGCGGCTGTTGAGGAGGCTGGTGAGCGCCTGCCTGGGCATCACCCACGGCTGCGCGGGCATCCAGGGCTGTTGCCTCTCTTGCGTTCAGCTGGGGACTAAAAATGAATCTCGAGCGTCTCATTTGGAAACCTTTTACAAATATCAGGCTAACATGCAAATAGGATAATGTGGCAAAACAATACGTGACACCCAGCTTGCTCCTCTTCTTTGAAAAACTCAGATGTTTTCTTGTCACAAAGCTGCTCATTCTTTCCTCTTAACATAAACATCGTAATGAGAATGAAATGATTTTCTTTGACAAAATGCTGTGTGTTGATGTTTAAGCAAAATTAACATTTTGTAAAGCAACTGAAAGAGAAAGGAAGCTCTGACAAATTCTGTGAGCTAAGAAATTGTTGTTTTATTTTCTAAACAAATTAATTTCACTTTTCTTGGATGTCAACCCACATGCAAAGCAGTGTCCAGGGCTACTCAAAAGGGAAATGATTAAAAAAGTGAGCAAGCATCCTCCCTTTGGGTGTGTGAGTCAAGAGACAAGGGATTTTTTTGTGATGTGTTGCTTATTACTCGAGCTCCTCAAATCTTGTGCCTTCACAAAGCTTCAAAAAAGGCATATAAACGTCCTACGCTTCTCTGTACAATTACACTGTATAAATCATTAACCCCAAATAAACTGCAGTAATCATGTGTGTTATCGCTCATGTCAATAGTATTACTGGTTTTAGTGGGACTGTCAGGGTGGTCAAAGGTTGGCAGTGTCAATTTTAGCTTCAGTATAGGAACCGTGGATGTTAAAGTTAAAAGCAAATTATTGCCTGTATCTCCAGCCAACTGATGTTCAGGTTGACAGTATTTAATTTTTTTAAACTTCAGACATTACTGTTCTTTCTTAACAACAGGAAGCCTCAAGGAATTTAGCTGGACAAAAAAATCAAATGTTATTCTGCACCGATATAAGCCTGTAGAGAAATGGCAATAGGTCACCAAGAACTTCAAAAATAGATGGTCTACTTTTCATAAGTCATCACTGTAATTCACACATAACTCACGCTTTTTCTGGGTACAGGTACCAAAATTCAGAGATTAATCTCGCATTCAGTGCGCTTTCCAAAAATTCAGCGTAGCCTTTAAAGCCCAGATCCGAGCTCGGGCACCGCAGCTCCGTTCCCCACCAAGTGCCCGGCTGGGTTAGGCTGTCCCGGGGGTCGGGGCACACGCCGGCGCGGCAGCGAAGGGCCCCCTCGCCAGCAGCACCCACGCAACACCCCTCCTTGGGTGGAAAAGACCATGAGGCAGGCTAGGGACCGGCTTCAAGATTTAATCATCTTCACCACTTGGCACACTTTCAAGGAAATGACATTTCACCAAAATGCAATGTTCAAACTGAAAATATTTCACTGGGACTTACCTCTTCCACGTAAATTTTCATTATGTGAGATGTTTGGTCTGAAGCACTCTCTTTAGAGAGAGTTGGGAATACCCAAGTGGAAAAGCTGAGTTTTCAGTTTGGTTTCATTTTTTTTTTTTTAATATAAAATTCCGTTTTCATAGAAATGTAAAGTTTTTGTCACCTCTCAGCAAAGGCAAATCTTAATTTTAATGGTCTCCATGAAACAGAATGGAACTGTTCTGTTTGGTAAAAGTGAGGAGGCGAAATTAGATTGGAATTATTGACCTCTCCTGCTGGAGATTTTTTTTCTTTTAAATCAGAAAAGTGACTATACCGTAGGTCCTGAGCAGCAGTAAGGAATCTCTTGTTGAGATAAATGGGAATTATGTTTTTTGGCATCAGTTCCTGAGTTGCCCAACAAGTTCCATTGCTTTTTGTGGCAAAGACTGTTCTTCAGCACAAGCCCTTACTGTTGCAGACCTTGGAGTTGGGAATGTGCAGATTAAGGCATTATTTTGACTACAACCTAAAGACCTTGTAGAAAAGTTGAAAAAATTCCAAGGTGCTGCCAGTGGTTTTGCTGGGGACAAGATTAATGTTTGCTGTATTAGCTGTATCCTTTTAACTACTGCTTTCCTCCTCCTTCCAGTAAATAAATCTGTCTATTAGTTAAACAAACTGACTCTGACAGAAACCAAACATAAGAAATATATTAACAATAATGCCCTGTTCTTAAAATAGAAAGGCAATAGTAAAGAGAGCCCTGGGGTTCTGGCTTGCCACTGGGCACTGCTTGCTTGAGTGCTATTGCTTTGAACTCCCACAGTAAAGAAATACAGGCTGCAGCCAAAAAAAAAAAAAAAAAGTCAAAGTACCTGCATGTTGGAGTGTTTCAGCTAAATAGGCATTATTTCGTTGTGCCACTGCTACACAGGTAGGACAGTCTCACCTCCTGTAAAGCTTAAGGTCCGAATTGAGGACAGAGGCGTAGCAGGAGAAAAGAAGAATGAAGTGATTTAGCAGATGATCCGGGTCTTGGACGTGAGCTTCGTTACCTGTCAATACGGGCTGTTTTTCCCCTTTTTCTGTATCTTGGTGGGTACAGTGTAATACAGTGGGCATGCATGGAGCAGTCAGCACTGCAGCCTAGCCATGGAGGACTGTCCCCTGGAGGATATGGCACCATCACCGTCTTTTCTTAAGACAAAGAAGGGGGTTTTTTTCAAAGTACAGGTTATTTGTTGCTTGGAAACAACCAGGAAAAACCGGCATGCGATTTTGCAAACGGGCATCTGCTCAGCAGCAGGAGATCTGCTCCAGGGTGATGTTTGGAGGTCGGGGACACCCTGCTCCGGGGGGGCTTTGTCCTGCGCCGAGGGAGGATGCGCCTGCTGGGGCCTTGCTGCTGCCCGCGGAAGCAAAGTTGGGTGGTAGCTAGACTCCTTTTTCACGTGCAATTTCCAACAAGCAAAAGCAGCAAATTCTGGGAAGCCTTTGGGAAACCTTCCTGCCCTCCCTGCACTGGGAGCGGGGAGCTCGGGGCTGGCAGGGCACCGCACGGCCGGGAGGCAAAACCACAGCCTGTGGGTGCCCGCGCCCTGCACTGCCAGGCTCCTCCCTGCCTCCCCCAAACCTCCTTTTAGCTCCATCAGTATTGCGATAACGGATGTTTTGCGCTGATTTTTACTGCATACTTCAGATTGTAGGACCTTGCTCCGAAACATCCTCCAGAAGACATTTCCTCGACCTCACTGCATGCCGGCGGCTGCTGCCACGGCCAAGGCACTCCCTCCATCCACGCTCCTTTTTGGGATGCAGCAAGCTCTTGGCAGTCAGTGACTTAACAGCCTCCATTTACCTATTTTGGCTGAGTGCTCCATTAATATTCAGTGATGTGTAGAAAAAAACCCTTAAACCCACAAGGACCCTGGGATGCCTCATCCCGCTCCTTCCACAATATTTAAATTGGAGTTTGAAGTTTAGACCTTGACCTCCTCTCGCATTGCTAGAGGGCTCATTTTTCAGTCTGACGGCTGGTCCCTGCCCAGAGTGCCCTGGCTGGGTGTGCGGGGAGAGCGGGGGACCCGATCTGCCCCGAGAGCCGATTATCGCCTTTTTTGGAAGAGCTGGGACTGGCTCGGCACGGTGCCGCAGGCTTTGCAGGGCGCTGCGAAGGCGAGGCAGGGCTCCTCCGTCCCACATTCCTTGCTAATTTTAACCAGCTCCCTTGAGCGGCTCGGGAGCGGAGGCCCGGAGAAGTATGGTCTTGATTTATTAGTCTTTCCCTTCTGAAAACTTTTGTTCAAGTGTCTTGGGACACAAGTAAAACCAGAATGGGATTCTCAGCCTGGATCCTTAGAGATGTCTATCTACATCACGAAGCATTGTGAGTTTTTTGCAACATCAGCAGTTTTTTCCCCAAAGGCGTTCCAGCTCTGAGATGTCGGGGGAGCGGGGATCGCTGACAGAGCCATGTGAGGAAGATGTGGTGGCACAGCTGGACTCTGGGCCTGGCCATGCCTGCTGCCATCCCGCAGACACCAATGCCCCAGCCATGGCGGGGCAGTGTGTTCACTCAGGGTTTCCATGTTCAGCAGTGGTGCCGGCCATCTTCCCGCAGAGCCGTCCCTGCGCAGCACACGCTCCCTTCGCTGTCAGGACCATCAGGAGCAAATTACCAGGGTCCACCCAGGCAGAGGACCACGCTCACCCCAAATCTGATAGCTGTCTCTGTATTCTGGGGAAAGGAGGGGAACAGCTCACCATCTGGCAGGGCTGACCTCCTGTGGGGTGGCCCAGTGGACACCAGCTGCACAGGAAAGGGCAGGGAAGCAGAGCTCAAAGTCCCAATGACAGGACAGAGAATGGCCAGAAACCACAGCCTAGGAGGTAAAACGGAAAGATGGTTCTCTGAGCCTGTAGAAGAGCCGACTGCAGGACACACAGCCATCTTCAAGCACTTAAACAGATGTCGTAACAGGGCAGGGGACAGTCTACTCCCTATTGCAAACAGAACAAGCAACAGCATGCTTAACTTGAGGCAGGAAAGGTTTGGTTTAGGCACAAGGAAACTTGTTAGTGGTAAGTTCAGCTGAGTGCTGGAACCAACTTTCCGGGGACTCTGTAGTGTCTGTACCGTTGGAGATTCGCAAGTGCAAGTTCAACAAGCACATGCCAGGGAAAACAGGTAGAGTTGGTCCTGCCCTGTGGGAGACGCACGGGCTGGAAGACCCCCTGGCTACACCATCACCTTGCCAGTCAGTGATTAACCACACGGCAGCAGCCAGAGCCCTTGAGAGTCCCCACTGCCACGCGGGGTTGTCCAAACACCAGCAGAGACAGTTCCTGAAGAGCAAAAAGCTCAACCATCTCGCTGGCTATCGTAGCACTTTCCTGGTACCTCAGCATAAAAATTAGAGTTTGTCAATCTCAGATTGCATCGGTAATCAAATCAGTGTGAAATTCACAAACCGCGGTATTTGTGTAGAAAACACCCCAAAGGGAAACAGTAAACTTTTTCTTCCAACTAGTTTCTCTCACTTATTTCACATTTATATTTTGTGTGCGTATGGACTTTACATCTATAGCCAAAATGATACAGTGCTCTTGGAGAACAGAGGTTGAAGTTCTGATTATGCTTTTTCTTGTCTTGCCCTTATCATTTACACAGAGGGAAAAGACGGACAGTGCTTCTGCTCAGCCACCCTGGCTCATACCACGTACCCTGCGGAACGCACCCGAGGCTCCTTGGCACTCCCTGTCAGTGCATGCAGAAGCTCAGTGCTGTGGACACAGTAATAACCACCAAAAAAACTAAGACTGGAGCTTGGGAATGAAACAGCTCTTGCCTCATTACTCTTACAGAACTAATGATTTCTCTAAGGTGTTTTGTGCTTAAGGCTGAAGAATTAAGCAATGCTTTATGGTTTAAGGGGTTTTTTGTTTGTTTGTTTTAGATTTTCCTATCCAGCTGCCAAATACTTTCTGGCTCAGCCTTCAAAACAAATTAATTCTGCTACGATCAACCAATTTAAATAAATACTGGTTGAACATCTGAGGTATGAACCAGTGAGGAAGGTGGGACTGGAAAACCTCCAGCCGTCTATTTGCTGCTGAGGCGGAGCGCCGAGTCCTGCCCTGGAGCACAGCCCTCAGCTGCACTCCCCAGCGGTGAGGAAGGAATGAGGAAGGGAGACGCGTGCTCGCTGAACAGTGAGCGCCACTAAAAATAGTGCTGTTCACAGCAGCCACTTCTGTCATTTTCTTGCTGGCAAGAGACTTTTAACTTCTGCCGGTCAACTGCAGGGTGTTTCCAGTTTCACTGCTGGGAGAGGCTGGGCACTGCACTGTGCTTCGTTGTGTCCTCCTGAGTGGCCGTTCTGAAATTCTCCTCGACTTAAGGTCCTCTTGACAGGGCAGGTTACTGCTGCTTGTTCCTGGTGGCAGTGCTGGGTAGGGCTGGTGTTTCTCTTAGCTCACCTGGGCTTCTTTCCTGACCCATGTAGTAACCTCCTGGTTTGCATGACTGTAGGCTATAAATGAAGCATGGAAGTTGCAGAACAGAAATTAATAGAAAAGGAAAATCCTAATTAGCCCTCACTGTTATTGGCAATATTGTTGCTGGTTAATCAAGAGCTTGAGTTTTGAGATACACAATTAAGAGTTTGAGCAGGCGTCTAAAATATCGCAGCATGCCAACATCCAGCACTGACAAAAGTACCCCTGTAGCCTCCCATCCAATGAAAGACATTTTTCTGTCCCATTGCTTTGTCTCTCCCTCCCTTCGTTTTCCACATTGAACATGAGTGCTGCTCTCTCCACTGATGCTCTCTATACCTCTCACACAGCCCATCAGGATTCACTCACCATCAGGATACCAAATCCTGAATACTGCCGCCGTACGACTTCAGTCCCCATCACCTGTTTATTTCAGGATTTAAGAAGGATGGTCATATTTTCTCCTGTGCTGCTCCTCATGCTCCAAGACAATCCCTTGCAACCATCCGCAGGAGGCCTCCTTTGAACAGTGGCAGACCCTGAGCTGGTCAGGACTGCCACAGAATGGAGAAGTGTTCAGGTAGGACACTTCACAAGATGTTTATCCACTCCAAATGTTTTTTAGTCCAGAGGCTTTTCTGGTTACCTTCTAGCAGAGGGACTCCGCACTTCAGTCTGGAGAAGAGGAGGCTGAGGGGAGACCTTATCACTCTCTTCAATTACCTGAAAGGGGGTTGCAGAGAGGTGGGTGTTGGTCTCTTCTCCCAAGTGACGAGTGATAGGACAAGAGGAAATAGCCTCAAGTTGCACCAGGGGAGGTTCAGGCTGGATATTAGGAAAAATGTCTTTCCTGAGAGAGTGGTGAAGCACTGGAAGAGGCTGCCCAGGGAGGTGGTGGAGTCACCATCACTGGAGGTGTTCAAGGAACGTGTGGATGTGGCACTGCAGGACATGGTTTAGTGGGCATGGTGGGGTTGGGTTGATGGTTGAACTTGATGGTCTTACAGGTCTTTTCCAACTTTAATGAATCTGTGATTCTGTGTGAATTTCAGATGTCCTACCTGGAAGTGACGGGGCAGCACTCCAGCTCTGTGAAGCTGCCGGGAAATTATTATTTTCATCCCTCGCCACGGGGCGATCACTCTCCAGGTATTTTACTCAATTTTCTTGCAGGCACTGATTTCACTGATGGCTCACTGTTTGCTGAGCACTTTCAGTCCCCTCAAATGGGCATTGTAACAAATATTTCAGTGCATTTCTCCGCTTTCCATATTTCTGTTGAGCTATTTCCTTGTCTCACACAATGGGCTCTAATTGTCACCAACATGATGCTTTCCCTTATATTTAGAGTTGGGAAAAAGCAGAATAAAGTTTGTTCTTGTGCTTATTTCACTGTGGGAAGGACTTACCTCCTTTTTAAAAGAGTCTGCTTTTTGTATTGGTTTTTTTCATTTTCTACCAGGGCTTCTGTAAGAGAACACCTTTATTCCATCTCCATTTCCCAGTTACCTCTGTTAGGCTGTATGATTGTGGTTAATATCCAACTCCACTGAGTTTATGGGCGTTGTGGACTCCCAGGTAACTCTCCACGCAGGAAACAAGCTCCTGTCACCACTAAATGAAAAATACTATTTAATTCTTATAGTACCCTCGAGTCTAGCTCAAGTTTGTGCATTTTCCCTGCCACATTTTAATACTTTTCTTAAGGAATTTCCATTATCTTTAAAGCTTTAAATAAGGTTTGTGGAAAATGCTGGCTGAGATTTCCCCAGGACTGCAGCCCACCAGACAAACATGCAGCTGCTTATGGCTCCAGTATCTGTTTACTAGAACCCAGAACAATCCCGAGCAGCCTGTAAACAGAAGTTATTCCACAAATCATCGTACCGTAAGTCTCTTCACATAATTTGCTTTTATTTCATGCTCTGAATCTCCTCAAAGCAGTAAAAAAAAGTTGTATCTGGGTAACAACGGGAGATGAGGAAAATGGATTTAAGGAGAAAAGAAGTTTAGCCTGATGTTCTTCACATCAGCCCATTAAACTGCTCTTACAAATCTCAGAAGCATTAGCCTTTGGTACTACAAATTGAAATTCCTAATCTTTCCTGATTTGTTACAGCCTTAATGCTTTAATCCACCTTGTTTTCTCCCTAGATACTTCTCTCCTGATCCCATTGTTGTCAGATTAAAAGCAGTTCAAAATAATCAAACAGCCAGGGAAGAAGGAATAAGAATGTCCTAGTCAGAGGCAATTTCAGAAAATGAGATTACATTAAAAAGACTTCACACATTTTACTGAAGTGACAGTCCCACCAGTAAGAGAAATGGAGAATGGATTTACTTTTCTCAGCGTAAATTGATGCTGTTTCTCCACAACATGAGTCATCATTTTCCATTATTATGAAGATGAACAAGGCAACTGTGAAAATACACTAGATATCCAGATCTTCACATTTATGACTTAAATATTGTTGTCAATATAGCTAATTTAGCTCAAACATTTAAAAAATGAATTAACATTTTAAAAAATGAGTGAAACAATTAAAAATGGAGTTAAGTCCAGTTGGCGGCCGGTCACAAGCGGTGTTCCCCAGGGCTCGGTACTGGGACCGGTCTTGTTTAATATCTTTATCAATGATCCGGATAAGGGGATCGAGTGCACCCTCAGTAAGTTTGCAGACAACACCAAGTTGGGCGGGAGTGTTGATCTGCTGGAGGGCAGGAGGGCTCTGCAGAGGGATCTGGGCAGGCTGGATCCATGGGCCCAGGCCAATTGTGTGAGGTTCAACAAGGCCAAGTGCCGGGTCCTGCACTTGGGTCACAACAACCCCGTGCAACGCTCCAGGCGTGGGGACGAGTGGCTGGAAAGCTGCCCGGCGGAAAAGGACCTGGGGGTGTTGGTCGACAGCCGGCTGAATGTGAGCCGGCAGTGTGCCCAGGTGGCCAAGAAGGCCAACGGCATCCTGGCCTGTATCAGAAATGGTGTGGGCAGCGGGAGTAGGGAGGGGATCGTGCCCCTGTACTCGGCGCTGGTGAGGCCGCACCTCGAATGCTGTTCAGTTTTGGGCCCCTCTCTCCAAGAAGGATATTGAGGTGCTGGAGCGTGTCCAGAGAAGGGCGACGGAGCTGGTGAGGGGTCTGGAGCACAAGTCTGATGAGGAGCGGCTGAGGGAGCTGGGGGTGTTCAGTCTGGAGAAGAGGAGGCTGAGGGGAGACCTCATCGCTCTCTGCAACTGCCTGAAAGGGGGTTGTGGTGAGGTGGGTGTTGGTCTCTTCTCCCAAGTGACAAGTGACAGGACAAGAGGAAATAGCCTCAAGTTGCGCCAGGGGAGGTTTAGGCTGGAGATTAGGAAAAGCTTCTTCACCAAAAGGGTTGTCAGACACTGGAAGAGGCTGCCCAGGGAGGTGGTTGAGTTCCCATCCCTGGAGGTATTTAACAGACGTGTGGATGAGGCGCTCAGGGACACGGTTAGTGGTGGACTTGGCAGGGTTGGGTTTATGGTTGGACTTGATGATCTTACAGGTCTTTTCCAACCTAAACTATTCTATGAATCTATGAAATACCATTTTAAAAAATTTAATAGCAAAAATACTTTTTTCTTTGCTAGCTAACATTTTAGGTCAGTTGAAGCCCCTGCAAAGAGTACATGTCAGTGACCAGAAGACATGGCAGTTTTGGCCATGGAGGAGCAGACAGCTCATGGTGGCAGACAGGCGTCGGGGGAGCTGACACCAGCCAGGGGTTGTGATGGGCCGTATGGTCCTGGCTGTATCTGGGTGTCAGGGTAGGGCTGGGCGAGGATAAGATGCTGCAACTGGTGTTAGATGTCTAGTGTAGACCATCGGCATCGTGCTCAGTGCTCCCCAAGGGGCTGTTCCACTGCACAGCGAACAGGTGAGAGTGCAGAGCGGCTGTGATGCCTGCGGAGCCGTTCCTGGGCAGGACTGGGCCTTGGTGGGTGGATGCCACAGCTGGACCTCTCAACTGCTGCTCTCAGCTGTGAGACTATCTTGCGATTTGTCAAATTATTTATAAGCATTATTGTTTATTGTTCAAATCATTGCAGCCCTTTGCTGCATGATTACATCACCATGTCTCCCAGAAACTGGCAATTAAGCACCACTCATATCGCTGAGCACTTGTTTTCTCCTCTCCATGTAGAAAAATCAATTAGAGGTTCTCGTTGTGCAGTAAATGTCAATTGTGCTAACATTACAAAATCAGAAACATCTGTAACTATGGAAACTCTCAAGGCAAGAATAATTTCAAGAATAAATTATAGCAAGAAGCTTTTTATGGTTGTTTTTAAACAATAAATATAAATTAAAACAGCTTAATTTCTTAGATGCAAGTTAATTTTATTTTTTAACCTTTAGTACTATAGGTTCTCAAGACACATTTATCAGTATTGGCATAGAAGAAAATGGTATTTTATCAATGTTTGCATCCAAAGAATCAGCATCATTACTTGTATCTCTTAAAAATTTTCTGCTAAGACAATTTCCACTATATTTCAATGGGGAGCATACTTTTCAGGTGACTAATGGCTCATCCTTAGAGTTTATCATGGTGTGATTTATGCTTTTTGCTACACTTTACAGTTATGCAAAAAAACACCAAGTGTGTGAAAGGAAAAAAACTCAGTCAAAACTTTCTTCTAGTCACTGGGATGTTGTAGGAAATGAACACGAGGTCTGTGCCCAGCCACAGTTTTGGGGAGAAATCTGGAACTTGTTCTTCCACTCCATTTGCTCCCTGTCCACAGCCAGAATGTGATGCTGGAGGCAAGGGCAGTTTGGTTTCAGAGTGGACGGTGCCCAGCCCTGGAGGCAGAGGGACGTGGCTGACCCCCCCAGACACAGCCCTTCCCCGGGATGGAGCGGGCAAATGCCGCCCGGGCCCGCGGGAGCTTCCCCTTGACGGCAGCAGCGGCCGTCGGGCTGGGTGCTGTGAACAGGGACGGTGCACTCTCCTGTGAGCTGTGCTCCGCTCCGCTCCATCAGCATTCCCGGGTTCCTAACTCCTCCATGTGCAGTGCAACCACTGCAAGCGATACAGAATGACTCTCAGAAAACTTGTTTCAACATCGTATTTTTCATCCTTTTTGTTGTGTTAATAGATTTTGACTCACTTCAAAATGAATGCAAGAACACAATGCAGTGCTCTTCTTTTTTAACTTTTTCTTTTTTTAGCTTCATCTTGCTGTAAGTTCTAAGCTGGTTCTGGTCTGAGTGCCACACAAATTAGAAATAAGGCTCACCACTGCACATTGTGGTGTGGCTAGATATATTTCAGTTTTTAGCAAACGAAAATCTGTTTCTGTATCTCTGTTAAAGTCAGTGGATCTGTGTTAATTTCTGTGTTAATTCATGTTAATGGATTCATATGAAACAGAGTGCCAAACCTGATGAAAACATCCCAGCTACGAGGAGAGCTTGATCTCTGTCATTATGAGATGGCTGCTGCCGACTTTGCCCGACCCAGCGAAGCACAGACACGATGAACCTCCGTGGCGTGAGCAATGAGCGATGGGCAGAGACGGGGATGGAGCTGACGCCGGCAGCTCCTCGGAGCTCTCGAAGGAGATAACCTACCCATCCTGGCTTACAAAACCTGGTGGAGATAAACCTCCCTGGAAAACTGAGTCAGGGTGCCTGATAACATTGCTTTCCTTTGAAGATTTCTCAGGAACAAGCCGTCCAGTGTGCTGAGCTGCTGTGCCAGGGTTAAGTATTGGAGATGTTCCTGGACTAACCTCCCTGCACGCCCCACCAGCGGGTCCAACAGACGCTCTGGGCATGCACGGAGGTGCGCGGGCTGTGGAGCATCTCTTGGACGTTTCCCCGGGGGAGACACGAGGTGCTGGGCCCCGGCACGGACGTTCCCCCCAGTGCAGCTTCACGCACACTCGCTGTGCGGCTGCCTCCCCCCTCCGCTGAGGCTGTGGGACGGGGGTGAGTTCAGAGTGGGAGTGAGTGATTTCCCCCCTCTCCACTCCACTTTACGCCTGCACATCTCCAGTGCCCGGGAGGAACCAAGGGAAGGTTTTGCTGTGAAAGCTGAACTGATGCAATTTGCAACTTACTGCCAATTCCTTTGTAACACATAAACCACAAATGGCACGGTTTATCTTCAGCTATCCGTGTGCTTGTGTGTGCTCATAACACCATTCCATGACAATCATATTTCAGAATCCCATTGAAAGAGATTCACACTTACTTCTCAAAACTTGCTGCTAGCAGTTTAGCAGTATCTGTGCTTCATCTAAGAAAATCCTTGGAGGTAAAATTTGGATGCAGCTCCCTTCAAAAAAAAAAAAAAGGAAGGCTTAAGGAAATATTTATTTGGCAATTTTTTCATACGGACATTAGAGTACGAGCTCGGGAAGAGAGGGTGAAGTGTCACACTCTATGTTTTCAAATATGTCCCTCAGCATCCTTCCATTGCCTCCATTCACCACAGCTCCATGGCTGCCTAAGGGACACTGTTCCCGATTCCTTCTTTGCTGAACGACTCCTGAAGCGCAGGATCAGACCTTCCATCGGTTCAGGGAGCTTCAGTGACTCCCCACTTCCAGTAGTGAAAAAGCAGCACAAAAGGAGGCTAAAAAATACAATGACCACTGGGGTTTCTGGGGAGAGGGTGGCACGGGGGGACCCCGGGGGCCGGGGGAAGCGGGATGGGTGCTGGTGGGCAGCCCGGCGGGAGGGCAGCCCCGGTTGGCACGGGCACGTCAGTCTGAGCCTGGGGGAACCCGGGGCCCAGAGAACAGCAAGGGCACTGCAGGAGGTGAGTGCAGGGCACGGCGCCTTGCGTGTGCCATCATATAACAACTGCACTGAGCACTACAGCCGGCTGAAAATGAACACACAGCGTGGTTTTTTCTTTTTTGTTTTTGTTTTTATAAACCTCTTCTGCCTCCTACATAAGTCTTTGAAAATCAGGGCAAAACAATGAGGCAAATATCAGCTCAGTGAAGGCTGTGGCTATTCAGTCTTAGACTCCCTCTGCCTGCAGAAAAGCAAACAAACTCTCATGAAAAAGATTACTTTGCCGCCCCCCCCACCGCCCACCGCCTGTTTTCAGCCGCTCTGCGGTTGGCACTGTCTAATGCTATGGGACGGGAAAACACTGTCCTTCTTGCAGGCACCTTCACACAGTGTCAGTGTAAAGTGTTTCAGAAACAATCTCTAGAAATCAAATCAACATGGTCTTCCAAAGTCTCAGCTTGGATCATACAAACGTTATCACAAGTTTTTGACCTTATCCTCCAGGCTTTTAAGAAGTGAAAGACTTGGGACACATTGCACAAGTAGCAAACTTGTCATTAGGAGTCTGATAAAGTTTTCTAATGGCTTAAAAACAATGATGCGCACAGGGTATGTTGGTGATTCTATCAGAAGTATTCAGCATAATCACGGGAGGAGAGATGATATTTAAATATGCGCAGTAAGTGTGCTTCAGCATCAGCCAAAATCTCTCATGCTTTAAATAGATGTGTCCCTGGGCAAAGCAGTCAGAATTTAGCTCCAGAGCTTGAGCCGTGCACATTGGTGAAAAAGATGGGCCACGGACGGGAGGGCTGGGGGCTGGGGGGAGCAGAGGACGGGGGATTTTCTCCTGTGCTGTGAAGGAGGGTGATGGGGAAGCTCCAGCCCATGGTCCCCCCGGGGGTTCCTGCCCCCAGGGTCTCGCAGGGCACCTCCAGCTCCTGCCTGGAGTCACTTTCAGCGGCAAAAGATGTCATCAAACTGGAGGAACTCAGGGGCTGGGGATGAAATAAGTACCCTACTACTGGATTACAAATTTGCAAAGTAGTGGCAGGGAAGCAGCTTAATGCACCAGCTACAGAGATTTTATGTAAAAGAGCAACAAGTTTTACTGAGCGATACACTTTTTTTATTGTAAATGAAGCAATGGACGAGGGGAAAAAACCTCCTGTTTCGTAAAACACTGCAGTTTCCAAACTAGCTGAGTACTCTGTCTGACCAAAGTAATGAGCCTGGAGTCTGCAGCGGAAGGCCTTAAAGGCAGAAAGTGAATACTGCATGTTTAATGCGGTGTCTCAAGCATACCAGATGTATTAATAAAATCTCCATAATTGGAACTTAGCTATATAAACAAGCAAAAACAATGTGCTTCAATGCTTGCTTGAAATCATGGTAAGAGTGGGGTAAAGGTGGCTAGATCACACTGCTTTAATGCAAATAACTACAAAAGTACAATTCAGTCCACTTTCCCACACTACTCAAATTTGACCAAAATCCCTCTTCATCAGCCAGCAGGGTGCTCAGTACACTTCACACAGCATTCCTGGCTTCCAAAATGTTGCACAGGAGAGGAGCAGTCAGCTCAGAAAGCTGTGAGCCGACATTTGCCTGTTCGTATATAGATATGCGCACGTAATCCCCTTCTTCTCTAGCCCCACATCTACTTCCCCGCACCACAAATACCCAGACCACTCACCTGCCCATATTTTGGAGGAACTCTTACAATAGCAAAAGATTAGTAAACTCCCATTTTATTTAATAATGAAAAGTACTGTTCTCTGCCACATAGGCAAGAGTCAGATTGACAGAGACAGCATCCCACCAGAATTTGCCCAGCAGCATCTGCCAGGGTAGAATCCAGCTCTCAGTGCTGGACAAAGCCACGGGCACGGACGGACCTCGCCAGGACTTCTCCCTCTTTCCCCTCTCTGGTCTTGTACTCAAAACAGAGGTTTTGCCCCTGGCAGGGCACCAGCGCTGCAGCCCGCTCCTTCCCCCAGCCCACCGAAACACGGCTCCTAACCCCCCTGCGCCCTTGCAAAAGCCGTCAAGGGACTGGTGATAATTAAGCTGCCAAAGGGTGTAAGGGACAAGCAGAAGGCGAGTGATGACAAACGCAGCTCTTTTTGCTCTGCTGCTGTTTTTCTCTGAGCGAACAGCCTGTGCCGGTGACAACCTCGACACCCGGGCAAAGTGATGGACACAGCACTCATGGTGACGGGTTTGCGGCACCAGGAGAAATTACGGTTGCAAAAGGAAGTGTAGCAGCACCTGCGAACGGCACGGAGCCGCTAGCTGTGGCACAGGATAGAAAACCGTGCCCTCAGGATTGACGTTTTGGGATGAAACGTGACGTTTTGAAGGTTTACCAAAAAAATCATAGTCCTCTACTTGGATTGTGAATGGGTCGGAAAAACATCTCCACATACTTGCCAAGCTGGAAAAAAAGTTTTTTCCCTTTCACCTGGTACCTCAGTTTCTCTGTGCAGATGATGCTGCGCTGCTGGAACCCCGATGCCGCATTTGGAGGGAGATGGGCACCTGAGCATCCTGCGCTATTTTGAGTGCAACGGGCACGCAAGATAAAATGCTGACCGAAAGACTGATTTTCAGATTTGATGTAATTTTCGTCTTTACTCTTTTATGGGGCTGACACAGCCACAACCTTGTGAAAGTTGTGTTTTTCATGAGCAGTGGGTGACACGTGCCCTCCCTCAGCTCAGCAGCAAAGCGGGCGCTGGTGTTCATCCCGGCAAGCAAAGCTGATCAGGCAGTCGCCCGGCCGCGCGATTCCCCGGTTCGCTGGGGCTCGGTGCACGCTGGTGGGCGGGCGGTGATGTGTTTCAGTGGAGCCGGACTGCTCCAGGACATCAACACCAACTGATGCACCATCACGGCCCTAGTTTAACACCACAGAAAGATAAATGGCCATAATAAGCTCGAGGACTTAGAATACTTTCCAGAAGCATTTTGACTGACAGAAGAATGAAGTTCTACTAGGACTGCAAACTTTATTAAAATTAAAAAATCCATGATAGATACCATAACATTTTTTCCTAGGAAAAAATCATCCAGGAGAGCCTACTGGGAAAATTAAAAGGACATCCTAGAGCTAGTTGGAGATAAAGCAAGTTTTCACCAGTTATGCAAAGAAATGGGGAATTTCCTCCATTGTCACAGTGAAACCGGAGTCTTTCCTGCTGTGGGATTACGCCCTGTGTTCTTGCCAGGAGGAGGTTAGAAATTCAAGTGAGAAAGAGGGAGAATCTGAGCATCTCCTTGGGTTTGCAAAAAAATGTGAAGTTGCATTTTAAGGTAGCGTTCAAAAAGATATCCAAATAGTTCTGCAGTGGAAGATTAAAGGTACTCACAAAATCCAGGCCTTTAAAAGGCAGAAGGTAAAAGCTGACAATATAATTTAGGAAGCTGGGTACGAAACTTCTAAATAATGCTACTGATTTCAGCTGTTCAACAGGAATTGGTCACCAGTGGGAGAGCACAACATGCAGGACATCAACTGGGGTACAGGGAATGCACTGGAAAATAATTCAGAGTCCCTTCTTTATGCTGCTGCAAGGTGACTTTTGGCTTCACATGCAGGATAAACAGGTTGGTGGAAAGAAAGTTTCTGAGCATGAACCTGACACAATCTAAGAAATCCCAGAGAATAAGGCATGAAGATATGTACTAACATGTCATGTGCATCAAGGTTATTGGAAATTAAGGTAAAGGAACAGTAAATAGTAATGGAGACTGGTTATAGCCAAGAGGCAACTGAATCATTTCCTTCTCATAGTCTGAATCAGAGTTTGTAATTAAAGAGCAACCAGCAAAGTATGCATTGTGAGCTTGTCACCAGTCTTTTTAGAGGGCTGTCTGAAGAACAGGTTCATTAACAGGTCTTCTGGGATGATCCAGATAAAATAAAATAAACCTGTCAAGTCAGAGGTTAAATCTTTGCTCCCAGTACAATGGCATTGCATCTACTGCAGACATAATATCATTTGCCATTATTTCAATGCTTTTCCATTAGTATTTTGGAAAATTTTTAGATAGACTAAGCTAAAAATAAAAAATTAACTAGGTGTAATTGTGTCTGGGCTCCCAGGTGGTCAGGATAATAACTTCAAGTTAAAGAGCTGGTGTCACCATCACCTGCCGAAATGAGAAGAAAATAAATATAAGCAAACCAGAAACGCCCTCCCCTAAACCCAGCTCAACACGCAGAATTCACAGAAATAGAAAATGTAAATAATGATGACCATGCCGGGACACAGCAAACACTTCTTTAGCCACTTCTTGTCCAGGACAGTGGCAGGTGCTCGGGGACAGCAATCGCCAAACAACCGATGCCCCGGGGCACCCGAGGTGGCAGCAGCTCTGGAGCAGGAGCTGCCCGGGCTGGGCTGTCCCCTCGGCTCCCGAGCGGTCGGTCCTTCTCCCAGGAGCCCGCCCAGCGGTGCTGGGAACCATGCTCAGCCCTGGTGAGCAATACGCCTTCCAGCAATGAGCAGCACCAGCAGCTCCTGTGCTGCGGGAAACAACCCCCCTGCCTTCAGACTCCAGCCCTGATGCGTGAGCCCTTCATCTCCGCTCCTCAGTTCCTGCGGGTTGGGAAAAAGTGATCGTTCCTTACTCATCTTTGATTTCCTGGTCACAGTGACAACTCTGTTGTCCTTACTCTTCCTGGTGTCTCATCCAAGCTGAAGAGGTCTTGTCTGTTTAAGCTCTCCTTGGAGGGAAGCTGGTTGTACCCCCATGGCACCCCTCACCTTTTGGTTAGGTGCTGAAGCCCTGCAGCAAGCGAGCAGTGCCGTGCATGCTGTACTGGAGCGAGCAGCGCCGGGGCTCGCCTTGCAGCACCCAGCTCCATTGCAGTCAGTGTTTCCCCAGTGTTTGGCTCACCCCGCAGCACCCAGCTCCATTGCAGTCAGTGTTTCCCCAGTGTTTGGCTCACCCCGCAGCACCCAGCTCCGTTGCAGTCAGTGTTTCCCCAGTGTTTGGCTCGCCTTGCAGCACCCAGCTCCATTGCAGTCAGTGTTTCCCCAGTGTTTGGCTCACCCTGCAGCACCCAGCTCCATTGCAGTCAGTGTTTCCCCAGCGTTTGGCTCACCCTGCAGCACCCAGCTCCGTTGCAGTCAGTGTTTCCCCAGTGTTTGGCTCACCCCGCAGCACCCAGCTCCGTTGCAGTCAGTGTTTCCCCAGTGTTTGGCTCACCCTGCAGCACCCAGCTCCGTTGCAGTCAGTGTTTCCCCAGTGTTTGGCTCACCCTGCAGCACCCAGCTCCGTTGCAGTCAGTGTTTCCCCAGTGTTTGGCTCACCCCGCAGCACCCAGCTCCGTTGCAGTCAGTGTTTCCCCGGTGTTTTGCCTGCTGTTGCGACGATGGGTTGGGATCAAGCTGGCATTTGACAGAGCATCTGCAGCGACGCCAAGACCTCTTCTACAAGTGGCCACAGCCAACCCACAACCTGGCACCGCCTGTGTACGCTGGCTCTTAATTCCTATCACGCATTAGTCCTCATGTAACCTGCCTGCCTTTTGCCCACTCGTGCCCGTTTTGGCTGGGGTCGAGTTGATTTTCTCCATAGCAGCTAGCATGGGGCTACGTTTTGGATTTGTGCTGGAAGCAGCGTTGATAACACGGGGATGTTTTGGTTCCTGCTGAGCAGTGCTTACACAGCGCCAAGGGCTTTTCTGCTCCTCACACCGCCCCGCCAGCGAGGAGGCTGGGGGTGCCCAAGGAGCTGGGAGGGGACACAGCCGGGACAGCTGACCCCAACTGACCAAAGGGATATTCCAGACCACAGGACGTCATGCTCAGCATATAAAGCTGGGGGAAGAAGAAGGAAGGGGGGGACGTTCGGAGGGATGGCGTTTGTCTTCCCAAGTAACTGTTACGCGTGACGGAGCCCTGCTTTCCTGGGGATGGCCGAACACCTGCCTGCCCATGGGAAGCGGTGAATGAATTCCTTGTTTTGCTTTGCTTGCGTGTGCGGCTTTTGCTTCACCTATTAAACTGTCTTCATCTCAACCCACGAGTCTTCTCACTTTCACCCTTCCGCTTCTCTCCCCCATCCCAGCGGGGGTTAGTGGGCGAGCGGCCGGGCGGGGCTTAGTTCCCAGCTGGGGTTAAACCACGACACCACTTTCAGCAGTTTCCCAGTAATTTTTTTGTTTTGGCTACCCATATTGCCATGTTGTGGTCAGCAGCTAGTGTCACCTCACTCTTCACTCTTTTACAGGGTTTTTTTGTTTTGCCTTTTTTTTTTTTTTTAACACTAACTCTCTTTTCCCACTGTGGAACTGGCAGCTGAAGTCAGCTACAAGCGTTGGCTGGAGGGCTGTTAAGAAGCTGTTCGAAAATCTAAGCGCATGCGATCGAACAGACCACCCCATCTCTCTCACTGACTCTTTCAGTAGTCTTAGGAGGACCAGTTTCCTTCTACAAACCCACGCCACCTCTCTCCCGTTACATCACCCCACCCGCGCATCGGCTAATGCCCCTCTCTGCTGGCCGGGGGGAACAGAGCCCCGCTCAGGGGGTAATTGCTGCCGCCCTAAGAGTTACGTAAAGTGCTTTACAACCCCATATGCACTATTACAGGGGATCAATATAAATACACTGCAGATTACAAATAGCAGTTGGCTGTTTCAGCGCTAGGCCTGCTTTTATTTCTTTCTTGCTGTGTCCCTATTATGCTGGCAGAGCGGGTACAAACCCCGCTGGCCTCGTCCCCTTCAAACAGGCACCTCCTTGGGCTGAAAACAGAGCAAAAATCTCAAGGTCTTTTCTAAATCTAGGTCTTTCACAGGGGCCTGCCATGTACTAAGCCCTCAAATAAAAGGTAGTAAGGCACTTTTCAGAATAAAAGGATTATTTCCATTGTAAACTGCACAACCATTGCAGCTTTCAAATACAAAATCTAATTTTAAAGTGTCTTACTGAAATTGGACGAATTACAGCTGCATGTTTCCAGAATGGCCCCAATGAATGCAGAATGCAACCTGACAGTGTGCTGGGCATCCTCAGCAAATGAATAATACTGGCTTGCTTGTGAGCTATTTGTTCGGGGTAATGCTCCAAGACCCGAGAGTCGGGATCTTGTACCCCGGGTTGCAGGGTGACCTGCAGGTTTCCCTGCCCTGAGCAAGCAATTAAGCTTTGCTTTCCACCAGGAGAAACAAGGCTGGTCTGTGACTAAACAGGTCCCAGTTAACCTCATTTCACACGGATGAATGTTCGTGAAAGTAAATAGATGGGAGAGGGGAGCTGTCAGAGCAGAATTGTGTTTAGAAGTCATCGAAGTGATGGAGAGCAATTTATCACACCAGTTTCTCAGCTGTGTCAGTTCTCCAGGCAGTCAGGAGCGCCGTTCTCAGCCTGGCTGCGTGCCGGTTCCTAGTGCAGCCGTTGGTGCCACAGCGCAGGCGCCCGGCAGCTCCCGGAGTGATGCACACTGCCATCAGGTACCGATATTTGCTGGTTGCCCAAATGTAATATTGTTAAATAAACACTAGTGTAACGAAGTCGTTTGTTTACATACGAGACAAAGTTAGTTTTAACAATTGAACTGCCTCCATCTTACCCGAGTAAATATATTAGCACAGCAGGAACTGGCACAAGAGATCATTACATTCATTAATCCACTGAGACCTGATGCTAGCCCTGCTTTGAGCTGGTTTCCCTGATGCGGTGGGCAGGGGCAGTCACGCCCAGGTGCCTGCGACACCTCCTCTCTCCCAGGCTGGACGGGGGTCCCGGGGAAGAGCCTCGCCGGGCACAGCTCGGCGCTGAACTCACTGGAGTCTTCCTGGAGAGACCTCGGGGCTTGGCCCTGCACCGGGACTGCTGCCTTGGCTTGAGCTTTGCAAGGTCCTGACCGACGTGAGCTATTTCTCCCAGGGATGCTGATGGGGAGGAGCTGCTTGGCCAAATGACAGCAGGATTTCCTCCCCACCTTTTAAACAAGTAGGCTCCCGCTTGGCACCCGCGTCCTCAAACAAGTACCACAGCAGAACAGCTTTGAAGACACTTTGCGCTTCTCATTCTGGCAGAAGTCTGGGGGGCAGAGCTGTAGGGCGGTGAAAAGCCAGCTCTGAAGAAGGCACAGAAACCTTTCTAACTTTCCAAAGAGCTTCATTTTTATCTTGTGCAAAAGCTCGGACCAAACGTCGTGCTACCCAAGACACTTCCAGCCTTAGTTATTATAAGAAAAGAACCCTGGAGTAAAACGATGGTGGCAGAAGCACATTCTTCCTGTGTAATTTAGGGCAAAACAAAACCATATGATAGTATTTTTCAGAAGAGGAGTTCAGCTGTGAACACAACGCTCTCCTGAGGGTATCCATACTATTTTTGATATTTACATGATGGCCTGGCCATTTTTACAAGGGTTATGGTGCAATTGCACCGTTTTTTTTTCCTTTAAACCCTTGTTTACTTTCTTAAGAGAATGAGTTTGGAAGTAATACGATATACAAACAACATCCATACTGTGGTCAATGGAAAAACCCTGTTAAAGTCTCTAAGCTCCCATCAGCATCCCAGGAGATGCAACATCAGGTGTACTACAGTGGCTTGATTTTAGCTCTGCATTATCACATGTCACTTACATTACTCAATTTTTCGTGCAGTGACACTGGCCCAGGTGCCTTTGTGCATCTTGCCACACATAAATACATCCAGCAAGCGGATGCGTCTCCTCTCTGAGTTCTGCACAGGGATGCAGGCAGGACCCTGGCCAAGCCAGGCAGAGCCCCTGGCCTTGGCATGCATTTGCCCCTCTGAGGCAAACACACAGCAGTTTGAGAAGAGAGATAATTCCGTCTGTTTATGCTCCTGGCAGAAAATGCATCACCAGCACTTAGGGTCTGATCACACAACTCACGATGCTGCGCACTATAATGTCTTGGAAATACTTGTGAGTTTAAAATGCAAGATTTCAGCTCTTAGGTCATAGAGGAAAAACTGGAAAAGGTGATCCAAATCTATCCAAGTTCAGCCATAGCAAAGGCTAAATAGAAACAATAAATTCATTTTCTGATGATCTTAAAGCATTAGATGAACTCCATGTCTGAGCCACTTTTTGTCCTTTCAGAATGGGCAATATTTGAATTCAAATATCCGTACCTTACCGCTTTTGCACCTTTCTTTTTCAGTTTTCACAGCTGTAAAACAGGTTTTATTTAGATGCCACATCTTCTCAATGTTTCGATCACCCAGGACTTCCAGAAATAGACCTTGGACTGAAGGCAGGTATTTAAACATCTTCCACTGCAATTTCTATGGGTTTCTTCTCTGACTGCAGCCACCCTTTTTTCTGCCTTCCTTTCTATAATTTATGAAATGATTGTGGAGTCTGAAGAAAGGAAAAGGAGACTGATGGTTTATTTGGGTTTTGATCTTGTTTTTAACATGGAAGCACTGAAATAATCTTCTGTGTCAAATTCTGGAGACGCACATCATGCCATAGCACGCTGCCTTTTGTTAATGCCAGAGCAGCCTTATTTTTCCAGTACATATTAAAGTTGTCAAAAGCTAATTCAAAAACTTCATAATGTTTCAATATTAATCTTCCGCCTGTTTGTTTTCATTTAAAAGCAGCTGCAAAATGAAAGTGAATACTCTGTTTGCCAGGCAAATAAGCTCGGCCTCAGGTCAGCGAGGCAAAGTCTGAGCAGCAACGACAGTGTCAGGATCCGGACAGACGCTGGGGTTCAGGACCGTGTAATTTTTGCAGTGCACGACTATCAGTACCGCACAAATGCAGGAGGAAATGGTGCCAGCAGCTCTGGATTACCGGCACTGGACGAGCCGCACTTTGCTCCGTTTGGGAAGGGCAACGCACCAGCAGCGGCTGTAACCGAGTCACCTCAGCCCCAGCAGGCACCCGTCTTCCCTGTTCGCATTCCCCAAGCAGTATCCTCCTGAAATGGGTGGACTATTTGTGGTCCGCCACTTCACTAGCGAGTGATCACTGAGCATCAAGCTGCTCGTACCGTACACCGCCAGCTGTGGCCTGTGTGGGAAACCCCGCTCTTACTCTCGGAAGGGCGAGGTGTTTGCACAGCGCCGGCTCTGCCGCTTTTGAGGAGAGAGACAGCGCCCGCCTTCACTCAGCCGTTTCCTTCTGCTTCTACCAGAGAGAGAGTATGACTGAAACAGCTTGCTTTTTCTTTTAACACCCACTTGTCCCGTACTTGGGAGGTAGAAATAAAAAGCAGAGGCAGCAGGGTGTGCGTCAACGTAGCGACAGGCGAGGTGTGCCGGCGTGCCAGAGACGCTCGGGAGAAGCAGCAGCCCCCTTCTTTCTCCCCAGAGGCGCAGGCGCAGTCCCGTCTGGCAGCGCTGAGCCCTCGCCTGGGGCCAGCCCTCTGCTGCAAAGCATCTTTGGTTCTCTGGCTGGAGCTGGCTCATGGCTGATGGGATTAGACGGAGCGAGGCTGCAGCTGCCTCAAAGGCTGAAGACCGTGGCAGCCTACCCCCGAATCCAAATCCCTCCTGAAAACGGAGTGTATCAGAAGTTTTCAGTTGAGAGGAAAATGCTCTCAGCAGAAGTAAGTATTTAGGGAGAAGCAGAAATCACAGAGTCATAGAGTCATTTAGGTTGGAAAAGACCTTTAGGATCATCCAGACAAACTGTAAAATACCCAGGACTGTGTTGGCATCAGCGCAGGACCGACCCGAAGCACCCCGGGGTCCCAGGTCTGGAGGGTGCGTTGGGGTGGCAGAACCGTTCCCGCAGACCCGAACGCAGACATCCATCGGGAATGGGGGAGACGGCTCCTCGCTGCCGGCATCCCGCTCAGCACCACCTGCCTCCAGCTGCCAACGCAATCCTATACTCAGACCTGCTCCCGGGCATCCAAAAGGCTGCGAGCGAGAAGCAGCCAGAGCATCAAACATGTTTTTCACAAGCTGCCGCTGGCATCCCGACATTCCACGGGGTTGGTCAAGTAGAACAGTGACCTGCTGGGAATGCCCCAGAGCCGTTCAGCAGCGATGATAAGCCAAAGACCGCAGCCTCTCTACTACTTGTACCTCTTCACCCGACGAGGAGGAACGGCCCCTCTGCCGGGGTCTCCTGCCAGCTCGAAGGTTGCAGCTTTTCCATCCAACTTAAACACGGCTGCAGTTTTGCTTGGGCTGCCCTTTGTTTTTTCACTGCATTCCCATCAACCGCCTCACTTTGTGAGAACTGCAGTAGGAAAACATCAGCTAAGATTTCTTTTATTTTCATCTCTGGCCAGCCTAACTGGATGCAGACCCAAAGGTCCGGGGCTCACGCCCATGGGGAGGGCTCAGCCCTGGCTCCCCGCGGCGGTGCACGCAGAGGAAATAATACTCATTCCTCAAATGCTGGATTAATCCAAGCTGTCAGCTGCTTCTCTCGCAGCATTTAAATGTCGCTGTCGATAGCTGCTCACACGGCACTCACGACGGGAGCGCTTACACGACCCAGCGACCGATGGCTGCGACACCCCGGCCAGCACTTCTCTCCCCTTGGGTAGGAGATCAGCCGCAGAGCCAGACGACGCAGAAGCGGAGGGCAGAGGAGGGGACCTGCCGCTGCCGGGCGGGCGGGCGACTCCTCTCGTCTGGGGCGATGGATGGTGTTTCTGCAACCCCACCAGCTCCTGCTGCGGAGAGAAAGGCTCTATTTTAAATAGGGTCATTTACTAGACTAATGAGAGGCCTATAATTTACATTTGCACCGGGCTGTTTTCCCAGTGAGACTGCCTGTTTCACCTCATTATATGGATCGTACCCTTTTGTACACAATTTCGCTAAGAAGATTAGAATAGTCGCAGTACCAGTGCTAAATATAAAAACACATTAAGCTCCCAATATTGAGTATATCCATCAGGACTTCCAAATTGAACTACTCCATATCTAATGCCCACTGCCAGCACGACGAGGGCTTGCTGGCTTACTCCCCTTAAACCACAAATGAACGCAGAGGCGTCGAGAGGTGAAGGGGAATTGAACAACGCAACGGGCCGGCTGCAGAGCTGGAAGAGGAGCCCGGGGGTAACTTCACCACAACCGACACGTGGTTACTGAAGGTGTGTCAGGTAGTAGGGGATCTTTGGTCCTGTGAGTATCGTCCAGTGGGCAGAAGTTGAAATCAGCAAAGGCTGAAGCCACAGCCAGCCTTAGGGCGATGAACCGTCAGCCCTGGTCACCCAGGAGGACTTCATAAACCCCTTCTTGCCCAGACCTTGCATTCACTCAGACTGCTTATCTCCGAGGGAGGGGCTCTGGCCCGGAGCTCGGCAGCCGCTGCCTGCCGGTGGGACCACCGCGAGTCGCCACCCAACTAATGCTGGACACGAGTCCCAAGCAAGGGCTCTCCTCCCTAAGAACGCTTCCAGAGGAGTGGTCGTGCCTTGGGCCGTGGACACAGGGACCTGCAGGCAGCAGGGTCCCTCGCAGCCCGGGGAGAGGGCACTCTTTGCCCTCCTACTGCGTGCCAGAGCGGTGCTGCGCTGCAGAACAACAACCGTCTCTGTCAGCCAGTGAAGCCGCGCGGTGATTCACCGCTCACGCCGCCGGCAGCGGAGGCTGGTTCGCTGCCTCCCCACAAACGTGGTTCTTCTCAGGACTGTTAATTTGTTGAGAGCCTTTGGTGTGAATGCTACACAGCTGCAGTCTAACAGCAGAAGCCAGGGTCACATTAACCTTTCCTTTGAACTGCCCTGCAGTCCACCAAGTCTGGTTGTGGAGCGTGTAAGTGTTGACGTATTAAATACATGTTTTCAGCGAGTCACGGTAAATGTGGCAGGACTGAATGAAAGGACCCCCAAAGCAGAGGCAGGTTACCAGACGTCAGACAAACGCGACGTGCAGCCTGTGTCACTCACCAAGGAGCAATCTCCACTCTGGTGCGGTCACATCACACCAAGAACATTACAACTGAATCCAGGCTGTGCTGAGGCTGACGCTGATCACGGAGCCCCGGAGATCGGGCACCGCCTGGCCAGCAGCCCTGGCCTCCATCGCACCGAGCAGGCAGGGCGGGTTCAGGCAGTGCCCTGAAGACCTTGCTGTCCCTTAGGGTCCTTCCCTCGAAACAGAGGTGAGCTGTCACAGTTGATTCTCTGAACCGCTCTGCTACCCGAAAATACCTCTACGAGACCGTAACGCAACTTTGCAGTGCGCTGTGACGATGACTTTAAATTGAAAGAGCCTTGAAAAATAAAGCCGGAATGCTGCTCCAATGTTGTTTTAAAACACAAAGCAGAAGACTTGGCAGAGGGGAGGTAAAATGGGATTTTTTTTTTTGGCACCTACACCACAGCCAATTTAAATTAGGTAGTTGAATATCTATAAATTGTTTAATTAGGTCAACTTCCATTGCAACCTCAGCCTGAAATGCCCCAGCAGCTAAGCTTTCTTCTGAGAAGGTCCTTTAGACCCCTTGTTCCCACGTAGTACTTCAAAATGATAATAAGTCACTTAATCCTCATAATTGACTTGAGGTTTTCCAGAAAATGCTATGACTTCACACAAATACATTTCTCAGGAGCGCAAGTCTCTATGTATGGCAGGATTTGTTCTGAAAACCATAAAATCTCCGTAACAGAGCTCTGTAATACAGTCTCATAATGATATAAACAGTGGCTCCGAAAGGGCATTCGTGTTTATTTTTCATAAAGCTCTGAAGTAACAGAATTTGACTAAGAAAAAACAACTTTGTTAAAATAAACCTGCCCTCTCACTTGCTCAGAAATTAAGAGAGAGCTGTGTGCCAGTTCAGGTTTGCCTGCCGAGGCCTTTCCCGTCACCCCCCTAGACCCCGCAGCAGCTCATGCCGACGCCGTCCCTCCGTGCCCGGCGCGCCCAAGCCAAGCGTCCTCTCCTCCGCTGGCTGCCGCTACGCACTGCTGCCCTCCTGCCACTCACCCTCCCCACCTTGGCCCCCCACCCCTCCCCTCCGGCTCCCCCGGGCTCCTCAGCTCATCCCCCCAAGAGCATCCTGGGCTTTCGGGTGGGTGTCCCTGTCCCTGCCCCGGGCTGCCGTCACCGCCGCCCCCCCTCTGCTCCCACCACCCTTCCCGGGCTGCACGCTGAGTAGGGGCAGGGGACAGTGCTAGCTGAAAAATAACAAAACCCAGCAATAACCCAAATTTCTTGCCTCTTTTTAGGCCGAGTTACTTCCCCACTGCAACCGGCAGATAGGTTGTATTGCCACGAGCCCACGGGCAGGGGTGAGCAGCCAGGGAGAAGAAGGTTGGGGAATATTGTAACTGGCAGTCTGGCCAAATAAGTGACTGAAAATACAGAGGCTGTGAGCTCCCGGCAGCAACAGATGCCTTTTCTCTGCAAATCCTTAAGGCCCCAGAGTGCTCTGGGGTTGTCTGGGTCCTACCAGCTCTCATCGCCATTACTTCAGCCTGCATGCTTTCGTTCCAAGAGCGTTTCCTACAAGTGCCATACCTCATTAACCACCGTTTAGTGGACACTTTCCGAAGAGAGCAGCCTGCTTGGGCATTACATGGCCTTCCCACTGCCTGCGATCGCTCCCAGCCCCGTAAGTCACTTCTTGGCAAAGCACATTCCTGCTGGAGCACATTCCCAGCGGAGCAGTGCCGGGGAGCGAGACCATCCCTACATGAAGGCTTAACACCTGGGCAGCACTCCCGTGGCGGATGCCGCCTGGCTGCATCGTGATGAAGCAGAAAGTGAAAATGTGTTCACATAACAGATCTCTGATGCTTCCCACGGTGACTTCCCACCTCCCCTCCGCAGTTCAACGCGGGGAAGGGTCCCGTGCTGAGAAATCCTCCCCACTATAGGAGCCGTGCTGCATCCAGCACTGGTGCTGTGGCTTTTGGGGATGTTCCTCAGTGGTGCAGGGGACCAGCAGTGCTCCTCCACCCCGTCCGTGGGGGCTCGGACAGGATGGCAGTAAGCATGCAACAGTAAGAAAACAGACTTTGAAAAAATCTCATTAAAGGATGATGAGGAGTTTCAGCCACTGCCGAGAGCACATGGCTGCTCCCGCGTGAGGACCTGCCCACTGGGGTGACTGGCACCAGTCCCGGCCACGTTTCGTCCCCATGGCCAGTCCAGCCGCCCCAGGCACCTCGTGGGGACAATGCACTCGGTGGCCGCCTCTGCAAGGAGGATGGAAGGAAGGGGATGGCCCAAGGCAAGCGAGAGGCGCCCGAGAGACACGGGACAGAAGAGCCTAATGCACACAGGCAAGGAAAATACCCCCAGCACCTCCCCCAGGGACAGCCTGGGGGGCGCTGGGGGGGCACCAAGAGACAGATCAGTGTGGCAAAGCCTGCATCAGGGAAGCAGGTTTCCAGCGCCCTGGGAAGTGGAAGGGTAATGACATCTGCCCTGAGACAGACACTAATTGAGCAAAAACTTATTGAAATCAATACTCCTGAGGACATTTCTGCATCGTGGTATGCGCTAATTAACTCTCCTGTGCAGTCTGAAATCCTGCTGTGATCATGACCCCCTCCCCCACGTTCAGGCGCCCGCTCCTCTCCTCTCTCAAAATAATGCCTTTGTAAGCAGCAGTTAAAACAGGAATTAAAAGCACCAGCAGCTGGGAAACAAGGACAAACAGGGGGCCAAAAAACTCACCTTAAAAAGGTGCATTTTCCTCCCTGATGCAGCCGCAGGGTCCACCACGCTGGTCAATACCTGCGTATCATACTCCTTCAACACTGTCCAGCTCAGGCTGAAAAACAGATTTGCTCTGTAATTGGAGAATGCAAAGTAGCGAGTTCGTAAATGCGAACTTGAATTTAGAAATCTGCAAAAGGCATGGCCAAAACCCCGGCGCCAGCAGCGTGGAGGGAGATGCCGCAGGGCACGGCAGGCTGCGCGGCAGGAGGCAGGCGGTCGTACAGGCTCCCCGCTGTAAGGGGATGTCTGTCAACATCGGGTTTTGTAGTGCTTGACTAGTCATGCTTCATTTGCGCTTTTATTTATTCCATACGCCGTTTCTCTGCGTTTCTGTAACGTTACTGAACACAGGGTTGTTTTCTTCGTTGGAACAGCAGCTGAAGGCCCATGTCAGAAGGTAAGTCACCGGGCGTGGACAGCACCAGACCTCAGGGGCGGCAGCAGAAATCACAGTCTTACTAATACGGCAGTGAAAGCACCGTCCAAACAGCACACCTAACACATCGGCCTCAAAGCCCCTACAACATCCCTGGGGTTGAGGGAGGTGACTTTTGCACAGGGCAAAACTTTTGCTTGAAAGCTGTGAGATTGTACGTGACAGAGAAGGGCTTGGAAGCATGGAAGTTTGAAGCAACAGATAACTGTGAAGTTTGCAAAACTGGTTACTGCAGGGTGAGATTCTTGTTCTGGACATACTGGGGCAGGATCCCCGAGATCTCGGTTCTGCCCACAGGCTCCCGGGCAGTGATGACGGTTGTGTTCTCTCTGCGCTCAGCCACCTATTGACTTAAAGTGCTGGGCAGGGGGAAACAGTATTACTGTGCTGTCTTTCTGGGGTCTGGTACAGCTAAATTCACCTTAATTTCCCTATGAGCAGTGTGGAAAAGCCGGTGGGTAAATGCAAGGAAAGACAGGGCTTGTGCTTGCAGAGAAATGTCTGGTGGATTCTGGTTGGTACCTCCCCAGCCACTGCTCCAGGATGCTACAGATAGAGATTTTCAAATTGCTTGACGTTATTGTAGACTTGTTCTTTTGGTAAGAAAGGAATAAAATATTACTAATAGCAATTATGAATAATACTGCTTTTGATTTCAAAGTAATTCGCAAGTACTCTGTCAAAAAAGCACACTGTGTTTGGCTCTGTTCCTGTTCAGGTAGTGCAGGTCCCACAAAGCCGTGCAGCCTGCAGTGCAGCCTGCAGTGCACGTTCACAGGCTGGGACACACCGAGCCTGGAAAACACATGGGAACTAAATCAAAAAACATCATCACTTGGGATTTAGTCTCATTTCTGTCCTGGTAAAATGCTTTAATCCTCAATTTTTGCACTACCCTCACGAGATGCATACACACAGCTTCTCCGTCGTTACAGCAGCCCCCCGTGCCGGGCAGAGGCGGGGTGCTGCCGTGGGTCAGCAGTGTCCCCCGAACCACGGTGCCTCTCCCACCCACCCGCTGCGAAGCAGTGCGGCTGCCGGGTGTGCATGTCCACAAGTGGGACCGGAGGCGCGCGGGGCTCCGTCTCGCCGACAGCTCCACCTGCTGCGCGGCGCCCAGGCAGCACAGCCTGCTCCGCAGCCGCTGCAGAGCGCTCCCACGCACCCAGAGCGGCTTCCAGTAGCTGTGCCGGAGGTGAAGCTGTGGGGCTGAGCGGCCCTGGGGGCGGCCGGCCCCCTCCCACGAGACCCGCTGGGCTCCGCGCTGGGCAGCGGGGATGGCCGTGTGCCCGTATGCCCCTGGGGACAGGGAACATGGCCTGACCCTGCCGGAGCAGGTCCCGATGGAGACACCTCTCCTGCCCGTTGGCACCAGGCGCCAGGGCCAAGGCACAGGAGAGCCAACGCAATGCACCCATGAGCATCAGGTCTGCCCCCTCCGCAGGCAGCTGTACCTGCTGTCACCCGCCGGCGTCGCAGCCCAGGGTGAGGGACTGGCAGGTCTGACCCCACCAAGATGAAGAAAGTAATTCTGGTACTGATAAATAGATGGCAGGGGGTTTTGGTTGGGTTTTTTGGGTTGCTTTCTCTATTTTTTGCGCTTTGTTTTCAGTGTATCCCTACCTCATTGTCTATTTCCACCTCTATCAGAGCCACCTCTGCAGTAGAGACTGCTTTTTCTAAGCCTTCTGCTCTCCCTGGATGTTCTGCATCTCACTGATGTGCTCAAGGACGCTGAGACCTGGAGGAGTCACAAGCACCACAGGAAGAAAAGACAAAAAGAGGAGAACCACGGCCTGAGAGGTGAGACTAACACCTCCGGGGGATCACAGGCAACAGATAGATAGATATATTTTTTTCACAGCTTGCCCACCCACAGAGAAAGCTTCACTTGTGTTGCGGTGCGAGGAGCTGCTGCTACATCTGCAGCCCCGTGCACAGGCAGAGGCAGCCCAGGGCTTGACGGCCAAGCAGGTTCATGGAGCATCAGGGCAGTCCCACGGCCACACACCAAACCTCGGCTCTCGCTGGGTCAGTGAGGACCCGGCTGCAGTGACCGGCAGAGAAGACAAGAGACCTGTCTTGGGTGCCTAGAACAGGACTGTATTTCGGGGGTCTGCTAGCAAAGCAAACGAGCACCCAGCAGCGACCACTGCCTGCAGGCACCCAAGGTACACAAACCCCTTATTTTTCACTTTATTCCATTTATATATTTGCATTTATATTTAATTATAGGTTTAATTAATATATAATAATATTTATAGATGTATATTTATATTTAATTATATATTTAATATATAATAGTATTTATCTATCTATATTTATTGCCCCCCAGGGAGAAGCACAAGAGGAGCTGCAGGGCTGGTGGGTCTGGAGACCACCCTGTGCCCGGGGGGATGCAGCAGTTTGATTCTCCTTCAGCAGAGGATGAACTTAAACCCTGCTCACTGCGGAAACTGGTGCTTTAATCACCATCGCCTCCTTCACAAGCCACATTAAAGAAAGACAAGGCGCTCCGACCTGAATTGCTCCCCACAGCCTGGAGTGCAGCCCTTGGGGGCAGGTTTCAGACTCCTGGCGAGCTGAGGGCGGTGTTACCGGCTAAGGGGGGGCGGCTGCTGGCTGGGGGTTCGGGGGGGGGGTGTCTCTGTGCCCTGCGAGGTGGCACGGAGAGCTGGGGGCTGCCCTTCATGTCCACGACCCGGCCCTGAAAAGCCGGACGCTGCGCTGAGGCGTGCCAGTCCTTCATTAGGTCTGTGCTCAAGTTTCTGTCAATTTTCTAAACCGAGTTTTAATGCAGGACTTCACTGCTTTTCCTGTGGGATACTGAGTCACAGACAGTACGTCACACCCCAGTGCACTGCAGTTCCCCAGCAAGGATAAACTCTTCATTGTTTATCTGCTCAAAAACAGATCACCACCTCCTAAAACAGGGCACCCACTCCAGCAGTCCTTCACTGGTTTTATTTTTTCCTGCCGTTCAAACTAATTAGAGTTACATAGCAATGTCTCACTTCCTCGTTTTAATGAGGATTTTGATTTAGGTAACCGGCAGCAGGCCTTAGGAGCCTGTCTACGTGCACGGCTGACGCACCCCGGGGCTCCCCCGGGTCTGAGGGTGCTGGGCAGATCCGGAGTCCCCGGACACCCTGCTCCGCAGCGGCACAGCCTGGCACGGCCCTGCGTTCTCTGCCGCCAAACCCGCTCGGCACCGCGTGGCTTCTCCCTCCATCTCCGCTCGTACCTGGGGTCACGCCGGGGCAGCCTTAAACACGATGGCAGCTGGAGGGCAGGACGGGCAGGAGGTGTCTGCCCGCTGTGCCGCCGTGTCTGCCCGCAGCCTCGCCGCTGGCTGTGACAGCGTGGTGGCTCACCGTGGGCGCGGTCAGGGACACGGGGACCCGCCATTCGGCCGTGTACAAAATTCACTAGCGGGATGCTGGCGGCGGGAGCAGCCATCTCCCTTTCCCGGCTGTCTCTCCGGCGGTGGCCAGGGAGCAGAGGGCACTCAGGATGAAACACAAAATGAGGTGAAACACAAAAGTTGTGCTCCGATGTGATGTCATCTTCGTCCTGTAGATACAGCAAGGCGGGGTGCGGTCCCAGTCAGCCTGGCTGGTTTGGTCACCAGCCCCCAGCGCAGGGTCTGGCCGGCTGCTGGGGCACAAGTGACGGGAGGGCAGCTGCCTTCTCCAGGCTGCCGTCACCCGCCTGTTCCTCATCCCCCTTCCAGGCCAAAACCCCAGCCAGCCTTGCTACGGCCTCGTACCAGCACTTTAACTTCAGTAACTGAGCTGTTTGTCTGCATTTCGCTGTCTTATCCCATCGGGGAAAAACCTGGATTATTCACAGACGGGGCAGTTCTGATGATTGCGTTTGTTCTTCATCCAAAATCAGAAATCAATTAACATCCCTCAGCATTTCCTGAGAGTAAAAATCCTTTCTGCCCAGCTGCTCTGAACTGTCTCCTCTGGCCGCAGCTCAGAGCTGGGCTCTGCTCTGCCTTGTGCTCAGGCTCCCATTACTGCACTCTGAACCTGCCAGGTGCCACCAGCAGCTCCAAATCCAAAGGACAAAATGCGACAAAAAATGTGCTTCACTCGCCATGCCCAAAAGCTAGCGGTGGAGGTGATGGGGAGCATGCTCAGCGCTCACAGAGACGGCCAGCGCAGCCTGGCCTTTCTCCGTGGCTGTGCACGTCCCGTACAGCTGTTCCTAACTGCCCTGCTCCCCCTTGTATGGGGTGAAGAACTCCCAGCCGGTTTCCTCCTGCAGGTGATGTGACCAGCCCAAGCCGAGAAGCTCTGCCCCAGCGCCAGCCGGTGCAACCCCAATGCTGTGCACTGACCGTAGCCTTGCCCCGAGCAATGCCTGTACCGCCTATACCGCCTGTACCACCCACACCACCTGTACCACCCATACCACCCGTACCGCCTGTACCACCCGTACCGCCTGTACTGCCCATACTGCACATACTGCCCATACCGCCCATACTACCTGTACCGCCCATACCACCCGTACCGCCTGTACCACCCGTACCGCCTGTACCACTCATACTGCACATACTGTCCATACCACCCATACCGCCCGTACCGCCCATACCACCTGTACCGCCCATACCACCTGTACTGCCCATACCGCCCATACCACCTGTACCGCCCATAACACCTGTACTGCCCATACCGCCCGTACCGCCCATACCACCTGTACCGCCCATAACACCTGTACTGCCCATACCGCCCGTACCGCCCATGCCACCTGTACTGCCCGTACCGCCCGTACCGCCCATACCACCTGTACTGCCCGTACCGCCCGTACCGCCCATACCACCTGTACCGCCCATACCACCTGTACTGCCCGTACCACCTGTAGCGCCTGTGCCACCCATACCACCCACACCTCCCATACCATCCATACCTCCCATACCATCCATACCACCCACACCACCCATAGCACCCATACCACCCTTACTGCCCACACTGCCCAGACTGCCCATACAGCCCCTCCTTCCCTGTGTGCGGGACACCTCGATTTGGCAGATTAATACCCCCACGGCTACCCTGAAGCCCTACAGAGCGGTTCGCCGGTGCATCTCCCCAGCCGCAGTTTGGGCGGGGTCTCTCAAGCACCAGCCGAGAAGGACCTTCATGAAGTCAAATGCACCTTCCCCGGAGGAAGGGGGGGACGTGACGAGACAGAGACCCAAGCGATTTTGGGGGGGTCAGGTCACACAGGGCTGAAGTGGGGGCTCGGGGCCAAGCCAAGGGCTGCAGCAGGACCTGCCGCTTCTCATGACGGAGTCAAGCAGTGGAGCAGGAAAAATATATGTCCAGCACTTGTTTTTGCCTTCCCAACACTGGAAACCTTAAATTGTACAGAAGTATTTAAAAATAATGTACTCCAAACAAGGGGGAGAAAGGCTTGTCGTCATATATTACGCAGGGGCTGAACGGACGCAGGGATGACTTGCATTAACCTGGAAGAGAATTAGCATTTGTAATTTTCCTCTTAGGAATCCCAGTTTACCTTCACCCTCTATCTTAGTTCACTGACATCACAGTTATTAGATAGATCATTTTTATGGATTATGTCTCGCAAGGGCAACATTTTAATGAATAGTAGAATTAAATGTTTGCCAGGATTTTTTTAAAATAAATGATCAATTACCGCTGGGCGCATCCATCACATTTATTAGCTACCTCCTAGAAACATTTTTCATAACTTGCAAATTGAAATGAGGTTGAAGTTGGATTTTATTTCTTCTTCATTTGCCCACAGTAAATACAATACTTACACATAAAACACTGAGATCAGTGGAGTTTTTTGCATGTCTTTTTATGACACTGGATAAAATTCTGTGTGTGCAGAATAGTGAAAAAAATTTTTTAAAAAAATTAGTAAAAAAAATATGGATTTCCTTTTTAAAAATGCCTGGGGAACTGTGACCTGGCAGACAAGATTTCTTACTCATTTTCAAGGTCATCATGAGACTACCTGGTACGCATTTACTATTAATAATGCCCAACTACAAGGTTAGATTGAATGTTGAGCTTTTGTCATGTCACACATACTATTACTGCTTCAGCTTCAGCAAAATGGAGTCAGAAATACCATATAGCTCATTTTCCTAATATCAGAAAATCAGCTTTATATGCTATTAGAAATTATACGTAAAATACAAGTTGTGGTATCTTCTGAAGAGTTAAAGGCAGACAAAGTTTATGGGACTTAAAACGGGCTCAGAAACAAGCGGAAACCAACCACACCAAACCCGTACAAGTCATCTCTTTCCAACTAGTCCATGCACACCGACACGTGGGTGGCGTGTGGTGTCACTGCCGTAATGTCACGAGCTCCAGAAACAAGCGGAGACGTCCTCAGTCCTGGAGACACCATAGACCACCCCCCGCAGCTTGTGGTGGCTGGTGCAAAACGCCTGCCTGGAGACCAGACACTCTCGTCGAGGTGACGCCAAATCGAGAGGCGCTGGAGCAGGCGAGTCCCGCGGGGCCGCGGGAGCGGGTATCGGACGCGGTGACCGAGCACTGCAGGTGCCACCCACCCGGCTCCCAGAGCCAGGGTGCTCTGCAGAGATCGGTGCTCCTGGCTGAATGATGAACAGCCTAAACCATGAAGCTGAAAGCGTGTGGTGACTGGTATCTAGTCTTTAATCGTTTCTCCAGGAAACTGTCATGAGATTATTTTACAACGTTCAAAGCAGGATTGGGGTCTGGATTCAGCTTCTGGCAGGCTTCCTTTGGCTTGTCGTAAGGGAAAGTTAAAAAGCAAAAAGAAACCTGAAGTGGCAAGAGAGCCTGAAAAACAACAATGAGTGTCGGCGGTTTGGCGGCAGGTACGACGCTCACTGTGGTGGGGACTGCCGCCGAGCACCAGGCAGCCCCTGCGTGCTGTCCCCGGGAGCACCGGCATGCACGGCTCCGGTCTGCACCACCACCGGCACCCCCGGCACCGCCGAAACGCCGAGGAGGACTTGCTTCCCTCTTGCTTGCTTTTGAGAGAGGGGAAGCTTATGCTGCTGGCAATGCCGCGGTGGTTCGCAGGTGGGGAAGGAGCCCGGGGGTGCTCTGCGCACAGAGGCGAGCAGGTTTCCGGGGAGCGGGTGACACCCCTCCGGGGGGGAGCGGGGCTGAGGGGATGGGTACCATGGTCCCTGCCCTGTCCAAAGGGGACAGGGCAACAAAGCGGCTGAAAAAAATGACAGGATTCTCCTCTTTTCGTTTTCCCCCCCTTTAATAAGTCAGGCCTGCCAGATGCCGCTGCCTGCAACGAGGCAAGTTCGACTCATCTCTAACGCTGCCTTTGGGGATCCTTTGGGGCTGCAGAGAAGATTGATGAGCTGGACCACTGCTTTCCAGTCTGATGACTGCTACATCCTTAACATCCACACATGTGGAAGGAGCCTTTTTCATGTCATGAGTTCACAAACATCCTTCAGATGGCATTCATTTCCTTTTCCCCCCAACTTTAAAGTCCAAAACGACCCGAGGGGTTCACTTTCTCACTCGCTTTATTTTAAAAAGCCTTTAAAAATACTTTTAGTACATTCTAGTCTCCTTTCTATCCCCAAAAGAAAATGAATCAAAACTAAAGACATCTTTGCTAATAAGAATAAAATCTCTCCCGCTGCTGCAGGTTAACTGTGGTTTTAGTCAGCAGCGGCGGTTGAAAGCAAGCCATCCTCCCCGAGTTAATGCCCAGGGTGGCTGGGAGCTGCTCCGCTCCTTCGCCGGGGCAGGAGCGTGTCCAGCAGCACGTCCGCAGCGAGGCTGGATGGAAAGGGCGATTTTGCTTTTGATTGAGGATTTCAGTTTTGGGGAAAACTAAATATTACAGCCATAAAAGAAAAGGAGAGTGTGTAACTGGGGACAAATTCCTCCTCTCAAGAATGTCAGAAACAAAGTGTCTGTCGGAAAGGGTCTTATTACCAATCTCTGAGTTATTTTGGGCTGGTTTGTGCAGAATACAGTAACTGCTTATTCATTTGATCTTTTGTCTGCTGAACTAAAAGTACCAGTCCCACTTTCATATAGATTTTTAGAAAACCATTATTAAGAAGAAAACAATTTTAAATTGTCACCATTTGGAGCTGCATCTCAAGGCAGAGGCCTTTTCCAAAGTTTTATTTATGTACTGAAAATGTCCTGCTCCGATACCGGCGTACCTGTGAATGTTGCTTAGTATGCACCATCACAAAATCATACCTGTGTGTTTTAAACAATACTTTCTATGCTGAAACATAACTTTTTCATGCTCCTAATCTTGTCCCCGTCTGCATCAAAGCCTTTCCTAAATAGCTTTGCTCTTAGCAGTGGAAAATTACAATGAGGAGGTTTTAGTACCAAACAGCAGAGGATGTGACCTCAAAGTGCATGCTGTGGAATGTGTTGCAACGTTACTGGAAATTTTAAAGAAAAAAATGACACCGTTGCCAGTCAATGAAATACGGTCACGGCGGGACGCTGACCCTGAGCTCAGTTCCTGCACGTGCCGCCGCGTGCCCCGAGACCAGGGCCCCGTCGCTGACCCAGCCGGCACTTGGCCGCCCATTTCCCCTTCCGCTGCGCGAGCTCCCTGTCTTTGGTAAATAGGTAAAAGCTGGATTTTAGCAGGCAGTTGATGCCTGAAGAAGAGGGCTGCCCTTCTCCCATTGTCCCCTCCCACCACACGTCTCCCCTCCCCATGTCCGGTTTTCCACCCGTCCCTGCCCGGTTTCACCCCTTGTCCCCCCCGGCAAAGCTCTCACACCCTTGAGCCCAGCAACGGGGACTGTCACCCTGCACGTCCCCAGCCGCAGCGGCCGGCAGCCTGTCTGACCCCGCACGGGCTCTCCACAACCGTCACGCACGCTTCGCAGGAAATGGCTCCGTGCTCGCTCCAAGAACGTACTTTATGGGGTCTCATTTCACGGGAGTCACTTTTACAGCTTCCCTAACCGCCCTGCATGCTCTGGTGGCCAAAGAAACGGGTTTTATTAGTCGGTGTTGATAAATCACAATGGACTCTTACAATGCCATGTCTATAAAGCGCACTATATATATATATCAATCACATCACAGTTGGGGAAGTAGCTACTTTACTCCTGATTCAGTAGGTTATTCACAGGCTCCAGCAAGCCCATTTTTTCCAGCAGTATTTGCAGCTGTTTCAGTACATGGTGTATTAAACTTGCAGCATGGTGAGGCAGCCCTGAAATGTGCACGCTCTACACATTTGTGAGAAATCTGCATTTCTGCCACCGTTCTGCGTCCCATCCACAAACAGATTTTGAACAGGATCACATTTCATAGAAAGAATCTGAGAAATTCAGATGCTACTGATAAACATCTGCATTTTGTAATCACGTAAGTGAGAAATAACATGATAAGGAATGGAAGAGATCACATCTACTAGAGACTGGAGGTGATTTTTCATAGACAGATGTTTCCAAATTGATTGGTTGTGAAAGGAGATTAAAGGAAAAGTCAACGCAACACCACGATAAATTATTTTCTAAAATGGGGGAGTCAACAATGATGATATGAAACATGGCTTAGAAGCATGTAGCTCCATCCCAAAATTGTTTTCTAACGTGCAAGCAATTGCCACGTTAGCCACAAGAAAGTCACATTTTGACGAACGGGAGGGAGCCAAGAGCCTGCGGTTGGCTGGAAGCTGGTTGACTCAGAGCTGAATACTACAGCAGAGAGAAGAAACTGGGGGACTTTCAAGCTTCAAGTTGCAGCTATTTTTTTCTGAGTATGAGTTATATTCGTGGGAAGCAAAAGTTGAGGTTTGGCACAGCATTACAGAAGTGCGCAGCAAACGCACCCCGGCCCCACCAAGCTCACAGCCAAAACTCCCGCAAACCCTTGGGGCTGCTGGGGCCAGGACTGGATGGCAGCTGGGGAAATTGTCTTCTTCCCATTTTATATGTGAGAAACAGAGGTAATTAAATAAGTGAGTAATTTAAAATTATAGGGGAGGGGTTTGGCAAAACAATTTAGTCCAGGTGCTTTGAGTCCCAAGCCTAATTTTTTAATACTAGATAATATTGTCTCACGTGTGATGGAGCTATTTCTATGAGGAAGTTTTTCACCATGTAGAGCCCTTTTTAGTATTCACAACTCACACAAGCAGTGATTATTCTTCAGTTTACTTGGTGAACAGATGCTGGCTTCGGGTAGCAGCTCCTGCCCCCGTAGCACATCGCTGTGGGCTGTAAGGGAGCACCAGGAGGGACTATGCTGAAGAAGGGAGCACGAACTGGAGAAAGGTGATCTGCAGTGCTCTACGGGGGGGGTGGGGGGGGTGGGGGGGGGGGGTGTCCATCATCAGAAACACTCTAGCTCCCTGAAATATGGACAAATAGCAGTGTACGAAGTGGCGGGCAGGCAAGCCCTGATTTCTGCTGCTTCTCTTTCAAATCTGCTGAGCCCTTGGAACAAGCCTCGCCGCATCCTTCCGCAGGAGCTCATGTTCCTTACCCCTGGCTGCTCGGTTTGTTTGGCAGAAGCACTGAGCAACATGTTGGCTGTTTCTACCTTGGGCAGGCAGCATATGCGCCGTTGCCAGCCACCATCTGAATTTTTCCTTGCTATATTGGTCTCTAACGGGCAGTGTTATTTCAATAAATTACATTTTTGTGCAAGTAGACCTTCCTGGAAGGCTGTTCTCTAATCAGCACAGCACAGCCTGCTCACATTATTGACCATTTACATCTTTTGCATCATTAATGGTATTACAGGAATCCCACTTACATGAGTTGGGGTGTGCTTTCGGAGTGAAGAGCCTGTCATGTCCTGCCACACAGCTAAGGAAGGAAAATGCTGCCCCGATTCAGACGCTGCAACTCGCAAACCCGCTCACCCTCTCTGGGCATGAGGTCGTTCCTGCGGTTCGAGTTGTTAGCTCCAGACCTTGCACAAGGCTGTCTTTCCAACATCACATAACAGCAGCTTGCAAAGAAGGCATTTTGGAGACGTTTGAGATAATGCTGGCAGTTGTGGGACCACTGGAGAGGGTGAGAACGGTATTTTAATTTGCACATGATAAACGAGAGTCTTATCTAGAAAAAAAAAAATTCCTCATCAAGCTAGACTGAAGGTCGGAGGCAGGAGGTGGTCCCGGGACTCAGCTTTCTGAAGGATGCGGCAGACCCCGCAGCCCCAGCAGACAAGCTCTCCCACGCGGGCGGCAGGCACACTCCCCCCCGCCGCCTCCAGCAGCGATGGCCCCACGCCGTCCCCGTGGCCCAGTGGCTGCTGTCGGCAGCAGAAAGCGGGTGCCTGCGGGAGGGGAGGCAGGCGAGGGCAGGGGCCGGGGGGCTTGCGCTGCCGAACGCCGTGCCCTGGCCAGCCGGGCACCGGGAGGATGGTGGCCCCCAGTGGGCTGCACGTGGGGGTCTCTCCGACCTCCCAGGAGCTGCCGGTGTGGTCAGCGAGCTTCTCTGAAACCAGCATGAGTCTAACTCTGTCGAAACTAAAGCCTGTTATCACAGATAAAAAAGTAATTCGCTAACTTCCAAACTTTGTATACAAGCATGCAGCTGCATTTCTAGTTTTCGTTTGACATACTACATGGAATTTCGCTAAAGGTCTGTAGTCCTGCATGTCAGAGAAACGGAAAATAACGCACATGCTTCTAAAACCAAAGGCACGGTGATCAGAAAGTGAGGGATCACGTGCCGTGCCACTCATGGACAAAGGCACCCACGCAATAGGTGAGCCTCCTTCCCAGAAGTATCCTTGCAGCAGAAACTGTGATGGATTTAAATCCCACCGTTCCTGCTCCGAAATGCTTTGAAGTTTATTTTTGTTTCTCCGGGTTTCCCTGAACAGGACACACCTATTATAACCATAGCTGTGAGTATGTGGGCAGGGAAGGGGCCCGTAGAGCACAGAGCGGTTGTCCCGAGCTGCACAGCGTCATTTGGCTTCAGACTGAGGGGTGGGGTTGGGATGGAGATAATTAGCAGGTTTTCAGTCTCTCATCCTCCTGCAGAAGCTCATTTTTAATTACCGGCTCTACCCTGTGGCTGCTAGTCTCATGGCAGAAGAAGAGAAAAGGGGGGTCTCCCAAGGGACTTATTCCTGCTCCTACTTCATTGACCAGAGCAAACAAAATAATGGTGACGAAGACACTCGTGTAAGATCCAGTTTTTCCTCTAGGCCCAGACTAGGTGCTCCGGACTAGATGCAGCCTCCAGAAGAATTGCTGAATTTTTGCACAGAGAAAGTCTTGACTTGGTAAATGCAGCTATATGCACCACTTTCAGTCTCAGCGTTTTTCAGATGTTGGTAACCATCTTACAGTAAAATAGCTTCAGGCAGAGCCGAGGCAAATCCCAGCCTTGAGCTCACCCGTGCCTCGCCGTCCCTCTTCCCGTGGGGCAGCGAGTGGGGGGAGCACCAGAGCCATCACCACCAGCCACCACCCGCTCCCCGTGCTGGTCCCTCGAGCATCTCTCTGCCCGCATGCCGTGAGCTCATCCTGCCCCCGATCCCTGCTGAAGGTGCCCCCGACCCCTCTCCTTCCTAGGCAGAGCCCTGCATTGCATCCGGGCGGGCGTTTGGTTATTGCAAAGTTTATGCTCGCTCTCTCTGGCAGCTTCATTAACTCCTGTCTTCAGCAAAGTGTACCAAGGGTAATTACTGTTATTAAAACCTGCTGAATGATTAACAGATTATTGCTGCTGACTGATTCACCTGGAGTCCCGGCTCACCCTTGCTCTGAGCAGGGGGAGCATCTCCACGCCTTGAGCGGAGCCTTCCCGCACTGGGGAGAGATTCCTGTGGATGTGACAGGTAGCGCAGTGCCGCCGGCACGGCCTTGGTCCCCACTCAGATCCAAGTGCTCCTCTTCCCTTCCGCCCAGTCCTAATAGCTATTTGTTATTGAAGCAGGAGGATGTTTGCTGCCTGCGGCATCACTAAATTTAGTCTGCGGGGAGACAGAAGCAGCGTTGTGCTGCTCTGACTTCAGAAGCATCTCGCTTCATCGCATGCTTTCAGAGGCCGGTAGAAACAGACTGCAGGGAGCTATACTCTGATGCAACGAACCACCTTTTGTCAGACCAGTTGCCCTCAGCTGCTGTGAAACGTGTTACCAGCAATTTAGAAATTAAAAAATACAAGTAGACAGGAAGAAGATGTTGGGAGCTTTGTTTTTCTAAGGGTTGTAGGCATCGCTCCACCAAAGGGAATGAACTGATCTATAGTTGACAAACCAGCCCCTCCATAAGCATCCAGCCCTGGCCAACACCTGGGGAGAACTGAGGTTACCAGCCAGAAGCACAGGTTTCCTTTCGGCACGTGGGGCTGGAGCTGCGGGCTGCGCTGGCAGAACACGCCAGTGCCAGCAGAGAGGTGCAGAAAGACGGCTGGGAAAGGAGCAGGGGGAGGGAAGGCAGGGGCCAGCGGGGCAGGAGGGCCCGTTGAGAGCAGGAGCTTGGCTCGTCCCCGCCGCAGCCCGCTCTCCAGCTGGGAAGGAGTTTTACTCTTGCCACTACCAGTTCCCGGGTGTGCGGCTTACAGGCAGCCTGCGCCGCGCTGCCGGGGAGCGGGACCCTGACCCCACGGGACCCGCCACGGGATGGGTGGCATGGACCTGCCAAATGTCCTGTAACAGACCCACTGCTCCTCCTGTGTACAGCGACGGACGAAGTCACCCTCCTCGCTTCATCCCCTCACCTACTGCTGCGCTGCCTCTGGCATGCTCTCGGCTCTCTTTTGCCCGGAGCTGCTCCTCGACGGGAGGTGCCTGCGTGCCGTGAGCCCACCGCTGGCCCACGGGACCCCCCGAATGCGGCAGAGCACGCGGATGCCACGGATCCAGAGCTGGGCACAGACATCCAGCAGGCAGGAGCCTGCGAGTGCTCAGAGCAGAGGTGGCCGAAGCACAGGGCAAAATTTCAACAAAAGGGATAGAGAAGGTGTATTTCAGAACTGTATTCAGTCTTCCTCTGAAAGATGCAGCAAGAGCCTGGGTAAATGCTGGGGGAGAGGTACCGAAAGGACAGTACAGCTTTTATGAGCCTGGAGCACAGCAACTCTGTAAGCACACAAAGCAAAAGAAAGCGATTTTTTTCCATTTTCATTGCATCCCAGCAGCTTGATCTCACCTCCCTCTGAGTACCATACATTGACAGTGTTTAGACTCCAGGAACAAAATGTTTTCGGCTCCAAAGCTGATGTTTTCTCTTGCCTCAGAGCGATGGGCTTCATTGTATAAACCATTTTCTCGTTTTGCAAATTCCCTTTGTATTTTTAGAATCTTTTTAGTCCTCAGACAGAAATGACCCAGCGGCAGAATCCACACTGCCATTTACGCTGATAGGTACAATTTCAAAGCAGGCCATGCAACTGGTCCCTGCTTCCGAGGGTGGCACCCGCGTAGCAGCCACGGCTCATCCCCTCTGCTCGCGGGTGCTGGTGTGCTGGGTGGGACGGGGAGGCCGGGACGTGCGGGGAGGCAACAATTCACCATCGGGGAAGAGCTTCTCCTTCTCATCCACCAGTTTCAAGCCATCGGTAGAGAGGGAGCTCACTCGCCCCGCTGGGCTGCAGCCCGCCCCAGGGGTGGGAGCTGCTCCCCGTGGGTTCGGGCGCCAGCGGGTGCCGGCACGGCCCCACACCGTCACCCTGCTCCGGTGCCTCTCGCCCGGCAGCAGTCACCACATTCGGTCCTGCCGGCTGCGCCGCTGTGGAAGTCACAGGCGCCAGGGCCCTGCCTAGAATTAGCTCCTGATAAAAAAGTACTTTTACATCCAGACGGTCTTCAGTGCAGCACGCTGAAAAGCATTTACACAAGCAAAACAGCATGAGTAGCCATGAAAAAAACCCCCAAATTTCCTACCCAAATTTTGCAGCTATACCATAGCTCAGAAATGACGATCTGCGTATAACAAAATCAAAAGGACAAACCTTCTCGGCGTCCCCACTGTCTTCCAGCCCACAGCCTTAACAGCAGGTTTCAGGTGGCCAACGCCAAAGCCAAGGAGGTCAATTGGAGAGAAAAAAAATTAAAAACTTTTCCTTCCTGGGCTTAACTCTGTCCCTGCTGCTGTCAGACAGGGGCCAGCCTGCACGAGGACTGCATGTTGGTGTCAGCAACAGGCTGAGACGCTACGTGAGGCCACCCCCTTACATGCGTTTTCTGTGTCCTTCGTAGTAAAATCTCTTAGGGTGAGAAACGTAACTGCGTGGTTTTTAAATTCCCGCTTGTGAGAGATACGTCTTACAGAAAACTGACCCCTCTGCGTTACACATCCACTGGTGCTTTTCCTTTTGCTAAAAATTTTCCTGAGCATCATCGTTACTTTTTTCTCCTCTTAAAACTGCAGTTGGAAGCAGAGTCAGGCACCTCTGCCCAGCCCCTCCCGGCAAACAGCCCTGGACCGATCACACCGGTCTCCCAACATTTGCTGTGGATGCTGCTGGCCCTTTCCGAGGCAGCGAGCCCGGCATTGACGTCTGCCCGAGTCTCCCTCCAGCAGCGGGAGCCCGTGCCCAGCCCCGGGCTTTGCCGGGGAGCTGGGGGACTTGGGGCTCTGGCTGCAAGGCCAGCCTGGGCGCAGGGGGTGTTGGAACGGCTCCTCTGCCGGGACTGCAGCCCTGCCTCCGCCTCGGGGCAGCGGGGCTTTCCCTTGGCGTTCCCTTGGCCTTCCCTTGGCTTTCCCTTGGCCTTCCCTTGGCTTTCCCTTGGCTTCTTCTCACTGGAAGAATGAGAAATGTTTCCCTCGAGCGGCAAAACCTGCCAAGGGCTGGGTGCACCGCTGTCACCTTCCCGGTCAGCATCCCCGCTTCTGCCACAAACGGGCAGGGATTTGCAATTTGCGGAAGCTGATTTGCAGAAGAGCAGGAGTTCGGAGTCGTACAGGCTTGCAGACAATTTGAAAGGTTCCCAGAAAAAAAAGTCGGAGTCTGCTGGTGAGATTCCCTTTGGCTCAGGCTGGGTACGCAGGGGGAAACTTTCAGTCCTTCCACCCACTGGTTGTGCTCTCAGAGAGGAGTATGATGTTTTTAAGACCGGTGGATAACCCCCAGTCTGCAACTTGTATTTTAAAGGTCACAAATAACTATGTCACAATTCTGAAAAGCTATTTGCCTGAAGTGAATGCCTTTGTAACTGTTCATAAGACTATGGTACAAATAAATCATCTTTGTATTGGCCTTGTAAATCAGTGCATTGCTGTGGGGCTCACCAACATTCACTTTTAAGGGGTAAATATTTGATTTACTTAGTTATTAAGAATTTAAGCAGCAATCATGTTTTACCAGCCATGCTTGTTAATGAAATGATTCTGCTCGTTACATCAGTGACTCTGTGAGTAACAGCAGCGATTCACTTCAACCACAAAACACTATTTTTCTCTCGAATACTTGATAATAAGAAAATGGCCATGCATGTATGATAGTGCTAACACTCGAGAAGGAATAACCATAAGTAATTATTGAGGGTTACAGGTGATCTTGATGGCTCTCCTGCGACAAATCAGCAAATGAATACCAAGCCAAGCAGTGGTGGAAAGCGCTTGCCAGCCGGCAGGCCTGGCCTTGGCACAGCAGCCGCAGAGCGAACTGCTGCCGGGGCTGCTGCGTGGGCAGCCACCGCGCTGAAACACCGCAGCCACTGCGCTGAAACGCCGCAGCCACCGCGCTGAAACACCGCAGCCACCGCGCTGAAACGCCACAGCCACCGCGCTGAAACGCCGCGCACGCAGCAAGGAAGAGCGGCGTTACCCAGGGTGTGCTGCCCTCAAAGCAAGTTTTCAGAAACTGGTTCTCAGGGTACCGTCTGGAATGCAGAACCTGAAAGGCAGTTAACAGTGACTCAGGTGAATCTGTTCGCTGCCAGGGCTTCCCTCCTCAGAGGTGTGCAAAGTGCCCAAGTGTGCAGGTGAGCACCAATACCCCGAGTCCGTCATGTCGTGCATAGCAGGCTTTACCCCTCCGTGACTCAGTTGCTTATGCAGTTCTAGGATGTGGAATAGGAAACAGATTGTTTTGGGCACTGTCAAGCAATTGTGGTCTTTTATTACAAGGAAAAAGGCTATTTTAGGACTTTGAAAACAGGCCTTAAAATATTAAAAGCCCAGAACACCTTGTGCTCTTCTCTTTCACCATCCCTCTGCTGAAGCGATGGATCTGCCCAGCCAGCAGAGCCACTCGCCAGCCCGAGGAAGCTCCATCCCACCACCACGTGCCGTGGGGAGCAGCCCCATCCTTTGCATACGTGTCCCCGTGCAAAGGCAGCCGGTGCGCGGGTGGAGCACACCCTGCCCCAATATTCAACATGCGTTTTGGAGGGCTCGGAGCCAGCCGGTGCGAGCCCCCCGCCGTGCCCGCGGCAGAGGGCAGGCGCTTCTGGGCTGCCAGCCCGGAGGGCTCGGTGCCGCCTGCGGAGCTGGCGTGCTGACGAAAACCAGCGGGTTTGCCAGCAGCTCTAAAGGTCAAGGTATGCTTATCTAAATAGCATGCTTCCCTTTGTGTACACATTCTTCTGTGCTTTTAAAAGCTCTTCAGCGTTTATCCTAGACTATGGAAATGTAGCACTGTACGTTGTGTGTTTGCATCCACACGACACGGGTGGCAGCCCTGGCAGCACGTTTCGTGCCTCTCCCGGCAGAGGGGCTCCTTGCCGACGTCCTTCATACCCAACTTTTTCCTTCTGATGATACAAAAGTTTGTTGGCTTCGTGTACCAAGGACTGCTACAGGGAGGGACGACTGCTTCTTAAAAAAATGTATCCTCTCAGTTTAGTTCAGTCTTTCTGGCATGTTACTCACTGAACATGTAAAGCTTTGAATAGTCGATGTATGTGCTGTAGAGAAGCCACCAGTTAGTAACTGCCAAAGAATGACAGCCAGAGGGCTTTGTTTTGGAACAGCGGGTCTCCAAACAACCTGTAAATCAAAGCCGCAGGTACTGAGCCATTGGGGAATTAGTGTTTCTATAGGTCTTTGGGGCGGAATCACTCATGTCCCAAGCAGGCTCTGACGCTGGTCCGTGATTTTTTTTAATTCAACAGATTGCATATGATGTTCGATAAGGTGTAAAAGAGCCAACTGATGCCAACGAGAGACAGTGCTGCTGCTGCCAGCCTCTGGTTGATGCAAACCCAGTGTGGGGAGTCACACCGAGCGAGCAGCTCAAACAGCATTGTTCGACAGCTGCCCAGAACTCTGTGTTGGACAGATGTGGGGTTGGCCTCTGTCTTTATGGATACATGCAATGTTTTTAAACTCAGCTATAGTAATTCTAACAGCCATGAGGGTAGGAGCCCTGTGAGACTCTCCTCTTAGGACAAGATGAAATGCAGTCTGTATTTCCTACTTGGAAACTCACCACGTTACAACCTTCTTCCAAAATTTTGCCTGAATATAACATTTCCCTTCAGCCAGGACATGCCTTTGCCGCTTGGTGTCTGTCACTCCAGCACGAGGTGGGAGGCCCGGGGCAGATGAAGCATGCTCCGCCAGCCCACCCCGTGTGCATAACGGGCGCTGCACCCCACTTGCTTGTGGGGTCTTTGGTCCCCATTCCTCCTGCAGGAAGGACCACCTAGTGATGCTCTGTCTTACTCACCCCATGGTTTGGCATCATCAGCTTCCCGGATTTGTGCATCTCCTCTCAGGAAACAGGGCGGGGGGGGGGGGGGTAGGAGAGCAGGAGAGGGTCTCCCCATTGCCCCCCTCTGCATGCTGGGGGGCAACTGCCCACAGAGATGGGGACAGACATCTAGAAACATGCTGTGCTGGTGAGCAAGGTGATATGTTAATGCGTCCGATCCCTCCTGCAAGGCACAATAAAATCCTTCAGACACTCTTTCCCTCTGTGTTTTCTGGCTGGGCACCTTCTGCAGGCGGGTGGGTGGCAGCAGGAGCAGCCCCGGGGTGGCACGGCGTGACAGTGGGCACCCGTGTGGCCATGGGCCGTGTGTCACCCCGCAGCCACAGCCGCCTGCCACATGCTTGCAGCCCACAACTTGGACCGGCAGCAAAGCTGCGGCAGAAGAAGAGCGTGGCAGGGCTTAGCAGCACCGCTGCCCGTCCCCGGCGGTGCTGGCGAGGTGGAGGTGCCCTCGTCCCCCCCAAAGCCCCCAGAGCCCCTCTGGGGGAGACGTTTCAGCCTGGGCTGGTTTCCCCATCGCCCTGCTGTGCTGGTTGGAGGGTTTTCTTGGTTATGATTTTCGGTAACAGGATGGGGCCCACGCTTGGATTTCAGCTGCAGTCTGGTTTATTGTAAGCAATTCCCCAAACCAGAAATCGTTGTGAAACGCATCAGCTGAGCTTTTCAACTTGGAAAAGACCAGAACAAAACGTTTTTGCAGCTCCCAAGTTCTTCCTCAAAATCTTTGCGCCCAGAAGGTGAAGCAGAACTGGCCTTTCCTCTCTGCGAAAGTTCGGTTCTGAGGAACTGACCTTTGCCCAAGGAATAAAACTCCGTGCACAGAAAACAAAAATTAAGACGTGGAGTCTGCTTTCCCGCGGCTCTATCGCCTGCCGTGACCAGGTTCTGCCGGAAGGTGGGACCGCAGGGCGGCGGAGGCGGGGGCCGTGCCCCGGGGGGGTCCGTGCCCTGGGGGGGGGTCCGTGCCCCGGGGGGGGGTCCGTGCCCCGGGGGGACCTCCCCGGCCGCCCCTCGCCCACCGGGCTGCGAGGGAGGGGTACGGGCCTCGGCCTCCAGCCAAGCAACGTCCAGCAGATTTCCCGTTCGGTGCTTGAGTTGGTGACGGGTTTAGAAATGCTGAGAACGAAGCGGAGCTTCAACGTGAAAGCAGATCCGCATCTCTAACCCTACCCGGGGGTTTCAAACAGCCTCTTTCTTTGGAGTCAGTTTCGATTGTCAGTGAGAAAATCATTTTTCAGGGATCGCATGCAACAGCTCTAACGCTAACCCTGTCCAACACCCTCGAGAAATTTCTTTTTAGGGTTTTTAAGAAAGCTCCTCTACCCTTCTGTCCCTGCCCGACTTCCCACGAGTTTCAGCAGCTGGCTGGTATCATTTCAGGTTTTACACAAAGCTCCTGTACATCGCTAAGCAGTTCCTGTGTGTCAGCACAGAGGCAGCGCTGCAGGCGCACACACTGCGGCTGCCAAGGAGCTGCACGGCGCTCTGCCGGGCACGGCGTCGCTGCCCCCGCTCCCGGGGCTCCCCGCTTCCCCCGCACCGCCGCTCCCCGAGCCCCCGGTCCCTGCTCACGCCTCGTGCTCGCGGTTCGACCGCAGATGCAAATCTGGTTATCTGTGTTTTGATGACACAGCTGCAACGTAGCCGGGACTGAAAATGCTCCTCTTTGCATCTATGTTTAAATTTTACCAGTGAAATACAAACCCCAAAACAGCCAGCACAGGTTGCATTCCAAATATGGAGCAGCCATTTGGGGGAAAATGTTACCCAATTTGAAATTTTCAGCCCACAGCTACAATTTAATTGCTTAATACCCACAGCAAGCAGTTTTCTTGTAAATTAATAGGATGAAATGTATAAGGAAATTAAAATAGCTTCTTTGGCACTTATGTTTTTGTGCCTCCTTACCTTCCCGGTATGTTTTTAGAACGGGAGATGTTACTGCTCAGAATCTCATAAAAAGGATTTATAATAGTTAATAATTAGTGTATTAATGCACCACACTGCAGCAAAATTAATACAGGCTTTGTCTGCCTGGGCTTGATTCATCACTGCGCACTGAAGCAGCAACAAAACCAGGCCTGAAAGCAGTGATTGATATCCCGGGGAACATGACCTTGGTGCTTAGGGCAGCGGTGAGGATGGCCCCAGCCTCCCCGCCCTGTGCCCCCTCCCCGGCCGCAGGGCTCCCCCCTGACCCAGGTGCTCCTTGGCTTCCCCCCTGCTTCTGAGCAGAGGCTGCCCTGGGGTCATGTCCCCAGAGACTTTCTGGTGTCCCTTTTTCTTATTTAAAGTGATGCCCCTGAGGACAGCTCTCAGGTCCCTGGGCGGGGGCTGAGCCTCGCGGAGGCACTGCCACCCCTCCTGCGCGCTCCCAGAAACCAGCCGTTGTCCCCAGAATCACACAGAATCACAGAATCACTACGGTTGGAAAAGACCTGTAAGATCATCAAGTCCAACCTGGAGGGGAAAAAAAAAAACAAAACAAAACAAAACCCAACAACAACAACAACAACAACAAAAAAAAAAAACCCAACACACCCCAACACACCCCATCTTCCCGCACCCAGTCCCGGGCTCTGAAGCCAGCCTCAAAGCCTTGGGCACTTTACTACGAGCCTGGAGTTCCTCTGCTGACCCTCCAGTACTTACCCCATGCTCGCCCAGCCCCGGTGGGCCCCCGACCCGGAGCCACACGACCCACGCAGCCCCCAGCAGCCCCCAGCCTGGGAGGAGGTTGCGCGGCACTGCCAACACCCCTGTGCCTGCGACACAGACGCCTCCAGATGCGATGGTTTCCTGCAGCCGGGGGTGCAGCCGCAGCCCCGACTCGTCCCCGGGGAGTCACCGTCCAGCCAAGCGGGTGCCGGCCCCCCTTGCAGACCTCCCTCCGTTGGCCCCCGCTCTCCCGTGCTGCACCCCGTCTCTGCTCTGCCCGCACAGCCCCGGCGCGTGTTGGGAAGGAGGGACCTGTTTTGGGGTGAAAGCAGAGGATTTGTCCTACAGCTTGCTAACCCCAACAGCGTGCTGTCAGAGCCCCTCCGGCTGCGCGGTTCCTCATGCTGGGCAAGAGCTGGAGGGTTTCTGGGGCTGGGGAGGGAACTCCGGGGTAGGGACTAGGTGCTGCGATTTGCCTCCGTGCCTTCACCCTGCCAGTTCGTGCTTGGGACCACTGCTGTCTTGCTACAAGGTCGTACTAACATTGTTCCAAACCATTTCGCCTGCAGAAACACTTACCCCAGAGTTCACAGCATGAGCAGATCCCAGGATCTTTTCTAAGGATCCCAGGCTCACTGTAGTGCAGGATTATTTGTCCTGTCTCTGCTATTCCCCCATCCACTTCCATCTGCACTGTCACTAAAACCATCACAACTGGAACAGCTCTTAAGCCAAAATATTTGGCATTTACATTCACTGTTGGGAGCACTTCGGTGTGTGGATTTGCGGTGTTTTATAATCACCTTGGGAGGAACCATGACTCTCAGAATAGTACATTTTTTGAGCACAGAGAACGTCTCAGACCATCAACCTCTTGCAGTTTGCTTCTAACGAGCTTCTAACGAGCTTTTGGAGTAGAACAGTGTTTCAGCAGCCACGAGTACAGGGTGCGACACAGCCGGAGCCCAGCAGGGAACGTACACCCAGCGCTTGCAGAGGAATCAAAGGTGAAATTTAAGGGACCGCTGAAGACTCCCCGTGGGAACGACAATGCTTTGGTGGCAGCTGTATACCCCTTCTCACTCAGCCCCAGGGAGAAGTAGAGTCAGGCAGTTACCTGCAAGCCTGATGATGGGGCCATTTTGCCAGCCAGGCACCTGAAATGCTTTGATTGAAGCCTTCAGGACACACCAAATTAAACCTGGAGCTGATCAGGCTCCCCTGGCTCTAGTACCATGGAAGAGCCAAAGCAGCAAAACCCCACCTTCCCACACCACGTCCAGCTCCCAGGCGGGCTGAAAACCCTCTAATGATCAGGGTGAAAAGGGAAAACAGGATGTTTTCCTGCACCAGAAACCTCTTACTGACCCAAATCAGCGCTGCAAAATCGTGACAGTGATGGAGTGCCTGATGGGACTGAAGGAGTTTGTAACATATTTCATGATAAAGGGCTTGTTTATATATTTAGCATTTTACTATGCCAAAACACAGAGGGAGCACATGTTGATCTAGGCTTTCATCCTGAGGGCTGGCCCTTCCTTCCCCCGACAAATAGCGAATTTAGTAAAACAAGTTCTCCCTCTACAGATCTTTTTGCTAGTGATGAAAATCCTATAACAATAGCCTTGTTCCTTTGTCACAGCTACATGATTGCAGATGTCTTCAAAAGATTGATACCAGCAGAAAACATAGTAAAAAGGCAGGGTTCCTCACACTGCCATAAAACCACAGCCTGGTATTATTTCCTTATTCCCTTTACAGAATCTAGCAGGTAAAATACCAGCACTAATTTACCAACAGCTGCTCATAAATTTTGGGTTTTTTTGTTTGGGGTTGTTTTTGTTTTCCTCCCCCTAACTGTCTCCATACCCTCACGACAGCTAAAATGCCAGGACCCCCATCCACAGTCAGGACACAGGCAGGTGCAATTGGCCACTGGTGAGAATAGGAACCACGTGCTTAAAACATGGGTCTGTGCTTCAGAAAGGTGTCCCTGAAGTCCAGGGAATATCTTATCCATCGATGGTCATAGTCAGTATTTCACAGCAGAGCAGAGTCGTCCCCGTGCTACGGGGAGACAGTGTTTGCTGTTCACAAGGTGGGAGCTGAGCAGGGGACATCTGGGTCCCACGGGTCACGCAGAGACACATAGCTGCTTGCTGGGAAACTGGCCAGATCTTCTGATCCAGTACTTTCCAGTTCATCAGCACATTTTGGTTTTTTCTCTGATAGGAAGGATGTGCAGACAGCAGCACTTCAGCCAAAGCATTGCTGCAACATGAGCTGCATGTTGGGCGGAGGAAGCAGCGCCAGCACCGACTGCTGCGGCCGGTGCAGCTGCCGCACAGAGATGCTGGGGGTGCAGAGGGGGTGCGCACCACTCCTGGCCCACGCACAGCGACAGAAACCCGGCATCGCGAACGGACAGGCCACAGCAGCCGGCTTCCTCTGCTCGGAACACTGCACGGGACAGCGTCAGATCTTTTTAGACCACAAACTCGGTTTTAAAGCCAGCCTGCGTACTGCTTCAACCCATGCCCTGAGCTACGTTCCCCAGGCAGCAGGGCCAGTCCAACAGAGCAAAACGTGCCCGTCTCAGCTGGCTGGATCAGCCCCCACGGGGCCAATATCAGCCACGGAGACTTTGCAGTTTGGACTCTGACTCGATGGAGATGAGGTCGAGGGATACACCATGGAGCTGTGCTCGTCCCGTCTACGGGACGGTCGTGACTGTACATTACCACTGACGTGAGGGTGGCACGATGCCCGGGACAAGCTTTGCAGAGCACTAACCTCTTCTTCAGCAGCTTGCATGTGGTAGATCAGCTCTCCGGCCTTGTTTCCATCCACAGGGTCCTGTGCTGTGCCCAGTCTCCAGTGCAGCACGGCTGCTCTGTGACACCTCCCGGGGTGTTACTTTGGGAAGGCAGGGAAAGGCAACAAAACAATGGACAGGGTGCAAAGGGGATCCAGCTTGTCCTCGGAAGAGCTGACACTGAGCAGTGATACTGAGAGCCATTAAGACTGCTTTGCTGGAACTTAAGAAAAGAAAAATATTTATTAGGTAAATTCAGTCTTCCAGTGGAAAACCAGCAAGTGTAGAAACAAAGTAGAAGGGTCTGCAAAAGCTGCCTCGCACCTATATCAAAGCCTGCCTGTGCAGAGCCCAGCATCCTGTCTGTTTGCTCTTCTATTTATAGGAAATCGTTTCAATTTTATTAGGTAATTTTCAGAAATCAGTACAGCCATTCATATGAAGGTTCAGTATGTTAATAAACAAGCCAGACAGAGGAAACCCAGTAACAACCCTTCTCCGTGCCATAAATTCATCTACAGTGGAGCTCACAAGTTACATTTCATCCAAATCACAGAACACATGCACACATTATAATTTAAGTCTGAGCCTTGTTTTAAGAGGTGGCCTCGATTACTGGGACTCCCCTGAGACACATCATTGGAAAGCCTTCATGATTTCTGAAGCAGAAACATGCTGCATAAGGTCTCCCTTATAATCTTAAACCCTTTCAAAAGGTACTCAATTCCATCCCATCCGGAAAGCAAAAGGAGATTTTCCTTGCAAGGTTTCACAGAACGCACAACTCCTACACCTTGTATTTTCAGATTTGTTATTTTTATTATTATTGTTATTTAGTTAATAATAGGTAAAGGAGAATCTGCTAGCAGCATTGCCTTCTGCAGTTCAGTTTTCTGAAAGCATTAAAAACCAGATTTACAGAACTACAGCACGAGGAGTCAACAGCGCTCTGGGTACCATAGGTCTAACGTGCAGTGACCTACATTTTAAAGCAAGTAGCCATTCTCCCAGCAGCGAGGTCCGCCTGCCTTTATGCATACAACAGCAGGTACTGCAATAGCACAGGACAAACCAGCTTGGAAACATTCAGGTCCCCAGGTGGGAACAGCAAGATACAGACTACAAACCCTGCAGTTCAGCAGCACTGTGCTCCACTTACCGAGGTGAAAACTAGACGTACATAGCTCCTTGCAGAAACCCCTCCACAACTGGGAGGTTACCAAGCTGGGTCAGTCGCATCTCCCCTGGGCATGAGGCATGGCTGGAGCCCAGCACCCTGCAGCAGCCCTGGGCTGGGCTGAAATGGGATCCTGGGCATGGGCAGGGTGGGGAGCCCAGGTGGGGCTGGTCGGGGACCTTAGGGCTTATCAGTGCCCTCAGCATCCTGACAAAGCTAACATCTTTCCAAAGTCAGATGCCTTGGATAGTTTTTTTTTTACTTCCTATTTGTTTCTGCAAAATTAGTTGGTACCAGTGGGAGCTGTGCTTTAGTACTAAATGGGCAGGAAACGGGGTTCTCCTGCGCATTATAATAGCAGAAGTTACCACAGCCGATGTACGCTGGCACAGGGCTACCGAAGTCAGTGCAACCATGCAGGTGAGGCTGGGGGGTGCCCAGGTCTCCCCGGCCTCCCTGCGCCCAGGAAAGGGGCGAGAGGAGCTCTGCCAAGTGCTGCGCGTGCTGCCTGGCTGCGCTCGCTCCGGTCGCAGAGCAGCGAGGGGCTGGCGGGGAGCACGGCAGGGCGGGTGCCCTGCGCAGGTGCTCTGCATGGGTGCCCTGTGCAGCCTCCCCTGGCCCCGCTGCCCTCTCGCTCCCCTGCTCTGTGCCGCAGCACGGGAGCTCTCGGTCTTCCTCCTCATCAGGTGGGCACGCTGGGCTTTCCCGTTTTCACAGCTCTCTTCAACGAATTGCTCCATCCGGAAGGTGAAAGCATGGTTCCACAAAACAGGAGGTCCTGGTGAATGGCACACCCTGGCACCTTCACAGACAGAGGCACCTTCTTCTGGGAAAATAAATGGGATAAACACGTGGTCCTGCAGAACACACAAAGGTGTCCACATTTCATCTGGAAAACCTAAAATGTAAATGCAGCATGTTCAAAGAGCTCGATGAAATAGGATTCACATCTTCTGTTTTTAAATATTGGACATTCCCAAACAGCTTATACATTTGCTTCAGAAAATAAATACAATTCTACCCAATTCTACCCACATAGCAGCAATGCAGCTTTAGCTTCCTGGGCATTATTTTCAGCAGATTTGTTGTTTCTTTTGTGCAGCGTTCATTGTCCAGCCTGACAGCTGCTCCTCTGTCTCTGCTCGCTCCTTTTTATCAGTAATCTCTTCTTTGATTTCGGTTTGGTTTTGTTTTTTTCTAAATGTCAAAGCTTATTTCTCAAGTCCTGAACATACACAAAAAGAAAAGCGATGTGATGAGAATGCACGTGCAGCCGGGATTTTGAAAGCAACTTCAGCATGGCCTGCACACCCATACCTGCAGAAATAGCCCTGCGGATGCTGCTCACACTCCTGGCCTGCGTCCCCTCCGTCCTGCAGAGGAGCAGGAGGAGAAGAGCCCGGCACGGTCCCGGCACGGTCCCGCTGCGGAGGTGGTGGCTGGCGGCCGGTGCACGCTGCGGAGCCAGCGCTCGGCACGCGCGGCTCACCCTCCGAACTGCGCCTCTGAACATCAGGAGTTTGACCCAAAGTTCTCAAAACATTTAAAGCGGATGCCTCCTCTGTGTAACTTATGTCAGCCCGCATTGCCTGGGATCACGTGGGAAAACGCTCTGAGTGTCACAGTATTTCAGACTTCTTTGTGAGAACAGCCTTTGTCATTTCTGACAGAGCCTCAACAGCCGGGACTAGAAAACAAAAGCATAAAAGATGGCCATCGCCCTGCCAGGTCCCCACAGTATGTTCTGTGGGATGGATAAAGAACGGGAAGCGTGGGTCAGTTCCTGTTTGAAACTAAAGAAGCCATACAGGAGTTAAAAACACAGCACAGCTACAGTAAATACTATGCAGGTGTTTATTATGGTGACATTTAACAAGGAAATCCTCCCCGCCAGGCAGCAGAGGAAGCAGGCCTCCCCTGGAACAAGCAAATCAAATAAATGCAGACAGAGACGATTTCGCCACAGGATGGTGGTTTCCACTCTCAGGAGCACTCATCTACCTGCCGCAGCGGCTGGAGGGGAGGCTGGGAGCGCAGTGCCCCGGCACCGGTGCTTCCCCACAGCTGCTGCGCCGCGATGCAATGCGTTCGCCGCCTGACGAGTGCGGCTGGGCCGCTGTTAACGTGCGGACTAATCACTGTGCTGACCACGCCACCGTCTGCTCTGCGCGTTTGGGGCTGGAGGAGACGTTCATTCCCTCGGAGGAGCAGCAGGTGCTCAGACGTACCCCAGCGGCACTGCCCGTCCCGCCTGGGGCAGGCAGAGAACCGCTGTCACGTGCCATCGTGACACCGTGTGGCATTTCCGCCGGCGGCGATACGGTGCTGGGCATTGTTACTGAAATTATCAGCTGTTATTCTTAGAAATGTGCCCTCCATAAATTGCAAGGTGCAGCTAACAACCGCCACAGCGATAACGTTACCAGCACCGCATCGTCCTCTTGCAGTTACCAGCACTGCATCGTCCTCTTGCAGTCACCGTGCTGCTGGCCTGCCCGCTCCCCGCCCCGCACGCGCCTTGCAGCCACGCACCCATAAACCATCCTTCCCGGAGCTGTAAAACGGCGTCCTGCCCAGCTGATTCCATGGAAGAGACCTCTCCATTCCCGGCAGCTTTAGCGCCCGCGGAGTAAACAGCAACATAAATCAGCCCGCGGCAGAGGAAGGTGGGAGGGAGCCTCCTGCGCACTGCAGCAGCGAAGGGCTGAGGATCCAGGCAGGCGAGGAGCTCCCTGAAGCCCTGTTCCCATCTCCTCTGTGTGCCCAGGCCCGTGGCGAGGCAGCGGAGTCCCCACAGCACTGAGCATCCTGCCCAGCTCCGGGCACAAAACCAGAGCTGGCAAAACAACATCCAAATGCTGAAGGTCATGTGTGAACTTTAGAAGACTTTATAACAACATCGAACATATACAAGTTCTTTACCTGTGCTTTGCCAAGCTTTGAGATCCCCTGTCTCAGGCTTAGTGAGCAGTTATCAGCCCAAATCAGGAAGGTCCGCTGTTGTTATTATGTGTTACTAGTCATTACTTTTTGGCTACTGCAACTGCAGGTGCCGTTCTTCTCCTCTGTGTAAAGCACTAGGGTAAGCTGAGTCCGTTTAAAATCCCGTCATTACCTTCCATTTTCATCACTAACCTTAACACATTTGCTCATATTCTAGGGAAAAGCTCCTTCTTGCAGAGACAGTTCAGCAGCTCTGTGTTTGACCAGAGCTACTCAGGTTATGCATCGCATATCATTCAAGCTGCACGTGAGCTCCTGTTCATGGGTCATTCTGCAGAGCAGTCGCATGGGTGTGTATTAGTCAATATTTGGAAGGAAAGAAGGCAAGGGGAAGCTTTTCACCTTCCGTGTGCCTTTGCTGGCTGCTGCTGTCGTTCGCAGCACGGGTCAGCTCACTGCTGAGAGCGCAGAGACGCTTGTGGGCCCATGGCATGGGCATGGGGAGGGGAAGAACCTCTGCTGTATTTCTGCCTCTCCTGTCCACCCTTCTGTTAGACCAGCCCAGTCACAGACTGATTAGCCACTTGTGAGCCCAGGCCAGCCCCTTGGCTCTCTCCGCTGCTGCTGAACAGAAAGGGTGCTTTCAAAACCGGGCTGAGCGTGACTAAGCCCTGAATTGCTCCTGGAAAAGCCTCTCCTCCCCTACCCCAGGCGCAGGGCAGGCAGGGTGACTCTGCGTCCAGCTTCAGCGCCCTGCGGGTGATGGAGCCAGCCCCTGCGCAGGAGGCGCTGGAGGCGCTGGAGGCACTGGAGGCACTGGGAGTGAGGGCGGGCGCTGCCGCGGCCACCATGACGCGCTAACAGTACTGTGCTGCTCCCGCCTCGGTTTCCCCTCTCAGCCGCATCGGCCCGGCATGGATTACTGTTATTTTCTCCACTAGCATGTAGTGACCTGCCTTTGGCACCTGCTAACGCATGGCGAGGAATGAATTCAGCCAGCCAGAGAGAGGAATTTGCGGTGGGAAATGCTGTCATTTTGACATTTTATTTTATCCAAAATTAGGGTGAGAAGTGGAGACACTGAGTAGTTTCACAAGATTGCAGCTCAGGCAACAGCTAAATGAGCTGTCCCGGCATTCCGAAATCTCAGCGTGAAATTCTAATTTGAAATCTTTCATTTCGAAATACCATTTTAGAAGCACAGTTTAGGGAAAGCCGTACCCTCCCGCTGAAACAATTCCAGGGAGAAATGTTTCAACCGACTTTAATACAGAACATGTAAGAGCTAAATACGCAATAACCAATTTGCCTATGCACAAGTGTGCTGTTCTGCATCTGAAGAGCTGCTATTTCTCATCTCTATTCCATGAAGTCCTGTGTAGAAAAAGTAAATTGCGGGGAAATGTGGATGGATGCTACCAGAGAAACCCAATCTGAAATTCAAATGAATGCTCACAAACACCAACTGTGTCCTTCTTAATCAGCTGCTATTGCAAACTTAATTTGTATTGATCATTAACATCTAGAGCTGGAGATTAGGATCAGCCAGTGACTACAAACTGTGCTGCACTTGTTTGCAAACAGCTGCTTTTTGCTTACAAATTGGTGGATTTTCATGTCCTCAAGGGTAAAAAAAAGTTCAGGAATAAAGTATTCTGATGTATGGGATATTCCAGAATATTCTGGAACAAAGTACTGGAGCAAATAGGCTGCAGCCTGCTTCTGGCTGGCTTATGATTCCAGCTCCTCAGGACGGGCAGGGAGAGCAGCGGGAGGAATGGCGGGCGAGGAGGGACCCGCCTGTCCCGCGGCGAGGGGCTGCTGCGGCGGGGCTGACACGCCGGAGGTGTTCAGCGAAGGGCTGGGCTGCACGTGTTCTTCGTGACCTTTTAATAAGCTGTTTATTGCAAGCGTTAAAACCTTTCTCCCAAAACGGCGGGGGGGCAGTGGGTTTGCCGCTAAAGCAGCAGCGTTTCGCACACCCGAGCACCCAGCGCCGTGGGTGGCCAGGACGGGTCCGGCCCCGGCGGCAGGGCTCTGCTCTGGCCGCGCTCTCTCCTCCCAGCTCACACTCAGATAAGCTTTTCTGGGGTTTCTAGCTTAGCTTTTCTGCTTGTCTTTCCTCCCCCTTGCCCGCTACTCCTATCCTCCCTGCATCCCTCTTGGCTTGCTTTCTTAGGGAGTGCCAAAACTGGCAGCTTCTGGCATTTACTAGTGTTTTAAACGATGATTTTTTTAAAGCTAATACAGCAAGGAAGCCAGTAAACCCCTCGCATAAGCTTTTCTACCATTTCATAAAAACTCTGGTGACAAAACTCTGCCATAGGATCTTCTCCCCGTCAGCTGGAGGATGCCCAGCAGATCAGGTAACCCCTGAAGAGGAGAGCGTTGAAGATGTCCGGAGCACGCCGGGGCGGGCGGGCTGCTGGCCGCGCATCTGGGGCGATGCTGACGGCAGGGCGTGGGGGGCACGGGGCCGCGGGGGGCCGTGCGGGCTGGCCCCTGTCCCAGCTCAGGGCTGCTGCCCCCGAGGGCGCCCGTGTCCCCCGGCAGTGCCGCGCCGCTGCGGCCGCTCTCGGGCAAGCAGGGGCCTGGCTCTCCCCACCCGACTGGTTTGCAACCAGCATGGCAAGTTGTTTAAAGTCTTCCTCCAAATGAGCTCACCTGGCATCCCTTGGATAAACAGTATTAAATGTGTTTGATGTTTCTCTTCTCGAATACTGTTTGCTTTCTTTATGCTCAAACCCGGAAGAAACGAGAAAACTGGAGAAAAAAGTGCCCAGAAAAACGGATCTCCACAATCTGCACCGTGTTCATAGCGATGGTCAGAGCCCGTCGCCTTCAGCTGTCTCTTTGCCGGGGGTTTCCCGGCGGGGTAACCTTTGCCAGACCACGATCCGTGGGCGCCTTGCTGGGACTGAAGCATTTTTCCTGAGCGGAAGCGCGGTCCTGCCAGTGCCGAGCTCCCAGCCAGGTCTCAGACCTGGAACACGGCAGGATGGGGGAGGCCGAAAGCCGCCCCTGCCTGCCCCGCGGCCGGCCTCAGCCCAGCTCCTCGCCTGGCGTGGGCAGCGTCCACCTGGTGCCACCACCCAGCTGAGGGCTTCGGGCGGCAGGCACAGCCCGTGCCGCGGCGGGAGGGCCGCCAGCGGTCTTTTACATCTGCCAGAGCCAGGCACGGGGCAAAGCTTCCCCTGCGGTGCTCTGTACCATGGGCTGCCTCGCATGACGGAAGAGAAGCCATCCCCCTGCGGCTGGCTGTGATGGTGTCGATAAAGTACTACGGACATTTTAGATCAGGCCTAGACACGCTGGGGACAGAGCTGTTCATCATTTTTCCTTCTCATTTTGCAAATTTCTTTTTTTTTTTTGAGGCCAAGTTTGACAAAACCATTAACAGCCATCCCATGGTCTTCAACACAAAGCCTTTACGTTATGCTGTTCTGCTTACTGGCCATGCATCTGGCAAGAAGGCATCATTTCTAGACAAATAAAAGACAAGTTGTCTTATACTTGCTTGAAAAGCACACGCAGATTTAAACTTCTTTGGGCCACGAACACCCAGCTCCTTGCTAACCTCCTCGGCAGGGAGCACATTCCCCCCAAAGCTGCCGCTGAAGGGGCCGAGAGCTCGGTTTGGCACTGGGAGCGTTTGCTCTGCGGCCGTGGGGCAGCTCCTCAGCGGGTTGGGGGACGTGGTGAGGGTGGGGGACGGCCGGGCGGGAGCAGGGGGGCCAGGGACAGCCCTGGCTGGGGAGGGACCCTCGTCTGCAGCGCTGCTGTCAGCTCTAACAGGTCACTTTTGCCATTCCTGTAGCTCACAGTCACTGGAGGGGAGGAATCACCTGGGATGCTGCCCGTACGCTTATGCTTGAGTGCCAGCACGAGAGTTTCCAAAGGAAACAGGTGATGCTTTGCTCAGGTCCCGCTCCGGCTCTTCCTCAGAAGGCAGAGGGACCTTTGGGATTCAGGAGTGTGTGGGAAATGCCACAGGAGCATCCATCATGGGTGAGGGACCTGCAGAACACGGGCGTTTAGAGGCCGACTCCGCGGGCTCTGCCGGGCGCCGTGGGCAGGGCGGACACGGGGACCAGCACGCCGGGGCAGCAGGAGCTGCGCGTACCTGGGAGTTTGCCAAAACCCTTTGGGGAGCATGGATGCAAATTCCCTGGCAGGAAAACGGCTCTGAGAGCCTTCCTGCCAGTGTGGGAAACCTCATACATGGGCTCTGTTCCTTGCTCAAGATGAGTCAAGCAGAGATGAAAGGCCTGAAGAGACAACTTTGATCTGGCGAGAGGCTCCACTGGCAACTCGAGCGGAGCGAGGAACAGCGCGCCCGTGTTCACACCCCACCACGTGCCCCGCCATCCCCGGGGAGCATCGGCTCTCACCTGCGCGCACCACGACGGCCGTTTCGGGGCTTTTTCTCCTCTGTTTGTCCCCCCAAAGAAACTGGACCTCGGCTTCACAAGGGGGTTAGTTGCTCCTTAGCTACGTTACTGTCTCTGACCGCGCGAGCAGGGCCGGCGCAGGCTGGGGAAGGTGAGCCCGGGACAGAAGGGGAGGACACGGGTGTCCCCTGATGGGAAGTGCTACAAGGCACCTTTGGGGACGTGTGGCACGGGGAGGTCGGAGCATCGCCTGCGCTGCGGTTAAACGCCGTGCTCCTCGCCCCATCTCAGTCCCGGCTCTTCCAGCCCGGCCGTCGGAGCAGCCCCGCGCGGAGAGGCAGGAGTCATTACAGGGAAGCTGGGGCGCTTATCGCAAGTGCGGGTAAAGCCTCGGCGCTGAGCAACGGTTGGAGTCAGCTGGCACGTCACCAGCCAGGCTGGCGCAGTCCTGAGCGTGTCACCCGAGGAGTGACCTCAGGCACACCAGGCACGGGAACAGGGGAGTTCAAACCCCTGCGTGCGCAAGGGCAAATGAGTAACTCGCAGAGACAGGCGTGTCCAAGCATTGCCCTGAAACAGGACTTTTCTGAGGATAAATGTGTCCCATATTCGCCAAAACATCCAGATTCTCATGATGTATATATCAAAAGCTACTGTAAAAATTAGCAGAATGGTATAGTAAGGTTAACATCATCAGCAGCAGATTTGAAGCAGAATTTAAAAATATATTTTTTTTTACATTTTAAGCATGAAATTTTTAATATCTGTTTCTTGCTTGTTTGCTCCATTAAACGGTGCCTTTCCACCTTGCTGGGCAGGCTCCTGCAGTCGAGGTGGCAGGAGGGTAAGCCAGATGGGAGCTGGAGCTCGGTGTCCATCTCCGGGGGGACAGAAGGGCACCGACACCACCTCGATGCTGTCCCCAGCCCCTGGCAGTCTGGGGTTGCTGCAGGGCCCGGGCAGCTCCCTCCGAGGAGCGAAGCCGGGGGGTAATTAGCAAAAACTCTCTTTCTGCCTTGAAGGAAGCTGAACATGGTCTGCACAGCAGCACACGTCCCATTCAAAGCACTTAACTGCTCTCGGTGCAGACACCAGCTTCACCCCTTGGACCGCAGCACCTGGAATTAAAAAAGGCTCCACGCAGGGAGAGACAAGCAGCTACCTCTACTAAATGGCATTTTATCGCTGTACATAGGGCAACGGCGGGGAAGGGGGAAGACGCTGAAAATGTCATTGAACACAAGGAATTTCTGCATAACACTCTGCTTTATCTTGCCATTTATTATGCCGCTACATAAGTAAAAGATGGTGTTTCCCTGCAGTTTTTTTGTTCTTTGTGTCAGAAATTGTCTTTGCAGACTACACACGTACAATGGCTGGCAAACAGGAATCAAAGCTATTATGATATACGACTATAATACTAATAAGGAGATTTCCACAGTCCATTAGCTATACAGTAGGACAAGAACATAACCCATCTAGAAACACAGGGCTATGAGAATATTCGGGCTCCATGTAAGAAATCACAACCAACTGGCCAAAAAATGGGGCCCAGGTGCCTGAACCCTCATTTTTTATTGCCTGTCACAAGATAAACTGGAAGCAATGGTGGCGGCAGCCCTGGAGCAGCTCAGTGGAAGGACAGTGCTTTGGCAGGGAGAGGGGTTTCTGCCCAGGGCTGAGGGGGAGCAGGGCTGCCTGGGGGCGAGCCACGGGCAGCGTACACCGGTGCCCTGGCCCGCGGCCACCGCCGCGACGGGCAGGGATGCAACCGGATCCCCAGAACGGGCAGATGCTGCTGATACGCCACCAAATCACCCCCCCCCCGAATGCACTTCTTCTGGCAAGGGATTTTTTAATAATTTCTTAACTGCCATAAATTTAAAAAACCCAGCCCTGAACTGGTAGCTATCCTCATCTTGTTCAGCTGTTTCACTGCTCTTTTCACACACACACAAAAAAATTACCATGCGTTTAATTTCAAACACAATCAATAGGAAATATCAGTCCATACAGTCCAAGGTTCATTGCTTTCAGGCAACCGCTCATAAATATTCATCAGAGAATTAAAGAGCTATTAACAAGGGTAACTGTTGAGGAGCATTCATTAACTGTCTTCCACAAGACATGAAATTTGCATTTTTCGGTGTGGAAATCCACTTTGTGAAATGGCACCTCACATGACAATAAAACGTGAGATAAAACCTGATGTGAAGGCAAGAAACACCCATTTCTGACACAAAGGATGCTTTGGATTGTGCAGCTGAGCCTGTTTATGGAGCTGATAAAAGAACACTTTTCATGACCCTGACTCACTCCGTCCTGCCCCGAGCGCGTTTCCTGGCCCAGCACCCCGACCCACCGCTCCCCGCACCGCCGCGGCACAGAAACTCATCTCTTTTCAGTAACCGTGATTCATCCTGATTTGCATATGATGGTCACTGCCTCCACATTTCCTCTAATTAATTCCCCAGAAAGACGCTTCACTCTGCAGTGCTGTATAATTGTAAGTTTTGTTCGTATTTATCGCAGCACCAGGCTCACCTCCGCCGTCGGGACTGGGGTGCCACGGCGCGTACCCAACAGCAGCTGCCTTCACGGGCGGCTCCCCCCTGCCCGGTGCAGGCGGCGATGAAGGCGATCGGGCATTTTACATACACATAGATAGCTTTGCACTTAGGGGCTCTCTTCTTGCTCTCCCTTTGCACACAGGAGCTTCTCCTATCACCTTACACGCAGACCTAGCAGGCGCGATCACATAAGCAATACCTACCGGTCCCTTGAGTCATCCGTACCAGAGGGGCAGGGGCTCCATGGATCTTATCTAAGAAAACCGGGCAAGGCAGGGTCTTGGAGGGGAGCAGGAGGAAAATGACCATTTTGGGGCCAGCGAAAGCAAATTAACACGGCACGCTCCGCGGTTGAGGACTGCACGCCAGCCACTGTAATAAGAGCTCCCCGCGTGTCGATTTAGGCGTGTGGCAGCCGTACGATACTGTCAAGACAAACGGCCCTGCTGTGAAGCTGGTAATTTTCCTACAACTGCAGCAAATGGAAATGCATAAGGGAATCCCAGGGGAGGATCTATTACGTAAAGCAATTATTTCTCAGCCTCAAAGGCAAGACAATCATCACATCCCCTAATGTCTCTCCTAAAGCATAATTCAATAATTAATATTTGCTCTTTGGCATTTGTAAAATAATGGCATCTGAAAATGGGGAACGCAGAGCAGCCTGAGGTTCCCCTCAGCTGGGATCATGCATAATACAAGAGTTTTTATCCAACAGATGAGTAGCTACTGGATTTTGGCCTGGGATTCCCAGACCCCCAAGGGTCCAAGGGGTCCACAAAATGCACCCAGAAAAAGCAGGACTGTTCTCAGCAGCCTAGAATTCACTTGACTCCGATGGAGAACTTCTAGGGATCTGCACAAGGAAAGAAATACTAAAAAACAACACAAGAGGTGGTGCCTTTGCTTTAAGGGTTATTCGATGCTGCAGACTGTTGCCTTGGGAAGAGGAGAGAAATGGGGTTGGTGCAGAAGTTCCCACTTGTGATTTCTCTTTCCCGGGTCTGAATCATGACGGTGGGCCATTGCTGGTGGAAGAAAAGACCCACTGAGCAATGCCTGACTACTAGAAGTCCGGCAGAAAACTGAAGTCCCATTCTGCTGTCATCAAATTAGCCAGAAGTTGTTTCCTCAAGTCTCTGAATAGGTATATTTAAAACTGCAAACTAACCACACCCAGAAACCCTCGTACTATATTTCTCTGTAAAACCACAGCAAGCTATATATGTGTAAATATATATATATGTGTAAATATATATATGGGCATACACACACACAAACCTTTTTTTTTTAAATAATGTCTGCTACTATTGTGCAGCATGTGCTCTCTGTCAGTGTTTCACAAAACCTCCTTCATGCACAGGACGTGGACTGACGGAAAGGCAGTCGCCCCGGGTGTTATCCTGCCTCTCAGACCACCGTTTGGCCACGCTGCATCCCCTCCTGGCCGACTCGCCAAGCCCCGGGCTGGGGAGAGCCCCCGGCACGTCCGGCAGCTGCAGAGCACCCCAGGGCGGCTGCGGGTCCAGCCCTGGGCGCAGGGAGCAGGCAGGGCTCCCCGGAGAAGTCCCCTCCAGCAGCAGGGGCCGGTCCCCTCCCCGCCTGCGATGGCCATGGGACGGGCATGGCCGTGCGGGTTAGCGACTGGTGGCGGGGATCTCGTGTCCAGGTGTGACGGCGTCCAGCGAGTATCTGCTGCTCCGCACCGGCACCGTACAAACATAAACAGCCGTGCACTGGGGCACTGGGAAATAAGTGAATATAGATATTCCTCCTTCTCACAGACGAGTGACAGAGAAGCATCAATACGCATATACACATACATGACAATTTTTGGTCGAAATTGCATCTCTCTTTATTCAGTTTTTTCAAAGATAAGTTTCAAGCCTACATGCTTTTGGGGTAAACCTTCCTAACGGATGAGTAAGTCAAAGCCCTAGAACAAAGGCCGGCAGCAAACAGGATGCTGAGAATTTATCTGAAGTCACGAACGTTACGAAACATTTTCTGACTTTCAGGAATGATTCACGATTTGTACACTTTGGGGCAGACCTTTTTAGCTAGTCACCGGCATGGTTTCAGCACTAGATTAACCTCTCAGAGCCTTTGGCTCTCGTTTCTAAATCCAGACTTTGAAATTTCATCCCTGAATTACACATATGACCTACAGAACTCCTTTTTTTTTCCTCTCTCTGAAGTCAATGTTAATCTCTATCTGGTTTTAGCTAGCAGAAGAACCTGAGACTTGGGGTGACTTTCTCATCTGTCCCAAGGCACTGTCAGTGGCCCTTGCTGGGACGCTGCTGGGACGCTCTGGCAGGGCAGAGACGCGGCTCCTGCTGCCGGACGTTGCATGTTTCCTCCAGGCATTGCACTCGCCCAGCCTTTCTACGGCGTTTACGATCACTACAGAACACAAACATAAATGCTGGGATTAAATTGAATCAGAGAAAAGGTAACATTCAGAGTTAGCTTGATTGAATGCGGAGTTTTAAAGAAATAAGCATCAAAGATGTTGAAACTAGAGAGTAAGTATTTTGCAAATGTACACCACAATTCCCTCAGTCAGCAACGGGGACAGCAGGAATCGGGGAAGACCCCGGAGCTCGCCAACCCCCGCAGTAGCATTCAAGCAAGCGGCCCCAGTGCTCCGGGATGCCGGCCGCCGCTCCCCATGCCCACCAGCCCAGTCACGTTCGAAGGCTTCATTTCAGATCAAGACAGGTCACTAATAATACCCCTGGCATCAAAGCCTGGTGTATGTTAACTCTCCCATGCGGGAATGTGACGCTGCGGTTACGATTTGGTGTGCTTTACGGAAAGTTGTGGCGTTCCGAGTGATTTAATCTGTTCTTTGGTTACACAGGGAGCAATGCCAGAGATAATCCACACTTTGAAGTAGAGGGTATCTGAGGAAACCTGGTTGCTTGTGAGCAGAAATTTGGCAAATCTGAAGGTATAAATGAAATTATTAAAGAAAAACTCAAGGTGTCACCAGACAGCATGAGTCAGAGATTCACCCCAGACCAGACATCACGATCCAAATTAGAGTAATGAATTTAAAATACAACACTTGCAGGAAGGTGCCTGTGGGGCTGTTACCGTGTGGCCATGGTGCTACTGTGCAGGACCAAATGCTCTTGCAGGTGAGCGTTAGACGGCCCAAGGTACAGGGCAACAGCCACCAAAGACTTCTGCAGGGAGGAAACCCAGCCGCCTCACACGTGGCGATGCTTGATCTAATCCTTTGCGACAGGCAGCACAGGAGAAAGAGTTTGAGGAGTATTTTATTCCTAACTATTTCAACAGGAGAACTCAGAGTCTACTTCTAATTAGGTTTTGTTATTAAGCTGTTATCTGATGTGGAAAGATAGACTCATATAAAAATGTGCTAGAATGGAAAATCTGAGAGCTGAGAACATTCACATGGGGCTTCAGTGGATGGCTGACGCTTGGGGTGAGTGGCACCCCCGGCCCTGGCCCCGTACAGAGGTCCGTCCCCGTGGGGCACGGCGACGCTTGCTTTCTACCTCCTTTTCTGTCTTCTACACCGTCAGGTACAGCCGCGTCCTGGGGCAAGGGATGGTCCCCTGGGGCGGCTGGGATGCGTTTCGGCAAGGGCAGAGGCAGAAACCCTCTGATAAGCCTGGTTCTGCCTTCGCCACCCCAGCTCTGCCAGCTGGGATCAAAACACCCCCGAGTCCCCGTGCCCGGGCGAAGGCAGCGAGCAGGCAGCAGCCCCCAGAGCCGCATCGGCACCGTCCACCGACCAGTCGCTCAAAATTCAGTAAATAAAGGGGCCTCATTTGGGGGACTGGAGAGGGGCTTATTTTGCTTTTAATAGGAATTAATACCCAGTCTTCTCTAGGCTTTTTCCTTAACGTAATATATGGCATCACCCCAAAAGTGTATAAATAACAGACAGTGTAAAGCCAAGTCAATCCAGCTACAAGGAAAAAACAGCCATTATGGAGAATGTGGGGAGGGTTTCAAACTAGAGCTAGGGAAAACACCTCACTCTTCTAGCTTATAGCTCACACAGAATTAGGTTTTACAAGTTAGACACAATTTATGCCACAAAAATCTGTAATTCCCCTTTTAGGCCACTCACCCGAGCAGATAGCTGGTACTACAGGTACAGCATACACATACGTTGGTGTTCTGCAGTTTAGATGATTTCCAACCACAATGTCTCATTTGTGTAAAAGCTTGTAGCAGGGGGCAACAATTCAATTGATACATGCTGGCTTAGATTTAGCACCTGAAAATTCATTCAGGAAACACTTCGGGTTTTTCTAAGACTCACTACATTTAAAAGTCTTCATTTCCCCAAATGTCACACATTCTGTCCCTGAAAAAACCCTGAATGTCAATAAATACTAATAGCCTTTATTTGTGAAGCATTTATGCAAAGCCTGTAGGCAAACCAATCACCTTTTTTTTCTGTAAATAAAAGTAGGAATTGAAAGCTTTTCACAGTGACTGATGCTAAGCGTGCTTGATGCTGCATGCTAAATGAAACATATAGGAATACATGGGCTCTCTGGTTTTCTCCTTCCTTCTGCTGCTGGGATTTGCAAAAACAGTTGTTGACTTCCAGAAGCAGAAGCAGGGAGGTGCCAGCAGCGAAGCAGTTAAAGTACTGGCAGTGCTGGGACACACATGCCGAGCAAACGCATTTCTATTTTCACGAGAGAGAAGGCAATGCAAATACACCAATACTGTTTGCACAATAGAGAAGGGAGGGGAATATCTCCATTATCAACTAGCAATTTTTCTAGACAAAGAAGTCTTTTCTGTAGCGCAGTAATCCTCTTAGGCACGTATATAATTGACACTTCCCAATTACACACCTACAGAGGCACAAGGTTATTTCTTGTTTAGCTAGTTTTCAAGCCAGTGTGCCAGCTTTCCACATTTTCCATTACTCCACACCTTACGTATTGCTAATGCCTCTGATAGGAAATTACACACACTCTAATTGCGGCACGCCGGGCCTGTCTGCGCGGCTCCCCCCGCCCTGCCTGGCTGCATAAGCAGCAGAGCATCAGCGAAAATTCCTCTGCATTATTCAGGCATGACCTCCCTGTTCAGAAATCAGCTTTAGTCTCCCCCATCTGTGATTTTCCATTTCCTCCCCGGGCACGTCTTGCACAATGACCCCGCAGCAGCTCCCTCTTTGCGATGGCGTTTGCGCCGTCCAAGCCCTTCCAGGTGCTCCGAGGGAAAGACAGCCAGCCCTTGGAGCGCAGCATCCCCTCCGCTGTGCCAGGAGTGTGTCCCCAGGCTGGAGCCCTTCCCGCAGGGCAGGGCACCGGCAGTGGCATCCCCAGCACCAGGTCCTGCCTCAGCCCCGGCCTCGCTGGCCAGGGAGGCAGGAAACAGATTGGAAACCATGAAAGCCACCACAGCTGCATCTCCTGCGGGTGTCAGCTCCCAAACGCCCTGCTCACGGGGGCTGGCATCCCTCTTACATCTCTTGCATGAGAGGGGGTTAAGAACAGTTTGGAATTTTGCAGCACTGCAGAATTGCCAGTGACCAGCGTCGCCCCTAAACCCGTGTGTCGGGGCACGCAGCGAGCCCTGCAGCTGACGGGCCAGCCGCGTCCCGGCCGGTGCGAGGCTCCCTGCCCTGTGGAGGCGTCCGGGGTACAGCGGCGACTGCGGCAGGCTGCGGTGCAAGATGCTGCCCCACAGCCACCCAGCACCCGACTCTGAAGGAACCGGGCTTTCTGTCACCGTGACAAAGAGCGAGTGCTATTTAAGAAACAAACCCCAGGTTAAAATCATTTCGGCAACGGTGGCAGTTCTGCCCCTGCCCTCCGTGCGCCTGGGAGCTCGCCCAGCACCCGTCCGGGGGCACCGGTGGGTCCCCAGACATCTGCACGCCTCCCTAAGTGCCTGCGCTGTGCACGGAGGGATACTGCGCGTGGCAATATTATGGATATTATACTCACATGCTTTGCACTTTTCCAATTTTTCTGGTGCGCTTTTGCAGAGCAAGAGGGGGAAACAAGCAAATGCAACGGTATAAGCCCTTTTGCTCTCTGTTAAGAGAAATGTGCATCAGGTAGGGAGGAAAGCAGGGAGCCCCACCCCACCTTTTGCTCAGCTGCTGTTCATGATCCCAGTCTCGATTGTGTCCCCGCACCTCCTGACCAAACGGCCGCCCCGCAGGGCTGCCTCGGGCGGGTGTTAAGCGAGGTCTCCAAAATGGCCTGGAGCCCAAGGTTATACACGCGTTGCAGAAGGCGGCTTCTCCCTGCTCCAGCTGAGACAGCTGCTGCGGAACGGGTGACAGCGTCGGTGTCCGTCATTACTGAGGCCCTAGCTCAGACGAGGTGTGAGGCAGCCATCGCCGGAAAAGCGCGCCAGCTCTGATGAGGCACCGCACTGCAGCGTGACGGCTCTCCCCGCACCAGCCCCAGCCCCGCGCCGGGGGCAGAGCGGGCTCCTCAGTAAAGCAGTTTCTGAGCGCAGCGTTGCTCCGCGTTTGGCAGTGGATTTTGGCGCACACGCGCCAGACCCGCTCCGCTCGGCACGCAGCCGAGGCGCCCGGGCACGAGGGCTCGCTCGCCTCCCGCAAGCGCCTGGCTGAGCGCAGGGCCGGCACTGCTCGAGCGCAGGACTGGCGCTGGGAAAATGTGCGCTGATGATCTTACGGGTCTTTTCCAACCTTAATGATTCTGTGATTCTGTGAGACAGTACAAATTCATTTTTCTGTATGTGTTTGTGTTACTGGTGGTTTAAATAAATAAATAAAGTTAGTGCAGCTGAACTCAGAGATAGTCCTAATAAATGTTCTGTGCTCTGTGAGCGGCCTGGAAACGAGCTCAGTCAGACCTGGTAAAGCCACTGAAACAGCTCATTCACCCCCTTCCCCAGCCCTACACACACACACACAGCTGAACTCTGCTTTCATCAGAGGATTTATACATGTTTCTTCTATCATCAGTAAAAATCAAGGGATTCATTACTTTTAAAGGCACTGAGCCGCACTGTGTGCAACAGACCCATGTTGGCTTAAGGAGCCCAGGGTTTATTTTTAGACCCATTTATACATGTCTCACTTTAATCTCTCTTCGTATAATCTGTTTGTGCACTCCGTTCTGACGCTAGTGATGATAGGCAAAGAAATAATCAGGTTTAAAAACCCCATCCCCAAACCCCAGCACCACGTGTTATTGACCACAGCAAGAGCAAACGCAGACACAGAGGAAACTATTTATAGCTCAGATAAACAGGCAGAGGTTTTGCTTAACGAAAGGAAATGGAAAAATAGCGCTCAGACATAGACCTTGAATGCGTTGCCCTTGCTGGTGGGTTCCCGCTGTCCCTGCCAGCCCACGGGGACGGGGATGGTGACGGGCATGGGGATGGGGACCTGGTCCTCGCAGCGTGGCTGGGGTCAGGGATGGGGACACGGGTGCTGCAGCCACTGCTGGCCGCCAGCTGGGGGTCTTGGCTGTCGAGGGCATTTCTGGTTTCACACAAATGCTGAGTGGGAATTTTGTTTCTGCCCTAAAAACCGGATGGGAGAAGAAAACGATGTCCTGCCCAGCCCGCAGAGGACTGCTGCTGTGGGACTCACGGGGCAGAAGGGCTTCAATCTGCCTTCGGCAGGAACTAGAGGGACAATGCTTGGGCACTGTTTGGCCAGACTAGCAGGAACGAAGGTGTTTATTCAGAAAGTAAAACATCTAGAGCACAGATCTGCGTCACATTAACTTTGAACAACCCTGAACGCATTAAGTAGAACTAATCCAGCTGAGTTTTCCAGGGACAAGGAATACACCACAAATACGACTCAACCAGGGGTTTCCCTCAGCTTCTGTGCCCTCAGGCTTCTGGAGTTCAGGGTTTTTATTTTATCCCTAGTTTTGCATCGAAGAGGCCCAGCTGGGGCCAGCTGCCGCGGCGGAGCAGTGTCTGCCGAGCGGGGGGCCATGGGGCAGGCAGCCCCGGGCAGCCCCAGGCAGCCCCATGGCACGGTACGACATGACACGACAGGGCACAGCATGACATGGCACAGCATGGCACGGCGTGGCGTGGCGTGGCACGGCTCCCCGGGGTACCCCGTGCCAGCAGGGCCCAGGGCAGTGCGAGGTCGGGGCCAGCCATGGGGATGGCGGGATGCCCCGTGCCCATCCCACAGCAGCAACAGCGGTGTGTGACGCTCTCCAGGCTTCCCGAAGCACTGCCCGCAGCATCCCTGATCGCCCCGTTTGTTCTGTCCTTCCGGAGCTCCGGGCAGGGAATGCGGTTCTAACTGAAGATAAGCCGACTGCATTCCCATTTTCTTAGCCCGCTTGAAGCCAGCATGAATCAAGTCAGAGGGTTAATCCCTGAATTTCAGGCCCAGGGAACAGGGCTGTGCTAATTCTTTCCTGTAGATTTGCTAATTTGATTCTTCTTTTCCTGAGACATCAAAGCAGAACCTCCAGAGGAGAACTTCCTAATCAGCACAGAGAAAAGGAAATCACTTATTTAGTGGGAAGGATGTAGACATACCAAAAGGAAACATTTCCATATTCTTTTTGTAGCTATGAAAAACAACTTTAAAGAGTGAGTCCCCTAAAATCTATTTTTATTGCAAAGAAGTGGAGCTTTGGGACCCTTCTGTGTAGTCCTCCTGTTCTCTGTACCTATAAATGAGAAAATCAATAAAATGAGGTGAACTGGAACATCTTTTCCGGGTTCAAAATATTTTGCATTATTGATTGGAAGGGGAGGAAGGAAGCCAGGGAGAAACAAAGTACTCGTGAAGAGTGCAAAGCCCAACCCTCCGATTAAATCTCCCGAGCGCTGAGTCAGTCCTGCAGTTTCTGCACGGCCTGTGAACCTTTTTTGGACTCCCTAACTCCAAAGAAATCCAAGCTTAGATCCCCAGGATCCCCTCATGGTACACAAAAGCCCATCTGCAGTACACAGCAAAGTGTTGGCCAGAGAAGTCTCCAGTGGAAACCGCAACTTAACTTTCCCTGCTAACAAACATCTGCCTCTTGCTACGGACATAGCAGCCCAGCTACTTCTTGTTGGACTCCAGGGACTGCCAGAAGATTTCAGATGTAGTCCAAAAACTGAACTTTAGCACCAACTAAAGCTCTCATCATAGCCACAGGAAAGACAATAAAAAGCCTTGGGGCCTATCCGAGGACAGGAGAAGTGAGGCCAAGCGACTCATTACTGTATTAACTCCGCAGAGGAGCCAAGGAGGATGCTGGAGCAGCAGCACCGCTACTCCGTCCCCAGCTGGACGTGGCACAAAGCAGTAAAAAACATCAAATCTTGTTCCATTTTCTAGAGGTCAGAACGGGCCCATTTTCCACAGTTTTCTGCAGTGTTTTATATCCTCAGATTTTATCCAATCCATTTTAGAAGCTACTGCTGCTTCAAAAGCTGGCCTGCTGACGAGACAGCCCCGCTGCATTTGGGCGCTGGCAGGCACAGGGCTGTGGCCACCTGGGGATGCCTGTCCCCTGCCCCAGCCCTGTGCCGCCCGCCGCCGGGGACCTCGCTGGGCAGCGGCTGCTCCGTGGGGCGGCACGCGGATGTGCACCAATACTTCGTCAGCCGGTGCGACCTGGCATCCCCGCGTGCCAGGCTGCAGCCTCCAGCCCTTCCACCAGCTGCAGTTTTTCCCTTGGTATCCATTTCGGCAGGTTGCAGGGTCCTTGGAGGAGTGGTTAATGACTTCTGGGTGCTGCAGGGGCTGCCGGGGTCTGAAAGCTGCTGGGACATGTTTTAGCCTTGCACAAATGCCTGTGACGGCCGCAGTGCTAAACTGGAGTTTTAAACTGGACTTTTCCCCTGGCCCCGCGCCCTCCAGGACCACCCGGTCAGCTGGGGGGAGGAGGGCACGCACACCCCAAGAGAGATCTGGTGGTCCTCAGCACAGCGTGAACGCTGACTGTACATCACTCCTGACTGTTCCCAGAAGTCATCTCAAGCCGCCTTCCCTGTGCCCACTGCTTGTTTCCACCGTTCGCTCTGCATGGGCTTGCACCCTCGCCCACCTCCTCGGCACCAGCGCTGCCTCTCCTCCTCCCAGCCCCGCACCGCCCCGGGCTCTCCCAGCGTCACCGCCCCGGGGTGGGCACACGGACACCCGGTCCCCACCGCTGACACCGGCATGACGGAGCGCTGGCCATGACGGAGCGCTGGCCAACAGCCACCCACCATGGGGACGGCCGTCGGTTCTTGCACCGGCATCCCCCAGGCACGGCAGTGAATTTCCAGACTAATTCATCTACTGCACAGCAGTTGATGGCAGCACCAGTATTTCCAGCCAGAAGTGTGAGGACATAAAATTTACCTCTTCTTTTATGATGATGTCAATTTTCAAAGAATAAATTAGGGCCGCCTAATTTAAATCAGTGGGCAGAAAGGTGCTGTTGGCAGGGTGGTCCAAAAAAAGTGCAAGTTCGGAGGTGCTGCCATGGTCTGCTGGAAACGACTGAGCTGTCTGTTGGGATGCCTGGTTTCTTCTAGTTTAACCACGCTCTGCCAGTGGTGCCACTTCAGTGGGTGCTGGAGTTGCTTGCAATCTAAAATGCAGGAGGACAAGGGGATGATGCTTACAGGAAAGTCACACCGAATTTAATAGAGAATGAAAATGTTTCCAAAGCAGGAGGTTCACCTGCATAGCACTGTGTAGTTAACTACAAAAAGGTGACATTCATTTCTGGTTATTTTACAGCAATATCATTGCCGTTGCTTTTAATGGGCTTTGAGACCGATTTCTACAAAAATCCTAAACTTTCTTTGCAACGCTTACTAAGCTGAATGCTTATTCCAAACACAAAATACAGCTGTATAAATTACACATTATTTAGTGACTCATAAGAAAAACGGTTAACAGCGAGGGGTGGCTAAGAAAATAATTACACAAGAAATCCTGCAAATTGGAAACATCGCGGGACACTCCCAGCATAAATCTGAAGGCCTGAAATGAATCTCAGCACCCCCAGGCTTTTGCTGAGGGAGGGTGGCAGCAGGCTGGGGGCCGGGCGCAGGGTCCCTCCGCGCGCCGGGGCAAGGGCAGCAGCAGCACCAGGGCACTGGGGACCCTGCCAGGGACTTCCACGCTCCGTCCCCTCCGCAGTCGCTGAGCACCGGGCGCGCAGGGCAGAGCTCCTGGCTGGAGGCACAAGCAGCGTTTCACCGTTGGAAGCCCAAAGTGTGTTTAATTTGGGAAGTTTCACGACACTTGCCCTAATCAGCAATTGCAGCGCTAGGTGATGTCTTTGGGATGTCACCCAGGTGTAAGGAGCCAGGCGGCCCGGTGGCAGCAAGAGTTTAGTCCTGACTTTAGCCTGGCAGTTCGGGCAGGGCTGAGCTGGCCGCCAGCCACGCTGGGGAGGTTACTGAAATCCCAAGCCGCCCTTTTATTTGCCAGAATTTCTCCAAACAATACGTGGGCTGGAACTTCCCCAGGTGTCTCCTGGGTGTCTCTCTCCCATCACACCGGATAATAACAGCACGGTGCTAAAAAAACCCAAGGAGCAGAAGAGCTGACAGGGTTGTGAGATGCCCTTTCAATCACCCTCCTCTTAAACTGCTGTCTTTAGAAGTGATTGTCTCCTTCGAGGTGATGAGGCTGTGCTAACGAACCCTCCCCTTGGGCCTCATGAGGGGCCAGGGACCTCCGAGGCCGCCCTGTCTTCAGCGCCTTCTGCCCCGGGCATGGGAGGGTGATCGTGGGCAAGTGCAGGGGCTGAGCGGGGAAAAGGCAGAAAAAGGAAAGGAAAACCCTAAATGGACGGAAGAGCAGCCTGGAAATCGTTAACTCCGGGTTTGCCATCCACAGGCAGCTGTGCTCTTCTCGCACGGGGGCCGTGGAGGGGCCGGACTGCAGTGGTGGCTGACGGAGCCCGGGCTGCAGCAGCCCCTGCTCCCGTGCTGCCGGACCCGGCCGCCGCTGCGTCCCCGGGAGCTGCCGGGAGGACAGGCTTCCCTCCCCCAGCTGCAGCCCGGCCTCGTGCCTGCGCCGGCCGCGCTCGGAGCGAGGCCTGCCGCAATGAACCGACTGCAGGGGAAGGCATTTCCGAGGGAAGTAGGGAGCGGGTTCGTTAAGGATCGCCTACCCGGCTCCAAACCTCCGCCGCAGCATCAGGAACGGCCTCAAGTTGTTGGAGCAACCAGGCCAGCCGCGGCTGAGCATCAGTGTCACTCACCGAGGGAAAGGCAATGCTGCTTGGAGAGAAACGGGAGAAAATGAGTGACGACAGCTGGGGACGCTGCAAAGAGGCAATACAAAGCTAGCAACCTTCTTCGCTTGGGGCAGGAACATGGCTACAGCGATTCTGCAGCCGAACCTCTCTGCTTGAGTCTCAGCAACACTTGGATCCGGCAGCTTTTCCCTGTATTTTGCCAGCAGGCCCACGGGTGCCCCCCGCCAGCACCGCCCCGCGCGGGTGCCAGGGTGTGCGCCTGCAGCGAGCACGTTCCGCTCCTCTGGGACCTCCTTTTCCACACTTGCATCACCAGAGGAAAAGCAGCAGCAGCACCATGGACCAGAAATGCACATTTGCTTTGGTTTCACCTCAGCCTCCTTTCCCAGGAGGTGGTTGGATGGGTCACAGGGTTTCGGACATGCTAAGTTATAATTTCCTATGTACTTTTTATAGCTGCACAGGGAATAGGATGGACTGCAGACAAAAACAGAGACCAAATTCATTCTTTTTTGTAACAAAAACAGTGACTTCACTAAAAGTGTAATACACCATCTTTTCCTCTGTTGGGAAAGTACCGTTTAGACTCCGGCTACTTCCCGAGTAAGCGAAAATAACTGTGCGCAGCACAGGAGCAGGTTCGGGATGGAGGGGAGGGGGATGTTTCCTCCGGGCGGGTGCAGAGGCTGCTCCGGGATGCGCTCGGCAGCGCAGTGGTTCCCAGCCAGTAAATCCCACAGAGGTGAGCAACCAGAAATAACCACGCTGGTTGTTTTTTTCCTTTTTCTCATTTCACCCACATCCAAAAGCAGCATCCCAACTATTTTCCACAGTCCTTAACCTATGCCTTCACCAAGGATCGGCTGCATTTTCCAAGTGATCCTGCGATCTGAGCTGCCTGAGCGAGAGGAGTCGACCCGTTGGCCTCGGCTCCCCTGCCCGTACTCCTCCCACCCCCTGCCCATGCTGCTCTCATCCCATTCATTGCAATGAATTAAAAACCAAAAAGTCACAAAAATGCATTTAAGTGAAACTGCATTTTTCCAAAAAGCCCCAACCTCATCTTTCACAGGAAAAAATTTTCGATGTGCTCCAATTCAGCTTCATTGCAAAAAACTTCTAATTTACGCTTTGCAGTAAGAAGATTGTCAGCATTTTCAAATAGACTCTTAGCTTTGTTAATAGTTCATTATTGTTGTTGTTATTGTTGTTGTTGTTGTTGTTATTTCCTTCTCTTACAACTCTGAATATTTGAGCTCACCTTCTAGCTGATAACACTCAAGCTCTGGGGCCAGCAATTAAGATAAAATGGGGGAATTGCAGAAGCTCTGTTATTCCCGTCCAAACGCACATGAAGAGGTGAGGATGGATGAAGTCTCTCACTTCATTCGGGAGGAGCGGGACTTCTCCAGGTGCCCAGCGAGGTGCTCACGCGCCAGCACACCGGGGCAGTGAGATTTCACTCCAGTATGACTGGGGGGCTTCTGAAAACTTTGCACTGATAGCCAGGTTCTCCTGGGAATCCTTCATTCCCCGGCAGGAATTCCCCTGTCGTAACCCAGCAGCGGGGCAGTGATCGAAGAGCAAACCCGCTGCAGTACCCTGTGCTCCAGAGACCGGCCCCAAAGAAGGCGCGATGCTGCCAGCTGACTGCACAGCCTCCTCTGCCCTGGCGCAGGGTATTTGATTACTCGGATATAATTGGCCAGAGCTTGCATAGCCACAGATGTTATAAATGGACACAAAATGATCCAGGCACAGCTTTTCTTTTTATTCTAGCCAACCTATTTGTTTAAAACTTCTGCATAAGTGAATTCCAGAGAGAGACAACGCTCTGTGAGAAGAACATTTCTTCTATTGGTTCTAAATGTATCGACCTTTCCATTTGTACTTGGCCTCTTGAAAAATACTGCTGTTAATTATTATCATTACTGGATCATAGAAAAAGTCTTGATTTTTAACCATTAAATTCAACTGAGAAAACCTAGGACGATTACATGGATCTCCAGTGCAACTCTTTAAAAGACTTACTCAAAAAACTACTTAAAAACACATTACACTCTCTTAGCTTGTTCTGATCTTTTAATTCAATTGGTTTGTCCTTGGAAGTCAATAGACCACAAAGAAAATACAGTTCTATTTTCTACCTCTAATGCAGAATATGTGAATAAAAATAATTATCAAGACCACCAGCCAGGTGGAAAATTCTGTTCATTTTCTCTCTGCAGCGAAAGCTGGAGTATCAAACACATTCAGATATATGAGAAATTCACCTCTGTTATGATGAATCCTCTTCAGTGGCGGTATCACGGTGTAATTGCCCCCCTCGACAGAGCAACAGCGCGCTGACTCCACTGACACAAAGCACATTCTTTGCCTATATCGCATTTACAGCCCAATAATAAAACCTGCCCTTGGGATCTATTATCGGCGAATGTTTGACAGCACAAGTACTTTAGGTATCACTAAAAAAGCCAACCAAACAAAAACCACCCCAAATCACGCTGACGACTCCAACCACAAGTGAGAGCAGCGGTGCCCGGAGCGGGCTTTGAGCGTGGGTCTCGTACTGAAATTGTGAGGCCGATGGTGGTGAAGTTTGGGCGAACTCAAGCCCGAGTGGAGCAATGCCAAGGTGAAGACCTGAGGTCTGGAGAGGTGGAAGGAGAAAACTGACCTGGAGACTTCCCCAAAAGGAGACCAGAGGTGACCTCTGCCGGGATCCTCAGGGTCAGGGGCACAATGCAGCACCTTCGACTGCCGCTCTACACCAAACAGGAGGAAAGAAAAAGGATTGATAGTGATGGCCCCGAGGGAGGTGCAGCAGTGAGGAGGCTCCTTGGTGATCTCTCGGCCAGATCGCTGCTCTCCGCCGTGTTCTGCACGCCTGCACCAGGGTAGCATGGGGAGAGGGCTGGACAAGGCTGAGGGCTTGGGCCCGGCCGATCGCGGTGTGCGGCCGGTGGCCACGCCGGCACAGCCGTGCGGTACTGAGGGCTCGCACCGGCACAACCGGGCGGCCACGCTCCGGGGCACGGCTCACTCCGCGCTGCCTGGGCTGCTCCTGCTGCAGGAACCAGGTGTCCGCCCAGGCAGGAGGGTCCAGCTGGGGCAAGCGCCATCCACAAACTCTTCAACACAGCCAGGGTGTCACACGTGGGCGAGTGGGTTCGAGGCTCAAAAGTACCAACTGTCCTTTTTTTTTTTGGATTATTCTTAATGGAGCATGGGGGGACAATCACGTACGCTTGTGGCATATGGGTCCAGGTGCCTTTTACGTTTGTTTACACATATTGCCGTTACAGAAAATTAATCATAAGGGAAGCAAACACTCCAGCCTCACATTCCCTGCACGGCTGAGTGTGATGGTTACTCTGGCTTTTGTTGCTAGAAAAATCTTTCTTTTGATGTTCTTTGAAGGTATGTCCTTTGAACTACAGTGTTTTTGCTAACACTACTGGTCGGATCACACTCCCAACAGCTGAGAAATTTCAGATTTAATTTCAGACTTCAAGGGAAACTTTCATTGCAAATCGATGTGCTATAAGCAAGATATACCTGGAAACTATCTAGTAAAAATCAAGATCTGCAGTTTTCCCCCTAAGCTTTCAATACTCTCATACATCTCAGCAGATCTGCAATATTTAGAAATAGTTGTTGCTGCCGCTGAAAATAAAAACCACAGCGTATTTGGCCATCCCATACACATGGCTAAATATAACACCTGATGGAAAACGGCAACAAACAAGGTGGTTATGGCATGGGATAAAACCAAGAGACAAATAAACCTGATTCATAAATAAACAGGTAAATAAAAGGTAGCCACTTTCCTTTTCCAAGTTCCCACAGACTATTTCAAAATAGGCATTTCTGTGAGTGAGTGAAGAATTTGCAGAGAAAATAAAAAAGATTTTAAGCCAGCTGTTATGCAGAGGTACAGGTAAGCCATGTCCGAGCTCTCCAGCTGTGCTTCGCCATCACACACAGCTGCTCTCATCTCCATCGCTTCGGCTTTGCTGGCTGGGAAAGCAACGCGCGGCACAGGCGTAGAAAGCAAAGCGTGGGATGGCTGTTTGGCCCGAACCCCAAGAGCCGTGCCCAGCTGTGAGGAGGACCCTGGGGTCCCCCCGTGCCCTGTGGGCACTCAGGGCCCCCTCCACCCTCCCGCTGCTGCTGTCTTGCTTTGGGAAATAAAGCACTGTGTGTGCAGAAGGGGAGACCCGGCCGGTGTCACGCACATGTCCGCAGCACCGAGCACGCACTTGCTCCTGCACCGTGCTCCCCAGTGTCCTGCTCACTGGACAGGGTCTCCAGCACACGGTAGCAGGACATCAGCCCGGGCGTTGGGGACCACTGGTGCCACACTGCTGGGGAGTCTGTGGGAATAGACGCCAGACCCCTCGTCCCAAATGCACGGCTCACCCCCCCACACCCACCCGCGGGTTAGGACCTGCCCAGCTGCGCCCTTTGCTCACTGCATGGCAGACCCACGCCTGGGCGGAGGGCTGGCTGCGCCCGGGGCCGTGGGGCCGTGTGCCCCAGCCGGGCGTCTCCATTGCTCCTCATCGGCCAGAAGCAGACTCTCCCTGAGAGCTTAAGTGTTCAAAGTATTTTCCACCTCTGCCACAACCCGCCGAGCAGCAGCCAGGCACTTGACTGATGCAGCCAACTGCAGTCAGATAATACGATTTTGGGGCCGGGAGTGTAACGGCATCCTGCTCAGCCGCAGGGACAGGAGCAGGGACGTTGGGGCAGGGCCTCCACGGACCCCGGGGGAAGCTTTTGCTATGGGACCTGGTTCCTGAGCAGGAGTCTAAGCAAGAGTAAGCAGTAACAACAACAGGTCGAGCATTAGTCTGAAGAGCAAAACTTGTTTTGTCTTCTTGTGGAAAGACAATGCAGTAAGTCCTTCACTGCCGCAGAGGCACAGCTTGCTCATCCCCGTTACCGTGGGAGTATTTTTCCCATGATAGCCTTTGATCTTGGGCTGCATTAGGCACCAGAAACATTCCCAGTGCTGGAAGCAGTTGCCAGAGCTGACATTTAGGCTTGCAGTCGTGCCTGCACACAATTTCTACCCTCCATCTCCTGCTCTGGGGGAAACACCTGCCAGCACCCGAGGGAGCCGCCTTCGAGGGTCTCCGAGCAATCACAAGCGATGCTGTTCCTCCCACGCGCAGGGCACGAGCCAGGTTTGGGGAGGCAGCTGGCAGCCCCGCTCACGTCGCCGCTGGCCCCTCGGGTGCTGCATGCCCAGCACCCCGCTGCAGCGGGGGCACGCGGAGCTCAGCTGCTGCTGCACGTCTCGCTCATCGGTGACACGCATTTTCTGTTACGGTGGAGCCTATTTTAAGCTCACCTGTTGCGGACAGTATCCACAGCAAGCTCAAAGTCAGTATTTTTGAGTATCATCTCCTCTGCAGTGGACATGGACCCCAGCACCATCCCTCACCTGGTATCATTTCCAATTTGCAGGGGGCAGCTGAGGCACGGGGACATTCAGTAACCATCAGCATCAGAAGCTAAAAGCTGTCAGTGGCACTTACAGAGTATCTGTCACTGAATATCGCAGCACCCAGTCCCTGCCCAGAGCTCTGAGCACCAGCCAGAAAACCTACACCAACAAACCAACTGTCTCCTCTTGTTCCATTAGTGCTCATTAGGAGGGTTTGCAATGGCATGTGGGAAGTTCTGCCAGCTGGGATATGGTATTTAAATATCACAAGTATAGTACACACACATGTGCACACGCACACAACACACACACATCTGCCTCGGGGAGCTGACATCCCTGGAAAGAGAAACCGGCCGTGCAAAGAGTCACAGCCAAGTTTTAGGTCTCTGAGTCCTCCCCCGTGCCCCCCGCAGCTTACCCTCATTTCAGAAATACCCTCAGATGAACAAAAAAGAGACAGACTTGGTCCTGGGCAACAAAGATGTGAATGTCTTTGGAGGCTGAAGGTTTCCCCACCGCCCTCCTCCAAATCAGCCGCAGGAGTCATCTGATGGCAGTCAGATTCTGCCAGTATTTTTAGAGGGGCTGTTCTGCATTAGTTCAGGACTCTGGCGATGGTAAAGCAAAGGCAAGTGCTCTGAATGTCCTTTTCACTGCTGACTTTCTCCTGAGTAAATTTTCAAGCCAATTCTGTGCCATACGTGTCAGTTATATACTGTATTAATGAGGTCTTCCCCAGCCCTCCGTTTGAAGTGCTCCTCTAACAAGCACAAAAACATTAAATGGCCGAGGCAGATGGGACCTTGCAGCTCTCTCAGGCACTGGGGTTTGGTGCTCAGCTTCCTTATGGGGGGACTAACGGCACTGGGCACACCCTGAGGCACAAATTCAGGGGGTCTCGCAGCCCATGCCTTGCTCTTTTTCTGCCATCAGGATGTTTTACCAAACCCAGGTGCCAGTGTCCCCACGCCAGCCCGCCCTGGCCCTGCAGCTGGGACCACTGCCTCCGGCCTCGCTGCTGCTGCTGCAACACCACCGGCCGCCCCTGCGGGGGTGTGCACGCGTCTGCACACACATGTGCACACACACATGAACACATGCACACACACGCACATACATACACATGCAGACACGCATGCACACATGCACGCACACACACATGCAGACACGCATGCATGCCCACACACACGCACACCCAGCCATTGGGGCTGATCTCTGCTGCCGTGGCAGCTCGGGGCTCTCCCGGTGCCGTCACCCCAGCAGAGGGGCAGGGGCTCGGCCGCCCTCCTGCCCGCACCCCCCTGCAGCCGCCCCCTCCAGCCGTACCCCAGTGCTCTGCTGAAGGGGGCTGGCTCTGCATCCTGACTCACCCTGAACCAGCAGCTGCTGCTGCAAAATCCCGAGCACTCCCTCGCTCCCCAGAGCTGGTCCAGCAAGATTTTTGCCGGTATTTCTCACAGCTATGTTTGTAACCTGAATTAGGCCATTGCAGCCTGGAAAAGGAGAGGTTTCGTAAAAAGCCTTCGGTGCTCCCCAAACCTGATTTTAACTCCCTGCAGGGCAAGGGCTTCTCCGAGCGTGTCCTGCCTCCCCCACGCTGTGCCCGGGTTAGCTTTGCTGCGATGCCCGGCGGTGGCGGTGGGGTCAGCGGGGTGGCACCAGCGTCTGCCTCTCCTGGATGCCGTGAGTCATAAGGGTGTCGTTCCCAACAGGCAGGTGACAAATACTGCGGGAGGGAGAGCGCTGGCTTTGTCTCTGAAGACTGAGTTTTGAAGTGAAGTCTGGCGGCAGGGAGGATGTCTCATCTCCTTAGGAAAGCAGGCGCTCTGCGGTGTGTGCATCCCTGGGGACGCTGTGGACACGCAGCCCCGCTGCCCCTTCCGCGCGGCACGGGGTGGGACAGGTGGCCACCACCGTCCCTTTGCTGGGCATCAACACTCCGCCTGTGCCAGCGATTCCCCAGAGGAGCAGTTGGGACCGGTGTCAGGGATGAGTAGCCCAAGATGTGCCAGCTACCTTCGGGCCTGTCCTTCAGCCCTGTCCTTCAGCCACCATCCTCTGCCCGGGACCTGGCAGAGCTGGGCACGGGGCACGTGTGGTGCGCCAGTGCCCGGCCCCGGGCAAAAGGGTTTTAGGCCAGAGATCTGAGTTTGAACAGTCAGTGTTGACAGAAAAATGTTGGCCAGGCCTGATAATGATTTGTACAGGCATCGGCTGTCAAACGTTTATGTCGTAGCTCTCAAACTACAGGGAGTGTAATACTGTGCAGGAGTCGAAGCACTCCACTCGTGATTTCAGGGGGCACCTGGAGGGAGGTGAAACGCCACGCTACATTTAAAGCATCTGAAGGGAAAAACCCACCCCAAAGCCCGTTTTTGCATATTGCACACACTCAGTTGCTGCATATGGGAATGAATGGGGGCTGGTTTTTGGAAGAAAGACAATTTTTAAGAAGTAATTACTTTCCCCATCCTAGTTTCTCTTTCCTAATGGTAAGCAGGCTTGTGACGGGTATTTGGGGGAAAAGGGGTGCACACCAGCCGCAGCCGCTGCTGTGTACGCGGAGGAGCTGGCGCTTCCCGGGGGAGCAATGACATCCTGCTGGCAAAGAGCATCCCCCATCCCTCCCTCACCCCCCGGAGACCCGCTCCTCCTCCAGCCCCTCTGTGCCGCCTCCAGCCCCTCACAGCTTCTTCCTCCCCTCTCAATCCTGCCCTGCTTTTAGGCATCTGGAAAGCACTCCAGAGCCTTGGTCTGTACCAGAAGAGCAGCCATGGGATTTGGCAGGTGTCTCGCGAGAGCAAACCGTTGCACGTACAAACGGGCTTTCGCTGCTTTTCGGGAGTCAGCGTGCTGTAAAGCGAAGGCGGGCTGCAAGGTGAGAGGGACCAGCCCTGCAGGCTGGGGCGCAGGTGAGCTCCACCGCCACGGAGAGCAAGCAAATCTGCTGGGGAGCGTGAGTACTCTCTGTCAGAGGAGGTGAGCAGCGGGAAGTGCCCTTGGCAGGACAGCTTTCTGCATTTTCAGGAAGTCTGGACAGCGCAAGGATGAAGCTATTTTTGTCTTCGACACTCCATATACCAGACTCTGCACAAACTCAGGCAGCACAGAACGCGGGCCCTGCCTGAAGCACAGGTTCTTGGGTGCTGAACTGCGCCGTGGGACGGCCCTGTGTCCTGCCCACGCACACATGCACGCACAGAGCTATCTGACACGGCCGAAAACAGCCTTCCCTTGCACTACCAGGTGTGTGCCGAGGGAACGCGTGTGCAGAGCCCCGTGCACCGGTCTCCCCACCGACCCTGGGAGACACGCACCATCAGCATCCCGCTGCTCATGGCGGCCGATCCTCTTCCCGGACAAGCAGGGCCTGCCTGCGGCAGGCAGCGAGCTCGGCAGGGTAGGGCTGGGCTTGGTTTGTGCTCACCAAGCACCACGCAACCACTCGGGCTCAGAGAAGCGCAGACTCCCGGGGCTGCGCTGGCAGAGGAGCCTGAGCCGGAGCGGGACGCCCAGCCAAAGCCACAGAACATGGGGACCCGCGGCAGGGGGGCAGCGTCTGTCTCTCCAGTACCCTGGCCCCTGGCCCTGCTGCTGCCACCGTCCGTCTGTCCAGCACCCTGGCCCCACTCCCGACGCCGTCCGTCTGTCCAGCACCCTGACCCCGCCACCGCTCCAGCACTCCCCGCTGGAAAGAAGCAGCCCAGATGCAAAAAATGTTTATTCATTGCCTAAGGGCAAAAATGAGAGAGCAAAGCCTACTTCTACCCTCTGGTTTTTAGAATAAAAGTATTGGGAATGGTGGCTTGTCACCCCGCCTTTCCTGAGAGGAGCCTGAGCAAGCCTCGAATACGGGTGGGTTGTTTTCTCTCTGGACTGCACTTTTAGGGCTGTTGAATCTTGCACAAAATGCTCGCTCCTCCCAAATGGTTTTAAGGCACTAAAGTGTAATAGGTGCTAACAAAAAGCAAAGTGTTTAAACAATCTGACTATAAATCTCTTCTGCTTTCAATTGCTCAGCTTTCATCCCCTGTCATAATTATTTATGTTTTTCTGCACTGAGTTCCTGGACAGATGAAACTGCAACATCTAATGGAAAAAAACAAGCAGAGGGAAAAAAAAAAAGGCATCGGAAAATAAAAAAATCCTTGACTTCTCGAGATGCATCATACAGAAGGAAAACAAGCATAAGCCCATTTTCATCACCCTGGCAAGTCACCCTGCCCTGTCAGCAAACTGCTCAAGTCCGAGCAATGCTCTCCTCTCTGCCACTCACCGGATGGGTTTCCACCTCCTGCTTGTTCTATGTCTTTTCATTCCTTTGTCTATTTAAATGCAACTGTGAGTCAGCCCAAAGCACACACAATGCTGTGAGACAGCCCCAAGATAAGAATAGAGGGCAAATAATAAATAAAAGCAGACAAGGGCGTCCTATTCCAACAGCCCGCTTCATCTGTGAGAGGGTAAATCCCGGGGACCCCGCCTGGGGAGCAGCGATGGCCCCGAGACCCCCAGCCCGCACAGAAGCAGCGTGCTGCCTTTGGGGAGGGCAGCTGGAGTGATGTGATCCATTGCTTCCTTCAAGAAGAAAAATATTTTCCTTTCGAAGGAGATAATAAGCCACTGCTTGGATTCTTTCAAAGTAAATCTTTGGGATGTTGATGCATAGAAATGTCTTTTTTTTTCCTTCCCCTCCAATTCCTTTTTTTTAAGCCTAAGAAATGTGCTTATCAGTGTTGATAGGGAGGATAACATAGACCTACAATGCATTAATTGCCAGGCATGCATCACCCATCAGATTCAGCTCCAGTAGAGACCAATCCTTACCCGCGGTCCTGAACTTTAAGAAATTCTCCTTTATTGACTCAAAGAACTAAAGAGAGTATAACTCCCCCCCCGGAAGCATTCCAGCAAAGATTACAGATTTCCACCGTCAAGTCCAAAGTAGAAGCACAGACCTTGGCAGATAACGTGTTCTTAACTACTGCTTTAAGGAAGCGTCTCGTGTAGTTGACATCCGTGAATTTCACGTCAAACACAATCTATGTTTTCAGATGTTAGCCATAACTAACTATCATATTTTTATGATGATTTCCTTTTCTATATTAGATGTATATCTCTAGTGAACGCTGTATTAACTCAGTTGCACTAGTTTACTTTGTTTACAAACAAACCACTAGTAAACTGTCTACTGTTCGGAGATGATAATCTGTTTTTGATGGTTTAAGCGTGAGCCCTGCAAGCGGACTCAGATTGTGGGCTCCGTTTGTTTCACATCAGTTGTACTACAGAGGGAAGACAAGGGTTTCTGTTGGAGGCTAACACCCACACTGGTCAATTCGTTATTAAAATGTCAAATCTTTATGTAAAGAAATGTCTCCCTCCCTCTCTTCACCTCAAGCTATAAACCACCTCAGCTCCTTTAGCTGAGTAAGAGGCTTTGGGTTGATGCGTGCCAGGGCTTGTGTGAGAAGTGGTTTGACACAGACGGCATCCGTTTTCTTCGTTATCATCTAGTATGACCATAAAACAAGAAATAAAATGACTAAGAAAAGCAAGCTGGAGAAGGAATTTATTTGGTCTGTCCAGAGTGTAAAATGCATTTTTAAAGCTCTGTGGTCAGTAGATTTTGTTCCGCTGGAAGTGTGAACGGCTTTTGCAAACACAAGCCTTGCTAATAAAGGCAATGCTCTTTGCACATCTAGAAAGCTGTGCAACCTTTTATCTTTTTTTTTGCACTAAGTGTGCTGAAGTATCAGACTCAGCTGTAACTGGTGAGTCTAAATAGCATATTCAAGAGCAGAGGGGCTTTATTTACAGAGCCTTCACTGGGCAGGCAGGACCGGCTCTCCCACGTGTGTGCCTTTGCCTCACATTCTCACACACGTAGAACTGCAACACAAACCAAGTGTTTACAAAATGCTAACACGCGGGACGTCAGGATGCAGAGCAGACTGCCTTTCGGCCCGGCGTGCCCTCCGTTCGGCACGGCAGAATCGGGCGTGGCCGGAGCATCACCGCGTGCTGGACCCCGCAGGCTGCCCGCGCTTTGAAATGAAACTTCTGTGCGCACGGGCACAGGGTGCCCAAGCTGCAGCGCGGGTCAGAGCTTCGGGGACGAGGGCTGCCCTCCTCACGCTGCGTTGCCAACGGCTGCCTGAACCACCACCTCTGAACCCATCTCGGGTAAATTTTGACTCCTCTTGGTTCTGGGAACTTACTACCTAAGCACCGGGTCCCTATAACCCAGGAAATGTTGGCAGAGGAAAGTTTGAGAGAAATTTCCTTGATTTAAGAATTGCTGCGGAGCTTTGCTCCCCCCTCGGGTGGTCGCTGCAGTCCCCCGGGGCTGGGGCCAAGGAGCCCCACCAACGCCCGGGTGCAGGGCGTGCCACCACGCTGGGCTCTGGACCGCCGCCTGCGGTAGCCCAGTGTTCAGTCTTTGCACAAAACCTGCAGTAACCCAAAGCGGGCAGCACAGGCTGGGCTCGCGGGGCTCCCCCCCACCGCCCCCCCCCCGTACAACACTCCCGCAGCCCTGCGGCTGCCTGCGCCCCAGACCCCCGGCGGGAGGTCTCTGCTGCAGACCCCGAGATGCCTCTTCCCACCCGGACGGGGCAAGCACCCCAATGTGCCGTTCCCATAGGCACCGCTCGACTTCCACCAGCCGACCACGCGTTCCCTTCCCATCTTTAGTTTACTCGGCCTCACTCAGATGAGGGTGACAAGACCCGTCTGCGCTTTTGCAATACGTGAAGAGGTTAAAACCAGAGGGAGAGGAACTCTGCTCCCTGTCAGGGTGAGGTCTGATTGCTGTGGAAGGGGCGAGGTCCCAGGCGGATCCCGGTGCTGCACCTCGGCGTGACTCAGCGGAGCCTCCCCGCATCACTGCGAGGCAGCGCGGCCGCGCGGGCTGAGCACGAGTGCAGCCGCTCCGTCCTCACGTAGCCCCACACGGCTCAGGGGGTGTTTTAAGGCACGCAGATGACCTGGGGTGCCCACCAACCGTCGCCCCTGAGGGGCTCGGACTGATGGCAGACAAGAAGTGTGCCCAAAGAGCTGGCTACAGGAGTGTCACGCAGACACGCAATGGGTGGGCAACTCTAGCTGATCAGAAAAAAACCCACACTCATTTCACCAGCGTTCAGGCTGAAAAGCAAGGCCAGTGTCACAAAACCTGGCCCTCCTCCACCCTCCTGCTTGGGGGGATGGCCCTGCAGCCAGCGCACGGCGGTGCCGGTACACGAGCTGTGCCCAGCTGCTTGGAATCGCTCTTCTGTCACACTGCCACTTTGTAAACCTAGCCACGAATAGCTAATTTCTCAGCTACATTCAGCCCAGTAACTGTGTGCTCATTAAACACTGCTACCAGAGCTCATTAGCGAGCACATGTGCCCCTGGTTGCTGCACAGAGAGCATGCGTGGCTGCAGGGTGACGCTAACCTGTCCGGGGATGGCTGCAGGGTGACACTAACCTGCCCCAGGGATGGCTGCAGGGTGACGCTAACCTGTCCGGGGATGGCTGCAGGGTGACGCTAACCTGCCCCGGGGATGGCTGCAGGGTGACGCTAACCTGTCCGGGGATGGCTGCAGGGTGACACTAACCTGCCCCGGGGATGGCTGCAGGGTGACGCTAACCTGTCCGGGGATGTGCTGAGCGCCCCAGGATGCTGCGTAAGGAAGGCAGGGGCAGCCACCCCACGGAGCCGCAGAGCCGGCGTGGGCATTCCCAGGGGAAAAACTGCTCTTGTGGCTCCTGCCCAGCTCTGCTCCCCGGGCTCCCTGCACCACTGCCTGCTCCAGCTGAGAGCAGCCAGGTAACAGCATCAGTCACGCACCCCGAGGGCAGCCCCCTCGCATTGCCTGTCAGTGCCAAAGCAAGATCAAAACCACCAGAAAAACCTGAAAGCAGAATGCCTGCAGCGCGGCAGCGGTGTGCACCGCCCCAGGGCACATGCCGCGGGCACACGGAGCACTCGCGTGCCACCAGCTCGGCGTGGGGAGGATGCACAGCGAGTGCCTCCGCGCTGTGTCGGCACTGGCAGTGCCACGAGTGGCGGCGATCTCGCCCCACCGGCTGCCCACAGCAAACACACGTGGCCGAGACACGCTCTGCCTGCCCGCTCCCTCCGGAACGCTGCTGGGTGCAGGCAGTGGATTTACTGCCGCTGCCAGCTGCGGGTCAAAGCTGCTGCTCTGAATCATCGGGGCTGCTTCCTGCGGAACCTGCCTATTTATTGAGTTGTTTTCCACTGATTGCCAAGAACAAGGGCATAAAGTACTTACAGCAAGATAAAACCAATACAAATTTTTCAAGCAAAGACCAAACCCCAATAAACTGCAGAGTAACACCTGGGACTGTCCCAGGTACAAACTCCCAGGCTGTCCCCATCGCTGGTTTGCAGAGCTCCTTTGGTAGGTCTCAGAGGAGCCCTTGGGAGCTCGCAAAGCCAGATTATACCAAAGGAAGAGGATTTCCAGTCAAGGCACATCATGAAGTATGTCCTACCAGCAGCTTATGTGCCTCTAATCTGCCTAGCTCGTCAGCACGCCCCAGCTAATTACAATCAGGGCAATCCCGAGGTGGGCAGGAGCTGGAAGAGGACATTTTCTTTTCTGTTTAAATATGACACCTTGGCATTAACCTACACCACCTGTAGTTGCTGGCTCCATCACAGACAGTGCAGTTACATTGGTATTTTGGGGCATTCCAGCTAGAGATGCAATACACAAATTCCTACGGGAGCGCCACACCAGCGCACCCCCAGCACTGCCAGCTGCAGTGTGGCCCTCGTGTCCGGGAAGCAAAATATAAAAGATGACCTGGTCATGAAAACAGATCTTGTGTATGCTTCAGCTGACTTACTCTTTGATTTTCAAACCCCGAACCCAGTCCGGCTGAGATCAGCCTTCCCAGTGAGCGGCAGCCTGCTCTTCGGCTCATCTCCCAGGCGCCCTCGGCGCGGGGCTGCGCAGAGACCCGCCTGCCCTGCGTGACAGAGAGTACCGCAGAGCTACGGCCCGTACGGGCAGACTTACAGGATCTGCTTCCACTGGTGTTATTCTGCCAGGGACGAGGGTTTGGGACACGCCAGCCACCACGTTGTCCGTGCAGACGAGGCAGCGTGCGTGCATCCACGCGTGCACTTGTGTGCTGGAGCAGGGAGGGGAAAAACAAACGGGGCAAAAAAAAATAGAAGCAAGAAAAGGGTCAGGGAACGTTTTGCTCGAGATAAAGTTTTCTGACTGGGACCTCTGAAAGTTTTGGGACTAAGGTAAAGCTTCTGGCTGGCCTGGTGGACAGCCAGCTGCCACAGCCTCATTTTTCACCTCCTGCAACTACAGGTATGTCCATGCACATTTTCCAGGCTGCTGGATAATCACCTTAAAACCCAAAGTCGCCATCCCTCCCCGGTCAGAAGCTGCTGCCCACAGAGGCACCCGTGAATCACCGCGGATAACCATGTGCGAGCCTGACATTTGGGACGGCTTGGCAGCTGCCCTGCATCGGGAAGACAAAGGCTTCCAGCTCATTTCTTCTAGTGATTTATTGTAGACGACTCTTCTTTTCAGGAACCGTGACTTAAAAACCTGTGATTTATGAGAACTCCATATGTGCTTTTGCTCTTGTCACCCATGGATCACTTCCAGCAGGGTTTCCCCGCCGCTGGCTGCTGTCCCCGGCCCCGCGCGAGAGCCTGCACGCTGCCGGCGGCGCAAGAGCCGCCTCGGGGAGGAACTGGGACCGGGGGCGCACGTGGAGCAGCAGCTTACAGCCATCCATTTGCTGTGCTCACCAAGCAACAGCATCTAAATTTAGTTCTCCATCTAATACCCTCTTTGGAGGAAGTGTCAATTTTCCACTGGCCGACTGCTCGCTCGGTGACTGACTGCAATTAACTGACCCCCCAGCACCAGCCCTCCGTGTTTTGTCGTGCCCCATCTACAGCCCTCTGGTGAGAGGGGTTCGCTGGCGCAGTTGCTTAGCTATCGCCAAGAAGTCGGAGGTGCAGCGAGAACCCAGCTCAGCGCTCTGAGGAACGCCCTCCCTGCAGACGGAGAAGTTCTAACAGCAAAATGCAGACAGGTATTTCTGCAGAGTAGCTTATTTCTGTATGGCATACGCTACGGGGGGAGATCCCTCTCTGCTCACCCCTCCCAAAACACAGTCAAGGGGAGAACAGCATTGCTGTTGTTAATGCTCATAATTCAACATCTCACCGTATTTTTCCTCTCAGTCCCAGCACCCAGAGCAAAACTATCTAGCTACAATTTCTGCCTCAAAAAGAGAAGTTAACTTCTAGTCTTCGTATCTGAGGAAGAGGAAAAGAGACTCAAAGAGAAACTCAAAGGCCAATAAAAGCACATGATTTAGTCAACGGATCCCCCAGGCTCCTGGTGTTCAGGCTCGCTCGTCCTTCAGAGGCGCAGCCGAGGCTGGCCGTGCTGAAACAGCAGGGCCGCAGCTCCAGAGAACGTTTCACCTCTCGGCAGCTCCGCAGCAGACGGGCCGGCCTTGCTGCTGCGAGCGGACGGGTCATTCAGAGGTGGGACCGAGCCACCAGCCGCTGGGAGCGGAGCCGAGGCGGGCGGCCGTTGCAGCCCCAGCTGGGGCACCAACTCTTCAATCCATTTTAGCTTCCCAAGACAGCGAGGCTGGTAGTTCTCCCTGCAACACTGCGAACCCTAAAACGTCTGCTGACCCCAGCACGAGCCACTGCAGCAGCTCCCGGGGCGGCCGACACAGGCGCCCGCGCGCCCTGCGGAGACGCCAGCCCCTGCGCACCCGCGGGGCCCGGGCAGCCGCCGGCCGGGGTGCTTCGCCCCTGCCCGCGGCGAGGGGCAGGTGTGGGGAGCTGGGCTGCGGGGGCAGCCCCGGCCACCGGCCTCCAGCAACGCCTCTCAGAGCCCTGGGCGGGCAGCCCTGCGCGGGGGCAGCCGGGGCGGGAGGGAGCCCCGGGCACGCTCTCCCTGCAAGACAGATCCTCCGGCTGCGGAAACATTAAATAACGGAGGCGTGCCCGCTCATCGCTAGTCCCACCGCTGGTACCTCCGGTTTTCTGCACTCAGATGGTTTCCTCTTAAATCTCGCAGGACTGTGGGACTATCCCAGCTCCCAGGTAACTCTGCCTTCAGGAAAGCTATAAGCCCTCATACATATGAAATAAAATCTCACCATCTAAAACGAGTCAAGGCTCGCAGCCCACATGACAAAGCAGCAAAGCCACTTTTTTATTTTTAAATTCTAGGGAGGCTCATCGGTGCCTTGTGAACGTTTAAGATTGACTCTTCTGAATGGCCTTTTACTGCTCTTAAAAAAAAAATCACTTTGTTTTTCCACAGTGGTCAAAGTCAGAACATTTTCTTAAGCACAAAACTGCTTAATAAATGTTTTAATTAAGGCGGTTCCTGTAGTTGTTCAGGCTAGGGTTAGATTTTAAGAGATGAGGGTTATTTGCTTACTTGAAGGAAATTAATTTTGTGCCCCTTTAAAACAGTGCAAGCTGAGAGCGGGGTTTGGTGACGTGGGTCTGAAAAAGCTCATGCAACTGTACCCCAATGTCAGCTGTCTCCTCGGGAGCAAAGATGAGTGTCAGCCCCACCGTGCTGGGGGCTTCGGCCGCAGAGCGGTTCCCGGGCCGGGTACTGCAGGACGGAGCGGGAGCTGCGCAGGAGCGTGCGTCCCGCTAGCACAACGTTACGTAAAAAGTAACTCACAAAATTCATGATTTCAGACTAGAGGAACTCTGTTTGGTACTCACTCCCACTGCCAGCAGCATGGCTAAGTTCAAAAAGCCAAAGCTGCAAACCCCTGGCAGGATCTCTCTGCTGTGGCGGAAGGCAAGTACAGACCGAAAGCCCCCCCCATCCCTGGTGCTGCCCCTTTCCTTCTCTCAGTCAGCCCTGTTGCCTCTTTAACTCACCACGTGGCAGGAGGATCGGCAAATCTTTAAACTCAATTTCAGAGAAATCATTATAAGTGATTTCCTGGTGACGTTCTTCTTTTTTCTACTAGGCTGGGGAAAAATAAAAAGGCTGGGACAGCTGTTTCCGCACGGCGCCAAGCGCTGCAGTTTGGGAGCTCCGGCCATGCAGGAGCTGTGGGTCAGCTCCTCGGGGCCCACGGCCACATCCCGTGGGAAGTGCCACATCTTGGCAGTCAGGGCGGTTTGTTCAGGGAGGAAGGGACCGGGAGGAGATGGGCCAGGCTTTGGGAGGGAAGCAGCACACTTCAATGCAGTTAGGGAATTTCCATTATAGTTCAAGTAAACTGCGTAGATGTAGCATTTGCTACGAAGGCAATGAGCAACATTACTGGTGCCTACGCAGTCATTTCCCCCGCTGGGGACATTTCTGGTCTCCTCTGTGCCATTTGCCCTGGGCAAAGCAGCATTCAGCCAGGAGAGCTGCTGCGATAATCTGTGCACAGCTCTCCCGTCTCCTGGCCGGTTCGAGGAGTGGTTTCCATTTACTAGCTCCAGTTTCAATCACCCCCTGCATTTTTCTCCTTCTTTTTCCCCATCATCCTTTCACTGCCGCCTCGTGAGCCGGCACTGGCCACCACCTCCCGCAGCCGGCTGCCGCCCGTGACACCTCTGCGTCCCTCCCTGCCCCTGTCCCTGCATCGCTCCTCGGGATCGCCTCTGTCCATGAACACTCAGCCAGCGTGCTCGTGGAGACAAGGAGTTTGCACGCAGTGGAGCTCCTTGTGCTGTTGCTTCTGTGGGCAATTAGTCACCACATGCAGCAGCCACTGGAGCCCCCGCTCGGGTCCCGGTCCTGTGGCCGTCCCCACGCCAACCGCCCTCGGAGGCACAAATGGCATTTCACAGTCTTACTCCCGCTGAGGACTTAAAAAATAAAAGCACCTCGAATCGCACTCAGAGCGGCAGGTAGGAACGAAAGTGCCACCCAAGCCTCTCCCATCGCTAGTATTTAGTGCATCTGCAAAGCCAGGGCTCCGCACGCCACTCGGCTTCCATTTGTGAGGACCACACAGAAATCCTCCTGGAAATAACCTACCACAGCTGGGCAGGGACCGACCCCAGCTACAAGAGGAGAGGGCACACAAGGGCTTTGCCAATATCATCAGCGTAGTGCCGGATTGCATTGCTCCCACTTCTGAAATACTGGCTGCAAATATGCGCAAGGTTACACTGGCTGGTGTAATTAGGAGTTGATCGAGGAGTGATTTATTCCTACCGTGAATAAACGAGGTCATTGTTTTGCAGGGAGCAACAGACAATTTCTCCTTCCTTTTCTGTGATCTTGGCTAACTGAATCACCGCTGGCAATCAGGCTGTCTGAGGGATGAGGTCGTTAGATTAACTCGGCAGAGGAGACAAGGAGCTTAATTTGTCAGGTATCCCGCCGGGACCAATACTGGCCAAAGACACGGGCTTTCCCATGACAGCAGCTAAACGGGCGTCCCACTAAAGCCCCGGGTCCGCAGCAGCCGGGGGGTTCGGTGCTCTGGGGCCCGGCCGGTCCATCCCACGGCACTCGCAGTGTCTCCTCCCGCATCGCCTGGGCTCGGATTGACCTCCAGCAGAAAGCTGCGGCTCCTGGAGCGAGGGGTTTGCCTCTGGGCACGGCGGCCACGGCCTGCCGGAGGGGTCCCGCCGGGGCGCTCAGCACCTTTGCACTGTGTAGGGTTTTGCTGTAAATCCAGGCCTGGGACGGCTCCCCAGCCTCCCTGGACGCCACGCCGGGAGGCTTCCTGCTCCACCGCGGACAGTGCAGAGGATGCCTCGGAGCGTGTTGGCGAGGCACAGGGGCACCGACGCGGCACCGACGGCGGCGGGCAGGCTGGGGAGCGCCCTGCCCACACCGCCTGAGCTCGGCTAGCGATGGGTGAAGCGTCTTGGAGTTCATGCTGCAAAGGAACCCGGGGCACGGCTGCGGGGCTTGGGGCACTTCCATCCCCTGGCCTCGCTCTGCAGCACTGCCCGCCTTGCAAATCAAAGCTGTACATCGTTCCAAGCAATTTCTGCGTTTGGCCTCCATCTCTAACGGCTTTATCTTTACTCAAACTAGAAAAGCAAAGGCACCATCGCCTGCCTTGTGAGCAAGGCAGCTCTTCACACGGCCAGCCTGGCTCACCCACCCATGGGGAGGGTGAATTGCCATCAACTTCTGACGGCTCTTCTGAGTGGGCTGGGCCCGAGAACTTGATTTATTTCAAAAGGTCTTCAGTATAATGCATTGATTTGCTGTTCTGCCTTCAAGTCTGCTGTCTTTATTACATAAGGAGCCTTGAACATATTACAAATAGCTGCCCAATAAATATATTTAGAAGTCTCAGCTAAGGAACAACAAACCAGCAGCAGTACTGTGGATCCTGGCCTGGGCTTGCACACCGGACACAGCAAGGCGAAAGGCTCCCCAAATCACACGGCTGTCACCCAGGCTGAGAACAACACGCTAAGATGCCTCCCGCCATCCCTGGGCTGCCGCTTCCGCAAGCTCAGTGAAAAGACAGAACGCAGAATTCCAGTGCCATGGGGTTCAGAGTTGAATGTCGCCATGAAAGGCATAAATGCAGTCTCCCACCAGGCTCCTCCCGAGGCCGCTGCACGGTGCCGCGTGCTGCCGGGTCGCCTGCCAAGACCTGCCGCCCTCCTCGCGCCGCTGCCTCCCGCAACGCGCGAGCCAGGCTCTGCACTTGAGAAGCCCAAGGTGAGAACGGGAGCAGAGCGCACTTTTCTGTGGCGGCGTCGAGGACACCCTACTTTTTAGTCTCCTCCCCAGAGAGGCGCAGACTCTTTCCCTTGCTCCCCCCCAGGCCCTCCATCACCCTTTTTCCTCCCATTCCCCTGCCGGGATCTCCCCTTGGGGTGCTCAGCGCCCGCAGGGACACCGGGTGAAGTGGCAACTGCTTGGGAACCCACCGGTCCCGCCAAGCCAGCCCGGCTCCTGCCGGCGCGTGGCCGCCTGCCGCGGCGGGGTCAGCTCTCGCTGCACTCTTCCCCCCGCAAAGACGCCCCGGGGGCACAGGGCTGATCTGCTCCTCCATCACCTCCCAAATCTTGCCGCCATCAGACTTTTGCTGCTGATGCTTCAGCAGCAAATGAGCAAAGCCAGAAAAGGGCGGCTTCGCCCGGGCACAGCGAGACCGATTCCTCGTGTGACGCCTGGGAAGGCTGGTGAGAACAGGGCACGTAGCAAAGCCCTGAGGCAAGTCTCCCCGAGGCCAGCTTTACCTTTCTGTTACAGGTGTCGGACCGAAAATGCCCAAGTCCCCCGCAGCACGATGGAGCAGGGGCTTCCTCGGGGAGCGCCTGCCTGCAGCACGGGGCTGTGCCGCCTCCGCAGCCGGAGCGCTCCAGCCAGCCCTGTCTGGAATGCTCTGCCTAAGAGAATTGCAAATAACAGCGATAAAGTTATTGCTGCTGCTTGCAGTGAAGTTAGCAAGACCTAATAAATGCAATTAAAAAGCCAAAACAAAATGCCTGAAATCCCAAATTTCTAGTAGATAAACAATTCATTTATCTCCTTTAAGTAGACGATCTGAATTACTGGAATAACAGGCTCCCTGTGTTTGTCTGGCTTTTAAGTTCCGCCACAAAAAAAATGTTTATTGACATAAGTGGCACTTTCTTCTTCTTTAAGCATTTCTGCAGCAGTGCGTTAAGTGATTTGATTACTCAGTGCTGTATTTTAAGTCAATTGAGTGAGTGGTAAGTTGCTACAGTAGACGTTAATAGAATTTTTCCAAGACTGCAGAATTGCTTTCAAATCTCATAGGGACAAGTAATTTATTAAGAGATCCCTCACAAAGTTTGGCAGCGCTTTGCCGTAGGTGTGAGAGCAGCAGAGCCCCATCGGAGTTGCTCTGGCCTCGCCAGTAACAGGAGCAGAAGCACAGAGCCGAGCTCCCCAGCACTCCCTGCGAGCGCCGTGCCGAGGCATCATGCCAGCACCGGCACGGAGGGCACGGCCGGGACCTTCGCTGGCACCGGAGACAACGCTCCTTCCAGCCCGAATAGCGGATGTGAGCATTAAGAACATATTTTCTAGACAGGAAAACAACACAATTGGGCAGGAATGTGTTTCTTATTTTGTTCCCACTGCATGACCTCACTTCTATTTATTTTCAGTTTCTCCAGACCATTCTGCACCTTCGGTTACTGTAGGTCAACAGCCCTTCCCCTTTCTGGTAGTCGGCTGCTTAACTTTTCAGCCCGTACTCTGTCCCTACAAAGCTGCGTCCCTTCCTCGCTGGGCTCTCCTCCATCCATCAGCCACTATGGATTTTCCTGCAACAGTGAAGAGTGGGTGGCAGGGCTGGGAAGGTTTATCTGAGCTAGAGGAGGGGGATATAGTCGTAGTCAGCTGCCCTGGCAAGCCCTGCCCCGGAGCACTTCCCAGCAGCACCTCCCAGGTCCAACTTCAGTCGAGACCATCAGAACAGAAGTCTGGGTGACCTATTTCGGGGTGAAACGTGTCTGGATTTTTCTTCTGCAGCAGATGCAAAGTACTTCTAAAATGAATTATTATTGTATCCGTAAATTCCCAAAAGACGGTAGTCCCGACTTCTCGCCCCAGCCACTCGTTCCCACGTGTAGAGAGTACAGGTCCCCTTTTGCAGCAACAGATGATGTGTACAGCCAGCACCGGTAAACAACAATTTTGTTTGCTGACTTGTAGCAAAGGGAAAAACCCAAAGCCCTGCATAAAAAATGCTTTTCTAAACAGAATGCTCTCCCACGCTTCCCAGTGGTTCATAATAAAGGAAATGCTAATGATACTACCCAAAAAAGAGCACGCCGTAGCTATCACCATTGTGCAACCAACAGATCATAATTGGCTGATCGTAACTAATCCCCAGTATCTGTAATGGGAGGGGGAAAAAACCATTAATTACAGCTGATGATGAACATCTGTGATGGGAAGAACAGTTTAACCTTGAAATAGGATGAATTAAATTTAGGTGCAAAGCTGCCTCCGTGAAAGCAGCAGCAGGACCCTATCACAGACCCTTCGGAGAAGGTGGGCTTGGGACCGGGCATAGCAAACAGCAGAGATAACGACATTAGAGAACAGGTTTAATTAAGCCAAGCAAGCATTAGCATTCCTCCAAAGCCTTCTGCACTCTGTACAAAGGTGGAAATATCAATTCGCATGTCAGCGAGCTGCTGTTTTTCTCTGCTTCACATGTTCAGCACGACGCAGGGCAGACGCCGTGCCGCTCGCGCCGGCAGCTCCCGCAGCAGCTCTGTAGCCCGTGGCCCGAGCAGGCGTGGACCTCGCACGTGGCAGGACGGCCGTCCCCTTGCAGGGACGGGGGGTGTGGGGGGGTTCCACGTCTCACCGCCCCTCTCTACTGTGCTACGCAGCCAAATCTAGCTCCTTTGGAAAATTCTGTGCTGATTCTGCCGGGCACAGCAGTCTGGTGGAAAGCCAGCCGAAGTCTGCAGACAGAGCAGAGGAGGGTCTGAGTCAGGCCCTTCCCATCTGACAAACAGCCTTCTCTCGTGGGAAGTCATGCCTTTCAAGTCTCTGAACGTAACACAGCTTGTGCAGCCTGGCACCAAACCCAGGCTTCTCCCAGCTCCCCGGCGAGAGACCCCAGTCCCACCTGCGGCTCGGTGGCCTGAGGTTGTCTTGGCGTACCGCTCCCTCGCACTGCCCTTGGGCGATGGACCCCCTCCTGCCCCCCAGGCTGCCAGGACACAAGCACCTTCCCCACGCACTGCTCTACCTGATAGATAACCTGTTCTCCATCCCATCCTGCGCGCAAACGCCCCCCCTTCCCCAGCCCCATCCAGCCCCCGAAGGCCGGCGGGCACAACCCGCTCGTGCCTGTGCCATCACCCGCCAGCTCTAGACATGCTCCCACCAAACCCCATCTCACCACTTCAGGGGGCTGCAGGGGCAGTCAGCATGCCCCCCATCACCTTCCGGCCGCCCCGCGGCTGCAGCACTGACACCCAGCAGGGACCACAGCTGGGGCCCAGCCAGATGTGGAGATGGACATGTCTCACGCCATCCCGGCCACCACTCAGAGCTCTGCACCACCGAACAGGGCATGGTCAGCGGTGGGGCAATACCCGTGCCGGTCCCTGCCGCAGGGTCTGCCCGCAGGCTGCCGACACGCTGACTGGCACTGAGCAAACGCCGCACTTTTCCCGACAGCCTTTGTCCTGCCAGGATCATCCGAGACCAGATGTTTGCTGCAGGAGGGCTTTCAGGTTAGTCCGGACCTCTGGGGCCACACCAGTGCTCCTCTTGTCACCTACAGCATCGCCCTGGTCTAAGGTGCCGAAGAGCCGCTGGCACATGGCACTCACCGCGTACCTCAACAGCGCTCAGCGCGTGCCCGAAACCCCCTCGCACAGCCCTGCAGCCGGTGCCTGGGGTACGTTGGAGGGGGACAAACCGAACCGGAGGGAAAGGCAGCCCCAGAGAAGATGAAACTCGGAAACGGGCGTTACAAATTCGATTCTCTGGGAGGAGAGGTTTGCAGACGGAGACTGTGGAGTTTTCTTCCCATCAATTTGCAAGGGTGAAGTTGCATTAGTGTAGCTTTTACAGCAATTTCTAAGTCACTCCAGGGACTATTATATTGAACAATCTTTTTTTTTAATTTAAAAGATTTTTTCAGAAAGAGGTCATAGATAGAAAGGTGAAACAGATGTTTCCAAAGGCAATTCCTGTCCAGACCCCTACTCCTATTTCCTGAAATTGCTGCAATTATCATACCAAGAAGTGTTTCATATGTCAGGGACAAACCACCGGGGCTGAGCCAGGCAGCATTTATTAGCAGCTGACAACGTCTAGCACCAGGAAGAAAAAATTACCTGTACATTACAATAAACTTTATTAGTTCAAGCCACAGTGGAAACTGCCGCTTGGGAAACCGCTGATACAATTTCTGGTGCACACACAAGCCATAATAAGAAGAAAGATAAAAAGCATTATACTACCAGGAATGCCTCTGCTCCCCAGGAAATGCCTCCCACCACCCAAAAAGCTCCCGCAGGGAGGAGACCCCTCGCTGCGGCACAGCGCCGGCACAGCACCAGCTGCCGGTGGCCCTCATCCCCCCCCCCCCGAGACACCCGCGGGTGCGGGACGGGGCCGTCACCCTCCACGGCACGGCTGCTGCTGCTCTGGGCGCACCCGCAGGGCTCCAGGGGGAGGGGGTTTGGGGGGAAACCTGGGAGGCCCCCGATACACCAGCGAAACCACGGATAAAGGAGGACCTGCCGACATGATTTGGATGGCACCAACACCTTCTTACAAAGTCCCTCACGTGAACCTATTGAGCAACTGAGGTTAGAAACCAGCCAAGAGACGAAAAAGAATTAAAGTATTAATTGCCCAATTTCAATGCAGGAAAAGGTTAATAGTGGAGGTGCAATACTTATTTAAATATTGAACTCAGAGGAAACAAAGCCAATAAAATTATTTTCAAATCGGTTTAGTGTCATGGAGCTCCAAATCACAAGTTATTATGTTGAAAAGTCAACTTTCAGGAACCAGAACACACACTCCCATGGCTAAAGGCGGCAATCATCGCACAGAACAACCTACTGCTCCTTGCACTCCGGATTGCAAATTAGCCATGAAGTGTTTGGGCAACCTCCTTGGTACCCAGGCCACTCCGTAACTGACCTTAAGAACATTTTCTGCAGTCTCCTTCAGAAGCAGACGGATGCCAAGTCAAAAGCTCTTCAGTCTGACACGGGATGACCGTTGGCCCCGGTCATGCAGCATCCCGCGGCAGCACGCGCGGTGGCACGGCACCTGGCGGGACCCTTCGTGGAGCGCTCCACGGGCAGCAGAGCACGAGGTCCTGCGGTTCAGCAGCCGCCCAGGGGCATCGCCCCGCGGCAGCCGGAGCTCTGGTGATGAAACGCGGCGGTGCTGCCGTGCTGCGCCAGGGACCCGGCAGGGACGCCTTCCTGGCCAAGGGCCTCGCAGGTTTTTGGGGTTTGCGATCCCTTCGCGTTTTCCAGTGGAAACATAGACATTTCACAGAGAACACGTATGATCTCGCTTTCTCAGTGACCTTTTGAGGGACTTCAGAAGAAAACAACATCATCTGTGGAGTAAAAGCTGAAAATCACTGAATTCTCCCAAAAAACACTTTTGTGCTCTCCCATTACAGACTTTAACACTTAATGTTGATTATATAGCCCCATTCTCCCCAACTCCCTCTCGCTAGGGCCATTACCCCAACTACATAATCCATCTAATTCAATAAATACTTACTTACACCAAGTTATTCCTGAATTTAAAAGCATCTTCACATAACTGAAATTCACACGTAGATTTAACACGAAAAAGTAGCACAGGCTCTTCAGCTTGTCTTTACGCTTTAAGATACGCTCCGGAGAGCGGCACGCACCTACACAAGCGGCTCTGAACCCCCGCGCGCTCGCACCCTCCTCTGCCAGGGAAGAGACCCAAATTCTAAAATTATCCACTCAAAATGAGCGTTTTCTCAGCCCACTTTGTATCAGCAGTCACTGAGTAATTCACAGCAGATCTAAGATTAGCTAATGAAGCGCGGTGACTCATCAGCCAAGCCTCCGCGCCACTGGGAAAATTCAATTTTTCTTTAGCAACAGAGCTTCAGCTGTGGAAATTATAAATAAATAGGGTTTGGAGAGGCTACAGTAACATGAGGATTCTTATTTAAAGCTCATTGATACCGATATTTGTGCCTATGATGCCGCTGCACTAACTGCATCGCTGATCGCTCGCAATGGCGCAGGATCATGTCCGGGACCCGCGGTGCCGAGCAGGAGAGGGTCTGGCCAGGCAGGAGCACGCAGCGGCAACGCACCAACCAGCAAAGCCTGATTTCAAACCACTCATTAGCTCACACCCGTAAGCAGATTAAAACCATGCAGAATCATTACAGGCTTCTGCAAACGATGTTGCTGAGCAAAATGATGGGGTGGAGGAAAGTCATAAACAGACTCAAAGCAGAAAGGATCCCCACCCCCCCAGCAGTAATAAGATGCAAAACAAGACCAAATTTCAATCCCGGAGTAAAGACATGCTCCAGACCCAGGTCCCGTGTGCTTGCCTGGGACCGCAGGGCTGGGACCCCTGCTGCCCCCGGGGCCGGCGTCCCTCTGCCCGGCCCCTCCGCTCTCCTCCCAACAAGCCCGCAAGCCCCCGCTGCAGTCCAGCCCCAGCTTCTCCACCGGCACTAGAACCACCTTCGCCCTTCTGCAGCCGTCAACGCGTGGGCTGAGTGACCGGGTGTTACCGGCGCACCGGTGCCTTCGTGTTCCTTAGCTCCCCGCCTCGCCGGGACCAGGCTGCCGACGGCTCCTGAGGAGAGCGTGCTCCCCGATCCACCAAACTGGCAGCACCCGCATGTGGAAGAGATGCTGCATTTCAGGGGACCTGGCCCCAAATCACTTCCCCGCTCAAGGCGGGGCAAGGGGAAACCCGCTGCCTGCAGCCCGGCACGGGGGGGGCAGCGACGCGGGGCTGAGCCCCCAGCAGCAGCCCCAGCCCCTGGCACGGCAGGGCCCCCGCCTCACCCCAAAACTGGACCCCCTGCGCCCCTCGGGCCAGCGCTTCATCCTCACACCCCTTTAGTGTAACACCACTGGCACCGAGGATTTTCAATGAAGAAAATCAAACCCCCCCTTCCCCCCCCCCCGAGCCCCTCGGCAGGGGTTTGCTCCATGCTCAGTTCAGCTGCACTGAAGATTTTCTATTTCAACTATACTCTGTTTCAAGCCACATTAGGCTTTGGTTATCAAAGCCAAATGCTTCAGGTTTTGGTGTCTAATGAAAAACAGCTCACAATTTATGTGTTTTTCCTGAGAAATTAGTTTTAAAAACAACTTGCCCAACTTTGTGTTTTATAATATGCACTTCAAAAAAAAACAACTGAGTTTAGGGAAAGAAAATATTTTCCATGCAAGACAGACGTTTGACTAGATTAAAGTAAGCTTCCCTTTTAATTAGGCTTGCTGGAACACCGCCGGAGAGCCAGGCGCCCGTATCTAATTCGCAGTGGTGCCCGTCAGCTCGGGTGACCCCCACCGCCTGCGCTTGGGCTGGTCCCTCGTGCACAAACCGGAGCTCAGGCCGGAGCCCCTCAGCAGAGCTCGGCTTTCCCTGCCCCGTCCCACAGCCCAGGGACGTGCCTGAATGCAGAACGGAGCACAGAATAGCATGAAACTGGAGGAGAGACAAAACCTCTGGTGAAACATCACAGATGATATTCAGGCAGAAGCAGGTGCTGCCATGTTTTGCCACCATCATCCCAGGCTAGTCCTCTTTATCCCTGCGATCACCAGTACCGGCACCGGTGCTCAGCAAGGATGTGTGCTTATATGGGGCTGTGGCCAGCGTGGCAGGACCCGCAGAGCAAGGGTCCCGGGGCGAGTCTGGGCCGGGAGGGCAGCCCCGCCGCCCACCAACACCCCCGTGCACCCAGGAAAAGCGGAAAACTGAGTGGATGCGGCCCCACTCCCGCCATCAGCCGGCACGGCACAGCCCCGCGGCAGCAGCCTTCCCCGCTGCCCAGCGCAGGCAAAAGCTGTTCTGCTGGAGACGCTGCCAGGGCAGCCGGTACAACAGCTCCGGCAGCTCTGCTAGCCCTTATCGGCGTGAAATAGGCAGTACGCTAGCTATAAGCCACAAAAAAGCAACCGGTAAAAATCTCATCCACGCCTTAGTATCCCTGATGGAATCAAAACCATGTGGTTTTTTTATTCTGCAAGTCACTTGGATGGCTTTATTAGCACAGAACAAAAGGTTATTCAAATGGCGCATCATTAAGTGCCACAACTCCAACATCAGCTCAGCAAAATATCCTTCCCCTTAGCTAACCCAGTCTGCAAGGGACCCTGCCCTCGGGGCAGCACGCTACGCGGCGTGGTGCGGCTCGCAGGGTGCCGGGCGCAGGGGCACCCACCGCAGGGGCACCAGCCCCGGCCGTACAGCTGTACTGCCAGAGGGACTCCTGCGAACCGAGGGCACGGCGGGCAGGCGGAGGCTGCAGCTCCCTGCTCAACCCTCGCCAGCGCGCCCGGCCCGAGGGAAACCACCCCTTCATCTGAACTATTGCTGGGTGCCCATCGGGCACCGCAGTGCTGTCGCCGGTAAGTCAGAAAAGACAGGATACCAAAATTTGGTAAGAAATCCTGGTTTTGAACAGAAATAACCAGACTTACCCTCCAGGTGCAGGAAATGCTGTTTCCCCTTGGGAGGGTGCGAGTGCCAGCCAGCAGCGCCCGCCCGGGGCAGGGGGAGCCTGGGCTCGGCGGGGCGCGGACGGGCTTTCGGGGCGCGGACGGGCTTTCGGGACTTGAAAACCTGCTCAAGGCATGTCAGACGTGAGGCCAAGTAAAAGGAATGTGGATTACGCACACAAAATTTAATCTGTACATTCAGAATATTAGCAAAACGCCTTACTACAAAAAATACTGATAGGTTTAGTATTGGTTTGAACGACGTCAGAATAAAATACTGACACTCACCCCCCGCCCCTGAAAACCATGCTCAGATTCTGCAGGGCTTGCACTTAGGAAATCAGCTGTGTGAGCTGGAGCACAGCTGTAGGGTTCAGGAGGAAACCTCCAAAACCGCAGCGCGGAGCAGTGGAGACTGTAATAAGCCTTCAGCGTAACAAGAATTGAAATGGACTGAAAAAGGCCCACCATTTCCTACAGCCACGCACAAGTTTTAAAAGTATAAGGAGGGAAACCCTAAAAATTGAACAAAAGGTGAAAGTTCACAGCACACAGGAATCTGTTAACGACGTTCAATGGGCAGCACAGACCCTATTACAAGAAAATACTAAAGCCCACTTGCTATTCCTGAACGTCGCCACTTAGGTTTTAACGCAATGGAGCTTTCCTCCGACAGAATAAAAGACTAAAGTAAGCCGTTCAAACTGCACATTATTAAAAATGACATTTAGAAACTTCTACATCAGCTTTTTACAATCAAGTTAAGAAATGAAACATCACTGTGCTCTTGGGTTATGCTTTTGCATTTGCTGAAAAATTATTTTCATTTATCTGCATAAGGGCCGAGGCAAAAAAAGCAATTTGCTACAAAATTTTTGCTTTAAGCTTTGCCAAAACCGAGGCATCATCTTTTCACGGAGGCGAAGTGAGCCAGCTTCTTCAGCTCCCATACGCAGACCCAAAGTTGTGCTTTCTGCTGGGATACTGCTCAAGGCTGGGGTTTAACCCGCCTCTGGCACCGAGCCACTGATTCAGAGAAGCACCCCAGTGTCCAATCCACTCACACGCTCCCTCAGCGCTATTTTCTCTGTTAGCATGTTCTTACTGAAACTCTCTGTAGCGGTTCTTAGCTACAAAGCTGTGGCAAAAGTCTGGTGACTCACCTGCAGTGCTGAAATTCCGCTCGTCTGCTTCATTCTTCAAGCCGGCGCGAGCACAGATGCCCACGTGCCAGGAGGCCACCTGGCATCGCACGGGTGAAAGACAAAAAGAGTCCCAGCACATTGCAACCTTCCAGTCCTCCTTGGAGGGTCCCTCCCCAGCCCTCCTGGCAGAGAACGGCAGCAAACCAGTTCTCCCGACCTTCCCGCTGCTGACACAGGAGCCGGCGAGGGCGTAGCACTGACATTTTCCCTTCACCTCTGCCTTGGCACTGAGTCTCAGGCAGCAGAAGCCCATTGTTTGCTTTGGAAAGGGCGCAGCAATGTCAGGAATGTCACACACCCAGGTGTAAGGATTGCAGAAGCTGTGCCCTTGGTGCCAGGGGACTAGCGGGACACAGCAACCTGCAAGGGAAGACCGGGAAGGTTTCTGCAGGGATACCGGGTACTCCTCCATCAGCACTGAGGAGCACGACCGCTGCTCTGAGGGCACGAGGCGACAGTGACTACCCAGGCAGACGCAGACAGGTTTCCACTGTACGGTTGAACACTTGGCAGAGCATGTTCACTGCACCAGGGGTTTTACTGCAGAGCCAAATTATCATGGGAAAACACTCTCAGACATCCCCTCTTAAACAACTCCATCCTGCGGACCACACCAAGCGTTAGAGGACGGACGCTGGACTTAGGCGTACCTCCTCAATCCGTTTCATGTCCCAAGCCTACAGAAAATCAGTGGCCCCAAGCGTGAGGTAGCGTAATTCTCTCTCACACCCAGCAGAGACCGAACGCCTGGTCTTAAGGATGTTTCTGCCTGTTCATGGGCCTTGAGTGACATCTGCTAGCCTTCCCAGGAACGCGGCCAGGACTCACCTGTTGTTCTTGGCATCTCCTTCAACCATGGAGCAGCCTTTCCATGAGCAGGCTGGAGCACCCTTCACTAGAGATGGGAGTAGACAAGCGCTTTTCCTGAGAGCGTGGAGGAGCGGAGGCTTGGTTATTTTTGTTTTGCCTTTTTTTTTTGATTATTTTTTTTAAATGAACAGAAGGCTGCTTGTAACTCCCTTCAGCTAACTGCTGGAATGCTACAGCCAAAAAGCTTGGCAACGCTTGTTGGCAGGGATTTTGTACAACAAAGAACTGTGTGAGCAGAAAACACAAAACTACCTCACATAGCCACCAGCTTACCCTAGGCCTAGCTGGAGAAGATGCTAGGTAAAAACCCCACAAAGAAACTCCTGAAGACGGACAGACAGGGGCTGAGAAAGGTAGATCTGTTTTCTCCATGAGTGGGAGTACTCACTGCACAAGAGCATCTTTGCCAGCCGAGTAGTCTGCTTTGGAGATGGGCAAAGCGGATGCCCAGGTAAACAACTGCTTCATAAAGACTTTACACAAGGTGCAGGGACACACTCCTTCGCTATATACTGCTGTCCTTTTCACGCTTATTTTTGGAAAACAGGAAGCTTATTGATTTGTTTGCAGAGGTGGCCAAAATGGGTCTGGGGAGACAGCTGTCCTGTGTCAGCACTGCATTTAGTCTGCATGTTTTATACCACAGTCTTCCAACTGTTTTAAGGGAAACGCATTTGACTCATTGTATGCTCTTACTGAGACTCAGCAGAAGGGGTTTTTTTTAGGTGTTGAACTCTTCTTGTTAAACTTTGCTGTTACACAGAAAAGGGAAGCTCCGACCTCTCTCGCTGACATTCAGAAGACCACAATATGAACCAGCATGAACCAGGAAAACACGAGCTTGTGTTTTCCGATCCACTTGTTCTTCTAATTCGACAACAGTTCATCACAGTGTTTGCTGCAACAGATTAAGAACAAACAGGAAGCAGAATCTGTGCAACGATCCTCCAGCTTAAAGGCAATCTTCTACCTGCAGACAACATTTTACCTAGCAGGGACAACTCTGAACTGTTTTCTCCAGCATCAGAAGCAACAGATTACCACAAATTCATGTTCCTAGACTGAGGGAATCCAAGGGAAAGCTAGACTAATGCAAAACCAAAAAAATGAACCGACAGAGTTCCAAAAGCTTGTCCATAGGTCACTGTAGTTTGTAAACCACTTGTAGTCTAGATTTGGTACAAAAGCTGTAGGCTGTTTGTTCTGTTTTTCAAAGACTGCTAATCATGTCTGGTCATGTGTAAGGATGAAGATCCCTTCTATCCAACAACCTGTGTTCAAGGGGCCTTAAATTCCACTCGTTGACTAGGTGTGAACACAACAGTTAGTTCAAAACGTTAATTCACTCCCCAGCCGCAGCCGTTAGCTAACCACCCACCTCGACGCACGCAGCATGAGCAAGCCAAGGCTGTGCTGCCTGCTGTTTCAGGTGACTTAAGAGAGCACACGATTAGGACACAAACCCATCCAAGTTACCAGGTGACTGCTTGTTCACATACCTGAAAACATTGCTTCTCTCAGCTCTGCAGTAAACAACATGAAAAAGCTTTAACATACGCAATGACAGCCACATAGTTATGCGTTGCACATTTTCCAAGTTTTAATAGACACAAAAGTGAGTCCATTGTACTTAAGACACTACAATGATTTCATTCTATTGCATGTCCTGCTCCAATTACATTTCTCAGAGTACAGTATTGAGTAAAAGTTTGGTAGCTTTAAAATTAACAAGTGTGTGAAATCTGTAAGTAAAATAAGCAGCAGCAATAATTTTTTGGGATTTTATCAAGAATAGCTAACTTTTAAGTAATAAATACATTCCAAGTTGTGTTTTTTGCTGTTCTCCTAGTTCATTGCCATATGACTTGTCAAATTCTCATTCTAGGGTAAGATATCCTTAAGACTTTCCTGCCAGCCTCACACCAGAAGAGCCACCTAACTCCACGTCCCGGTGCCTGTCACCTGTCCCAGATGAAAAGCAGTGCAATCTGACAAGGAAACTCGTCCTCCTGCCATGCGCATGGCAACCTCCAGATTCTCCTGGGGAGCACGTCAGGATGTTTACAGACTTCGTGACCCTCTAGGAGAACAGCTGTGCTCTTATCTTCTGTTACCTTGAAGAAAGTGAAAGAGGGAGAGGTTACTGCAGGCGGCACGGAACGGACCGGCATTAGCGGCGAGGCACACGCTCCAGGTTGCCTCTAAATATAGCCGGGAATTCTCCTGCTCCCAGCTGGCCTGGCAGGCACAACCAGCAGCAGCTACAGCTTTGGAAGAAACCTGTTAAGTTAACAGACCCAAAGTAGGAGTGGGAATTTTCTCCAAGACAGCCGTGATACGAATTTCAGTGACGATAATAAATCTTCAGACTCCGGCTTAAAGACTTTGAAGTCCCCGTTCGGGGTGGGTTACTGTAGGTTAATCTGCCACGAGTCCCTACAGAGCACGCCACGTGAAGAACATCTGCCTCCGCTTTTCAAACACAATCTATAAAATAGGATTATTTTCCCCTTGAGATCAAGCCGTACAGAAGTTTTTCTAAGTACCTGCAACCGCTCAAGACATCGACTGCTGCCGCAGTGCCCCAACTGCGTGTTAACGAAGGGGCAGAGCAGCCACGCCACCTTCTCACTCTGCCTCCAGAGGTAAAAGACACCCCACTTCCCCTCGGACCCCCACCTGCCGCAGGCTCCCCTGCCCACCCCGGACCGCTGCTCGTGTCAGGCTGCAGAAGCAAGCGCGTGCCACGGCAACACCGCGGAGCCCCTGGGACAGCCAGTGCCTCTGGAAGGACCACGCACTGCTCCCCTCCCACGCAGCCGTCTGAAGATGGCTGTATCCGAGCGCACCAGACCACGACTGACCAGCCTTCAGGCAATGAAAGCACGCGAGATGCTCGTTCTGAATCCAGAAGTGCAAAACCACGCGCTCCAAATCACAGCTACCGAAAGGCAGTGAAGCTACCCACGCTTGACGTGTTACACTGCTGTCGTCTGGCCTTCTCGCCAGACACCAGCCACTAAGGCTAAGGGCAGGTGACAGGCTTGAAAAGATACGTCTACTGGAGAGGGATGTGCCTGTCAAAGCAAAAAACTACCAAAGAGAGAAGTCCACATCTGTACCCCTGCATGCAAGAGGTACTCGCGCTGGCCCTGTAAGTCAGGTTACACAGTGGAAGCCTTGAAGAGTTCAAAGGGAGGATCCATTTGTCTTCAAGATCAAGTGAAGAAACCAGAAGACCCGTGAAACAACTCAGTGATACAGAAATGAATGAAAAAACAGCATGGAGATCTACACTTACGCTTTTCACCTGCAGAAGCATCACTGCACCACGCTTCAAGGCAATTCAGTTTGCGCCAGTTCAAAAGTCTGACCAGCCCTAACACACGTCCATGCCAAATCAACTACCGTGGCCGGGTCGGAACCACAGGACGCACAGGCTCAAATCCACGTTCCTGACAAACAGGATTAATGCTGTGAAGCAAAAGATCAAAGACCTTTAAAAACCCCTCACAGCTGAGGTTTGTGACTTACAAGTACAGAGCACAATAAACCGAGAATGCCGACACCAAACGCAGAAAGATGATCGCATTTCCAATGCTGCTGAAAACGCAGCAGCACCTCTTCTGCGGGCACCGAACCACAAGCGACACTGGTTTGCCCAGACTCAGCATCCAGAATGATCTTCAGTATTGCCCACACATTTGAAACTTCAAAGAGCTGATTTAACGCACCATGAACATCTGCCCTAAAACCTATATTCCAGAGGACTGTGATCAGGTTTCACACACTCCTTCAGTATTTGGCAGAATCATCCTGCTCCTGAGAAACTGTGCTGCCTCACGACAAGGCCCTGTTACAACAGAGTTTAAGTTTATACCTAATCTTGCAGGATAATCTATTCATTTGCCTTCTGATGAATGGCAAGATTTTCAAGAGCACACAACAAACTCACTTGCAGGCTTGTTATCTTACACCTACCAAAGCCTTAGTGAGGTCTGTGGACTTGGCAGAATATCCCTCAAAAAAAGGGATATTTTGCAAAAAGCTGACCCTTTGGAGACAGATTACAGATTGAGAATATTTGGTCTAAACAGGAAAAAATGCATTTCCTTGTTGAGGAGGTAACGGCAAGCCCTCAGGCCAGTTTTATTCTTTGTGATTTTCACACTTGGAGGAAGGAAGCATCACAACAGAAGCGCGATGCCAAACAACCTCCCACTGAAGCTTCTGCCTGCCCAAGGGCGGACGCTGCCCCTTCGCAGGGCCAGGGACGAGGACGAACTGCAGCTGCTCGCTGAGATTACCTGGGGGCAAAGACTGGGGACTCTCCTCTGGAGCAGGATGCTGGTCCTACGGCAAAATGGCAAACTGCTTTAAAGCAGCTGATGCTCCACATCTTGAAATGTCGAAACTGCACCACCCTGCTCAGCTCTGCGTGCCTGCGGATGGACGGGCGCTCGTCCCTGGCCTGGAAACACGGAGCTCCGCAGCCCAGGCTCGGCAAGGGGGCAGAGGCCACCCCCTGCGAGAGCTCAGGTGTCTGTTTTAAGCAACCTCCTGAGCAGACCCAGGAGTTTTCAACATGCGTTCAAGAGCGACAGTCACTCATACGCTCTCACTTCGTCACTGGAGAACTTCAGAGATTTCTGTTAAAAAAACCAAAAGTCCTCAAGACGGAGCAGCAGCTTAAACTCTACATTCTGGATGTTGCCGTAGCCTCGATACATGTATGAGTAATGAATACATAACAGACTGACTGACTCAGGACAATGGCATGGTCTAGCAGCCTGTGTGCTAAGCTGTATGTCAAAGGAAAGCCAAGAAAGCTCTCCTGAAGCCAAGTGCTTATTCATAATAAAAAAATGAAGTTTTGGATCAAATAAAGCCATTCACAAATTTAGATTTAACAGCTGCAGCAGAGTGCAGAAAGCCGATTTATCTTCCGAGATTACTGCATCCCGAGTGTGCTGATGCGTGGGGACCCTGCTCACACCAGCTCTGCCCACAGCCCTGCTCGGGGGACTCGCCCCTGGACCCTTCCGGTGAGACAAGCGCAGGGCATCCCTAACACCGCTCCGCGGCACGGGGAGCGCCCCGGGCCCCACGCCTTTTGCCTTTGCGAGAGTACCAGGTGCAGCACTGACGGGGTTCCTCCATGTACCGGTGTGCTGCCGGGCGTCCGGGGCTGCACCGTCACCACCAGCAGACACTCACAGACTAGCTCCAGGTGAAGACCAAGAGACATGCATGTGTGCCGGAGCCAGGAACCCATCTCCTTCAGACGGTTTCTCTGGAAAGTCCCGGAGCGCTGTGGCCCTGAAACCCTCTTCCGTCACAGCCCTGCGAGCAGCACAAGCCCTGGTTACCCCGTGCACCCTGGCAGGTTGGGAAGTGTCGGCAGCAGGAAGCCTGCTCATTTTCTCCACCCAAGCAGCTTATTTTGAGGAATATTTTCCAACCATAATGCAATTAACAGCAGGCTGTAATTGAGCATCGCCAAATCAGTGTCTTCCTCCAGACATCTGCCCTTGGGGTCGGGCAGCGAGGCAGCCCTGGCTCAAGCTCAGGAGGATCAAGTGGTCCTGTCTTCCTGCAGCCCTGAGGAGGAGGGACAGGGGATGGGGAACCCAGAGGACCTCTGACAGGCAGCCGACTGGCTCCCGCAGGGCTTGCTTTCTAAAGACAGTACCTGCTTCACAGCCTGAGTTGCCAGTGGAAGGCGAGAGGAAGGGCAGAGAGGCTGCTGCTTGGCAGCCGCCTGGGAAAGTCCTTCCTTCCCATGCCTTCCTCCTGCGGGAGGAGGGCCGAGGTGGGTGGGAGTTACTGGATGGCAGCCGGGACCCCCGTCCCTGACCTGCCGGATGGGGTTTTGGAACAGGCTCCAACTCCCAAGACATCAGGATGATGAACAGGCTGGCAGCTATGTTTTCCAATATTAAACTCTATCATCCGAGCATTTCTATGAAAAATCCTGTATCGGGTTCGAGGGTTTTCTGCTTTTAGAAAGGGTTGCTTTCTGCATGAAGAAAAGGCTCAAGTTATTGGCTTGAATCAAAATAGAGCAAGTCATCATTCACAAGGGAAGTTAAACCAGTAATTTTGCTACAACTCATTTCTTCAACTGCAGAGAGCACACAGGAAATAGGCTTTATAAAGAAAACAAGTCTGTCTGATCCTACAACAGCAAGAACCTAATGCAGATTAAACAGGAACCAGTACGTCAGTTAAAAGCATTCACTCCTTCATAAATTAATCAACATAATGAAAAAAAGCCTTCGTTAAAAAAATGCCCAGCTCCTCCCTTCCAGAGAGACGTGCAAACCCAGTGACCAAGAGATGACTATACGACCGAGGCAGGGCAGCTGACGGAGTGCGTGTGGGAAAGGCTCAGGCACAAGACACCAGAGAGCATTTGTGACCCTCTTGCTAAGGCGAGATGAGTCACGTTCGCTTGCACAGGCGGAGGAGCCACACGTGGACCTTCGCTCCATGCCGCATCCGTAGGGACCGGAGCACAAAGAGCCTTCTGCTGCCCAGGGGCACCGGGGCCAGCCCGGCGGCCTTGGGGCGGGTGGGAGACACATCCCTCGCCCTCACGTGCCCGACAGACGTTGCTGCCGGTGCACGCAGCAGGATCCCATGCTAGAGCTAGGGATTTGGGGTGCAAGGACTGTAGGTATGAAGAGCACAAGCACTCCAGAAGTCGAGGTATTAAGCCCGATCTCTGTCGTCATTGCTGGACACAAGAAGCCTATTTCAGACGTACATAATCTCAGGATGTGTGAGAGTTCATAGACTAGCTAATGCAAAGCCCACATATTCTGTAAAGGTACATATAGAGTGCAAAACAGATGCATCAAGCAGATTTAAAAAAAAAAAACAGGCATCAGCTCACGCTCATCTGGTTTGCAGGATACAGGCAAGCAGCTTCCGTAAGTCTTTTATCAGGCAGGAGTTAGAGTTTGTCACTCAGCCCACACGCTCCCATGGACCTTGATCCCTCTGTCAGCGATGGGTACTTACGGAAAAAACCAAAACACGCATCGAGGCTGAAAAACAACAGTTTGCAAGTTGTTCAACATTCAAGAGTCTTCACATCGATTTTTGGGCTCAAAGTCCTACCTTTCACACCTGAGCGTAAAAATGGGCAATATCTGTGTCACCAGGCCTCACGAGCCAAGCAGCTGCACGTGGCATTAACAATGCACGGCTACTGCATGAAGATCTTGTTCATGCCTCTCCTTCAGAGCAACAAGCACCCTTCTCTACACAGAGCTACCCCCAAGTTTCCAAAAATCCCCTATTCCTCCTTGGCCCAAAGTAGCCTTTCTCTTTGTGCAACCTGGAGGTGCTCAACACGTGCGAATATCTGCTTAACCGCAACAGAAGTAGGATGAACTTTTGAGCCTTACCCAGGGAGGCAAGAGGACTCCCTCAGTAAGGGCTTTACCCCTTCGGCCGCCCAGCGCCGCGCACCCCAGACCGCAGGTCAGCCAGCCCTCCGCCTGAGGTCCCACCCCGCCGCGCTCGGTGTGAAAAGGGGAACTGCAGCTGCCGTTCTAGACACCTCCATTTGAGTTTACACGTGAAATGACTAAATAAATGCAATGCAGGGAAAGCTACAGAAATTTCATTTTTACATCATTCGCCAAACTTTTCAAAGAAACACGTTCCCAGGCTCGTCGTCCGGATGTCTCTCCTCAGCACGTAGAGGAGGCCCGTCTCTCCCAGCACGGGAAGCAGCGCTGCGGACGGGGCTGCTCTGCGGGGCCTGGCCCCCTGCGCGCTCCACTGAAAGCGCCCGCCGCCCCGAGCCCCCGGCAGGGACCCTGCTCCTGCACAGATCCAACCAGCACCGGGCGCGCAGCAGGCTAGTGACACCGCCGAGGGACACCCACCCTCTCTGCTCAGCATGGGCACGCTGGGCTAGCACAGCTAGCAGATGCCCAAAGCTTCAGATGGGGCTTGGAGACCCTCACTCCCGAGAGCAGCTTGCTGTGCTTCCAAGGGAGCCGTTAAGCCCTTTGGTTGATAGAAATCTCCTTCGGCAGCTGAAGTTACAGCTCACGTAAGCAGATCGCATTCTTGGGCAACTGCGCAGCTCGTGTGCAGTTAGAAATAGCACAATGTATGGCCTGCTGGCATTTCCAAAAAACACGCCTGGGAGCAGAGCGCGGAGGGAAAGAGGGGCAACAGATGGCACAAACGGGGAGAAGCAGCACAGATCTAGCCGGCTCCAAATGCAGTCGCAGCGGTCACAAGCCAAATATGCAAGTGCTTTCGGGAGCAGGAAAATCAGCAGGATGCCACCGGCCGTGCAGCTCCAGCCAGCGCTGGGGCACACGAGTATGCAATGCAGTCTGTTTCAGACTTGTTCTCCTACTTTGTATTGGTATGCAGAGACGCTGACTCCAAGCTGTTGGGAGGAAGACTGAGAAACAGTAATTAAGTTGGATGCTTGGGTTTAGTTGACTGAACCGTCTAGAAAGCAGGCCAAGAAAAATCTCAAGCATTCATCTTCTGGTTTGAAATACTTCACGTGACCAGGCAGGTGTTTTTAAAAAATTAGCTATCACAGCAATCAGCACCACAACTTTATATGAAGTTACATAACCTTTTTGTGTCTCTGGTAGAGCAGAAGAGAAGAGGTAAAAGGAAAAAGAAGAGTGATTTATGTTGCTTCATAAACTGCTGGCAAGCAGTACTGGCTACATGCACATACAAAGCCCTGAACATCTTTGAAGGTGAAGTCATAACCCAATGTTCCAAATTTTACGTTAGCGCTTACTATATATAGCAAGCATGCAATAAGCTTTGATTCTGCTGTACATAGTAGCAGTGTGCTTTTTGTGATGAATGGCTAAATGTACTGATACTGAGGGTCTATTAAGTTAATAGCAGTAAAATTAAAACCTTCAAAAGCCGGTATTTTCAAGTTTAATGGTTCCACAGCCACAGCTTGGGGGTAGAGGGGATAAAGACAGGGAGGAAGAATAAAGGATTTTCCAGACTGAAAAAGCAAATTAATATACATACTGTAAACTTGTTTCGTGCAGAGCTGTATATGAAAACCTACAGGCAGTTTTTACAGGAAGTTTTCCTGCATGAACGGGCTGTGAGCAGGAAGGGGAGATCTGTCGTGAGGAGCCATTCAGGAGGATCACAGACGGAACGAGAGACCCAGCCTCGCGGCACTGCAGGATTTGCTCAGCCTGCCGAGGGCCCCGTACCTGCACGGACCGACACTTTCACCATGCAGCGGGGCCGGACCAACACATGCTCCTTGAAAAGCCCCTGATCCCACCACGCAGTGTCTTCCCTGGAGCGGGGACAGGGCGGCCTTAGGAAACACGGGTCTCCATCCCTCCTGTGCCCCAGCCTGTGGCGGAGCCAGAGCTGCGGCCGCATCCGCTGCTCGTCCCCAACACCACGTGTGTGGCACCAGCCCCGAAGGGTCCGTCCCTGCCCTGCGCAGGGGTTCCCCTCCAGACCAGGAGCGTGGTCAGCACGCCGCATCGCCCGCCCTCCGATCGCATCGTTCTGGCAGCTGAACGCAACGCCCTGGGTACGCCAGCAAACCTCTGGTACAAAACCAGAAATAAGCTGGGGTGCTCATCGCTGTGGAAGACGTTCGGCTCAAGGAACTTGAAGCTTACGCAGCTGCAAGTTTAAATATGACATTATCATGGAAGTGAACAGAAAGCAAAATGCAAAAGCACAAGAGATTTTCTTACTCCCAAGAAAAAAGCCAAGGCGGGAGTGCCGAAGCCCGCAGGTCCGGCTCTCGGAGCAGGTCCCGCACATGGCCCTGCTGCCCCTGCCGAGAAACACGTGCTCGGCACGCCGCAAGCAACGCTCCAGCTCTCAGAAGACTTTCTGACTGTCTGAAACAGCTCTGGAGACAAGAGTCCCGCAGCCAAAACGGGTGACGGATGACGAGCGTCCGAGCAGGCCCACAGCACAGCCTCACAGGCAGTTACGGGGGAAAGAGGGGGCAGGACGCCACGGAAGGAGGGGGAAGCAAAGCCACTTCTGTCAGGAGGGACTGGCAGGACGGCTGCCCCCGGCCCATGGGGAGCTCCGCTGCGTGGGCAGCCACCGCTGCAGCCACCGCTGCCCCACTGGGAGCCCGGTACGGCCCCAGGCAAACGGCTCAGACATGTCCATCCTGGTGACGCTATCGTGACTCCCTGAACATCAGGCTCAGCTTCTTCTGGCCCTCTCCCGGAACGTGTGGCAGCGCGCCGAGCTGTGCCCTGGGCCCCTCCGGCCACGTCTCTGCGGCACCAGCACCCCAGGCCCCCTCTTCAGCAGGCTCCTCTCCAGCTGTCAGCCACGGCAGGAGGGGAGGGACGCGAGCAGCCGCAGCGATCCCAAGGAGCAGCAAACACAGCCGCGCAACCCCAGCTAGCGTTGCCTGAGCCATCCCACGCCAGAAGGAGGAAGGAGCGCTGGGAAGCACTGGCCTTGCCAACAGCAGCTGGGCCACGGCCTCACTCTGACTTCCCAGCCCTCGGATGGGCTTTCCTTAAGAGAAAGACAAACACCCTTCTCTCCGGGCTAGGGGCAACCAGCCTTTGTGCTCAAGGCAGCCATGGCGAGGGATGGGGCCGCAGCCCGGCTCCCACCCTGCGGGACATGGCCGCCTGGCATACCAGCAGGTCAGGCTCCGCGGGGACAAAACACTGCCCGTTATCCTGGCGCTACCGGAGCCTTGGGTCTGGCCACAGCCACCTTCTGCTAACAACAGAGGCCGGTGCTCATAAAAGCACGACGAGCAGAGGTGAGCCACTATCCGGTGCTTTAAAACCGGGTAAGAATAACCCACCCAGCGTCCAGCTACAGCGCAGACATCTCTGCAGCGCGGGCAGTGTGCAGAGAGGCTCTCTGTACGTGACACACAAGTAGAAGCTACAAAGCGGCATGAGAAGATGCTGATTGGCCATTTTTCTCCTGGCACCACTCTAAACCAAGAGCGTCTTACAGATTTGACTTCCACGGGTTGCTAGTCTGCCTGTTGTTCTTCCAGAAACCTTGTTTTACTAGTCCGTTAATGACAGGGGTTTAATAAAGTATTTTCTTTTTTGCAAAAAAGTGTAAGGACAAAATAATAAAAACATGAAGTGATCATATCAGCTTTTCCAACCCGAACCAAGTTTAAAAAAAAATCCAATTGCTTCCAGTTTTACACGCATCCACAAATCACCTGAATTGTTTGTACATTTTTTCCAGTAATTACCCTCCGTGCTTTGCAGAACAGCATCACCTGCCAGAAAACAGAGTTTCACAACAGAAAGCGTCAACAGTCACAAACTTTGGCCGTGCCCACGATTAGCACAAGCGGCAGTACCAAGCGCTGCTGCTGAAGGCACCTCCTGGACTCTTGTTCTTGTTCTGCGCTAACGATAACAAGCCCTCGTGCAGCTGCTGGTGAAGTCACAGGGCGACGGATTTTACAGCAGCAACGTGCAATACTACCAGTCAGATGCCGGCTCTTAGAAACTATTTTAACAGATATAAGGCAGTACTGCCTTGGAAAGACCTTACAGCTTTCAGACATTTAACTGTAGCTCAAGTGCCATTGTGGTCCTAGGACTCAGGAATTGCAAACGTTAGTGAAAAGTTAAGTTACACCCTTCAGGGAAGAAGAGTCGATGAGCAACTGATGGAAATGTTTCAGTTCCACTTTAGGAAAATTCAAGGAAAGTAGTAAAATTCAATCCTCCTGAATGGAGAGAATTAGAAACAAGGCAAGCCTCCGAAATAATGAATTGTTTTGTAAGTGACAGACCGGAACACTAGACATGCTGGTCTGATAGGGAATCAAAGTAAACGTGACACATGGGACATGGGAAGTTTTGGTCTGCTTTTCTAGTTGTGAGCAACTGCAGCTGCTTATCCGGCTATCACATCACCTCCAGGCAGGCAGACTGGCTCGGCTGCTCGCCTTAGACACACGTAGGGCAGAAAATCAGCCGTGGAGGGCCAGCTGAAGGAGGCCGATGGAATGGCAATACACGTTACATGTATCTATATACCCATATATACATGGAAAGGTTTGGCTGAAGAGTACACAGGGAAGGAAGGGTCTGGCCTAATCCAGACCATCCCATCATTTTCTCCTTATCATTCTCAACATTTTCTTCTTTCCCCCAGTTTACAGACCTGCTCCACCCCTTCTGCTCTGTACCTATAGCTCAGAATCCCACCGTGTCTGCAATAACCCAGGTCTCCTCCGGAACAAGTGCTTCTTTTCCTTCTCGAAGCCTTGCCCTGCAGCCTTTCACCCCGCACCTTGTGGCCAGGTCTTACTGTTAGCACCACAGCGGTCCCACTGGTAAGAACAGGCAGCGTTTTCCCTAGGCTAATGTGAGACTGGGCAAACATCCTCGCATTTTGACTTCCAGGTCTGGACTTTGAGCTCCTCTTGGCCACATGCTTTCCTACTACACACGGACTGACTGGCATGGCCAATCGGACTGATCTGAAGCATTAGGTGCTTCTTCACCCTGTCCCTCCTCCTCCCCAGAAGCCACCAGACGCGGCATACCAGCCCAGCCGGAGCTCACAACAGCAAAGACAGCAGTCAGTAACGGTGACGACATCCATTCTGCCAAAGCTGTCCCGAACTGCACATACAAACAGTCAAGGCAGTTCAGAAAAAGGATGAAGCTTTGCTGCTTCTTTAAACAGAGCACTGTTCGTACAGGAGTGATGGATTTTGACCATGATTCTTTCACTGGCGAGGACAGTGTATTCTGGGCATCAGGTTTATTTATACTCCAGATCTAGCTAATAGGAATTTGGGTCCGATCCAAACGCTCTTGATATAATAAAGTCTTTAGCCAGAGTTAAGCAGCATTTGAAGGGGCAAGATCAAGGATGAAGCCTGAATGCTGCTGCTGCAGTTACACATTTTTACTTGCTCGAGTGTCGGGTCGTCCGGACACCTTGAGCACATAGGATGAATATGCCACACTCTGATTATTTACTGCAGCCAGGCTTGCTGGGATGGAATAACAACTCAAGCAAAGCAAGTCCTTCATCACACTCAAGCAAGTGGCGAAGTCCCATGACAGAGGGTATAAAAAAAAAAAAATCCTTTTCCCCCTCAGGATTACACGAGCACTGACCATCGTAGTCCCACTGCATTAAAATAGCTTAGATCGAGAAGAACGGACACTCTACAGCAGGAGTGGTAGTGGCTCGTGTACACACAGTCCTTCCAGCACAAAAAGGAGCAGAAAAATTTAGGGGACAAGATAATGAACCACAGTGTATAAAGCAAGACCTTTAACAGCAAGACTCTTCCTAGTGATTAGTTACGATTTTCAGACAAGAAGTTAATCTCTCCCCTTGTTTAACAGTATCACAGATGAGGTCTTGTCTAGATAGTGATGACTGGAAGGTTGCGAAACGATTCTAGATCTTATTCAACTTGCTGGATTTTTCCCATGGACTTCACTGAGGACAGCGCAGTAGGCAGCATCAACTGAAATTACCGATGGTATTTCTATTCCCAGTCACACCACATGCTCTATTTTTAGGTACTAAATTTTCAACCTGGGCAAAGTTTTGACTGTTTGATGAGAAAGGGAGTCCCATCCCCCTCCATGCTTGCAACCAGTAAAAGCAAAACGTGGAGGCATTACAGAGAATCAGCTCCCATGTTTATGTTCCCACCTCATGTCCTCGAACAAAGAGGTTGCAGGTGAAGCCCAAAATAATTTAATTTGATGATCCAGGCCATTCCCCAGCAACACACTGACATTTCAGACACAAGCCAAACCCCAAGTGCTGTGAGAAATGTTGAAATACTGTTCCCCAGTTAAAGACAATTTTTGGTACAATCATTTTGAAGAGCCATAAAGAAAGTGCCTTCGTAAGAAATCCATACCAGCGGGGTCAGAGAATCTGCAGGGGAGCAAAGGGCCTCCAAGGGCCCTTAACTGTTATGGGTAACTGCTGGGCATCTGTACCTAGGTATGGTAAATATAATCTCAGTCCCAAGAAGAGTTCTAGTTCTTTGAACCAAGAGAAAAGAAAGAAGAAAGAAACTTGAAGTCTAGGAGCTATTAGCCCTCCAGCCACACAGGATTAGTTTTGACTCAAATGAAGTATCCTCAACACTTGCCATATCCCAGCTGTAAACGGCGCTAATACATGACTACAATTTTATTAGTTCTTTGAGCAAGCAATGCTTGCTTCCTCGTGATGTCAACTGCTTTGTACCCCCCTCTGAGAGCTCCCTCCAGTCCCCATGCTCCCCCCAAAGGTTTGGAACTAAAGGCTCTTACCACCTCCGAAATTACCACCACTAACGAATGGCCAGGCATGTAAGTTTAACAATTGTCCACCTCGGTTTTTAAGGAAAAACAAATGCAAACAAACAGCAGAAGGTAGGTTAAAAAACACAAGGAGGTTTTTCATGGGAAGCATTAGTCCAGGAAGCACTCACCTGATACTGGAGGCAAAGTTATGTCTCAAACTGTGTTAAGAGATCTCTTATTTCTGGAGTCAGATGCTCTACTGCCTTTGCAGCTTCCGTGATAGCTTTCCGATACATCCCTTTCTTCTTGCGATTAAATCTCAGTTTGAAAAATTCAGAGAAAGGAGAGAGTTTTGAAACAGATAAGAATGAAGTCGTTGGAGAACCAAACCATGATACTTTAGCTTCTCTCCATGAAGGTTCCCCGTTTTCCTTCTGGCTAAGGTTTATGTCAAGAACACGTGCTGGCCACCATGGAAAACCATGAATTTTACCCCAAACAATATCCCCCACCGAAACAGTTCTTCCATCTTCCGTGACACATTTAGACACACTTTGGGTATGCAGTCTAACTGTTAGCGGTGGCACAATTTTACGCTCATCTTTTGAAGATGAAGAGACAGATGCATCATCACCAGGCAAAAAGTCACACATTTCTGGTGATGTTACTTCTGAACTAGAAGACTTGGATTCGTCTAGACTGTCATTGCTACACACCGATAAGCTAGAAGAATCTGCTTTTCTTTTACGATAATTCATAAGGAAAGCCAAGTTATCATGTCCCTCTTTACCTTGGGGAAATCTTTTAAAGTCCTCATCTTCACCTGAACTCCCTGAAGACATCTCGGCTAAACTTCTGTCTCTGGATTCATCATTGTAAAATGTGCCAGGATTGGACTCCCTGCTGTTCTGAAGGACATTTATTTCGTCAATAAGTTCCGCCTTATAAATTGAAACACTCTGACCATCATTTATGCGATGGGGCTTCAGCCGTATCTTTGGGGGTGGGACATCCGCACTGGAATGCACGGGCCGCGTGAGCTTCAGTTTTGGAATGGAAGCAAGCTGGCTGCCTGCTGACTTGTCCATTAAACATTTGGTTTCTCGACACCGTTCAGAGTCTCTGGTCTCCTCTTGGTCCTCCCCTCCGTTCTGCAATACTCGCTCTGGACAAAACGGTTTGACTGAGCCATGAACCCGGGAAGGGATTTTTACAACTTCGCCTTTCCCTTGTGGAGTACTGTAGGATATTTTTATAACTGGCGTTCGATGTACTAGTTCCCCAGAAAACTTGTCATCCTCCCTCTTTTCTCTTTTGTTCCTCTTCTCCGTGTAGTCGGAGTCACTGTGCTTTTTCTGCTCTTTGTCCTGAATGCTCAGCTTCCTCCTGGTTTTAGCGTTCTGCCTAGCCGTGTTCGCATCCTCGGGGTTCAGAGTGTTTTTGCACTTCTCACAGAGCACCTGTCGCGGCCGCAGCCTGATAGTGCTCATGATAAGCCTTCCCGGGTCTCTATTCCGCGACAAACGCCTCCTCGTCCTCTTTATAGTCCGTGGCGGTGGCTGAGGAACCCACTGGTTGTACGTGTGCCGAAGCCATAGCGGACGAGGAAAGGGAGCTCCCTCGAAGTAGGGGGGGTAAGGAGGAAGGCTGCCGGGCGGGGGGGGAGGCAGGAGCGGGGGTACTTGCTCATCACCGGTTCCTTTGGGAGGCTTTTCACTAGCGGGCTGCGGCTCCGTCTCGCCCTGCACAGCATCTCCACCGTCAGCAACTCCGTTAGCGCGAGCATCAGCAGGAGGGTCCTCGGGCTTGGGAAAGGAGGATGGGAGGCAAAACAGTCCGGACCTAAAGTGGGGCGAGAAGGACAGGGAGGGAAAGAGATGAAGAGTTAGGATGTTTGAAAGGTGCTTCTCTGGGAGGATTGCATACAACAAACATGCTAGTTTCTTTAAAACAAAACAAAACAACCCACACCACAAGAAACCACCCAAACAAACAAAAAAGCAAAACCCAAAACCCTACAGCTTCCACATACTAAGAACACATTTTCCCTTGACTTTTAAGACAAGGCAGCCAATTCTGCCGCTGAAAAGAACAACAGCATTTCAAAATTTAGGAAAGGTGTCCTAGTCTTCTGCAAGAAAAGGCATGGAGATCAAAATCGCTACTTCCGTGAACCCTTTGCACAAAGTTTTGCTCTAAGAAGTTTTAAGGTTTATCATGCAAAGCAGTTTATTTTATCAGCAGGCTGGTAAAGCCATGAGGAGGGCTGTGGTATGGATTATGCAAACCTTCTGGGAGCTACTAAACTTCCTTTCTTCACACCGTACTTGCACGGCCGATTTTTCAGCTTCTCATTCAAAATCTGCTCAATCTGACTCGGATGTCTGACTTGCACTTTCAAGCCACAGGCCCACTGGTACACAGCTCTGCTCCTCTGCCCCCCATCTTTCCATACACGACTTTCTTTGTTAAAATGAGGAATACGCTACTACTTCAGAATAGCAAGATTAAGAAAGATGACGTACTATTGTTCAATGCCAAGTCTCATTACAGGCTACCACAGTCTGGATACAATTTCTTGCAGAGATACTGGCAAAAGCAAATCCTCTGAAACACACAACTGCGATTCATGCCTCTGGGCTGCTGCACCAGAATTTATGCCCTTGGCCTGACATTAGAAATAGTATGCTAACACAGCACTTGGACAAATATTTGCCCTGAAACACTGACTCAGAATGGGCAATGCTCGCTGTCTTGGCTTTCCAGAGATATTCTGTAGAGAGTACACCATCAGTGAAGTGTTTCAGCATTTTAATAATAAAAAATGCTGTATGGGTGAGCCACAAAGCGATGGAGAACAGTTAACGGACCAAACACCAGTTTTAGTTTAGGATGCTACATTCCCCCACGTCCCCTTCTCACTAGCCGCCCTTTTCCTTCCAACCACTGGCAAGGGAGGAATTTCTTGGTGGTGTTACAGAGGAGGACTTTGGCAACCGTTACGCAGAAGGGCACCAAGGAGAAGTCGAAGGCATCTACTCAGTCACACCTCCCCTTACCAAGAGGAGCACGAAGTCACCGCCGCGGGTTCGCAGATGGAGAAGAGCTGCCCCCTCCACCCAGGCACCCGGGCTCCCCGCACCGTCCCCAGCTCTGCCCTCGGGCCCCATCGCTGTGCTGCGGGAAGGACCCTAAGAGCATCACTTCCCCTCACCAGGCACCGGCGAGGAGGTGTCTCCTTCCCAGGAGCACCAGCAGAAAGCAGCATCACCAAAGGTCACGCACCCTCCCAGATGAGAGACAAGAGCAGCAGGGCTTTTTAAGCGATCACAGGAGAATGGGGAACGTGGATCCCATTTAATATGGCTCTAATCCACTGGCTTCATTCTCCTTTTCTCAAACAACTGCACCTGATTTCCATGAAGACTCCCACCAAGTTTAAAAATAAAGCTTGCATAAACCAAGCAAGCAGGAATTTGTCTGATTTGGTACCAAGTCACCGCCCTTCTCTGAAGTAAGAACCACGGAGTTAGCTGGACCCCGAAAAGTCCTTTCCCATTATTCAAAGAGTGCAAGAACTTGCTGTTTAGATGACAGTTTAGTTTAACTGGGAAGCTCCAAGTTCGAAGGGTAGTGAGTCAAGAGGATTACACTGTTGAAACCACATAATTTGGAACAAAATGTTTTTGTTCTAAGAGGTTTTTTTAAACAGAGACAACTGAGAAGGTAGGTGTCTTTCAAACGACAACCAAGAGAGCAAGTACAGTTTGTACGGCCAAACAAAGATGTCAGCATCGTTCATAAACCAACTGAAAGTGATATCATTTCCGAAGCTCGGGCTATAAATTTTGGTTATTTCCTGCAATGAGATTGTCTAACTTGGTCACACCAGAAAACCGTACAAGTTTTCTGTTCCTCACGTGGAGACGAGCCCAGCTCCCTCTGCTCCCACAGGCGAGCCCTCGTCCTGTCTGCTTTCCACGGTCCGGCTCCGAGCAGGCAAACGTGCAGGCAGGTCCGTCAAATCCCTCCCGAGGATCCGGCGTGGCACAAAGCTTCTTGCTTGGCAGAAGCGAAGCATGCGAAGGTTAACTTCACGGGATGATTTACGCTTGTGACGTTAACGTATTAGCACGCTGTAACCCTGCGAGGTTTGAAGCGGCCGACCTTGCCACAGGAACGCGCTCCGCAGACCCCAGCCTCACGGCGGCACGTGGGTCCGCGCCCTCCCTAGGGAGCGCAGCGGGGCAAGAAACGAGCGTGCCTGTGCTCAGGTACCCGTGCCCTGCTGCCATCGCACAGCCCCGGACTGAGGCTCCCTCGGACCGCAGCGGGACTGAGAGCAGCCACGGGCCCCGGCAGCCCTCTGGCTCGGCCCGGCGAGGGGGTGCAGGCCGGTGGAGACACCAGGGCCCACACCTGCACCACGCCGGCAGCTCGTGACAAGCACTTGGGAGAAGTGCAGTGCCGTTAAGCCATTCTAATCAGAAGCCTTTTAGAGCAGGGTCCTGCCATCTCAGACTTGCTACAAAAATAGAAGGAAAAAAGCCCGAACAATCAGGAAGAGCCCCCCGGGGCAGGGACTCCTCGCCCAGAGTCAGTCCCTGCCCTCTGCCAGGCATCACTCCAGCAGCTTTTCAGCCCAAAGATGCAGTAGCACCAGCGGTCTGAGAGAAAATACACCACCTGCCTCGTCCGAGGGATCACACGAACTGCCCAGGCTGAACAACAAAGCAGCTTAAGATTCATTTTCGACAGCAGCGGCTTCCGCAAGCCCAGGTAGCGGCTCTGGCAGGGAGGGCCACGGCCGGGCAGGGGCAGCGACAGATGAGCTCTGCAAATCCATGGCGGTGCGGCAGGACTGCTCCTACGCTGGGGCGAGCAGCCCACCACTGCATCCTGCATCCCACCATGGCGTCCAACAGCACCGGGGAGAGCTGCGCTCCGCATGGCCGCAGCAGGAGGTGCCGGGAATTGTAACACAGGCAGGCTGGTGTGCTGCCCCGGGGCTAAGTCCTTCCTGCCCCGTTCTGCGCTTGGGACCCCGACTGCCTGCCCGACACGACACGCCTTCCTGTACCGCAGCTCCCACGTTGCAGAGGCGGCGCAGCAGGAGCTCACAGACTCCCTCCTCTCCCTGCCGGTGCTCACAAGCGTCCCTGCCTCGGGGAGCTTCGGCAGGGCACCCGGCACCTCCCATGGCAGCCGCGCTCCCTGACCAGGCGCTCTTATGGGCAGACAGCGGGGGCAGCCATGGTAAATTACAGCCCCTGCAGCTCCTCCAGCAGCGCCTCTGGCTCCAGCCAGGACACCAGGAACCTGGTGCCCGTGCCACTGCCAGGTAACCACACGGGTGCCCTGGCACGCTGCCACAGCCAGGGCACACGGGTGACGGATGCGCTTACTCCCGAGGGGGCCTCTAGTTCTTTTCATTCATACTGGAAGTGTCTCTGAAGACCAAGAAATCAGTTTTGCTGAGGAATCATCCCTTTTCCAGCCTGCCTGCCATGCCAGTTCTGGGCAGAGGCAAGAAGAGCTCTGCCGTCTTGCCCACCTGCCTGCCTGCCCCCCCACGCGGCGATGTGCAACCCCATCCCTACTTGTCAGGCACAGGGGAAGAGAAACAGCTCCAGAGAGGCCACGCACAGTGGTCTTGTACCTCGTCACCGCATCGCCAGGTGCCAGCAGCACCCGTTCAGCACGACTGAACAGCCACCATCACCCAAGGCTGCTTTTGGTTTCTCTATCCCCCCCGCTATGTACTCCTGATGGGGATGCGCTGGAAGACCGAGCTCCTTCAGGGCCTTTCAGCTGCGGGAAGACCAACTAAAAGCAATTAAGTCCTACCTTTGGAGAGCGCTCGCCGGGGGCCGTGCCCGCAGCCCCCCGCGCTCGCCCCCGCCGCCCCCCTCACCCAGCCTGGAGCCGCCCTCCCCGCAGGCACAGCTCCTTGTAAGAGGGTTTAGCTCCAGAGTCTTTCCACCCACTGCAGAACAAGAAACATTTCATCTGACACACTTCACTTTCCGGGAGAAGCTCACTTTTACCACAAGGAAAAATACCAATTTCACTAGTTTATCCTACATCACCCGGACTTTTTTGCACAAATCTGGGCATAGTTCATGTATTTCTGTCTACTTACTGTCACTATTGATTCTGCATCTCTAAACCCATTCAGCTAAGATGAAGGTGGGTTAGGGGCATGGGTGCATGTGCAGGTATTAGAAGCATACTGCAAAATGTGATTTCACCCTGTTTATAATTCCCCTTTCTGGCCCAGATGTAGCCAAATGGACTAAGTTACCTCAATCCAACCTCTGCTTGGAACAGAAGACACCGTCCTCCAATTTATACTCATGCATAATTAAAACCCAACTAATTATAAGTTCAGTTGCAACAAAATTGCCAAGTCTTGTTATCAAAAGCACTTTAACTGCAGTCAAAATGCATTTAAACCTCAGGAGCACGGACACTACGTAGCTTGCTGTCCAGAAGAGTGAATTTATTAGCACAAAGTAACCGCCAGTCACTTGATAGTAGGTACCGGTACCTGCTGCATGCGCTGCCTAGGCTGGGGTCAAAAAGGGATGCCTGGAGGAAGCCAACAACCGTTTTTTCTTCAAATAATTCCACAGCTATTGGAAAAGCCAGGCATGCATTTTTAACTACATCCTGCTGTTCCCAAGGCTCAGGGGAGAAGGCAGGCTGCAGGCAGGCCGGTGCACGGGGAGAGGGCAGGCTGGACGCAGGCACTCCCGCGTCCCGCGCAGGCCGCCGGCAGGCCGAGCCCCCACAAAGCTGGGCGGGCGGTTCGGGGTTCAAACCCGCACCTGCTTCTTTGTGGCTAAAACAACGGGAGTGCAACGGTGGGACCTGGATGGGGGGGATCTCCTGGCTGCCTGGGCGCTCGGGGTCACCGCCCTGCCTCCTGCTCAGCTCCCCACCTCACCCGCTACGTTTTAGGAGAAATAAAACAGATTCATCCGCTATGTAATGCTAAAACCAGTTTAAAACATGAAAGAAAGCTGAGGAACTACCATACAGGTTTTCCCTCTCTTTCTTTTAGGGTTCTCCCCTCTTTCTGTACAGGTACAACAACCCACCCTGGTCGCTCATCTCCCACTGTCCCGCACAGCCCCCGGCTCCGGTGGGGCAGCACTGCGCACGGCATCGGCTGCTGCCCGGGGGGCACAGGCACAGAGCAGGCGGTAACCCCCGCGCAGGGCGCAGGCCAGCGGGACACCCCTCTCCATCAGCGTGGCAATGGGGAGGAGGAGGGAAAATGCTTTTGCCACGTCTCCATTTTGGACTAGTTTTGGGGCCTCCGAAGTTCAGCACCAAGCTGACAAATTCCTACTGCCTTTGGGACACATCTCGACCCTTACCTGCCAACCACTAGCAGACCGGCTCCGGTATTCTGCTGTTAATGCCATGGGCAAGACCTCTTCTTCTGTCCACATCCCAAACTCAGGGGCGCTGCAGTGGAGAAGGTGCTTTCAGCCCCCTCCTCGTGCTTACCCGAAGTCACCAAGCTCCAGGAGGAGCCAGGCACTCGCCTCACACAGCGCCCTTCCTTCCTGCTGGCCAGGCACCATCAGAGGCCACGGCCCTCCAGCCACGCGTTGGCCACCATGTCACAGGGTGACTACGGTCATCACAGGTCAGCCAGCGCTCAGGACCGCCACGGATGGGAGGCAGCCCCAGCAGCTGCTCTGCGTTCGAGTTCTGCGCAACACCCGAAGCGGGGAGACCTCCTGGCCTGCCGCCTGGGCCCCCGGCCCCACGGGGAGAGGCTCTCCTCCCAGCGCTGCAAGAGACTCGCGGAAGCTGAGATCTCTGCCCAGGGCTCCTGGAAAGACAGGCGGGATGCGCTCCCGCTCCATCGCAGCCCTCAAGAGATGATTAAATCGCAGTGCCAGGTGGCACCCGGTAGCCGGACTGCTCTTCCTCCCATTTCTCTACCTGAAGCAGCACTACCGCACCAACGGGCTATGCAATGGGCCCACTCAAAGACTTCAGCCTCTTGCAAGGTGAGGAGAGGGAGCAGCAATCCCACCCCGGCGTAACCCCAGGGGCAGGCTGGGCCCACCCCAAGGCTCACCTTTCGCCACGGACAAGTCTGATCACGAGAGACGATAATTACTGGGGTGGGTGGGAGGCGACGGGGGCAGCTATCCTACTCGTGAGTTAAAACACACCAACAAAATGCCTTCTTTCTGCCCTCCCCATTCCACTTGAGTCAGAAAGGAGGACGCTGCCTCAGCACCCCCGCTGCGGGTCCAGGCAGCCCCCGGACAAGCCGCAGGTCTCCCGGTCGACGGGACGCGAGACAACTCCACCGCTCAGGCGACGGCGGGCCGCCTGCCGCCCCCCCACCCCAGCTAGGATCAGCGTCACCAGCGACAGGGCCGGGTCAGCCATGGGCTCCAGAAGTGCCCTAAAGCCCGGGAGGAAGCAGCCGTCCGGTCGTTTCTTGGATTCACCGGGGCAGAGCGTGGAAGAAAGAAGAAAAAATCATGGCGAAAGGTTAGGGAAAAAACCCCAGGTAAAAGAAAAGTGTACGTTGTCACCAGCGAGGATCACAACTGGAATGCGAAAGGACAGAAACAGCTGGCTTTCTGAGCTGATTAGAGATGCCTACCGCTCACTGTTTTGGCTGGAACCAGACACCCAGCAGGGTTTATAGACTCTTAATAGAGTTAGATGCCTGAATACTTCTGAAAATCTGGCTCCAATTTTCTGGGATAGCCATGTGAAACTAAATAAACTATGAAAATTAGGTTCAGAAGTCTTGCTTCATCAATCTCGCAAGAAGAATTACGGAGGTGAAGCTGGCTGTGCTCCTGCCCCGCACTGACCTGACAACTCATTTATTGATCAGACAGAAACCGAACCCCTCTTCTGAACTTTCACACGGCACAGAGCAAAGCCGGCCAGCCTCGCTGCGTTAGTCCTCGGGACCCACCGTCAGCGCCTCTAAAGATGCTTTCAAAGTTAGTATTGCTTTGAAATAAAGCGTCCACTGCCCGAACGCCTTCCCGTCCCTGGGGAGAAGGGGCCTGCCGTGCCCTTCCGCAGAGGAATGCCCCTCTCCGTGCCAGAGGGGCCCCGACCTGCTCAGAGCCGGTGCGCGCAGCCCCGCCGCGGCGGGAGAGAGGGCCGCGGGGGTCTGCGGCCGCCACCGCGAGGCCAGCCCCAGGGGGGACCCCCCGGGACTCCCGCCGGCACGGCGGGGCGGTCAGGTCGGCGCTGACAGCGCCGGGGGGGCTCCAGCGGGGCCCGGGGGGGGGGGGGGGCTCCAGCGGCGGGATGGACGGCGGAGCCGCTGGCCGCGGCGGGGAGGAAGGGGAAGGAATGCCCAAAGCGGCCGGGGGCTGCCGCAGCGCAGGGCGGGCGGGTCCCGGCAGCCGAGGGCAGCGGGCAGCCCCGGCAGCCGCCGGGACGCGGCGCGGGGCGGGGGGGGGGAGCGGGGCCGGGGCAGGCTCGCCCCAGGCCGCGTGCGAGGGCAGCGGCCCGGCCCCACCGCGTCCCCTCGCGGAGCCCCGCCGCTCACCGCGGAAGGGCCCGCCGCCCGCGGGGCACCGGGCGGCCCAGCCTCCCACGCACCGCCCCGGCGGCAGCGGGACGGCCCCGGGGCCGCCCCCCCCGCCCCGGCCGGGCCCCGCTCCCGCCCGCGGGCGCCCCCGGGCCGCTTTGTTCCCGCCGGGCCGGGCCGCCCCGGGCGAACAAAGGGCGAGCGCCGCCGGCGGCGGGGGCAGCGCGGGGCCTCCGACCGCGGCCGGGCCGGGCCGGCCCCGCTCCCCGCCGCCGCGCCCCCCCCCGCCCCGGCCCCGGCCCCGGCCCCGGCCCGGCGCAGGCCGCCCCCCCCCCCCCGCCGCGGCCCCCCCCGCCCGTACTTCTTGGTGCAGTCGAGCAGGACGCCGGTGAAGCGGCGCTCCCCGCAGCTCAGCGTGACCACCAGCGTGTCGTTCACCATCTGCTCCACCAGCACCGGCAGCCACGCGCCCACCCGCGGCGACGGCGCCCCCGCCTCCGCCGCCGCCTCGGCCATGCTGCTGCTGCCGCCGCCGCCGCCGCCCCGCGCCGCGCCCCTCCCCCGCCGGCGGCGGCCGCTGGGGCCGGGCCGGGCCGGGCCGCGCCGCGCGATGACCTCACGGTGCGGGCGCCCCGCGGCCGCCGCTGCCGTAGGTGCGTGACGTCAGGGCACCGCCCCCGCGGCTGCGGGCGGCCCAGCGCCCCCTGCTCCGCCGGACGGGCCCTGCCGCGCCGCGGGCGGGGCTGCCGCGCACGTGTGCCGGGGCGGGGCCGCCAGGGGAAGGGCGGGGCGGGGCGGGGCGGGGCGGGCGCGTCGGGCCGGCCCCGCCCGCCCCCTGGCGGCCGCGCCGCGCGCCGGCCCCAGCCTGGCGGGGCGGGGCCAGCTGGGAGGGCGCGGCCTGTCCGCCCCGCCCCCGGCCCCGCCCCGCGGCCGGCCCCGGCCCCGCCCTTCGCTAGGCCGGAGTCCCGCTGAGAAGCAGGCAGCGCGCTCCCATCATGTGCCATCGGAGTGACGTAATAACGTAGCCAGGATGCGTCATCACCCAGGGCAGCGCGGGCCGGCGGGGCCCGAGGCCGAGGCGCCGGGGGGAAGAAGGGCGGGCCAGGCTCAGCAGCCCGGAGGAAGGGAACCAACCGGGGCGGCAGCGCCCGGAGGCGGTGGGTAGGAGCAGAACCAAGAACCCGCACGGGAAAACACATTTTCCGAACGCGGAGAACGACCCCAAGCAGAGCGCTTCCAAGGAGCTCGCGGGGAGGCAGAGGGGCTGAGGGCCAGGGTCCGGAGGCGGCTTCCGCCATTCCCTTCGGGCTCCTGAAGTCGCTTGTCCGGATGAGGGGGGCGGGTGCCGCCACCTCCGCGGGACAGGGCAGCGCCAGGCGGGAGGGACCGCGGAGGGCCCGGCGCCCTGCAGCTGTCCCCACTCGAAGGAAACGCTTGTCCGTGACTTGAAACGCTTACAGGAAGTCTGAAAAATCTAAAATGTGTGTATTAGGGCATCTCTTAGGTGGAGGTTCATTGGTCTGGGGGTCTGACTCTGGGAGCCTACAGTGCCTTTTGCCAACACTACAATTAGGAAAACAAGTGGCCTCTCTCAAAACGAAGTGGACTGCGCATCAAGCTACATGCCATTGCAATTTCCTGGTTTAGGATAGTCATCAGAACGCCATCACTAGGAACCCCCACTATACCGATGCGTGTCTAGGAAAGCGAGCTATGGAAATCACGTTGGGTCTGAATCGGTTCCTGCTGCCCCCCGCTCCGGGGTCTGGCAATCACCACCCAGTGAGTGCGGGGAATTCAATCGTCGGCCTCACAGACGCCAAAGGATCCCAGCGCTCGGCCACTGCTGCCGATGGAAATCCGCCGCCTCTGCGGCCGGACGCCCCGGGAGAGGAGCCTGCCTTCCCCAGCTCCCGCGATCCGCCCCTTGACTGGCTTCTGTTACACGAGTGCTAACCCAGTGCTACCAAAGCACCACAAGCGCCTCCTCTGCCAAACCCCTTCCAACACCAGATACATCTGAAACATCCTTTGTACTTTCTGAGACATATTCTGGCATGAACGAAAGCCGAAATCCTCAGGTCTGACTCAGCTGTGGTACACTTTGGATCCAAACGATGTGGAGGCAACAACTGCTCTGAGCTACTTCCCCACTCTCGGCCCAGAGATCGCTCAGAGTTCTTCATCTGTCAGCATCTGCTCGGTTTCACCAGCAACAAACAGACCTCAGAAACTGGTCTGCGGACGGACTCACTGGAAATACCCTGGCGTGTATGTCAGCAACACACAAAATACTCTTTGGCGATCTTCTGTGCCAACCCATGGTATTTTTCTCCATCTGCTTTGCACACATCAGAAACATAACGATGGCTTTAAGACACGAGTATTCCATGGATTATGCAAACATGGAGAGAAACTCTGGCCACTTAAAATCATTGAGAAAACCTCAGGTGACTTCAGCAGAGTCAGATAACATCTGTGATACCACTTCTCCCAAGTGACTAAAACATAGTTCAGGTTTTAAGGTTAGATAGCAATTTAAATCTTTCTTACTTTACCCGTCTCCGACGTTTACTTCGGTCACTTCACTGTGAAGTAATTCAATTAATTCCATTTTTGTTTCCATCTAGATTTTCTGCTGCTTATTCACCGCAATGACCCCGCAACAAGCTTGCACATCCTCTGACAAATACTCGAAAGTCAAGCAGTGAAATGCTGTTGTCATTGCTTTTGAAATACGAGGCAGCTGAGAAGACATTTCTCCTAACACTTAAGTTCTGCATTTTTTCCCTGTTCATAAAGGAAGTGTTATTAAGCGTGTTTTGTGAGGCTGCATAGCAGGTTTGGATGATGTCTCTATTCCAAAATGTAGTAGCGTTTTCCTACCCTGTTTTGGCCTTGAAATCCTTGAAAATTAGGGATCCCCAACACCTCCCAATGTAAGCCTTCTTTCTGTTAACTTTTCCAAACATAGTGGTTTGTGTTGAGTATTTTTTCTTTCTGGGTGTTTGCTTCAAGGACATTGGTCTTGCTTGCATTGGTTTGACATCCCCAAAAAGGAACAATTTCATTAGAGTTGGCTTAACCCCCTCTCCGCCTCAGTTAACCGTTTACCAAATGGGGATAATATTACCCCTTCCTAGCCCAGAGACGTCTGTCAGCCCCCTTGATGATGTCTTGGTAGCATCATGGAAACTGGTTTCTTTGAAACCAAAACTCCTGGTTTCCCATGTGGACTTTGGAGAGCGAGTGCTCAATGAAAGCTTGAGCCGCTCGCAGTACGGAAGGGACACAAAGAAATCGGGGCTGAGGGACCCAGAAGCAGCAAGGCCCCTGTGGGAGGTGCGGTACAGCGGGGCTCGCTGGCCAGGGTCCGTTTGTCTGGGCCGGAGATCAGCCAGGCCAGGGATGCAGGTCTGGGTGCGCCGGTGCAGGCGCGGTGCTGAGCCAGCCCTGCCGCACTGCTTCCAGGCCCGCGTGGCGTTTGGAAAGGGCTACGCTCCTGGCAGGTGGCGCAGAGCCCGAGCTGGCGCAGCCGCAAGCGCGTGCACGGGGGTGTCTGCACCCCGCGCCCGTTACTGACGGCGGGGGAGAAATACCCTCCAGGGCGGGGGCTGCGCGCAGCAGCCCAGGGCTGGCACTGGGCTAAGGAACATGGGAGCCCCAGGCTGTTCCCGGACAGCCCGCCTGGATACGTCTGCATTGCTCCTGGCAGAGCATGCGGTGCCAGCACTGCTCATCGGTGCAGCCGCAGGGCAGCAAACCCACGCGCAGCCAGCCGCGACGCTGACCCGGGCACAGCCCCGGCACTCGCCCCTCTGCCAGCCTGCAGCCCCTGGTCGGAGTGCCCGGCCTCCGCCGCTCCTCGTGGGGCTCCGAGTGAGTGACCGCAGGCAGGCCTTCCCGCTGCCTGGGCGTCACCAGCACGCCACGACCCCGGCCACCAGCAGCTGGCTGCACGTCGCCCCGTCACCGAAGGCACCCACCGCCCATGGTACGCACACAAGTGGGCAGGGTAGCTCCTAACTGGGAAAGCTCGACCTGGAAATTTTAAGGCTTTAAACCTTTTTTCTGCCCAGACACCCCGAGATTTTACCTGGCAAAAGCCCCAATAGCACCTGAAAACCATACAAAAATGACAGTGAGACCACGGAACCGAAACTGCTTGGGAAAAGCTCCAAGCCCTGAGCCTTAATAAACACCCAGGAGCAGCCGATTCACCTACGGTCTCAAAGCGACATTCGGTTGCAGATACAAGTGTCATCTGGCTTGTTAAATACTTACTGATATCCGCACAACTCGGCATTCTTTGTGGAACTGCGTCAAGAGCCGAAGGGGTTATTGGTACAGTCAAACCGCACTGTGCTGGGCACTGTCGCTGCCAGGCCTGCTGTGCTCTGCCTGTAAAGCAAGCCAGAACAAAAGGATAATGCAATTAGGTTTTGTGTTTGGTGATCCTCCCTCTTTTCCTCTCCTCTCAGAGCTCTGGCATTCCTGAAAATGGAATAAACGAGTATGGATTCATTTCAGCCCTCCTGTTGGGGTGGAAGTGTCCGTTCCCAATTTTCCATCAGCAGGTGCCAATAAAACCAGCACAGAAATCAATCATCTCATTTGCATTTGTACAAAGTTAATTGAAATACTCTGTTCAGTCACTGCCTCTCATTAATCAGTTGTTGATCCAGACATACGCAGGACCAATCTCTCTCTGGCACGTTTGGAAGTGCATTCAGCAACACCCCACACAGAAAGCAAGGAAGAGGCTTCGGGAATGGCCCCAAACCTACGAATGCAGCAGATGCCCTGGGACCCACCGGTTCAGCCTTAACGGATGATTTCTGCTTAGGACTTCAGAGACGTGAAGCTCAAAAGCATGAAAAAACCAAAGTCAAGTCCTTCTTAAATGTGGCTTTCAGGAAAAAAAAGGAGAGAAAATCCTTTTTTTAACCTTGTGTTTGCTAATTACTTAAGCAAGGCAGTTCTGTAACGAGCACTAGTAGTACTTCCCTCAGCGTTTCCTTGGGGTTTACACATAGGGCAAACAGAACTGCTGTACAGAAATGAATGCTTTTGCTGCTAACTTCAGACGACATGAGCTAGAACCGGGAACAAGCCACGTTCTAAACCCTCACCCTTACTCTGTTCCACGTGCATGTGAACCCACGCCTGTTCAGCTCTGCATTCAGTGCAGTTCTCAGAGAACTGTTACACTCATTTCCAGGTTTCTTTGAAATTCTACATTTTGATAAGTCACATCCACTAACTTTTATAACCATCCTTTACAAATAACATGTATATTTTTACTAATATTTTATGGAAGGATCCCATTTTTATCTGAATTGCTGAACAGACTGGGGTACACTAGATTCGTACGGAATTAATAAAGTGTCTCTCGCTGTTGACTAAAGCTGAATTCTCATCGTACACAAAGGACTGAGACCCAAACGTGAACCGTTGAAGCTTAATGTAGGTTTCAGGTGGAGACTTGCCAAAAAGGGCTAGTAAACGTTTACTCACGTGAATAGTACTACGCCTTATTTTCTCTGTTAATCTAAACAGCAAAATAAAAACAAAAAACCTCAACTGAATTGGTATTTGGCGTTATTTATTATGGAAGCTTTCAGACTGGATATTAGGAAAAAGCTCTTTACTGAGAGAGTGGTAACACAGTGGCGTAGACTGCCCAGGGAGGTGGTGGAGTCACCCTCCCTGAAGGTATTCAAGGAGCGTGTGGATGTGGCATTGTGGGACGTGGCTTGATGGGCATGGTGCTGTGTGGTGTGGGTGGGTTGTTTTGGTGGTGTGGTTTTGGTTTTGTTTTTTTTTTGTAATGGTTGGACTTGATGATCTTACAGGTCTTTTCCAACCTTAGTGATTCTGTGATTCTGTGATAATGTTGCAATTGCAGAATCTAGAGGACAGGACAAGCCGTAGTTCTGAGGCAGCCTTGACTTTCTGCAGAACCTTGAAAATACATTGAAAGCAACATGCAAACATAGAGGAAAGTTCTGATGTCATCAAGGACAGAGAAATCTGTACTGATTTTCAGAAGGAAAGGGATTTCTTGAAGCATTATCCAAAACATGGTGATACACTTTTACAGAAAGCCTACCTCCAGAACGGTTCAGAAATTACTAAGGCAGTTTCTCCTGTCACATGCACTCATTAAATCCAGTGACTCTGAACATAATTTGGGCCAGATGTAGAGCATTTTGGAATACACAAAATAAATCAATGCACAATTACCAGTATGGAAACAGTGGACAGACTGCATAAACATGTGTTATGGACATTCAAAGGAAACCTTGTCAAAAGTCGATCAAACTAACATCACTGTAAATAGCATCCATTCAGGAAAAGCACACCAAACCCAAAGGAGTTGCTCTGAGCTTCCCATCTGTGTGGCAGCAGAACTGGCTGAGCGAGCCTTGTCAATAACACGTATGAGACGAGGAAGACAAAGACGTGCAATTCCGGGTGGCAGAGCCAGCGAGGTGGGCATGGAGCGCAGGAAGCCCCGGGACAGGGCTGATGGCAGCGCCAGCCCGCCCTGCCAGCTCTAACATCTTCACCGTTACAGAACCTCTGCTCCGCAGGAGGGGGGGGCTTGCTCCATGTTTTCCCTTAAGACAATTTCCCCCTTTTGTGTATTCATCTTTCCCTGCCAAACACTGCCACTTCTGTCCCCACAGAGAGGTCCGGCGGTGTTACTGTTTATTCCTGTGACTAAAATTTCCAACGTTTTAAGGCATATAGACTTAGCAGCAGGCGGAGGCAAGACCCACCTGAGGTACCTCCACTGTCCCAGGAGGACAAATGACGGGACCATGGCAGGGGTCAGACAGTGGGGACAGGGAGAGCACGGAAAGCACGGGCGGGCGGAAGACCTCTGCTATTTGTGAAATTCAGTACCGTGAGCCCCTTCTCGGGGCTCCTGTGGTACTGCAGGATCGCTGGCACTGGTTCAGCTCCTGTAACATGTTTCTGTCATAAAGCCCTCTACAGAGTATTGCTGCGGTTTTGGGGGAGTAGAAGGTAAAAGCTCCTGCTATCCCGTCCTGGTAACTCCAGTCTTAGCACTGCCTAGTTCCACGTATCTCAAAGGAGCGACACTGCTGGGATTCGGGCTCAGTTGTTACTGCTTTGTGTTTGCCTGTGCTCTCTGATCCCCCGCTCTCACTGCAGCCGGCATCCGAGGGGCCCCTCCGAAGCTCCCAGGCATGGAAGGGGCAGCTCTGCTGCTCCCAGACATCAGCAGGGCTCCAAACCAAAGTACAGACACCCCGAGAAGGGCGCCTACTGCTTCCTCTTGTCCAGGAGAAGGACACAGCCTTCATGACAGTCAAATGCAAATAAGGTTATTCTACATTTGAAGAGTAGCTTTAAATCTAAGTTACGATTTAACATTACACACAGCGTTTGTGATGAAAACCCAGACTGGTCTGATATGACCAAAGTGTTATTCCTGAAATTAGTCAACTAAGAGTACACAGTTCCTCATATGAGTAAAATTACAAACAGCTACTCCAAACCTTAAGGACAATTTTTGAATTTTATTTTCATAGATTTTCGTAAGCCTATACAAGCATGCTTGAGAAAAATGTGCAGGGAGGCTGAAGAAAATACTTTACAGCGCTGTACCACAAATCTTCTAAAAGAGACAAATTTTACAGTCAGTTAAAGCAGATTGATTATCATTACAGGTGCCACATTGTCAAATGTAGTCAGGAAAACTAAGTGAGAAGAGGAGTCTTTTGTAATGCTCATTCTTATGAAGTAAAAATTTCACACTTTAACAATTCCAGGCAGTCAGAATTTGCTACTGGAAAAGACCTTTTGAGTTTGCATTCTTGGTAAGCCAGGTGGAAACTCCCCTGTGAAGGCCGTGAGACGATACTCCTGGAAAGGGAGCCCTCCTTTTGCTTTTGCTAGCTTGGTCTGTAGATCTTCAACCTTGGATTTTAAAAAAAAAAAAAAAAAAAAAAAAAAAAGAGAATGGCTATATAAGTATATATAATTAAGAACACAAAGCAGTGCATGTTTATTGGGCCAGATTTTTACCTGCTCCTTCTGCAGCCTCCATTTGTATACACACGAAGCCATACACATACAGTAACTAGAGTACACACTTAAATTGACGTGTCCATCCGTGTTAACTTTGCAAGCGTAAGAATGTGCTGGGATTTACATCTCCAGTCCCATGCACATGCTAACATTTAAATACGTGCATGTTTTAAAATAGCTGAAATGAAAACAGGGTTTTTTAATCCTTTAGTGCAAATACACGCATAGGTCAGTTTGTAGGAATAAAGAAGCTATTGGTTGCAAAAAGGCTGGAAGCATTAAAGCTCAAAGGATTTTGGAAGTAATAAACAGTAACTACATGTACTACTAAACTTCTTACTAATAAATGTATTTGTGAATAGTCTCAACTCAATATTGGTACGTAGTATACTTTTTACCAGATTAATTCACTTTCATTCACTTAGGTATTTCATAAAATTGTAATAAACTTGAAAGTTGATGGAAAATCAGTAACGCTTTTACAAGTCTTCATGAAAATATCCTGATTGCATTTCTAAAAAGCAGAGATTTTAAAATATTATTTCTTTTCCTATTCAGTATGTTATGCATACAACACAGTCATATTCAAAATACAATAACCTTGGGGGTTCCAAAATAACTTAAAATTACCATGCCAAGTTTACACATTTCCTACACAAAAGCTCACAGTGAAGTCCATGAGTAGATCTTTGCAGGCTTTGGCTCCTGACAGTCCACTCCACATACCTTTTTTAAAACTTAAAAAAACCCAAAAAACAAAAACAGTGACGCTAATAGAATTACATCTCTCCACTGCTTGAAGCGTGCACTCTGCAAAATGCGCTCCCTTGTGCCAGCATGAGGCATCACGTACTAACGGCACGCTGTGAATCTGGAAGTCACTCAAATTTGGTGAATGAACTCAAGCTCCTCAAATCCCACAGTTCCCCGTCGTGCATTCCTTTTTGGGTGGCAGTTACCACTTTTAAAATATTAGCAGGCCATTACAGACAGAGCAGTTCCCCTGCTCTGCAAGGCTCCTAACTGCGAGCACGCAGCAGTTTGTGTAGACATGCGTGACATTGCAGCTAACCAGAAGACATTTTGCAAGCCAACCACCACACTACTGAGTGCCTGGGGATACTGATTAAGGAACAGGATCTCCTAAGCAGTGTCAAGACTCTCAAATGTGTATTTGGGAAACCAAAGGGCAGATTACTAATGGGAACAGTAAAGGCAACCGAGCCCATCCTGAACTGCAGCAGCGTGCCGTCCCGTGAGAGCAGAGAGACCCCCCCAGAGCGCCGGAAGCCCACAGTACGGGACACGTGGAGCCCCTATGGAGTCCACTCCTAAATGCCAGGGTGATGTTGTCATACGTGACTCTTATACCTACCTTGAGGAACGAGTTCCATTTTGGGAGCGTGCAGCTTGCTTTGTGCTGTACATGACGTTGTGGAACATGAGGGATGTGGGTAATTTTAGAACAGTGTCACCATATCCTGGCGCAGGGACAGACGCTTTGCACTATGTATGACTTGTTTGACCTGTTACGTATAGCAGGGAGGCGGTGCTTTCAGTGCATTAGATCGCTTTGGTTTTGAGGCCAAAAGACGCTTTGAATAAAATCAGAATTTCTTCTTTCCAAAAGTATGTGTACTGTAAAGTGCTGCAAACACTGCAAAAATGAGGCTATGAAATCCGTGGCCTTTATGTGATCAGTTCGCACAGCTAAAGCCACGTGTGCATTTCCAGTATTTCTGTGACTGCTAGGACTCCCCACGACCTGGAAGCCCACACGTAAGTGAAAGGTTCAAATGTAGGTGACTCCCAGCAGGTACAAGTTCTCACTACTGCGTGATAAGGAGCTGCAATGGAACAGTCTTTTGATGGACTGCTGCTCCTCTTTGGAGTAAGTAAACGGTTTTGGAGCCATTTCGTATTTCTTATGCATTATAAAAGGTGTTTTTTTTATTACTACAATATAATTCTTTACTGGGAAAAGGCTTTGCCAAATTTAGTACCACCGATACTACCTCTACACATTAATGAAAGTGATTTCTTGCTTGATTACTACGCACGATACCTACACAGCGCGCCATGGCATTCAAAGAACCATACAGAGCATTTGGACTTGCTCTGCCCTCAGGAAACGTATTTCTAAGACAGTTCGCTTTTCTGAATCTGACAAAATCATCAGTCAAGCACATTACACAGAGGGAACAACCTGGCAGGCAGAAGAGAAAGAAGACGAGACAGCGGAGTGAGGGGCCCCACTGCCGTCTCGCTGGTCCCTGGGGAGAGCGCTCCTGCATGGCTGCCCAGCAATCGCCATCCAGCCCTGGGGAAGCCAGTCAGTATCAGTAGCAATCTCATACCCATGGGAATCAAAAATCCAGGCTCTTGAGGGAAAACTGATTTTGAGCTGAGTGTCTTGATTATCCACAGCAAACAAACTAAATGCAAAGCACCGACTCATTTTACTGAAAGACATGTAACGTCATTATCACTAGCTATGCAGTTTGGAAAACTGAAGTAATACTTTCAGTCAAGACAAAATAATTCCTACTAATGTTGCAGTAAGCAAATAAATTTTACAGCTACACCAACTTTAATGACAGCTTTCAATTTTCTCTTCCCAATCAGGACACTTATTGACATCTCAAGGTACAGATTTATGAGTCCTCTTTCCAATTGTAAATGGATAATTTTGAATTTCAACTTTTTGCTGTATTAACCACTTGCATTGAATGGCTTGTACAGCACATGATAAAAATCATCATCCTTGTCTACTGAGTTTTACAGTAATCTTTGCCCATCGTTCATGCTTTTCTTGGTTTTTCTCTTCTATCTTAGAATTTTGGCTTTGGTTTTGAAAGACTCAAAGCACTACAGATGTTTATGTCTGTTTACACGTGTGTTGTGCACACATACGCATACACACACACAATTTTAGCATAAGCAAAACCACTATGTTCAATTTTTAACAATTTTAAACTATTTGGTACTTGAGATTTTTGTGAAAGTAACGAAATGTCAAATTAACAACTGTTGATCAGCACAGAGCACTGTGTTTACTGTACTTCCAGAAAAAGAGAAGATACTCACTGTCTCAACGTCTTGTTTTGCTTTCTTCATTTCCACTTGGGATGTTCCTTTTAATTTTTCTCCTCTTGCTTTCATCATCTCTGTGTGCTGTTTGACGCGCTGTTCCAGTTTCTTTTCTCTGAGGGACCTAAGTAATCATGGTAAAATTATTATTTCAGTTGCTTTATATTCATTGACCCTTCTGTTTCCACTTTCAAGTATTTTAACACATTTCTGCTAAAAATACAAATACAGACACAGGGAGCAAAACGAGCAATGCTGTGGCTTTGCCTTTGTTAATATGCACTTTGTGGTGTATGCAGCACATGGTGGTCTTGCACTGCTGTATTTTACATCGGCTCTTACACTTGCAGGGATCTATTTAGTTAGTTATGTAAATCAAGCCCTCGCCTCGCTCAGTGCATAAGCTTGATGGTGCTCTGGGGGTACGTCAGAGTCTGGTAGTGCAGCAGACTGGTTTTGGTGGGTCCTTTGCACAGCTGCTGAAGAAGCTGGAAGACTTTCAGTGAACAAGGCAGTGGAATGACAAAAGAAAAAAGGAGAGACATACGGTCAGGGAAGCTGAATGTGGTCCTGTAATTCAAGAGAGGAAACGCTGATGGGGAGTTCAGCACAAGCAGTAGGTGAAACTCAATGAAACATTGCAGAAGGCATGCTAAAAACCCAAGAATTTGAAGGGGCAACACAGCTGTACCCAGTGCAAGTGGCTGAGCCACCTATAGCATATGCAAACGACTTTTCGACCGTTTTGCCTGAAAATTTAAAATCATGTTGGGCAGCAGAAATACAAAGAAGAGTACTACAGAACAGCCCTTCCCAATGCACTACGGATATTCATGCAGGCCAATACAGGAACAGGACTGAAATATCAATGACTACTAAATAAATGTATTTACTGTACTCTTTATGCTCATCAGACCTGTCTGGCCATAGCCGTGGTATCTGTAACCACCTCTCTTCCATATTGCGAGATAGTATAATATAATGTATTTTTCCTTAAAGGTGATTAAAATTTTCCTTGATTTACAGACATTTGTTTAGTAGTTATGTCCTGAGATTATCAACTAGAACATGCTTCTATGGTGAGTCAAGTTACAGCCTCCCATAAAGATACACTATTTTTTAGAAATGCAAAATGGAGCAAACCAACACATCTTATAATCAGAAAAACAAACAGAACGTTTCAAGCTTTCCCCATATATGTTAAAACCAAATAGAAAAAACACTGAAACTTAATTTGAATACTTTCTAAAAATAGCATCAGACATTTTACAGGCTCTTAGAAATGTGGGACATGGTCATACTTCTCTTTTTTTTTTTTAAATCTCATGAAGAACAACGATTTCAAGTGTTTTCCAGCCCAGTTGACAGACTAGAACAACTGAGACAAGTATGTAAACTTACACTACAGGATGAGCCTGTCAAGGTGAGGGAAACAATCAGCTGAGATTTGTTTAGTTCATTTTGCAAAAAGAACCAGAGATACTCAATTTCTAGTCAGCCCTCTGGCTCACACTCACTGTATTAAGATGATATAGAGCTACTATAAAATAGTTGGTTTATTATTAAGATAAATTATTACTATAATAAAATAAGAATTGCTTTAACAGCATGCTTCTTGTCTTGGTATTGCATCGTACATGAAGGAGCAAATGCATATAGCTCAGGTGCCAGTCTCAACACATGAGTACTTATCTGTTAAAATTTTGTATTTTTTTCTTAAAGTAAGCCTGGAATTAACGTGATTTTTTATTTCTTTTAGTCACAGTGTTTGTTGATTATGGTGCAAGACTTTTTTACTTCACAGGATATCAAAAAACAAAAAAAAACGTTCAAAAACTTGTGGACGTGGCACTGCAGGACATGGTTTAGTGGGCATGGTGGTGTTGGGTTGATGGTTGGACTTGATGATCTTATGGGTCTTTTCCAACCGTAGTGATACTGTGAAATGAATACTTTCATACTAACAAAATTAAATTGAAGTCATCAATAGCATTACATAGGAACAGTTTATAATCTTATCTTTATAACACTCACCGTGTAGCTTCATCTTTTACTTTCAGCACCCTTTCTTCCATAATTTCAGATGTACGGTCCTGTTTCTCAGCTCCCTCTTTCATGGTGTAGTAATCAATGTTATCAGTAGCATATGGTGCATTTTTTGGTATCTACAGCAAAATACAATGCTAACACATTATATGGAAATGATAGCAATTAAAAACTCGTTTCATATTGAAATTAAAAGTGTTGTAAAGGCTGTAGCTCTTTGAAGTCATGGGTAGTGACCAGTGACCGCTGGGGAACCGCTGTGCCTGGCGTTCGGTTACTGACCCTCCCAGGCAGCTCCGGGCCGGGGTGTCTGGGGCAGCCAGCAGCCACTCACAGCGAGCACCACACGATGCTGTAAAACACTTTGGGGACACCCTCTTAGGAAGACACTTTCCATGTGTTTTCCCACTTGTCACACAGCATGAACATCCTTCCATTTCTGTAAGCAGGCTTAATACAGAGTCCAGTAAATCCAAAATCAAAGCTGCAAGAAGGCTTGGCTTGAACACCTTTTTTAATTATTTTTTTTTTAGTAAAATAACAATGGTGCTGTGGAGGCCAGCGGGAGTTGCATAATGACTATGCTCATGAGTTCTGCTAAGGCTACAAGGGCTGAAGTCAGAGTCCTACAATTGAATTCTGCATCTTGTACTCCTATGTTTTTATTGCCTTCAATTAAGTTGTAACATTCACAGATGAAATGCAATATTTATTTCATATTTACTTACAAGAGTCTTATTTCCCCAAGATCTGGGGGAAAAAAACAGACAGATAAAACAAATCTGTTTAAATTATTTAAATTCAGATTAATGCTGATGCTTTACATAAACTCCTACCATAAAAAGTGAAAAACTTAAAAATACTATTTAATGACTTAAGAACAAACCATGCAGACCAAAGCAGCATCCACCCTCCTGCGAGGGGTCGGTAACTGTGCCATCCAGTTACATCTTAAGCTCCCAAGATCTCGTAAAACTTGCTGCACCAACAGTCTTTCAGAAACCCTCAACTTTGGTCTGCGGGGTTTGTTCTTCTCCCGGACTTTTACAGATCCATTCTAGCTAAATTAAACACGTACCTGTGCAGTTCAGGAGTTTAGCAAACAGTCTTAGGGTGCCGTGACAATTTACACTGCTTGGCTTACACCACCTTAAGACTGCTTTCTCTGAAACAGTTTTAAAACCAGTTGGTGTTTTAGACGAGGCGTTCGCAGTAAGGACTAGACTTAGGTGAAAAGCAAGACGTGCCAGCAGCAGTGTCTGGCCTGCAGATTTGCTCAGAGAGAACCGAGTTTCCTTTGTTGGTACATAATTAGATAGTTCAGTAATCGTTATAAAGAATAGATGAATTTTATCCCTAGTAAAAGCACAGAATGGTTTTACAAAAGGCACTCAGGTCTAAAGATATCAAGGTGGTGGCAGGCATGACAGCACACAAATGTTAGGACCAAAAATAAGGGGAAAAAATTGGGATATTTATATTTTCAAATCTAGAATACTGTACTAACAGTAATTTTAATTGGCAACGTATTCTATCTTTTCAAATTCTGTCCTATCTTATTTTTTTCCAGGTAGATATGCATTTACCTTTAATTATAGCTGAAAGAGGTATTTGCTTGATCTCATATTATTGAAGAACAGGAAAATGACTTGCACTTGTTTAGTAGGCCGTAGGAGACAGCTATCTTAATGGCACATGTAGCTGTAATTCATAATGATACCTGAGCCTCAAGAACGTGGTTCAATGGCATAGAATTGCATCCTGAGTTATCAAAGAATTTAAAAAGTAGCTTGTGGTGGTCAAGTTCATAAAAGTGCCATTGTCCCATTTTGGGCCTGCTAACCCAAAACCTCCACCAATGTGGCAGCATGGCCCTGGGGATTACCTGAACTGGTAAGTAGAAACAACTGAAGATGTTCCGGTAATATTTTTTCCATTTGACTAAAATATATAGTCAGTTTTGTGGAAAAGTATCAGTATCTTACAAACATGTTACTGAGAAAGCATACTTAATGAATTTTCTCACGTACTGACTGCACGCAGAGTGGCAACACCCTGCAAGTCCAACCCTTGTCTGCAATGCAACTAACAGATCACCAGAGCCTGGGTAAAGGGAGGCCAAGTGCGTGTTTTCGAATTATGTTAGCCAAATTGGGGGAGCAAAAGTAGGTAGGACAACAGGGCCATTTGGTAAGAAAACAGTAGTTCCAGGAGAGAGGGTGGGAAGGGGCTCAGAAGAGCCAACACCTTGTATTTTGGTTACAGAGGAAGGGCAGCTTCAATGTCCTCCTCTGCTCCAGTGAAAAAGCAGCTGGCCCCCTGCCTTTACAGAGCTCTGCCAGATGTTCTGACCACTGGGCTGCACAGTCTCTACCTCTTTATATCAGAAGATATTCAGTTATTTATAGAATACAGATCAACAGCCTTGGGGAGTCACTTGCAGAAGAGCTAAGTCAAAGCCCTACCTCCACATTCAACTGCTCACATTCCCAGAAACCTGGTCCTTAACACTTAGTTGTAGGGTTAGGCCCTTCCCTCAGCATTTTCCAAATAAAGGTACAAAAAAATTTTCGTTTTGTTCTTCCAGGTTGAACGCCTTTAAAAACTCAAAACTATTCTGTGAAGCCAAATTATTTCCCAGACAAACCACCTTACCTATACTTCAAGTTAATAAATTCACAAGGCTTTGCACCGAGGAAAATTATTGCGGTAGATCCGAAATACTTTATAGGCACTTCATTTTTCTCAGTGCAAAAGCTTACCTCCAAACTGGCTTACAATAAAACTGCCAATTATATTTTAATAGTATGGCCTATGACTATGCTTCTGTACGCTGCTGCAAAGAAAGTCAATCAACTAATAGAAGGAGAATGCTATAGAACAAATCCATTTCCAGGGACTGTCCCTTACGACATTATCAATTAAAGTGAAGACAGAGCAGAAATGACATGGCATGCTCACGTCGATTTGACACATAAGCACAAAAAGACTATTTACTTTTGGGAAAGTCAACCACAAGCAACCATTACTCATCTATCCATGCCTTCATCAGAATTATTCAAAACTAGGATTCTAAATCCAAGACAATCCCATAATTTTAGGAAAAATATTGTAATTTTTATTAACTAAAGATAGCTGCCTTGTGTTCCCCCCCCATTCCAACAAGAACAATTTGAAAACTAAAATCTTTAGGGTTAAATAAAGGAATAGTCTCTGTAACACTCAAGGAGTATGAAAACTGCTTCTAAGAAGATGATCAGAGAACAAAGAAATACACTAAACATGAGAGCAAAAATTAACGATTGTTAATATAAAAATATGAGAGCATGTGGCAAAGCTCTTACTAATTTCAGTATTTATTAGGTATTAATGTAAATGATAGTAACATAGGAGCGTAAGTGCATCAGTCTGTACGTGGTCCTGCGGTGCCACCTCGTGTTAAATACCTGCACACGCACGTAGCTACCATCAAGAACACTTCGACTCATACAGCGTTTATGTCCTGTATCGCTGATGCCATTTTAAACCCATCGTTTGTCATCATTGTGTACGTGCACCACTTATATCATTGTAAGTACCTAAATATGTTCTTTTTTTTTTTTAAGAAGAAAAAAAACTTTTACAGGAGAAATTCAAGAATTGTTCTCTGGGAGTGAACACATTCTCCCCATTTCTTTATGTGGGAACATAGAAGAGAAAAATGAGGAATATTTAGATGTGTCACGTAGCAATATACTTATTCCTTCTCTTGTCATTCAAGACTAAATTCTCTTCTATGCTAGCTGAACTTCTGTAGCCCTAAAACCAATCGTCAGGTTGGCCAAATCAAAGACCTTCTACACAGAGAAAGCAGACTGCACAGCTTCAGCAAGATAAGCGGAACCCCCAGGAGCCATTGTCTGTCAGGAAAGTTCTCAGGACTTCAGCAGGAATTCCGCTGTAAGTTTTCAGTAAAAAAACAATCTGTGTGTTCAGATCTGACCCCTACTGTTCATAGCAGAAAGATGCATTTTGCTCACACAACCTGCTTCTGGTCACGCTGCTGCTTTGAGTGTTATGAAATCACCCTTGATGTTGAATATTGCTACACAACAAAACAGTTTCTGGAACTGTTGCACTTCTATCATCAGCTTGAAGTGCAGAGACAGCCGGACAATAGAAGGCGGCAATGAATAATCACAGTCTAAGAAAATCAGGTTAAAATGTCTGGTAACTGAAACCTAGGTAACAACTCTCTTGAAGATGCATGAAGTGGAATAAAATCCTGCTCATACCACTTTTCCAGCCATCAGTTCCAAAATGTTTTAGTACCATATCGTCTATAGATAGTATCATACAGAAAAATCTGTTTAAATCAGAACTTCTATTTTGCTAAAGTAACCAAGTATGATCTTTGGCAGTGCCGCCCGGTGAGAGAAGAGGGGACTCTGGGTACACTGCTGCCCTGCCAGCAGGTTGTCCGATACCTTCCCATGGCTCTGCAGGTTCAGCAAAGTTCTGCTGCCAGGATTAAGAAATACTGTTTACCTGGTGGAAAATGGCACACTATGGGTGAGCAGAAAGGTGAAAAGGAGCTGTATTAACATGAAAAACTGCCCGAGTCGGAAGCCCAGGTTCCTGCATAGTCAGTGAAAATGGCAGACACTCAGATCACTCATGTTAGGTGCCTGCCTTTACCAATGCACTGGGAGCCAAGGCTCCTAATGTGGGCACCTATGTTAGATGCCTACAGTTAGATGGTAAACCTATGTCATCTCCTATGGATAAACTGCAGTTCAAAAAGACACTTCACCAAGCACTGATGCATTTAGTAACACAGTTTGGCTAAGTTTCAAAAATTTGAGTTTAAAAAAAAAAAAAAAAAGAGTAAAAAAACCTAGTAAGCTGGAAGTGTGGCTGCTTTGTTCTTACTTTTAATATATGTAAAAAATTGTTTGGTTGTATCAGATGTTGAACTGCAAATTTTCCTACATTTCAGAAAAGTTGTAGTCTGTTATACGAGGGTCCTTTTTTATTGTTTGAGCACCAGGTGTTGCTAAGCAGGTATCAGTAAAATGTAACACTAAACCTGTACAAATCCCCTTTTTATCACTGAGGGATGTAATTGACATTTCAGAAAAATTTACATGTATTTCTACACTTCCAAGATTAAAAGTAGTATGCCCAGCAATCATGAAACTGAGATGAAAGAATTCTTCCCAGCAAGAGAAAAACTCTTGACAGCATTTCAAGTTCCTTCAGTGATCATCTCTAACTGCCTTACTCAGTGTCTATGTTACAGTTCACTTTCACACCACAGCACTGGAAAATTCATGTGTATTTATTTTCAGCATCTCATCTTTTGCAATACTGGATAAGGAATGAGAATGTAATGGCAAAACTAATGGGATAATTTTTTTTGAGAACCTTGTTTTAACGTTTGTTACTTCAGGCAAAAAACTTTTCAGGCCTTTTGTATACACTCAGAAAGAACCAGAAGTGAAGTCTCCTCCTTTCATATGCCAGCGTTTACAAATTCCTGGAGGAACCAGAAAATCCAGCCGACTTCAAATTCAGTTTGGCAGAGGCAACATCTCATCTTGGAGGCGTTCAATAATTTGAAAAACCATATTTCAACATACCACTTCTGTTTTAACGCCTCCAAGTAGCCCGATTATTGGAGCCACTACAGACTTTGAATAGCAGTTTGAAGGATCTGGCAACTCCTACACTGCACATGGGGCTGCAGCACTTCATGCAGGAGCCATAGTCCACATCACAGATATCTGAGAGAGGGTCTGCAAAGCCATTGCCAAAGTGCTGGCATTTTAAGTCCTGTTTTTCTCTTTTTAAGTTTTAAATTTAAAAATATGGGCTATAAAGAAAATAAATCAAAGGGTATCATTAATGGATTTTTTTTTCCAGTGTCCTACCTTGCTATTTTCTGTTACATACCATATCTGCATTTGGAGGTGAAAATCTAAACGTGTCTTTTTTTTCTTTCATCAACTTTGCTTGGCTGCGCCATTCCTGAAGGATTTCTTTAGTGCTGAAAAAGTTAATTTATATTAAACTTTTAAAGCCATAATTTAAGAGGCAAATGTTACTACTCTTGTTCACATGCTTAGCCATTTACAGCTGAACAATAGATGATACTTATCAGATATACTGATTACTAACAAAGAGAAACAAAATGCCAGGGGCCTCCTCATGAAAACATTAACGTACCAAAGGAAGACAAGAGCTGCAAAGACCCACCCTCACTTCCCACTTCAGTGGGGGAATATAGCAGCAAAGAGCTGGACACGGATTCAAACAAAAGCCAAGCAGTGTAATTAAATTGCTTGAAGGACTGGTAATTAGCTACACTGTTCATCTCTGGACTATAGGTTAAACTTGGTAAGTTTAGATACTGAGTACATTTAAGTGAATGTAAGGAAGTAGACAGTTGTACCACAAAAGGTTCTACTGGATAATGTAATCTGACCCATCGCATTTTTAAGGTTCATCAATAAAGGTCTCATTAATACAGTATCTACTCTGATTCTGAATGTTGGCAGTGATTCTCCAGCTCTTCTCTGTTTTGGTCCTAAGTTTCAGGCTACTTCTCCTTGTACTGCCATTGTCTGGCACTTAAACAGAGTAATCCTCTTCATTTCCACTTGTCTCTTTAAAAATACTTTTCAACTATAATAATGCTTAATAAACTAATGCTTTAATAAACAACAGACATTACCCCCAGTTGCTTGTTGTGGATGCTTTCCTAACTTCTTCCCAGTATTTTCCTCTTGACCTCTAGATCCTGTCTGTAACCATTCATAAAGCTAAGGAACGATCGCATCAAAGTCTAAAGAGAAGGGAAATGAACACTTCCTTTGTCTCGGCATGTCACCCGAGAATGACTGATGGTCAGAAAAAAAAAGACAGCCACAATTCAAAGGCATGTGAAAGCTCAGCTTTTGTTCCCAGTGGTCGCTCTACCACTGTGCACACAACTGGTTAAATAACTCCCAATAGAAGTGGGGCTCATTTTTACTAGCCCTGGCCCAAATGATCGCTCGCTGCCCAATCACGTGCACCTAGATACATGGTTCTCAGGAGCAGGGTATCCTGCTCAACTGACAGTGTTCCCTGTCTGATGGGAAGGGGAGACAAGAATTCCCTGGACCCGCTCCTCTCCTCCTGGTTTTTCCCTGTCCTGGTGCAGGGATGCCAAGGGAGCACCAAAGCACACCAGATTTAACCCAAAGCATGGGGACACAGAGCTCCGCCTTGTGTACCCCCCAAATCCCAGGCATTGCCCTTTCATAGCACAACCATCTGGTGCTTCCAGGAGTACCATGGAGATGCATTTGTTCTGCAACGTGACTTTTATAACTCCAGTTATAAAAGAAAAAAGGTATTAAGATGATACAAATTAGGACTAACATTCAAGCCTCATTTCTTGGGTCTAGTCTGTAATAAGTGGATTGATTTCTCAACAGCAGTCTAAATGTATGCCTATAGTGGGAAAATATGCAGCGATATAAACAAGTTCTTTCAGCAAAATTTGTTCAATGCACATACTTTTTATACTCTACATATATCACATTTTTATGTCATATGCAGAGTTTGACCTCTAGCTGTACCCTTCTGTCAACAAAGATACAGTTAAATCCTTTTCAGTTAATGCATATGTTACATTCAATGTAAACTTAAATTTATTTTCTGCTCAATTGGAATGGGAATTCATGGAGTTCGATGGCCGAGTTGTTAAGAAGCTTGGTAAGTCACCTTTCTTGTTGCCTTGGAGCACTGTATTTTGTAAAGAAAAGCACTCTTTATGTTTCTACTTGTAGTGCAAAAATACTTGAAATTACTTCTTTCCTTATAGTCAACTAGGCAATCTATTAAGAAAGTAAGTAACAACTTTTAAAAGAAAATGACATTGGAACAAAGGAAAAAGCAAGTATTACAATGACACTTGTTCCTCTTTCAGCTCCTTTTCTGCTACTGATCTGCACTTTCCAGCTCGCTTTGGCTGAATTGTCCTATCATAGGACAGAAACGTAATAAATTTATTTCTCTGTGTGGACACCTTCCTTTTAAAATGTACAGTTTGATATTGTTAATGAAATACTACATAGAAAACTAAGCACATCTAACGATGGTGATATACACAATCACAATGCAGTTTATCTACTGGTGATCCTGCACATGAGCAGCCTGTTTTATTTCAATATAACCTTTACAATATTTAAAGTAAAAAAACATGTTTAAGTAATTTACCAAAGGAACTACTTCACAAAAACCACTGCAAGGCCAAGGTCGTACTGTGAGGAAAACAGGAAGCATAAACTGTGAATTCTGCAAGATTTTTTCTGTACTGTTGATACTTCAAACACAAAACCCCCTAAAACGTGAGAGTATCAGTATCAAACAGTATGTAAAATACACACTATGAAACAGATTTCCCCCTGTCCCTTCCATGCTAATAAAGCACATGACTTTTTGCTTCTGAATCCCAGTATTTTGTGTTTTCTGGGAGTGACATCAGAGAGACGGAGGGAGGCAAATGTGAAAGGGTGAGTAAAAGAGAGGCAAGGAAGAAAATTTACAGTAAATATAAAAATCCCTTTCCTACTTTTAAATGTGAAAACTAATCAAATGGTCAATATTTAAAAATAAGGTCAGCTCTAGTTCACTAAAAACTAGTGTTGAGAAATAATTTAAGTAACAATAAAAACGTTCATGAATATTGGGGGAAAAAATCATTGATATAATGGTAAATATTGACAAAAAATAGAATTAAGAACACTTACAGTCTGTTTATTCTCTCCTTTACACAAAAAGGTACTTCCCTTTTTCAGAAAGGATTCACCAACAAATTCTCCCAAACGGGGTTTACTTTATTTGCATATTGTGAAATATGACAAATAAAGCTTTTAAATGCTTTGTATGCAAATGTAAAGGAATTTAACATATTATCTTGTATTTATCCTTAGCTATTTATCATATTACATATACTAGAAATGAAAAATTAAGTTACCTGCAGGATTCTACAGTCCTTTGTTATTCTGTATTATAAAATTCTATTGTTTTTCAATAGAATAAATCTGGACATTCAAGGGTACAATTACCAAAATAGGAATAAAAAAAGGAAGCAAATGAGAAAATATAAGATTGATACTGGTTTTTAATTTTGGATAAAAAATATTTTAAATAATAGAAAATATATAAGTTGTTTTGTATTCTATATTCTTATGTCAAAAATACCATTTATTCATCAAATACATATTTGGCAATGAGTACGACAAAGCATATTAAGCTGCTTTTATATTTTCCAGTAGAAATGCAGAGTTTTCCAGCACTTGTAAGATCCTTATCATACACCATTGCATGAAGCTTAGTCACCTGCAAAGACCAGCTGACTCTGAGTAGAGCTGTTCTTTTCTTCTGTGGTTTTTCCCTGCTTCAGTAAAATCATGGATTGCACTTACACGTTCGTCAGCTAGAAAGTCTTCCTTTTCATCTTTTATAATTTCTTCTTTCAGCTTCTGAAATCTTAGCTTTTCCTCTTCATTAGGCCACTCCTCTGACAAATCCAAACTGGACTGCAACAGTTCACTTAAGTTTAGCTTCTCAACAGGTGGCATTTCTGTTGGAATTAAAGGGAGATTACTGTAATCCTATGTATCAATTCAATTAAGTTAGATTTTTTTCCTAAGTGAAACGCAGCGGTTAGGTAGCGTCAATCAATCAGTCTAACAGAAGTTTGATTCGTTGGTCTTTTTTTCTTTTAATACATATTTTATTCTCAAAGATTTTTCACAAGTTTAAAGCAATCTGCATTCTGGAAGAAACCAACAGTCTATTCATGAATGTGAGCAGAACAGGGCCTTCCTTTCAATGGATAATTTATGTATCTCATAATTAGGTAAACTCTTCACCCAGCTTTTTATCAATTCCACCATGCAGAAGCTGATTTAACGTTACAATCAATTTTGTGAAGTGCTCAATACCTCTGACTTACACCGAATTTAAAAGCCACGTGTCCTCGACACCCCACAGAAATCAAGTTCTCAGAGCAGCGTCTACAGTCTTAATCGCCGAAGGTCCCTTGTTGCCTTTACCATGGATGCGTGCGACCCAAAGAGCACGGCTCCGTAGCACCACCGGAGCCCCTGCCTCATTCAGTGCTGACCCAAGACCCGTGCAACTAAACGCAGAGTCTACCACAGACACAGCAAGGTTTAGATATGGCCATGTCAAGCACACTGTATAAACAACAGTGATAAACAACAGTGATTTCTGAAACAGAGGAGGACATGACAGTGGAAAATCCCAGCTTTATACTGGCACCTCTACTTTGAGGAAAAAATAGAGTGGAAATTAAGACTCACATAATGCACGTACATATAAGGATTGAGTTAAGGCTGTATGTAACCCTAACTTTTTCTCTCACTTCATTTGTCTGCAGCATTTATAGCCTGCCAATGTAGATTTGGGTATAAATAAGTATTACATGAACTGTGTATGACTGAATTAAAGATAGAGTTCTCTGCATGATGAATAGGTGTTAAAAATATGTTCCATGTATCAGAGGAAGTAAAGAGGCAAAGCAAACGGATACAGTAATCATTAACATACAAGTGCACAAATGCAATCTGTGAGTCAAAACAGGAAAGATCTTTTAACATAATTTAAATATGTAAGGTAATGATGAAAACCAAAATACTAATGAAAGCTTTAGTACACCTTGCCTTTCATCCCAACTGGCATCTCAGGTTAAACAAATTTAGCATTATCTCAAATTACACCTTTATAGGTATTAATCTTCACACACAACTGAACTTTCATATTTACATGACGATGATTAATTCTAGGGTATATCTACGCTGCACTCCAGAGCGTGACTTACACTCAAGTACACAAACCACAGTTAGCAATAACTTATCAGTGTACCCACAGAAGTCCCAAGCTCAGCAACAGCTGACCACCACAGAATTCATCCACTTCTCTAGGTAGGTCTGTACCCTAGACCTTCTGCTGCCCAAACAATAAATAACCACAACAGCTAAATGTATTGCAGCTCATCTTTGACTATGGTATTGAGAGATCCTAAGATACACAAAGGTTAGGTTCTATATAAACTATAGACTTAGGAGGTTCCCTGTATCCTAGAGAAGAAACACACTAGATTTCATCTCCCTCCTCTTCTCACATTTTAGAGAAAAAGCATTATTCCAAGGCACATTCTGTTATCCTCTCTGCATGAAGTATGTATATTCTACTTCTTACACACTGCTCTCATCCAACATGAACAGATGGGCCATGTGGGAGGGAGCAAAACACTCTTGCATATTACAGAAGGCTCCCAAACTTCATGTGCATGCCCACAGATTTTAAAGTCCATGGGATTATTTTTCTTTAAATATACCACTATCTAAACTAACATTAAACACGATAACATAATTAAGTTACAACGCTATTCCAGAGCATAATTTATAATTATTTTGTCATTCTAATCTGTTGTGTTTGAATCAAGTAGAACAGAATGCAATCCCACATTCTTATGCAGACAAGAATCAGCAGAAAAAATGCCTGTGATTTGATATTTTGAAGAATACTAACAAAATCCTAAAGATTTTCAGGATTGTGTACCTCTAAAGGGGAGTTAAAAAGCAAAACAAGTAACTAGAGTGTTTCACGTATATTACTTGTTTATTTTGAAAGGAAGTGTATAACAAATGCATAAGGGAACTTGGAAAAACAGCTGTAATAGTCCACTTTACAATACAAACAACACACTATTGCCAGAAACTACTCTGCTAATTTCCAAACAAAACTCTCACTTCACATACTAACTTGAAGAGGGATCAGCTGTAATCAATTCTAAACTGCTACCGCTGAGTATAGAAAGTGATCTCTAAAAAATAATACTGGTTCACCTCACACAGATAGATAAAAAGTCTGCACATGTTTAAAAACAAAATCAAGAAAACCTTTTTCAGCTCATTCCTGAGCTCCTACCACTACACTAGTGTTAGGAGTACAGTACATAACTATACCTAGCCAGATGTCCCTAAGATGCGTACTTTCTTCTGTTCAGGGTTTTTTACTACTTTAGTCTAACATAAAAAAAGACATGCCTTTGTTACTACCCTAATTTTTTTACTTTAGGTAACAATTCAAAATGCTCAAAGATAAATTAATTTCTTAATTGTAAAGGGAAGATTTCATATCAATAAGTACAGTAAGAATCTGCCCTCTACTGCGCAGAAGTTTTGCTTCAGTTTTGCATAATTTGCTTAGTAAAACTCCACTTGAATGCTAGAGAACGCTTACTTTAATTGGACCGAGGCATTCCAGTGTATTTCAACCATGACAAGGATTTGTCACCAAAACACTCTGAAAGTCTATAAAAGGCGTAATTTTGCATATTCAAGAGTCACATTAGTTCTCATTGAAAATTAATGGTAAATGTTTGGCATTTTATTCCCACTCCCAAGTGTTCTTCCTATTTTGATTCTAAATGTTATGCTGCTGTTGACGGAAATACCAAGTGAACACCTACACTTGGCATTAGGCCTATGTCCAGAAAAACAAACATTAGCCTCAACTACATTAAGCACAAATGAAACTATGAGTTTCTTCCCCTTTCATTTTAGTACTCTCTGTAAATGAATGTAGCATGATGCACCAGTAAACATGACAGATTCTGCAGAAGGTACAGCAAAGAAGAAGTTAAATGACTAGTGTATGTTCCTATATTAAAATGCTAGTATTTAAGAAAAAATACCCCGAAACACTTAATGAAGCTCACCTGCTTCCATGGGCCACTGATTACCTTCCTATGAAGAGGACATCTCTGATTTTCTTTCATAATGTTTAGCAATGGCCTGTGCTGACTCCTGTAGCATGGGCAATTCTGTGAAATATAGAACTTTGGGGTTCTAACTCTACCATTATGACTACATTAAAAATCAACCTAGAACTAGACTTCTAAAACAGTAAAATATATTTAAAAGAGCAATCTTGCATCTTAAAAGGTCTATTTTAATATATCACTGCTTTCCTTCTGGGAAGACTCTAAATTTTTCCAGATGATGAATTTACACTAATTCGGATATGATGTGGGTTGAGGCAGGTATCAGGAACACTTCGTGCAGGCAGGTGCTGCGCTTGCTTCCTAGTGCACCTCTTCCAGTTAACTTCGTTTCTGACCTACAATAGTTCTTATCTAGCATGATCCTTGTTTGAGGAGGTATCAAAATCAGTGTGAAGCTAACCAAATGTGGTCTGAAACAAGACTCGATTTACGTCTTCTGAGAAAACAGCTTAACTTGCCAACCCACTGACCTACTTCGCTTCTCTAATACGCGATGTGAATCTGTCTGCAACTGTATAGAAGGAAGTTCTCTTGCCAAGCTAGGAGGACAATACAGACGGTATCTTAGTCTATAACCTCACTCGAGATCCTGATGACTTAAAACGTTAAATAAGCAGAATTTTACATATTATGCATGCTAAAATAAATGTCCACTAATATGGGAAAAAAGATGATATAAACATTAAGCACTAGTGATGCAGATAAAACTTGTCTATATAGAAAAATGCGCTGTTTGCTCTTAAGTCATGCTAAGATGTGGTGAAATTTGAAGGCAAATAGTGGTAATTAAGCAACACTACTGGGATATAATTTGACTCAAAACAAGAATTATAAACAAGGTCTTAAAACACAAAAGACAATAATCACGTGAAGTTCTGGAAATGCACGTGGTTCCGTTTAATGACACTATACTTGGAATTGAGATTAATAAAAAAATATATAGTCATTATCTTTACATCAGTATTTTGACCTCATTTTCAGTATTATGGTATCTTGAGCTGGTATTTTTGTATTTCACCATATTGCTTAGCATTTTAAGTGGCTCATCCATACTCTGAATTTACTGTGTCCCCTTTAACGATATCGCATTTTAAGACCCCTAATTCCAGTCTGATACTAATGGTATCCACAGTAATTAGCCCTCATTACAGGAAAGCTTAAGTATGAGAAGAGGTATTCTGTGGGAATACGCCCATTATTTCTATTATTAATGACTTCTGGAATCTATTGGACCATAAATAATGCAAATTATATTGCATCTTTTCCTCTCTGCTGACAACTTCTTAATTTTACCCTCTTAATGTAAATTTGTAACTGCAATACTGTGGAAAAAAAGGAGAAAGTGTGATAAAGATCAAATTGTGATTGTCTTTGAAGAATGTGAGCTCAAACACAACGTGAAAACACAGAAAACACTGTCATGCTTCTGGTATGTGGATGAACACAATCAAGCAGCTTGTAAAAATTAGTTGTGGTGTATGGTGTATTCATAGTGCACTAAATCTTAAAAAGAAGTAGGTCTCCACTTCAGATTGTATACAAATCTGATAATTATGTCCCCACCTTCTTTATGACATGCAGGCAGACAGAAGGGCTTTCCTCCATACATATTTGTCATTTTCTTCTTGCCTCGTGCCAAAGGCCGAGCAGACCGGCGACAGAGTGAGCAGAAAGCTGGTTCTGCAACCTGCCTGCAGCTGGCTGACCAGCCGTGGCTAGTCACCACAGCCCTCCTAGCTGGAGACTACGGCAAGATGCATATTGGCACTACACACGCTAAGAGAAGGTCATTATCTGCCAGCCTTCAGCAGCCTCCAGCGCCCACAACGGCCCTCTGTGCCCCACTGCAGCAGCATCAACTATTTCACCTTTACCCACCAGGCCTCTGGCAGTGTCCCTGGGGGTAATTTGATTAGCATGACTTTTGGTCTGACATTCGTGGGAGGCTGTCACTAATCTCCTTAGTGTCTGCAGCAGTCTGAGTATCTGAACCAGACTATGCCCTGAAATAGAAGCTACGCTGACCCATCTGCAATTTTATCGGCTCCACCTTTTTTCCTGTAAGCCAGGTACCGTATTTCCATTTTTTCCACAGTCTTCAGCTAATTGTCCTCTTCCATTTCCCTAATATCTCTATTTCCCCTATATACCCTAGAAAACGTCATCTACTTGTATACTTACCCTCTCTACTATTCTTATGAAGTGCTTGGCACATACACTAGCCATTTTTCATCTTAATGAAACAGCCCAACCTTCCGTTCATGCTTCTTCTCTGCTGATTCTCAAGAACAGCCTTTGCTGAAACTTAGTCTTCTGTTTCTCTAACCACATCATGCATAATTAAGACTTCCTCTTCTACAAATACAACCTCCTCTTCTCCACTTAGGGGTTTAAGATTCACAGTTTGACTTTTTATCACAACATTGAAGCATTTCTTTTTCCTCATTTACCCTAGCTGGCAATATCCCTTTCAGATGCAAAGCTGGACAACACCCATTAGGAAAGAGCCCACAAGGAAAGCATCCCTCAGTTCACACTTTTTTCAAAACAAATTACAGTAAATGCACACAAATACATCTCCAACATACCTGAAGCAGCTGGCTCCATACAGAGTAGCTTTCCATTCCCAGAATCCCGAAGAAAGCACAGGATGGATTTTAATCCCTTTTGTATGACATCTTTAGGTGGAAATTCAAGGGGACAGTGCCTCAGATTCAAGGCTGTCAATGAAGTTAAGTTTCCTGTGAAAACAATGTAATTCAGCAGAGAATCACAGAACAGCCCAGGTTGGAAGGGACCGCCAAAAATCATTGGGTCGAACCTTTCAACATTTTGCAAGACAAGTGAGTTTTGGGGAAAAAAAAAAAAAAAAAAAAAATATATATATAGTAGTTGAGTCAAAGAGAATGACTGGTATTTTCTTTGTTTATGATTTCTATGATAATTACCACTATTACATATGCAAATACTATATACTACCTTAAATTATTTCTTTGGCCAGGTCTAGTGAATTTTTAGTTTGCTGGTTTTAGAGCTAGAGTTTTTCAATATGAAAGGAATGAAAAGATTTTAGTTAAAGTTTTCCTTCTTTTCTTTCTAGTGCATCGTTCCGGTTTTCTACTTCTGAAATCATTGGCTCTATATCGCTTCTCACTCCCAGCCTCACCGTCAGCTATTCTTGCCCAAGGAAACAAAGGGCCACCATCTCTTGACAACAAACAAGAGAGGGACATAAATCTTTAGCCTCCCAAGGGCTAATGAGTTTATGTGTCTCACAGGCCTGCCACAGCCTTCTACTCATCTCATAAGTAAAAGTACATGTGGCACACGTTACATACGTAAAGATATGATGACTAGCAGGGTGGAAGTCGTCTGTCATGTTCTTCTTACTGTCTGGTGAAATGGGAACAAAGTGCAAAACATGCACTATCTATTTCAGAAATCAGATTTATGCTGATTATTTATATTTATAAATATTTATAAATTACATTTCATAGAAGTAAAATAAAATTAGCAATTTTCCCTTCCTAACTAGATTTGCAGAATTAAATAATACTTTCAGTCCGTTTTGATTCAAACAAAGCCACAACAGTTGAAGTCTGCTAAATCTTTCAAAACACAGATGTACGAATTCTCTAAAAGAAAGGTGATCTATTTTGTCCTGACATTTATTTTAGATTGACGTATGGTTTATAATAATGTATTTAGGAAGTGCAGCATTCAAAACAACATAGACAATCCCAATCTAGTCAAATCAGAATGTATTTTTCATGTTGTATTACTGGAGTCACACTTTAAATCTCCATTCACAGCTTGACTGTACAGTCTAATCTGACTCACTTTCGACAGGTTGACTGCTTAAAATTCTGACTGTGTCTATCTGCTTTACTCCTTACAGTATAAAATAGTGTATTTGCTCTTTTAGAATGTTTTTGTTAAACCTGACTTGCAGAAGTGACAAATACATTACTAATAGCACAGCTATTTGATTTTAAATTACCAGTAATTAAAGCTGAAAGGAATGTTACAAAGCAAATTTTATAATGTGATTAATAACTCCATTTGACATTACTTCTTTGCAAATGTCAACTACAGCGATATTGACAAAGTACACTTAAAAAAACCCCCAAACCAAAAAACACAGCACAAGAGCAACTGAAGGCAATGAGCCGCTGAAGTAGGTACCAGGGTTCTCTGGGAAGCTGCGGAGCGCAAAGGAGTTCTTCCAAGCATGACGATGGGGACAACCACAGGCTCCTTCTGGGTCCGTTCTCTTGGAAGAGAGACTTGAGACCCATGAACAAATGGATTCTTCACATCAAGGAGACAGTATGTACAACCTGCTACATCTAAAACTATACCACAGCTACACAGAGAATTTACTGCGACATCCTATTACCGCCACAGAATGCGGATTTGTTCCAATTTCACTGAAATGGAAAACAAATGCACATAAAACTTATTTCTTTTCAGCTACATTCCAATTTTTCATTATCTGTTTTTTTGATCAGCCACAGGGTAAGAGGTGACTGGTGACTTACCAACAGTGTAAGAAAAATTGAGTTTTGCCATCCCAACAAAGTTACTTACTTGAGAGTTAAGGGAAATTCAGCTCAAATCTCAAAAAACATTCAAAATTTATCCCCCCCCTCCCCAGACCATAGCTAGAACAAGAACACTCAAATTTTAATCAGAACTATTACTTTGAAGTCTGCTAAAGTTGAACTCAAACTGAGAACCAATGAAAATCAGAGCTGTCTGAATCATTATTCTGAAATTGCACTCACATTGCAACTGACGTGATTTAGAGAAACTGAATAGGAATGGGACTGAAAAAAAATTATTTGTTGAAATCCCTGGAGAAACACTTAGATGAAAGTTTAACTGCACCACATGTGTACCACAAGCTGGCTGCAAAACAGACATATTGTCGTTTTCTGTAAGTTAAATTTATGAGGGAACAATGCGGAATCAGCAATGAGGAGACGTCAGAAAAGGGGAATTACCTGATACCACGGACCAAGGGAAACACCCCAGGCAGACAAACTGGGGGGAAAAAAGAAAAAAAAAAGCAAAAAGGAAGAATTACTTGACTACAAACTAAAAATACAACAGACCAGCAGTGCTGTATATGTAATTATGCCACAGAGTAACAAAAGTGCATAAAATTGAAAAGCCATGTTTATTGCACAGACACTGCATAAGCTGTTGTGTAATTACTGCTGTTGGTTTTGTGAAGAAATATATCCACAGAGCTCATATCTGTATCTCTGTGTCAAACAAGCAAGCATTCCCAATGGCCTAAACAATCATATTGATTGCTGACAATATGGCATTCACGATAAGGAATGCTGAGGTTTGGAGGTTTAGCAAATTGACTGTATTCTAACAATCTAAACCCCAAAGTTTTTCTAAAAGTGAGCTACAATTACCAGAATGCCTTTTCATACAGTCATGATTCACCAATTAGAAAAGTACTTCAAATAATCACAAAACACAAATGCGGAAAGGAAGTGTTACGTTATTAACAAGAAGAAATGGCTTTGAAAATGCACCTTGTAAAGAACTATTTGGGAATATAATTAGACTTAAAATAGTTTAGTATGAAGAAATTGAATCTATTTTTAAACAGAAATGATCAAAATGAATCACACAGATGACTTCAGTATTGGAAAAAATGAAATCTCTCTCATCTTGCTGAAAACCACTCAGGTTTGAACATGATTTGAATGTAGTGGGGGAGTTACACAGGACACGCAGCTACAGCTCATGCTGCATGATGCGGCAGTGTGCACTGACTTCACTTGCACGCCTGGGAGGATGGCAAATTGGCACTCTACCTTCCAGCATCCTTTTCAAAATCACTTAAATTTTAAACTGCATCACCTACTGAGATTCTTCACACTTTAGAATTGTTCCTAAATCATTCTAAAGAACACTTAGGTAGATGCAGCAATAATAATGTCTAGCTCCTATGCAATGCTTTCTTCAGCAGACTTGAAGAGTTTCGTAACAGTATTGTCATTCCCATTTTACAGCAGAGGAAACTGAGGTGTGGGCAGTCTGGTGACTTATCCAAAGCCAGGTAACTCTCCTGAATTCTCCAGCAAGCCACCAGCAGTCCTGGAAACAGAAGACATGTATCCCAAGTTCCCCACAACACTGCCCAACTAGCGTGCAGTACACTGGCGTTTGAGATCGTTTTTTGAAACATGTTGGCTGGCAACGAATTTTTCATCTTTGCTAATTCAATTCAGAACACAGGATGATTCTACACAAATCAGGTGAACCACTACACTCTAGGAACAGCCACAGGTGAATAACAAAACTGTTTTGTTACCATTCAGACTTCTGCTCACCGTTGAAAGATTTTTCATTCACTGAAAGAGTAGCTTTTAACAAAAAAAAAAGTTCAACGGATGAAGGCAAACATTGCAAATTCATTCCAGATCTAGGTGAAAAACACACCCAAGAAATGAAGACTAACAGCTGAGCGAGAGTTATCACAGATCATCCTCCAAACATCTCAGTTTACACACCAAACAAAAAGTTTGTAATTGATGATACCAGCATCATAAAACTGGTGTTCTGCTTACTATGAAAAGAGAAGACAAAGAATCAAGGAATGGCCACTGCAGGATGGTAACTCTAATATAAGTTAGTGCCAATGCTGTCAGCATTAGCTCCTACTCTGTTTCTTGATATAGGTGGTTATGATGGTAAGCGTACAGACAAGAGAGCAATAGGGAAGGGTAGGAGGAAGAGTGGGCTGGGAATTAGCTCATGAAACATGATTTTGTCAGAAAAAGCTGTCTTGTCAAAACATGAGTGTTTCGTAAAAATATACTGGATTTTGACAACCCCTCACAATGTCACAGCACAATTCCCAGGTTTTCTCCCAGCCTACCAGGTGGACTGCTTGGTAATCCCCTCAGGTCCTCACAACCGGAGAAGCCTGCAGTGCAGGCTGCCTGGCACGTGCAGGGCCTTGGAAGTCCTGATAAGCACAGCTCCACCGCAGGGAAATGAGAAGCCTTGAGTAACATGGATTAAGGCAACCCTTGCTTTTCATTTACCATCCTCTAGCTAAGGTTCACTGTGCCGGTCCAAGTCTTACGTTGTCCACCATGTAAGGAGTCGGGTCTGAAGCAGCTCAGCTGCTGTGGGGCAGAGGGAGGCACAGTTCTGCAAATCATGTGTGTATATATACACACACATAGATCTGTATACAGTATACGGTGGCAATTGTGGTATATATGACTGCTAGGTGGCAATGCCGTGGACATACAGGCGCTGTCAAGGGAACAGATCATCCAAAGTAAGACATATGGTAGGACAGCCTCACCCCAGCACAACAATCCTGCCAGCCTTATCCAGGATCCTTGTGACTGTTAAAAATACTGAAGTGGATGTATGCAAGTGATTAAGGCAAATGATGCTGAAAGTCCTGCTGCTAGCAGAGCTGGCAGAGCAGACTGGCCTGGCTTGGGCCACCCCTACTCAGTCAGGGTACCACTGCACCACTCGCTAATGAGCACATACACCACTTTAGGAAGCCTGGCTGTAGCCAGCCTCTACAAATGCCTCCAGCCATCTGTCATCACCGCGCTGCTGCCCAACAAAACCTGCCCTGAAAAGCCTGCAGCGCTCTTTTCCAATTGCTGTGGCTTGAACAAAACCTCCAATACAGCAGGAATGCTGGCATCCTTTTTTTTGGTACCTACCACCCACAAAGCCAGGAGAAATGGATAAATGCCACATATGGTAGGAATTCCCTCATCTCAATACTGATCTGGGAAAACTGTAATGATCGAAGAATTACAGCAGAAGAGAGTCCTGATCTAGGATCTGTCCAGAAAACAGCATCGCATGAAACAAGTTTTACTGCAGAAAGGCCAGCACACCAGTGGCCCGTTCTACTTTGAGAGACACAAGATGTTTAAATCAGCAAACAGTGGTGGTTTTTTTTTTTTTTTTTTTTGATTCAGTCACTGCTCAGCTCAGGGTAGAAAGAGCAGAGTTATTCCAGGAACAGGCTGCATCATGTGAAGCAGGAATGGAATAACTGATGCCCTCTGTCCTTTCCCTGCCTGGGCTACCAGCCATTCCTCTCCAGCAGCCAGATGGGCAACACCAGGACTGCAGAGCTCACCAAGTCCAACTCCAGTTTGAGGCCACCTCCCTGTGCCCTTATACGCTTTGATCCCCTGTTCAAAGCTCTTCTTCAAATAATTCTTCTAGGAGATAGACTCCACAGGAATAGGCCCTGCTTCAGGATGCAACTAAAAGCTAACTAGTACAGCAGAGTTGGTAGTGCGTGTGAATTGTGTCTAAGTAAACAGCACCTGAACTGCAGGGGTCAGTTGTTTTTTCCTTCCCTATGCATGCACGAAGGCACCATCACGTCAGCTAGCGTACAGCATGCCTGCACCCTCTGGCACGCTGGTTGTCAATGATTTCAGCACGGAGCTCGGAAAGGCCAGAGGGACTCTGGCCTGACCTGGGAGGATAAGCTGGCCTGAAGAAAGCAGGGCCCTAGACAGGTGAAGAGTGCCAGGTCTGCATGGAAGACCCTGGTGCTGGAAGCCTCAAAAAGTGACCAGTCCAGATTGCCCCAGAATAACTACTAGGTGGAAAGCAAGAGGGTCAGTATTGCAGTAGCAAGATTTTCTGCCAAAATCTGAGCAAAGATACAGGGCTAGAATGGCTGTGATGTAAGGCTATGTACTGCTGTGCCTGGCTGCTTTCTTAATGCATTGCCCAAGGAGCTGGAAGGACCACACTTGCACAACGTTAAGTATAAATAGCAAAGCTTTGTTAAAACAACAGAAAACTTAATAGTGCTTGGGAACATTCTTCTTGGGCCTTATGCTACGACTGTCTGTATCACTGAAAGGTTGGATCGTTCCTTGATACACGTCTGCCTGTACCAGCCAGGCCTCTCCAGGCAATTCCTCCATGTGGCCAGGAAACTAAGAGGCTCCAGATCCACTCCCAGGGGAGTTCTGCATGCTGCCAACCTGCTGGGGCTGAGACAGTGTAATGGTACAGGAACAGGTCATTTTGTGCCAGCTGGCCTCAGTACGTGGGGATATTCCTGGGCACATTTTATTTACTAGCAGAGATGTTATCTCAGGGACAGAGGTAGGTAAGATACTTTATGTAGAGATTACTGGGAAGTGAAAACAAATATAATGAAGTCCAATGAAGCACAGGAGCCAGCATGGTCTACCATAAGCAGGTGCAAAAACATATGCCAAAGTGCAGTCTGAACATCAGCTATGCAAGCAGAAGAAAACTAGGCCTAACTGAAAATCTCCAGCTGAAAATATTCTATTCCATGTGGCCATCTTCATTTCAAGCCATTTGTTTTGGTGACACAAGCCCAGCCTCCAGACGCAGCTCTGAAGGTTAGTCTCCCAGTACTACAACAAGGAGCTTTACAGCTCAAACAACATCAAATAGGGAGAACACCCCCCCCAACACCTATCTGAGGACTCCAAGAGCTCAAGGAGTCCCAAGTGGACCATCCCAGGAATCCATGCAACCTGCCGTTTTCCTTAGGAACATTTGATTTGGAAATATTTGTTAGTCCAAAGCAGTAACTGCTAATGCAAAAAGAGTTAGCAAAACAAAGTTGCAAACTGTAAAGACATCCTTAAGTGTAAGAAACTGCTATAGAAGTCCTCAATTCTAATCACATTTAGTTACGTCTTACTATGCAAGATGCCTGAGATGTCTGGCATCCGAGACATGTTTTTTACTTCAGCCTTACTCAGAAAAACAACATTGAACATTTCTGACCAGAACACTACAGAGAGTTTAATAAAATTTTCGCCTCTCATCAATGAAGGCAATCATTGTAAATAAGTAATTTTTCCCCCCTCTCATAGCACATGTTTATGGTAAATTAAAACCATTCTTTAGATAAGTATCTAAGTATTTTAAAGTCTAACCACAGAATTAAACACTAAGAGCCAAAAAAAGTCTATGATATCTTCAAAAAAGCAGTAAGTACTTACCAAGCTCTGCAGGTAGCTCTTTTATAGGATTCCTTTCTAAAAGCAGAGTTTTCAATTGCCTTTTCAATAGAACAGAAAATAGTAGCAACGGTAAGAGCAAGTTTCATTTAATTAATGAGAAACACAAGCATATTTTTTCTCCTTCATTTTTCTTGCTTTTGTTTCCTTCCACAAGGCAAATCCACACTTCACCATCACTAACATCAGTGCTGGAAAATAACATACCCCAAAGCTTTCTGGTATGACAATCTGAAGTTTGCATTTATGCCCATTTATTATATACTGTTTCAGTATTTAGCATTTGATCTTTCTTTGCAAAACCTGCTTATCACTTTAAAGTCTGATCCTGACTGCTCCAATTATAAACACATCATTTTCAGTTGTTTATAATTTTGCTGAGCTTCAACTGTTTGGGTTGAGTGCATTCCTCAGGCTAAATTTGAGCTAAAACTGCTCAGCCATTTTTGATAATGAGATTAGAAAGAAATATGCCCTATTTGTATTTAATTTTGTCAACTGCTTTTTTGAAAAGTTCTAGTGTTCCTATTTTTGGAAGCAGCCTAGAAGCTTGGCATGGGTCACATGGAACATTTATGGCATTTATGTCACATATAAGATAGTATTTTTTTGATGTATCTGAAAATCAGCTAACATTTAGACAAATCCTAAGCTTCTGAAAAACGTCAGTATGATTGTGCTCAGAAAACAACTGGTATTGTTTAGCACTTAAAATGCCCAGAGTTGCTGTAGACACTATTGCTTGGAGCGTCTCTAATGGGAACCTCTGGGCTACTGCTCGTTTAGGATACAGGGACACCATCCAAATGCAGGGAGTTTGTCTCTTTTTCCCCTTGTAGCACGCAGATGCTGACCCCCAGGCAGCTATGAAATGGAGACTATACAGAAACCATACTTCACCCATTTCCTAACTTTTTTGACTCTTCATTTTGCCATTTTAATAGCATTCTTTTAAACAGCTTTTAGTATCAGATCAAATGATATTCTATAGACAAGGTGCTGTCCATATCACAAATGAAATGTCATCTTAACAGAAAAGTTAATGGGTTTTTATTTACTAGTGTTGTAATTTGACTTGTTTACTGTTAAAATTCAACAAAACAAACAAGAAGAAAGCTTGGTAGTTTCTGTCATAATATTTCTTTACCTCTAGGAAAGAAAAACAAACCAAACATTTTGGCAGCTGCTCAACACCGGATTAACATTTGTGACAATATTTTAAGACATTTCAATTCAGTCAAAAAATGAATGCTCCGTATTCATGGTTGCATTTTTGAAGCAGAGTACTGAATTCCATTTAAAGTAAAAAAGTAAGCGAAAGCAACAGGAGATTCCAGACTCCGAAACCCGAATTCCCCTGCAGTTTGAGGCACCACAGTACACCGGGGCGAACCTCAGAACCCCTCAGCAGTTATGGCCCTGCACACGCAGAGCTGAGGCCCTGCGCCACGGCAAATGCTTGTTCTTGCCAGCTCTTGCCTGAATGCAACCTCTGCGGCAATGATGATGTGGAACATGCCCTTGGCTGATCCCTGCCCAGCCGTACATCCAGATCTTGCAGACATTTTTATAGAGAAAAGTGTTAGAGTGGTACTTTCCCCTCCCTGCACCAAGAGCTAGACACCATTTCCACAACTGAGGCAATGTTTTTGTTTGACCTGGGGAAACTCTTACCAGAATATCTATTAAAATCAGTGAAAAGATTCATGAACAACCTGAATGGTCAATCGATTGGGCCCCAGACTAACACAATGTTTCAATGAGTCTCCGCTTTTGATGAAAACAACACTTTCGGCTGCTTCTAGAAAAGGATACCCAGAGAATTTCCAAACATCTTAAAATACATCTTATGGTCCAACGTGTAATAAGGATAAAATGAAACTATAATAATGTTGAGAAGGCTAAGTAATATTCAGCGAATATAAGAAGGATTTCAACCACTCATACAATGATGATCATATAATTTACAACCCATATTAAAATACTATCAGTGTATCCAATTTAAAAATAATTTATGAAAGCTGTATTTAAAAGATTTGAAAACATCATTAAACTTGACATTTTTCAGCTATTTTTAGAGGTGTAACCTTCATTGACTGTATTTTTCTAATCACAAGTTGAATATATAATGATTCACAAACAAGTTATCTTCAAATACCTTTAAGCACCTTGTTTCAATCACAAGATACCATGAAATTGGTTTTTTTATTTTGGAAAATTCCATAGCATATACTGTTCAAGGGCTGCCTCCTTTTCCTCCTCGCTCACTCTTCACAGAAAGGTTTCTTTTAGAACCACAACCACAAGCCAACTGTCCTGTGCTGGTCATTTTTCGCCTTCCAGTAACAAAACCATTTCTTTGTTCCTGTTAATTACCATACATTGTGATTTATGGTCTTCCACTTCTGGAGTGAGAACCAAGGAATTGTCCAAGGACATTTTAAAAAAAAAACCAAACTGGTGAGAAGTTAGTTTTGGTGACCACAGCAACGTGACAGCATGCGCATTTTCCAGGGCCAGATTCAAAACCAGATTAATGGGTAAGGTTCTTTGACTAAACTGTCCTTCATTGTCACTTAGGAGTGACACGAGGTTTGTAACTGTGGGTCCCCGTTTTCACCTCACCTACAACACTCTAAAAACAGTCACCTACAGTCAATAAAATGAAAATGGTGCAAAACCTATGTGAAAAGACTAACAGGTCTTACATTTCTAAAGTTAAGAGAATTTAGAAATTCACTATGTAATATTAATTGGACCTTTCAGTTCATCTGAGTTTTAGAAAACTAAATTAAGCTTATTTACTGCTCTCCTGCACTGAGGTCAACGCCAAACAAAAGCCTATATAAGTCTGACTGTTATAATGAAATTACAGTGAGACAAATAGAAGACAAATACAATTGTTATTAAATTATCCATATGACCAATGATCTTACCTGTGGTAACCGATTCCAGGGGGAAGAGATTTAATATTGTTATACCAGAGGTCCAGCCAAACAAGATGTGGCAGCTTTTGAAATAAATCCTTGGGAACTGTTGATATGACATTTCCTTCCAGATGAAAGTACTACCAGAGAAAAATATAAACATGTTTTAAATCCAGAAAGAGAGGGGCTGTTCCTTGCCATCGAAAATGTTGAATGTGAAAACTGTAAACTGCTCTACTGTTTTGTGGAAAGAACGCTGTTAAAGGGGATTAAAGTATACACAACTCTATAAATTACACATGGAAATGATTTATTTAGGGACTTTTTCTTAAAAAAACCCCAAAACAAACAGGATTAAAGATCATAGCTAAGAATCTGTAGCTTTTCTACTCATGTAACAAAGCAACAAGCCCTTAATTACTCTGTGCTGTACTCAAGCCAAGGGTATCAGAACGACTCATAAGAATTTACTCACCTTTATGCTGGGCAATCTATATATTTCCTCAGTAAGATGCTTAATATTTTTTCTGCTGACATCAAGAGTACTTGAAGATGACAACAGACACTCTTCAACAGCTTTCCTGATCTCTTCTGATGAATTAGAACCAGACAAATTTCTCTTTTTGAGATGCTCATCTCCAAAATGATCACTGCTGCTGTGAAACTCTCTGGAGTAGCTGTCATCCATTTGTCAGCAAGCCTGGAATACCGACTCAGTAATTCAAACTGACCAACTGAAGGTAAGTCATGAGCTGAGAAAAACAACCATGTATTTTGGAAAGAGAACTTACACAAAACAAGTTTCTTTTTTGTATTATTAATTTGCAGATTATCCCCAGTGCTTTGTGTTCTTTGTACGATACAAGACCGTCAAATTGTTCTTTATACATATACACTTATAATAATGATAGAAGTTATCATAATACATATTTAAAGATATAGTAAATAAGAAAAATCACCAATTGGCCTTTATGGCTATTTTCACAGAATCACAGAATCACTACGGTTGGAAAAGACCTGTAAGATCATCAGGTCCAACCTGAAAAAAAAAAAAACAAAACCCAAAACCACCACACACCAACAACAAGCCACAACACACCAAAAACCAACCCACCCAACACCACACAGCACCATGCCCATCAAGCTACATCCCACAATGCCACATCCACATGTTCCTTGAACACCTCCAGGGAGGGTGACTCTACCACCTCCCTGGGCAGCCTATTCCAATGTTTCACTACTCTCTCAGTAAAGAACTTTTTCCTAATATCTAGCCTGAACCTCCCCTGGCGCAACTTGAGGCCATTTCCTCGCGGGGTGTCTGGGGAGAGCAGCCGGGGCTGGGGCGGGCTGCCAGGGGAACGTGTGGCTGCGGCCTCAGTGCGTGCTGGGCTCGGAGGAGCACCGGGCACCGTCTGCTCCGCAGCGGGCCTCCGCTTCCATTCGCTCCAAGGGAGACTCTCGCACTACCTGGAAGGGCAGTGAAGTACCGCTGGTCCAAACAAACGCACACTCGGGTCATTTTTCGGTGACCAACCAAATACCCGCGTACTGCAGGGACGTGCCCACACCTCCCAGGACCCTCACGCTGCGCTCCCCAGCACCCGTTGTTGGCTGGGCATGGCGTTGGTGTTCATCTCCGCGCTGCTGGAAGGTGCCCGTGCCGGCCTCGCACATACGGCATTCCTCCGCTTCCCTCACGGACTGCTTTTAAAACATCTTTTCCTCTTCTTCCCATTATTACTACTTACTTCTTTGTCTTCCAGGGCCCATGTCCACCACATCCCTCAACCCAATTAAGCAGTTTTGTGCGCAGGGCTCCCTCTTTGGGGAAGTCACAGGTTGGGTGCATCCGGAATAAAGGCACAGGCCGTGGAAAGGCCCCCAGCCCTCCCCGGAAAACCCTCCTGGTAACGCAGCACCGTCAGGGGCCGTCACTGGGCTGTCGCTGAAGTGCGAGTATCACAGAATCACTACAGTTGGAAAAGACCTGTAAGACCATCAAGCCCAACCATCACCCCAACCCCACCATGCCCACTAAACCATGTCCTGCAGTGCCACGTCCACACGTCCCTTGAACACCTCCAGGGATGGTGACTCCACCACCTCCCTGGGCAGCCTCTTCCAGTGCTTCACCACTCTCTCAGGAAAGACATTTTTCCTAATATCCAGTCTAAACCTCCCCGGCACAACTTGAGGCCATCTCCTCTGCACAGTGGGGTGAACAACACAGATTAGCCAGGGATTGCACTGGTCTGAAATAAAATAAGTTCTTCATTAGCAGGATGGCAGAACTCCATTACTGGGACATGAAGAGTACTTAATCTTACAAATCCAGATAATTATGTTCCCAGTGACCTGAGCAAGTTTCATCAGTAGCACTAGTAGGGTTTAAAATACAGGAAATTAATTTCAGAGTCTAGGTACATGATTTTTTTTTTTTTTTTGCTGACTTACACTGTGCTTATTAAACTAAGTGAGAAAACAAAGCTATTTTAATGGGATTCTTTAGAAGCTATTTCCTTACAGAGGCATTTTTTTTAATACGTAGAAGAGAACCTGACACATTTTATTATTGTCTATAACCTCAAATGCATACTGAACTCCACAGGAAAGAGCATCTCGCTAACTGTAAGAATTAACACATGGCAAAAACTATTATTACCACGGCTCTGTATTGAGGCAAATGGGTAAACTGCTTGTTAGATCCTGTGCATATACAGTGTCTTTTGTAGCAAGTACAGCTGGAGACTGGAACGTCTCAAACCGCCAGAGATACTGCATTATTCGTGCAAAGCTTTGATTCCATTAAATTTAAAATTGTCTTACCTTGGCTCACTTGAACAATCCCCTCACTTAGGAACTTCTCGCCTCCAAAGACGATCCGGACAGGAGCCTGTTTTGTAGTAGAGCGTGTTGAACCTTGAAAACTTCTATTTTATAGGAAATCTGAGTTCTGAAAGAAAAAACTCTTGTCCTACAATACTGCTGTTTTCATGGGAATAGTTGGCTTAAATGCATAACTAAGTAGGCCTAAATCTTCATGTTTGTTTTGTTACAGGGCCATGAGCTTCTGAAAAATATACCATTACCTGGGCTAAGTAAGACAAAGCCCCTATCCCTCAGCTTGAATGCATCTCTACTTTGAAAATACAGATTCAACTAATTAGGCTATTACTGCTGGTTTTAAGAAAAAGCAGGTATGACTAGTAATTTCATTATGCTTTTCCTGGAATAGATTTTCTTGGCGGCTACTTAGGTGATTAAATCCTAATTTTGAGCAATATTTATAAACCAGAGGGCAAAATTTATGAAAATGAAAAATGGGTCAATAGCAAAGCTGTACGGAAAAAAGTATTGCTTTGCATTTGTTTATGCAAACCCAGAAATATTTTAGGATAATTTTATTTAAGATGACATAAGAAAAACATTAGGATTGAAACCAATGACATCATTCCATTAATTAAAGCAGTGATTATTTCAGGTAGTTTTGATCTCGGCATTCTGTTTAGAACTCTGTAACACAATAGTAATGGAGAAACATTTTCACGGGCATTTCAGGGAGAGAAAGTGAATGCAGAGAGATATCCAACTTAGGTAAACAGGCCTTTCAATGTTCCTTTTTCAAATCTAATTGTCCAATTCACTCTCCTCACTTGAGTTCTGTGTGCAGTATCAGCACAGTAGCATAATACCATTTCTTCAGCATGACAGTATCTAGGAAGATTTTATCTTAATGAGAAGGCAAAAAGAAATAATAGATCAAAAGTCAATCAATATATCCCTCAGTGGGTTCATTTTACTTTTAGCAAGCCAGAGTTACAAGCTTCAGCCGCAAAGCAACAGCCAGTATGCATATTTCACTGCACAGATCAGGTTGGTCACTGCATTTTCAGGTTGCTGAGCTGCTTGTGAGTTTTACATTAAAGGCTTACCTTCCCGAGTCTTTGGACTCTGAGCTCTTGGGCCATCCAGTTTCAATACTGAAGGAACTCCTTCACAATCACAACAACAAAAGTATCATTAAAGTTTGCACATGAGATGGCAAATGAGCAATATTCTGTATAGATTATTTCTGATCTTAGGGGATAACTGAGAATTTCAGATTTTTGTATTGGGAATTCCCTCATAGAAGCAAAATCCACGTAGGGATTGAATGTACAAACAGAAAACCATGCAATTGCTGTGCAGACAGAAGTATCCCAAGGGCAGGCTGTGGTAACAGCCTTGTCCAGACCTGGGGGGATCTTGACCCAGCATGTTGAAATGCAGTCAGGTGTCCATCTGAAGCAGTCATCCTAGTGATAGCATTTCACAGAGAAGTGATGTCAGAACAAAGAGGAAGAGTGATGGCCAAGAGCTTGGATGGGAACACCAAAGACCTGCATTTGTATCTTTTGACAAACATAGAACCTGTTTGGACATTGAAAGAAGAGTTTCCCATAGGTGTTAGGGTGTATTTTTTAATCCTTCAGCTGCAATGACACTAGCATAATTTACGATGGACCAAAGGGATTGCCAGATTATCTCCAAAGATGTATAGGTCTCTGCTTTCGGGCTCAGCTGCTTTGCTAGGCAAGAAAGAAAGTGCCATGCGTTTCATTTGATTGAATCACAAGATTTTTTTTCTTCTTTTAAAGGATGCCAATCTCTGAGAAGACTAAGCTCGGGCACTGATCTCTTGACAGGACCTAAGCTGTTGAGTCTTTGTACAGAGGGCTCAGAATCAAATATTCCAGGGTGGACACTGAACCGCAGTCTTCCTTCCTCCCTAGTCCTGGTTTCAAAGATGCTGCACTTCAAACGCACCAATACCTATGGAACAGAGGGAAGCTGCCCCCACACATCATCCTGCATTGCCCTGGCACTAAAGCACGGCAGCCAGCGTTCTCCTATAGCTCAGCGATGGCCTGAGTGGGCTCCTCTTCACATGTATTAGAGCCTCCCCGGGGCACCATGAAGCAAAACTGGGGTCTTCACAGACTATTGCATATGTCAATACCACCGACACGGCTCTACAGGGTCATAGATTGACATGGGTGACAGCCTGAATTGTGTCAGAGAGATTCCCATGCAGAGGAATTGTTCGATTGTGGACTTCAAGGGCACTGCATCATCTTACAAAGTTGCAAGCGATAACCAAGCTTCAGAGAGAAGAGTTCAGCTCTTCTGCCCAGCTACTTGTTCAGATTGGCAGGCACTTACATTACACAAGTTTTACTTGCATTTGACTTCAGATAAGTTAGGAAGCAAAATTTTTTCTCATTTTTCTAAAGTAAGAGACATTGAATAATAAAAGAAAAGTCACTGCTTTATATATAAAATGACTCTCTATAGTTTTATATATATCTTTTTCAATACTCCCATTAGTGGAAGAACTAGATGAATGAGTTCTAAGAATAAGTCTTATTAAGATATTGTAACATATGTTCTTAATTTCTTAGTGGAACATTTGGTTAACCTAAGTAAATAGATAGCATAAGCAGAAAAGTGAACAGACACACAAATGAAAGGAAACACAAGAAAATCAAAGGAGGTAGAAGTCACCAAAAATTTAAAGGGCTGAATTGCTCAAATAGTACCAAAAATAAAATCACTCTTTCACAGGATTAAGCAAGAAAAAGCATTACAGTATACAGAAAATTAAGCAAGATAAATATTTTATACTGTAAAAGGCTAAACCAAAACAAGCAACTGAACTAGCATACATCACCTCCACAGCTTAAGAGGAAGAAGTTGGGTAGGGAAGGAGGCAGGCACTTTTATCACCCTATGGGTTTGAGCAGCTGCTGGTAAAAGGCATGTAATCCCTCTGTGCTACAGCCAGCACCTGTGGAGCCAGCAGGAACCCTGCCCTGCAGTGAAAGGTGTGACCCTTTTTCTACCGGTCTGGACAAGGTTTTAGTTTTAAGGTTGCACCACAGCTGCCCTGCCTGCTCATGCTTACTGCGGGCCTCTGCAGGGGATCCTAACAGGAGGTGGTTATTAGTTAACTGTGGTGGTTGTGGTGTTAAAAGGCTTTGGAACAGCTGGATGAGAGAGTTTACTACTAGCATCTTTAAAAATAGAATTGGCACTACATACAGAAACACTAATGATAGGAAAATGTGTGAAATTTCCCCCTTATGTGATGTTTATTGAAAGAATTATGTGTTCTCTTAGAGGAACTTTTAAAAATAAACATAGGCTTTTCTCTGTAGGCTTTCTTCTTGATGAAGAAGGCATGTGAATTTTAAGAATCACAGTAACATTCCTTTCATCATCTCAAACATGTTGCAGTTATAGCCATTATATTCAGTAAAGGGCTTTTAACAGGAATGCAATATCATGGCATATTGGCCCCCTTGTTTCTATGCCTGAACTAGGAGTGTCTTGTCATATTTGCCTCCTTTGCAGTTTTATGATAATTGGTAGCAGTTTTGTTTAGAAACCATTTTCATCAGCTCACTGAGAACAGATAACCATAAAGAATTTAATGCTACTTCAGGCAGTTCTATTTTTATTTGTACTGGTTTTATTTATGATAACTTCACTGATACCAGGGAGCTTGGTCCTGATTTCCACTGATGAAAGAAGAAAATGATCACCATTCCATGCAACCAGTAAAAAGACAGAAAGGGAACTGTAAGTAATAGCTACCAGTAGAGTATAGCATAAAGAGGTAAACTGCAGGATCCATACTGCTTAACTGAAGTGTGAGATTAACAAACAAAAACTAAAATATTATCTTCAGTTTCCCTCATACTAATTTTGACATGATTTAAAATATACAGCTCACGATGCTTGGGAATGAGAGGATACTCATTCACTTGCAGAACTGAGGCATCTGAGAACAATTGGATGAAATAATTCCTGAAACAAATCCTTTGATTAAAAGAATAATTCTGGATTTTCATAAAGAATTGATTCAGCCTGTCCTAGATTAGAACAGGTATCACGTCTGCCAGTTAAATAAATGCACATTGGCTTTGTCTGTTGAATGTCAGTGAGATTTCAGGTGGTACTGACTACACGAAAACCTGACGAGTTTGGTTCAGCATATGTCATTCTGTAAAGTTAGAGATGATTTTGTGGCTCGTGAAATGAAAGAAAACTCCAATCTCTTGGAATCCGTGAGAAAAGAGAGACTATGCAACCGTAAACACAGATGGGAGAAGACAAACTCTTCCAAACATGAGAGTGGTTGCTCTGCCTTTTGCCAGTCTCCCCTTGCCTTTCGCAAGTCTCTGCTTACACCCAGGTAAAACACAGTCCTGCAAGCCTCACCTTTCTAAGGCTGCAATTGGTCTGCTACGTAGCATCTTATCTATGCTCTAGTCAGTAGTCACATATGCTTTGATCAGCTGATTTTCCACCATCATATGCCTTGGACTGCAATATATATGGATGTCTCCAGGTCTGAATCCATTTCCACGATAAGAGAGCAGCATGAGGCTCAGTTTGGAGTGCAGGTTACTGTGCGTCTGTTTACTTTGCGGGTGTCGTACCATCCCCTCCCTGCAACACCCAGCCTTAGCTAGCTATCATCCGGCAGGATGGAGGACTAGATGGACTTTGTACACACTACTGACCACAGCAGTTCTGATTTGCCTAAGGTTTTTTTCCTGATTTCCCTAGAAAGAATAGAACCTTCTCGCAGCTTTTCTTTCTTTTCTAATTCAAGAAAATCATCAGATCTGTTGTATATTAACAGTTTCCAGGGACAAATAGACATGCATATAGTATCCCCAAGACTTTCACTAGTAAAATGCTAATTGTCTCTTAGTAAAATATAAAGCACAAAAAGAAGAATGGAAAATAGAAGAGGAACAAAATAAAAAAAGAAGCAGCAATGAGTTCTTAGTAGTTTCAAGAACAGTCTGTTCCTAATAACCTCTTTGGTCACCCAGCTTGCACATTTCCCCCTTAGAGATGTAGTTAGAGTTACATGCAAAGATGCCTTAAAGAATATATTATCGTAAAAGTCAGCTTTTAATTAAACTTCTTCATTTCAAAAACAAAGTGGATCTCTGTTTCCCTGGAGACCAGGATATGTAAGAAGGCAGAATTTTCTCTGTGTTTCCCTTCCCTGTGTTGGACCACTATAGTGCAGTTTATGTATCTTACTTTTTTCTCCTGCAGGATTAGTATTAATTATTGAATGGACCTTTTCATAAGATGACTGTAATTGTGTCACTGTGGTGGGTAATCTGCGTTGATACTCTTGACGTGCAGTTGGTTCACTGAGGGGATCGACATCTTTCACTGCACGCTACTACACTGGTTTTGAGTGGTGGTATTGGACACGAGTGCCCGCTGAACAGAAAGGGAACCCTGTTTTCAAGTTTTAGAAATAGAAAAGGAATATGATTCTGCTGCAGAAATAACGCAGCCCTGTCTGCTGGAACCTCCAGCACACTTGCACCGTGGGTGAGAGCAAATACTGTGTTGCCTGAGAGAAGACAGGAGGGCTACGTTTAGTATTGTTGGCACTAATTTTGCACCATTATAAATGACTTTGCACAGGCAGTTGTGACCCGCCATTCTCCGGTTCACAAACTGACCTGAGATGGTGAGCACTTCATCCTTCTCTCAATTTTTCTTGGTGTAGAGGAGGAGACAACAACAGAGCTCCGTCTGAATTACTCGAGAGTAGATGGAGAGTTAGAATTCTAAATAAATTTGTATTTATTTGCAATGGTGTTAAAATACTGGAAATGGAAAAGCTTATATAACATATATATATATATATAAAAAAAACCCATATACAAATATTTAGTTGTGCTAAGTATTTGCAAATTAAATACAAATGTCACTTTTCCTAATGAATTGAGCAGCTGTGGCAGTTTTGCCCAAAGGAAAGACTTCCACTACACGATTTAGAGCCTGTATAACAAATACCATGTTTAATGACAGCATTGTTTTTTCTCCCCTTTTCCATCCATGCACTCTCCAAAGTCAATGTTCATATGTCTCTCATTTCCCCTCCAACACATTCTCCTTTTCATCATTCAGATGTTGTCAGATATGATTTAAGATCACAAGCAAAAATACTGTTTTTCCAACTGGAACATCAGGAACAATTTAAATAATCAAAACATAATTTCCAAGGGCAAAATACAGCCAAATACCATTGTTAGTGGCCCAGATTCTTTGCTGTGCCACAGAAACCTGGAGGAACTTTTCTAAACTTTTTTATCTCTTGGTTCTATCGTCTTTGTTGGTGGCAGTTCAAAAGGCGCCAGCACGGCACAACAGTCTCCAAATACCAGGTTTGGTGTTTACAGTAAGAATAACCTCTCCCAAATCAAAGCGGAAGACAAAAATTCAAATGAACTCACACCTGACAATTACGGTCCGATTCACTTCAGGATAAACCTCACCCAGTTTTTAGTCAAGGTAACATTCTCCCGGACAATTTCAGTATTATAATTTAGATTGAAACGGGGCTTAGGTTTCAAACACGGCACCTTCTTCCTGTAGAACCCCGAGGAGAAGTCCGTGGCTGTCATGCTGAGTAATGAGCACAGGACCTGGTAGCAGTCAGGGCAGCTCCTGCCGTTTCTTTCTGAGTAGAGAAAAGCCTCTGTAATTACGGACGGGGCTAGAGACCTGATAGTTCTTCCCTTAAAAAACAAGACTAAAGTTCTGATTGTCTTGGCTAGACAACAGACAGGCCTCGTGAACGGGCAGACCTCACCATGAGGATGATAGCAAGACAATAATTTTCTTGGGGTTTGTTAGGACATGTATGTGTGCCTCTGGTTGACTTCCTAGAAAGCAGGAGTAAACGAGAGAGGACCTAGTTTTACTTAGCCTGTATTACTATCCGGAATTTTGAGCAGCACTTAGTAGTGCCCTGAATGGCACTACAAAAACCCAACCAACCAACTTACAAGGCCTTTTATTTCTCTCCTATTTGACTTATCTTTGTGAAGGTAAAACTACTTACTACACTTCTAATGAAGCAAAAATTAAACAAAGCCCCATGCTGCTCTTTCTTCCATTTCGCAGGTAAAGGAATCAAGAAATGTGGCGGAATGAAACCCTCCTCTGCTATTAGGACCATCACATCCTGATTTCCCACTCTTTTTTCCTACACTGGATCTTGCAAACTTCTCGGAAAAAGACTATGATTCTGTGGTACGGATTTGGTTGGCCAAAGATTAGTGGCGAATGAGAGGGAAATGACAACTGAATGGCAGGCAGGCTGAAGCCGTTTAATGGCATCTTTCATACTTCTCCTGCAGAATGCAAAGAAAAGAGAAAGGAAGGAGCGAAAGCTGATAGCTCAGAGCTTTGCAGTATATTTAAAAACAAATCTATCCCTAAACAAAGCAAAAATTACTGTCTCGTATGAAAGTGTTCCATCTTTTTATTTGAGAGCCATTCTTTCTGATTTCTCAAAGAACTATTCTTTGCCTTTGGAAAACTGTTCTTAAATTACACCCTTCAATTGTAATCCTTTTGCAACTTTCAGGCTCCTTTAGATAATTACTAACTCCTAGCAAATTTTCTGTAAGGAGTACCATAACTAACATATCCATTTCAAAATAGGCTATGAAAGCAAACAGCATAAATTTTAAATTAAAAGTTAGGAAGCAGCATCTCAGAAATTATGAAAGTACTTACTGATGGTGTAACAGATACAATCTAATGGCTAAAGAGCTGTCACTCGCCTTCACAGTTCTGATGGGGTCTGCTAACACTGTAAGTTATTTCTGAGAGACGCATTTATTTAGACGTTGCATGAGACATTTCCATTCAACAAGCCGTAAAAAACGGTGTCACGAGCATGTTACGGCTCAGCATTCTGCAAAGCTGTAGTGACTTGGGATGAATTCTTTTACTGAGGAGCTCTGCAGCAATCCTGAGTTTTATCACCGACAAAAGAGCAGGCACTCTCTAGAGCTAGCGAGGTACAAGCGCTCATTATTTACGCAACGCGGCTTTTCCGTTACGTAGTGCTGCACAGAAGAGAAATGAAGCATAAGGCTCCTCGTCAGAGCTCGCCCTCCGCGTGTGTTAGCATGGAGCCGGGTGGAGCAGCTGCATGCTCTGCTATTCGTGCGTTGGCAAACGGCTTGCGAGAGTGGCTGCGGGCCACACTTTTCTCCCGACTACTTGAAAGTAAAGTCGCGGGCCCAGGAGTTTGCGGAGGAAGACGGAGATGTTCCGGACATGCTTCTGGGCAAGCAAGGCGTCTGAGTTACTGTCTGTTTTAAAGCTCTGAAGCAAGCCTTGGAGGCTTCGCCCGGTCCAGCGAGGGACTCGGCAGCGCGGCAGGGAGGTGCAGTTTCGGAGAGGTGGTGGAACATGGGATGCCGGGCTTCTGCTCCTCCTCGGGGCTGCCTGCCTGTGCCGCTCCCGGCAGCCGCGGCGCCCGGCGGCTGGGGTCCCCGAGCTCTCCTCCAAGCCGGGCCGCCCCGCCACCTGCAGAGGTTATCCGCAGAGACCAGCCCAGGCCATGCTGGCTGCGCGTCACCGGCTGGTGTGCTGCACTGGCACGGGCAGCGGCGCTGGGTGGAGTGGTGACATCCTTGAAGGTGTACTGGAGAAACCCGGGGGATTCAGTGTGTGACTGTGTAAGGGCTCATGTTCCACCGGGGGAAAAGACGGAGGTTCAGGCACTCCTTATCTTCCTAACTTCGCTTTGGTTTCTTGCATGGCACCTGTTGCGGGGATCAGTGAGAACCATCGTTTCGGGCCTGAACTACCAACCTCAGGCTTGTTTTTCTGCTCTGTATCAAAACTTCCCACATAACATCTTCAGACACAGTGCAATAAAGATCTCCCCAGCGAGGGAGCTTCTGAAACGCTGTGGAATCTCTGTGCAGGAAAAATACTGATTTTCCAAGCTACCCACTAATTTAAATCAAGCCCTTATTGCAATAGCTGAATAAAAATCAATGCGTCTGTCTTCACGTTAATAAGGTTAAAAACAGTAGCGAGTACTAGTGACTAATGCAAGAGGAGCTATTTGCGCTTCCGTGAAGAACAACCGAACGCTGGTAAAAGCCTTGGCCATATCATGATCCGATTGCCTCTCCTATCGCTGGCGATCTTTACGTACGAGTTTAAAAGAGCGGAGCTGCGGGAGACAGCTGCTGGCAGCGGAGATGCCCTGAGGAGCGGCAGCGCCCGCTGCGGGGGCAGGACCGCTCCCCCGGGGCCGGGCCGGGCGCAGGGAAGCGGGCGGCTCGGGGCTGCGCGCGGTCCCGGGGAGCCGCCGTCCCGCGGTCACACCCCGCCGCCCCGTCCTGTGGCACCGCCGGGGAGACCCGCGCCTGCTGAGCGCAGCCGGCGGCCGCGGAGGGGAGCAGGCACCGCCCCGCAGCCGCTCCGGCAGGGCGGGGGCCGGGCGGGCGGGCGGGGCCGAGGGCGGGAGGAGGCGGAGCGGCGGGAGGAGGCGGCGGGCCCCGGCCCGGCCCGGCCCGGCCGCACCTGCGGGCGGCGCCGCTGCGCTCCCGCCGCCGCCGGGGGCGCTGCGCTGGGGGCGGTGCGGCCCAGCCCGCCCCGCCGCCGCTCCCGCCTCCCGGCGCTGCGGCCGCCCGGCTCGGCTCGGCTCGGCTCGGCTCGGCTCGGCTCGGCTCGGCTCCCCTCCGCCCCGCCCCGCCCCGCCGCGCCGCGGCAGCCGCCGCCAGCAGCAGGACGGGAGGCGGCGGCGCCGGGCGCTGCCATGCGGGCGGGCGGTGCCGGGGCGCGGGGCCGGTGAGGGCGGCGGCGGCGGCGGCGGCTCGTAGCGGCTGGTCCCGCCCGCGGGAGCCGCCGGGCCGGCGGGGAGCGGCGCGCAGGGCATGCCATCCGCCTCGCCCCGATGTTTCACTGGGGCAAGTGGAAGAAGAGGATGGGAGCGAGCGCCTCCTCCTCCAAGAGACCCGTCTTCGACGAGCGGGAGGACGGTGAGTGCGGGCCGGGGGTGCCGTTCCCCGGGGTGCCGTTCCCCGGGATGCCGTTCCCCGGGGGTGCCGTTCCCCGGGGTGCCCTGCCCCGGGGTGCCGTGCCCCGCACCTGTTGAGCCCCGCTCCGCTCGGCGCGGCGCGGCGGGTGCCGTCCCCCCCGGCGGGGCTGCCCACCGGCGGGCTGCGCGGACAGCGGGACCGTGCCCCGGGACCGTGCCCCCGGTGCCGGCGTGGCGGCCGGGTCTCGCCTCCCCGCGGGGCCGCCGGCAGCGCACTGCCCGTCGGGCAGCCCCGCGGAGACGGGGCGGCTGTCCTTAAAGCAAGGGGCGACTGAGGAGCGGGCAGCGAGGGCACAGGTCAGCGATGCAGCTTCAGTCTCTGCAAGGAGATCTCTGGTTTTGACAAGAAAAGATCAAGCGCGGCCGGCCGTCGAACTTCTAAAAACTACTTGTCATCGCAAAAAGGCTGCTTTGGTTTTTTCCCAAAACACGAGTTTTTTGTAGAAATGCACCTTGAAATACCACAGTTGCATTAGACTTCTCAGACGCAGGGTGAAATTTCAGAGGGCAAAGGAAGGAAACTTTGACACTGGGTGGGGGAGAGGTGGCAGACAGGGTGCTGGATGGCTGGGAGCACTCCCGACGTACAAGGAGCGCTGCGTTGGCCCTAGGACACCAGCCGAGCACTGGCAAAAATCCCTGGGTGCTCAGGGCACTCGAATTGTACACTAGATAAACTTGGAGTTAAAGATAAATGTTAATTTGAGCCTTCAAGGCATGATGATGTTCTAATTTACATGAGCGCTGGGTCTGCTGGCATCCCCTTGGTGAGGGTGATCAAACGTGAGCCTGTCTGTGCTGCCGCTGACAGCTGAACGGGTGTTAATTGGGTAAACTTCCACTGGAGAAGTAGCTAGCTAGTCCCATCACCAACAAGTATTTATTAGCAATTCAGAGTATGACATTGAACTGTTAACCCTTGCATCTCTTACTACAGAATGGTAGAGAAAACGTCTGTTAGAACGGCACCTCACTGCCCACGGGGCAAGCCGTGGTGCGACTGAAACGCACAACGAGATTGCTCTTGCAGGGAACTGCAAAATCCATCCAACCCCCTCTGTCCCCATACACTAACGGCGTGCATGAGATGGGGTCGATGTGGCTGCTGGGCGTGTGCAGTGCCGGTGAGCTTTACCAGAATTTTGTGCTCAAAGTGGAAAATGTGTTTCATCTTGGATGTGGTGGGTCGGCAGAACAGCAAGAGAGCCAAGTGAAAATGCTTAAACCGGAGGCTTTGCTACATAATTCAGAAAGCGTTTCATTCTGAACTGAGCCTGTATACAGCCAATATAGGGGAATCGAGCTTTGCAGGTGAATGACCATTGACAAACCCGGATAACATCTCATAAGGCATTTTCAAGCAGCACTTTTGCAATAGTGGGGGCTTATTAGGACATTACTTTCTTAATACTACCTGCTTTTTCATCGTTGCTTGTTAGTGTGTGCTCAGAGCAAGTACCGTGTTGTTCCGGTGAACTCGTATTTACTGGCACGGCATGGTTGCTATGGAGATCTCTTAAGACATTCCAATAACTTCCTTACATAAAGAAGCCAGTTAATGCTTTGGTTTTGTGTGTGACATAATGTGGAAAAATTACTAGTGATGACAGTTTAAAGTGTCATTAGTAAAGTAAGTTAGGAAAAAAAAAAAAAGGAAAAAGATAGGTTGGTATACGAAATTTTACCCATAGGTGTTTTACAGTGATGGATATACAAGAATGAGCCTGACTGTCCAAATGCGATGGTTAATCCCTTTTAATTATGATAGGGTGTATGTAAATAGAAGGTTAACATTTATTCTAGGGAGTAGTAACACAAGGCCCAGTATTTACTCTCAGATAAATCAAACTCCAAATGTGTAGATTTTTGAGGCAAGAAAACCCTTACAGCCCTCTTGCCTGAATTCCTTGGGACCGGTTTCAAGACTTCACTGAATTACTGCCTCAAGTCAAACCAGTGTGGCTAAGGCGGAGCGCGGTGGGCTTGCCCGGGGGTGGGCAGTAATGTGTTTGCTCTCGGTGTGGAACCCCGGCCCTGGAGGATTATCCGCTCTAACCTCACAGTTAGAAATCGTCCTTTCTCTCCAGTCTGCGTCTGTCCAACCCCAGCTTCCTGCTGTTGGATCTCGCCTTAATAAACTGGCGGAGTTTCTGTTGCCGTGCCCCTGTCTCGCTGTAGCGGCAGGCTGGGATCGCAGCCACCCGGCATCCTCGTCGGTGCGATGTGTGAGTTGAGCTCTCTGAGTCCGTGACTCTGAGGGTAAACTTCGTATTCCTGAGTCTCTCCTGTGGATCTTCTCTCAGCCCTCTCTGTTTTTTCAGCACCGTTTTTGTTAGTGCCGGGACTGAAGTCGTTGCTTCGGCAGGGATCGAGCCCGGGGCGGGTCGCTGCCGATGCAGCCTGTGTGCAGCGCTGGCTCGTCGTCCATCCGGGGACAGGATGGTGTGGAGCTGCGCTATGGAGAGTCACGCCCAAGAAACAGCCATCCTGCTCCCTCCTCGCTTCCCTTCCTGGGCGCGGTGTTGTCCCCTGTCCCCCGATTTTCCCCCGGTTCCGGTAACGTCTCTTGGCCGCGAAGCCGGGTGCAGGCCAAGTGTGGCCAGTCCTTTGCGTTTCATCTGAGCTGCAGCGGGGGGGACAGTGCCTCCGCATCTTCCCGACGCGCTTTTGGTACTGGCCTCGGCTGCAGCGTCCACCTCTTGCTGTTTCATGTTTGCTGATAACAACCTTTGAAATATTTCTCAGCCTTTCGGAATTGGGACTCAACTAATAGAAAAGCTGGCTTTGAAAGGGGAGTGCCTGCGTGTTTTGTGTCGGCTTTGGCTGGTTCCGTCTACACAGAAAACTTGGCGTGTTCAGCAGCTGCTGCATACGCACCAGTTGGGCGCAAGCTCCAGCCGGTCCAGCTGGAGATGCTGCCCAGCGATGCCTTTCTGACAGCTAGTTCTTGGCGAGGCACGCTGGATTCTGAACAGAGAAAGTTAATGAAGAGGGAGCATGGAAAAAGAACATAAAGAAGGCAGGAAGAAGAATATAAGGCAAAAGAATAGAAAGGGCTGCAAGGTTGAGCACTCTCAGAGTTACGGTGTGCTGCGTGGAATAAGGTGGCCCCAGTAAGCTGCAGTGCGTCGTCGTAGGCTTGTAGATTTACCGTGACCACCACGTGCTGTTTTCCATCAGGAAAAACAGGCCTTTGCCTGTAAGGGCTCTTTAGGTTTTCTTATGTATACCCGTAAGAACCTTTTAAGAGGTTCTTACTTGGTCAGTGAATTTGTTTGCCAGCACCGAAGAAGGCCCAGTCCGGGCGCCAGCTGCCTCTCTGCCTGTTGTGAACCGTCGGTGCTCGGCGGCAGGGCGCGGGGTGCTGGCGTGTCTCAGCCCACGGTCGCAAGGCTTATTTTTCACGTGGGCAGAAAGTGTTTTCTGTTGTTGTTCTGGGAGATGGCCAAGCAAGTTTTATTGACACACGCTCCCCTTTATTTGTTTGTTTATCTTACATTACTTTTTATACTAAATGGGGAAAACCTCTTATTGTGAAGCCACTGGGAATGTTTCAACCCAAACATTAAAAAAAGCGCTTAGCAGAGTTGCAAGGACTTGGAAACAGCGCTGGGCGATAGGAAATACAAGGCACTCTTACACTTAGCGCTATTAGCATTGCCCACAGTTGTGTGATGTGAGGGAGGGGGGACAAACACAGCATGATGGATCTTTATATGCAGCTCTATCTACAGAGGAATTTCAAGACTGCATTTTGGTTGTGGCGTCTCCTGAATCAAAGTGGCTTACTAAAAAAGTGTATGTAAATATACATGAGAATATGTAAAGCCATCTGGTGCTTTCTGCTGAGCTGTTCCTTCCTTCGCTTACACCAAGGTGAGTGGTCCGAGGGCTTTCTGCCCGTTTCCTGACACGGAATTAGTTTTCCAGCTGATTTACAGGGTTTTCATGCTGCAGCCCAGTTATTTTTATAGTGATCCTGTCTCTATCACTTCTTTACCCATCCCTTACTTGACTCTCTCTGCTGGAGTGCAGATGGCTTTTTGTGAGGGGGTCAAGTGCCATCTCCTGGGTTTATCCTACTTGCATCAAAATCAACTTTTTAAAACGAGTTCCCGGTTTTACAGCCCTCGGGTACAGCTCTTCCAGTAAAGCCGTCTGACTCAAAGAAGTGTGTGCTCAGGGTTAGCCTTTGGGTCGGGTGAAATGGCTGTGCGTGGTTTTGGATCCCCTCTCCAGGAACAATCTCTGTTGGAAATTCTTTGGCTCAAGTAACACTGTGTCGTGGTTTAGTCGGAGGAGGCACTGGACTGGAGTTTGGGGGAGCAAAAAACCCCAACGGCAAGGGCAGCCGGCAGCGTTCAGGGGGACGTGCAGGGTGAGGGGGGCCGGGGAGGAGGGGGAGCCCCGTCCTGGGAGGACGTGGGGTTCTGGGGCCGTGGGGCGGGTGCATGCCCCCTCCTCGCTCGGGGCCGGGCTGCCTCCGCAGCTCTGGCTTGGCTCTGCCGGCCGTGGGGCACCGTCCCGAGGACGGGCCGGCGGCACCCCGCGTCAGTGGTGGTTGGTCTCCCCCGTGGCCTGCGCGTGTTGCTAGATGTGGGTCTGAAACTTATGAAAGAGCCGCTCTGCGAATGCCCGCTGCGAGTTTCCAAGCTGAGAAATACTGTTCTGTAAAAACGTGTTTCTGGGGTGAACCAAGAAAACTATTACGCGTCCCGAAGCTGTTTCCTAGCCACTCAGTTTGCTGAAGTGCTCCAGCTTTAGGGACGTGCTGGGCCCGCGGGGCTCTTGAAGCCCAAGCAGCGCTGGGGGGACGGTCCCCGCTCTGCCTCCTCACCATCCTCGTCCTCGCGGGGACCGCAGGAGGCTGGAGAGCCTCGGCAGCTGCGCGGCATGGCGCCCGTCCCCATGGAAACGGGCGAGAAGCTGCAAAACCTGGGGGAACGTGCTTAAAATAATCCCCATTTTAATTTCAAACCATGTGTTGGCAGGCTGTAGGGTTACACGCACACCAGAGCATGCATCCCTCCCGCCTCGCCCCGGGGATCTGGTGGTCAAAAACTGGAGTGCTTTGTTTGTGGAGCTGTTTGATGTACAGAGAACGAACCGCGCGAGCTGGTGCCGAACCTGCCTCTTGCTCCGACCTGTCATCCCACAGCCGCCTTCCGCTGGAGCCTGTGCCGGGGGCTGGCTGCCTGCGGCTGCAGCCTCGGGGAGGGCTCCCAGACCCACGTGTCATTGTCAGCTTGCATCACTTCGAAGTCAAGAGTTCAGCTGTCACAGATTGGCAAGCTGTTTACATTCCTCCTTTTACTTCCTATTTTCTGATCCGCGGGGAGCAAGACGTCCGGCGTTCTCCACAGCGCTAGTTTTTCAGATCGGGCTTCTCCCCCATAATTGTTTGTTCCAGGGGTTGGGACCTTCCGGGAAGCAAGGGCATGCTGCGAGACTGTCAGGGTTGTCACAGTGACAGACGTGGAGAGGACGGGGAGCAAAGCCCGACCTCGTCCTGCGTCCCGTACCTCTGGTGACCCAGCCCGCTCCCACCAGGCTTGCCCCATGTCTGGGGGCACCCCACTGCGCTGCCGGGAGAGGGACCCTGGGAGACGGGACAGTCCCAGCCCTGACCCAGGGACCGGGAGAAGTTTCTCACCCTCTCCTAAGGTGACAAGTATCATAAACCAGATGCTGCTCTGTTGGCCCCCTCCCAGGGGGTGGCCAGCATGGCCCAGCCAGGTCCCTCTGTCCCCGGGGGCTGGGGCTGCCCCGCAGCATCGTCCCTGCTCCAGCCACCGGCAGCCGTGCTCCTCCTGCCGCGGCGGGCTCGCCGGCGGGGCGAAGCAGCCCGGGGGCTGGCTCCTCTCGCAGCCGGGCACCCGGCATCGGTTCTCCCGCCCGGCTTCGTCATCTCAGCTGGGCAGGGATTTCAAGCCCTGGGGAGGAAGCATTGCCCTTTTGTTTGGAAAACTATGGACTAATGCCCAGTGAGGTGGTTATAAAATCCTATTTATTTAGGGTCAGATACAGACACGTTAAGCTGCCGTGCTCTGCAAATTACTTATTAAAGTAATCACTGATCAGATTGCACGGCAAACTTTTTTCATAGCCTGACTCTTACATGGCTGTGGGTTGAGAGCACAGATGCCTTTCCCTGTTATTTAAAAACAAGAGAAAAAAGCCTTTATGTACTACCAAAGTGGTAGCTAAGTAAGTAAGTGGGGGGAGGAAGGAGTGGGAATTACAAAGAGGTGTCAGAAAAGCTGTGTTTAGTATTGTCAGCAGTGCTTTGTTTTTGCTTTAAATCTTGCTTCCCCCAGATCCGAGGCTTTTTGTGTGTGCTTTGCCCAGAGACGAGCTCTTGCCACCCGCTCGCTGCCCCCCAGCCTCCCCAGCAGAGCCGATGCTCCTTGTTCAGTCTAAGGATTGAAAACCTTTCCGTGCGTGAAGCTTTTCAGCGTGTCGTGTGACGCAGAAATAGGTTAAATCCAGAGAACTCAGTAACTGCAAGTCACGGAAGTGTGTGGTAATAAGCACGTTTGGGTTACTGGCTCTCTGTCTCCTTCAGAAATAATTAATAACTTTGCTGTCACTCTCCACGCTGAAGGCCATGGGCCGTTCTCAACAGCGCTGGAAGAAATCTGAAGAAAAAACGTTCTGGTTTTGCACTGCTCGAAAGGGAACAAAACGTCTCCCGTTGAACACTGAAAATTGCAGTTATGGAAAACAGTTGCTATCGCTCACCTGAGACCATGCGTTATCTTTCACTTCTGTTGGCTTAAGAACATACATATTTTTTAAAATCTTTTAATTGACAACTATTTACAAAACTAAACTGCCTTTCATGGAGAGACTGCAGTATGCGTAGAGACTGGAAATTTAATGTTTCCCGCATTTCATTCCATGTCTTGTTCTTTCAGATCTTTGTAGTGGTTTCACGTGTCCTTTGCCGTTTCCCGTTTCCCAGTCGCACCGTTAACAGAGGTGCAGGTGGGGTCTGCGGCTGAGCGGCCGCCTGGGCAGAGCGCGGGCTCTGCGGGGCTGCGTACGCTCCCGCTCCTCCGCCCTCCTCTCGCTTGGCCTCTTCCCGCCGGGAGAAGCTCCTGTGTGTTTGTCCGGCGTGCACGCTGAAGTGATCTCTGCTGGTCGACGCCGCGATAGGGTAAGCAAGGTGCAAATTTTCCTACTTTTGCATTTCACGGAGCTCCAGCACACCCAACAGACCCGGCCAAGACAGCCGCAAGCGTCCTCTTTCCGAATCCGAGTCCAGCACCTAGGCGGGCATTCCGCGCTGGGGAGCGGGGCTGCGGTGTGCTCTGGCTGGGAGGAGCCGCGGCAGGCGCTGGGATGGTGGTGCTCCCAGGCGGGGCGTTCCCAAGGGCTGGGTGTTCCAGCAGCGGTGGTGTCACCGCACCCTTCAGGTGGTGCCTGCGAGGGACCGATCTGTGCAGCCTGCCCGTGCTGAGCCTGCCAGCTTTCCGCCGGATCTCTGCCTGCGGAGGTACCGGCTCCCACCCCGGTCCTGGCAGCGTGCGGCAGCGCTGCCGGGAGGCAGAAGGGAGGCAAGGGCCACGGCAGCTCGGCGCAGAGCCGGCTCCCTTTGGGCGCTCATTAGCTCTCGGGCCGACACAGGCTCTCCACGCCAGGTCAGTGGGACCCTCCTCCTCCTTCCCGGCTGCCAGACCCTGAACACTTGAGTCTGGCTCGCCCAGCATGCAGCCGGAGGGGGATGCTCCGTCCCGCAGGACCTGCTGAGCACGGCCTGCCCCTCGGTGCCGAGCGGTGCTGGGTGGGGTTTTCACGTCCTCCCTCCTGTAGGAACAGCTCAGGCATCTTCTGGAGGTGAGGGAGGAGAGGTCCTGCGAGACCTCGAGGGGCTTGTGCATCTATGGGAGGTCTAAAGAGAGGCGACTGGGGCTTATGGTTGGACTTCATGATTTTACAGGTCTTTTCCAACTGTCATGATTCTGTAAAACACACCCTGAGGGCAGCTGATGCTGTTCGCATGAAGCTAAGTAAGAAAAAATTAACAAACCCAACAGCAATTCACAGGACACTTGACTGGTAGGGAGGGAAAGGGGCAATCAAGAAAAAGTGATTGGAAATACAGTTCAGGTAAAATGTTAGACCAAATTAATACTCGGTCTGTTCTGTAAAGGCCATGGTCCTCAGAACTGGCTTGAAACGGGCTTTCTGTGAGTTCAGAATAACATGCAGGAGCACGCTGCCGGGGATCTAAACACCTTACTGACCACGTTGCCGGTGCTGCCGGGGTGACCTTCCCAGCTCTGCTGGCATTCCCACCGATGCCCACAGCTTTCCGGGGGTAGAAGTGCAACAAGATGGAGCCGATGGTGCCAGGTCGCTCGTAGACACCAGCACGGGCGGCTGCCGTCCAGGAGAGCCTGCCCTGGCAGTGCTCGGTGGCGAAGGTGCTCACAGGATCACGTCGCGCTGTGGCTGGCAGAACGTCAGCGTGTGTCACTCGACAAGTAAAACCTTCCAGGAAATGAAAAAAGTTGCTCTTTCTGCGGTTTGGTACTTCTGTCGTGCGAAGCTTGGGTTCTGAAGCGGTAAGCAGGTTAGAACGCCTACAGCTGGTTCGGTCCTCGCCTGATGGGGTTCTCGTGCAGTGCATCGGCGGAGGAGGGCTGTGTAGCCTGGTGCGCGCTCACGAGTCCACGCGGGTAGGGGGATAAAGTGTGTTTCCTTTTACATATCCATTCATTTCTTGTGGGAGTGCCTGAAATGGAGTGTGGCGGGAACCACTGGTGTGAAGCAAAGATGCTCGCTTGCAGCGGTGTTGCTCTGCCCTGGGGTCAGGACTTGGGCTTTCCACTCGCCGTGGCCGTGACTGAGCCTCCGTGAGTGTGTCCCGTCTGGATGTACTGGGGCAGGGCAAGTTGCTGAGCCTGTTGTTCACGGTCAGCCTGAGGGATGTAAAAGCAGGTACCAATTTTCCCGTTCTCCTCCAGCCACAGTTTCAAGCGCTTTGTCATTCAGCAGAGTCGATGAAATGTTTCATAGCTGCGTTTTTGTTAACGTGCAGTTCCCACCACCTTATCCTAGGATCCTGTAACAAGGCACCTACATTAATCATGAGCAATAACTTCCTGCTGTGGGACGTGGCTAACACTTGCAGAGAAGTAACACAGGGCGAGGTGGCAGTCCCAGAGGGACGGCGGATGGTGTGTAAATCCGCGATGCTGTGTGTGCCGGCGTATGGATGGGTGTGCAGCAGGGAGAACAGCAACGATGGCTAAGCTCTGTTTTGGCCTTTACCTCCCAAAGTAAGAGAGGCGGGATGGCTTGTGAGCGGCTTATCTTCTCTTGTTAGGAGAAGCTAAATGTCAGTGTCCTCTTTCCCTCTCCCACTGTTCTTCAGGATTTAAATTGCTTTAGGTGACAGTTACGGAAAATTAAAAGTGCTTAGGATGTGTGGGAACAGACGGCTCTGAATACTGCTAAGCAATGAGATATGACAGTGTGTGAATGGTGATGTGCTAATTTACATCTCGTCTGTTGTTCAGGGTCTTTTCCAATACCTGGGACTAGTGAAGAGATGCAGGCACTGCATGATGTTCTGAGCTCAGCGGCTTGCTGATTTGACTGCGCACACCAAAACCTTGCAGGTCGATGGTTAGCTGTGCTGTGTAATTAAATTAAACAGCAATGTAATGTGTTTACAGCTCAGCCGACCATTCTGGAAGCTGATAATTTTCATTTATTCTTCCAAAAAATACACTTACTTGGTTCTAGTAGCATCAGCAGAGAGCTGGTGGGCTTTGGAGGCTGATGGTGCTCCGAGTAGCTTTCAGGTTAACCTGCAAAAGGCTGTTCCGGCATAGAAAGTTACCTTATTGTCCAAGGTTTTAGTTCCATTACAGCCTAGCCCTCCAAAGAGCTAAGTGACCTTTTATATTTATTTGGGTAATACGCTGGTTACAGTGTATGGGAGGACTGGAGAAAGTGCACTGAGCAGCTCTGAAGCAAAGCAGTCAGGGTAAGAGTAAAGACGTAAAAGCACGGCACTGCACATACTGGCGCATTGCTTTGGGTCTCCCATTTCTGCATGGTCTGTGCAAGGGAAAATAAAGCTGTCTTTGCTCAGAAAAAAATATTTCTTCCTTTTTCAGGTTAACTCCCTGGCCAAAAAACCACACCCCACCCTCCAACAAACAACTCAAAATTCACAACAACAAAAGCTGGCATCACTGCTTAAAATACCGGCGTGTGATTTCTGTCCTTGAATTTAGAGGGATCACCTGGTGGCAACAAAAGGCCATCACATATCTGTATTTCAGATGCCCGGGGAGGGTGAGAAGGAAGGGAACAGGGAAACTCAGTGGTAACTGGGAAGAAACTTGGATTGAAAAGAAACTGTTGCAGTATATAGGAACTTAACAGTCAAGATGCTTCCTAGCATTGGACTTCAATGTTTTTGGCGTAGAGGCAGGATATTCAGTGTAAGGGCATGTGGAGAAGTACTCGCTTAGGTCCCCTTTTATGGTCACTTGAAGAATTGCCATATGTGTTTTTAATTCTAGTGCCTGAGTATACTGACAAAGGTCAGAAGGAAGGGGCTCGGAAGGGCTGGGACTGGAGTTCGGGTTCCTCCTCTGAGCGAGCAGGTCTCTGCGAGGATTAGGTAAAACACTTACGGAGGTGCGGCTGCAAGGAATGCTAATTACAATTATCCAAAAAATGGCGTAAATGATATAGCTGGAAAGTCCCCTGCATTAGATGTCAGTTAATCATCCAGGACCATCAGGGTCAGTCAAGATCCTTCCAAATCTGTTTTCTACTGACCGCACAAGTAGCACAGTACATGTACACAGCTCAGGAGTCTCTGGATGTTGTGTGAAACACCTTTTTCTTTTCCTCGTAAATAGATTCTATTGCTACTACTATTTCTGCACTATTCCAGGTATAGCAAAAACACTTTTGAAGCACTGGATGGCAAGCGTGATGCCGAGGTGTGACGCTCCCGTCAGTGCAGACTGCAGACACTCATAAGCCACTGCCGTGAGAAATGAAACCTGCCTGAGTGCACTGTGGCGGTGCGGCTGGGCCGTGCCGGCGGCGGTGCGGCTGGGCCGTGCATCCATGGCGATGTGGCTGGCCGTGCCGGCGGTGGTGCGGCTGGGCTGTGCGTCCACGGCGGTGCGGCTGAGCTGTGCCAGCGGTGGTGCGGCTGGGCTGTGCGTCCACGGCGGTGCGGCTGGGCCGTGCCGGCGGTGGTGCGGCTGGGCTGTGCATCCATGGCGATGTGGCTGGCTGTGCCGGCTGTAGCCCTCCTTTTCGCTGCCTGTTGAGGCTCAGCCACCTCTCGAGTCAGACTGTCAGCGGGTAAATCTCCTCTTGCTGTCGCTGCCGCTGGTGTTGGCTGGACACAACATTACCTCCATGAGTCAGTGCGTTTTTGCTGTCAGAAAGATATTACATCTCTTCTGAAAGACCTTTTTTCGAACTGTGGTATGTATGTAGCATGCTAAATTACCTTGTAAACCAAATGTCATATAACCCACTGGAAAGCTGTATACTGCACATTCGCTTTATATTTTACTGGTTCCCCAGTCTTAATGGAAACTGGCAGGCAAGACCAGAAAGTAGGAAACACAGAAAATGATATACATTAGACCTGGGTTGTTTGCACCGTAGGAAAACTTGCTTTATGTTTTACAGAAAATAAGGCTAAAGCCTGGTCCCAAATAATTTGCACTTTAAAGGCTTGATGCTGCATGTTACAATCACATGAATAATTCAAACGCATTCAAGCAGTCCCCATAATTTCATATTCAAGCCTGATTCTAGATCTGCTCAAAACTCTGAACTGCCATCGATTAGTGGCTCCTCCAGCACAGAAGGCAGCCTGGCAGGACCTTCAGCGCAGGGGTGAAACGATACCCTCTGCAGCCGGTGCCGGCTGCGTGTCTCCCAAGGGCGGGGAGCCTTCCCCGTCGCCCAGGCTCAGGCAGGCTGGCCAGCCGCTCCGACAGTGGCCAGAGCTCAGTGACTCGAGTACCTCCTGGGTCTGACCTTGACATGTTTTCATTTACTTTCATACGTCGTTGCACCTTTAACCAGTAATAAACACTACCAGGAAAGTCAGCGTGGGTTTGAGCTGTTGCTGCGATCTCAGCGTAATGCTTCGAGTTCCCCAAATGGCAAATGATGCCTGTTCAAGAAATGAACCCGTGTTGTGGGAAGAGGTGCAGCTAGAGCAGCACGCAGTGGACAGTAACAGGGAGCCGGGGAGCACGCGGTTGATTTGGGTGTGTGGGTGTGCTTGGCTTACCCCCCAGCACAAGTACTGCCTGTTGGCTTAATACTGGGATTTTTCGAGTAACTCGAGAGTCCTGGGTTTCAGCACAGCTGTACAGACGACACTGGCGGGCGTTCTGGGTGGAGCTGATGGGCAAAGAGATGCTCGTGTTGGGGTGCTGATGGCAGTACCGTGCTGCTCTGCCGGACATTCCGGCTGGCCGTGGCTCTCCATCTTCCGGCTGCGGCTAATTCATGAGTTAGACCCACTGGCAATCTGGAAGCTGCCTTGAGTTGACGGTTACTGCTAGGACACTAACGTATCGGGGATTTGCGATAGTCCCTCGGTAACTCCTTAAAAAACAGCGACAGCAAAAAAGCTCTGTCGTCAGCTCTGGTATGGTGTGCGCAATTTGGGGCGAGTGCAGGGTGCTGGGGCACCTGCAATCTCTGTGCGTTTTGTTCGATTGGTTTTTATCGCACGTTAAATGCCACAGCAGGAAAATTGCAAGCAGGTGTCAAAACAAGCACAGTTGCGACGAGGCGAACTTAGGGATGGATTAATGAGTATTTTCAGCATGTTGTATGCTTTTTCTACATGGCTTTGTGATATAAAGATCGATGTGTGAAATTATTTAAAAAATAACAGGTTTCTTTTAACTAGAACAAATTGCTTCTGTTTATCAAAATGTTGAGTAACATCAACAAACAATTCAATTGCTGATTGCCTCTCAGTACTACATTGGAAATAATTTTCGTTAGTGTTTCCTCTGGCCTTGGTTCGGATTTTTCTATGCACTTAGTTCGACAGCTCCGAGTACCCCGCCTCGCCCCCTCCTCGCTCCGGGAGGCCTCTGTCCTCCTCCTCCTCCCTGCGGTGAGCTGGGAGTTTTCTGTTGCCGGCTCTTCTCGTACTCTCCCACCCAGGCTGCCCGGGGCTTTACTCCCGGGGGTGAACCAGCGCGGGTGGAAGGCGGGCAGATGGGCGGCCCTGGAGCCCGCTGGTGTCGGACGTTGGCGATGGGGATGCTGAGGGAATGCAGAGCCCTGGGGGACGTCCTCAGGCCCCGCAAGCCGTCTGTGCTCGGGTACCAGCGCCCCGAGCTGCCGTGCTGTGCTGTGCCGTGCTGTGCCGTGCCGTGCCGTGTGAGGAGGGGGGCTCTCCCGAGGGTTGTCTCTGCTCCCCATGCACGCACCGCTGCAGTCTGTAACAGGGTGAAGGCTGCACCCCACAGTGGCACCTGCCGCAGCCAGAGGAGAGGGAAATGCCTTCCACCCTGTGCACTGCTGCAATAGAGACAAGGTTTCCCTCTTCCTTGTGTTTAAAGTCTTTTTCAGGAGATGATGTCTTTCCAGAGTGGGTTGGTACATACCCGTGTTCAAGAGAATTTCTTCTCACAGAAATCGGATGTCTGCTTTCCCCAGAGAAGTTAAACTTGGTGAATAATTCTGACATCCCCACTGTCTGTGAATTCAGGTCTGCTCTCTTCTTGTTGAGTTGAAATGAATCCAGAACGGTTATGGTAATCCATCCCGCGCTCCGGCAGGTACCGGGTGGGCAGGCTCGGTCCCCACCATGCTTGGCAGACTCTGCGGCATCAGTGTAGTCTGTCCACTGAGTGAATCTGCTCTGACACCTCCGAAGTAAAGAACAGATCTGCTGTTGACTTCAGGGAGCACTGAAGGAGATCACTGCTTCTATCTGGGGTCAAGCCTGCCCCAGCAAAAATGTCTTCAAGTATTCATGAATCTCTTGTGGCTCTTTTTTCCTTTCCAGATTTATCCACGTCGCAAGCCTGTGTGATTAACAGCCACTCATGTATACTGTCTTGGTCCTAAATTTTCCTTCTTTGTAAAAAAGAGCCCCTTCCATCGCCAGAGCTGTGTGAAATACCTTGCCCGACTTGATGTGTGGCAGAACACAGAACTGTGCGAGGACACGGGCAGTCGCAGGGAGACGGAACCTGCCCAGCCTCGGGAGCACGCTTTGTCCTGCCTCAGTGCTGGTGTTCGCCAGCCGCGGAGCTGACGGCTCCTGGTACCCTGCGCTGCCGCCGGGCTCCTCGCGGCGTTGGTGCAGCAGCCTGCTCGGGGTGGTTTGGTTTCCTTCCAAACGCGCGGTGAGCCGCCGGCACTGCTGACCCACGGTGCGTATCCTCCCTTCGCCTGTATTTGTCCAAAAGGTGTGGGTCAGTTGGGAAGCAGTGTTTCCCACGGGCATTAAAACGCTGCGGCAGCTCTGACGAGCGGCACGTCCATTGATCCCAGCAGAAGGTATTTCGGGAGCGTGTCTGCTGCTCACGAGCCTCCGGGACAAAGATAGGACTGTGCGCCTAAAATAGCACCCTGGAGCCAGGCGTGCGGTGCAAACCCCACCGGTGGCTGCTCTTGGGAAGAAAATCCAGAGTTTGTTTTCAAGTCATCATCGCTGTGTTGACAGGGCTGTCGCGGGGAAAGCTATCTCAACTGGGAATGTATAAATTAACTCCAAGTACGAGGTACACACACGGAGATACCGCACACTGCTCACATCGCATGTGAGTAAATAAAGGACTCAGACTTTTACGTATATCTATAGTTGCCTGCCTGTTGAAGAAGAAAAGCCTTTGTGTTGTCGTTCAGCGCATGTTCTCCTCTAAAGCTGTCTGTTGAGGGAGCTCCTTCGGACCCCCATGCCCTGAGGGCATCCTAGCTGGGCGTGCTCCCCCGGCAGCAGGCACCGCTCGGGGCTGCTGCCGGTCTGCTCCTGAGCCGTGGAGAAATTCGTGGTTGATGCCAGGGCATTCATTAATATGAGTATGTTAAAAACCCTGAAACAACCCCAAACCAGACATCAACTGTATTTCCATGCTGCTAATCCATCCAGTTGCCAAGAAATGAATATAACTGACAATGACTCCAGCCCTTTTTCATGATATTTTTTTTCTTTTCAATTTTCTTTATGGTACTCAAGTGGAATGAAATGCTGTAGCAGAGACCACCCTTAAACGCTGTAATTGCGGTATATGCAGCAGTGCGCCTTACAATATACATGTGTTAAAAAGCAAGAAAACTGCATTTCATTTTGAAGTGTGTCCTCCATTGCAGCTCTTGGAGATGAAACGCTTCTTAGACACCCACAGATGATAAGCAATGATAGAAATGTGTCTGATAACTGAGCTACTGCTGAGGTAGTGTCTGCTTACCTTCACGTAAAAGCCAAATGGTTTGTGCTCTTACCGCTATAGATTCACTACTGCAATAGAAAAGGAGGCAGACTGATCGGGCCAGTGTGTACACAACTTTTTTTGGTTTATTTTCCCAATGTTCTGATAGTCGTTGCCAGCCACAGTGAAATAGCAGGAGGAACAAGACTGTCTTTCATGTCCCATAATGAATTTGCTGCTGTGGCAAGTAGTAAAAGGCTCTTTTGATTAAAAGCCAGAAGCAGCTGATCATAGAAAATATTCTTGGAGACTCGTCGTTACAGAGAGTTCTTGTCTCAGGGCTGTTACACACTGACTCTGCAGGAAACTCTTAACGTTTCTGGGTTTATTTAGAAAAAGCAATGCTAATCAGGAAACATTGAATAAATGATAGAATAGATGATATTGAGTAGAACAATGATGGTTGTTCCCCAAAAGACCCATTTTTTTCTGTCTCAGACCTCTTAAAGGCTCTCTGGTAATTTAAAGAAAAAATGTAACGCTGAGTTCTGTCTTGTTCTTGCCATTCTGAAGTTCTCGCTTGAAACCGGCATGCTCTGTGCCCTCATCGGGAGTGTGGTGCGGGGCGGGCAAACGAGGGGGTGCTGGCTGACAGCCCTGCAGGGCGGCTGAGAAGCCACCGATGCAACTTTACTGTGTCAGGGTGGGCAGGAGGAGCGCCGAGACCTCCGCTGGTGGGGCGCAGGGGATGACCGCCCGCCTGGCGGCACCGCGGGCGCCGGCTGGGGAGCGCCGATGCTCCCTGCCGCCTCCGAGAGCTGCGCTGAGGTCGGGGTGCGGAGCGGGGCGCTTGCCGTCCGCCCGAGCGCGGGGCCGGAGCGCGGAGCCCGGGGGTGCTCTGCAGGGAGCCGGGGCTTCTTCTGCTCTTTGCCTGGCCTTGCGCGGCGTAGCACGGGGCTGGCGGGGAGGGTCAACTCCCACCGTACGAACAGCTGTAGGGCTATTTAGCCTAAAAACACAGGGGACTTTTCCTGCTCGTGTATGATCAGTCACGTACAAGTTGCCGCTGTGAGCCTGATAATTTTTTCACAATACCTCGGTGTTTGTTTCTGCATAAAACATGAAGTTAAACAAGAAGTAGGTAGCTCCTTTTCTTTCCTGCTTTGAGCAGCCTTTGGTGCTTTCTTTAGGTACACAGAAAAAATACGCCAAGTCTGAGGACTTCAATTACTGACGGTTGCTGGACTTAATGTGGCTCACTCTTTCTTGGAGAAGCATTGTTAATTATTAATATTGCTAATTTTCCTATTAATTGGTGTTTAAAATCTTGCAAATATGGTGTCAGGGCCTTTCCAAGTGATACCGTACTAAGATTAGTGATGGTCTGTCTCCTTTGAATATTCCTGTAAGCCATTTCCCCAATCTTTTACTACAAAGCATCGGGGTTTTTTTCTTCTCCAAAATGGCTCCATCCCTCCAAGATGCATTTGTGTGATTGCACGTCAGGAGTTGGGATATTGTTACAGCATGATGAAGTGCATTGGATTTCACGTTAGCAACTGGTGCATGTCTACAATTACTCTTGCTGCTCGTTATTATCTGTATTGCCATAGCAACTAGAAGGTCTGGTCACGGACCCACCGCTGCTGTGCGTGGTGCTGGAGAAGCGCAGGAGCCGAAGGCAGGGTCCCCGGTGCCATTTCAGCCCATCCCTCTCACTGATCGGGTGTCGGTGCCGCGCAGCGCTGTAAGCAGGGCTTTGTCTCTCCGTTCGGCAGAACTCCATCAGAACTCTTCCCATCTTGTGAAGAGCTACTGAAACATTTTTTTCTCATTTTTCTTAACCAGATAGCAGCGCTCCTTAACTTTCCGTATGGCTCCTACTCCAAATCAGACCTCTGAGCCATCCAAACACCCTGTCTCCACGCGCGGTCGTACCAGCAGCTAACGAGGAGAGCATCTCCTGCCCTTCGGTGTATGTCTTGACAAAGGCATGTGAGCGTCCCTATTGCTCTCGTAGCTTGTCAGCCTCTTAGTGGTAATACAACCCGACAACCCTTAAAAAAAATATGGCTGGAAAATCTGTTCTGCTGCAGTCTCGGGGCCCTGCTTTCCACAGGTTGACTGTTGCTATATAAAGAAATAGTCTGTTGTTTCTAAATTTACTCTGTTAATGTCACAGAGCATAAAGAAAAATAGCAAGAACGAGTTGACATTTACGGCAGGGAGCGATCCAGGGCACAGGCCGGTTGCGGCCGTACCCATCTGGCTGGGTGCTCTTTGAATGTTTGCTCCTCTTTCTGTTCAATTACTCGAGCCTGGGAAGTCAGCTGCATATATGGCTTTTTGCACTTCAGCCATTGCTCCTCGGTGCGCGGTGCAGTTGACTCCGATTTGAAGCGAAATCCAGACATTGTCAAAATTTTGCAAGAAGCGAAAAGGGGAGCGAAGCGGCAGGCTGAGATTGCAGGCGGTTGCGGGACGGTCGTGGGGCTGTTGCCTTTCCCGGGCGGAAGGGAGCAGAGCCAGGCGCCCACGGCAGTGCCGGCACGCGCCGAGGGGAGGGCGCGCAGGGGACAGGAGCCGGGGCAGGCGCTGAAAGCACCTTCCGGGCTGTGGGGAGGCGGTTTCATTAGCGTCCAGGCTGTTGTCAATCTCACGTAAGCGGTTTGTGAGCCTCGGCAAAATCTGGATACAGGCGTCGTACCGCCCGGAGCTGTCTGTCTGACCAGCCCCGACAGAGTGCTCTTGCCTCTTCTCTGCCGCCAGCACTAACCTTCCCACTGGACAGGGAAAAGGTCAGATCTGTAACTACAGTCAGGAATAATCATTAAACCTAAGAAATTACTTATGTTGACATAAATATAGGCACATTTGAAAAAAAAAAAAAGTAATTCTTCTCACTAGGGTATGGATGTAACCATCTGGACAAGGTCTACCGTTGGCCCTCACCTTCTCTCTGGTGTTCCTCACAGGGACCTGCTGCGGGGAGCGCGACCGGGATTGTTCCGATAGATCGGATTTCCCGTGCCTAACGTAAGTGGCCGGTTTGTTTTTTAAGCCTTTTTGGGAAGCCCCAGTGCTTTGTGTACTGACACGTTGCAAATTTTGCATAAGGCTTATTGCAAAAGTAGGTCTTGATACCACAGTGTTGGGTAGGCTTTGAGCACGAGTAGAGTCTTTGCAGTGTTGACAAATGTACGTCCCACGTAGGTAAATTCCTTCCTACAAGCGCTCCAGAGGATGATGTTTGATACATCAGGATGTGGGGACGCACCTACCGCAGATGAACTCTTAATTATTTTTGTTGGCTCGGACCACATGGAAGTGTTTGCCCAGGTGGTACCAGCACCCTCCTGTGGCGATGCTCCGCAGGATGAGCCCCTTGTTTAGGCCGTGTCGGTTTGTCCTTGGTGGCGAGTGCCCCTTTGGGGCACAAAGCTTCTCTCCGTAGGTGTGCGAGTGTCCGGGCGTTACAGTTGGCCAGTTGGACTCATGAGTTGGGGTCCAAGAAGAAGCGACCCATTAGACCGTGCAGGAAGCACCCGCTGAATTGGGCTCAGACCTCCCAGGCCGGGCTTTGCCCCCATGTTGGACTCGTGCTCCCCACACTCGGCGCTGGTATCACAAAGGGGTGTCATCGTGGGCGCGCAGCGGGACCGTGCAGCCGGTGTGCTGGGAAATAAGCCGGGGGAAGAGATCACCGCGGCGATGCAGCGGGTGCAGTGTCTCGCCGGCGGGTCAGCGCCGGGGAGGTGGGTTTGGCGCCGGGGAGGTGGGTTTGGCACCGGGGACGCGCAGACCCGCCGGCCGGGCCAGGATCAGCCTGTAATTAAAACGCACTGCATTTGCAGGGTGGTGAAAAGCCGTTAAGAGGCACTCTGCTGAGGCTGCTTGGGTGATGCTAATTACTGGCAGTTAATTAAAAAGCAAGTAAGAGGAAAGCTCTTTCAGGGACTGGAGCGAGGGTGTGGGGTGGCTTGCTCTGTTGTTCTCCCTGTGTTTTCTGGTTGTAACCACGCGCGGCTCCGCACCGGGGCTCTTCTATGTCAGACGTAGCTCGTGTCTTGCAAGAGACTCTTCCTTCGGCGAGCGGGCAGCCTGTGCCACCGCTGATGGCTGCCTGTGTCCTGATGTCTGTCTGTCCGCCGCTCATCGCCCAACCTTGCCACCCCTGGCCGCGATTCTTCCATCCGCTTCCATCCACCAGCCAACATGTTCATTTCTCTGTTTCCACGGCGAATCTATATCAGCAAATGAGCAAAATAAATGTTGCTTGTTTGTTTTGACAATTACAGTACAGATTTAATTACGATCCTTCTTCCTCATATACTGCTGAATGTTATGTGGTATGTTTGGCGTAAACAAAGATGTTCTGCTTGTGTGAGATACAGTTATTAAAGCCACACTGTCACGCTGAAGCCTAGTCACTGAAACCGAAGTCAGCTGGAGCTGAACTTGCACTGTGCAAATTTCCACGTTCATTTTTTGCAGCCTCCATGCAAGGAAGAAGCAGACGCTGTGCCGAGACCTCACTGAGAGCGGCTGGGTGAACCTTTGGGAAGTGAGCTAAGGAAACGGAAAGATAAGAAAAGAAAGAGAGAAATCACTTCTGTGTCTTCATTTGTTTTGAGTTAGCAGCCTCAGATATTATAGCAGGAATACAATATTTAAGTCTCGGAGTGAGTTCTCTGCTCAAAACAGTGGGTACCTTCAGTTGTCACTTACCATGAAAAGGGCCTGATTTTCCTGCGAATCACTTACTGCCTTTGAAGGATCTGTTCTAAAGTCTGAGCCTATTGTGTCAATATGAAAGCAGCTGTAACATTGCCTTGCGATGATAAATTGGCAATGACTTTGCATTTCCTAATTAGTTAACAAGGAATCGCTTACCATGTATGCGTCTTTCAAAATATCATTGAAATGTGCGGCACAGGTTTGACACGCTATTAATTAAGAATAGGATTTTCAAAAGCTCTCGGGCGACAGTTTCCGTTTCCCCTCAGTCGAGCCATTGACAGAAATGAGGACGAATTAAGCCAAGGGTTTGAATTTCATTCTGAAAAATACTTTAGGACTCCAGGGTGGTTCAGGGGGGCTTAATAGCCTACTGACTGCATTTAAATACCCCCGGCTGGCTCCGAGACGAGCAGCCCTTATCCCCTGGGGCTCCTGGCCGGGGCTCTGTGAACTCCCCCCGTTCGGTGAAGGTCACTCTCTCAATTACGCCCTGTCAGAAAACCTCTCAAGGAGGTAATTCGAGGGAGAAATTATTTCTAGAGATTCTTGTCAAATTACAGAGAGTCTTTAATTAAATGTCTGTTACTTCATGGCAATTATGGAGAGAAAATCCTTGCTTCTGAAAGAGGCAAATCTCCAGTTTCCTAACAAAAATTTGCTTTTTAAAGTAATAAGATAAAAATAGCTAATTCTGCTCCAGAGCTGAAGCTTAAAAGAAATTAATGTCTGTCCTTGGAGGGATTTAATTTGGAAAGTGAAAAACATTTGCGTTAGCTTTCTGCACACATGTGCTGTGGAAGAAGTCACAGCCGCAGAGCGAGCCGTCGCGGCTTGTTCCCAGCTCGGTACGAAGCTGATTAATCAGTCTGTGCTTTCTGGGGGTACCAACGCACCAGAGCTTTCTGTGGGTTTGCTGTCCTTCCCCAGCATCTCCCTCTCGGCCCTGAAACAAGCTGTGTCACCAAAGGGGCGAGGTGGGGGTGATGGCGGGAGGATGCAGAGCCGTGGTGCCGTCCCTGTCCCTCCCGCGGTGTTGCAGCAGCCCCTCGCGCGGGGGGGTGGTGTGAAGAGCCCCCCCAGCTCGGGGAGCCGTGCGGGTTTGTGTCCCTGCCAGCCGCTCCACAGCTCGCCCCTAACCGTACTCGCATCTCATTGCAGAGTTTGGGTAGGCAACGAGCAAGAAAACATGGGCCCAACCTTGCTGGTCCAGAACCAAATTAGTGTTTTCAAGACTTGCCTTACGTCTTTTGGGTATTTTTATCGTCTGCCTCATTCTAACGGTCTTCTCTGAGTCATCTCATCCCTAGTTTAGATTTATACTCCTTTCTGCGCCTACTCCCAACAGGACCTGATTCCACCGAGTACAGCCTGCTGCTGGCTTCGCTGAAGTCATGCAAGACTGTTATTATTAAATTATGTGGGCACTAGATCGGGGAGTTACGACTATTGACATATTTTATTTAGCAGCCTTCTGAATTTAATGAGTGTCCATAATACAGTAATTCATAATTTATCATAAATAAAGACAACAGATTAGGCTGCAATTTAATTATTGCTTATTTTTGTAGCTGTTGTGGGGTTTGTGCAGCACGATACGTACAGGAGAAGCAACCCTTCCTAAATCACAGCCCTTTCTTTGAGCAGTGAGTTGGGCGAACAGTCTTACTCCTTCCAGTGATGCTGCCCACAGGAGAAAATGTCTTTGCTCCAGGAGGGTTTGCCGGATGATGTTTTGATTTCCATGTGCATGAATGGCGTGAGGCCCTCGCAAAGCCGTTATCAGAGTCACCCCGTCGTTGTGGAAGATGTGCTGTCATCTTCTGCTCTCCTTCCACAGCCACTTGGTTTCTGCTTATTTAATGAACAAAAATCCCCTCCAAGTGGGGACAATGGACAGCTGCTTGGCTCGTTTTATTCCAAATGGTGAATACTGTATTGATGATAGAGAGATCCAAATACGGTCCATCTGTTATGTGTTACTAAGCTGTTCACTTCATACAGAAGAGAACATTTCCGTATCTCTCCTGTGATGTTCACATGAAGAGTTGAGTTTTTTAAAGCTGTTTAATGTTTTTCTTTACGGAGCGGATGCTAACACATGAGAAATTCCACGAAATCATGGTGAAACACTGGAAGAGGCTGCCCAGGGAGGTGGTGGAGTCACCATCACTGGAGGTGTTCAAGGAACGTGTGGACGTGGCACTGTGGGACATGGTTTAGTGGGCATGGTGGGGTTGGGTTGGTGGTTGGACTTGATGATCTGACAGGTCTTTTCCAACTGTAGTGATTCTGTGGTTCTGTGATCATGCACTTCATGTTACCCAAACACCAGAGCTGCCAACGCGCGTCAGGGGTGGTGAAGTCTGGCCTGGTCCCATGCGTAGGTGTGTGTGCTGTCCGTTCTGTGCCTGCTTGTGGCTCATGGTGACCTCTCCTACGTGCTCGCGGATCAGCCAGCTCCGGCGGGAGGCACCAGTTTTACGCCTCTCTTTTCTGGCTACCAGTGTTGTAGTGCAGAGTTGCCAGATGTGTTGAAATCGGGCAAGATCGGGCAGAGCTGTCTTGTTGTGAGCGCGGCTGGACTCGGGGCGGGCGTTGCGGGAGGCAGCTGCTCCTGGGTGCCGGCTCTGCTCCCAACGGCCACCCGGGAAGGCGATGGCTGATCCCAGGGAGTGTTGCGGAAACCGGTGCTTGTTCCCACCGGCATCTCCTTGGCTGACCATGCCACACTCTGAACCGCCTTGCAGCTGCTGTCGGCTGGGCTGAAGTTCGGATGCTGAACGGAGGTTTCTGGCTTGCGACATGATTAGAGAGTACAAAAAGCTTTAGGAAGTGGAGGAGGAGTTTGTTGCCAGAGGACTTTAATTTTGCATTGAGCATAAGGGGAGCGGAGTCAGGTGTAGTCAAGAGAGAGCTAGAAATAGTCGAAAGATAACATCCCATCTTTCCCTCTGAAAGTATTAAAAGTTTTATGATTGATTTCAGGGGAAGCAGCACTGGAGACTAAAATGAAGGGAAGTTGTGGAAGATGCAGTAGGTCAAAGATGAAATGATTTAAAGGATCAGTAAGCTGAGAGTTGCCAAGAATAGAGCACGCCAGAGACAAAGTGAAGTCCCAGGTAGTCTGATGGGATGCTCATCCAGATGTGGTGTCTCCAGTGATGACAGCAGCGGTGGAGTGATGAGTGATTTGGAAGAAATTGGTTAGAGAGCAGCTCTGCAAAAAAGAAGTTGTGCTTGAAACTGGCGGGGGCTTGATCAGTTGTGAACCCTTGTCTGGGTGCGCTCAGCACCGCTCCCCGGGGCGTTGCGGCTGCTTGGGGAGGGACATGAGGGGACCACTGCCAGTGACCAGGACCTCTGACCCATGAAGAATGGGTGAGGGACTCGGCCTTTGGTCTGGGCCAAGAGGACAGTGCCAGAGGGAGGGAGGGGATGCCTTTTTCTCCATCTCTGTCATCAGCAGAACAAGCGACAGCTGATCTAATAAGCAGGAAGGAAATAGTGGTTGGACGTTGTGGAAGACTTCCCAATGGCACGGCCAGCCGGCTCCGTGAGGCAGGCTTCCCGGGACGCTGCGGTTTCTGTGGGTGCAGGGAGCGGTGCCGCCAAGGGTGGTTCGGGCACAGCGCTGCTCTGGGAGCCTGCGACAGCAGTGGGCTTCTAGACGACATTCTGTTATCCTAGGAAGTCTCCTATGTGGAAAACACATCTGTGCAGCTGGAAACCTGCTTAAAGCCTGGCTTCTCCTTCTGTAGAGCTTGCCAGGATCACCAGCTAAGAAAGTGGATTTCATGGTAACGTTAGTTAGTCTTACAGTAGTCCAGTGAAGTCTCGTTTTTCATCTGGAAGACTAGGGCCATCTCTCTGGAGCGTGCGGTGCCGACCCGCTGGAGCGGAGCTGTGCCGAGCTGAGGAAGATGCGGTGTAACAGCAGCTCCCGGGTTGGGTCCAGACTTGCTCCGTAACTTTGGCCTGTTTCATCTCTGTTTTGCTTTATCTTGACTCGGGACGTTTTTCTATCCTGCCTAACCAGAAACCTGGCTATTTCAGTGCAGGGGTCATCCCTTAGTGTATTTGCAAAACTCTTAGCTTAGTAGAAACCTTGCTGATTTAGAAACTCCAATAATCATTATTTTGATAGCCAAGTAATAGAGAGTCAGTGATACTCTGACACAGATTTATGGCAATTCTTATGCTTGCATTGACTGGTAATGGCAATATTTTTTTCAATTATTTAGTGTTTAATGTATGCCACATTCTTTCCATACAAGCATTATTTTTCTTTACTGTTTTTGAGGTGATGCTGGCCAAAGCTGTCGGATAAAGTTGCCGGTGAGACATACGTTGCTTTACATCTCCAGGTCTTATGTAGTGTTGGATTACAGACTCACCGTGTCAGCGTGTTTCCCTTTGGACTCGGGAGGCCACAAAAGCAGCAGTCCCTAACGACTCCTGATTTGCAGTTAATAGTGTTGCTGGACAGGGTCCCCCCTACCTGCCGTGCGGAGCCGTGGGGATCACGGGTCTCCTCGTGGCAGACGTGCCCAGCTAGAAAAGCAAAACACTCTACAAGTGTATCTGCCAGCTTAACGTGTCTCCCTAAAATTATTATTATCGTGTTTTATAAACTAACTTTCACTGAAAAGTGTTTCTTAAGAATTCTTGATCACCTCAGTTCAAAAAAAGAAAAATAATTTCAGCACACTTCATTAATGCATTGGCACAAATATTAATCAGCAAAGCCTTTGATTTCCTCCACGCGTGATGCAGGCTGCCTGGCAGTCAGGGTGTTCTGTGAGCAACTTCTGCAATTCCCATTTTTATAACACACACATTACATTAAATTTTGATTCACATCTCTGACATCTAGAAAATTGCTTCTTAACAAAAGGAGTGTAATAGTTGTGCTATGAAATACAGGCATGGTCTGGCCACATTTTGGATAGCTCTACCCTATTCTTTAGAAAATTGGTTTTAATACTGGTAATTGGGCTAAAAGGAAGAGTATTTAATCCTGGCCAACCGAACTTTCTGGGACATTAAGTTCTAATAGGCAGATAAAAACTGGTGTTAATAGATGAGTCTGACATCATCTGGCTGCTTATTAACTATTAAACCTTGTCTCAGTAATTCTCTTGGCAACTATGTGTGTGTTACCATAGTTTCGTTGTTAATAGAGCAAGACGTTAATGCATTTTGAGTACTTCTTGCCCAAAAGTCACGAAAAATGCCTTATGTTGAAGATACAAACTCGAACCCATTACAAGAAGTAGGCAGAGCTAGCTTGCCGTTCTGCGGACAGCATCACGTCCCCACGGCTCTGCGTTTGTTAGCATGCAGGATGTAGGTTTGCACAGCTAGAAAAGCATCGAGAATCCCCCTGATGAGGTCTACGCTTCGCAAACCCTGTTGGAGAGTAATCTTGAAAAATGTGTATTGCCTATCTAGACAGACGTTGACTGGACCACCAAAGCGGAGATTCCTGACACCATAAGGTGTTTGGCTGAGGACACTCGGGGACCCTCGAGGACGCTGGAAGACAGGCTCCCCAGGGCTGGGCAGGACGGGGCTCCGCGGGTGTCCCGGGGGTCGGGCAGGAGGGGGCCGGGGAGCGCTGGGGGCTCGCGCCTGGCTCGGGTACCATTCCCCATTTTTCACTTGTGCTGCTCCGCAGGGAGAAGAGCCTAAATGAGCCATACTCTTTCCATCCCCTCCTCCTTCGTCAGCCTCTGGCATTTCCTCTGGAGCGCGTTGCTGGAGGGGACCGCGCGTGTCAGCGAGGCAGCGGTGAGCAGCGTGGAGCCGAGACCTGCACAGCCACGCAGAGTCTTGTCGTGAACTTTTTGAGGGCTTTCAGTAAGCATAAGTAGCGTATATTTCTTCTCTTCTCCTCATCTTTGAGATAGACCAAACTGGAGGGATAAGTAAGTTGTAATAAATTCACGTCTTCTCAGATGACAGTCTTCAGATTCAGCCTGAACTGACGTAGGGAGAAATCTGTGGGAGATCTGTACAGTAGTAAAAGGCTTTTGTAAGTAATTACAGGCTTAAGGGAAGTTGTAGCATTGGATAGTGACAAGTGGTATTTATTCCATATTTTGTTCAATATTGTAAATTATACACTTATTAAAAAAAAATGAAATGGGCAAATACAGAGCTGCATAGAGCTCCTAAACCTGAGGCCCCAGGAGCTTGGAGAGCGCTTGGGTCTTCGGATGCACAGGTGGGTGCAGAGTTTGCTGATAACCCTTCTCTAAAAGAACGTTCAAAGTGAGCAGGTCTGCATTGAACCCACAGATGGGTCACACCGAGGAGAGTTGGCTGGTGGGTGTTGGCTGGGTGCTGCCCCCCCCGGGGCGCCGGCTGGACCCGCGCGTCCTCCTGCACCGTCCTCCTGCATTGGGGGAGGTGGGAGCAGCCGCGTCTCGGCTCCCCCGCTCTTACCGGAGCTTGGTGAAGTCAGCCAGCAATTAACACAGCAGTTTTAAAAAGGAAAAAAAAAGCCTACGTATATGCAAAGTTTAGCCTTCGTTCACTTGAAGTGGCTGGGAACTGCCTTTTTGGGGAGAGTTTCCTGTCTGGAGATGATTCAGTGTCAGCACTCAGTTCTGTTACCCTTAGAGATGCTTCATATAAATACCAAGCAGGTAGCTAAGACATCCGTATTGTTTGAAAAAAAAAGGTTTAAACGTTGCTTTGCTGGGATGCTGGACGACATCTGTACTTCTCCGGTCTGGGTGAGACAGACTCTTTTGCTGTGCAGATGTGCATTCAAGAGCAAACGCGTGCGATTTCAGCCTTACTAAATAGGCTGGACATTGACGTGCAAAGTGTTTTGCCTTATCATAAAAGGGGAGAAGACATTCACGGCAATAACTTTCCTCTATGTTCAGAGGAATGCGGAGACCAAAATCTGATTTAATATAATGTTTCTGTTTCTTTTAGAATTTCTTCTCACTTTTCTGAAATTTTTAATTATGCAGATGGATCGTGAATGGTAAAGCGTAGCGAGCGATGGAGGGAAGGGGAAAAGCACGATTCATTCAGACTTCCGCGGTTTGTTGTGATTACCAGTGCAAGTCGCATGACAGGTTTCATTCTGTGCTTGGATAAGTGTGGCACTAGCTCGAGAGCTAACATCTTAAAATACCTCATGGAAAGGCAGCACACTAAGGGGAGGTAAAAGGCAAGAAAAATACAGAATTTTTGGAAATGCAGAACTTTTTTTTCCCCACATTTTTTCCCCTATGGCTCCAGGGGTGTCTTTTGTGCTGAAATGAGGCTGTGGTAAGACAATGATTTTAAAGCTGGAAGGGACAAACCAGGTTGTGTTCTCACAGCTTTTCCAGTAAGGGTGTATATATCTGGGCTCTGTCAGGCAGTAGCACTCCATTCGCACCACGAGCAGGAGACTTGGCCCCTCCTCTGGCAATGATTTCTTTCCTCCCAGTGATCAATTATAGTGTGAAAATATATATACTCTCCATTATCTGGAGATATATATATCCATTATAATGGTCTTTTGAATATTTCTGGATACTAGTAAGCTAATTTAAGAAACATTTAGTCTTTCTCTCTATTTCTTGATCGAAAGGAAGCAGATTTTGAGCAATTTTTTTTCCCCAGGAGATAGGAAAGTAGTATTTGCCTTTAGGGAATAAGGAGAGAACACTTTCCATTCATTAAATCTAACTGGAAAGTGCTCAAGATGTCAGGTATGAAAACGGAGGCTGAGAGAAGGGAAAGGTTTTGATTTTATTCAATTGATGTATCATTTATCTGAAATTTTTTGCATTTTATAATTAAGGAAAAATATAAATAATCTGTTCTCAGTGCTGTTCATAGTGCAGTGGTTGCATGAGATGCACAACAGGAGATGTGGTCCAGCCACAGGGAAACAAGACAGAGTACAAGGAGATGGAGGAGGGATTTGTAGCAGTGGTACAAGCAGGTGAGAGGACCAGACAGTGCATCACCTTCCCTCGGTGGAGAAGATGTTAATGGGAGAAGTAGCCCCCAGTGTTGCTCCCAGCTGCTTGCTCAGATTGTCATTTTTAGGGATGAAACGCACCCCCTTTTTCTTGAGGGGAGTTTGCACTAGTTTCAGTGAAGGCAGGACTTCACTGGCGCTTTGGCTGTATATTTCAAGGTTATGTTTAGGATGCTTCACAGGGGATTATTCCTTTGTATATTTACTGGCGTGCTCTTGGCATCAGTTTTACACTGGATTTGGGTTTTTTTCATACTTTCGAGCGTGAGTCTCAGTGTGGCTGCGCCGTGCGCTCTGCTGGCAGGCAAACAGCGTTCCTGCCTCCCGTGACAAGGGCTGAGGAGGCTGCTGGGGTCGCCGTCAAAATCCATGAATTTACAGTTTAATCGGTCTGATTTGCTTATAAGAGTCAGGCAGCCTGCTCCAGGACAGGGACTTCAGCCACTGAGGCACAGCCCTGAGCAATCCACAGGTGCGCAGCTTACCTTTCCCATCTTTGTTTGCTTGGTTTTTGTGAATATTTTTTAATTAAAATGTACAGGCTGTTAGTGTGTGGCTGCTACATAGGAACAACATCATAATTTAAGGAGGAATTGCTTTAAATCCGGTGCATCAGCAGATAGATTATCTGGAAGATAAATCGCGGTGACATATAACCGGGAAGCCCATCAGCTCCAGATGGCACAATTTTCTCTTGTTTGTCATTGTTACACCGATCGTGGTTTTTTCCAAACACATCTTCACTTCAGCTTGCCGTTTCCCCTCTGCCAGGCAGGCTCCCAGGGCACGGCGGGAGGGCTGGGCTGAGGCGGGGAGCAGGGGTCCCGGTGGGTGACAGCCTCCCCGCCGCGCTCTGCCGGCGCCAAGCCCCGCGGTGTCGGGGCAGCTCCTCTCTGCCTTGGACGTGGCAGCCGGCGGCAGTGCTCCCGCCCGGCCACGGCGATCCTCGGCATCTTGAGAAAATGGCCTCGAGTTGCGTCAGGGGAGGTTCAGGCTGGATATTAGGAAAAATGTCTTTACGGAGAGAGTGGTGAAGCACTGGGACAGGCTGCCCAGGGAGGTGGTGGAGTCACCATCCCTGGAGGTGTTCAAGGAACGTGTGGACGTGGCACTGCGGGACATGGTCTACTGGGCATGGTGGGGTTGGGTTGATGGTTGGGCTTGATGATCTTACAGGTCTTTTCCAACCTTAGTGATTCTGTGATTCTGTGATTCTGTGATCTCCTTCACACGCAGCCCCGGGGCTGTTGAGGCAGCTTATGTAGCTTCAGAGTTTGCGCTATTCTGCTGCACTCTGGGATGCTGAAAGCCACGGTCGCTGCTTTACTTGTCCCTTCGTGCGGCACCCTGGTAGACAACCGTCCCCGCTGCTGCCCCAGCCCCAACCCGCTGCACGGGGGGGTCGTCACAGGTTTCACCACCTGGGGAACGGGCTTGTTTTCAGCTCCCGAATGGAGAGGTGTGCTCCCCTTTTGTTGGACTAATCTCTCGTTAGCAGGGGTCTTATCTCTGCCTGGCACATGGGGCAGCATTTTTCTGGACACTGAGGATTTCAGTTTCCCCCTGCCGTGGATGGTAATGAGACCCGCTGGTTTGAGTTGCGTTCTGAGTGGGGAACAGAGGGGGTTGGCTGAAAATCTTAGTTAAGTGGAGAAGATGTGCAGAGGGGCAGGGAGGGGATGGGAACATCTCAACGTGGGTGTGTTTCTGTCAAGGAGCTGCTGAAGTAAAGTGCAGGCAGTGAGGACAGGAGTGGGACATCTTGTCTGAACCATCCTGGAAAGGACAACACTTCCTAAGGGCTGAAGATGATCTGATGAGACCCCATCTGTGCTTCCATCACTCTCTTCCATGTAAAGATGCTCCTGAGACCAGGGGGCTGTGGGTACCTGGAGGTCAGGACTCGGTTGTCCCTGTACAGGCTGTGCAGGGGACAGAGACGTCCCTGCTCCCGTTCCCAGCCTCGCAGGAAGGCAGAGCCAGTGCAGAGGCACAGGGGGAACTTTGTGACACTTTGCGTTAATGACTTCTTCCGCCTCCAAGCAATTGTGCTGCCATATGAAAGAGTGAAAGCAGAGAAAAATCATCAAATGCTGGCCACGCGGTAGAAGATTAATTACACTTTGAAGAGTCTCCCTAGTGTTCTCCAATTATTAAGAGTTCATATGAAATGTGTGAGTGAGATGACCTCTCTTGAAAACTTGCAGTCAGAAGCCCCATGGACACCATCTGAAAGACGTGTGTTGCAGGGCGTGATCTGTGTGGGCAGAGTCCTCCTTACTGCGTCCTTGAAGACCAGCGTGAAGGGGCCCAGGAACCCTCTGCAGCTCGTGATCTCCCCTGCGCAGGGCCATCGCTAGACAAGAGTTACAAAGCTGTTGCCTTTCTGCACTCATACACAAAGCTGCTGGATACCTCATGTTCTTTATTAAAAGGTCACTTTGGTCTGCAGTAGAAGTACTGCATTTTTTTTTCCCCTCTGGGAAAAAAATTGCAAAACTCTATTTACTATGATTTGTTGGATCAATTTTAATCAAGAATACATGGATGTCCACTGGTAGACAGGTACATTTCCTTAGGGCGCAGAAATGGTCCAGCATTATTTCACAGGTATTTATTTGGCTGAAAAGCGGTATTGAATACTGGGATTTTATGATTCTACTGTGTGAGGTATAAGTCCGATAGAGTGGGTATCCTTAAGTTTACTGGAGTCACAGTTTCAGAATAGCCAGTGATACTTTCATGTTGATATTCATATCTATATTAAGGAATAATATATATTCACATATACATGGGGAGCATTAAGAGCATCTGTATTTCCAGTTGATGGGTATTCGCAGGACATTTCATTGTACTAGACTTGCTCTGAGATGCTCGCATACCCCAGACTTGGTTTACCTGTAACAAATAGCGGTGACGGCTCTCCTGCTCTCGCTAGCAGGCACTGCACAGGGGAGCAGACATGCCATGGCCTTTGTGTCTGCCCGAGCCTGGTCCAGAGAGAGACTCGACATTGGTCAGCACTGCTGTGGCTCTGCATTGCTCTGGTAGGTCTTAAAACGTGTGGGGTGGCTCATGGGTCAGCGTGTTGTAATGAGATGGAGTAGTACCTGCCATGTGGAGCAGGTCTCTGTCGTGAAGTACCCACACCGAGACGTTGTTCTCTGGGAAAAAGATGTTCTGCAACTGTCCAAGGTCTGCTTTTGTCTCCTGCAAACTCACCGAGCTTTGCTCGCGGCAGCGCTGGGCACGTTCAGCTCCCAGGCCAGCCATTGCTAGCGGGACAAATACCTTTGTGGTAAGCAGGAGTGAGTCTTAAATGATTATTAGACAAGAAAGGGGCTAATTTAATAATTAATAGTTTGACTAGCTCTCTTTGCAGTAATGTTGGAAATAAGTGTCAGCTACTGTGACAGAGAGCCATTTCTGTAGGAACACCATAGTTACTTATCTCAAACTTCAGAATGATCTTTTCCAACTTTCTCTTGCTGGTGTAGAAAAGTGGAAAGGATTTTACATGAATTAATACATCTTGATCACATCCAGCAGGAGCTGAGTACCAGTTTGTTACAGTATTTGAGTGGGAGGAAAGAAATGTGAATTTGTAAGTGAAATAAAACAGGAGAGGGGGAATAAAGTACAGGTAGGGGAATGGGGAAGACGAGAGAGGACAGTTTAACATTGGGATCTGGCTATATTTTCCTTTTGTGTACGATTCTGTGGTCACATCATCTGATGATTTCACATTACATGAATTCTCTGCTTTGAGAAATGACAGAAACGCAGAATTCAGGTTTTCCAGAAGGAGAAGGCTGGTGTCTTCTTAACAGGCATGAGTTTTTGCAGTCTGAAGTCATGTTCTGGGCGATACCTAATGAGACTGACCTAGAGGATTTGCAGTCAGTCCTTTAACAATACTGTAGAAATAATTACAAATGAGTTGCTTGTTAAAAGGATTTGGTTTTGAAGTTCTTTTTGTGCCTGCGTGGGAGATGATGGAAATGCCTCTGTACTGGCGGGAGGCACCATCAAAAGATGAACCTGATTCATGTTTGCCACTCGGTGGAAGGCTCGCCGTTATCCAGGCAGCAGTCTTTAGCTGGAGCAGAAGGCAGCCGGGAAACTTGGAGCCAGCAGCGGAGCAGAAGAAGGTCTGCGGTGACCTACTTCTGGGGAGATGCTGGGTGTCCCCGGCGCTCACCCCGGGCACCGGGGCTTGTGGAGCCGCTGCGCAAGTTAACGCCGTGCCATTAGCAGTCTGCTAGCTGAGTGCTGCAGTGAATAAGCACAATTTCCTTCCCAGCTGCCCAGAACACTCAATGCGTGCGAGGGAAAGAGTGGATGTATTTTTGAGATATAGATTTGCTGACATGCGAAGTGGGAGATGGAGATCCAAAAATAGTGGCTGTGTTTTCTGAACGGGGAGGGATCTCCATCGGACGCGAGCCGGGTAGCGCTGTCTCCCCTCCCGGGGTTTCCAACCCCACCGGTCCCCGTCTTCCCTACAGCGTTGGGGCTGTGGGGATGCTCGTGCCCCACCATGGGGAGGGAGAGGCGTGCGGAGGGAGGGAGGTGGCCTGGCTGGTAGGCAGCATGATGCTTTCTGCTGGTGACAGCTTTCTGCTGTTCGTATCTGCCTGCTCTTTCGGCAATAGCTCTTTGGTGGGGAGGAGCAGAAGGGAACCTGACAGACCAACTCGCAAAGTACAGGACCTCCATGAGCGGGTTTCTTTGCACTGGGCAGAGCTGCCAGCTGGACGTTTCCAAATGTTTCTAATGTTTCCAAAAAAATACGTATCCCCAGTTCCTGAACCTTTGCTGAAGAAAAGACCAGCCAAGATTCTAAAAAATTGGAATTTCAGCAACAAATCCTTTACTCACTGAGCTCAAGAGAATCTGCTGCTGTCCCAGTCCATGAGGATGTGCATGCACACACACGCACATACGCACTTGGGGAGGTAGAGTCTATGGGGCACCCTGGCGTTGAACAGGCATGTATGATCTCACCAAGGTCTGGGCATCCCATAGCATGGCATTGCTGAGATATTCAAATCGGCTGTCTGGAGGGATTCTGGGATTTATACTTCAGAATTAGAGGCCATGTTAATAGGAGATTGTTTTTCCTTTCTCTGAAGTGCTATCAAAAGAGATTTTTTTTGTAGGCGATAAAATTTTGGGGGAAAAAATAAAATCCTGTTGGCACAAGTGCTAGAAAGTGGGTCAGCTGCCAGACGGAGAGGCAGGCATGGCTGGCTGAAGAACAGCACAGAAGTCTGCTGCTCTTCCCACCCCTGCACAAGAAGTAGGGAGTTGGAGCTGCGACCAGGATCCCGATGACGGTACAGCTGCTCCAGCAGTCCCTGCGCGTGCCGTGCTCTGTGCCGAAACTCTCACCGCCTTCAGCGGGAGCAGGGCAGGAGAGGGGTCCCTCCTCTGCTCCTCCTGCACGGCCGTCTCATCGCGCCCTCTGTTCAGCAGTGCTGCTCAACCCGCGCAGGCGTCCCCGCGGGCTCCTCGGGCCATGCAGCTGCCGTCGGAGCCTCCTCGCCTGCACCGTTGGCCTGTTCCGTCACTGGGCTTTGTCCTGTGGTGGGTCAGGCCATGCATGTCCATCTGCACTGCGTGCAGCAAAGCTCATTAGAAACGGAGCTGCGGGTTTCCTGCTGGAAACACGTTTCTGGTTCAGCCCCCGTCACCGTTGTGCTGCAGCCAGAGGCCATACATACATCGCCTGCTGTGTGCGTGCAGCAGTTCTGGAAATGGTGGGCCCTCTCCCCAGAACTTCTCTGGTGTCAGCCTTCATCAGGGTTGGGTTGTTTCTAAAAGCTTGGAGAATGGCACTCTAATTCAGGGCTAGGTGACTGGCCCTTGTGTGGCTCTTTACCAAGCCTCTCTACGTCGAGAGTGGATGGTGGTAGCATAAAAATGTTACTCTGTTTGAAGAAAAATACCCTGAAACTTGGGCTTTTCTGATGCTCGCATTCTCTTCCAGTTTCTCTTTTGGCCCTGAGAAGCCAGGTAGTGCTAAAATACCAGTAATGAGCAGACTGAACAAAGATGTTATTAAATAAGTTGATGTGATTTAAAAAAAAGTTATACAGAAAAGCATTTGTAATGTATTGCTGAATATTGTTACTCTTTTTGGAAATGACAGAAGGAAAGCCTGAGTTTGGATTCACGCCTTTAATCAGTAATATCTTGATACAAATGTAATGGTTTGCAGTATTTCTTTTCAGAGAGTCTGAAAACAGGTCGGCAGTTTCTCAGAAAGCAGCATTTCCTAATGTCGTTCCCAAATGGGCATTTTTAGTACTATAATCAGACGGGCAATGTTGTAACAAATAACTTCACTGGCTTTTGAGAATATGCAAATATCCTGCCTTGCTTTTCTTAGTGGCTGCAGTTTTGCAGATGTTGCTTCACGTGAGCTGCAGTTCCTTGGTCAGGCAGGGCCATCAGCTTGTGCAAAGTCTCTGGTGGGCTTTCAGGAGTGACGTCGGCTCCGCAGGCGCTGCAGCTCCGGCCAGCGCGCGTGCCGTCTGCTCGTGTAGACACACGTGCTGCCGTCCCGTGTGCCTGGGTGGGACCAAGCCGTCACTGCATCAGCAGCGTGCTCATGCAGACCTGCACGGGCGGCTCAGTGCCATGCCCCTGCATCTGCTGGGTGGGCAGAAGAGCCCACATAACATCTAAGAGCGCCCATGGAAGCACCGCATGGAGTGTTAACAGCAGTATGAAGAGGAGCAGCACTCTTCTGGACGGGTGTTGTGAGCAGTTGGTAGAGAAGCGTGCTGGGACACTCTGAGTAATTGTGTAGGGATGTGGTGGAAGCAGGAGCTGGGAGGTAGGCTGGTCGTTTCAGTTCCTTAAACCCATATCCAGTGACTTCATCTGTGTGGTGATTCCCGCTGTACTTTCCCGTTAGCTTTCTGTGTTGCTGACCGCAGAACCATGGACTCGCTGAGGTTGGAAGGGATGTCCAGAGGTCATCTGGTCCAACCCCCGGCTCAAGCAAGGTCGCCTAGAGCCAGTTGCCCAGGACATGTCCAGACGGCTTTTGAGTATCCCCAAGGATGGAGGCTCCACCACCTCCCGGGCAACCTGTGATATCTGTGGGAAAGCTGTCTGAAGTGGTTCAGGGGACTGATCAGGTTAAAAATACCTGCCCACAAAGAAGTGGAGGGAAACGAGCAGGTGGCAACTCAACACCCACGGTGCCGCTGAGAAAAGGATATGTAGGACCACAGCCTCCAGAGTAAGGTGTGGTCCAGCCTTTCCCCCGTGTCCCTTCCCCCACCTCGAGGGCACGGACAGGAGCAGGACAGAAGTTGCATCTCTATAATCCCACCTCTGTGCCAGGAAAGGCTCGAACTGGAGTTTTCCCTTCCATGTGTCAGTGCATGGCCTGGCATCACGGAGCTTGCTCCGGGTCAGCAGCCCGAAAGCACCGTCTGGGAGAAGATGATTAAAGCCTCCTGCCTTCCGGACAGGCAGTTCCCCGCTGCGGCCAGGAGCCAGCGTGGCTGCTGGCCACCCTGTGCGTGGGGCTGCTGGTAGATGCCGTGGGTGGATGGCCCTCAGACGAATGGCTGCGATGCCTGATGCCCAGGCGTGCCTGGGCAAGGATGTTACCAGGTGCTGGCCTGATGTTCTTCCTTGGCTGACTTCTGTTCCCTTGGCTTATATTAGAAAGCTTATACCTTAGCACGGCCAGCTAACACGCCCCAAAACTAACCTTCTTGGGTTTAAACAGCATGGTAAGATACAGTACGATTGGGTTAATGATAGATCAGCTAACATCTAACCTGACTGAGCAGTGTGCCCTTCTCACGTTCAACACCAAGTCATGGAGGGAGGAATTTATTTTGTTTATTGCTTGTATTTTTAGATTAAGCTTTTATTTTATTTAGCCTTTAGCATAATCCATTTCAAAGTACATAAGCAAGGTTTCGATTTGGTTCCCAGTTTGATCCTCTTGAAACTGGAGTCAACAGCGAAACACTTTGAAAGCTCAGAAAATGGAGTGTTCATTATTTATCTTTTGAGATATTTTCATTTTTCACAGCAAACATTATTGGGTTCTTGTAGATTCACAGGAGCAAGCTGTCCACGCAGAGTCCGTGCTGCGCAGTATGGCTTCTAGAACATTTTGTTTTCAGTTTAGACAACACTGAAAAAGTTGAGCTCAGCCCTGCAGGAGTCCTAATTAGCTCCATCAGCGTATGTGCACTGAAATCATTAAACGTGTGTTGTTGGGTTTAGCTAAGGAAGAAGGACTATCAAGTGCCACCTGATTGCACATAATTAAGTTTAAAGCATGAAGAGTTAATCCTGCTGTGTATTAGAATTTGTGCCATTTCAGCATGAACTCTCTCTTTCTCGACGCACAAGTATTAAAAGTTAGTAGGAATTAGTGTAAGCTGTTTGCTATTGAGCTGAACAATTGGTTTGAATAGAATGCTGGAATAAGACTGTGAGCAATACTATTATTAGCACTCGTTTTCCTAAGTTGGTAATGATCGCTTCGACCTGCTACGGGAACAAAATGATGCGGTAATTAATCCACTGCATATGGCAGGGCAGGTTCTACTCTGTGATCAGCGTCTCTCGTACTTGGTATGAATCATAAACAAATAGGATCCCATTGCAAAGCGTTACGCCTGAAGGACCTGGTTTTGCCGTGGATTCTCTGCCAGTCTCACGTCTGCGGACCCTGCAGCCAATGTTGAGTTGTGTAACTGTGAGTCTGGCTTAAGGCAGATCCCTGGCGCTTAACAAAATCGAACACACGGCTTGTGTTTTTCGATGCAGTGAGATGGGCACCTTCCAGAGCTTTACCAGGAAAATCGTTGTCTCATTAAAGTCATTTGGAAAGCCTCCTGTCAGTTCTGCTGGGCCAAAATATCAACCCCGAGCGCTACCACTGCCATTGTGAATAGAGTTGTATTCGGACCTTAGAATTCCCAAACAGTTCATGGACCTCTTCTTGTCATTTGTGCTCTTTACCCATCTGGGAGCTGCAAGCAGTGACCTGCAAGCAGCAAGCTGTTCAGTCTGCATATAATTCTGCTCTGACATCTTTGCACAGGTTCTGTTGAGAACAAGACCCGTCTGTGCCAGCTCCTGTGTGTGCGACGCAGCGCGAGGCATGCTTTGCGCTGCAGAATAGGCTTTTCCACAAACAACACAAAGAGTCAGTTCAATTCGCTTTGGAGCAGAGACGGAGCCAGGAATAGAGCGCAGGGCTGCTGGCTGTCGGTGTCCTCAGTAACACCGGCGTGGGGCTGTGTGTCCCTCCATCCTTCTTTGCACCTGCCGAACTGGGTTTCCTTTACTCCCCTGACTGCACGCTGGGCTTAGATCTTGATTTTGCTCTTTATCATCAGTTCCGGCGATGGTATGTTAAAGATTTCTGGCTTTGTACTTTGGTTTCATGTGCTGTTTGTCCCCTCTTAGTTGAATCCCGTTCCCTGGAGGCTGGAGATACCAGTAGGATTTCCATGTAATCAAATGCTGGCAAGTACCACCTCTGCCTGTGCAAAGCATGGCAGGAACAGAGAGCTTAAACAGGGCCCTTGTTCTGTGGTTCCCAGCAAGGAAAAATTGATGTGGACCCAATAGACAGCAGCCTGGGCATATTATGGCTAACAGCTTGCTGGGGAACAGTCCTTAGCAAATTGCATTTAATTTGGAAATGTGTAAAAACAGCAAATTAAACGTGCCAGCAAAAAAAAATTTTTTTTTTAAAATGTCATGTTAAAATCTGTTTATTTTGGAGGCATGTAGGTAAAGAAAAAGAAAAGAAAGAAAACCACAAGCTGCTTCCCCCTCCAAGGCAGATGAAAAACCTCATGGCCAAGGATGGTGATGGTTAGGCTCTGGGTGGGAGGGAGTTTTCTCAAGCGGAGGTAGCGGCGTTGGAAAACTCGGGTCGTAGCCTTTGCAATTATCATTAAAGCTTTGCTCAGGGTCTGTGGGAATAGCAGGCAAAAGCGGTCTATTCATTTTGTTGCTGGGTGCGGTTTCTCAAAAATGTAAAATCAGGGCACATTGTGAAGACTGTGGGTTTAGCGTGATGGAGCAGCATGAAAAATGCAGACGGTTTAAATTTGGCCCATCCTCACGTGGAGCAGAGCTTAAAAATGGAAACCTGGGGGGGGGGGGGGGGAAGCACATGAAGTGTATGTTAATTCTTCTATGGGATGAGGATGACCTATTTCTGTAAGTCATTTTCGACTGCCAACTCTAGGCAATGAAAATGTATTTTCTGAATGGTGAATAATTTAGCAACTTTACAGTGATTAACACAGAGAAGAAGCTATAACATGAAAGGTAGCGTGCTTTCGGAGCAAAATATGTTCCTGTGCAGGAGGCCAGCATGAATCCTTTGCATCCTTTAAATTCTGCCAATTCACTCAAAGAAGGTTCCTATCGAAAGAAGCTACGAGGTTTAGGCTTATGCTCATCCTCAGGACAAAGGTGAATTAAAGACCTGAGGATCTGAAGCAGTTTGTAGTATCAGACCCTCAAAGGTGGCTTTGTCGCTCTTCAACTTTTGTTTAAATTGTGGATTGAAATGATTATAGAATTAACTTCTCATTTCATGTTTTCCCTTGTACAGTCAGAACCATAGGGTGAGCTACGTCCATGAAAGTAGTCAGATTTTATTTCTGATATAGAACATTTATTTTTTACATTGCAAGTTCAAGACACTAAATGAAAACTATTACTGTGGCATAATTGTGAAAAAATTCTATCCTTGTTACATTAGACAAGACTGAAAAATGGTTAATGCTTTAAAAACTGTGCCAGAAAGCCACAGCTCATGCTGCTCTTCATCCATTTAATGTATGTTTTAGCATACATTAAGGGTGGTGAATCGCTGGCCCAGGTTGCCCCGAGAGGTGGTAGATGCCCCATCCCTGGAAACGTTCAAGGCCAGGTTGGACGGGGCTCTGAGCAACCTGGTCTGGTGGAAGATGTCCCTGCTCATGGCAGGGGGGTTGGACTAGATGACCTTCAAAGGTCCCTCCAACCCAAACCATTCTGTGATTCTGTGTTTTATTGGCAGATGCAGAGCAAAGCTGTAATTGCACTCATGCAACACGGAGCCTAACACTTCAGTGCAGACTAAGGGGCCTGCACCGCTGTCTTTGATTGCCATGCTTTCTACAAATTACAAATAAGGCAGTTAAGTTTGGTTGACAGAATTGCTTCCCCACAGAGCAGTAAAAACTGGCATTAATTGTTGTCCTGGTCGCCTTTATAAGAGAACCCCAGAAAAGCTGCTTGCTATATATACCCAGGAGGAAGGTAAAACACAGAAGCTCGCAGGTCCCTATGATAATTTTTGCCCATGCACCATGAGCTGTGTGATGCTGGTCTTTCCCCTTCTCTCTTGGAGCCTTACCCATCCCAGGTCATGCAGGAGTGGCTGCCAGGAAAAAAAACCAACAAGAAAATTGCTGTCAAAAAGGTTGCCATAAGAAGAACTGGTTCTGGTCCTGCTGGTTGGTAGGACCTCTCTAGCATGTCAGCAGGAAAAAGGTGTCGATGGTGTCCTTAGGACAGAAATCACAGAAACGCCTGCTCTCTGGCAGGTCTTAAGACACATCCACCTTCCACTTAAATACGGTTTTGCATAAGCATAGCTGCAAACCCTACTGGCATGCCCGTGTTTCCAGAATTCATTAAGCATTGCTGGATGGGCTTAAATATTTTACAGTTCAGATACAGCTTGAGGGTGCAGTGCAGGTTTTCTTCACAAGCGTGGAGGCTGAGGAATGCTGCAATATCCATTTTTTATGAGGTGGCAGGTCTGATGAGGAAGGTTGTAATGAAGCAGCAAGATGCCGTGCGGTTTCGACATCTGCAGCGGGTGACAGGTTCTGCGGAGCGTGGCCAACCCCGCTGCACTGCTGCTGCCTCCTATGGAGAGCCGGCCCTTCTCTGCCCAGCTCAGCACCCGTCCCTTTCAGGGAGGGGAAAAGCCGAGGACTTGGGCATTTTTCATTTCCACGTGTTATGTGTTCCTGGTGTTACGGCTAATATTGAAATACAAAGATGTCCTTGCGTAACAAAGCTTGGAGTAGTGTATTTTTAATTCTTAGTTTCCTTTCTCTAATAATCGTAACAAGGACTCTGTACCCAAGAGAGAAGTTCAGCTAAATTGCCCCGCATGCGATGCTTTGAAGCACTGAGGCCAGGCTCTCGGGGGCTGCCCTCGCCCTGCGTGGGTGCCTGCGGCAGCCAGCAGCGTTCCCGGGAGCGGGCAGCCCCCGGCCGCAGCCCCAGCCCCCCGGGTTTTCATTTTCTGTTGGGGCGGCTGCTCTGGGAGCAGAGAGATGGTGTCTTGGGCAGCAGCATCCTGACAGGCTGGTAGAAAATTTAAGAAAATAGGATTTCTCTGAATGGGCTGCAGTAACATAAAAACTCTCTTGTTGGCTGCATAAAAAGCATTTATCTGGAGTTACGTTTAAGGACATGAAATGATGAACTGGGGTCCCATGAAGCTAGGCACACAACTCCGTAAAGGGGAAAAAAAATCCTGCCTCTAAGGAATTCCTAATTAAATTACTTTCTTAGACTTTTAGAAGATCCATCTCTTTCATTATCTTTTAATTTAATTTCAGAGATGGTTCTTGAACTTCTACATCCCCAGTTTTATTACAAACTTTTTAAACACTTCGTTCTTCTTCCTTATGCTTTCTGCTTCATCACAAGAGTCCCTTGTGGACTTCTGGTTCATCTGAAGTTAGTAGTCGCCTTCTCATAAAACTTGGAGGATTGGAGCTGGCTACTGTAGTAGTAGTAAGTTTCTTCCCGGAAACAGTGTATTTCTTCACTGCCTGGATTTTATTTCTGATTACTAAAGGTTTCTGCATCCTCCTATGAGAATTCCTTAATTGTATTTAAACTGGCATTGCTCAGCAAACCTCACCACTGCAGAGCCAAAACATATGGTACGTACATAAAACATTAACATTTTTCCCATGGATGGAAGCGAACTGAGGCTGACAAACCCCAAACTTTTCTGTTGTGCTGAGCAAAACAGATCGTCAGCTTTCAGTTTGAACTGGAAGTGGCAAAGTTGCCCCAAACTTTGTTTTCAGCCTAGCTTTCAAGAAAACTGGAATCGTTTTTTAAGATTTTTGGATTCAGCACCATTTCACAGTAAAATGCCCATTTTGGGTATTTTACCTGAAATCCACATTTTTCAGCAGAGAAAGCAAAACTTCATTTTGGGTCAAATGTTTCTTTTTGTGTAATTATTTATTCTTCTTACCTTTCAAAATTAAAATGCAAAGGAGGTCTTATTGTACAGCAAAGTACTGTCAAGGTCAGTTTTGAAAACATTCCAGAAGAACAGAGACTTTCCCACCTCTCTAGAGGAAAAAAGGAATTAAAAGGAGGAAATGAATTCAGTGTTTTGGTACAGCCAGCTTCACAATTTTTGTTGGAATAAATTTTACTATAACTGTTTAGCTTTACTAAGGGCTTTCTGTTCACCTTAGGGTGTTTTAGCAGTGAACACAATACAACCTAAATATTTTATAAGGCACCTAAAGTCATCCATTTATCATTTATAACGTATGTTGCAAAAACATTAAGTAACATTTAGCTGAAGTTTATTGCTAATGTTATGTTACTATAAGCATGTTCTATAAAGACTTTTTTTTGGTAAATCAATTTTTGTTACTTGAAATAAAATTTTCTAAGCTGTAGAAGTTGGGGGGAAAAAAACAAGAAAACAGCTGAAGGCTAGAGTACGCATCCAATCTGTCAGCTTGGTAAAAGATGGAAGCTGAATTTAGTAATTAGATTTATTTTCTAATGCAAAATGCCATGCCTTCAAGGAAGGAACGTCGTAGTACATTTTAATGGTAATTTTCACCATCTGGGTAAAATGTTTACCTGCTTGGCCCGTTAGAAAGTGGTGGTCTGGTTTTGGATTCCTAGAGAAGAGGACCGACACTGAAAAGCAGGGCGCCCTGCCTGTTGAAAATGTAAAGCCCATCAGTTAATGCGAGCGAGCACGGCGGTGGCTGCACTGTTCTCAAGGCGTGATCCTGCTCCGATGCGGACGGCAACCGAGCAGCACCATGCCCTTTATTTCTGCCTGAGTGGATGTCCCTGATTGCTGGTGTGTGAAAGCCTGCCAGGTAAGCCCAGCTTGGTGGCTAGCCCGGGCTCAGGAGGAAGGCTGGCGGCGGGCGGTGCGGAGGGGAGCTGGCCTTGAGAAGCGAGGAGGTGACTGGGGGGAGGTTTGGTTCCCTCTTTTTTTCCCCGTGCCACTGGAAAAATCAAACTTTGTCATTATGATGGAACTGTCCCAGATTAAATGGCTCAAATGATCTTCCTGATCCTCTTGTTCTATTCTGGGATAAAGAGCAGGGAGAGATGAAGAAAAATAATTACTGGTGCCGTGGCGCGAGAAGCGGTGATTATCCTGTAAAGCCGGCCGGGCAGCCACGCGCCTGAGCTGGCAGAGGCGGTGAAGGCAGAAGTGCCGCAGAGCCGTAACTCGGCCTCGGTCGGTCCAGTCCTCCTCCCGTTTTTCCTCTTTCACCACCAGCGTGATTGCCATTTATTTCCACAGCGTGCGGCAGTGCTGGTGGGGGGCCCCAGCGGGATGCCTCCGAGGGGGGTCCTCTCCCTGCAAGTCCTGTTTGCTCCATCCCACGTACCCCCAGAGACTGGGCACGTCGGGGGGAATGTCATAGATAGCTTACCTTTGTGTAGCACCGGGGGGTGTGATCGCAGGCACCTCAGGCTAAGCTTAAATTAGTTGGCATGGAAAATTAGCTTGGCACCTTTTGCTGTGCCCGTGAAGCCTTCTCTGCCGGCACGTGGAGAGGTGGGGCTGGGGTCAGGCTGGCCCCGCGGACCGGGCTGGTGTGAAGACAGGGAGCGCTGGGGAGGTGGCTGAGGACACCCTGCTGCTCGCGTCCGGAGGGGCAGTGCTCAGATCATCACAGCCTCATGGATTTAATGTCTTATTTAGCACTCAATTAATTTATAGGCCATTCCTGAAGAGTTTGTGTATCAGCTTTACTCTTCCTCCACCTAAGGTTGCTTTTTTCCCCGTGTTTTTTCCACCCATGGTCAAAAATACTAATGGAAGGTATGAAAATTGGAAAAATCTCATCTTTCCTTCACTATATAATCAGCAAAGCTAATCTAGACTATCAGCAGTGCTCAAACACCTACCAGAGCTGTGAGCTCTCTGCTTCTAGGGCCTAGGTCGGAGGCCGGGCAGCGAGGCATCCCTCCAGGAGCTCCGGTCCTTCCTCGCTCTTCCCCCCAGGAAGAATTTTTCGCCTGGCAGGCGGGAGATGCACCAGGATTGCTGCTGTGGGGGCAGAGACTTACTTTCTCTGCCACGTCAGCCTTTCCTTGTGGGGTCCTCCTGTGTCAAAACCCGCACCTCCGCATTGGCTTCTGAAATGCGCGTCTGTCCCGGGAAACAGGTCTCGGGTTTGTTTCGACACATCCAAGGAACTGGGATAGAAGCGGTGTGTTCCTGTCGTTCCTGGTGGGGCTCTAATTAGCAGTCCTTTCAGCCCAGATAAGACGATACTGTGATCAAACGGCTTCAGCTCTGCTCTACTTCAGACTCGGTGTGCTGGAAGAGTTTGATCATTTGCCAGGGAGATTTATTCCAGCTGCATAGAAAGTTTTCCATTACAAATTTAACATGCTGATTCTCCCCCAGAAAGCCTGCAGAACTTGCCTCCACGGTGGAGTAGGGATGCTTGTATTCTGGCAGCGGTTCCTCGGGCTCTCCTGCAGGCGCAGCCCCGGGTGCAGGAAGGTTTGCCTTTGGTGGGTGTCTCTGCCGCCGGCCAGCACAGCGCCCACCTCCTCCCCCCGTCCGAGCGGCCGCAGGAGGGGGCACGCGGTGGTCCGTGTGCTTCCTCCTTGGTGGACCTGCGAAGACCCCCGTGCTGGGCTGTCGCTCCCCAGCCTGGCTGGCGGTCGGTGGCAGAGGTTCCCAGCCCTGGGAGCCATGAGGTGCTCTGTCTGCCATGGGCTGATGAGCAACGAGCCTTGGGCTTGCTGCCAGGTAATGAGACGTTTATCTCAGCGGGCAGCCTCCCCACGCTGCCGGACGGATCGCTTGGAGCACTGCAGGAAGGCCTCAGAGGCTGGGGAGCAGTGACCCAGCTGGGGCCCAGCAAACCCCCGGGGACGAGGGAGCGAGGTGCTGCCGGCCTGGAGCCTCCTGCTCCCACGCAGCCCTGTGTGGGGATGGCTCCAAGGCCGGCCGAGCCCTGGTGCTCTGCCTGGAGCGTTCACATGGGTAGCGGGGTGAAACCGTATATAATGTTTGCCTTTTCAGTACTGCCACTCTGTAATTTGCTTGGAAGCTGTTTAGCAAGCGATACCTGCATAAAACAGGCCATTTACCAGAGAGTTTTGCCAAGAGGCAGTAGTACCCTTCTAGAAATACTAGCCGGACACGCGGGAGCACAGAGAAACAGAACCGTCTTCGGCATTGGCCTCGGGGCATCGCTTACTGGTTTTGTTTCGGGTGGTCTGGAGGGCTCTGGCGAGCATTACGGGTGTGCTGCCCTCCTGCAGCCAGCCTCCAAAACCACGTCTCACCCTGGAGCTAAGGGAGGCTAATTGCCGTGAAAGCTGTGCGGCGTATGTAAACAGCCTTATTTGCCCACCAGCCCGCGTATGTAAACCACATGCTCGTCTCCTGTGCTTTTGGCCAAGACCACCGTGAACTCATTTAGCGCTCGCTAATCTGCACCCACGGAGAGCTCAGCTGGGTGGTTAATGAATAACCTGTTTGCCTCCCTGGGTTGTTATTACAAAGTAACATAGGTTTTCTAACAGAAATAGCATTTGTAAAGCATACGGAGCGCAAGGGACAAGGTGCTGTGTTTTTCTCCGCAATCTCTAGTGCCTCCTGAGCTCGTTGATGTAGAAGCAGATGAATGTAATACACTTGCACTCATTTGGAAGGGTTCCTGGCCACTGCAAGCAGTATTTTTGCAATAATTAGGAATGGTTTCTGGCCAATGCAAACATTATTCTACCCAATATCAATAACCCAGTCTTCCTAAAATGACTTTGCAATTGCTTTGCATGGTATATTTGATTCCTTACGGAGTGGCAAAGATTCATTTTTAATCATACAATAACTCACTGCTTTTACACAACTTCAGAGTTGCTTCCTAATAGTATGTTTAAATCCTTAGTTTCTAAAGAGGTTCATTTATAGCACTGGGCTTGTATTATACCTTTAATTTCTTTCATTATCTACCAGCATTCCCTGAATTCCTGGGTAGTTAATGCTCACTTGAGTTTCCTGTCAGTCACGTTATGCTGTATTTCCATTTTGCTCACCCATGTAATCTTCTCTGTGGATATGAATACACAAAACAGATCAGCCCGAAATGTTGGAGACCGAACATACTGCTCATGCTTTTTCCAGTGATAGGAGGGAAAGCAGCGGTTTCTTGTGCCATATGGAGCCTTCCAGTTAGAGAAAAAATGGATGCCTCGCGTTGGAAGGTTTTCTGGCTTGGGGAGGACTGCTGATACCGTTTGCCCTTTGCTCCCTCTCTCCGTCAAATACCTCTGCATTTCCCCCCAAGTTGCTTTACCTCATCTCTAATCACAAATCTCACTTTTGATCTCCCCAATCTTCCCAATCTTTCCAATTCACTCAGGTTCATCCTCCAGTTGGAAAGCTTTTCATGCCAAGTCCTCCCTGTCCCTCCTGTTGTCCTGCCTCTCTCTCTCCCCCGCTGTTTGTAGCAGGCTCACCACTTCTTTGGAAGTTTTTGGAGGTTTCCGTTTGCAGGGATACCCGCACTTCCCTTACAGGCTCTCTGCAGTACTTCCCCGGTCTGCCCGATCCCCTTGCTCAGGGCCTCGCCATCGCTCTAAAAGCTGCTCCTAATCCTGATGTCTGTTAATCCTGCTGTGCTTCCTTTTTGTCATCCTCTGGCTTTCACGACCATTTTCCCCCGTTGCTGTGCCCCGTGTCCCCCTCCCGGCACGGCCTGTCTGGTTGCCTTCTCTGTCCATCCAGCACCTCATGGTTCGCAGAAGTGGCCTTTCCTTTCTGGCTGGAATCGATATGCGTGGCGACTTTTAAGTCTAAGCTGTAACTCTCTCTTCCGTGAGCTGAAACTCTTGGTGTTTTGTGGCAGCAAACTTGTGGTTACTGTGGCCACATATTAATGTTTCTACATCAATTACTGTGGTGCTTTCTTCCAAAGCTAGCTTGCAGTAATATAACAGGTAGGCAAATGCTATTAATTATGCCAACATCTAGAAATACACTGATAGAAAGAGAAAGTTGATCATGCCATACTAGCCCTACAAATTTGCTATTAGAAGACTCAAAAAAGAGTTTCTTAGGTCTTTAGCATTGTAGAGAGTCATTCTTGGAGATAAAATTCCCTATTTTATTGATGAAGCTGGATTTTATTGATGAAGGTGGAAGACATGCAGAGAAACAGTGAAAGGTTGACTTGATCCTTAAAATGTGATTTTTAATTTTCTGTTTTCCCCAGATTTGAGGATATTGGATACCGGGTTTACTAACTGCATCCATTGTTTTCCTACTATTGGATGTTAATACCAGGTCCTGATGTTGAACCCTCACTGGGTGTCCACTGTGTATCTGAAGTTTTACGGTAGTTTTATCTTGCCATACTTTTAGATATCTTGTAAATAAATGCAGAATAAACACCAAAAATAATGAAAACATTTGTAATTTTAAGGTAATAAAGACAAAACCTCATTTTTTTGAATCCTACATTGAGGCATACTCATCGTTCTGTATAAAGAATTTTTGCAGAGAAACATATTCTTCACTCTCTTTATTTCACTGGAAAATAGAAGTTGTGCATCCAGTCTGCTTTATCACACAGTACATTTTGTGACTACAACGAAATCTTAATTATAGAGATGTCAGTGCAGCACCTGGCACTCTCTTGTGAAGTGGGCTGGACTGGGCTGCGTGAGGTTTGGTGAGGTCCAACAGGCGCGTGAAACCCTGCCATCCTGCTTTTCATACATTACTGGAGGCAGAGAACAAAACCACGCTGAACTAAGCAAATCCAGGTCATGGTATGGTATTTATCTTTATTTCTGATTCATGGTTTGTCACTTGATGCCAGGGAGAGTCAGGAAGAGGTACGTCTCTCTCGTGGCAAATACCAACATCTTATGTCCAGCAGTTCCACTTACTTGCAAAGATGCTATATTGATAACGAGCTGTTAGAGGAGTCAATGGGAATAATTAGCGTAGTTTTTTCGTGAGGAGCTAACAAAATACCCATTGGGGCATTTCAACACAACAGATGGCATCGGATTGTGGTGCGATCAACAAGTCAGCATCCTTGCGCCGCGGTGCCGCGCTCCCTTGCATTTGTAAATTGCAGATGGGTTTAGAATAGAATAGAATAGAGTATTTCAGTTTGAAGAGACCTACAATGATCATCTAGTCCAACTGCCTGACCAATTCAGGGCTGACCAAGTTAAAGCATGTTATTAAAGGCATTGTCCAAACGCCTCTTAGACACTGACAGGCATGGGGCATCGACCACCTCTCTAGCAAGTGTGTTCCAGTGTCGGACCACCCTCTCGGTAAAGAAATGCTTGCTAAAGCATCCCAGGTTTTCAGGTCCCTCTCCCCCTCTCATGGGTTCCTCCGGTTCAACCTCAAGCCAAAACCATTTCTGGACTTATAGATTGTGACTGTCAGAACTGTGCCACGCTGAAGTCACAGTGGTGGGTGAGTATGGTCCTGTGAACAGGCGACAGCTGTCATCTCCCGCTGGCTGGGAGCGTGTGTCATGAAATCCTCCACTGGCATCTATGACTCAGGCTCGTACCAGTCACCCCCAAATAATCAGCTCTTCTAGTTGCGGGTGAAAGACAGCTTTCTCTTGTCAGCTCACAGAAAGTGGAGTCTCTGGAGCATACGTAATTGTTCCAGGCAGGTTCAGGATTTCTATTTTAGGGATAATCACATATTCTGTAGTGATATGTTGTCATTTTTAGAAATCCAGTGTGTTGCGCACAAAAAGCAACATGCTGCTACTATGATTTTCTTCCTCAAATGTTGAGATTTGCTTTTTCTTTAATGGGATTGCTTACTAATTCCTGAAGAAAATAATGAAACTGAAAAAAACAGGCAGTGCCTCTTCATCTAACATCATCTGAGCTTCACATCAGCAGAACTGTGTATTTAATTTATTAAAAGTGACATCTTTGCTGATAGGTTCAAGGGCCTGGTGAATATTCATATCTAGATTTCTTTCTTGACTGCAGACTAGAGCATGCTTTCTAGATCAGCTGTAGTCATGGATACATGGAAATGACACTTTTGGGTTTGTTTTCTCAGCAGCAATGCTTTTTTACACAATATTCCAAACATTATAATAAAGAATTGACAAAAACTGCCCTCCTGGAGTGATGGCAGATCATGAGCACTTGCACATGGTTTAATTGCCAAGAAAATGCTGTGCTTTAAAGGTGCTCACTATAGCTGGGTTTCCTCTTTGAGTATTTCTTAGTGACAGCAGTTCAATTAAAGGATTTGCTTGCACATGAAAAGAATTGGATCCGTTGCCCCAAATGCTTCAGCATTGTGTGTGTGCTAACGTGGTGGATTTCAGAAAGAATATTTAAGAACAAGATGTAGCTGTGGTTACACATTGCTCGCTGCAGTCTCTCTAATAGGGGTGGTAGGAAAAACGTCAATAAAATGCTGCCTGTGGCTGCAGATCGCTCCTTCCAGGGCTGGGTTTTGTCAGATGGGAGGGAGCAGGCAACCAGTTGGCAGCTCCTGCAGCATCTCGGACCAGCCAGCCACTGGCTCCAGGTGTTACCCGCGTCCTTGCCAATATCTCATGGCTTCTCAGCCCAGGACCCGTCAAGTCCTGCTAAAAGAAAGCTGTTTGCCCCTGGAGACAGGGAGTGATAAGGAGAAGGCACACCACCCATGTAGCTGAGCCTTTGCTCCGGAGGCAAGGGAGGCCATCAGAAGGATGGGGCAGCACTGGTTTCCCCACATGGTCTTTCATGGAGTCTCCCGGAGCATCCCGGAGGAGGAGATGGTGCATCTGCCCTTCAGCGTTGCTTGTGGAGTGGGGGGAGATACGTGGTAGGAGCTGGCCCAGGCTCTGTTTTCAATTTCATTTGGCAAAGTTTTCTGAGTTCTCCTGCAGAAAATGTCCCACAAAAGTGACAATAACAATATTTTGGATATAAGCCTAGCACAAAAGGGTAATAGGAACTCCATGGGCATGCGTGGGCTTTTGATTCATCCTCAGAGATGACAGATGTGCATTTATTTAAGATCTGGGAGTGGGACTCGGAATATTTATAGTGAATTCTTTGCTCCCACTCTTCCTGTGTGATTTTGGTGTCCCCTGTCAGTCAAACACGGGTTCAGTGCTCTCTGTTGACCATCTCATGCATCATTCATGCTGCAAATGCCCAAGCCCATGCCAAGCATTTTTCTTTGTCCAGCCGTCAGAGCTTTCTGGGGAGGAAATGCTGAGGGTCCCCTTGCACAGTCAGGGTCTCATGGTAGAAATGTCAAGGGCTGACGGGTGGAGCTGAGCAGGGTGCAGCTCAGTCCACTGGCGAGCTCCTCCTAAACACATCCGGCCGCTTCGAGAGCACGCTGGGCTTAGAACAGAATAGAGTAGTTCAGTTGAAAGGGACCTACAGCGATCATCTAGTCCAACTGCCTGACCACTTCGGGGCTGAGCAGAAGTTAGAGCCTGTGCTTGTTCAGCAGCCAGTACTGATGTGCAGAGTCTGTGTGCGCTATGGGCTTCGTTGGCAGCTGTGCAGCTTACTGAGCTGTGAGGACATTAAGGGACTGAGGTATAACGAGGCAATTTGTGAAATGAAAGTAATGCTGTGTCCTTTACATCGGCTTTTGGGACAGTGTTTGTTTGTTTGTCTGTGAGGCACTCCAACTATATGGCAACGGGGATTATCTCATTATTGGTATAAACACACCTATCTTTTTTATTTATGCAAGACTGAGATTAGATTAGATCACAGCAATAGTTTATTAAAAATAATTTTCTTTGCAGTGCCTACTGACCAAGGCAGTAGCTGAAGTGTCACAGCTGCGCTGTCCTTTTTTGTCATTACTCTTCACCGTGGCTCTGGAAAAAATAATAGGTGCGGTACAGATGGGTTTGCACATGAAGAGAGTGGAAGTCAGTCACCGTCCTCTGAATGTTGTCCTTTGGAAAGCACAAATACCAGACCACCTGGCTGTTGGCTGTGCACAAGCAGCACGGAGCCAGGCGTGGGCCGTGCGGCTCGCCGGCGTTCTCCGCTCTGCCATGCTCCGAGTTTTCTTACATGCTTACAGCGTCTCTGTGAGACTCCTCCTGTATGGACACAGGTCGAAGCTGTACTTTAGCTGCTACTAAACCACTTATTTAGTAACCTAATTCAACCTGTTTGCTGGCTCCTTCGAGCAGGTAAAAAGAGACTGTTGAAAGAAAAACAACTGCTGTGCTGCATCTTCCCCGGGAGGCAGTGACTTTTAATAAAAGCTTGACCAATGCTCTTTAGTTGTCTCCTTGTCTTCTTTATAAATATAAGATCTTTGCAGTAAAACATTTACAAATTTAAATTCTTTTTTCTTTACCTTGTAGTGAACTTTGACCACTTCCAGATTCTCCGGGCGATTGGGAAGGGAAGCTTTGGCAAGGTAGGCTTGAGCGCTCGGTCCTGAGTTTGCTTGTATGTTTTCTCAGGTGCCTGCTGTTAGTACTTACGGTTTATTGAAGCAGTAACAGTGCTGAAATAGACTATTTCCATTGTCGGATGATGGCTGCTAAGTAAACACAGAAAAAAATGTGTTCAGGAAAATACCTTGTTGCCCTTTGGCATTGCTTTAATTCTTGGCATCTTGGTGAAACAGGTGTATTTTAAACTACCAGCACAATTGTGACCATTTCATGGCAAATACTCATTATGTTTTCTGTTTCCTGAGAAGGTTCATAGGTTGTGAGGGGGGACAGTAAGTCAGGAAGGTGTTGGAAGTTGTTCCGGGTGATTGACTGAGCTGGCACAATGTGGTCAAGAGGGTTCTCTGTTTTCCCACTCAGAAATGAGTTATGCTGAAGAGTTTTTGTTGTTTATTTTTAACAAGTTTTTCTTGCCAAGAATGTGGGAGAAGGTGGGAAGTGATGATCAAAAAGCTGGATAGCTCTGGAAATCAGTTACTGGTTGATTTCCTAGTTTTATTCCTTTTTCATTCCCTTTTTCACTGACACTCACTGAGGCCCTGTGTAGGTAACTATTTGCTGCTTCTGTCATGGAATTTTACACCATTTGTGTGCACTGTAAGCACGAAGTTCGGTGTGTATGTGTGCGTGCATGTGCGTATGTCCTTGCACATGCCCGAGACACATTGCGTTCGTTCTGTTCTGTAGTTATTTTGTCACCTGCATTTTACTGTGCCCCAGCAGTAGTTGTGCCCCTCTGTTTAGCTGAGATATCTGCACCCGATGGACAGGAGCTGTAGGAGCGATAACCCTGGTGATGATTCATGAAAACGACTGAATTTGTTTGTCGTAATCTTCTCACATGACAGTCGTGTGGTGTGGGACTTTGTGCCAGGACTGGGTGTTAGGGTGGGGCAGGGAGACGGGCCTTTGAAATTGTGCAAAATGTCCAATATCGAACTTGTGAAATAGCACAGGCTAGTTAAGAGGCCGGCGCAAGCACCTCCGTGTCTCCACGTGCTGCTAAAATAAACTGATGACAAGCTGAGCTATCAGAGGAGAGCCATATCCTCTCTCGTCTCTTTCTGGGTTGGTCATCTTGGCTGGTTTCTCCCATCTTACTTTGATCAAAAGCTCATACCGTGAGGGTACGAAAATCTGAATCTGGCCCAGGAGATGAACCGTACTGTCCTTTGCTTTTTTGCTCTGCCCGTTACAGCCCTAACGAGGCAGTGTCACACCGGGCTATGGCCACATGAGCAGCCTGACCTGCTGCATTCGATGCTTGGAAACTGTTTGGATGGCTGGAAACTTTGCAAAAGCATAAATTCCTCAGATCTGAGACCTGTTGGGCCAGAAGAGCCCAAATTTTTACTGATTACTGAAAATCTCTTTTTAAATACTTAAAATGTATTAAGTAGCTTCAGTCTTGAGAAACAGTAGCAGTATAAAATCTCGATGTGGTAGAGTCCAGCTCTTCTTAGAGTCAAGAGAATGGACACTATTAGCCATAGTGCTGTCATTAGCACTGCTTGCTGATGAAGACATTTCATTGCAGCCTCGGTTAAATGACGAACACCGAGGTATCTATTACACTGTTCTGGCGTGCTTGGGGCACAATCTGCCCACGTGAATTCCCCTCGGCTTCATTGTAAGTCCGCATGGGATCAGGGCTAATTAAAATGTAATGCCAAGTAGTGGGCAAGTCGGGGAGAGGGTGGTTTTAAGTAGTCACCCATATTTGCAGCCACGTCTCTTGAGCAAGAAGAGGTAAAAGTTGGCAGCAGAGCTATGTCAGATTTCTGAGGTTATACTAGATGATGGAGAATGATTAACTACAAGCTCAGGTCCTTCCTTAGGGTAGCGCTGTAAAGGTAAAGCAAACAGCAGAGGACGCTCCTGATGAGAACGAGAGCTCTCAGGGTCTTGTGATTTCTGCTTATGGTCAAAGACCAACACCTAACTCAGAATCTTACTAAAAAATACCAGCTAACATTTTTTTTGAGTTCATATGAGAAGACTCATACTTCCAAATGTAAACTTTCCAGAGAAAAGTGAGTTTATTCTTTTGAGCAGCAGCACTTGGTGCTGGAAAAATAATTCTGCTCAGAACATGAAAAGGAGAAAAAATATTCTTGTCCCAGGGCAGGACCTTTTTGCCTTTGAAGAGAGCTGCTCCTCATGTCTGCTTCCTTTTCTGTTTACGTTAAAGAAAGGTTAAGTCTAGCACGTAGCAGTCTATCAGGCATCAGAACTGTATATACACTTTCAACAAAATGCTGAAATGATTCATCTGTCATCTTTCTGGATAATTATGTCAATATGCTAAATTTCCTTTGATACTCAGAAAAGCTTTCTACATTTACAAAGTCATTTACAACTTGCATTTAATTACAGAAAATGCAGAACTGCCTACCTTAAAACTCTTATTTGAAATTTATGAGTAATTTAGTTGCTTTGGTTGATTTAAGCACTGTCTGCCCACATTCAGGAAGGTATTTAGGAGCCAGTGTCCCATCCATCTCGAAAAGGGGGTGTGGGCCCTCAGTGTGCAATGAGTGACCTGTGAAATGCGGGACGCTGGGTGATCCCGTGGTGAGGGGACCTAGGAGGCGGCAACCCGCTGGGTAGCTTTGGGCAAGGCGTTGGCTTTCCGCTCTCATTTTGTGCACCTCTCAGGACAGACTGTGTGGTCCTCAGTACAGGAACCGTACCAAACGAAGGAAAAAGGAACTCAGAAATCACTTTTGACGGGACTGGAGAGCCCCTGAGCTGTGGCTCTGGCGTATCTGCAAAAACCGGCCAATTTCTGTTTCCTAGAGATGGGTTTGATCGTCTGAAAGGTACTATTAATCAAATGAAGGTCATGCTCAATTCCATGTTTACTCAAATTAGCAAATGTGTAATATTAGAGGTAATATTATTAGATTGTCAGTATTTTAATAGGCGCGTTACGTTTCTCCTGTAGCACAGAATCCTTTCTCAAGCAGCAGCAGATGCTCAGGTTTTAGCTGGTCCATTGCAGTAACCCAAGGAGCAGTAGCCAGGAGAGGATTTCCAGAATGTGATGCCATTTGTGACGCCCTGTTTTAATGGAAAACACGCTCTGAGTTTCATTATGCTTCATGAGAGACATGATGAGACCTGGAAATCTCAGAAGGCGTTGGTTGCATTGCAGGTATCCTGATGTCTCCCTTCTTAAAAATCGACCTCTCCTGGCTTAAGTCTTCGTCCATTTGAGCGGGGAAGCAGCCAAGGGAGCGTTTGCCCCTGTATTCCTCCTCCCACCTGGACTTCCCTCTCGATTCTCCCTTGAATCAGCCACCGCCGCCTTTTCCAAGGGATAAAGAACTGGATAGGGTTATGGGAATTCATTATCTCCGCTTTACTGCTGTGAAGAAATAAAAATATATCTGGAGTTCTTCAGCACGGATTTATGTCTTTGTCTGCTGTTGGAAGTAGGGGATTAAACCAGGGGATGGGGGCTGGAATGAGCAGCAGCGTGAAGAGAAATTCCCCAGAGAGAACCAATGCGTCTCGGGGTGGGTGGGCCTGTGCAGGCAGCCCCCAGGGGCCTGGGGGGCGTTGCTTTCATTTCCCTTCCTTCTCTTTTTTTTCTTTATTGCGAGTAATTTGTGAAGTTTTAATGGGACCTGCGAAGGTTCAGGGGAACCCGTCTGGTAGTAAAGAGGTTTTTATAGCTGTCGGGGCGCAGTGAGGGCCCGGAGAACAGGGACCGCAGACCAGCCCGGGGCCTAGCGGAGCAGGCGAAGGCGGCCGCGGCCACGGGTGGGGACGGGGCAGGACCCGCCGCGGGGGACAGGCGAGAGGCAGCCGCGAGGGACGGCCGTCGTTTCACGGCGGGGCGGGTGTGGAGCACGGCGGCGGCGGGCGGAGGCGTCCGCCTTCCCCGGCTGGCCACCTCCTTGGGGCAGGACGTGGGGCGGCCCTCGCCGCGCAGGGGGCTGCAGAGGGGGCCCTGCTCCCTGGGGTGGCTTCTCGCTCACCCCTCCAAAGAAAGCTCTCTTGCAACGTGGTTTGCTCTGCAAAAGTACTTTAACGTCATGATTTTGTTGCTTTAATAATTCACACAGCCTGAAGCTGGGTATAGAAAAGCTTTAATCCATTTTCTAAAGGTCATAAGTGCCCACCCGTAGATATACCGTAAATAAAATTCCCTTAAAGTCTATTCTCAACTGAATCCCTCTTTGATATCAACACAAGCTTGATCCTTTGTCTTTTTTTTCCATCTTTATAAATGTTGGATTTTTTCCCCAAAAAGGAAGTCTACAAACACAACCCTTTGATATTAAAATACCACGGATAGTTTTGCCCTTGTTTTTTCCTTTGCTGTACCGGAGCTCCGGGGAGGCCGAGGCCGTGTCAGAGCCGCAGGCAGGATCTCAAGACACATGTCCCTGCCGGACATCGGCCCCGCCACTCGTTCACACGCTGGCGATGGCCCCGACCCTGGCGTCGGAGGGCGTCGGGAGGCCCTGCCGTGTGGTCAGGAGGCTCCGGAGGTGAAAATGCGTTCGCTTTTTTTGAAGGGCGGTGTGGTTAGCTGAGAGGGGACGGCCAGGCCAGGGGTGCCCCTGAGTCCCGGGGCACCAAGAGCCTCTGGTGTTTGACCACCCAGCCCTGCCTGGGTGAGGTTTCGCTGGGCGGCCCCAGCGCCGGAGGAGGGACAGGCCTTGCTTGCTGCACCGGTGCTGTTCAGGCACCATCCTGCTTGGCCCCCGGAGCTACACAGGGTGTCGTGCGGGACGAAGCAGGTCCTCCAGGCAGGAGAGATGCAATTGCAGGAGTAGAGATGTGAAGGACGTGCTTCACCATAGCGTCCGGCGCAGGAGCCGCTCCCCTGGCCGAGGGGGACACATCTGCCCAGATCCCTCGTCCGGCAGTGACCACGAGTGGGCGCGTGAGAAAGCACAGAGCACACGGAGGGTGATCCTCCCTCTGATACAACCTCCTAGGTAGTATTTAGTGATTTTTTTTCTTTCTTGGACGTTGCTAAGCTGTAAGTGTGTCACCAGTAAAAGCCACGGGAGGGAGAATGGCGATGAATGAAAAGCTGAAGTGACGATGTGGTCCAGCACTACCTTACTGTCCAGATCTCAGGCAGCAGTAGTGCAATTACAGAGCAGAAAATGCTGCCGAATGATCTCGAGTGACGGAGTCAGCAGTGACTTCAGCTGGAAGGAGGCCTGGGACATGACACCGCGCACCCCCGCTGGACGCCTCTTTGGGGTTTCTGAAGGATCAGACTTCATAAGACAGTGATTTATAGTAAAAGCTGCCCACTTTTGTTATTATTATATACCCAGTGCCTTATTAACATTTGCATTAGAAACTGCCTGGGGTTTATTTCAGCCCCCGTCATTCCCTGTGGATGAGTCACGCCGGCGTGGGATGGGAGGTGGGACTGATGCTCCCACCAGTGGCCAGGAGGCTGTGGACAGCAGAGGGTGGAAGTACCCTCCTCCACCCAAAAACCTGCTGATGGCTCCTGGGCCACCCGTGCAGATTTCCACACGTGGGTGGGGACTTGCCCCAGAGCAGAGCGCAGTGGTGGGGTGGCATCGCCTTCCCCGGGGCTGCGTGGCTGCTGCATCCCCCGTCTCGGTCAGTCCCTTTGCATTAGCGCGCAGGGAGGGGTACGGTCCCCTGCAGAGGGGTGTGAACGAGTGGCAGCTCCTGGGAGCTGCCTGTTGAGCGGGATGGCTTCGCTTTGTGTGCCAGGCTTGCCCCGCTCTCATACAGTTGCTCAGCTTGCTGCTCAGACCACCTTGGTCCCTCCCGAGTCCTGAAACCTGCTGGTTCCTAGTCATCAGGAGTCTTGGAGGAAAACAGGATGCTGGTTGCAAATCGTGGCATTTGAATGTGACGCTTATTCTCAAACAGGCGCTATCCCTGCGCTCGCTGTAGCCTGTCCACTGATTCATTGCATCTTCTGCCAGGGGAAGTCTCCTGTGTGTTTTGCTGAAACCTCTTCACAAGGTAAGGATGGCTTTTCTGGTGCTGTATGTGACACCTTCTCTTGAGTCACAAACACACATCCCTGCTCATACAGCTCCTTCCTCTTGTGCTTCCCTTCCAGGGCCACGGAGGACAGGCAGAGCACGCTGGTTGTGCTAGCTGCACGCTGGGAGTTAGAAATGCACTGCAGGTCTTAGGCACAACCAAGAATAAATTTGTACGTGAGCCAACCTCTCTCCTTTATCCACTACAAAACAACCCAGAAGATGTTTTCATTTGGCTTGCTCCCCCACCCTTGGTAGACGCGCTCCACCTCCTGCTTGCGGAGCTGTTGGGGGAAGCACCCCTTTACTCCTTGCCTGAAGTTTTGTCATTTTCTCTGGTCTTTTGCCATCAAAGTGCACCAACACCGGGAGGATCTAGTGCCTTGTTGCCAGAACAAAGCTGGTCTGTACTAACTCATGCATAGCAGCGAAGCGTGATTTGGTGTCATGAATTCATGAGGATTCCCCGGTGTCTAATAACGTGGTTAATTAACGATGGAGCCTTTCCCTCCTTCTGAGTCTCTGTCTTTTGTGTTGTCTGATTGGTTTTCATAAAGCTGAGAGGAACTTTTACATCTTTGAGACGTCCATCCATCTGTAAAATCTGGCTGAAACTGGCCAACAGTCCTAAAAGTTGGTAGGGGTGAGTGTGAAAAAAATAATCGCATAACCTCATTTTCCTAGGAGAGCAGACACAAATGTTTAATTCATGAAGCCGTAAGCTAGTCCAGCAGACAAGATCCCTCCTGGCGTGAGCCTGTATTATAATGCAGCGGAGCTCTTCTTCGGGCAAACTGGAGCCCTGGGCTGCCAGGAGGAGCGGGTCCGGGTGTGACGCTGCGTTGTCGTCCCCCTTCTGCCCCCCCTGGGGCTGGAGCCGCTGGCAGCGGGGCAGGCGGTGCGCGGACATGGCGCTGGGGGTGGGCTGCCGCCGCGGGGAGCGCTGGTCCCGACTTCCCTGTAGGATGCGGTGATTCAAAATGTCACAGCACTAGTGGTGACGCCTCGGGATGTGCCAGCGCGGTTCGTGTGTCCTATGTTGGCGGCGTGATAAACTGTCACTAGCCATTGTAGTGGTGGTAAGCGATGGAAAAGGGAAGAACAAAGGGTGCTGAATGGTCCCGTCCCCCATTTCCTCATTCTCGCCTTGCTCTCATTCTTTAATGTTGTTGGCCCCGACGATGTCACTAGTGCCTGCCTCTGCTTTCTACTTGCAAGCAGATTTTTTTTTCCCTGTGTTTTTTCCTTCCCCTGCCACCTCTGAACTGTACAAAATGAAGAAAAAAGGAAACATGAAATATAAAATGTTTTTAACTTTTATATGATTTTATGTAAATGGATCTTTATTTTTTAAAAAAGCTAGCATGAAATGAAAAGGAAAAAGGATGTCTGTGTTTGTAAGGGCAACGTTAAACCTGACCTCTGTAGACTAGAAGTTGGCAGCCAGGCAGTCCTGGTGAGGCGCGGTGCAGCGATGGCTGGCTGGGTTTCGTGGGCCCGGTCGATGTGGCCCAGCGCCGCTGACCACCTCCACCCCTTTGCCCACCAACGCCGGCTCCGAGCCAGCGTCATCCCTCTCCAAAAACGTGTGCAGCCCCGGGCGATGCATCCATGTGGCGAGAGCCTCCCTGCAGCAACAAACGCCGTTCCCTGGCACAGACCAGCCTGTTTAATTGGGACGTGGTTAATTGGCCTGTAAGGCACAGGAGGGTGGGAAGGTGGCACCGTTGTGTCCGGGGCAGCCCCGCGGTGCGGCAGGGCAGGTGTATGCACCCACAGCTTGCACGCCTGCCTGAGCACAGTGAGATAAAGCACCCTTATTTCCGTGGCAGTGGGGTCATAGGATCTCCGATGCCGGAGCCGGCTGGAGGGCCCTGCGGTGACATCCCAGCTCCACGCGCTGGGCTTTCTCGGCCCTGAAGTCACCCCGTGATAGGCACATATACTGCTTTCCTACTGCAGTTTGCAAAAAGGTCGTTAGTGGGAGGAAGCCTAGACAGCAAATCCATAATCCATCTTCCACATGACATGTTTGTGTAAAGACTATGAAGTTCTTGTTTGCTATAAAGAGTAAAATGATGCAGTGCCATTACAGCGTAGGCAAGAGAAACAAATCCCAGGAGGGTACAGCTCAGTCCTGTAAGCTGGAGGCACGAAGCCAAGCTTTCTTAGGGGCATTTTCTCTTTCCTCCGCAGAATCCCCTATCAGAGTCCCACAGCTGTCTCCAGCTGCCCAAAATGAGAGCAGCAGTGATGTCCCTATGGATGGGGATATCCAGCATGTTCTCATGTGCCCTTTTAAAAACAAGGTGTTTTTCCAACTACTTGTTACCATCGCAGATGTATGTTTCGTTACTATCGTTATTAAGCCAAGCTGTCTCTCTGACAATTTAGGACCGCAGGCTGGACCCTCTGGGACATCCCTCTGCCATATTCTTTGCCTGGTTTTCCTTTAGCACTTTATCTCTGCCTGGACTTGGTTGGACCTTTAGCTTTTGTTTGTGGTCTCCTTCTGTGCTGTGTGTCCTGGGTCTGAAGGTAGCACAGCTTTTGTTCCTCATTCCCTGCTATCTCTGCTGTTTCACTATTTGTACAACAACTTGTAAATATGAGAGGAGGCATTGCAAGGGGTGCTGCACGAGAAGCCTTGGAGGCTGACAAACCCTCTGTTAGTGCTCAGAGCACTTGGACGGAGAAGCAGGTGGTCCTCATAGCAGACATGATCGATAGACACACGGTGACTGGCTTTGCGGGTTGTGCATCGCTGCAGGAGCTCCTCTTAGTCTGGAAGCAGAATCAACATCCCGAGGTGAACCGCAAGGCTGCTGCTGCCCATCGATGCAGTGAAAGCTTGTCGTGGCTTGTGTCAGCAAAATTTTTTCTCACATATATTACCCTGTATGCATCAAGGCTAAATAGCCATTTCCTGCTCAAATTCCTCTTAGTTCTTACATGGGACTTTTTTCAATATTAAATTCTAACACCAAAATCCACACCTCCATCCCCCCCGCCTAAGCCACAAATGCAATCTCATTTCTAGGTCTTTGATTAAGGAGAACTTTTTGTGGGCTAACATATGCTGTCTGTTGAGTGGCGGGTGTCTTTGAGTCAAACACTGATACCTGTGTTCAGAAGGGCCAACCTAATCATGGGGTAAGGGGACAGAGAGCTAAAGGTCTCTGAGGGGAGGAGATGTTGCAGCATGGGAGATCTCCAAGTTCTGCAGGAGTCTTACGGACTCTCACAAGAAAAACAGCGGGAGTAGGAAGGGGCAGAGCTGGGTTAGGTGGCGTGGCTACGAAGAAACCCAACCTAAATGCATTACTGAATTTCATAAACTGTCATCCATCTGTGAGGACAAAGCGCAGAATCTTTTGGCACTTGATTGGATTAATAATTGGAAATCTGATTATTGTTGCTCTTCTCCCTTTGCATGTCTTCATTCTTTGCTGCGCTGGGGAAGGAGGAGGGTAACTCTGGTGCAGGGGGTCTCCTCCGGCCCCTGGCACACCCGTGGAGCGGGCCATCTCGCCGCCGGCAAACTGTGTGCACGCGCAGTCCCGCGGTCTGACTCCAGCACAGCGTCCATCCATTTCTTTATTCAAACTCCTGGGACGCGTGGATGCGAGGTGCAGAGCTGTCTTACGGTAGTCCTGAGCCGTTCCTGATATGAATGCCCGCACTGTCCATCGCATTGATGGCAGCAGACACAGAAGAGTGAAAACTCTGGAGGTGATGTTCTTGCATTGCTCTGAAGAGATGCGCCGGTTCAGCTGTGCTCGGCTGTAAGCCACCCAAGAGGCTGTGCCTTGTCTTTGGCGGCGGTGCCTTTGCCTGCCCTCTGTGCCAGCCGTGCAGCCAGCGCGCAGACTGATGGTCTAACATGGCCGACATACAAAAGTCTGATTTTTAAAGTAAAAAGATGTGCCCTGCTTTGCTGATGTTCATCATCAATTTCTCAGTGGCTTAAGTATGACCAGCATTTGGAGCATTTTCTTGTTCTGACAAGCCATCAGACGGCACACTCCCACAAGCTAGTTAATTGAACCAAGAGCATGTTATGTTTCAGCATCGGATGCAGGATTAGGCACCAATAAAATTGAAGCTACATTGGATGTCAGAATCATCTGCAGGTCCTTAAAAGCTGCAGCCTATGAGTTTGGGATGTTCTGTTAATGCTCATGGTTGGACAATCCAATTACAAACCACTTAGTGTCATAAATGATAAGGAACAATGTCCTCTGTTCTTATGAAATTATGCCTATATCAGCATGATAGAGCAAATATTCCCTAAGCGCTTTTATAATAGTTTATTAAAGTAAATATTGTCTGAGTTTACCCAGAGCATTATGGGGTGCACCCATTTTGTTACTCTAGGCAGCACCATAATTCAATGATTTTTTCAGAAGGAGATTTTCTCCTTTTCTTCACAGGATGTATTTCTTCTTGTGGGTTCGATCAGCATTCAGAGAAGTCTGAAGTTCATTACTTCCTATTTAAGTGTCTGTACGCTGCTTAAAAACAACTCCGTGTCTCAGTAATTGTACAGACAGAAATCCAGAGAAGCTGTACTGGGTACAGTTCTGTTCTTCTGCTTGTTCCATGGTGAATACAGGAGCTGCCCACAAGCCAGTAACAGGCAATTGAGATTTTCTGTGTCTCAGCAATGAAGAAAAAATGGAACATGAGAAATGGAAAGAGAAACTGATGCAGCTGGTATGCCGTTAACAATAGAAACTGTTGTTGGAATGATAGATTTGACATAATTCTGCCACAGTCAGAGACTTCCCACCTGTGTGGTGCAGCAGAAGCCATCTGCGGCACCTAGGCCAGCCCTGCCAGGGGACAGAACTTGGCGCGAGCCAGGCGTACTGGGAAGTGGCCTTCCCATTGATGAGCACATGATGTGCTTTTATTCCTCCCAGTTTTCCTGCCTGCCCTTCTCTTTTGATATTACCTCTCTTACAGTCTTTTAAGGATTAGGCAGCGGTTTGCCTTGTTTCCCAGGTGAACCACGTTGGTGGACCCTGGAGACAGGCAAAAAGAGGATGTGGAAAAAGTTGCTGTGGAATTGACCTGTAGCGGTGGATGAGAAGGGTTGTGTGGAGGGTTGGGTGTTTCATGTGACAAGGTCGGGGAGACCATGAGAGTGTGTTTCTTGTTACTTCTGCTTGGGATGGAGTCTCCTCCCTCCCACGAGCGCCGTACTGCCCAGCATTGGGCCGCCCCGAGCTGCATGCCAACCAGCTGAGGCCGCAGAGACCTCTGTGTCGGTTTTATGTACCATTTCTATTTCATTTCTATTTACGTTCCATTTCTATTTTGCATAGAAAAAACTCTGAAGAGTTTGGTGACCCTCTGCAACAGCCTCTGAGCACCTTTTCCCGTGTTCCTGTGCACCTTGGCCTTTGGTCCCTGTCCCCATGCTGGTGAGCACGTCCCACGTGGTAACTCAGTAGTGATGGTCAGGAGATGCTGCTTTACTGTTGTGGAACTGAATCTGAAAAGTAAAACAGGATTTTTACTTGTGTTACCCTGACCTGTGGAACTGGGTTCTACTGGGAGGCAGGTAGATAGGTACGTGCATACGTATACGTATACATACCTACCCAAACACGCAGAGCTTATGATGGTTATTAGGTGCTGCCTGCCTTTTGTGGGTCATTGGCCCCAAAGGGAGGAAGCACCAACATTATGGATTTGAACTACATACTATTTCTTAAACTGTGTAACGAGCCAAGTCCCCCTGTATGGCTATCTGTCCTTCAAGAGTGGCAGGACATGTTGCTGACCTAAGGTGTCCTTTTGCAAAAAGGGCTGTGGTTTTCCAGGCAGTCTTTATTTATAACTCTTACTCCCTGGGAAGCAAAGGAGCCTTACAGTCTCACTACCTAATTGTATTGTAAAAGCTACACAATTTGTTGTATGAATCTAGCCAGGTTAGCTTCAGTCCTGGTTATTTATGGTGTTGCTTAAAATCATTATGTCTGACCATGTTCCTTACAAAATCTGGGGCTCCTGGAGTAATTTGCTGTAAATACAGGTGTTTCAGATACACCTTTCCTTTTCATGTAGTGATTCAGCTTAAGTGAACCCCTCATGTCCGAGTGTGCTACCGATGCCTTTACATCGGCACGGTGCTGCTGTTTGTTCAGCTGGAGGGTGCGTGAACACCGTGACAGCTGAGGGCCATGCACTGTGGTCAGAAAATAGCCAGAATTGTCAAAAAGTGCAACATACCGCGTACTTTCATTAGTATTTTCATTCTCTGACTGGCTGGAAGAAGCTTCTTGAAAAATTGACCTGCATTATATAGAATACCTACTTCATTAGGAAACATTTAAGGAAACCAACAATGCGTATTTGTTGCACAAAGCGTGCCGTTTTGCCAATAAGAAGTGGCAAAAGAGCTGCTGCTCTCTCCAGTTTCTCAGAAGCTTGATATTTGTCTGTCTGCTCTCCGACAGTTAATTAGTTCAGCCAAGTGCAGTACAAACGTTTGTACAGACATAGAAAACCTCGCTGCGTTGCAGCAGATGAGCTGGCTGGGTCCCTCGCACGGAGCACCCAGCGTGCACGAGTGCGGGGCTCGGCCAGGCGTGTGAACATGCCTTGTTTTGGAGCGGAGCAGGGTATGTGCTGCCCGGCGTCCTGGAGACCCCGCTGCTCTTCAGGAACAGAAAAACTTCTTCCTAACTTGTCCGAGCACACTATCAGAAGTTGTGCACTGGGACTTCTCTGCTTCTCGTTTCATTCTCTGCCCAAGATTGATAGATTTGGGGGGGGAAGAGACAGCAATGACTAATTCTCATGCCTCAGCTGTATGCTGTTCTGTTATGTAGGTACCTGTTCTTTTTTTGTCTCTATTGCTGTATCTTTCTGCTAAATACTGCTTTCGGCTTTGAGGAAACGGGGGAGCGAAGAATGAGCAGAGGGAAAGGTCGAGCTGCTCAGCCTGTCATGAGCGAAGGGCTTCTGAGAAAATGGCCATGAAATAAAGAACAAGTTTTGCAAGCAGCGTAAGTAATAGGATGTGGTTTTCGGTGGATTTGAGTCCCGGAATGGCGCATTCCTCCATCTGTCTTCCCATTAATAACACTGTTCGCCAACCCCAAGGTGCAGTACGACCGCTCTGCAGCGGTGCCGGCGCTGTCGGGGCAGCGAGGGGCTGTCAGGTACTACCTAGCAAGGGTCACCTGCTGAGAAGTTCTAGACATGTTTGTTTATATAATGTGGATAGCAAAAATACTAGCTGTTTCAGTAGTCTCATAAAATTAAAATATTAGGAATGGAAACATTGATGAATTCTAATTTTAGTGCTTTCCATTTTCATACAAACGAGAGATTTTGTTCTCTGAAGTAAAACCTTAGCTATAGTATCGCTTTGGAAATTGCAAATATGCGTTTCTAATGTTTTATACTTTTTTTTGTTCTTATTAACCCATAACAGTTGTGAGAAACTATGTTTTTTCGGTATGATCAGGAATTCTGCCTCCCTCAGGAAAACACTCTGGACTGTAAACACATGAGATTTTTTTAAAGAAAGAAAAGAAGGGAAAGTAACAGTATTTATTAATCAGAAGTCTTTTGTGTCTCTGCTTTTCACCCTCACCTCTCGTTTAGTTACTATTTATGTACAAAATCCATCAAGAATCCTGTTAATGTTGTTCACTCACAGAGTTGCAGTAAGATTGTTGTGCTATATTATTACTTTTGCTCTAAAAATTCTTCTTAAAAGTGCTAAAAATTCCTCTAAATAAAGGGCAATGCCATATAAAACATGTATCTGTTGGTATTCAGCAAATGGTGCAGTTAAACCAAACCATACTGCAGATTAAATGACAACCATCCCGTTCTTCCCAGCTGCCGTTTTGACAAGCGCCATTTAGCAGGGATGCAGGAGCTTTGTTTGGCCGCCACTCATCTTGTTATGAAATAGTGCCCTACATGTGCTCGTTGCAGAGGGCTGCGTGTCGTGCTGCATCCCGCGGCTCTCAGCTCTGCCCTGCTCTGCCTGATTTCCTCAGTAAGGAAATACATTCAAATGCAAACTTAAAGGAGAACGCTTGCCTAAGATGAGAAAACTAGATTTTAGCCCCCTGCTATTATCTTTTGGCTTACCAGAGAGAATAAGATACCCAGTGTTGTTCCTGGACAGAGTACTCCAATTGGAGACCTTTCTCGGCAGCAGCTCCTCTTCTGGGCGATGCCTCCAGGATCGAGGCGGAATTTAAGCCATGGTCAAGCACTGCTGCTTGGTGGCAGCGATGAGCCCAGGTATTGATGTGCCCCTTCCCGATGCTCCGTGCCATTTATCCAGCGACCACAGTTTGTTATGAATTCCATCTGCTTGCCGTTGGGCACGCAGGGCTGGGTTGGGTAGCTGCTGGCTCCTCTGGGCGGCCAGGCTGAAGTCACGGCGGTGACTCGGCTGGGTCAGTGCTGTCTGATCTTCGGGAGACAGGCATGCCGATGGGCCGCTTGAGGGATGGCGAATAACTCAGCAGCATTAATAAGTGGAAGTGTAAAAGCTCCGTAGATGCCTAATAGGAAAGCTGCAGTAGGAAGATCCTCTTCTCTGCTGTTGAATGCTTGAAGCGTATTTCTTCATTTTGGTAGTACTGCTTGGTAGGTTTGACAGAAAGGCTCATAAAGCAGTGCTGTGGCTCCTTGGGAACAGGGTGGAGGCAGCTCTTTGTCTGCTGGTGACCCGTCTGCTCAGGCTTAGCCAGTGGGGTGGCCGCAGTGACGGAGGAAGGAGACCAGCCAGGAGGAGCGGGGGGTTTGTCCATGTCCAGGCTTGCGCACAGCCCCTGTGCCCCACATCTGGAAGCGACCTCCATCTCCCCAGCCTCTGCAGCTGCCTCTTCCAGGAGACATGGCCCTCTCCAGCCAGCCATGGCAGAAATCGATCGTTGGAAGAATTGCAAGAGATTCCTCGTGGAGAAGGGACGCAGTATATTTTATATATTGAGTTCCTGCATGTGTGGAGGTCGATGCTGGAGTTGGAGGAGAAATCTCCATGAGGAGCTGCTGTAGCATTCACTTTCTTGCTTTTTCTAAAGGAAGGGTCAACAATGGTCACAATGAAATTCATCAGTAGTTAATAGAGTTATGCCAAGCAAGCTAAGTTGGTCTTAACCACAAATTATCATTAATACTCTCCCTTCCAAGATGATATTTTCTCACTGACACTTTTGCTATTTGTATACTGTGATAGTTCCTTAGTGTGGTCTCTGCTGGTGTCCCTCCAAATGCTTTGTGATGAGTATTGGGCATGTAGGACAAAGGGAAAATAAAGTGATGTTTGGTCAGGTCCTACAAGGTCTGGGTTTGAACTACCCTTTTTCCCAAGGGAAGGATACTAGGACTTTTACTGCAATATTAAAAGCAAATGGGAACAGATGGGACTATAATCTGGCCAAACTTCCACCCAGCCAAGTTACTGACTTTCAACCTGGAGAGTGGTGCTGCGGTTGATGGAGAAATTAATGTATGCATCATGCACAGTATGTGCGCAGAGGTATTTGCTGTCAAGTAACAATTGTTTGTAGTTAGTCTGATTTCTGACTGCCAGCTGGCAGACCCAACAGCTGATGTTAAAGTTTGGGAGGTTTTCATAGCTCTGGCATATTAGCTGTTTTTAATGAACTGAAGTGGGCTTTGCTCACCTTTATGCTGGGAGTCACTGCGCAATTTGCTGGCATCTTAGATACAAGCATCTGCGGTGTGATAGCACTTACGGTTACTTTGCAGTGCCTTGGGCCTGGTGCTGAAAAACAAGGTCTTTCAGTCCAGAGGACCTTCACTAGAGGAGATGTCTACCAGGGCAGATCCCTTTGTAGCAACTTGGCGGTAAACACTTCAGCACAATGAAGCAAACTTCTGCCAATGAAAAATGAAGCATTTGGCTGCAAATGGCATTAAATTCTTCCTGAGGGTTTTGCACTGTGAAACACGAGTATCCCCTTCTTTCTTAGTTGAAAAGTTATACCTATATTTATTTACTTCAGCACAGAATGGAAACTTTGGTGCCTGGGAGGCACGTTGCGGCAGCAGCACAAACAAAGCCGTTAGGCCACATCGCTCTCAATGCCATTGCCCGGCAGCGCTGTTTCAAGATGAGTGATGAGGTTTTCAAAATAGCACAGTGAGTGTTCTTGCCTTGGGATCAGGAAAAGCTTCAACATTAAATTACGTCCAGAGATTAAATAAAGCCCTCCATTCTTCATTGGAAATAATTAGATTTCTCTCTGTTCCCAAGTTTTATCAAATTCATAACTAAAAAAATAATTTTGTCTGCCTCTTTGACCAGTGTATAAAACATCACAGAATGTAACCATGGCCATAATAAAAGATGACTCCAAATACAAGACTTAACTCGAAATGTATGTCAACCATAAGAAGACATGCTTTCCACATTTTATTCAGAAAAGACTTGTTAACTGTAGCTTTATACAGGGGTCCAGATGCTCGTGTGAATTTGTGGAGTGCTGCTGAGCTGGAATAAATGGTGGATCCAGGTTTGGATCCATCCAAAAGGCAGAAAGAAGATGGGTCATGGTGTCTTCAGGAATTTCTGCAGGTTGGTCATTTTTCATCATTCTTCTTTAAATAATATTAAAGCCAGAAAAGCCCAGCAGAAATATAAGCATGTGATTAAAGCTACACAAAAAAAAATTTAGATGCCTAACAGCCTTTCTGTAGGAAGCATGACAGCTCCAGAACACATCTCCCTGTTTGTCCTCCTTCCCGCCCTCGGCAGAGCCGTCCGTACAGTGGGAAACACAGTTCTTATCCACTTTGAAACCTCCCCAGTGAGACTGCTTCTCTGTGTCCTTAAGGTCAGCAAATCCAGTCCATGCCACATCGAAGACACGTGCTTGAGACTATGACCAAAGGATGGTCCAAAATGCCTAATTGTTTTAAAATTTAGTAAAGACATCATATTTTGAGATATCTGACTGACTATAATTTCTGTCAAACGATGAAACTATATAGCTGGAGTGCAAGAGGGGAGAGGGTGGAGACCGAGGATAAAGCAGAGAAAAACGTTCCTTTTTCTTCGTTTCTTAGGTTTATATGCTGTCACTTCTTTAGTTTTTCCTTGTTTATTTGGATAAATGTCTCTCAGGAGGTAAAGAAGTCTACACATTTTTTGGAGCTGCAAGTCAAATAATCACCCATATCCAAAACTCGATTATAGAAACATCTGCTTAATGTCTGACGAGACATTATTTTCTCAGCGTGATGTTAAAAGGAAGTGCTTAGTCTGAACCACCTAAAATTGCTTTAAATCATAGGATTCAGAGCATGTAGATAACGTTCTGCATCCCCCTCTCTTGAATTCTTGCAGGAAAACTGGGAAATATTCCAAGATAGGCACCAACTAGAAGAACTGGGCTCCCTGCTTGCTGTGTGCAGGTGCCAATAAGGAGAGCTTTTCCTGACATAGCTTCAGTGTGCTAGTTGTGTGCCATTTTTGTGAACAGCAAGACAGAAATAAGGTTCATTCTGGGGAAAAAAAAATATGGGCAAGCCTAGTTTTGCATGTGTTTTCAGCACACTCCGAGCTCTACCTATGCGATGTGTTTTACTTTGCTGGTACACGGAGCGCTGGCCACCTTCGTGGATGATTGATAGAAATCCGTACGGGTCTGTTGAGCTTCAAGGAGGTCTGCAGATTTGCACGAGATGAGAACATGAACACATTCTTAAGACCACAGAGTTGAAGTTATTGATATATGGCACACTGAGGTGCGATCTTGAACAGCAGGTTTTATTTTGGGTCAGAAGAGGTTTTCGTCTCTAGCATAAGCAACTGAGAAAGGGATTTTTAATGGAAGTGTTGACACAACCTGAAAACACCAACAGGCTTGCTATGAATAACTTGTTACAACTTGGCTGTAGCAAACAGCAGTACTGAATTAAAGAGATTTTAATGATTTATGGTGTTCTCACAAACCAGTCCTTCATCAGTCTTGTGATAAAGCATAACTTTTCAGCAGGGAAAAAGTCAAGTCCTAAGACTCCATGAAAAATATTTTAAGGAGTGAAACGTGGTGATGTGTTTGGAATAGAGAACAAAATCAGCTCTTGTAGATGGGAAGGCAGATTTGTTGAGCTGGTAACCTCAGCATGGCTCCTGAGGATTGCAGTCATTTTCCACTCACTGCAACTTTACACCTTTTAATTTGCTTTATACCTGAGTTCTGGGTTTGACCTTTGCATCTGAAGGGGAGACTGTGTTGTTAAAATACTTGTTATTCTTAAGAGATGTAGCTACGAAGTGGTCCCAACTGGCTGAAACCGTTAATTGCAGGAAAGCTGCTGCAGTACCAGGTGTCTCTGGGGGCCAGGTGCCCGTGCCTGGGTGCAGCCCTGCGGATGTGCACAGCACGGGCTCCTCCATGAAGGCTGGAGATCGGCTGTGCCTGCTGCTGTGCCCATCAGGAGCCCAAAGATGTGTGGGGATTTGCAGAAGACAGCAGAGTAGCAGCAGTAGGTACCTGTTTGGGCCGTGTGTCCCCCAGTCTGTAACCGTCAGCATCTCACCTCGGCCGGTTGTGGAAGCAGGTAAGAGCAGCGATGTGAGCGTTACACCTGGAAGTGCCTGTTGTTTTGAGGACCACAACTGCATAGGTGAGCATCCAAATGCAGGGAGGCTCCGCCGCGCCGGCCTGGCCCCGAGCAGTGCCTTCGGCCCGATCCAATCCAGAGGCACGGCCGAAAGCTCGGGAGACATGGAAAGGCGGATAGCGCTGTCGTCACGGCCAGCAGCCGCCCGCCTGTTCATGTCACTGAGCCTGGTTCATCAACATGGCATAATACGGAAGATTGCTGTGCAGATTGGCGCTGGGACCAGAGCTGCAGATGTCCCATTCTTTTAAATGGGTCTTTGTGTGCTGGAGATAATAGTTGGGAAAAACACTGCCAGAGACACTGCTGTCAAAACTGTTCCCAGAACAAAGTTCTGGTTAAATAAGCTGCATAATCAAGCAATGAAGGTTTTTGATTGTTTCAAAGTATGTTTTTATTCAGGATCAGACAGTATTATAGTAACGTGTCCCTGCTGAGCGTGGGGTTAGCGTCACGGGTAAGTTGTGTGTAACTCTGCAGTCCTGCTCCCAGGACTTTGCCTCCGGCCGCGGTGGCGCAGCCTCCCCGGGGCATCTCTGCTGCTGGGGCTGCGGGGCTCTCACTGCCACCGCGGGCTCACAGCAGCGTGCGCGAGGTCCCTCTGAACTGCCCCAGACTCACTGCCCCCTGGGCCACCAGCATCATCAGGGGAGCTCTTCTAGGGACAGGTCTGAAATTTTCTGTCTTGCCCTGAACGCCCTCCACCAGGACCAGCCCTGAAGGGACGGTGAGGGGCTGCACAGGCTCCTGCGGTGCCGGCTGCCTTTAGCATTTCCAGCCTCTTGCGCTCATTGAGCCAAGCTCTGGGTCAGCAGCTGCGGAGGGGGAACACCTTCAAGGGAACAGCGTCCTTGAGATGTTGGGTGCCTCCTCTGGGCCCGTTCTTGTAGGGGAGCTGCTCCTGGGTGGGGGTACCTGTGGTCTTCAGCCCCAGCCCTTTCCCCTTTAATCAGCTGATGTTACTGTCCTGTGTATCAGGTAATTATCAATTTACTTTTGTTCATCCTGCCCAAGGCACACAGCTTTGTGCTGCCCATAACTCCACTTCCAGCCGTGCTCGAGAGAGCACATCTGTCTGTCTGTCTGTCTGTCCTTCCTCGTTTGCTCATTTCTGGGTGTTGGGAGAGGAGAACGTCTGCAGAGCCGGGCAGTGTTAGATGCCCAGGAGCCAGCTGCCAGGCCATTGCTTTTGCCAGAGTCAACACGGCTGTTGCCTTCTTGAGAACGCTTTTGATTAGATAAAGCTGATTGGATAAATTTGAGGTGATTTTCAATGGAGGTTGTCAGCGTTTCACACCTGATACTACCCGTAACTCACCTGCTTTTGTGGCTTTGTTTTCTGTGGGTTGTTGCAAGGCAGTAGCTGGGAAGCAGCACAGTAATTACGGGGATCAAGGGAGATTCTGACCAAGGGAGTGTCCCCAAGGGAAGACAGGGAATGGTTTTGGCATAGGCCACTTCCAGTGTCTGGTGGCCCTCAGGGGACCATGCCGACTTGGGAGTGGGCCCTTCCTGGTTCCAGGTGGAGCCCATCGTTTGCAGACCGAGCCTGGCCCCCTTCACCGCGCTGACGGCTGGCAGCCGGTACCCGGCAGCAACGGATGAGCAGCTGGGGCAGCCCGAAGCAGGGAGTGCCGGTGGATCGCGGCCACGGCCCTGGGACAGTCGCCATCCCCTACGTGTCCACCCCGAACTGGGCTTGTGTGGAGTGCTGCAGGAGATGATCTCGGTCCTGGGGTCCTTCCCGGTCGGACACAAAAATAATGGGCAGGACCGTGGAAAGCAGGTAGATGCTTCCAGCAGAGCTTCATCCAGCTGCTCACCATGGTTCATGTGCTTAATGAATCCCTGATATTTTAGTTATATCGCTGCAAATACACCTAGGAGGCAGCTTTAAGCTTTGCTATCTTGGCTATGCCTAAAAAAAAATAATAAAAAAAAAATTCGATTAGCTGGTTTTATCCTTAGTGTTTATGAGAACTGTAGAACAAGTTAATATTATCTTTTTAATGACAAGTGTTACACAGATGTTAATTACCAGGCAAAGATTGTATTTCAATTACCATCACTGCCATCATAATGCAAAATAGATACGAAGAATGCTTTTTAAATCACAGGGTAACTGATACTGCGCCCTGTGCAACTGTGATACCGTGGCCGTGTCAAATGCCTTCGGTTTCTCTTTGGAATAGCACAATCCCTGTTTGTTACTTTCCTCATAGCAGCTGAGAATCGATTTTAATTTTTTTTATGTAATTGGCGAGTTTCTGTCTGCAGCTCTCAGTACAGACCCACTCTCAACGGCGGCACCGGCCCCGAGATGCCCGGGGCAGCACTGGGGGGGCCGGGGGGGCGCAGCCTGCCAGCCCCGTCCCTCCCACTACGGGCGCCGCGGCTGTCCCGCTCTCCTCCCGCGCAGGCATCACTCTGCCCATTGCGGTGTTAATTACCTCGTGAAGTCCTCTCCAACTCCAAATGCATAATTTACAGTAAACCCTTTCTTACCTGCTTTACTGTCTCTGTTTGCTCAGCAAACTCACTCTACCTTGCAAGAAACCAGTAATCACAGTCGTCTTGCTCTTCTTTGCAAGAACTGACTGTCGCAGGTTTTGCACTCTGTCCTTGAAGTCTCAAACCCTCACTGAGCGCCTGAGGGTGGTTTCCCGCCGTACTGGAGTGACTGGTATTTAACCTGGACGTTCCCCGTGAGCCCAGCGGTCGGGGTGGTCTCAGTGGAGGTGCAGTAAGCACGTGCTTATGTGGCTCTATCACAAATTACCAGTTCTTTCTCTTTTCTCCCCACTTCTGCTGTAACATTTAGTGATCAAAACTGAACTAAGTTCTCCAAAAAAGCTCATCATGGTAAGTGCCTCCTTATTGCCTCTGGTCCTTCAGAACGAAGAACTTAGCTGTTCCTGCTGCAGAGGCTGCGAATCTCCCATTTCCTCGACAATCTGCATCCTTCCTGAGGCTACTGCCATGCTGTCACCTGTAGCAGAGGCTCTTCTCCCCAGGCAGCCCCAAAGCCTACTGATGCTTTTGAGTTTCATCTTTATGCTTCACATGTCAAGTTTCAACCTTGCAAGTAAAATGGCATCTATATAGATACTGGGGAAAATGGGGAGGGATTTGGCCCCGGCAGCCCGAGAGGGGAGAATGAGCTCTGCCGGTGGTCCAGCCAGGGTCCTCCCCTGCTCCAGCCTGTGTCTCGGTGGGACCCGGCACTGGGACGTCGTGCTGGTGGCCCCGGCAGGCCTGGCGGCTGCGAGGTCTCGCTGAGATTGCACAGCAGAAGCGCTGCAGGCTGGGCCGGGTTTTTGCCCAATGCTTCATGTCTTCTGCGCTGCCGTTCTCGGGCAGAGGCAGTGCCTGGTCCTAGGCCACCGGCGCAGGAGGTGGTTGGTGTCGGAGGTGACTGATATTTCCTTTGCTGGGTAAAAGCTTAGGGCCAAATTCTGGTTGTGCTTTTGCTCATGATAATTCCTCATGACTTCATTGGGGTTGGCTCATTTTTGAGAGCTGAAAACTGCTGCTCCAGGTGATCAATGGTTGGAGAGTGCTGCTGGGATCAAATAAGCTCTGCCAGAAGGATCGGTGCATCATCCCAGAGTCACAGCGTTTCCAGAATGACCACTTACAACTGCAGTGCTTTTCATCTCTGGAGAATGGGAAATAGGGAGACTTTTTTAACCAATTCCATATCTATCTGGAGTTTTGTAGGTTTTCCACATTGGGAGTCCAGGCATAAATACCCAAGGGAAGTCAGCAGAAGCTGGAGGAGAAATCAATATATGTGGGCAAGGTGCAACCAGTCCAAATAAGCATTTTTAGAAGCTAGAGCAGTGTCTGGCTGTGGTTCGCTGTTGTGTGGGATTCAGGTGTTTGATGTTGGTCTGTACTGCTTGCTAATGCTAAGCCTTGATTCTACTCTAAAAACAAAGTAAGTGAAATCCAGCTTTGTACGCTGGAACTTCCTGATGGCTCTCAGCCGAAGTCCATAAAGTGTCTATGTAAGTGTATGTAAGGATTACAGCGCGTTTGTCCCGTCTTTCAAAGGCAGAAGCCACTGAGAGGTTCAAGAAGAAAATCTACCGCTGACAGTTCGGAAGCAAAAGGACGATCTCGTGAACCCAGCTGAGGGTGTTTGCATCCGATGTGACGGTAACATCCTGCAGAGGACAGGATCCCGGGGGCCTTCCTTTAAGATGACATCTGCATTTGCAGAAGGAAAAAAATAATCTTTGTGCAGCTGACATCAAGCAATCTGAAGTATTTATCAGCTCTGCAGATCCTGCCCAGAATGCAAACTACTTGCTTTTGTTTGAGCCCAGACAAATTGTGCTGCACCTTTATAATTAGTTTGAGATAAGTCAGGACATGCTATTAAATGATTAGATGACCTTTCATCTGAGTGGGGATTTCAGCCTGTTGGATTCCTTCAGAATCAGCAGGAAAAAGGTTACTGGATTTCTAAAGGAGAAAAGGCAAAGCCTGCCTGAGAGAGAGCAAGTTGGACTGAAAAATGTACAGAGCAGCAAAAATTTAGATGATTCGGGAAAGTATCCTAAATTAACAAGAACAAAAAAAGCTTCCAAAAGGAGATATTGTCTGAGTCCCCTGGTCACCAGAAAACACCCAAACCCCAGCTCTCTATTTCCATGCCAGCTTACACCACGGCTGGGTGGAGAACAGAAATAACTCCTGTAGGCAACAGCTCAGTGAGTGATGCAAGGGAATAAGAAGCCAAATAATTCCTGACAGGTTATGGACTTTGTTTCTGCTTTTGGTGCTTAGTCCATGGTGTGATGGGGAGTGTTTGAACCTACCGAATAAGGTTTATCCTGAGGCTTTATCCAAAAGTCAGGGTTGTGTGAGAGTGTAAATGGTGCGTATGCTTCCTACCAAAGGTTCATCCCTGCAAATTACAGTGGTGGTCTGGGTGGTAGTAGAAGACGAACTGGTCAAAAGTGTAAGTACCTCAGATATGTCCCACTTACTTAGTCCCAATAATAATTTTTTTTTTGTTGGTTTTGGTTTCTAAACCTTAAATCGTGGTCTGATACTTGAAAATCTTACTGTTTTCCCTGGATCAGTTGGAAGCTGGTGAAAACAGCCGCCACCAAACTGACTCCAGGACAGCGGTTCAGAGCCGTGCCAACTGTTCCCGCTCCGAAGGCTGCTCTTCGTTCATTCTTCTCAAATTAAAGCTGGTCCCTTTGTCCCCCTCTTTGATTTTCAGAAGCTATGGGAAAATCAGTTGAGCTTTGGGTACTGTGCCGTGTTTCCACGCATCCCGTGGGAGCATTGCCGGAGCTCGGCACAGCACGGCATGGCACAGCCTGGAGTCCTCCAGGCGCCTGGCGCTGCGGCGGTGGAGGGATGCAGCTCCGCGGGATGCACAGCTCCTGCTGCAGGCGTTCCTCTTGGCTTCCCATCTCTTGTCTTTTCGGCTGTTCTCGTGCCTCTCTTTCTCGTCGATTATCAGGACAGTTTGAACAGACGGATTTACTGTCAGCTCAACAGAGGGTGAGATGTTTTGGCAATGGGAAGCCGGAGGGACGGCTTTGCAGCAAAGGAGTTTGGGGACATTCTCCGGGCGGTGCTGCGTGACAGCCGGGGTGGCAGGGAGCAGCGCTGCGCGTCTGCCCTCGGGAAAGGCAGCGACAAAAATCTCCTGGGTGCTGCACGGAAGTCAAACGAAGTCAGGCTAACTTTGTGACTGCTTTTGCTGATAAAAACAAACTTTGTGCACAAAGCGGAGAGGCAGCTCTGAACACTTCCGTTCACGTACTGCGTTTTTTAATGATGACTCTTACCTTAAAGAAAGGTATTTCAAAGCCAAGAGTCAGTTTCCCCCACCCGTTACTTTTTTAATATCACCTAGGTCAATGGTCCTCGTTAGTTCCCTCTAAATCAATGAGATAGCTGGGACTGTTGAGTGACGACCGAGATTGTCCCAGATTCAGATGAGAAGGAGCTGCCAGCTATGGTGACAATACAGGCGTTGTCATTGTCTGGGGCCCCGTAAAGTGAGATCGAACTGGGAGATGTTAAATGCACATCTCATGTCCTGAATCGCAAATGCGAGCTCCAAACCCTTTATGCCTTTAATGCAATAAAAGCAAAGGCAGCTGTATATAAACCATTTGGCAGCAGCTGAATGTTCAGGGTATCTGGGACTCTATTAAATCTTTCATGTGCCATGTCTTGAGCAATATACTACCAGCTGATGCCTGCCTTCTGCTTCACAAATCTGGCAGCATTACATACAATTTTTTCTAATGGCTGTATTTAACCACTGAAAATTTCCTTTGTGCGGCGAGGGACCGCATTATGCGGAATGAGGACAGAGTAGCCTCCTCTTTCTGCTTTCTTGCCTTGCTTCACATTGTAGATCTGCTTGAAAATGGATTGAGATTAATTGAAAAAACCACTCTGACTTGTTACCAAGTAGATGTTTATTCCTTCCCCAGGAACAGATGCACAAATGGAGAAGCACAAAAAAGAAAAGATACGTGTTGGGGCACTGATTTGGGGGGGGGGGGGGGGGGGGGAGAGGGCATTTCTGTAACCAGGGGCATGTTAGGAAGGATTCCTGCCTGTGCCAGGGGACCTAAGCAGCCGAGCCTGGCCGGGCAGCACCGACACCAGCCCTGACACTGGTTCGACTTGCGTTAGATCCCTGCCAATAGCTGTATTAACGTGATCATTAACAATTAATGGCTGTAGCAATTATAGCGGTACAGACAGAGCATACCTGGGGCACCGGAGGAGTGACCTCTCGCCCTGGTTGTCTGTCGGTTGCCGGCTGTGCCGCCCCGGGAGCTGTGCCGTCGGGCAGCACCGCAGTGGGAACCGCGCTCCACCTGCGGGCACACACCCCAGGCCACCCGCGCGCTGCCTGCGGGCGCGGGTCAGCCACCTCCCGCTCATCCCACGCGGCCGCCCCTGCCACCCTGGCGTTTTGGGAGGCTTGGCTGGAAGGAGGACATTTCCATCGACGCCCACATTGGTGTTCTTTTCCAGAAAACAGAGAACAAACATTTCCAGAGCGCCTGAAGCTGGCATTGCTTTGTATGTAGGTGATGCTGTTCCATTTCAGAAAACTATTTATTATGATTACAGAGTACAAGAAGTTTCCAACATTTTCTCATTTATTATACTAGGTTTCCATTTTCCCTGCAGAGAAACAAGAAGCAAATGACATAAATATAAAATGCAATACCTGTTATGGTATTGCAAGCCACAGTCTCAAAAAAAAAAAAAAAATTAGAAATTCATGAGCTTCTAGCCATAATGTGAAATAAACTGGAATCAGGAAAGAATGTTGTTCAGCGCCTGGATGGCTGTTATTCAAAGGTTTGTTTTTAGAGAAGTTACACAGCAATGACGATGTTTTAAAGGGATATTGTTAGGTCTTTTCTGCTCGAAGAATTTATAAAATATGAAGTTATTTTTGCCTGGTTTATTAAATGTACGACCAGTTTAGTCCGCTATAGGCAGGGGTTGGATCCTGCTGGTGCTTTGCATTGCGGTAGGTAGTTCATTATTATTAAGTTTGCACAAAGCAGGGGTTTTACCTTACGGTTTTGTGTTATGTACAGTCCCTGGCAGCTGTAGCCGATGGGCTTTTGCACGCCCACAGGCGCCGGAGGGGACCATGCCAGCCAGGGGACGGGGCTGGGGACACCCCTTCTCACCCGATAGCTCAGAGGCGCGCGGGGGCACAGGCTCTCCTGCCTTGGCGTAGCTGCCAGCGCAGGGCACGGCTCTCAGGAGCGAGCACCGTGTGCAGGCGTTGGGCTGGCCGGTGCCATCACATTCAAGGGACGGGCAGCCGGCAGCGGCGGTTCGGTCAGGGACTGAGCTGGGGTCCCGCGACCCAGCGTCCGAGATGCGCCTTGCCGCGGCCGCAGGGCTGGGCTGCCTGCCCACCGCACCGGCCAAGCCTGCTCCCGCGCCAGCTGCAGCTGGGCTCTGCCAGCGGTGCCCGCCTCTGGGCAAAGCGTGAGCTCGACCCAGAGACCATTGCTCAGGTCAAGCTGCCCGAGAATTGAGCCTTAAACGTGAGGTCTGAGGTATGCCTGGAGTTACGTCAAGACACAATTTTCTGTCCTTAATTCCGTAATTCTAATCATGACTGCAAAATAGTCCCCGTAATTTCAGTGTGCATCACTGATTGGGATGTTTTTATCAGGCTAACGATAACCACCTATTATTTTGTCACCTTCTTGCTGTAATGTGTCCTCGGTGATATTATATTGTGTGCCATTAGCACTTGCAAATGGTTATTAATGGCAGTATTCTAGAAGAGTTCGGCGGCTCCTGTCTGCCTGCGATGTTTTCTGCCCTCCACAGAAACCCCCTTTACTGGCTCCCGGGCTGCGTAAATGGGACCTGCTCCCTAACGAGCTGCCTGAAGCCACCCCCGGGTCAGCCTCCCTGTGCTGCGCCAGATGAAGGCTGTACGACCAAAACGCCGAATTACTTACTTTTCAAAGAAAACATATCCAGTGCATTGTAATCATGAGCATGTCTGATAATTAAAAGAGGACAGACATAATTATACCAGATGTAGAAATTTCATTAGTTCATTTAAAAATAGTTACCTTGATAACAAACGAGCTCTTTCAAATATAGTTACCCTGGTAATTAAGGTGTCGTTAGTATCAGAAGAATGGAGGGAGGCAGGCCAAAGGCAATACTGGTTGGAAACCCGTGCCAGCCCAGCGGGCTTCGTGCCGGTCGGCAGAGCGGGCTGCCGGGGCTAGGTGCCGGGTTCTCCCGCCGGTGCCAGGGCCTGACGGCTGCCGGGCGGCCGGGCTCCGCGTGCCGGGAGGGGGACGGCTGCGGTGGGAAGCTGACGTTTCGCCTGAGGACCCACCCTGGCCCCCTGCGTGCCCGGCGTGAGAACAGGCTGGCCGAGCCCGGGCGGTGGGGAGCAGCCGGGGCAGGGGTGGGAGGCGGGAGGGATGCGGCCAGCGGCAGGCAGCTTGGTCCGCAGCGTGGCCAGCACCCGGGGAAGGACACGTCCCGTTCGCCGTGGCGGGGTGGCCCTGGAGGCTGGGGGCCTGGGCTGGGCGCGCAGGGGGGCCTCTGCGGTTACAAAACCCCGTGCGGGGAGGGTCTGTGCCTTGCAAGGACAGAACACTGCTGCGTTCCTGGGGGCACGGTGTTTGTTGTCGTTTTTAACGAATTTACATTTTAATCGCTTTCTGCTAAAACAAATTAGATTATTTTGACCTTTCAGAGCGCAGCTACGTACGCAATAGATTAAAACCAATCTGCTGGAGGTTGGCAGCCAGCGGATGTGAGCAGAATGGAGTCAAGGCTGGGAGAGAACCCCCGCGACTGCCCGAAGCCGGTCTCCGTTCGGAGGCAGTGAGCACAAAGCTCTCTCCCACAGCTCCCAGACACCATTCCCTGCTGGAAAGCTCTCCCGGGGCTAGGCGTCACATCCTAGAGGAAGCTCTAGGGTGGGGTGGTGCAGGGCCCAAAACGGGAGTACCTGGGCACTGCACTTCGAGCAGGGATGCTTGTACCTGTAGATCTCAAGTCACAGCCCAGGGATCAGGAACATTTGATAGCGGGGTAGAAGTGCCGAGCGGCATGGGTCTTAGTCCAGTAAAGCAGCAAATGAGGGTATGGAACATTTTACTAAATCTCTTTTTTCCTTCCCCTTCCACGGTACTTTAGGTGTGTATCGTACAGAAGAGAGACACTGAGAAGATGTATGCCATGAAGTACATGAACAAACAGCAGTGCATCGAAAGAGATGAGGTTCGCAACGTGTTCAGAGAGCTGGAGATCCTGCAGGAGATCGAGCACGTGTTCCTGGTGAATCTCTGGTAAGCGTCTCCTCCCCTCTGCCTTCCGGGCCACCCGCCCTCAGGTGCTCGCCGAGCCACGTTCTCCCCATCCTCCTGGGGTCACGGCCGGCCGTGGGAGAAACCCAGTGAGCTGCTACAGCCGAGAGCCGTGGTAAGGTGAAATGCGTTCAGGAAACATAGCTTGCTTGGCACAGAAGACACCCAAATGTTACGGCATCAAACATTTTGAAACAGCTTACCTTCTCTTTTTCCATCAAAAACCTTTGTGTGTCTGTTGCGTGTTTTTCACAGCCTTCTTGCAAATACCACTCTATCAAGTCCCTCGTAAGGGACCCCCTGCCAATTTAGCTGTAAAATATTTTAGTACCATGGTGTGTTGGTGGGCAGTTTGACTAAGGTGTCTTGGGGCAGTATGATGCTCCCGGTGATTGCCGTTAAAGAAATAGTCCACCTCACATGCATGGAAATACTGAGAACTGTGACAGTCTGTGGTGAATCAGATACTGCGTGGGGCCCATTTTGGTAGCAAATAACAAACAGCTTGACAAATCAAAGAAACTAGCATTTTTAGAGATGATGATTTATAACTTTTATTAATAGAAAAATTGTACAAACTATATAGTAAGTATTTGGTCCCTCTAAAGGACTCGATCTCGCAGAGCTTGTCTAATAGTTTAAATGAAGAGAACTGCTCTCAGCCACAGCCAGTGCGTTCAGCAGAGAGTTGCTGAGAGAGGCCCTAACTCGGGAGGTTTTAGTGGGTGGTTTAAAGCTGTCCTGGCCGCGGTTGGGTCTGCGCAGGCACTGCAGAGGCGGCTCCGTAGATGTACACTGAGGGATGCGGGAGGGGTGGGGGGATTAATATGGTGGTAGGGAAGCCAAGGAGATTCACTGCGTATCATTTCTTACTGTATCTGGACAGGATACGTTTCAAAAGCATTACAGACTGAAGCTATTTGTTAGATTTCAGCCTGATTTGAGGACATTTTTTTTAATTAGACACTAAAACATACCCAGTAGTGAGTCCAATTTTTGCCAGTGCACACACAATCAAGGTAGTATTGAGCAACCTGAAATGTAACTGGCTTTAGCAATCTGTTGCTTAATAAAAATTAGGAGATCTCTTCAAATTATCAGGTGTGTGGCCTTTTCCTGGAGAATGACTAAGGGCAAAAAAGTGCTTTGCAACAGGTTCACTGGCCAAATAAAATATATTCCTTTAGAGCTCAGATATATCATGACGAAATTTTGCACGGCATAAATTCATTTACAAATTTTAGAAAGTGGTGCATTTTATCCTAAGATCATCGGTCAGTTTGGGATGAGTCCTTAGCAGTCAGCCTCGTGACCCTCTCCCGGTTCCTGCTGCTGGGCGGTCCTGGTGATCCGTCCTCTCTCTGCCTTCCCCGCATGGTGAAGGAGCGCCCGACGTGGGGCAGGGATCAGAAAATCCATCACCTTCACCCACGGTTGACCAGCACGCCACGAACTGACCCTGTGCCAGCAAGTATCTCTGATGACTGCTAGAGGGAGCTGGGGCTAGAGCACAAATACAGGAGACATTGCAGGATGATAGAAGTAAGGAGTTCATGGCTTATATTCCCAGACCGCAAGAACAGTGATCTCATTTATGAGAGATGATGGAAAACCTTTGATAATCCCATTGAGTGCCAGATGACAGACTGAGAAGGGAAAAGAAGAGCGGTCCCTTCTCTTACCGTACATGTGACCTGGGTTGCTCAAAATTTTGCCTAGCGTTTATTCCCCAAGTGTGTTGCACACCCTTGGCGTGGTTTAAATGCATCCTTTCAAATGATAGTGTGCTTTTTGTCAAGGCAGGCTTCTGCAGCTGTGGCTTAGAGACTGTCATCGAGGCAGGTAGGCAGTATTTCCAACCCAGCGGTTTTTCAGATTGCCTAAAAGTTTGTGCAGCCACAACCACAGGGAGAAAATAGTACATGTAAAATAAAGGCCATGCTTACTTGGAAAATAACGGGTGAGCAAAAATGATATGTTACGTAAAATATGCAAGGGAGCGCATCTGCAATGCACAGTGCACAGTGATCTCCTCCAGAGAGCGCAGGGGTTACGTTACTGTGGAAATGTGGTTTTAAGGCTAGGCTCGGTGCCTGCTGACGCGCTCCCTGATCCCACAGAGACAGAAGAGGGGCAGAGCGGCAGTTTTTCCCGGGGAAGCTGCAGGCCTCGGGTGGCCGGACAGGCTGAGCCTCGGGCAGCCGGCTGGCGCGGGCCTCCCCCCTCTCCGGCCGCGTCGGGTGCGCGGCAGGCTGGGGGCGGGAGGATTTTCAAAAACTCAGAAGGCTTTATACCCAAAGTGATGAAAGCTGCTAATACTTTACTTTTTTTTTGTTGATCTGTTACTCCAGAATAGCCAAATAAGTTAATAATTATTTTTTCAGCATTTTAGCATTTGCAAATTTTTTTTTCCAACAAGTAATGAAATGCTTAAGAAACCTTGCTCTTAGCAAATTTTTCCCTTTCAGCTCGTACTTTTAGAATAAGCCTACATTTAAGATGCGAGCAGAAGCGTGTGATTCATAAGAATTATACAATCCCACATACTCTTGCCTCAGAAATACCGTCGCCAAATATAACAATTGAACGTTGTTTTGTAGTGTATCCTCGCTGCTGTCAGTCTCCTGCGGGATCCACTGCAGATTTAGAGAGGCGTTTTACTCTACAGTAAATATAAATCTCTTTTTCTGGTTTTCTGGTTAAATTAGCACTGGTGTTTTCCAATTCTTTTTCAGGATAGGCAGAGATATTTTAAGTATAGGTTTATCAGATAGTTCACAATTGAAAAGGCGAAGTTTCTCTGAAGTGACTGGCTAGGAAAGCCCCAAGCTCTGCCTGCAGCTCTACCTGCAGCTCTGCCTGCAGCTCTACCTGCAGCTCTGCCTGCAACTCTGCCCGCAAGTCTGCCCGCAGCTCTGCCTGCTGGTGGGGTTACTGGCCAGCGCTGGGGAGGTGATGGTGGCAGGGCAAGCGGGGGAAGTTAATTGGGATACTTACCTCTTCAAAGGAAGCGTTGCTTAGTGTAGCAATAGGTTAAAAACCAAGACAGCATCTTGAATTGCGCTCGCTCAGTTAGAAAGGTGTAAACACCCAAGCGGGCGTATGTTCGTAGTGGGGACGTTTGCAGTTTTCACAGGAGCTGTGTAATTAGGAGAGGGAAAAAGCCTGACTTGGCTTTGTGACTCCTGTGAGACTCAGCCTGCTCGCTCACGCACCACCGGTCCCGCAGGTACTCCTTCCAGGACGAGGAAGACATGTTCATGGTGGTGGACTTGCTTCTCGGCGGCGACCTGCGCTATCATCTGCAGCAAAACGTTCAGTTTACGGAAGAAACGGTCAAACTCTACATCTGTGAGATGGCGCTGGCTCTCGACTACCTGCGGAGTCAGCATATTATCCACAGGTAACCACGCAATCTCTTCCTTGCCGTCAGCAGCCGGCGGGAGCTGCCCCTGCACCATGCTGCCCATGGCTGGTTTGGGGCGGGTGACGCTGTCTCTGCTGTGGGGAGGCCCTTGTCCCCATTGGTACCCCCAAGTTGGGGAACTGCCGGCATTAAACCGCACCAGCAGTGCCGGTCCTGGGCACCCTCCGGCTGCCGGACCTGCTCCCTGTCGCTCGGAGAAGGCCTCACGCTTCGCCGGGGGCTGAGAGCGCCTTGCAGGGCGGGTTTCAAAGCAATCTCGCAGAAACAGGCCCAGTCTTGTGTTACTCATTTTCCGTAGAAATGATGCCGGAACAAGTCAGATGCTCCCACTTTTTTGAGCAGTTGCCCAGGAAAAGCATATTTCTAGTCCATCGTAAAGGGACTTGTCTCAGATTAGGGTGGTTTTGTTTTATTTGTTTCTAGTTTTTGATAGATAAAAAAGTTGCAGTTTTTTTGTTGTTGAGTTGCATCCTTGATCTGACTGAGATTTCATCGTGCTGTAACCCTGCTTCTTTTCCCAGAGATGTAAAACCAGACAACATCCTCCTCGATGAGCAAGGTAGGCTCTCTCTGCCTTGCTTCGTCTGCCTCCTTCATTCCAGGGCCAGATTCTTTGCAGTCTTGAATACTCTGCATCTTTTTATCTGGGAAAAGTGTGGGAAAGGCGCCACCCCTTCTAACTGGTCGGTGTTTGGTCGGACATACCTGTGCATTGCAATGCCAGGGAAGGTCCACCAAGGGCAGCCCCTCTCCTCGTTGCCCCCGCCGCGCTTCGCCCACACTCTGCCTCCTTCCTCGCTAGCGCCCCAGTGCACAGGTCTCCCACGCCGGGGATGCGGTACCTGGCATCGTGGGAGGGCACGAAGCACAAGAACTGTCTTTGTTGGGTTTTAGAGCGAGTGATCTGCACATACGCTTTTAGGATGGTTTCCATGTCTTCCTGGGGGGATGGACCTGGGCTGAGCCAGGCGGAGTGAGCTCAGGAACCTTTGTGAGAGCATCTATTGGTAGTATTGCCTCAGTGACCTACACGGGAGAAATACCGTGGGAGATCCTCTAATGGCCTCTATCCAGTAGTAGACCATCTAAAATGAAGACATGATCTCTCAGGCTCCAAACCATCTGAGATTTATTGTAAAGCCTCATAAAAACCAAAGCTTGCACTTGCATGGAAGTTCATTAGAAAATAGTGCAGGGTATAAAGCCCTAACACAAATGGGAAAAAGGAGATGTAAGGGAAGGCTTCACAGGACAAGGCAGGCTGTGATTTCCACACCATTTTCATTGCTGCCTTGTAGATAGAGAGCAGAAAGTAGCCTCCAGAAGGGGAGGTGGGTGGGTTTTCTGTATACCAGGCTGGCTTGAAAATAATGACATTTTCTGAATTTTAACTTTCAGTCCTGATGACAGAGAAAGTAGAAACAGAGAGAAGGTGTTCCAGCGCTTTTTGTAATAGCTTAATGATTTCTTCATACAGACTTAGGGTTTGGGAAGTATTGCTATGATTTCATTCAGCTGGCATGTCCAAATTTGCTGTGGTCTCTACGGGGTGGCAGTGGAGTGTTTTAGCTCTGGGACTTTGGGGTAGTCCTGGTTCAGTGGCTTTTATCAAAAACAGTTCTTGGGTTTTAATCAATGCAACCAGGGCAGTATCTTAGTATAGTGTTTCCCTGTTGTCTTCTCGCTGACTGTAGGCTCTGCATAGAGCAATTTGACCAAGCACTGGAGCTGGTGTAGGTTACTAGTTCACTCCAAGTGCGATTGAAAATCAAGACCCAAAGCTAGCCACCACTGAATCACCTAGCCAGACTGAGATCCGGGGAAAGCTGCAGGATCTGCAGTGGCCGTTCGGTGGGGTCTAACCTGACCTGCTTGTGCCCGTGCTATGCTGTCTGAGCGCAGAAGCTTATGAAACAAATGTATTCTGACTCTACATTGCTACTGTTCTGTGCCGCGATTAATTCCTTCTTAAAATGTGTCTTTATTTAAGGTCATGCACATTTAACAGATTTTAATATTGCAACAATAATTAGGGACGGTGAAAGAGCAACTGCACTAGCTGGAACAAAGCCATACATGGGTAAGAAATAATAGCTGTTCCTTACGTCTGTATTTTACGTTTCAAGAGCCCTCACCGCATGCCGCCTGACAGTCCCTGTCTGTGACAAAGGCACTGAATTAATTTAGCACATTAATGCATGTGCCCAAGTCATTCAGCGGAGCCTGATCATTTGAAAAGTGAGACTCCGGAGTGAATGAATTGCTGTCAGCACACCCTCCCCATCCCGCCCTGCCCTCCCCGCTGGCCCCGGGCTGGGACTCGGTGCATCCCGGCGGGCGCCGGGTTTCTGCTGTCCCTCACTCGCTCGGCCGGGAGAGCTCTCCCCGCGTGCGCCCGGTAGCCCAGCTGCCCAGCTGCGGCTGCTGCTGCTCACCCTGACTTCCAAAGCCTCCCCTCGGGCAGTAGTGCATAGACATAACCATAAGGTTTACGTACTAACTTACGTGAAATACTGAAATAGAAACAGACTGAAGTCAGCGAATAACCTGTTGCATTTTGCCCTTTCTGTTCAGCCCCGGAGATTTTCCATTCCTTCCTGAACGGCGGGACGGGCTACTCCTTTGAGGTTGATTGGTGGTCGCTGGGAATCATGGCTTACGAACTGCTGCGGGGCTGGGTAGGGCTCCCGGACGGTCCGAGGACTAAGAACACGCTTTCTGATTGACTGCAGAGAGGAGAGGGAATTTCTTCTCATCTTTCTGCCTTTTTTCCCCCAGAGACCCTATGACATCCACTCCAACAACCCTGTGGAGTCTTTAATTCAGCTCTTCAGTACTGTCAGCGTTCAGTACTCATCTGCGTGGTCAAAAGAAATGGTTGCTCTATTAAGAAAGGTAAATAGTCTTGCTGGCGTGGTTTACGTTGGACCTTAGCTGCAGTGCACGTGGGACTAGCTGGAAATTTTTCAGCATATTAATAAATAATGTAAAATTGAAATAGGACTAATTTTTATGAATTTGTTCAGGCTTAAGCACAGATTAATCTTGTGTTTTGCTTGTTTATTATCTCTGTAATAAGGTGCATTATGTTTGACAGCAAAGGAAGGAAAAAGGCTGATTTTGGTGTGGCAATCAAATTCCTACCTGGGCTAGAACTGTACCCTTCCAGCATCCCCCTCTGTGATTGTCGTAACCTAAAAAGGCAGCGATGGTGGCTGAGACGGCCGCGTGAGATGGAGGAGCGTGTGCCGCCCCGCTGCGTTAGCTGCTCTCCCTCGCCAGTTCTGCTGGGCCGAAGGGTCTGGTGCGGAGTATTGGGTTGTGAGAAGTATCTGGGGGGGTCCATATCTATGGGACGGTCTGCGCTTTCCCTGTGCTGCTACACAAGAAAGGTCGTGATTTGGTGTGGAGGCTGTGGTTTTAGCTTCTGCTTGCTTGAGAACTCAGAAAAGTAGCTGATGGTGTGCTATAAAAAGATATACACGGTGCTGACAGCAAATAAGTGACTCCGATGTAAGTTAATGTTGGGTGGACAATTTACATAATCAGATTTTGTTTTAATGAGAAGCAGCATTGTTAGTGATGACTGCAGCGGCGCATTCGGCAAGTTCGCATTGCCATCTGCTGGGCTGCCGACAGTTGGGCTTCTAGAGACCGGCCGGGAATTAAATGTCTCACCAGGAAAATGCCAGCAGCCCCCTCAGCCGGGAAGGACCCCCGTGTCCCCCCAAGGCGCTGGGGATCCTGTGCTCGGGGCGCCCCAGCCGTAGTCCTGCCCGCTGGGGCAGGCCGGGGGGCTGTGCTGGTGCCCAGGGGCGATGGGCGCTGCGTTGCCCCCTCGCCCGCCGGGACCAGCGCCCACACCCCGCTCCCCGCACCCCGCTCCGGCACTGCAGCTGTCCCGGCATCGACACCCCGCGTCTCCTTCCCGCTGGGCTGGTGCCGTCGCAGCGGCCTGGAATTCAGGAATTGGGAATTTCCGCCTTTGCGTTTTGAAGATGAAGATAATTTTATGCCGTAGGAAAGTGCCTGAAACATTCCCCCAGGCGGCAGTTGCTGGTCGAGGTGGTCTTTTACCCCGCGCCCTTCACAGGCGTCCCATGCTGAGGCGCTTGGCAGGCTGTAAGTACAGCCACTGCCTGGGTCACGGGGACACACGTTACCTGCTTCTTGCACAGTTACCTTTGGCATTGGGAGAATGCTCAATGCTGATTTTATTGCTTGCAAAAAGACTGTAGCCACCTATAATTAGTGTGCCTAGAATTACGCTGCAGTTTTTTGAAGGAAACAGTCCTAGATGGGCATTGTGTAGAGGTCCTACCATAGGTGTCCATCAGTCGGGAGACTGTACGTGCTCAGTTTGCAGATGCCCAAAACCGAGCTGGGGCGGCTGGAGGTCAGGACTCAGAATAAGTGCTCTGGAAAAATGGCAAGAACTGGTTGAGAGGTGGGGTGCGGTTCCGGCATCGGTGGCAGTGGTACAGGCGGGCAGGGGGGCCAGCTCCTGGAGAGGGGCGAGGGTAGGCGCAACTTGCCCACCATGAGCATCCCGCACTTGGGAGAGGAGGGACGCGCACAGGGCTCTGAGGGTGCACTGCAAAGGTGCCATCAACTGAGCTTTGGTGAAGATTTTCACAGGGGGAGACCAGGCACAGAATTTTCTGGAAGCCCTACCGAGATCCCATGTTAGACATACCTCCCCGTTAGACGTAGCTCCCTGTTAGACATCTCTCCATGTTAGACATACCTCCACGTTAGACATATCTCCATGTTAGACATACCTCCCCGTTAGACGTACCTCCAGCAGTCCTGGAAGCTGTAACTCAAGTCAGCTGTGTACAGCGTGGTACACAGTGCTGAATTCTTTGAAAAATCAGGTCTGTCCTCAGACTGGTGTCTCAGTGGATAAAGCGGTCATTTTTTTTTCTCTGTGCTTAGTAATCCATGCGTGTGATAAACGGAGTAGTATCCCCTGGTGTCACAGAAGTGGTGTGAAGATAGGACATGTGGAGGTTGAAACTGAAACAATGAGCCTCTGGGGGAAGCAACGTCTTCACAAGGGAGCAAGGTCTGTCCCTGGCATGGGGAGGAGTGCGCCGGGGCGGCAGCGCCCAGGGGCTGTGATGAAGGGTCGTGCATCGTAGGTAGGCATGGGAGGAGCAAACCTGTGCTGGTCCGAGTGCTCATAGTGCCAAATTTTTGGCCATCTGGTTTCACAGCCTCCAGAACATTTTTCTAATGTGTTTTGTTTCTATAGTCTGTTAGGTATTTCCCATGACAGAAAGGTGGCTGCGTGGCTGAACCATCTGAGTGCATCCGAAAGGCAGAATGATGCTGGGCTCCTTTTCTTTCTCCTCTGACGGGAATGCTTTTCTCTTCCCAGCTGCTGACGGTGAACCCTGAGCATCGCTTTTCCTGCCTGGCTGATGTTCAGGCCTCGGCGTACTTGTCTGGCGTGGTCTGGAGCGATGTCTGCGAGAAGCACGTGGAGCCGGGCTTCGTCCCCAATGTGAGTAGGAGTGATCTGTGTCCCAGCCCCGAGCAGGGTCGGTTCTCGTCCTTAGAGGAACCACTGCGTTCAGCAGAGGCTTTCTGATGGAGAAGTAGTTTCTGAGTGTATTTGTTGCGAGAGGGTCTCTGCTGTGCCTAACATGCGGGGTGTCATGTCATGTGTCCCGGCAGAAGGGCCGCCTGCACTGCGACCCCACCTTCGAGCTGGAGGAGATGATTCTGGAGTCGAGGCCCTTGCACAAGAAGAAGAAGAGGCTTGCAAAGAACAAGTCGAGAGATAACAGCAAAGACAGCTCACAGTCCGTAAGTGCTTTCTGGGGTAACAGCCAGCTGGGAAAAAAGGCTGAGCTGCTGAATTTGGGGATGTATAGCTGCAGTTGCTGAGACAAAGCAGTGACTGCAGATGTATTTTGATAAAAACATTTGCCCAATGGAGTCTTCCCGACAGCCAGATGTTCCCCTTACGTAAGTTTGATAAAACTCTTTCACAGTAATCTGTACTTAGGAAAATGAAATGAGAAGCAGAGGTCTGGGCACACCAGTCAAGAGAAAAACTAAAACAACCCACACGTCCATACGATCTTCACCTTCCGAGAGGTGCTGCCCAGTGTCTGCGACAGCTGTCGGTGGGGTTACACAGTAGTAGTTTATCCAAGCGCTGCCGATGGCCACACAGAAACATCTGGCCAGTCAGTCCCGGTTTTGGGTAACTATCCCGTGTTTTCCCTCGCCGCGTGAGCCATGCAGCTGGGTAAGCCCTGCGGCCCTGCCGGGCTCCTGCGCCGGGGCAAGCTCTGGCTGTGCCGGCGGGGGAGGCCAGTACATGTGCGTGGGAGAAGTGTGCCCACAAGTGCTTTCTGCAGAGAAGGGTCCATTAGCTGGGAAATTAAGCTGGAGATGAGATGCATTTGTTTCTTTTTTTCACTGTGGGAGTTACGGTGCTTTTACATCACTGGGGAGGTAAATACAAGAATCTTGGGTTTACAGAGCAGACACGTCCCAGGACTAAAACCATCTCCTTACGCAGCAGAGCGGGTACTTGGTCCTGCAGAAAACAGATTTCGTAAGGGGTGTTTGCCGGTACGGTGGTGTGTCGGGGGAGGCCTGCGAGAGCAAACGCGCGTCACCCACTGACGCTGCTTCCCCTGTGCAGTGCCTCTGAGCTGTGCAAGTCCCAGACTAAGGGAACAAACCCTGCTCCCCCCAGCGAGGACGGGACCATCCCCTGTCTGAGAGCAGCAGGGAGTGCCAGGTGGGATTTTGCCTGTCTCATTGTCTGCACCAATTAACTGCAATGGATCCCTTCCTCTTCAGCAGGAGTTAATGCTGCGATCAATGAGACTTACCGTAAATGCTGAAGAATAATGGGGAAGCGAGGGAGGAAGAAACAGAATAAGCGAATTTGCAAATACCTCTCCAAGGTTTTGCTGCCAAGAGAGTTAAGGGCACTTTGCTGCCAGGACCCACGGCTGATCACCAGCCGTCCACGCAGGCATCAGGCAGGAGCCCGACCCTCGCCATGGCCACGGCCCGTGGCTGGGGGTACACGGGCGGGCGGCACGAGGGCTGGGTGGGATTTTGCCTGGGCAGGAGACGGGCGTCCCTGCTTCGGTGGGAGGTGGAGTGGAGCGGCAGCGTCTGGCTTCAGAGGAGGTCTCTGCATCTAGACAGAGGTGATGCAGGAGGTAAAATAAAGGCAGAAATCGGGAAGTGTGGGCTGTCTGCACACCCGCATTTCCCTCCTGCCCCGCGGGTGCTGCCAGCTTCCCGGCATGCATGCAGCCAGCGTACCCGCTCAGCCCCTGAGCCGGGCCGACCACGGGGGAGCAGCCGGCTGTGGGACAAGACAGCAGGTTTGTGCCTTGTTCTTGCAAGGACTCACAGGCCCAGGCTTTGTGCTGATCTCTCCCGGGCGCTGGCTTTCCTTCCGATGGGCAGATAGCACTCCCAAAACCAGAATACACAGATAATCGTGTTTATCTGGCAAACTCTGTGCTGTCTGTCTTTTATGGAAAACCGCGTGCTGCGGATGAAACAGGCCACCGGTGAGAGCCATGAAGGCAGTCGGCTGTGCTGTTTCCGTCCTCTGTTTTGGTTGAAGTTTCTGGTGGCTGGGAGGCTGTGCCTACGGCTGGAAGCGCTGTGATGCGGTAGGCAGCAGTGAGATGCAAATGGGACTGCTTATGCATGTATTGTTTTTCTTCAACAGGAAAATGACTATCTCCAAGAATGCCTTGAAGCTATCCAGCAAGACTTTGTCATCTTTAACAGAGAGAAGTGAGTGTGTGGGGGTAATATTTTTGAAAGAAAAAATACCCTTTTTCCTGACTTCCCTTAGGAATCAGAGTGCCAGTGCCTGACGGCCGGGAGCATCTGACTGCAGGCTTAGCCCTGGGTGACTGACGTCAGCCGAGGAGCTCAGGTGCTGCCTCTGTGTGAAAAGCAGTTCTCACCAAAAAGGGAGACAAGGTCAGGGATTATTAATCACTGCCATTAAATAAAATATGCTGCAGAGAGACTGCTGGGATTTAACATATGTATGTGGCACTGTTTCAGTTCCCCCGTAGCATCTTCTCATCCATCCTGCTTTTAGAGGATGATAGTTTGGAAAATGAAGGCAAGGAATGTGCTAAAATCTCTGCAGGGCATGAGCGGGCAGTGAAAGCGCTGGAAGTTAAAAGCAGCTGCTTTCCCCTGTGTTTGAGCATGCTGACATGGGAATGTTTGGTTCGACAGTAAAACAGGAGACAGCCTCCGTGGAGGAGGTGGTGCGTGGCCATGGCTCAGGGCACTTGTGGCCAAGGTCTGGGTGGGCAGCGCTCCTGAAAGCTGAAGCCTTGCAAGTCACTGCGGAGTGTTTCAGAGTGTTTCGGTGTGTTTTGCTGGTATGTCGATCCCTGTCATGACCTTTTTATGTGCTCTGTGTGTGCTCTGGAAGGACTCCTCTCGTTTGCCGTGGGTCTGCTGTAGACACCTCACGAGTGGTGCGTGGGCAGCCCGGGGCGCGCTGGCTGCTGCAGGCCACCTTCACACCACTCCTCTGCGGGGCGTTTGGGCTGGGGATGACTGTGTAACGCCTGGTTCCTCTGCTCCCCACAGGCTAAAGAAGAGCCAAGAGCAGACGAGCGAGTCCGTGTGTGTTCCCGAGACCACTGACGAAGCCGAGACGGAGGCCGAGTCTGAGACCTCCAACTTGAACATGTGCAGCTCCGTCTGCTCCTCCGCAGGCAGCAGCTAGGCTGCAGCCACCGGGCGAGGGTCGCCGGCCCGCGCCGCGCCAATAACCCATTCTCAGGTTGCGCTGAGCACCACAGGCTGTCCTCCGATACCACCGGAGAGCACCGACAACTAGTCTTGCAAAGCTGTAGCAAAAGAGATAGTTCTTACAGAACTGCATTCCTGGATTTAACGGAGCGCCAGATCAGCACACTGGTTGCCTGTCATGGGTAAAGGTACTTGCTATGCAACTTGTCGAAGGAGGTAGATCAACTTCTTTACTTGTTCTTTTTTAATGTCAGATTGCTGTTCTGCACATGTTTTAAATACGGTAAGATGACAAGAAAAGAAGTTACGTCCTCGGGCACAACAAGGGATGACACCGAGCAGGTGTGGCGAGGGAGGAAGGCTGAAGAGGTGGTTTGAATTTTACTTTGGCGTTCCCTGTTCGTAAAGGCTGCTGTAGGGACAAGCAAGCCCCCTGTAAATCGGAGCAGCGCTGGGGCCTCTCCGGGCTGTGCAGGCGGCACCAGCCTCCTGGGAGCCTCGAGCTGTGTGGCTCCTGCAGCGTAAGAACATCCCAGGCACGTCCTTGTCCTCTCGTCACTTGTAAGAGTTCCTTTCCCAACTCGGGGCAAATAATAAATGGTTTTTGTGCACTCCATGAATTCTTCTGGGGCTGGGTAATGATTAAACATGTAATTGAGATGCAGAATGTATTTTAAATATTTGCTTTCTTCACATAGCTGCTGCGAGTGGCGAGGAGCCGTGCGAACGGACCGGAGGGTTTGGTTCTGTTGGTCCGGGTCCGGAGGACGCAGTTTATCACAGGTTCAGATTTTACTGGCGACAAAGTGGGTGGCCTTGCAATGCTGCTCAGTTATGAAAGAGGGGAGTATCTTATTTCACCCTTCGATTTACTTTATTTTCAGTGTAAAGTAAAAGTACTGTATATAATTTACCAATACCTGTTCTAACTTCTTAGTAAGACGGGAGATCTCCTTAACTTGTTGCAGCTGTGGATATTGCCTTTCTTCTTGTTTCAGAAACCTTCACTATATTAGTTGCTTAATCTGCTGTAGAGTGGCTTTTGGTTACTATTGCTAAAAATGAGCCATGGGTTCTGCTGCAACATATGGCTCTTGTGATACACAGGGGGTTCGTTAGGACTGCGTTCACGTTCAAACTATCAACATCTGTTCGCTGCCAGACGTTAGGAGGTTGCAGGGTTTGCATCCTTACTCTATATTCGTAACACAAAAGTGGATAGGAAATATTTTTAACAGATGCAGACTCTTTCAGGACAAATTTTGTTGTGTTTTTTGTTTCTGTGAATAAAATAGAAAGGCGTAACTGGCACGAAACCATTTTATATGAAAAACGACATGAGGTGTTTATTTTCCACAGTTTTATGTGGAAATTAGTACGTGTCTAAAATTGTGCAGAACCAAATTTTCATAGAAGTCTTTAATAGAAGTGTTCAGGTGCGCAGGCACAGCTTGTACGGGGCAGGGGAGGGAAGCCAAAGCTTTGTGCCGGTTGCACAGTTACTTTCAGGACAGAGCCAGGTAAACGCTGTCAGACGCGGCAGCTCTCGCCGGGGTGGTGAGCATCCAGCCCCTTGGCCGTGCCCGGTGAGGGACCAGGGCTGCACCGCGGGGCCCCGGCGTCGGCCACGGGTCCTCGCGCAGGCATGCCCTGTGCCTCCTTAGGAGCTGCGTTAATGACGGGCTGGAGGGGAGCTGCTGCCGTTCAGTGAGCGAGGTCTGAAATAAACGCTTTCCCCTGCGACTTTTCCCCGGCTACAGGAGGGCACCTGCCCCCCCAGCTCTGATCCCGGGCTGCACTGGGGGGACCGGCCCTCTCTGCCCCCAGTAATTTCCAGTCTGATTACAGGGTACCAGGGTAACCTCATTACCCTAATCACCTAATTACATTCTCCCGCACACCAGAGCGTAGCTGTGTGCGTCTGGATGGGCCGCGTGCTCTGGCCCCATTTGCTGCCGGTGAGCAGCCCCTGCTCTCCGGGTGGGCAGCCTGGTCCTTGCCCCCGGGCTCTGCGCACGCCTCCTGTCCCACCCCCCAGCCCGAGCCCCCGGGTCTGTCCCGGCGCGGTGCGGTGCGCCTTGGCTGCCGGCTGCGTGCCTCGGTGGGCTCGGCTCCCACCGCGCGGGAACAGCGCCTGTCGGCACCGGCCATTAGCGATGACCAGGGTACTTTGCAACGTAGTAGTAACGCTTTAATCTCAAGTCACAAAACCACATCAAGATGGGCTCTGATTTGCTTCTGATCGGAGCAGTCTGATAACCCTGCTGCTGCGAGGGGCCAGAAACCCACCGCTTGGCCTGCCAGGACTCGGGTGGGGCAAATGAGGGTCAAAACCAAGTCTTTATTCAGGAATTACAAACTACAGATTATTTGCTCCACCAGTATGGATAGGGTTTTTTTCAGAAAACCCCATTGCACTATTTATCATCTTTCTGTAAATAATGACAAAAGCTTGGACTATCAGAACGACAAGGAGCGTAACTTATTTTTGGACCAAACTGTCCCGTATACGAGAGATGCAGATACATCCAATTCAACCAGAAGCTCTCGGGTCAGGAGAGATGTTGGCAGTTTGGTTGGACATGTCTAATCAGACGTTTTCACCACTTACTTTAGGACAAGTGACAAACGGCCCTTGAGGTCGAGGTTGGTGTGTGTAGGGAGGAGCTGGCTCACTTCTGAAGCAGATGTTCCTCACCCCAAACCCTCTCCATGTCAGTCATGTATGTTCCCTTTTCAGCACTGCTCTTCCTGGGTAAACTGTGCACAATATCCTCAGCAGCACTCGGCAGAAAGTGGGAAGGCTTCTGGAGAGACACCAGGTAATTGCTCCTCCCCAGGTGAAATAATTCGGGGCAGATTCTGGCTGCCCGGGAAGCACCGCTGAAATCCAGCAGCGCATTTCCCAGGGACGTGCCAGGGGAAACTGCTCTCTGCCTCAGCCTATTTCTAAACTTTAATCACTGGGAGAAGTGACAGGACACAGACCTCTAGGATCATTGTGCTGAGTAGTAGAGACGCTGTGAGTACAATATAACTGAAGTACTCATTGTCGATCTTAAATAATGCATGGGTGTAACTTCACTAGTGCCCATTGGGGACCAGGTTTTATTGATGCCTGTTTATGCCTAGTCCCCAAAGAAGAAATTACAAGAAAAGAGTAACTGGAAAACGGAAAAATTACAGGAAACAGGTACATGTTTGCTTCATTGTCAAAATCCCCATGATGGGTTTCAGTACACCGGGCCCTTCCGGCCCTGCTCTGCCGCTGCTCTCTGGGCCCCTTTTGTGTCGTGTACCCGTCTCTGTGTCCCGTAACGAGCCTGCGCTGAGTTAGCCGGCCAAGCCCGGCTCCGTCAGCACCGCACATCCCCGTGGCTCCTTCCAGGGATGTCCCGTGTAAAGCTGACCCCATCCGCGCTGAACTCCTGCGGGGCGATTTCCTCCCCACGCCGTTCCATCAGTGATGGCTGGCACAGAGCGGGGTGGGGATGGGGAGTTCACGTCTGGGGGTGCGCAGGGTTACCCACCGATGCCGCCCCCCAGAGCCGGTGTCATTTGTAGCCGTCGGTTGGTATTGAATGGTCCCGTGCCGCTGCCGTCCGTCTGACCGCGTGGAGGGTCATCGGCCCGCGTCCTTGCGCGGCGGCGTACGCAGTGCTGGGCGGGCAGCTCGCCGGGGCTGGCAGATGAACCGGCGGCTGCCAGTCCTGCCGCCTGCCTCCTGCAACGAGAGCGGAGCTGGCAGCGCTCGACACGATGCGTGCACTGAGGACACGGGGCTGGCGCGAAGGGTTATTCCCTGTGAAAGGGCTGGTTCCTGTGAAAAACGTGTGGCTGCTTTGAAATTCGCTGAACCGCCCCTCTCCTGTTACTCTCTGTGTTGTGTTAGAGCCTGATGCAGCTCCAGGTGTGAGCAAAACTCACGGTGAAGTCGTGAAATACTCCTGGTACCAAACCCCATCATGCAGAGCTTGAAAGGAGTCAATAGCAGCTCTGGTTTACATCTCCACTACAGCCAGAATACAATAATTTTCTGTAGATAAATATTTAAATACATGTATTTTTTGTATGACAGATTTATACAGGGTGTGCCATTATTTGCTGTGAAAAGTCTACATCGCCTATAAATTATCCTCCTTAAATTCCATACCATAAGATTGTTTTCTTACCTCTGTTGTATTATGAAGTTTTGCAAAGTTGCATATATTTAAGTGTTTCCATTGAATTCCACAGACTTCACTGGGAATTTTGCGTAGACAGCAAATGCCAGGACAGGTCCTGATGTTTCTTCTGTTGCCAATTCTTTATTACTCTATACCTTGCCAAAAAGAGAATAAGAGTAATAAAATAATAGCAAAAAGGCCAATAATATAAACTTGACATTGGACAGTGCTGAAATCCTGATGCCTTGGTAGGGTATTTTTTTAAATTATTTTAGTGGAAACATATGTAAAGTATATCTTTGTATTTTATGTTAATACCTTTCTGTAATTTTATTGCATGAAAATTCTACCATGTCACAGAATATTTAAGTTATGACAAGTTTGTGTTTTTGCAGATACTGCGAGAAGCCATTGCATATATGTAGTAATAAATGTGTATTTTTAACATTGCCAAGTATTTGCTGTCATTTCTAGGTTATTGATCTGTAGAAAAAAAACATCGAATCTTGCAAAAAGTGGATGTTACAATTACATTTCTGGTTTACACACGGCAGCCTGGAGCTGCTCAGCATCTCCATTACGCCAGTTGGTGTAACAGCCGGATCATCCCACCCGCCCGCTGCCTGTGCACGGCCGGCTGCCGACGGCAGCGCCCTGGCCCGCAGCAGCAGGACCGTACGGCCGCGTAGCGAGCGGGTCAATACGCCGACTATTTTCTGATCTGCTGCAAATGGCGTGGCATGGCGTGGCACGGCGTGGCACGGCGCAGTGCCCGGCAAAGCCGGGCAGTTCCAGCTGATGGTTTTGAGGCTGAGTGAAGGCGTGAACTGGGAAAATGGCAAAGTGCCGAAAGGTTTCTGAAGGCCAGCCGGACCCGCAGAGCCGGTGGGACGCTCCCCGCTAGCGCAGAGCCAGGGGTGGGACGAGAGCTGCAGGAACATGGCCGCGAGACTCCCTAAAAACTGCAAAACAGGCCTTAAAAGGGGAAGAGCTGAATCCAGGCGTTTTACAGCATCCCACTTCCCAGCGTCAGTTAGAAGGGATTTGTAATTCCCTAGGGAGGGTTTATCTTTACAGTGGTGGGGCTGAGGGCCCTTTTGGTGGTGGGTCTGGGGTCTCGGCGAGGAGGAGCAGTGCCCTGGGCACGGCCGCCGGCCTGGGTCCCCTCTGCCCACACCGGCCCCTGCCCGGGGGACATGCACTGCGCGGCTCCAAGTCATGCCGGACTGGTGCCGGGCTGGTGCCTGGGGATGAGGCGGGAGAGCGGGGAGGTGTGTGCCGGCTTGCGCCCGCGCAGGGGCCAGGGCACGGTCCCGGTGCCCAGTGCCCACCATTGAGCCACCGACAGCTATGGCTCGCTGCGTTTTAGTGTTTCACTGCACAGCCCTGGATTTTGTATCTTAAACTCGATAAAAACAGCCCCGGAGAACTTCGGGAGCTCTCTGGTTTTTCTCTTTCATCTCTGATCAGTACTGGGAATTATTTATTACGGTTCTCGGCGCAGTGTGCTGGCTTACTTAGTGTAGAAAGCATCTACAAAGGCTCTTCCTCACTTCAAAAGAAGTGGTAAAGGAACGAGACCAATCAGTATCTGAGCTTTATCTTGGCTCTCTGCAGAGCCCTTCGCCGGCGGCTGGCAGCCCTGTGCCCTGGCCTCGGCAGGGCTGTGCCCGGCCGCTGATCTGAGGCCGCTGGCGTGACCCCTCGCAGCATCCCCGGGGGTCCCCGAAGGGCCGGGGGGCACACGGGGCACCCGACGAGCTGGGTCGCTTCCCCCTTGTATAAGGGGGAGAAGGCGAAGGTAACGGGGGGAGGACAGTTCTCCATGCGCTGCCCTTAAATTGCGGGGGGTGAAAAAGCTGATGGACTTAAACCACCGCAGCAGCCACAAATGCAGGCAGCTCTGTAGCTCTGCGCGCCATCGCCGTGCCTAAACCGCTGCCAACAGCCTTTGCGGGGCTCGGCCTCGGGGCGGGACGAGCAGGGAACGGCCATCCCCGAGCTCATCGCCAGACTTTGCTTTTCTTCCCTGCTGAGCTCCGCTGTGCCGCTGTTTCGGCGGCGGGACCTGAAGGACAGGCGGGTGCAGCTGCTGGGGGTGGGCCGGGGAGCAGCCCGGTTACCCTGCGGAGCCGGTCAAGGCAAGGTTTGCCACAAGCTGGGAAAAAAGCAGCAAAGAGCACGGGACCGCAGTGCTAGATTTGTGTCTGTCTGCCAGCTGATGTGCACGCTTCGGGAAGTGTCAGGGCTGTCTCCACACAGCACGCGTGAGCCCTGCGGCATCCCTCTCCCCGCTTTCCTCCGCTGCGGCTGGTGAGACGACGGTGCCGGGGCAGCCGTGTCCCCGCGGCCCTCGGGCACCTTTGCCCGGGCACCTCCCGGCAGCCCTCGGCCGGGCTGCTCTCGATTTTAGCACCACGCCATTTTCTGCTGCCTGTAAACGTGCATGTGTTTAGGACCAATATGCTGCATTCGTACTCTGTTTTCGACTGGGCAATTGTTGCCTTTGAATTTTACTGTTTTTTAAATAGTACTGCCATTCTGCTGGGAAGTGAGAGGTTCATCCCCACGCCAAACACGGGGCGTGGGGGCTCCGGGCTCCTCCAGCGCGGCTGCGGTGCCTCACTGCCGCCACCGCCGAGCCAGGCACGGGCCCTGGGTCACGGCACGACGCATCTCCCCGCTCCCCTCCGCCTGTGCCTGCCTGACCTAGAGCCTGCAGGGAAGCTGTCCGAAGAAATTAGGGCCAAACAGAGATGGTGTTTGTGCCGCGGGTGGTTTTGTTTCCCGGAGGCTCTGTCCGCGTTCGCAGGCGGCTGGCTCTGCCGGGACTCTGCTCAGCATCTCCTGGCACCGGGAGAGCTGCAGAAAGGGTCTCAGCCCCGTTCCCTGCCTTAGGAGGCTGGGGTGGCTGCACGGCAGTGCCAGCTCCGCGCCTCCCGGGGCCCCACCTTTGGGAATCGGCTCCCTGACAGAGGAGACGAATGTAAACCCTCCCCTCCAAGGGGAAGGGGCAGCGGATTTCAGCCCTCAGCTGGGGAGGGGAAGGGGGGGACCAGCCCAAACCACTTCTGCAGGGCGATGCTGGGAGGGGGGACAGTGTCTCCAGCTCCTGCTGGGGTCCCCGCTGTCCCAAGGTGCCTTTCACGAACGAGCCTGCCTGTTGGAAAAGGGATATTTCCAGGGCAGAGATCACAGAACTTCCCTTGCTAAGTGCTACCGAGCTGGGGGTATCCCTGTCACCCCACGGATGTCTGGGCAGCTGGGAGAGGGCACTGCCAGCAGACTCACTTCTACCTTCCCCATTCCTTACGCAGTTTCCACTGCCATCACTTTAAAACTCTAAAACTCAAGAAAGAAAATAAATAGGTGTTCAATAGTCTTGGTGCAATTGCAGGAAAAAACAGAAAACCAACAAATGAAATTAAATAATTTGTTTAAAATTAAATATAAAATACATGAAAAAATGCATTTCCATGTATGTTTGATGCAGGAATTACTACAGGTCATTGCATTAAGCTACGAGATGTAGGTCAGATCAGATCATCAAAAAAGCCCCACCAAAAAAAAAAAAATCCCTTCCTGGTTTAAATTTGTGAATTCAGGTAATAATACATTCATACATATTTAACCTGTGGGTTAGTGTATCCAGAGCTGGCAAACGCTATGTTTTCAGCTTCCACCCATGGAGCAGATGCTTGCTCACGTTTCCACAACTCTTTTGTTCCCTGTCTTGCTCTCTGCTTTCAGGCAGCGCTGGAAACCCCAGTGTGACACATTGCCCGAGGAGAACCTGCATCTCACAGACACGTTACAGCATCTCGTACTGCAGCTGCGTCTCGCAGGCATCGGAAGCGTTGCTGACCTAGTGGGAAAAATCACCCACCCTCACGGCATTCCAGCTTTGTTTGCAAACCGGCCACATGACACCGAATCTGGTCCAGCAGCCCTTGGCAGGCGTGCCAGGTCTAAGCAGAAGGGTGGGATTCTCCATTACTCCTACACAGCTAATAATAAGCCTCTTTTCATTGTCAAAGGGGAGTACAGTAACCTGCAAGTTATGAACGGATGTTACAAACCTTCGTATGTAAAATCCCAAAGGAAGAAAACACAAAAATGGAATAAGCTGGATGAACCGCTTTTATCATTTTATGATTTCCAACAAACTTTATTCAAAGCAAGGAACAGAAAACGAATGGCGGGCCATTCTATTAGAGGTACATGCATAGCTTTGTGGCATAGAGGTTCACCTTTACTTTACATACCTTTAAATATAATAAACGGGCTATAATAACCTTTATAAAAGAGTTTGTCATATGCAACTGGCCTTCAAATGAGCCTTGTTACTGGGTATAAGACTTACACTTGGTTCTTGAAAAACTGTATAAATAATCTTTAAAAAACAAGCCTAACAGAAAGACTACAGCCCACCGCTGCATCCACCACGGCTCGGGGTCCCAGGAGCAGCCAGCACCCGCCCTGGCCCGGGACACGGGGCGCCTGCACCCACCCCGCTGAGGCTGTGAGCACTGCAGGGACAGACGGACGCGCTGCCGTCCCGCACAGCCACGCTGGCTCACGGGCACAGTGATGGTGACTGCTGGAGCACGGCCAGGGCTGTGCAGGGAGATGGTGTAGCGATCGGCTCGGCAATGCTGCAGATGAGATGCAATTCACTGTATTAAAACCATACAGGGTGGGAAGTACTTATCGGTTAAAAGTCCTTCGACTAGAAAGGGCAGTCATTGCTACTAGAAAGGAGCGTATTCCAGACAAAATGCACCTTCATTTTCATCCTGGCCACAAGCCAGCCAGCAGCATGGCTGAGCGTGCTTCCAAGAGTACGTCTAGGTGCCCACATGCACGAGGTAAGGGCTTTCTGAGTAGCTAGTGAAGAAATACAGACTGGGAGAAATCGAGATGGGAGCGCTACCTCTCGGGGGGGTTACTCTATTTTCTACCTATGAGAAGAAGGGGCTGGGGCAGCTGCGAATGCTCGCTTTCCATCCTGAGCTTGAGGGCAACCCACCGTCCCCTTCCCGGCTGGACCCGGCCCCGGCAGGACCCGAGCACGCCCCGCCGGTGGCTGCGGTGGGGATAGCCACGCCGGCACGCCGGTGGCGCGGGGGGAGAGCGCAGCCCCCGGGCTGCCCCGCCGGCACGGGGGCCGTCAGGACAGCGAGGTGATGTTGGACCGTCCACCCGGCGGGGCGATGATTTTCTGAGCCGTGCGTCTGGCGACGTGGTCGTCTGCCTGCGACCCTAGGGAAGAGGACAGGCATGGGGTGTGCTGTTGGCACGGTGTGGGAATCCCGCTGCTTTAAATGCACAAAGCATAAAACATTTCCTTTGTGGGAAATACTCATAGTTTCGTTATATATCATTTTGGACACTATATTATCATAGTATAGTTTGGAACGGCTTTATTTGCCTGAACATCTTTATTTTTTATTGCTTCTTTCTGGAAAACATTATAAATGTCTTTCCTGTAATAAACAGTTTCTATATAATAAAAGGCGGGACCTTGTACACTTATTAAACAATCTGCGATCTGTCTGATTTCAACCAGCTAGGAAACAACATTACAAAAGTCATTTATGGCAGAGCATTGGCTTTCCACGGTCCCTAAAGCTGCTGGGCAGATTTCTGCAGAACGCTGAGCTGAGCGATGCCGAATCGCTGCCTGCTTACCCAGAAAGACCAAAGGAATTGTCTTTCTCTTCCTGAAAATGGAATCATTCGGCGAGTCTCTACAAACCCAACCCCTCCCAGCAGAATTAAGTTCCTGTGAGCAAAAATTAAGTTTCTATTCCTCAGCTTTGCCCTGCCGCTCACACAAGCCCGTGACTTCGTGATACCCACGCAAACCAGCCCCCCGCCGCCTGCAGCCCCCCCAACTTTCGGGGCCCCCCGCCCTACCGGACAAGCTGAACCCCGACTGGTGGAGGTTGCGCACGGGAGGAGCCTGGGCTTTGCCGGCGCAGGGCGCGATCCTGGACGCCGGGGTGGGGGCCACGGCTTTGGCGCTCGCGAGGACGTCGTGGACTGGTCCGTCGTACAGCCCTCTGGGGACGCCGTGGACTTCGGCCAGCTAGGAGGTGGGGAGCAAGCAGAGGTGTAGGGCACGTATTTCAGCTAAGGTGAAGGAGAACCAGACCAACATACAGGTAATGACTTGTTGTCCTTCTGTCTGTGCTTAACCTCCTACTGAGGGATTCTGGGGAGACCGCACCCCCAGACAGACCCGACCAGACGCCTCCCCGGGGAGAGGGCAGCCCGGGCAGGACGGGGCAGCCCGCGGCTCTTCCCACCCTCAAAGCCAAGCGGAGGATGCTGCCTGGCCCCACAGGAACATAGCATTGCACCCCCCGCAAAGGCCGTGTCCCCCTGGGAAAAGGGGCTCTGAGAGGTGGCCGGGGGGGTGCCGGCCACGCTCCCCTGAGGGCAATGTCCCACGGACGCGTGCCCCAGCCGGTGTCACCTGCTGTGACCGTCACGTCCTCCCGCAGGGAGGGTGAGCTCAGCCCTGGGCGCTCACGGCTGCCAGGGGAGCCAAAGCCGTAGCGACTTCGTTACCAGCGTTTCATCAGGGATTTGCTTAAGGCTGTTTCTCCTCCCAGGCGAAGCAGGGACAGCCCTTTGACCAGCACAGGGTCAGAAGGGACTTGTTTTGAAGATGAAACTGCTGGGTTTCAAATTAAGAAGACAGGGACTGATAGGTTATCAAGGCGTATGTAACATTTTCTGTAGAAATTTTTGTCTTACATGACCTTTGTCTTCATCGTGCTGCATATCTCGTGAAGAAAATACCCTGCTCAATGTTTTCCAATGCTCTTTCTGAGCGTAGCTTTTGTCAAAAGCTACGGTTAAATCAAGGATGGAGAGCTGGCACGGGCAGGCTGCCGGCTTGCTTGCAAAGTCCCGAACACGCCTGCCCGAACGCATTAACTGAACAAACCAACCCCTCACTGCCTGGGCTGACGCCCGGTTATCACCCCGCCAGAGCAGGGACCTCAGCTCGCTGCGCGTCAAGGCTTGTGTTTAGCAAACTCCAGCCTTTATGATAAAAACACGGCACGGGCTGTCTGCTTCCGCAACAGACAGAACATAACACAAACTTTCCTAATACAGGTAGAGAGGAATTCCTCCCTTCTACCTCAATACAAACCAAACAAAACCAGATTTGGTAGAACTCATGTTTTTGCTTTATAACTTTATAACAGGCAAATAATACTAATAAACTAGTATTATTAGTTGTAATACTAAAATAGGCATTATTGATTAATGTGCCAAGCCACACGCCAAAGCAGTGTCATGACAACATTACAAATTTCCAAGGCCTAATAATATTAATAATATTCTTGTTTCTGTTGCCTACGCCATCAGGAAGCTTACTATAACAGCAACTGCCAATACAATAACACAGAGAGATCGCAACAAAAATACGTGATTACTGCAAACAGAATTCTCCTTACCCTGTTTCTTGCCTTTATCCTTTTATAAACAAAATCAGGGAACGTCTTTCTAGGAATGAAGCGACCTGACCCCTGGGTGACAAACAGGTTTCCATCTTCAAGAACAATTCTTCCTTGACTTATGACCACGGTCGGAACACCGTGGCACTCGGTGCCTTCAAATATGTTGTACTCCACGTTCTGGAAAGAACAAACCAAGTTATTCAATATATTGAAGAAGAGAAGGTGACAGTCTAGCCAACTATACACGCCCCCATTTCTGTACCTTGGTCCTCGTGCACAATCAGTTGTACTTAACTAACCCTTCACATTTCAAATAATAAGGTTCTTCTAACTGGATGAACTAAAGCAAACTGGAATGGAGAAAGGAAATCCTCAGAACACTCAGCACTTGCCCAGAAGAACGCAGCAACGCAGCACTCCTGGCGCAAACTAGGCTGTTACTGCACCCGAACAATTCATTCTCTCTAAGCCCCAGAGGAGCTCTGCTTAAGTTCTCCGCTTGGGGACAGAAGTTCTTGTCATTTCTTCCAAGTCACTGCAAGTCTGCTACCAAAACAGGTACGGAAATGTTTTGCGGGAAATGCAAAATCCTGTCACTTTCATCAAATGCTCCCATTACTACCACTAGCAAACTATCAAAAAAATAAACCTTACAGTGAAAAAATGTGGCATTATAAAAAAGCGGAAGATAATTTTCTGGACCAAAAAAACCCGTTTCTCTTTTTTAAAGGCAAGACCTGAATATTTCAGTCATAATGGTAATTTTCTACAATAAAAAGCATTTTGGTGAAAAAAACAACACGAGACAAAATGTTTCTACATTAACTAATGCTCTGCCGCCAGCACTCCTCACAACACCTCACCCCCCTCTCTCTTTCAGCTGCAGCTTTCTGTCTGAGGCTCACGTTGGAAATGAGTTTGAGGACGTCCATGGCCTGGAAAACCACGGCTAAAACGCCATTAAGGTGCACCCGAATCTCTCCCGAATGAGTCACCCCTACGGACAGGCAGCGCCCGCGGAGGACGGGCGCCCGCACAGGAACGGGTCTGGCTCTTCGGGAGGGATGCCGAAATATTGAACTATATTAGCAGTTTAATACTTAAAACACGTTCGGCACTTACATTTCTCTAGTCCACTGCGAGTACACCGATGGTAAAATTTGTGTCCCAGAGACAGACTGCCTCAGAGCAGTCACTCTGCGACTCAGTTACAGTCCTACCCCCTCCCCATTCCCCAGCTTTACAGCAAGCAAAGGGCATTTTCATTTGCTGGTATTTTAAAAAGGAAATGCAAGGTCCTTCATCACTTTATCCACATAAACAGCTCCTCCCTTGCTGAATGATCTGATCTTTCTCATCTGAAGACATAATTGCTTTACTGCTCTCTTCTGCCTCTGAAACCAGTTCAAGAAAATAATTTAAAAAAATATTTTACCAGATTGTGGGTTTTTGCTGAGATGATTTTAGTAGCCTTGGGGTTCCACAAAACCAAGTCTGCGTCAGCGCCCACAGCGACGCGCCCCTTCCTGGGGTAGCAGTTGAAGATCTTGGCAGCATTGGTACTGGTCACCGCTACAAAATCGTTCTCATCCATCTTCCCGGAGACCTGGGAAAGAGAAGGGAAGAAGGACCATCACCGGAGACGTGCCCCACTCCCAGCAGCGGGCAGCAGCCCCGTCCCCGTGGCCGGGGGAAAACAAGACCTTCACTGGTAGCTCCAACTCCCTGTACAGTCGTCTCCCATTCACCAAAGACGGTTAAGGGTATTTCAATGAAGAAAGACTGGAAGTGAACCTAAACAGCGCTATTTATCATCTTTATTTATTATCTTAAGATAAATTCTATTCATCTGTGAAGAAAGCCTACCTAAGACGGAGACTTCAGGGTGGCTTGGTTCCCAAGCTCCTGGAAGTCTGCCCAGAGATGTCTGCTCCGTGGGATGCAGGCTAGAGCCTCCCAGGGATGCTCCTCGGGAGGGCAGGGTGCACCGCCGTGCAGGGACACGGGACTCGCTCCCACCGGCCAGACGCGTGTGTAGCGCAGCTCTCCCTCAGCAGCAGAGCAACCCTGCCCGGCAGGCTCGGAGGTGCTGCGGGAACGCGTCCCCACCGGTGGGGCCTGGGGCGACCGGGCAGCTGGCAGGCATGGCCACGGCCACGGCCACCGAGGGAGAGATGCTCTGTCCCCGTCCGCCTCCCCAGGCCTCCTGCAAGCACCGGGGAAGAGGAACGTCGTGTCTTACCCGTAGGAAAATTTGCTGGAGGGACTTTCTCTTGTGACTGCAAGTGGGGATGATCCCCATACCAAAGCCTCTGAAGGCACTTTGAAGGCATTCGGGTGTCACATTTTCTCTCGTTAGCAAGCGCCTCCGAAGCAGCAGTCTAGACAATGTCACACCTCCTCGCTCGTCTGAATTAACAAGGACGCTGACATCACCTCGCACTAGCACTGCTCACGTGCACTCGCAGCGTCGCAAAGAATCAGCGTTATTTGAGTACCTACCACACACTTTTCCCAAATTATCGACATCCGCTCTTCGATGCCGTTGGTTCCCTCGGGGATGAGGGTGAAGTTGTCCTTCCCCACTGCCTTCTGCGCGGTGGTGAAGGTGCAGTGAGCGCTGCCCGCAACCTGCAGGTCCCCGCTAGGCAAAGCACAGCAGAGGCGGTCAGAGGAGGCACCCGACGGCGCAGACGGCCTTCTCGGCACCACGACCACCTCCCCTCCCTGTGACACCGCTCCTCTCGGCGGGCGACAGCCACCCTCGCCTGGAAGACCGCCCGGGGCACTCACGGCTCGTGGGGGTCGTGCTCGGTCTGTTTGGTACGGATGGGTTTCACCAACGCCGGCTGGAAAGGCAGGCGACTTACGATCCGCAGAGCCCAGGGGAAGTCAAGTTAAAAGGCAACTTTTACAGATACACAGAGGCATCTCACCCTACTAATTTATACAGGAATTAAGCACAGGAATCATCTAAAAGATGTGAACAGCAGCCTCATAAGCACTATTTATATTCTTTCCAAAACCAGCTATTATTTTTACTACTGCAGCCAACATTTTAATCTTTGTACCTCCCCTTTGAACCTCAGATTATTTTAGGAAATGGTTGTCCAAGCAAGGTTCTTTTAAAGCAAGGATATGGTTAAATGAAACAAGATCCTGGATAAACCCAAATGTTATGTACTGTCACACACTACAGTGGGAGGAACTGGGTCGATGCTGGCAGGCAGGGCAAGAAGAGAACCGAGCATGTGTGGCTTGATGAGCCGGGGAGCATGCCTCCGCATTTATGTCAAAGCTCTGCTAGATTGAACTAAGCTTGTACTCTATTGCCTCTTTTAAGAGCACATTAAAGGTTTTGAGGTATCTTCATAGACTTTGTTAAGATGTACTAAAGTGAAACACTTTTCTCTTGTTAACAACTGTTTATCCTTCTGGGAAAAAAAAAATCCCATTTCAGGGAATTCTAAGAAATGTTCGTTTCTCCTTTAGAATATATATTGAATGCAATTCTTTTACAATTACATCCCTCATCCCATCTGGAAAATCCTTCACACATACTTCTGGACCTGATTTTTCCGACTCCGCCCCCACCGAACCGCAGTGAAGGCAGGGAGCTTTGCTGCCTGCTGCCGCTCAGCCCGCTGAGAAGGTGTAGGGCCGAGCTGCAGGCGCCGGAATGCAACCCCTCCGCTGCGAACTGCTTTCTGCAAGGCAGCAGTGACAAATTTGGTGTGTATTTGCTGCGAAATGTGAAACCCTGGCCCGTGGCAAAGCTCCAACCGTGATTAACAGCTTGGCGGCTGCGTCCCTGGATACAGCCCCAGCACACGGGGGTTGGCATTTCCCTGCCTGTTTTTATTTCCCTGCCCATTTTTATTTCCCTGCCCAGTCTGGGCTGCCAGCACCGCTTGGTCCCTGCACGGCTCCAGGGATGCTCCTGCCGGCCCCCGGGGCTTTGCTGCCTAACTTAACACACCGAAACAACCCTGCACGGTGATGTGCCCTAAAAGCTTATGTTTCACACATTTTAAAATCTTGCAAATGCCCGACACCGCTTCCGATAAAATCCTTTTTGCTTTAATGCCAAAGCAGCGCAGGAGGCTTTCCCTGGGACACAGCGAGGCAGAGCGGCAGTGACTGCTGTCCCTCCTGTGCTGGGATGTCCTGCCCATCCCACGGGATGCTGCGCATTCCTCCGCTCCAGTTCTGGAGGATGAAAAGGGCAGCGTGAGCCTGATTTTTACAGGAAAAACCTGGCAACTATTACCTGGCTTCATCAAAGCATAATTTAGACTCTTTTTGAAAGAGCCGCCTGGCTCCTTGCCCGAAGATTTATTCTTTTGATATGGAAAAGTGCAACAATTGATAGATGATTCTTCCCACGCTGATTATAACATCAAGGGGAAGGCTGAATTGCGTGCTAGCCTTCGCTGTGCTGCTGCACCCCACAGTGCCCCGGTACGGGAGAAGACTGGGGGTGCCCCCAGGAACAGGGAGGCTGTTACCCACCGGCGAAAGGCGGGGGGGCCAAGCCAGGGAGGTCAGGGGCTGCGACCCCCGGCCAGCCCCTGCTCTGCAGGCGATGCTGTTACGGTAAACGGCGTTCCAACAAATGCAGGTGGGATGCAAACACGACAGATGCGCTCAGGCATCCGTGCCGAGACGGAACTCACCAGGACAAGAGGGAGGTGAGATGATCCGGCGTGGTGGGGTCCGGGCTGATGGGGGGAGACGTGACGAAGGCTGCGGCTTTGGCCCAGTTTTTACTCCAGTAGTGCGACCCGTCGGTGCCCAGGCTGGCGGTAATGGGCTCTCCATACACGACCGTGCCTACGGAGCAATCAATTAATGAGTGCAAACGTGCCACGTGTCCTGCAGCCTCTTTTCACACGGCGCAGACAAATACCGCCGTTAACGATACAAGATGGTTTCACTTATCTTCAGTGTTCTCAGTATTTCAGCTTTTTACATTCACGTTAATCCCTCAGATTATCTCATGCGACTGGGAAATGCTGCCAAAACAAGTTTTGAACCCATTTATTTTCTCCTTAGACCGAACACACATTCGTATCTACAAGCCATCACGCCTTCCTCTAAATCAAAGGAGAGTCTCTGGCAGAGGCTCCTGGTTGGGGGCAGAGGTGGCCATGGACCCCCGTCTGTCCCTGGGCATGGCCTTCTGTCTCGCTCCCAGCAGGACTGCTTCCAGCTCTTCCCACTCTACACCCAGTTTGAATTCGGACCTTGCTCCAGATGCATTTTCCATTTAGTTCAAGACAAATGATTGCAAGTGAATTACTCCCTTTTTTTTCAGCTGCGTCTACTGAGATTCAGGTGTCAAAGTTTCAAGCACATCTCAAATGGTTCCAGCTCAGAGCAATTAGCTCTGGCACACTCTGCGAAGAAAAGCCAACACCAAGTTTTAGCACCCTTCAAAGGTGAGAGAACTTGGGTGGTAACGAGTTCTTAAACCTTGCAGCTAGAATGATATTCCTGGACATACTTAAACAGGCTCAATTAGTGTGCAAACATGAAACAACGCTTTACCTTTTCTCTTTGCTTGAGCTAAGACATCTGCTGCACCTCTGCTCATTATTTTGGTGATGTACAAGGGGCAGTTGGCTTGTTTCGCGATGGTAATTGCACGGTACACTGCCTCCGCTTCCACCTGCGGACACCAGAACACAGGCAGAAAATGTCTCAGGGCGCCGCTGCTACAGCCGCAGCGGCTGTTCTAAACCCCTGGGTAGCTCCGCTGAAGGACTGGAGACGTTACCTCCTCGGGGCGGCTGAGGACGTGCCCTTCCGGCCCGCTAATGCCGAGTTCCAGCAGCCTCTTTTGCTCCTAGGTGGACAGAGATGAACGGAAGAGCAGTCAGTGACATGAGCAACCTGTCCGAAGCAACGTGGGACACGGAACACCTTTTCAGAAGTACCTGAAGGGTGATGGAAATTCATGAACACGACTCAGCAATACCATTTATAGCTGTGACACTCCACAAAACTACTTCCTAGTAGACCCACCTCATGCTGTGGAAGCATTTCTGGACTGGGAACTGCTGTGTCCCTTGGACCTTCCCCACTCTTCAAACCCAGCCACATTTCTGGAGGACGTGGGATTTTAAGGCCGTCACTGCTTACTCTACTGTTGGAGTGGGAGACGGACCCGGAGTAACGATGGAATCTCAATATGAGTATAGTCGTTCTCCCCTTTATTCAAGCTTACAGAGTACATATAGACAGATGCCAAGAACACGCGTCCGCAACAGTTGTATAATTGGCTTACAGCCTCTGTTCACGCACCAAGGCGGCGAGTGAGAATGGTACAGTGCTCTTGTGCACGCACAAGAGCACTTCTCCTCTTCGCGAATGTAGCTCCTTCTTCTTGTTTACCATTCCACTGTCTCTTATCACATCAGGCTTTCAAGGACAGTTAGCGGTTTCCTCTGAGCCTTCCCCCTCATCAGAGACGGGGTTGCTCATGGGAATCAGATCGTCTCCCTTGTTACTAAGCCATTCCTCCACACTCTACGGCAGCACTAGGTGTGGCGCGCGGCTACCGGGAAGGAACAGATGTTTCCCCCGGACCCGAGGCTGCCTGAGGCTGCTCCGAGAATCCCTCGGAGGAAGCGGAGATGGGTGCGAGGCACTTGAGGCTGGCAGCGGGCACAGCAGGTGCCAGAGCTTCGCCCAGTAAGTCACACAGCCACGGCCACACGCAGTCCCTGTCCCTGGTGCACTTCGCCACGCAGCAGCGGGGATGTGGCTCAGACAAAAGGCTGCTGCTGCTGCTTGCCCTCCCGCAGTCTGGGGGGGAGGCGGCGGCGGGAGGGGAGGTTTAGCAGAGCCACCGCACGGCCACGTGCCCCAGCACCTGGGCTGGAGCCCAGCATCCCCGCCTGGCTGTGCCCACGTCCTCTCCCACCCAGCCCCGCTGCTCCGGCAGCACCAGCTCCCCCAGAGCAACACACTCAGTCCCCGCTGCCACAGCCTCACCTCACGCCGGGCACGAACCAAGTCCCTGCAGGGACCCCAGGGTGACAGAAGCTGGAACGAACACCGGGTTGCACCCAGGTTACTCACAGTGCCTTTGAAAGCAGATGTCTAGCACACACCTCCTCCCGTTTCCCTTCTGTGATGTTCTGTATCATGTAGTGCTCCCACTTAGCTGGCATTAGATGCAAGGACATTATTCAACACTACGGACTGCTCTTAGAGAATGGTTATTTCTCCGTTTTCCTGTTGCAGATATCCTCTGAGTTTGTCCCCAGGGCTCGAGTGTCATTGCGCTGGCAGCTTAAAGAAATACTTCTAAAGATACTGAACTGCTTGGGATCACATGATGTTTCACAGCCCGCCGAAGAAAAGGCTTCCCAGATAAAACCCCGGGGAGGTGGGAATTAGCTTTTATCCTGTTTGTTCAAATAAGCCCATCTGAAGGATTGGGATCCTGCTTTCATTTTAAACTCTCCTCCCACACCAGACTGAACACTTGTGTGACCTTAAGCCACAAGGAAGTACAAGTCTAGTTCTACCTTGTGTCATCTCATTGCAGTATGTATCTAAGATGTTCTTTTCTAAAGGTAAAAAGGAAAAATAACCAACATGAGCCAAGTCGGCAATACCAAGGAAGTTCCTGAGTACCGTTTTTGCAGATAAAATACTGCCAAGTGTAATGTACGTTACTTCAAAAGATCCAAATCTCTTTATTTTCTCAAGTACTCAGGACTTCTTAGCAAGGTAGATAATGTGACAAAGTGTCACTTAAGGCAGTCAGACATCCTTTAAGAAGCTCCAAAACATACTTGCTGGGAAGCACTAACAGTCTTTGTAAAGATTTCTGTGACAACACCCAAGCGGGTGCAAGGAATTGGGAGGATGCTGCTGATTTTAGCAGGCGCCCCCGATCCTCCTGCAGGTTCTTCTGCCCGCAGACGCTGCTACCGCAGGGTCTCCTGTCAGCCCTTCCCCTCCAAGCCTGGGTATTCAGCTTATACCAGGGACCAGATCCCCTGCGCAGGGGCAGGACGCAGGAGCACGGTTTCTCCGTTCCCCTGGCTGCTGCAAGGCTCGGTGCCCACACGCACGGGCACACCGAGCCTGCTCTGCTGCAAGACCACGAGCTCAACTCGGCTTGCCTTTTGCCAGAGATCTCGGAGGTGAGCGACCAGGGTGACGCCCTGCCGACAGCAGACACTGAGAAATGCTCACTGGTCCTCCTCCCCAGGGGGCTGCTCCTCCTTCTCTCATCTGGACCGATCCCTACTGAATCTGCAGCACCAACAGAAGGCTAAAAGCGTGCTGGCACTGCTCCACCTTCCACTAGACACTACAGCCCATCTCTTAAAGTCAGCAGAATCACAGAATCACTAAGGTTGGAAAAGACCCATAAGATCATCAAGTCCAACCACCAACCCAACCCCACCATGCCCACTAAACCATGTCCCGCAGTGCCACATCCACACGTTCCTTGAACACCTCCAGGGATGGTGACTCCACCACCTCCCCGGGCAGCCTCTTCCAATGCTTCACCACTCTCTCAGGAAAGAGATTTTTCCTAATATCCAGCCTAAACCTCCCCTGGCGCAACTTGAGGCCATTTCCTCTTGTCCTGTCACTTGTCACTTGGGAGAAGGGACCAACACCCACCTCCCCACAACCCCCTTTCAGGTAGTTGTAGAGAGTGATGAGGTCTCCCCTCAGCCTCCTCTTCTCCAGACTGAACACCCCCAGCTCCCTCAGCCGCTCCTCATCAGACTTGTGCTCCATACCCCTCACCAGCTCCGTCGCCCTTCTCTGGACACACTCCAGCACCTCAATGTCCTTCTTGGAGTGAGGGGCCCAAAACTGAACACAGCATTCGAGGTGCGGCCTCACCAGCGCCGAGTACAGGGGCACGATCCCCTCCCTACTCCCGCTGCCCACACCATTTCTGATACAGGCCAGGATGCCGTTGGCCTTCTTGGCCACCTGGGCACACTGCCGGCTCACATTCAGCCGGCTGTCGACCAACACCCCCAGGTCCTTTTCCGCCGGGCAGCTTTCCAGCCACTCGTCCCCACGCCTGGAGCGTTGCACGGGGTTGTTGTGACCCAAGTGCAGGACCCGGCACTTGGCCTTGTTGAACCTCACACAATTGGCCTGGGCCCATGGATCCAGCCTGTCCAGATCCCTCTGCAGAGCCCTCCTGCCCTCCAGCAGATCAACACTCCCACCCAACTTGGTGTTGTCTGCAAACTTACTGAGGGTGCACTCAATAAGCACTTCACCTTAAATCGAAACACTCTGGTCAACCTTTAATTTAAATGAATATAAAAACTGTACCTCATCGATGATGTCTCCGTTTTCAGCATGCACTTGGGCAATGGCCCCCAGGTCTCGAATAATGCAGAATATTTCGTACATCTGCCAAGAGACAGCGGGTTGCCCAACGTCAGACAAATCACAGTCCACACTGAAAGCGCGGGTGCTGACGCGCCCTGGACGCTGGCTGGCTCTGTTACCTGGGCATCGGTGCACTGAAGTTTGTCTTTGTAGGCCATAAAAACCAGGAAGGAGTTCACACCTTGAGAAAAGAAGATGACACGTGTATTTGTTGTCATGGTTGAGAACTCAGTGACCTGCTACAGGCTGAGCAAGGGGCGTTGGAACCGGGGGGGTTGTGCCGGCTGGGGTTAGACTGAAAGCAAAGCAAGGTGAAGGGCTGAAACGGGAACTGTCCCCAGAAGAACGGAACCCTGGAGCTCGGGAGCTGCAAAAGACCCCTGTCTTTGGATGCACCTGAACCCAAAAAAACCCCAGCCCATAGCCCACTGCTGATTTTAGGTTCTTTGTAACCTGGGCCGAATGGAGAGAATCAAACGCATTGCTCCCAGTCTGAGTTTTCCCTCCAGTGGCGGTTTCAATGTATGGTTTATCCCCAACTTCCTTCAGTTAGTGTATTAGCGCCAAGACTAAATTACAGCGAAAGATGAGACTCTCTAAAATTAGAGCACCGTCATTTAGAGCAGTGCACTGCTCTTTAGCTAGACAAATAGATGGGCAGTACTTTGCACACAGCATTGCACGCAATCCTAATGGCTATCGTTTCTATTGAACGTAAAGGACGATTCACGAAGCACTGAGTCAAAGCCGGAGAATTGCCACTGCATTTTATATGGTAGAGGCAACAACTAATCCCAAACTACGATCAAATTACAAATAAACTGTCTTTCATGTGAACATACATATGAAAAATACCCGGTATAAGCTTGGAACAGCCACATTACTTCGGTCGCTCTGCATTTTAATAGGAAATTCACTGCAAATTTCTATGTTAATTGACCAATTAAGGCCTTGCTTGCAAGACTGCAAATTACACTGAAGTCATTTAGCTCTACATTAGCATATCTGAAAGCAAAATGTAGTTCCAACATGGAAATAAGTATTAATGAAATGCATGAATTCCTGCCCCATGGCCCACTTTCCAGTAAGGCATGTCCAGCAGATACTTCAGGATGTGCAGGAATTACAGGCATAAACAAAATCTCTGTGGAAAGCCTAAAGCTTTGTTTTATTCCATAAGCCCCGTCTTGAACGTTTTTATTTAAATACTTTCCTGCACATCAGGCAGCCTGACTCAGGGTGCCCGATACCGTTCCTTTAGTTTCCAAAATGGATTTTCATGACTGGGCTGTACATTGCCCAAGGTGAGGGCGCATGAACCAGCTGTTACGGTACGAATCCGGTGTCAACACCCCTGTCCCCACCTCTCTCCCCGACGGCAAAGGATGGGTAGCTCAGACCTCCACAGCGAAGGAGCACGGTCACAGAATGACAGAGTCACAGAAGGACAGGGGTTGGAAGGGACCTCTGGAGATCGGCTGGTCCGACCCCCCCCAGAGCAGGGTCACTAGCGCAGGTTGCACAGGAATGCGTCCAGGAGAGTTTGGAATATCTCCGGAGGAGAAGACTCCGCAGCCTCTCTGGGCAGCTCCACGTACCCCATCTGTCACTGGTAAGAGGAGCGCGGCAGAGCAGCCGTAACTATCATAGCTTATGGTGACTTGCTTGCGTGCCTGGACCGCAAGGACTACGATGCGGGGTTTTTTTGCAGGGTTATTGCCAGAATACCCCCTTTCTGTCCTTACCCTTGTCCTTCACCAGGGCTTCCAGCTCCTCCTTCAGGCTTTCGTGCCAGCGAGGGATGTCGACGTGCAGCGAGTAATCGCAGCAGGCCTGGCTGTCGGCGCTCCCGCGCCACTGCTCGTAGGCAGCCAGGAGGCTGGTCCCAGCGTCCGGGCAGACGTGGTCAACTGAGGAAACACTGCACAGCGTTAGCACACGTGCCAGGGAAAGGGCTAGAGAAATACCTGGGGAGGGCAGCAGCCACCAGTATTCCTGGCAAGACTTTACTGCTGTGAAAAGGAGACGTTTTAATACTAACTCATTTTTATAGCATTGATTAAAGATGAAGGATAATAAATTTCCCGGATAAAGTGAAACAAATGGAACAAACGAACTCGAAGTTACAGCTACTATTATCCCTTCTTTTCAGGCAGCCCACCTAGCACAGCATCTGAGAGAGGCCGGTGAGCAAAGTGTGTCCTTGCACACTTTTGCACAGCCCCCTTGGGCAGCTTCCGCGGGCAGTCCCCCACAGCCCATCAGTTCTGCACTTCTCTGATCTTTGTTCCTATTCCCCACAGTACCGGCTATGAGATCGGTAAGGAGCTACGCCAGCATTTGTTGGGACTGGTCCTTCCGTCACATACTGCCGTGGGCCTTGGGACCAGAACAAGAACCAAACAGAAATCAAAATTATTTTACATTAACACAAAAATGGAACCCATGCTCACAGAGCTGAAAAACTCTTATAAAAATGCACTTGCAAAGCTATTAAAAACGTATTAAAAAGTGTTTAAAGGTCGCTTCTATTTTATTCTCTTATGAGGTGAAGCAGAAGCAACTACATATTTTTAATATAAGTGTGTAGCAACAGAAGGAGGTTCTGAAAGGCACGTAATGCCTTTCAATTAGTTTTGTAACGCTTTGATTTCTACAGCAAAAATTGACATTTCTCTGCTATGAGGGTAAATAATCCCTGCAATGATAAAAGGGCCCAATGTATTTTGCTAAACAATGTTCTAGTTAGCAGGCCGTTGGAATGCTGCTCCATCTTACTGATCATTGTGGTGCCTCCTGCCAGGGCTGCTTTGGTGCCTTGGTAGAAGTCATCGGCAGAGGTCATCCCCATGACGGGCATCTGCAGTCTGGTATGGACGTCGATCCCCCCTGGCATCACGATCTGGCCGTAGGCATCGACTGTCTTCACACCCCCAGGAACAACCAGGTTTTCTCCAATTTGTCTGAAAACAATATTAAGACCTCCTGTTAACCGGCAACGACTTTTAAGTGAAGATGCAAAACCAACTTCTCAGTGCTGCTCGTGGCACGCACGCCTGCACTGCCCAGGCCCCCGCACACCGCGGGGCCGCGTTCTCCCCCGGCAGGAGAAGCTGCACGTAGGGAGCGCCTCGTGCTCGGCCGGCACCGGGAGCGGAGCCGGGGTCCGCTGGAGAACCCCGCGGGTCCCACCCTGCCGGCCCAGCGGCACCCATCCCACCGCTCCGGCACTTGTTAGCAGCGCTGGGACATGCCAGGCCACCCACCACCTGAGGGACCCTGCTCAGAGAGAGGAGCTGCTGAGGTCTCGGTGCCGGACTCCGTACGCTGCTTCTGACGCGCCCCTTGGCAGAGCTTAACCCGGCGCAACTCCGTCCCCTGCACAACTTAAACAGAGCACGAACTGCCAGCACTCTATACGGCGTCCCAGCCACAAAAGTACACTAACGTCATTATTTCTTGACACTATTCTGAAAAGCTGTCCTCGTTTTTCAAAAAGGGAACGTATTACCAAGAGAAAAATGACAGAAAGGAACCTTGTTCAAATTCCACGGCACCGAGTCATGCTTGGAAATTACATTATAAAATATAAATTTTTAACTTACTTTACTAAACCATCTTCCACATAAATGTCCGCATAGAATGACTGATCATCGTTGACAATTTTTCCTCCTTTGATTAGAAGCCGGTCGCTCTAATGGAAAAAAACCACACTTTTTTTAGGGATTACTGTATTTAGATGTTACTTTACTCATTCTGAGCTTTCATCAAGTCTAGGACTTAATATTTTGCCCTTCAATCATAGAAGTTTAGTTGAGTATCCAAACTATTCGACACCGAAGCCCAACTGCATTTTGCAAAGGAAACCACGTAAAGTTGTCACGTGAGAGGAACACAGACCGCCTATGAAGCGCGGTACCAGCCTGGGGTGTACCGGCAGCACAGCCGAGCCCGACAGCTCCGGGTACCAGAACACCCCCATTTCGGATCGGAGCTGCCCGTCTCCGAGCGGAGCCGGCCGAAGGGAGCGTGCTCCAGCCTTCGCTGCTCCTGACCCGCCTGGCAGAAGGCACCCCACCAGCCGAAGGCCCCCCGAGAGCTGCTTCAGAGCAGGTTCAGAGGCTGACCGAAGTTCTCAGCAGTTTTAAAACATTCGCTAGATAACATCCCCCAGCTCAGCCATGCGCCTGCCCCCTCCGTCACCTCTGGTTACAGAGGCTTTTAAGTGCATCTTATTAACCTGGTAATTTACTGACATTCATTAGTTTTCACAGTCTTGTTGGAGGCAGATAATGCCTCAAGGACTTTCCTCGCTTCAAAGCAAGACAGTGGCACAGTTGTCAGATTTGCAGACTCTTTAATCAGAAAAATTAGAAAGCAGAGGCATTTATGTAAATGTGGAACTGCAGCCGAATTTAAGAGGATCCCTTTCCTGCTCTCTGGTGTTGCTGAAAAATTATTACCAAGGCTAAAATGCGCAACACAAAGAGAGCATGGCCCGAGCACAGAAACAACGGAGGGACGCAAGAGCACGTGGCTATGACTTACAACACAGCAATGTGCGCTGATGCTACACATTCTGGAAAACATTCTGGGGTTTTAATGAGCATCACTGGCATACGAAAAAACCTACTAAAGAATTGCATTGTGTTTTTAAAAGGAGCGAGGCTTTTGTTGCATCTTTGTTGTTTTCCCTTGTCCCATAAAATCAATGAAAAGAAGCCTCAGTGTTGGCTGCCCCACGGGAGAGCCGTACAGCCCCTCCCCTTGCAGGGCCCATCCTCACCCCATCCCCATCCCCATCCCCATCCCCATCCTCATCCTCAACCCATCCTCATCCTCATCCCATCCCTATCCTCATTCTCATCCCATCCCCATCCTCATCCTCACCCCATCCCCATCCTCATCCTCACCCCATCCCCATCCTCATCCCATCCCCATCCTCATCCTCATCCCATCCCCATCCTCATCCTCACCCCATCCCCATCCTCATCCTCACCCTCACCCCATCCCCATCCTCATCCTCACCCTCATCCCATCCCCATCCTCATCCTTGCCCCATCCCCAACCTCACCCCATCCCTGTCCTCACCCCAACCCCATCTTCATCCTCACTCCATCCTCATGCCATCCCCAGCCTCATCCCATCCTCACCCCATCCCCATCCCCATCCTCATCCTCATTCCATCCCCATCCTCATCCTCAACCCATCCTCATCCTCACCCCCACCCCATCCCCATCCTCATCCTTGCCCCATCCCCATCCTCACCCCATCCCTGTCCTCACCCCAACCCCATCTTCATCCTCACTCCATCCTCACCCCATCCCCATCCTCATCCTCACCCTCACCCCATCCCCATCCTCATCCCATCCCCATCCTCATCCTCATCCCATCCCCATCCTCATCCTCACCCCATCCCCATCCTCATCCTTACCCTCACCCCATCCCCATCCTCACCCCATCCCCATCCTCATCCTCACCCTCATCCCATCCCCATCCTCATCCTTGCCCCATCCCCAACCTCACCCCATCCCTGTCCTCACCCCAACCCCATCTTCATCCTCACTCCATCCTCATGCCATCCCCAGCCTCATCCCATCCTCACCCCATCCCCATCCCCATCCTCATCCTCATTCCATCCCCATCCTCATCCTCAACCCATCCTCATCCTCACCCCCACCCCATCCTCATCCTCACCCCCACCCCCATCCTCACCCCATCCCTGTCCTCACCCCAACCCCATCTTCATCCTCACTCCATCCTCACCCCATCCCCATCCTCATCCTCACCCTCACCCCATCCCCATCCTCATCCCATCCTCATCCTCATCCTCACCCCATCCCGACCCCACCGCCCCCCCCCCAGCTGTGCCCCCCCCAGCTCCAGCCCCGCACGCCCAGAGATCTGCTCCCGCAGCGGAGTCCCGCAGCCCGTCGCCGGCTCCCGCAGCGCCCCGCAGCCACCGGGGGGTTTCCAGGGAGCTCCGCCGCGGGGAGCGGAGCGGGGGAAGACCCGGCCCCGCCACCTGGAGAGTCTCCCCGCCGCTGCCGGCAGCCGCGGCGCCGGGAGGAGGGACTCCCCTCCCGCGCAGCCCGGCGCGGCAGCGCACGCTGCCCCCGCCACCGGCCGGGCCGGGGCCCGGGAGCCGCCGCCGCCCGCTCCGCCGGCGACACCCGGCGCGGAGGCGGCCCCGGGCGGGCGCTCTGCCGCGGCCGGCGCCCGGCGGCGGGCCGGGGGCGAGGCGGCAGCCGCCCCCCCGCCCGGCCCAGTCCGCGGAGAGAGCGTTTCCCACACACGCTGCCGGCCCGGCGCCCCGCGGGCAGCTGGGGAGGCGGCGGGGCGGCCCCGCGGCCGCGGTGAGGGTCGCGCCTGCCTTTGTCCGCCGCAGCCGGGCGGGCTTTGCCGGCGGGACCCCGGCTGCGGCCCAGACAAAGCGCCGGGGCCGCCGGGCTCAGGCCGGGCCGCGGCCGACAAAGGGAGCGGCGGAGCCGGCGGGGCGGGGAGGGGGCGAGGGGGGGCGCCGCGCCCGCACCCCGTGGCTCGGGGGGGGGGGGAACGGCCGCTCCGGCAGCGCCGGGCCCGGGCCCCCTTAGCGGGGGAAGCCCCAGCAGCGCGCCCCGGGTGTCCGGCCCCACGGGCGGCGGGGACCGCCCCGCCCCACCCCCGCCGGCTGGGAGGGACCCACGGGTCCCGGCACCACCGGCCCGGCAGCGGGTCGGGTCGGGTCGGGTCGGGCCGGTCCCGCAGCCCCCGGGGGTCCCGCCCGCCCGCGCCGCGCAGGGGAGCCCCTCACCGTGATGCGGGGGATGCTCTTCTTGCCCTGGTGCGACATCCTCCCGCCGCGCTCCGCCTGTGCGCGCGTGTGCGCGTTTGTCTGTGCGTGTGTTGTGTGTGCGTGTGTTGTGTGTGCGTGTGTTGTTTGTGTGTGCGCGTGTTGTGTGTGTGTGCGTGTGTTGTGTGTGTGTGCGTGTGTTGTGTGTGCGTGTGTTGTTTGTGTGTGCGCGTGTTGTGTGTGTGTGCGTGTGTTGTGTGTGCGTGTGTTTGTGTATGCGTGTGTTGTGTGTGCCTGTGTTGTGTGTGCCTGTGTCGTTCCCCTGTGCCTGTGTTGTCTGTGCCTCTGCCCGTGTGTGCACGTCCCTGCGTGCGTGCGCGCGCGCCCCCCGCCGCTGCCCCCGGCTCCCCCCGCCCGCCGCCGGCCCGGGGCCGCGCTCCCGGCGCTGCAGACAAAGCCGGCCCGGCGGGGAGAGCAGCGGAGCGGAGCGGGTCGGTCCCGCAGCCACAACCGCCCCGCGGGCCCGGCGGCGGGACGGGGCGCGCAGCCCCCGCCCGGTCCCGCCGCCGCGCGGAGCGGCCCCGCAGCCGCGGACCAGGGGCCGGGGGTCGTGGGGGCCGGTGAAAGTCGCGTCCCCCGAAGGAGGAGTGGCCGCTCACCGCCCACTCGGCCCGTCCCTGCAAGCAGCCGGTCCGCCCGACTGTTCTCGGCCCCGGGCCCCCTTACCGGGCGCCGGGCTCTGCCCGACGGGGCTCTGCCCGACGGGGCTGCGACGGCGCCCGCCCAGCGGCACCGCGACGGGGCGGGAGGGACGGGAGGGGACGGGAGGGGATGCGACGGAACGGGCCGCCCCCCCCCCCCCCCCCCCGCTCTCCCGGAGGAGTCTCGGCCCGGGCGGCTCCGCCACCCGCGGGCGGAGAAGCGGCGACGGCCGCTGCTACCCCCGGGCGGGGGCTGAGGGCGTCGGGCGCGGTTGGCGGCTCCCCCCGCCTGCCCGCCGGCTCCCTGCCTCCCCCGGGCCGGGCCGGCGGGAGGTGGAGGGCGGGGAGGGCACGGGGGGAGGCGGCCCCCCTTACCTGCCGGCAGCCGTCGGGCGGCTCTCCCGCGGCGGCGGCCCCCGGGGACGGCGCGGGCGCGGCGGGGCCGGGGTCGCGGGCGCGGCGGTGCCCGCCGGAGGGGGTCCCGGGGCCGGGGGCGCCGAGCGAGGCGAAGTCCAGCGTCTTGTTGTCGAAGGCGTCCTCCACGCTGCAGAACATGCCGCCGCGCTTCTGCCGCGGCCGCGGGCTGCCCGCGCCCAGCCCCGCGAAGCAGGCGGGCAGCGCCTCCTCCCGCCGCCCCGACATGGGCTCCGGGCCGGGGGCCCGCGGGCCCCTTCCGCCACGGCGGCCCCGCCGCTCCCCCCGGGGCCGGCGCCGCTGCCGCTGCCGCTGCGCGGCCGCTGCGCTCCTGCGGCCGGCTCGCCCTGGGGAGAGGAGCAAAGCGCGTTAAGAGCAGCCCGGCGCCCCCCGCCGCCCCCCCGCCCGCCCCGCCCGGCTGCCCGCGGCCATCCACGCGTGGCACGGCCCCGCTCACGGCGGGCGCGCTTCCCGGGCGGGCGGCGGCCCGCGGCGGGGGGGGTTACACCTCCCGAGCCCGCGCAGCCGGCGGCGGGGCCAGGAGGGTCCCCCCGGCCCGCGGCGGGCGGTGCGCCGAGCGCCGCCGCGTCCCGCCCCGCCCGGGACGGCCCCTGCCCCGCGGTCGGGCGGTGGCCGCGTCCCGCCGGCGGTGCGGCGATGAGGAGGGTCCCGTTCGGCTGAGGGCGGGGCGGCGGCCTTGCCGGGGGTTCGCCAGGGCGTCTTCCAGCCCCGGTTTAGCCAGCGTTTCAGGGGGAGGTTAAGAAGCGGCTGAAGAGTTCTTGCACTGCGGAAGAAAACCCGGCGAAGGTACTGTACCTAATCGAAGGCTTCCTTTGTGCCACCCAGGCAAGGGACCAAACCAGCTTCTCTCATTTGAAGGTTTAAACCAGCTCTTTTTATTAAAAGTTTACAATACTTTATGTATTTTACAAATGAATAGAAAGTCTCTTGATAGATATCATATGAATCACAATACAAAAATATGTGTAAAATTCTGTAATTGATCAACCCAGCCCTGTCTTAGGCCTGCCAATCACTGCTTCAGCACTGAACCAAACAGCACGTGTTTAGGATATGGTTATTAGGAGATTATATCAGAGAACACAAGTCACGGCACACGGGCCATTGGAAAAAAACCATTTTCTCTGGTTTACATTTTGCGTAAATTTACAAGACTTCCTTTTTATAAAATGTACAATCCTAAGTACAGGGTTTAATACACATATTCACAATACGATTTCCTGAGTCTAAACTAAATCCATTCCCGTGCTAACGCACGCTGGCCGTCGCGAGGAGGTGGCGGTGGCATTGGGGACGCAGAGGGAGCTGGCGTCGGCCCCCCCCAAGGGACTCGCGGCTGCATTTTCTCGTCACAGTCGGGAGTTTTGTTCACAAGCTGCGTAAGGCACTCAGGGATACACTGAAGGCTACAGGTATTACTAGAGCGGAACACTTTAAGTAACAGCCACAGTCCTCCAACAGCTTGAACAAGAAGTCCAGGCCTGAAATACACAACGCACGGCTGCTGACAAAGTAAGCTGCAATTCCAATGGATTTCAGTTTAGACGTGTTGCTCTGCGGACGCGGCGGCCGGCCCGTACCACGGCGGCGGGACCCGGGCAGGGAGCGACCCGACCGCTTCGGTGCTCCTTCAGAGACTCCGCGTGTCTGAGCGAGCGCATCTACGCGACCGCTCAGGTTCTCGTGGGCAAAACGTAGCGATCGTGCTGTTTCGGTAACGCACCTAGTGACGCACGTGGTTTACCTGGCCCCATCTTGTGATCTGAAGGGCAGCTGGGGAGTTTATAAGGTGCCTACGGGTGAGAAAGTGGGGTGGCCGGCAGCCCCCGAGGGGCAGGCGCTCGCCAGCCTGAGCATGGCTGGGGGTCCCTGCCCGGGCTGCGAGCCCCAGCTTTCCTCTGCTGCTTTACACCCGCGCCGAGGGACGGAGGGACAGAGGGACTGCAGGAAAAAGCCTTATGACAGAGACCCAGTTTAGGGTAATGCCCCCCCACCCTGGCCCTGTGGCTTTGAGACCGTGTTTCTTCAAGACGCGCAAGACCCAGAGGTGAGAAGACAGCAAACGAGATCTGACAGAGCTCATCGCACTGATGAAGGGTGGCACCGTCTCCAGAATGGCTCCGTGCCACGGTCAAGGACTCATCGTACAAACTCGTCATACAAAACCCCAGCGGGATCAAGCGCAAAGTGACTGAAAACTGAGCGAAACCCCTCATGTTGAAATTAAGGAGCACAATTATGCAAATTTCCTGTCTGTGCATTTGTAAGAAAGAAACAGTTTTGAAAACATTCTTTGAGCCATTTTTTTCTTTCCTATGTACATTTCTTTTTACATGTAAATATTAACATATACATAAGCATAATCCCTTATTTACACATGTACCTGTCCCGTACAGTTAGCTTTTTGATTAAAAAACCCCCATGGTTAAGACAGTCTAATTAACGGGAAAACGGAACTGAAGTTCTAGACGTGTACACACAACGTGCAAAAGCACGGCCTGAGTGAACAGCGACGAAACGGATGCGAGCCACTGCCGAACGCCCTCGTCGCCGCCGCTGCCAGCCCCAGCGGTGCAGTGGGCATCGCGCACCTCCGCGCCCCAGCAGCTCCCCCGCTGCCGTGCTCCCCGGGGCGGCGGGGCTGCGTCTCCAGGCCGTTCAGGTAAGGCATTTCCAGCGATGCCAGCACGGCACACTCCCCCAGATTTCCAGCGGGAGTTCGGCAGGGCCTTAGACTGCAGGCAGCTACCTCAGCTATTGCTCGCAGCTCCTCCAAGTAAAGAGAGCATTTTAAGACATGAAGTATTTAAGTAGAACTCAAAGTGGACACACATTTTAAGCATGATATGCAGAAGCACAAATGTAGCGCATCAATGTAATCCCAGTATTGGTATTTGTATCTGATAGCATTGGAATTTCTTAAATTACATTTATAATATAATCATATGCTGATATCAAAATCCATAACCTTTGACTTAAAATGTCATATGACTTCAGTACAAATATAACACTCTTCTGAACAATTAATTTTTTTACATTTTTGTAGTTTAGCCCCCTTTGCTGTTTACGCTGTCCGGTTTAAAACAGACGATTGATGTACAAGGATCTGGAGAGCTTGTAGAATTTCAGTATCAAGGGATGTTCTTCGTCGCTTTATAAACTCAACAGACGTTTTGGAAGCGGTGCAGCTACCTACAGAATAAAATAAGGATTAACTACAGCTGGGCCTCTCTCTCCAACACACGCTTTTTAGTGCCAAGCACTACAACGTGTCCGTTTCATGGGGTTTGCAAGATTGTCTTAAGTAGCTCTCAGTTAAGTCTACAGCTGGAGTCTACTTAGCCAATTGCTAGTTTTTCCCTGGAAAAAAAAAAGATCATTTACTAAATGTTAAATGTACTGTTTTCTATAGGCTGTACCATACACTGTATTGTTCATTTTTGTTAAGCAATACCCCCCTAACAGTTTTCAGGTAACACTCAGAATGTGATGCTGATAATGATGAATGACGAATTTAAAATTTGCCCTGTCTAGCTTCATGCAACCTTCGAGGCCGCCTTTCCTGAACACCACCTCCTGCAGCACCCACGTCCCTCCCCTTTGGAGCATCCCACTGGGGCAAGTGAATGCCTGGGACGTGGGAAGTGCTGCGGATCGGGACCCCGAAAGAGGGTGAGTGCATGAGCGGCGACCTGCAACATGCTGAGACACTGCCACTTCTGCATTACAGTCAGTAAACAGCAATCAGATGATTTGTTTGATAATTACTATTTACAAGAAGGGGTGCAGATTATCCTCTGATCAGAAAATAAAGGGAAAAAGGCTAAGACAAATCTAGCTACACTTCTGAGCTGACAAAGAGCTGGTAAAGGCTGCCTAACTCGGTAGCAGAACATGCCCTCCAAGCAGAAACGAATCTCCCCCGTCCATTTCCAAACCCAGGATTCAACAGCCATCCTGTACCGATATACATCCCTGTATGTTGCCAGGACAGCCATAGATGCTAAATTCTACTGCCAGGCACGGGGGACGTCAAAGAGACAACGCAGCAGTGTGAGCTACTTCAGAGATAGTTGAGCCCTACCGACAGTTTTACGTCAGTGTAATGGACAGAGGAAGGAGTTGTGTCATGGAGAGGACAAGTTAATAACCCACGGAGCCGACTTCAACCTCCTCAAGTGAGGAGAGATGGCACAAAAGGACATCATGCCCTTCGGTGGAAAGGGTGGCTGCCTCCGAGGCACTCCATCCCTCCGTCTGCTCCATTCCTGGACTGTTCTTCATCCCTTTCTATTTTACACTTGGCTACGAGACTGACGTCAGACAGAGGGGAATTTCTAGGGCAAACACATGGAAAGCAGAATAGTTCAGCCAACGACTAGAAAGGAAGGGAAAGCGCCATTCCCCATCCCATCTCCCCCCAAACCTCACTGACCTCCCCTCCCCAGCACGGCCCTCTTGCACCCCGCGGGGGAATGAATTAACCCTTCCCAGCCTGCCCGGCTCTTCCTTCCCTCCGCAGCGAGCCCTTCCCTGGCAGCCTCGAGACAGGGGCTGCACTGCTCACACGTGGAAAATAAAGCCTCAAGAATTTTAATAAGCAATTCCTAAGAAGACACGGAACTTCAAGAAATCAAGAGTAAGTAACACTGAATTTTAAAGATGCCACTTTGGTTTATGCGTGAGTATGTCACTCCGAACAGCAACCAGGTAGGCAGGGTAAGGGAGTCACGCCGAGTTTAGGTGAAGGCAAACGACGGTGCTGTGCGCTTACTGATGATCACATCCGCTGCCATTTCAAATGTCACTGAAATGCTGTCTGGGGCACTGTCTGGAGGGCTGATGTTTGCTTATATTAAAAGGAACAGTTATCATTCCCTCACCATGTACTCTTCCACCAAAGAGGCTTTTTTTTTTTTTTTTTCAGAAAGCTGTAAAAATGGGACAAAAGAAGCATTTAAAAAATGGTAATGGATAGAGCTCTAATATCTGTGCACCTGAGCATTCACTGCTTGTGACAAACCACAGCTTCACTGAAATAGAGCAATCCAGAAAGGCAATTCATCAAAGATTACGGATAAAATTTAATATGGAAAAGGAATGATTGCCTTCATTAGCCTGTTATTATTATGCACAGCCTCCTACCAAGACTGCAATGGAAGGAGAGAGATATACTTACATTTCTTTATTTATCAACGGTACTAAGGGGATTTGCTGGGAGTTTGTTTAAACACACCACCCTGAGCTGTAAATCCCATTTTGCGTGCTCTTGCCTGTCGTATGCCGCCGGTAGGAAGCGAGAAGGCTGGCGGTTATGGATGAGGCCATCCCCATGACGCTCAGCAGATGGGCCATCTGCCCTCGCAGCCAACGCTGACCCGTGCATTAGCAGCACGAGCGACCATATGGCTGAGAGAGGCAGACGGCGTTAGCATCGGACGTGCATCTCTCACAATTGCTGGGGAAAACATGAGAAATGTTCAGGGAATAACAAGTGAGGCCCCTCACTCCAAGAAGGACATGGAGGTGCTGGAGCGTGTCCAGAGAAGGGCGACGGAGCTGGTGAGGGGTCTGGAGCACAAGTCTGATGAGGAGCAGCTGAGGGAGCTGGGGGTGTTCAGTCTGGAGAAGAGGAGGCTGAGGGGAGACCTCATCGCTCTCTGCAACTGCCTGAAAGGGGGTTGTGGTGAGGTGGGTGTTGGTCTCTTCTCCCAAGTGACAAGTGACAGGGCAAGAGGGAATGGCCTCAAGTTGTGTCAGGGGAGGTTTAGGCGAGATATTAGGAAAAATTCTTTCACCAAAAGGGTTGTCAGACACTGGAAGAGGCTGCCCAGGGAGGTGGTGGAGTCACCCTCACTGGAGGTGTTCAAGGAATGTGTGGACGTGGCACTGCGGGACATGGTTTAGTGGGCATGGTGGGGTTGGGTTGATGGTTGGACTTGATGATCTTACAGGTCTTCTCCAACCTTAGTGATTCTGTGAAAAAGGCAACTAAAACACATAGGCAGTAATTCAACTCACTAACTTAATACTTTACGATATCTTACTCTGCTTACGTTAAGCAGAGTTGATAATCAGTTGGAACATGGGTGCAAGTTTAAATTGGCTGAAAATGTGAAATAATATTTGCTTGAGCACCCTAACAATGTGCAGTGAATGTCACCAGGAGGTGTGCTTCATGGTGTGCCCACTGTCACAGCTGGTAACCGTGGTAGCTGGCTTGCTGAAAAGGCCAAAGACACAGTGAATTTGGGGACTAAAATAGTCATTTCTAGCCTGGAGGCATTCTGCTTAGGGCCGAACTGCCAGGAATTAGAAGGATGAACCTGAGTTGGTGGCTTCAGTCCCCAGCAGCCGTCAGCTGAACGCCTTCGGTGAGCCTGGGCTCCTACCAGTGCTCGTCCCAGCCTGGTGCCGTGTGGTGACATTGCCGGCCAGTCCTTCGGGCACCCTGGGCACTGCAGGGAGGGCAAGAGGTGCTGGAGGTGTTTCTAAAGCAGATCACCCCTCTCTCCCGACAGAGAGCCCGCAGGTATGAGCCTGAGGCTCTTTATCATCTGCAAAACTTGAACACGCCTGGAACCCAGCTGTCCTCTGCGAGATGTATGTGGGCCAATAAATCAGTTTCCTGGGACCCTCTTCATACGCAATGGGAAACCACGGCTTCAGAGAGCCCTCGCACAAACACTGCGGGCCTTGGGGCTGGATCCCAGCCTCACCTGGGAACCCACAAGCTTTGTCACTCGTGCATGTGAATGCAAATTCGCTCCTGTCTTCCCATTTATCATCCGTCCTGAGAATAAAAAGGTGGAATTTCCTTTTCATCTTAAGAAAAATGGGCTAGGCTTGGCTTCCTCTTTATTTTCCCCTTCCTCTCCCACTAGATCCACATGCATGAGTAAATTTGCGGCATATTCAACCCCTCTTCTTATAAATGCAGATAACCCGTTGGTATCTACTGCATGGGAGGGAGGAGGTTGTAGAAAACAGGAAGATGAGAAATCATGAGCAGAATGAAATATTGAGGGGGTTTATTTAACCATTTCAAATAGCAAAAAAAAAAGTAGCCATTTAGTTCAAATAGGTTCCACCGAATGGCGACCGTTTTACGCCAGGGAAGATGATGGGGCAGGTCCCTGGTGAGGAAGAAGGGACAACCTCTCTTTTTTCTTTCCCCGCCTTTTTTTTTTTCCTGGTGAGAAATAGGAAACTCTCTGCTAGTTGCAATGAAGTTACGGTGATTTACAGTAGCTAACAATCAGGCTAATAATAGTTATGGATCTTTCAATACTCACAAATTACAGCTGCAACCACAGCTTGGAAAAAATGCACCTTATTTTTCACGACAGTATTTTTTGCTAAAACCTGACTGTGTGAGCCAGATGAGTGGTCGAAGACCACACATGCAATTTCCCTAGTTTAATTCTCTGCTGAGAATTCTCTGCCTTTTGCCCACAGCGTTCACCCGTGAGCGCAGCAGCTCCCACAAGCAACCAGCGCTCGCAGTCAACTTCCACGATGTCCCTTTACGTGAAACCTTGATCTGACGCTGCCCGATTCCTGCGGTGCAAGAGCGAGCCCGATCCTCACCTGCTGCAACCTGCCCCGCTCGGCCGCCGCTGCGCCCTGGGAGCCCCGGCTTCCCGCAGTCCCCGCACCGCCTTTCCCGGCCCTTTGCTCACCCTGCCAGCTGCAGCCCAGCAGTGAATACCAGGCAGCAGGACTGACTGCAGGTAAGGCCACATTTAAACGGCTTTTGTGGCGTGAGTATCAGTTACTAGCTCCAAGAATCTCAGCTATCAGCAGTCTTTACTGTCCACTTAATTTGTTACTAAATTCTTAATTTTTACTTTGATTTCGGCATTTAAGACTTAAGAGCACTTTTTTGCAAGACATCCCAGTGAATATATGGTGTATTTTGATCCTGACCATACTGATTTGGAAAATTCTGGGTTTTTTCCCCCTTAAAATAGTCAAATATACCAACTGAAGGAAAATCACCCGACATTATCCATTTATGTTGCTAAACCTTGTGAACATTGCTACGCAAAAGGACTATTCATGAGCATAAAAGCACTTCAATTCATAAATATTTATAGGACTGCAATCTGAAATGCTGTTCTTGGGGCCCTGGGCCCCCCTAAAGCTTTTCAGCATCTTCACGGGATTGGGGCGAGCCTGGAGCCGGGGCTGTGTCAGGGCGGGTTGGGGATGTCAGGCATCGCCTCTCTAATGAGAGCTGCCTGCACCAGGGCCTGACCTAGATCGGAGCGGGGAGCCTCCGCCCTTCACCTCCCATCACTGGAGCTCTGCTGAGATTGCGACTAACGAGGGTCACAACCACTACGTCTGGTTTTTAACCATTCCTGTTCACTTTTCTTCACAATTTCATGGCATAAACAGACCCACGTGCAGGGCAAAGCTGGGTTTCTGGCATCAGCATCACAGTCACGAAGTGTTAGTGCAGAATGCCAGGGGCCCTTGCAGCACAATTAGGGTTACCCGTCTTTCTTTAATGGAGATAGGAGGAAATCCGACACAGATACGCTATAAACTACCTCTGCTACCGGACAAAATAGTGTTGGTCCTTTGACGCTTAATAGCAGAGTTTTAAAAAGCTGTTTCCTTCCATTACAAATGATTTATTTGTGATAAAATATTTTGGAAACAAACTGGGTACTATTAATTTTACACACGCACATATACATATATATATGAGCATACAAGAAGTCTATAGCATTTTCTTTTCATGTTGGATTTTGAAGCAGTGTGTAACAGAGAATGAGAAGAAGTTTTATAATTAAAACTATTTGATGACTCCTATAGCATCCAAAAAGCAGCACAGGACAGCCTGGCTTTGGTTCTCGTACTCCCACCAGAACCGGTTACATTACATTTATCTATTTTAGTCATGCATTGTTTTTAGAATAACAGTTGATTCTGCACTGAAAACTATTTGTTTTGCCCTTTAGAAACCTGGTTTACGTTAATTGCTGGTATCATCCCCTAATTATTGGGGGTATTTCATTTGGGTAAACGTAGACCGCCGCCTCTGCCCGTATGACAGTTGTGCGGGTGTTGGCCCCCAGCCCTGGGTAGCAACCGCAAAACGTGATTACGGTGAGGGGGAGCTCGTATGGGTGTGGACCTGAACAGCCAGCCGCCGTGCCGCTCACCTCTCCTGTGTGCGGTGCCTGCGGGAGCGCAGGCTGGCGTCCAGCCCGATGTCTTGGGCCAACAACGGTCTCGGAGGGAGGATACCTGATCACCGCCGGGTCCTCCTCCAGGTGCCATCCCCTCGCCCCTTACCCGTGGCTGATGGCCACAGCTCTTCAGCTTTTGCTTCTCCAAAATACTGGCTGAGTGCTTTCAGTTAATTCATAGTTTAGACATTGCAGGTACCACAAACCCCATATCACTATGAAATTAATTATCAGTGTTTGGAAGCTGTCTCACAATCTTCCCGTTTCTGGGTGCAAGTGATTGACTATGGGCAGACTGCTGCATCAGATCTCGGCTCCAGTTTGGGAGAAACCTGCCACTCCAAATAACTCTACGCACATATAAGCTCTCAATGCACGCGTAAATCTAGTGGTGAGTGTGGATTATCTAGGTAGCATGTAAAGGCATACATTTGAGGTTAAGAAAATGGTGTTGTAGTGGGTGTATTAGGCAGTCATACAGATTGGTTACTCAAAAATTCTAAGTCAGTCAGTCAGATAGACTGAAACAAACTACTTTGAGACTACAGAACTGATGTTAACAGCAAAATTCAGAATCAACAAATGAAATTTTTTTAAATTTTGTAGCATATGGTGCTTATGAGTGAATTTGTAATACGTTCAACATCTACTTTTCATGGAATTGGTAAATGATGTTAGAATGCTTTTTAAAAAGACAAATCTATTAGAAGACAGTCATTATGGTATTGGAAAATACGGTACGATAGCTATAAAATATATTTACATGTTGTGTTATATATAAAATACTAGATAATATCGCTATTTGTTACCTACCCAGAAAATAGAAATAGCATCAATTTGTTTTCCAACTAAAGAAAAGAATTTAAAATATTTGTCTTCTATATTTGCAATAATGTGGATTTTAAAAACTTTCTTAACACTTAACCCTTACAGAAATCTCTATTTGTGATGTATAAGCAGTAAGTTTATGGCTGGAATCCCTTACGTAGCATATGCATCCATCTGCTGCCACGGCTGGAAGGGCTGAAGAGGCCCATGAGGAAATGAAGCCTTTAGCTGGGAGTGCCTCCACGGGCAGCTGGAGATCGGGAATTTCGTATTTGGGGGACTCCTGTGAAAACTGCAGACAAAGAAGCCATTCAGCTCCACTCCGCCTAGTCAAATAGTAATTTTTTGTACTTTCAAAACTAATCTGCGGAAAACGGAGCCTTTTGTTGGCAGCACCAGGCAATGCCAGAGCGAAGCCGCCCGCCTTCGCAGCTGGGGGAGGCAGGTTGGCACCTGCCACTGCCCCGGCCTGGGCCTGAGCTCCAGCATCCATCCCTGTCCAGATCTGCTCACAAGCAGGTACTGCAACAGTCCCTTCCGCTGCGTTAGGAGAACACGTGCTCTGCTGCTAAATTCACGGCCACGTCTTCCGTACTGTTTGAAAATCATAGTTACACAATATAACAGGGAATAAAAACATCCCCCTGGTTCACCTATTCTGTACTACATCAGCTCTGAAGGGCAATGGCAACAAATAATTGAAACAGCTCTGAAAGATAGAAAAATAATGAAAACATGACAATCTGTCAAGAACCTGGTTGCTCACAAGCATTACTTCTTATTATAGATCACCAGGTCACAGATATGAGATCAGCTGCAGCATTAATACATGACATTCAAAAAGGAAGGGTTTCAAAGCGGCGGGGAACCTAGTCAAGCTGTAAATGCGGAGCTAATGCAGAAAATGCAGGTTGACACCCCGACCGTAACTCAGGCTGCTCCTGGAGGAAAGGCAGCCCAAGGGCGAGAGCTCAGGGCAAGACGTCAGCCCCGATCTCAGCCCTGATGAGGAACCCCTGGGTCCTCTGGGTTGAAGGCAGCTGCTTAACCTTACTGAAACATCGTTCTCTTTCCTAGATGACCTCTTCACAACAGTTTTTAGGAAACATAACTATGATTAACACTCTCAGAAGTCTGTTAAATTATAAATTTACAGCTTTTAGGATTCTATAGTCACTCTCTTGGTACAATTAGCATAGGTTCAAAAGGTTGCTTTGATTTGATGATGTGTGAATATTTTACAGTCCTCTTACCTTCATGACCATCACAGCATTGCTAACGCATGCTGCTATCTTCTTGACAGCCGTTCTGACACTCATTTCATCAATTTGTTGTATCCCTAGGGTGTGTTCTTGTTTATAACAAGAAGAAAACTGGCCATTGGGGCAATCCGTCTTTAGAAAAAGCCATTGACAGAATAAAATTTCCTGCATCTGCCTCTACAGATCTGCGTAAAGCTGCTACAGGTCTTAGTTACTTGGACATGTTCTCCTTTCCTGGGGGAGGTTTATCTGGGATTTCTAATGACCTAGCAGTGCAGACACATCCGCTGTGCATACCAGCCCTGCTGCATACATGCGCTGAAGACCATCTGCATACATGCAGCAAATGTGGTGGGCTTGGGACGTGCAGGACCGGAGGCACGCTCGCAGGTACTCTGCGTGGGGATTAGGGGCTGACCTCGCGAGCTGGACACAAAACGCATATGAAGGAAGCCCTCACATTTGTGCCACTGTGGAGCAGGTAAGAGGTGCAAGGAGACATCCTGCTCCCTGGATTCAGCAGAAAAATTCTCTTTGATTTTAGTGGAGCACAGCAACACCCAAACCCTACAAACAGCAGAGGTCTGTGGAAGATACAGAGCACCATCCCACATACAGGCAGCCACCCTTACGTTAACCTCTCCAGCACAGTCAGTCTGGAGCCGTCCTGTGCCCAATCTACCCCCCGGCCGGGCTGTCCCCTCTCTGCCGTCAGGCCAGCACCCTGAGAACCCCAAATCTGCACGCAGCGGGATTAGCTGCTGCAAAGTTTTCCACCCAGGAGTCAATCTGACCTACGAAATTTGTCTTACACTTGTATGACATTTGGACAGTGTCTCCAATAGAACAAGTAAGTACCTGCAGCTCAGTTAATGAAGCCAGGTTGTCCATTACACTTTTCCATGCGTGTTCTCTTGTGCCTGCTAGCACCTCCGACCTCCTGCTGCACCCTGTCCAGCACCGGTGAACCTCTGCCTCTCTCAGCCACCTCCCTCTTCTCATACCATCTCCAGGAATTCGTAACTTAATGGCAATTACTTGACACAATTACTTGGTTCGGGGCTGGGCAGGCAGACACACCCTGTGTCTTTATGAAATCAGACTAAAACCAGAAAACTAGAAGTTTAAGGCTTGCTAACACAACATCCTAATAGCTAATAATGCTAAATAGTAAGTCAGATAGATAGGCATTATTCTCACCTAATTATCTAAACAAAAATCTTCAGAATTGTGACTCTTCCCAATACATCTCAAAACAAAATCCTCACAATATGCTTCTATATATGGGTATGACAATAGCACTGGAAAGGATACATAATGTCCATGATATCATAAAATCACAGAGTATCTCAAGTTGGAGGGGACTCATCATTGGAGTCTGTGATGATACATCTGTTGTGCCACTTCTTCAGGCCTATTACATGAAATCTTTACGAATAAAGAGTATGAATTCACAAAAAGTTGTGCCTATCAGCACTATGAACTCGTGATAAAAAATTAAGTTTAATCTAGCTAACTTGCATTTATGCTCAAAATTGATTCTCCAGATAATATTTAAGTGTTTTGTTGTGCTTCTTGGCTCTCTATCAGAAGTGAAAGGATGAGGTCCCTGACAGGAACCAAGAAAAGGTTTCTGCTAATTTATGCTAGAGTATGCTCAAAAATATATTTCTTTTCTTCCTTTGCTATTATGTATTAGTATAACAATTTCCCCAAAGGTTTTGACTGCTACAAGCCTTGTAAATTAATGCTATGCATATAAAAATCTGTATATGTATGTAGGGGGTGTGTACACAAACCTATTAATTTACAAATATAATGCATTTTTTTAAAAAAGTTCACTTTTTGATAGATTTTCCATCTAATTAATTCTTCAGGCTAACACTGAGTTTGGTACTTTATAAAAACACATGTCCTTATTATTTACAAGAACTCAGCAAGAATAAAATTAAGGGGAAGAACACTTCAGACTTAATGACAACTGAATCTGCTATAGCCGGGAGTACTTCAGAAAATGAATGATTAAATGAACAATTATCTTTCTCTAAAAACAGCTCCGTGGACCAGGCTTTTACAATGCCAGTCTCAGTTCTGTACTGAGTTATGCTGAATGTGTATTTTGATTATAATTACTGATTTGTTGTTTTTCCCTAACAAAACCCTACGTTGCTGATACGATACAGATGTGAAACAGTCACTGCGGAGCGTGTCTAGTCCGTGAGGCACGCTGGGAAATGCTCGGTTTACGTAGAAAGGTCTCGGTGGGGATTTGTTCCGAACTCCGGGCTCTGCCGGGAGCGTGCCTGCAGTTTTCCTTCTGGGAGAAAGATACGGGATGGAAGCTCCTGAGGCCTTGAGGGGGAAGCAGACACGACACAGAATTGCTGCTGCTGCTGGGCACAAATTTACAGAATGTTTATACCCCAAGAAAGCTCTTCACTACTTCTCACAGAACACCTGTATTAATCATGCTGTATATCAGATACCCCTAAAACAAAATAGGAACACGGGCTTCTTGATCGTAGAGAGGATATCGTAAAGAATTGTCCCAGGTACTGCCCTTTCTCAATCTGTCCAGGAAGCACAATGAAAAGTTACTGCCATAATATAAGAGATTCTCTACTTAGAAGGAAAATCTCAGCAGGTCTGCTTCAAGTTGTTTTCCTGTGGGAGTTAGCAAAATGGTAAATAGCAGCCTCTTTATAAACGGAGACCTCTCCGTGATGAAAGAGCTTTCCCAGATGTGCCTCAAATCTACACTGTGCTGAAGCTATCCTTAAGCACCAGCGATGTCGTTATTCCTGCCCGAGGACCTCCATCTCATCTCATCTCATCTCATCTCATCTATAAATTCACACTGACATTGTCATTTCTACGCATTTCAGATTGTAACAACCCCTGAAACATTAAAGCAGAAATACTGTGCAATGAGACACCCTACACTTTTATGTAAATCGATGATTATTAATCTGCCAGAAATCACTTTATTATTACTGAGCCAAATTCTGCTCTTTACTGAGATGAAGAAAGTTACACAAGATTTACAGTGCAGTAAAAGTGAGCAGCCTTTTGAGTCATTTCCTCTATATCTTCCCAGAAATGCCGTTTGCTCAGTTGGAGTCTTCTTCATGGCTTGAATTTCCCCTACACAGTTCACTTTAAACAAAGATGTTTTTGGGTCATCCTGCACAGCAAAGACTTGCCAATTAGTATTCTAATAATGTAGCCTTATCTCCGTACCCCCGTAAAGAAAGCCATTTCCAACGCCTTTCAAAATGCATGAATTTATATATACAGAAGGCAGCGGATAGAACCTTACAGGAAAATTTAAGCTCCAGTAGCTCATCATCTCCCCTGCGGATCATTTCTGGAAAAATGTGCTGCCGACCTTAAAAAAACCCAACCTCTTCTGACAACTAAAGCACACCAATAAAAAAGAACAATTTGATTATGGAATCAATATACAAAGTAATTTGAAGAAAAGTAATTATCTACAAAACAAACTGGTTCGCATGGACAGATCCAGCACTGGTGTCGAAGAAGGTGACCCAGCAGGAGCTCTGTAGGCGTTTGCTGGGATAAATGCCACCCACCCTACTGCAGTGCACACTCGCACGTACTGTCCACAGTTAAATAAAAAGATCAGATTCTGAACATTTGATATTGGTATTTCTAATTGCTGCCTACAGTAGGAAATACATTGTATATTCTTAATTAAAAATGTTAAGGTCACTTCTAAAAGGAATTTATACTGATGTAAGAAACACAAAGGCTAGAGGATCTGAAAACAGATGGGTTGCTGTCTGAGCTCGTTGTCCACAATGAGCCTAAAGCTGGTTTACTGCTGGGTCATCATCACTGACAGATTTGGGGGGAGAGGCATCGTGCTGCTCCACAGGCGCCAATTAAACCTGGCAACCCTCTTTTAGACAGAGGTCTTCTCTCCACTCTTCTATCACTGAAAAAATGTAAATATTCTTCTCTTAATATTAGTATTTTCAATGTTTTAATTAAGATTGAAGTAATTAAGATTGTAATGACAGTACTGTCTTCTTTACAGTCATGAATCAAACTGGATTACCACCCAGATGTGATCCTTCTTCATGGAGGGAATATTTCTTTGTAAGGGTGAGCGCAGGACCTATTTTGGTCATTCCAATTTTATCTGTGTCAGTCTTCAGTCCCAGTTAACACGAGGTAACACCTTGTGTGTATTTATCAGAAGGAATTTAATTACAAAAGATATTGTGTGGTAGTGATGGACAACTACTCCTTTTCCTCAGACGCACATGTTTACGGACTCCTTCTCGGACCAATCTCAGAGCTCTCCATTTTACGTATGTGTACACACACACACGAAGTGTATCATCTTTGGTAAAAATTTTTAGCTATAAAGGGAATAATTTCACCCATACACTGGAAACCACAACCTAACAGCCTACTCCATGTTTGGGACAATTTTTCTTACTTGAACAGCTATTGCCAGCAAGAGCAGAGGGATTATTGCCCATAATGTACAAACCCCTGTAAGTTCGGCCCACCCCGACCACAGAGAAATTTGGTCTGTGACCACCCCCTGCTCGGCAGAGCTGGCTGTGGGCAATGGCGTCGCGCTGGAGCTCTTCCTTTGTGTTTATTTAAGCCCCAGGCAGGGCCTGGGGGAGAACCTGACTTTGGGTCTGTTTGCCTCTCCGCCCCCCCGAAGCAAAGGCAACATGGGAGGGGTAGGGAAGGACCGAAACTCCCTCTTCCAGGGACATGGCTCCCTGCTGGGTTGGGGAAGCGGGACGCATCCCCATTGACCTCCCATGCTGTTTGGGTCCTTGGGGTCCCCCCCTTCCTGCTGCACCGGTGGCCCCAGAAGCCTTTGGGACCATAGCGGGTTCCCCCGAGAGATTGGGAGAATGGCATGGTCAGTAGCCACCTCCTGTGGGGTGGTGGATGGGATGGGGCCACAGACCGGAGGGGTGTACACGCCTTGTGAGGGCGAGAGGAGCAGGACAGGAAGCTTGTAGACAGCAGAAAAATAGGGATCAGGGGAAATTATCTTCTGAAACCCAACAGCATCATGTCCTGAGCAATTCCAGCCTGAGGGACAGGTTTCCTTCTGATGACATGCAGGGGCTTAGGGGTTTGCACCTGAAGCCAGAAAGCCTTTTGGCCAGATACATGAAAGTGAGTCTAATGCTGGGATTTAGCTCCCAACGTTCATTTAGGATTTGACTGAATATACGCTTAGACACATGCCGCTGAATTCCTAAAGTACATGCATTCAACTACAAGCTTCTGCATCAAGTACAGATCTTCCTTACGCAAACCTGGCCTTCAGCATGTTTCAGATGTTATTTCTTTTGAATAAATATCAAAGAGAGTTATAATAAAAGTTGGGTTTTTTAATTAAACTAAGATAATTGGGAAAAAAAAAATTGGGATGCTCAAGCCCTTCTATCAAGAAAAATTTCTCTTAGCTTAACTGACAACTTCTTTATTGGAAATATGCGAGTGCTACCTAGCCCTGGGAGTCTGCAATCTCCAGTATGACTTTAACATACACTGAAAAATAACTAAGATAACTGCCTAAAGCGACTGTCTAAACCAACAAAGTAGCTGATAAAGCAGCAGTTTACCGCCCTACAGTAGACGTAATTTTCCAGGTTCCTTTTGCCTGCAGCACCCGCCAGCAGCTGATCCGCTGGGGGCTTGCTCTGCCAGCCGGCAGCCCCGGGCTCCCCCCGCCGCCTGGGCCGGCTGGGCACGGGTGAGCCGTGCTCCGGCTGCCGTTACCTTCAACAGGAGGGCTTAATCTTGTAGTGAAATATAAATTTGGTGCATTATTAATGCATATATTTGGTGCATAATTAATGCATACATTTGGTGCATAAATAATACTTTTATAAAATACTGGAAACTGCAACTCTCTCTGTGCCTGCACATATATGTGTATTTGTACAAACACACATATTTATATCAAAATGTTACTAAAAGTATGCTGAGAATGAACTAAGAAAAGCCAGAAAAGGGCACTTGTTGGACCTTGAGTGGCCTGCTGTGCTGGTGCCAACACCACTGTCCTACCTTGCCCCCAGCACCCCGCGTCGCTCGCAGCCCGTGATCCCTAATCCATACTTCTCCCTTCCTTTCCCATTTCTCCAGAGCACGTTCTAGCACATCCCAGGCTGCACTGAGCACCCCGCTGGGAAAGGCTGGGGCACAGGCCCCGCAGCCTGCTCTGCACCAGCTCCCACCCACCGCATCGGCCCTTTGCCAGAGCCAGGACACTGTGCCGCGGTGCGATTCCTGCTGCACATGAGTGCTGCTGAAACACGGATGTGTAGGTGTGTTGAGGGTATAAGAACAGCATTGTCCTGAAAGCCTCCAATAATAAGCACACATTAAGATATATCAGCTCGGCGTCTATAGGTTTGCCAACCCCACGTGTGAGCACTTCATTTTTGCTTTAGCAAGTGCCTGAAATGCCTCCACGAGCAAGGCGGAGCAGTATGAGACCCGGAGGTTAACCACCCTCCTGCCAACACTCCCGGGAAGGCTCACGCCACATCTCACACGAAAGAAAGACTTGGGTAAGTCTTTCTTTTTGGTTTCAGTCTGCCATCTTTGTAAATCTGTTCTTGTTTTTAAAAAGCCCTCCCGTTGTCATACACTCATCTCAACCATTTCCTGATCTAAATTATTTCCCTCCTTTGACTGCATGAAGGTTCTTTTTCGGCTTACTAAACGCATAGATCTATCTCATTGATCTTACTGCCCAGGAAACACCAGCCCCTCAGAGACTGGAGTGACACTGCCAGACACGAAGGATTTGGACCCCTTTCTAAAAACTAGCAGGGCTGAGATGTACAACTGCAAGTTTTGAAGGAGAGCAGGCATCGTTGAATCTAACCCTGAGCACAGATTACCTCAGCGAGCACCATGTAAGACAAATAATTTCTAAGACTCCCTGTATGCATCCCTCTGCATGTAGACATCCTACGTCTGACTGATTTAAAAGCAGCAATCCGATCTAGAGCAGCAAATCAATAACCAGCAGCAGTCAAACACCTTAAGATCTGAGAGATGTTCAAACTCAAGATTTGATAGACATTCTGTTTAGAAACACTATTTGAGGGGAAAAAAAAGGAAGAAAACTGATGGGATGAAGTGCAGAGAGACAATTCCTCCTTTAAAGCAGAAACAAGTCCTGTGAGAAGTACTAGATGTAAGAAATATAACGATAACAAGTACTGGGACAGCCCCAACAAAACTGAAAAAAGAAACGGCCCCCAAACACTACCATAAGTGCTCCGATTTGCCTGTTGGTTTGCCTGTCGACTGACTTATCCTGAGCATTATCCACAGGAGTGACTGGAAAACAAAAGTTCTATTCCATGTTGTTATTTTTTGGAGATCTGAGTATTTTCCCTCATGTGGGGAGAGGGATAACAGAGTCCAGCGAGCACTAGTCTTTCTGGGCATGACAAGCTGCCCCAGGCTGTGGTAGCAGCAATTTCTTGTCAACTGTCTAGCTGGGTTCTGGTCCCCCGTTTAACATCCCTGTATTCTTAAATAGTCTTGAAAAAAGACAGCTTCAGGCAGTGCTAGGGTGACCGCTGCTACTGTCCCCATCATGTTTATCAGCCAAGTAACTCATTACCAGCGTAAATTAGAAAAAAAGTAAGTGAAATTGGGAATTAAAATACTTTTCTGAATACTATTTGTCTTTTCAATCCAAAATGAAAATTATTTTCATCTACTGCATTTAAAATACACATTTTTAAAGTAGCATGACTGCTTGCTGTTCATACAAATTTCACAGTGCTACCTAGTAGTTTTTTGTTAAGAGTGACCACTGATCTAAAGAAATAAAGTTAGCATTTGTGATTATATTGTACTGAAATTCAATACCTAAGTTACTAAAGTAAAGGAGAGATACACAAATAAATAATGTTCATATAAAGTCTTTGGTCATTTCAAAATTTTCTCCGCATTATCATCAGAAACTTTAACTTGAGCAAGAGGGACTACAGCCACGTAAAGGAAGTTAAATAGTATCTATAATTGTGTAATAAATCAGTTTCCAGTAAGTCAGTCTTACCTGTCAGGAGCTCCAGTTTTGCTTCCTGCCTCGTGCTTCCAAGGGACAGGCGGTTGCCACCCGCACCCTGTGCCTCAGGGACCTTCGTGACACTGCAGCCATGGAAAGCTGCGGACGGGAGCTTGTTCTTGCCCTTCCTTGACAGCCCCAGGTTTGTGAACTCGGCTGCAGTTCCCATTTGGTGACTCACACGGGTGGGATTTCTTCCAGATTTTCCCTCCTTCACCTGTTTTTCTAGAGGATCCATTTTTCCTTTCTGGCTCCTGTGCCAGCCTCCTGGGCTCAGGCTCTGTGGTAGTACTTGTGGTCCCTTGCCTCAAGGTGATAAAATCTTCTGTTCCCTTTTGCCACCTCCCCCAGTCCAGAGTGTGCAGATCAGGGATAACGGGTTTTCCATTCACTCTTCTCCAGGTTGAACTTTTTGCTGGGACAATGTCTTTTGTCATCATTTAGGGACAGCAAATTATAAATTATTGTGCCATTTTTCTCATTGTGCTGTGGGCCACGATCTATTGAAAACTCCCCCCAAAATTACAACTTGATTTCTTGAAGGGTTCAAACATAGCTTCACCTTTTTCCCTAAAACTGGGCTTGTGGGATATTCAACCAACCATTGGACATACCCCAAGAAATACCTTGGAACAAACCACTTCATTTTCATTCACATTTATCTTTTCACGAGTTACTCCTCTGGAACTCTTCCTAAAATCCTCTTTCAAGACAGATTTTTAAATAACTATGAATAACAAATATAAATGCATGACATATAAAACAGGACACGGTCACTTCTACAGAGAAGCAATTTACTACCTGCTTAGCAGGGAACCAAAATATATTCAGTTTATCTGAATTAGTATACTGCTCCTTACGTAAAGCTGAGAGCTGTTTCAAGCAGCAGAGCCAGGACTTCCACTGAAAGTTAGTTCAAGCAGCAGAGCCAGGACTCCGGGCAGGAGCCTGTGGCTGTAGGAGAGGAAGGGGGTTTTTGGCTTTCTTCTTTGTCGGCTTAGTTCTAGCTTTTTAAAATGCTCAGCCAGAGGTTTCAGTGGTGCAGACGCCACCTGTGCAGGAATTTCCACATACCCTAGTTCAGCTTCAGTCTGAAAGGGTCAGAAAGATTGCATCTTCCATCACCAGTAGCAAAATATGAGAGATATTTGGGGGTTTTGAAATGGCAATGTCTCTTTTTCTGTCTTGCTAATCAGTGCTGTCTTCCTGTTAATGACAGTAGAAGCAATTCTAGTTTCCTCAGTAGGCTGAAACAAGAAAAAGATATAACAACATGGATAAAAAAAGTGTATCTGGGCAAAAATAACATGCATGAAATTTCTGTAAGGTTTATATTTATAACTGTCTCTTTGAATTGTACAGCTGATAAAAAAGGATTTGTGTTGTATTCTATCGACTTTGATGACTAATAGGGAAATGTTCCCCTCAGTGCCATCCATGATGTGGTATTTTCTACCATCTCTGGATGGTAGCACAAACAGACTGGCATTTTATCTCCTATTTACATGGGAAAAAAAGGCAGGGTTGGGCAATATCTAAGGTCCTAAGGCATACTGCTGGGAGAAAAACACATTTACAAATGACATGTCCCTCCAAACCATTCTGGTTTTTCAGCCTGGAGACAGGACAAGCTAATACAAGGGGTTTAATCCAGCTGTGAGCATGTCAGACAGTCCAGCCGCGTGGGGAGAAGGAGCAGTGGCTTTAGAGATTTCCATTTTGGGGTTATCCAGGGCACCCAGGAGACACCCCACCCCCCCGCAATACTGCTGAAGCCTGAGCAGCAGGGAAAAGGCTCTGAAGCTTTACAAGAAGAAGAGGGGAGACCAGAGGTGACCCATGGGCTTACCTTTTGTGTGTGGCCTGAAGGACTATGACCAAAGAATGAAAGCTAAAGAGAAAAATAAAAACAAAAATAAAAACTGAAAAGGGGAGGGAGGAGAGGAAAAAATGGAAGAGAAGAAAGAGAATAAGAGTTTATGGTGTGTTTAGCTGAGAAATAAGCCGTGGTTACAGACAGAGTGCAACAAAACTCTCAGTTGAAAAGAAATATAAAGTGTGAAGTAAGGTCTGTGGGCTCGGGGCTCAGTTCAGCTCAGCCAGAGCGCAGCAACCCTCGGGCTGATGAGAGTTGTCTCCTGCCCCAGCAGAGCCAAGCCCAGTCGCAGCCAAGGGCTGAGTCAAAATGCAGAAGTTGAATTCTTCTGATACCTCAAAAAAACCCCAAAACCCACACTGCTAAGGATTGGGTTTAGTTTCAGGTGAAAGTCCAGCTCAGTTCCTGTTGTAGCTGAACAAGTTCTCCCATGGCAATTTCACTAGAAATAGATGGTTTCAGATGAGGGTAATTTTAGGGTAAAATTCAACAGTTATGGCTTGACTGGAGAAAGCTTGATGGCATTAACCACGGTGATAGTGACTGCTGTGGCAAGGAGAGGGAGAGGGAGAAGGAGAAGGAGAAGGAGAAGGAGAAGGAGAAGGAGAAGGAGAAGGAGAAGGAGAAGGAGAAGGAGAAGGAGAAGGAGAAGGAGAAGGAGAAGGAGAAGGAGAAGGAGAGAAGGAGCCTCCTCATTCCTTCTGGGAGAGGCAGGTCAGTGCAGCTGCATGTGCAAATGCTGGAGACAGGAGGGAGAAAAGATCCCTGGCTCCTTCCCTGGACCATGTGTGAGACCTCATCCCTCTGCCATCCAGCAGCTCTCCATCACTCCCTTCCCCGGGCAGATGGACCCCTCCATCCTTGCCAAGTCCTGTGTTTTGGACTTTACTGAAGGATAACAGAAGGAAAGACTCAATTTAAGCTGGTAACCTTTCCTTCTCAGAGGGACTAATGCAAATGCAAAATGGTTTCCTGGAGTGCTCTCACATTAGCTCACTGCACTAACACACACAAACTTTTTATAAGATTGCTTTCTTAGCCAAGGTGAAATGAATATATGGTCATGAGCACATACAGTGACTGTTTCATCTGCATTACCTTACCTTTTCCTCTAACTCTTTTATTTGTCTTTTTTGGCCTTCAATTCTTTCTTCTAGCTCTTTAATTCTCTGTCAGATTTCAAATAAAAAAATATTTATTAACCAACCAAATACAGATGTACCCAGAAGATGCATTATTTTTGGGGATATAAATTTTATGTACTGTGCTTCTAAAAAAAAAAAAAGTTGGGTTTTAAGCTGTAGATGAGTCCTCCATGAATGTCACTATGTGTGACAAATTCATGAAAATCAAAATGCCCTTTTTGCAGAGATTACCCAAGGCAAATCAAAATATGGTGCCAGGACCAGCCATTTCTGGTACAGCTCTATGAGGAGAGGCTGGTGCTCAAAAGTTCATTATGTTTCTGTCTGAGGGACTGTCCCACCCCAAATCTTGTCATGCCCGTGCACCGGTGCCTACCTGCTGTGCGTGCTGAATGAGCTCCATCCTTTCTCGCAGGATTTGGGCGTCCCTCTCCCGGAGCTCGCTCATCACCTGCCGCTTCCATTGCTCTACGGCGCTCTTCAGTTTCTCTTTCTCCTCTTCTGAAAGAAGTTCGGAAATTTTGGCTCCAGCTTCTTGCTGCAGGGCATCATAGAGCATGGCTTCTAATTCCAGAATTTGCTAATCAAAAACAATATAAGGCTGTCAGCTTCACCTTGTCTCTGGTTGGATGAGGATTTTGTGAGGAACTGAAAATCCTACCCCAATAAGGCAACGGGAGTGGTAGAGGGGTTGTGTGCTGAGCCTTCTGCACAGGACAGTGCAGAAAACTCAATCCAGGGGGAAAATACTTTAGGCCGCTTTTATCCGGTGGGGCTCTAGGCAGCGCTGGAACTGGGACAGCCCCTGAGCCCAGCCTAGTCTGCCTCTCAAAAAATAGACGGGTGTCAACTTCTCCTTTCTGGAGATGGGGAGATGGCCGTGGGGAGAAAAGGCAAAAAGAAAAAAAAAAAGAAAGGGAAAGGGAAAAGGGAAAAGTGAAAACGGAAAGAAGTTTATGAGAGACTCATTTTGTGAGTTACAGATATGTTTTAAAAGTAATGTTCAGCCTCTCAGTTCACCTTTCCCAGCTATTCTGTTCGCAGCGGCAGAGGATATGGCAGCACCAGTTCATACTCCTGCCAGAAAGGAATGACCCCCTGTTGTGTGCTTGCAGCATTTTGTACCAACTAGCTTAAACTGCTCCGTGTGAAGGCGTTTCCAGCACTTTCTCTGGCAGAGCTGTCAGCTCCAAGAGGCTTTATGCTCAAGAAAAGTATATGTGGTAGTTGGGCTCTGTTCCTGCAGTCTCAGGCTGCAGAGCCTTTACTTCCCTGTATCAGAAAATGTCTCTTGCACAAAGACGGATGTACCCTCCAGATTTATTGAGATATAGAAGTGTGTAGGATATGGACTGGCAACGTTTCCCCAGGGTGACCAAGCCTGGTACCCTCCTAGGGCAGGTGACCTTGCCAAACAATGTCTTCTGTTTCAAAGTCCAAGATGAATACTATTTCTTCACGCAAGCCAAAAACAAGACAAAATCTTTTTCAGCAAGTTTGATATAGAGCAAGAGACAAAGCAGCAAATGATGGCACCTCTGCACACCCTCTCCAAAGCTGGTGGCGTCTTCCAGAGCTCTCCGTGGCTTCAGGAGAACAGGACTGCTGCAACAGTGCAGCTTGAACCTCTAGACAGGCCATCTGAAAATGCCGTAGATGTCTGTCGTGATAATTCAGCTCAACTAAAAATCAAGACGTTTTTCCACCTGAGGCTGCTGGTGGTGTTTCCTTACTATGTCTTAGCAGAGTCAGGACAGAAGAATACAAGCATTTACAAGAATAATAACATCACGGAAGGAATTACAGATACTGATGATAACTGAAAAACAGCAACCATGGTATCTCTGTGGGGAAGATCAGATCAGATCTCAGGAGAAGATTCTGCTTTCACTTTTAGAAAGAGCACCAACACCCTTGCTAACCGTGACTGTCGGAACAAAATGCCGTTATTTGAAACATGGATTTCTGTTAGGCCCCAAACCTTGATGATACAACCGTTATTCCTCTTTGATTATATTGACTTGTGAAGAAAGAAGAGCATGGGGAAATTCACGGTCTCCAGAGCACCTGCAGTGTCAGGAGTCTCTGTGCAAGCCAAGTGCTTTTCGGAGCAAACCCCCCCACCAGCAACCAAAGGGAGTGAAAGACATGCAAAAAGCTTAGCAGTTACGGCTGGTAATCTTGTTGGCTGCAGCTAGCGGGGGAAGATTAGCAGCTCCTCATCTCACGGGGCACAAAGGAAACATGGAAGTGAAACAAATCCTAGAAATCAAAAGAGCTTTAGCCACTCGAATTTCAGGGCAGAACAAAGCTTTCTCACTGCTTTCAGGCTGCATTCGTGCCCAGGAGTAAAGCCCATCCCTTTGCCTGGGGACACTCGCGTGATGCATTCAAAGAATACAGGAAAATGCAAATGACTCTTAGCTACTTCTGCATGGGCTGCAACACGTTCATTACACTCGCTCCTTCTCCACAGGTGGCACAGCCAAAGAGCAGGTAGTTGGTTTTGGACCCTTTGGTAAATTTGGGATTCTGGAACTGGAGATCCATCTCATGGATGGAGAGCGAGCGGCTGGCCATGAGCTGCAGGGGTGCCGAGTAACGCCCCAATCGACAGCCACAGCTCTGCGTTTCAGCTCTCCTGCAGACTCCGTGATGTTACCAGGAGTTTCAAGTGATGCCATATGATTTTTCCCACTCTGCTGCTGTTGCAAGTTTCCACATACTCAGATTTATGGATCAGTTTCAGAACTTGCCCAAGACCCAGAGGATCACCTCTCTCAGGGCTTATCTTTGAAGATGAATTCTACAGGCTCAGCCTTCAGCTGCACCAAACTGCTTCGCAGAACAGCTCAAGGTTGCAGGAGATAATCTGGTGTTAGGGCTGAGACTGCAGGTAAAAGGGGCTTGTGTACTTTCCAGGGTTACCACTGTGCATAGACATTGGTTCCAGATATAGCTCAGTATTTGGCAAAATCAGTCTTAAAAATAATCCTTACAGGCACAGAAAGTGTACCGAGTAAAAGTTCCCCCAAATGGTTTGAGATACAAATAGATAATAGGTATCCAGAAAAGAGGCATAAATACTCATTGCTTCTCAGAAACTGTAACTGTGCTCAAGATTTGAATGGAACCGAAAGAATGAGATAAATCACTATGAAAATCTATGCATTTATGTCTTTCATGAGTATATATTGAACCTTTCTCTAACTGAAGGAAACAAGACAGCTGATGACAGAAGAGATGGTTGAAATGGGTTAGGATCAGCTAACGATGTACCTGACCTAAAAGCAGTTTCATTTAAAATTTACAGAGTCACATAATGCCTCCAGCTGTTTTGGTTACAAGGCCATAAGCTAAGATCTACGGAAATGTCTAGGTCAAAATCTAGTTTGGAAGGAAAAGAGAAATTACTGAACATACCATTTTCTTATCAGTTATTTACCAAAACCTCTGCTAAATTACAATTCGTGTTTAATAAATCAGTATTTAGGTCCTAATCCTGCTAGGACCATGCAAACACAAGGAACTTGGTCATAAGGAACTCACTGTTAGCTCAGGGTATAGACAGTTTGCTTCAAATTCAGCCTATTTAGTCCTCGAGTCACTCCATGAGCAGTGAGTTTTTCTATAGAGAACAGACTACGCATATTATACTAGGTAAGTTAATGAAGACTGCGTAATTCAGTCAAGACTGGTTTTCCTCACCTTGTGAGCTTGGTCCAAGGACTGTTTCCTGAAGTCAAGCTCATCATCCAGGTAGCCCTTTTGCTTGCTGAACAGCTCCTGGGGACACAAGGAAGAGGCAGTCAGTGCAACAGCTGCCGCCCTAACGCGACGGCTCTTCCTGCTGCCTCTCCTGCCGGTTTGCTCCCCTTGACTCTCGGTACCTTTTCGTTCTCAAGATCCAGCATCTTCTGCTGCAGCGCAGACTCCGTCACTTCTATCTGCTGTAGCCACTGTACACAAAAACAGAGATCAGGTGCTTAAGGCTAGAGAGCAGAGGCAGCATGCCTGTGTATTCAGCTTTCACTGCAACTTCATGGTGTGTCAGCACACTGCAAGTACTTATTTAAATTCACAAACTAAAAGAGGAAAAATTAACTTTATTATTACATGTTTTCTATATGTATATTGGTGATGGGAAAAAACTCCTTATCTCAAAGCCTAGCCATTTACCTTCTAACATCATTTTGCTAATTAAGTAACATTTTAAAATAAGCAATGTCTGTCTATATTGCCTGAATGTTACCTTTATTTTGACAAAAACTAGTGTAAGTGTAATTCCACATAAAGAATCAGGGCATTTTGTGATGAAACTATCATTTACACCACCAGTGGCTTCAAGTGAGCTATTCTGAGAGGGTCAGGTGCTTCCATGACATGTGTTCACTGATGAGTGATGCAGTTGTTATTACCTTTTCAGCCAATGTGAGAACTGTCCTTGCTTGTATGACAACTACTTGCTCTTCGTTCGTCAGATTCTGCACCAAAAGCAGAATATAATTACAACAAATTCCAGTGTCTTGTTTTTAATCCACTACTTGGGCTACTGCTGTGTTAAATAAATATGAAATTAAATATGTTCGAGGAACAACAAACTAAGGCAAAGAAAATTAGTACTGTAATGCAACAGTGTTGTAAAAATGATTGTAACTATTCATGCTGAATTGTTATCATACATATAGTCAATTCTTCTAAAATTCCCACATTTACAAAAAAAAAATGTTGACACTGGATCTGTTTTTCCCCAACAGGGAGTAAACACACAGTTACACAAGACAAAATCAAGCTTAGCACAATGTGCCATTAAGAAAAGAGATGCAATCTTAAGTCCTCTGTGTTCCATTACATACATGTTAGGTTAATACACAATCCTGATTCTGCACAGCCAAAAGTCATGATTTTGGAAAGCACTTGATAAGACGTTAGTTTTTCAATTCATGTTTTGGGGGTTTTTGGTGTTTTTTAAAAAAAAAAAAAAAAAAAAAACGAAAATACTGAAACTATGTTTTGCATTTCATCCCAAACCTCGGTCTTACTCTGGCCACATCTACAGTAGCAGAAGTGAACCCTTCTAGTTTGGGACCCGTATTTGCTCAGGTCCAGAGAGCCGAGTCTGACCCACTGCTGTCAGGTACAGGAGAATGGGCCAGCCTCCGTGTGTTATCATTCCCACAGGGTAATCAGGAATTTGGTAAGAAGGGTGACTACAGTGAACTTCAATTTAATGCACAAAGCTGGGGACAGTGAAAGTGCTATCCGGCAGCATGGGGGGAGACCTTTCCTGAGGACCCCTGAAAATCGTCTTTTCCATAAATGTAACTAATATTTTTAAAAACAACTTATGTTACGTTAAAAATGAAACCGTCCACACAGAATATTAACAGTGTGCTTTCCTGTTCTGTGAGTTATCCCCGACCTGACTCCCCTGTCTGTGGGGAAGAGGAGGGCATCTCCGTTCCTCAGCCCCCCTTCGCTGTGCCTGTCCCCAGGGACCCCGTAGGCTGCAGGGGATGTACTGCACCCCTCTGACCTTTGCTTCTGCTCTACTCCTAGAGGTACTCTTTCAAGGGTTTGCCTTACTCAACACAATATTTAACTCACGGCAGTTCAGCAGGAAGCAGCTAGAAGCTGCCAGGGGGCTTTACAGAAATGCAAGTGAGAAAATGTGCAGAAAAGGATGGAAGTGCTTGCAGACAGGCAGGACACGGGTTCGCTTTCCCAGGCCCCCCTAACAGCCAGACATGACAACATGTGCCCACGGGGCAGAGTCTGCCATCGGTGGCTGAGTCTGTGATGTTAAACATGTGAAAACAAGAAGAAAACAAGTGATAGCAACAGTCTACAGTTATCTTAAAGCTATCTGAGGTGAGAACTGTGAACTCCCCCTTGTGTCACATCTGGAATTAACTCATATGTAATAGGAAAAAAAATCAGGAGGAAATAACATTACAGACTAGAGATCACTAATATAAGTAAAGAAGCCAAGAGAAAAAGAAAGGGAATAGAAAACGTGAGAAAAGCTATTGCATTTTCTGTTCCTGTTTGTCTCCAAGTTGCCTGTTTGGGACGCTGTCCCAAAACACTCTGCATGGGACTAACCTGACATTAATAATGCCATTGAAGAAAACATTAGCACAGGCATTAACAGATTAATGGGTATTACCTTTCTACACATTAGTAGGGTCAGTCTTAGCTCATTGGTGATTAAGCTTATATTTATCTTTTTTCTATTCTTTGCACACAAAAGATTTTAGGATTCCTCCTGTTTCTGCCAGTGTGAATACCATTAACTGCAGCAGTGGTAAAGATTATTAATTGCTTCAACGTGTTTCAGCTCCTCCACTAACTCCTGGCTTGATTTTGTGGGGCAGAGCGTGTAGCTATCAGAGACTGGGGATGGTGGAGGTATGATGACCCAACCACTCTCACCGGAGAGGCAGAGGAGAGGTACTTCCAGGCTGCTCCCACGGCCCTGGGGACGGCGTTTTTGCTGGTATCCAAACTGTACGGAGGCAGGGGGGAGAGCTGGGGCAGCTCAGGTGGGGAGCTGTGAGAATGGTGGGGACCTTTGTGCAGACCCGATGTCTGCAGCGGGGTTCTCCCAGGGAGGAGACCCTCTGCTTTCCTCTGCCCCTCACAGCCATGGGGGCTGTGGCTCTGCTGATAGATTAGAGTACAGGAAAAAATATACAAGGGCATATATATCTTCTATATACATAACTATAGGTATAATTAATCACTTCCATTTGCTAAAGGAGAAACGCTTTCAAATTTCTTATTATTTGTTTCTTCTTTTCATGCTGCTGTTGTAACTTTTTGTTTAATATCCTGGTTACTATCAAAGGTTTATGGGTTATTAGACAAAATTAAAATACACAGCTGCTAAAATGCAAAACCAAAGCAAATGCAGAGTAAGCAAATGAACAAACCATGTGTGAACAGTGACCAGAAAAAAAAACCCACGGAAGTTTCCAAATATTTTCCAAATCATTGCAAATTTAAAAGCAGTATTGTCACACCAAGATCCCACATGGCAATGGTCAGGCAGCTATTAACAAAATCCTAAAAAGCCAGAAAACACTTAGCTCATAGCCCAGTACTTTGACCGCAGGAAGGACAAGTTGTGCAGTAGCAAACCAAGAAGGCTTTGCTAACTTAACATGAGGACAAATATTTACCAAAGCATGCACAATTTATTAAAGGAACATACACTTACGGCGTTATCCCCTAAAATGTCCAATTTTTTCATCAGCTCTGCTACTACTATGTCCTAACAAGAGAGAAATGGAAAACCAGGAGTCAGAACAGAGCGTCTGGTTTTATTTAGGGAAAGGAAAGTACGAAATGAGAATCCCTTACTGTTACACCTTCTGCCTCGCAGTAGACTTGGAGAGGGCTTTTCCCCTCTGTAAAAGGACCGTGATGGAAGTTGATGGCAGGCGATCGTCTTTCTCTTTCCTGAAATGACAGTAATTGCTTGTTACCCACTACGGTACGTCACAAATGGCCACTTCACCAAGAATTTATATATATGGTTTGAAAAAGGCTCATTCGAACTGAACACATTGCAAAGCAATGCTGTCACAGAGGGGCCTTATTTTGGGTGCACAGAGCATGCAAACCCTTCCTCCTGCCCCCTGTAGCTATTGACACTAAGAACCAGGAGCAAGAGCCATTTCTCTGGCCAGACCACGTGCTTTTGTGAGGGTACTCAGGGCTGACAGGGAAGACTTCTGCCTCACTGCAAAGCAGGGTAGACATACATATTAACAGTGCTAATATTTTCCCACCATGCTTCTTCATTGGGCACCGATCATGACCACTTACCTATTATTCTGACTACATAATATATTTGAACAAAACCATACACTTATACCTAGTATAATATAAATAGCATTTAAATTTTTCTTCTAAGTGGCTGCTTTGTTAATCTCTCTTTGGAGAATTTGGAAAACAGTTTGCAAGAACTTATGGATTCTGTTTATACAGGTAATGACATAGAAAACAGGAGGCTCAGTGGAGCGAACAGAGCTGTCTAGGCCATGTGATTCCTTCTCTGCAGGTTTAGCAAGAGGTGAAACCCAGCAATGATTTTTGGCAATGAAAAGAAGTTCCTTTTTCTTTTTCTTTCCCATGTATGATCTGTTCCGGTTTTCTCTCTTTGCATTTTCAGAACAGATGGAGTATAGTAAAACGTGTATCTACATCATGAGCCAATCTTCTGGATTTTAAAATTACTTAAGTAGTAAGGCTGCCAGAACAACCTATCAAGAATACCAGTATTGACTCCTGTGTGTTTGTTTGGGTTTTTCTTCTCTTTTATTAGCACTTTGTACCAGACCCTTTAGTCTCGTTCAGTGCAATGCAGCTCTTTAGAGTAAACATGGGCGAGTTCGCAAAGCCGCGGTGCCCCCAGCTATGGCTCGTGCAGCCCAGGGCAGGCAGGCAGGGCCGTGGCTGCAACACATGCTCACTTCAAGCTCCAAGATCCTGAATTCCAGGAGCTCGTTTTGATCCTTTACGTCCTGGACATCATGTTTTAAGCGAGCTTCCTCAGCTTCCATTTGTTTTATCTGCAAAATAAAGCAACCCGTTACTACCGTTTGCAGTCTTCTCACTCGAGATCCACCGTGCTTTGACCGTGCTGGGGAAACGCCGGGGAAAGCGCAAGCACGGGGTTCCGAGCCCACCCCCTGGGGTCAGCACGAGTCAGGACCACAGCGCCGGGGGAACGCGGGGCTTTTCCCCACAGACCCATCCTCACATGACCTCACACCAGCACATTTTATGGGGCGATAGGGAACGTCAGAAAACCACTTTTTCTGACAGGTTTATAAGGGTCTTGTTATTATATATTAATTATTTCCAGGAGAGCTGTGTGATACAGATTAAAGTATTGCACCTTCTGCACTCCTTAAGCTACAAATATTATTTGAATAATACAAAGAGAAACATTGAACACCTTTTCTACCAGTTCTTGATTTCTTCTATACAGTGCTTGCTTCTCCTCAATCCACTTCATGTCCTTGAAAAAGAAATTACCAATATTGTAGGTGAAGCTGGCAATGTTTAGCACAAACACAGCAGCAAGTATTTCATTAAATCACACATCTATTTCAATAGATATTCCAATTTAAGGTGCTTTTTTTTTTTAACATTTTTCTGTGTTATGCTACTTTATGCACATCTCTGGACTGTGTAACCTCAGTGCCAGGATTGGCTAGTTCACCCAAGCCGTGAGCAGGAGGGTGTTGCATGGTGGAATAGAGGTGCTTGGCTTGAGTTGCCACCCCGCTGCCAGGATGCTCCCCGATTTTTGTGGTATGACATGGGCGCAGGATCCTCCTGCATCTGAGGGCCTGCACAGCTGCACTGTGAGCATTCAGAGCCACTCGCCTCTGCAGGCGGGGAAGCAGAAACTCCCAACACCATGATGCCTTTTCTGTTTCGGGAACATTACAAGGGAGAATTTTCTAACACTAGCTAGGCAAGGACATACACGAATGGCAAATATTTGGACCTCAGCACTGCAGTCCAAAGGGATCCAAACAGCATGCAACAGCCAAGAGTATAATGCAGTTTGTGCCAGGGGCTGAATGTCACCCACCGAAAGCTGCGGTGGCACCCAAACCTGCCACGACCTTGAGTGGGGCTGGCTTTGCAGAGTGAAATCTCAAGGTCAGACCAAGGTGACAGACTGCCAAGCCATCCTTGAATGAGCCAGTCATGCAAAAGCAGACACCTTGCAGTGAATTCAAAAATTAAAATTACCAAGTGTAAGCCTTAACACATCAAAGCAAAAATAAGACATCTTAATAATGCCTGATGGGATGAAAAAGGCACAGCCCAATAGATGTTTGGCTGAAGGTAGTGTGCTCGTGTTAATAATTTAGACTAAATTTCCTAGAGTGCAGTTTCGTAGATTATTCAATTGTATTTCAAATTAATCCTTTTTGAAAGAATGACTGAGATGATTTGATAAGCTATTGCATGAACAGGCTGCACGGTGAACTACACAAAGAGCTGAATTGGACACTTCAAATAGCCCTAATACACAAATTTACTCTGAATTTAAAGAAAGCAGAATTCACAGCAAAGTTCTGCACATGATGAGAACCACTTTGTTTTTGCTGAAAATACACAGCCTGTGCTGTGCGCTTCCTCCTTCCCTTGAAATGTTTAACCACTTTCTAATTTGACCCCTGCTTTTTTCCTTTTAGGAAAGTAAAATCTTGTGGAGCTACAGGGAAAACTGCTGGCAAGGAAAGCTTACTTTTACATTCACTAAATAAACATTTCATTAGAAAATAAATAGTCTTCCTTTATTTTACCTTCCCAATTTTCTCCTAGGTATCAGAAATACTGGTGAGATTTTAAAAGTAGACTAACTTCTTGCCAAACACAATTGTTCCCTCTCTTTACCATAATATTTTCTCAGTATTTATAGACATCTTCAAATTGATAAGGGAACTGACCCGTTATTCACTGACTTAATTTTCAGGACGTGCATAATAAACAACCGAGAGCTATTTTAAGCTAGGGACAGTAAAGGGATGGAGGAGGACTAATGGGCACGGCTGTCACCTGGACGCCAAACAGACCCTGTGCTTCGGGACTTCAGGCAGTGACAATGAGCATGGGAATTCATTTCCTCTCCGGCTATGCAAAGAAATTCTCAGTGTCCTATAGCTCTATTGCACCCATTTTGACTTCAGAGCTGTACACGTACCGAATTCAGGCACTCCTTTACCAGCTGACTTTTGCTTTCCCTTACTGTAACATCTGCGCATCACAGATCCTTTCGCGCAGGCATCGTCCACTGTTCTCTCCATTACCCTGGAGCGAGTGAGGCATTAAGGCTGAGATCAGCAGAGGTATATGGGGCTTTAATGGGTGTTGATTTCAGGAGTTAGCCTGTAAGCACTGACAGGGACTCAGGGCTTTGGGGACTGATGTTTCAGATACTAATGCATGTCAATGCGGAGAGTGGAGCATTCAAAAGCCCTTGCATGCCTGACCCTCCTTGAAACCAACTGCACCACATGTATTAAGTGCTTTCTTTTCAATTAATTGACATGTTTATTGAAATCGTACTTGGCAGGTTACATTAATGTCTCCTAAATCAGGGGTGTAGTGGTGATGAGGATTGTGCGGGGTAGGTCACTGCAGCGCACATTGACAGGGATGGTAATTGCTTCCCTAGTATATCTGCTTTGTATGAAATGAAACAGCTATTGAAAAGCTGCATCAGGATTGATCTATACATACATAAACACTCACTAGCATCTGCCGTATTATACGGCAACATGAACAGGCACACTTCTAGAACCCCATCCCGCCCCCAGCACGAAGGCTGGAGAAAGGGCCGGTGCTTGGCCGCATGCATTACCTGGCCCTGCTCAGCAAGAGCCTTCTCCAGGTCTTCTATCTGAGCCTGAGATCGGTGTATTTCTGCTTGGAGCTGCTCACGTGTCTGTAGGATACGAGGGAAAAAGAAAAAATAATAACTCAACCTTTCTCTAAAAGACAAAAGCTGACACAGGTACAGAAAATACTTAGAAGATCAAATACTTTTAACAAATAATTTTTAAAGTTCTTTGGCAGAATAAATTTGCAGCTAAGCACATAACATGAGTCATTAATCATAAAAAGAAGTCTGTACGATAGGATAATAATTTTGAGACATAAGTCAAGATTAACATAAACAGCATCCCATTAGGTAGACAGTAGGACAGCAAAATATAAATGGCTTCTTACAGCCGCTTATGACAGTCTGCAGCGAGCAGCCTTCCCTGTTCTAGAACCAGGTGTTTAAAAAAGGCAGTGTAATGCAAAGATGCATTTCTCCATGAAGACAAATGAAAATTATTATGCCACAATTCTGGGCACACCTGATTCCTTTAAATTTTTGATGAGTTAAAAAGTTCAGAACAGACCCTGCACATGTAACGTTCCTCCTTATGTATGCATTTAGTACCCTATCTTATGGCCTTACTGTATTGCGTGTAATTTTTTACTATACTTGCAGCTTCATGCTCATTTAAATATACAGCACCTTCCTACACATTTTCTGGAGAATAAATGTAATTATTATTAGCTGGTTTATTCGTTAAATACTGTTTTATAGAACATTTTCTTTCCTCAAACCATTTATCTGCTATTTATCTTGTTATTTACAATGAAATGACCATATTTGTTTGCATTCCCTGCACTGTTCTCTCTTTGTCTCACTATGGAAAAAGTAAAACCAAGTCAGTTTTCAAGTTGGGCATGTCTTGTTTCATTACCATTTTCTTTACATGTGCAATCCCTTACACTTCAGAGCAGAGCACGTGCTTCTGGGAACATTAGTTTTAATACAGTTTAAGCATTCAGAGAGAGTGAGATGATCCATGATTGCCAAACAGGGAGGTCGCTGGGAGACAAAGGATGCTGCTAAACCTGGGTGGCTGAGAGTTACTCAACAGCGAAGGCAGTGATGAAATTAGAAGTTAATTCTTTGAATTATTCAGTGGAAGAAAACCAGACTATGTATATAGCTAGGAAAGCCAAAATACTATTGTAATGATGGAGTTCAGTTAGAGGAATTTGGCCGTTTGTTTTATGGCTAAGTGTGGCCAGGGAACTGCCTGCGGTTGGGCCAGTCACAACTCGGTGGTACGCGGTGCTGTGCCGCAGCTGCCGGAGGTGTCCCCACCAGAGGCACCAGGTTGGATGCTATGGGTATCTCCCAGCATTGTCATCCTTACCTTGAACTACCGTAAGCGTTCCTGGATAACACATTCCCACAATAGACACAGAGCCAAAGTAAGACTTCGCAGTTACATTTCTCCTGTTAAACTTCAAACTGTTATCTCAGAACAGAATTTGTCCCTTTATTTACTGTATTCACCCTTGCATTCTGCGCATGATAAGTCCTGCCAACTCCTTGTAATATACAACATACTCATAATAAATGTAACATTTTATGCCAGATGTTTGAAGCCACATGGGCTGTGTGAGGCAGACAGACAGGCAGAATAGCATAGGACACTTCGCAATTTAGTTAAGAAAAAGAATCTCAGCTATAAGCCTTCTAAACATTTTATAAGGAATCATGTAATCTCACAGAATCCAGAAGGAATTAAATACCAAGCATTATATATTTAAGGCTATCTGTCCTAGATTTTTATAACAAAAAAGAGCTTAATTTTAAGGATTTCCCATAAAAATTCTCTCTAAATGTCTCTTAAACTGATCAGAGGTGAAAAGACTAAACCGTAGTAACGGTGGTTCCTCCAGCCGACCAGCACTTCATGGGGGATGCCAGACAAGCTGGCTGGAGTTAGAGACCCCAGAGCTCACCTTGGCAGCCAGGCCAGCCGAGTTCCCTGCCCTGCACTCCCAGCTGGCAGCGTGCTGGAGGGGCTGGCTGACCCCAGTTTAACTGGAAAACAACCTGAGGAAGTACAACTGGAAACCCCCATACAATTACAATCCTTTATTTTCATGTAATATAAGCCATTTAGACCTTAACTTCTCGTTCTGCATCCAATGTTCCTCCGACCTGTTCTTGCAATAGGGCGTATGCTCGTTGCAGAGCCTGGTATTCCATTGTCAGCTGCCGAAACCGCAGTTCTGTCTCTTCCTTGGCCATGCCCTGGAATTAAAAACAAATATGCATTGCACCAGTTGCTTTTTTTCTGCAATAAAAGCAAAAAATATTATAAGAGTGGATTACGTTTGCTTTCTCCGAGAAGTGCCAAAATTATTACTTTCAAAATGTAATTTGGGAAGCACAGTACTAAGGATCTTGTTTATATGCCCTCAGACTGTTTCTCTTTTGTCCCTTAAACATCTCTTTCATAAAATTACTTCCAAAAATGCAATATAGAAAAAAAAAAGATAATTCCTCCCACCTTGGAAGGATAAAAACTTGCCATCCATACAACATACTAACAACTGAATCGCCCTTTATTACTGTGACAGGCAAAGTCATCACGTTTAAAGGTGAAAATACAACTTTCTTGAAACAACAAAAGGTTTCCAATCTGGAGAATAAGCCAAGCCTGACATTCTCACTCAATTATTAAAACACTAATCTAGAGTTAATACTTGTAGAAATGGTGACATCAACATGAAAAGAGCCCTTCATCTTCTTTGCTCTCCTTACAATATCCAGTATTGAACACTTTCATGTCAGGTTGACCAGAATATTTAATTTGACATGAAATGAAATTATACTGCTGGTTGCATGCATAAACTTTGTACTATCTGAACAGGGAAAAAGATGTCAATATAGGAATGAAAAATAAATAGGCTCATACATATAAAACCACATTCAGATTCCCTGCAGTGCAGCACACACCTGGTAAGCAGTCGTGTATCTTTTATGATGGAGATAGGAATTCTTTAGGTTCCTTTTTAACAGATCTAATTACAACCCATGAAACAGGTGAAATGGCAGATGAAAACTTGCAGCCAGCGTTCTATAAAAAGGCTGCAAGTCATTATTAGCAATTTTTTGTTTATCACCAGGTTCTTGTTCAACCCAGAAACATGTAATGGTACAGTGATCTGACACACACTCGGGAATGCATTTGTAGGGAAGACCTGCAAAACACCAGGAATAATCACTTTTATTTGTATTACCAGCGACCTTTGTGTACTCTGTGTTCAGAGCCTCCAGAAAAGTCACGACCTCAATATACTGGCGAGGGGACAGCCTTTCCTCTGGAGACTGGTGCTTTGTGTGACTGCTTACTTCTCCTTCCAGAAATACAGACCTTATTGCTTAAGGCTGCACTCTGTGCCAAGGTCAAAATGACAACTAGAAGGATCTGAACCAAACTACACGTGCACAAACCTGCAGTAAATCTCAGTGTGAACAGATCTTCCGAGGGTTGTCCAACTTCTCAGTCTTTTTAGACCTCTAACCTATAAACACATTATAAATCTAATACTCTTAGGAGATATTATTTCCAGCTTGGCTGAAAGTTGTGAAATTACTGAAGACTTGAGATCCAGAGATACTAACCAACATGCACAGTATTAAATTTAGCACACATTTTTAATTTTCTGGTCAGAGGTGATGAATGGTGTAACAAACCAGGAATTTCATTAAAAATTACTAGTGAGGTTTCAAAACCATGTAACACATATTTTTGATGAATACCTCTTCCAAGTCATCTTCAGGAGTGCAAGGAGTTTGATCTGTCCGGTCAGTTTGATACGAGATAGAGGAACCATCAGACTCCAAGGAACCTTCTTCATCGTAGCCAAAAAACGTCTCCACAACCGGCTTCTGACAGAGACAAGGCGTCAACGAGCGCAGCCGTGCTGCATGGCAGCGGTGCCACCGGCTGCGCCAGCCCAACAGCATCAGGGGGAAAGCACAACTTTGGACACATGGCTAAACCCTGCGCCTTTGTAGGATTTGAACATATACACCTTTGGAGGAACCTGAATTCCAGATTATTGGCAATTTTCACTCTATTGGTTTTTGAAAAACCTGCCCAGTTCTTTACATGTACTCGGTAAGCCTTTTTCACCCCAATGGTAGTGCTCTAACGGTAGCTAAAACTATTCAAATCACGGAATTGTCATATTTGTTATTAGGCATGATTGTGTGCAACCTCAAAGCCACTGCCTTTTTTAATGTATTTTCCTCCCGATTTCTCTAGCTAAGGTGGATCACCCTTCTTACTTCTTCATGTGTTCATCTCAGCGTGAGGTGGGAGCTGTGCATTGAAATGTCTTTGTTAATCCATTGTCACCACCACGATGTCCCTCCTGTCATTACCACAACTGTCACATGAAAAGTTGGATTTTCAAGAAATATTCTACTTGAAAATTTGAAGTTAATCACCACAGAAATGTTTTTACAGTTTGAAGAAATCAATTTTTCCACTCAAATCTGCTTTCTGTGTAAAAGAATGAGGATAGTGCTGGTAAAAAGATTTACTGTTAAATGCTTGAAAGTCAAAACGACATTTCAAACACAGTTTTAAAGATATTTTTAATTGTTGATTTACAGAAAACATTTCTAGATTCTGGCTTTTTTTTTTTTTTATTTGCAGTGGATCACTTTTGAAGACAACAAAACCTAACTCTCCTTCAAAGGCCTGGTTGCCATTTGCAGGATGACAGGAGTTAAGGAGTTATCTCACATTGACCGCAATTCATTATTTATAGATTCATTAGCTCCACCACCGCCTTATTTCTTCATATGTAGAGCACAGCTTTCTCTCAGGTCCCTGACATTATACCTTACAATGTCGTTACAGTGTTAATATTTATATCAACATCCTGCCAAGTATTCATTAACTAACATTTTCCTTTTCCCTGAGCTCCAAATGTTGCTCCTTGTAACCAGCAATTTTTGCATGTTACTAAACTCCATAATGAATTATTTACAACCTACATATGTTTTCAGGCAGTGCCATTAAAAGATCATTTTGAGATGTGTTAATTCATAAGATCTGTCTCATCTTAAGGCAATCACATACCACGGAAGTCCTGCAGGATTGCTCAGGGTAAATGCAGCGCATGCATAGGTTTGTAATGTGTAATGCAAACGGTTCCCCTACACCTACCAGATCTTTTCTGAACATGCCAATACAGTCTATGAATGCCCTTGAACTACATGACCCAAATTTAAGATTAGGACCCGTTTGCAGACCCTTGAGGAGAAGGTCCCCCCATGTGGCTCCGAGGCGCTTGGAGACCCCGGGAAGCCAGCATGCCCATCAGCACATCAAGATACAAGCTTTTTTTTTTACCTTAGGAATCCTTGTCATCTTTTTCCTTTGCTTCCTATACCTTAACAGCTTATCACGTTCCTGAAAGAATCAGATACCCACGTTAGCTGTTTTCAGAGAGCTGTTATTTAAATTAACTATGTCAGTACTAGTAGCCATTGGGCAATCAAGAAATAGTAATGTCAATGCTGGCCACTGCCTCAAAATGCAATAACCATGTTTTCATCAGTCAAACACTAGTTTTACTCCAACATCTTCCAAGTTTGCCGTATACAAGTAGCAATTGCTCTTTATATTCATGAAAATCAAAATAGTAAAAGAAAGCTGCTTATAACCAACACAACACACTGACAGCTTAGGCGTCATCTCAGAGCTGCTCGGCAAGCAAGCATGCTCATTCAAGCCTGTGCTATGGCTCTTCTCTGGCAGACGGGCTCTTTGTCCAGGTGTGAGAAGCAAAGACCGACTCTGGCCCTTGGCTGTCGGTGCTGCAGCTGTTCGTGCCCTCTGGAAGGTGCACACATGTAACACCCCAACTACACAAAATTCAGAGACTGTTTGAACTCATCACTTTCAGTCTCAGCTGACTTCTCTAAGGATCTGCAGGTTCCCAGTGCCTCCGAAAAAAGGTCTGAGCATTTATTAGTGCCAGCAAATTTTTCTGTTCAATGGGAAGTATGACACGCTTCACAGAGTCATATCAATTTTTTATAGTACTGAAGAAAAATTCTTTATTCTGGATTGCAAATACAGGCAAACTCCAGGATTGCAGAGAATAAAGTTCTAAAGGGAAAACCCCTGTAAGCTTTCATTTTAACCATTTGGTAAAAGGATGTGATGGCACTGGGGAACATGGACAATGTGCCACTGTCATCAGTCCAATGGCAAATCCTAACATCACAGCAGTGATAGAAGAAAATTGAATACTTGTTTTGCTTGGCAACACAAGCTTTGCTGCACACTTGGCAATGAAGAACCAAACACTACACATTTTATCAATACATATTAGTGGCTTAACTTCACAAAATCTTTACTGATAATAACAAAGGGGTGAGTCGGGCAAGGGCAGTGACTGAGAACATGCCAATATGGGTGAGATGAAGCTAGTGGTAATCAGACTCTAAAAAAAAATGCAATTTCAATGTGGCAGAGCTGTCCCGGAGATGGGAGGTGCTGGCTATCGGCTACCGGGACAGGGTGACCACACTGACCTTTGCCTCTGAGGTCATCCTAGTGGTGGAAAAAAGCTTTCCTCTCTCACCAGAGCTTTCCTCTCCACTATCACTACATTTTTCTCTGGTGAACAACTTCTGCTGATACAGTCTTTGATAACATCTACACTGAGAAAAACACTGAGTTAGCTTGTTGTCTGAACAGAGATGTAAGTGATAATAAATATTACTATACCCTGCGTGCTTTACATGAACAGCAATTTAAAGCTTACAAAGATGAGGATGAAGTTAACTTCATTCTTACCATGACACTCTTCACATAGCCAGCAGTTTCCAGGGTCTAACAAAAAAGAATGAAATAATGTCAGTAACTGTACAGACATTAAAAAAAAAAAAAGTTATTTTCTTGAGGAGTATTACGCTTTCAGTATTTGCTCTTTCCACAGACTGAGAACACAACATTGCAGAACACCCCCCTTGTACACAGCAATCTTTAGCCCTGATCTTGTCTCCAGCTAAAGGAGCTCTGACATTTTCTCTCGTGGGTGCAGGATCCAGCCCTCAGCATATCTACGGGACATGCTGCAATGGTTCTGTCATGCAAGTACAACGTAGATTGAAAGGATTTTTCCAAATACTATACCACAGATAACTTCTTATATTCAGTTCAATCACTACTAATCATAGAAATGCCTACCGTGTTTCCGCTGATGCAAGCTGTGCCCATTAGCTCACAGAACCACAAGCACCTCTTGATTAGGCTTCCTGTTCTTCTGCTATGGCCTTAGACCTCACATGAGAGCAGCAGTATTACATCTTACCTTGGAGAGTTCGTCAATGATATTTTGCTGTTCAATGACTTGTAGTCTCAGGAAATCAACTTCTCTTTCTTCCTGGCTGTGGTCAAGGTCATTTAAAGAGCTCGGTCTCCTTATAGTTCCAGCTCTTTGCCTCTAAAAGAAACCCACATGGCAGAAGAGGAAATGATCAGAAGGCTTTGCCAGAGGACAGTACGCAACACTTCCCTTTACACCTAGTGATGCATCTAACATAATGGCTGCTCTGGCAGCTATCCTGCTTCCCTTTTGCTAAGCATTACGTCTAGACTGCAAACACGCCGGGTGTTCCTGCTCCTCAGACTGCCGTGTGAAGCTTGCAGTCACCGGAGAGGACAGCGGGCACGCAGGGTCATCGCACCCTGCCTGTTAGCCTGCCAAAGACGGGGGCTAGCAGCAGCTCAGCGCCCCTGCTCTCTAGTTCTGCCAAGAGAAGTGTGGCTTTCTCCTGCAGGAGCAGGAATTCAGAGAGCTGGGACCAACGTCGCTTCTCTCTGGGCTGCTCTCATTCATTTCGATCTGCAGCAGTCCTAGAGCTGCAGCACCCACGGGGATGACCTCAGCCCTCCTACATTCACGCAATGCCACAGCTACTTGCTACCAGCTCTTACCCACTAAAAATATTCAGTTGAAAAAAAAGGGAAGAGTCATCCCAAGTGCTGATTTCCTAAGGATTATGAGATGATTCCAGTACAAAAGTCCAAGGTGAAGTGGGGTGATTTGTGCTCATGTCAAAGCTGAGCAGCCAGTGACTGAGCAGCCACCTGACCAAAATGTGCAAAGCTCATACCATCTCTTTTCTTCAGAACTATTTCTTTTAAAGCCAAAATAAAACGTTTTATGTAAAACAAAACATGTTTAAGCCACAAACCACTCAGTAATGCGCCACAGAACATCTCCGTAAGCACCAGAAAGGGGGAAGTTTCCTATCAAACTTGCATGTTTGGGATGATGCCTGACTTCATCAGCCCTATGAGCACTAAATTACATGTTCACCCTGGAACATACAGAGACTTACCATTGCTATATTTTCTTGCGTTACAAATTTTAATTTATTTTCCATTCGACGTAAGGCATGTGACAATTCTTCATTCTTCCTACTAAGGCGTTTATTTTTGTCCAAAATGGGCTTATACTGACTTTCAGCTTCTCTGAGACGTTTTAACTGAAAGATTAAGAGAGAATGACCACCTCTGGAGCTGTTATTTTTCAAAGATATTAATAATTTTCTTGAACTATCACACTAGCAGTATTTTCTCCAAACACAAAGCAGAATTGATCAAAAACTCTTGGTATTTTCCACTGGGAAGCAGATCATTCCTCCTTCATGAGGTATTCAAACTGTGCAACAAATGTACCATGTGGGGAATGTACTTATTTTTTAAAATAAATAAAAATAATTCCAGCTAATACCATCTTAAAAATTCATTGTTATATAAGCAAAGATGAGTTTGATGTGGCATACCACCAAATACAGAGCGTAAGGAGGAGCCAGCCAGCCAGCCAGTCCTGCAATGATTTCCAAATAGCACAGGAGAAAATATCTCAATATTTTGGAGGTGAGGCATGGCCACGGCAGTGTGTTCACAAGCAGTCATCGCTGCACTTCACCGCTGCACTCACCAGCTCATTTCTCTCCTCCGACAGCAGTGCATTCCGGTCCTCCAGCTTCCTGATGATGGCACTCAGCTCAGCGATTTTAAGTTGGAAACGCCGGGCATCCTTTTCATCCAACTGCTGTTCCTAAAACAAAGATCAACTGCAAATAACTGTTCATAAGAGTAGACCCAATATCAGCATTTTTCAAAGCTCAAACTTTTTGTTATCCCAAATCCAAACATTTCAAGACATTATATGGCAGAGTGCAACCTATGTAACCTAACTGACCACTGAAAGGTGCAGGATGAGACCAACAGAAAGTTAGGAGTGAAAATGTAACAAAGTATGCAAATGCAGAAGTATGTATATGCAAATACGAAGTCACAAATGGTAAACTTGGAAACAGAAAAGAAAATATCAAAAATTAAGGCAATGTTTCCAATGTATGCCACTGTTGAACTGAGAGCTTCAGACACGTCACCCACTCTGAGGACTTAGTTATAAGAAAATTATATTAAAAATACTAAAGTACAAATGGGGAAAATCCATGCAATTATACCATTGCATAAGCTCTTCTTCTGTAAAGCTGTGGCCCTTATCGTGTTCTAAAGGGTCACTCATAAAGCCAAAGGGGTAGCACTTTATCTGAGTGAAAATGCTTAAATCAAATTATAAATGAATAGAAATATAGGTAGACATGTTCTCATTCAGAATCAGAGAGAAGTTACAGCTATTTACAAATGTGACAGACTTTTTCCCCTTCTCTAGGACTTGTTCTGATGTTTGGCAGAAGTTGAGTACAAATCGAAACAAGCAAATTAGTGTCCCTAGTGCTGGTGGCACTTTTGGGAGGTCTACGGTTCCTCATTCAACAGGTGCAGGAGAGGCTTGGGACAAAGAATAAAATAGATTGGTTCGCTCACGTACAAGTATTTACACTTCTACTGAGAAAATTAAGGCTGTTGCAAAAGAAATCTTGATGAGAATCAGCAATGAAGAAAATTTGCATATGTCAGATACATGAGGTCAGTTAACTGAGGGGTTTTTAATATTAGCAAATTAAGGCAAAAGCAGAAAGGTGCCATAGTTATATTAAAAAAGCCGTTGTGAAAGGGTGACTAAAATTTAATGTTCTGGATATTGCATTGCAGAAAAGAAATAGGAGAGAATAGGTTAGCAGGTATTTAATTCACTTTCTGGTCCACTGAAAGCGAGAGCACTCAGCAGCATGAAAACCCGAGCTAGCAGCAGTGTTCCGGGAGGACTGCGGGATTTCCCGCGCTTTCATGCACCGATTACCTTCCCCCATTTCCCTTTGTAAACTGGCCTTGTACATATGCTCACAAAATCCATTGTTAGCAGTTCCAAAAGCTAGCACACATACATTACTTGGTTAGAAATGCATTTGCATCATTTGTTGGCAAAAGTGTGTCAAACTGTCAAATTAAGGCAGGTGGCAGAAGTATGGTACAGTGAGGAAAAGGAAAAGAACAGAAAAATTTAACCCTGCTAACAAAACCAAACCAAACACACCAGAAAACAAAACAATAAAAAGGCAAAAGCTCTCCCATAACAAGGTTTGATTTTAAATCTTAAAGGTTTGGCTAACAAACGAGAGCAAGAAATGGGTGCCTCAGGGTTTCCCCTGCACGGCTATGGGAAACTTGTTGCTCGAGGGTGCGCTCATCAAGATTCTGTCACTTTGTGCCATTTTGTCACTCTGCTCGTTCGTGTAGGTGAAACCACGTGAAAGTGCTTACGGGGCTTCCCGAATGATCTGAAGCGTCTCCTGCACCACTTGCATAAGGAACTTCCCGCTTGGGGCTGCTCAGATGCCGATCAGACTCTTTGATCTGGGAAAGTTGTTCATCTAAAGCCTCCTTTTGGAGCTGCAGTCTCTGAGCATGCCCGGCTTGAACCCCTAACTCTCTCTCCAGCACGTAGACTGCTCTGTCTTTAAATTTAATCTCCTCCATCTACAAGGAGAACAGAACACAATCACACAGGCAGGCAGCAGCTTGACAACAACAGAGCATCTTATGACCCCAAACGTGGCCAGAGAACAGTTGCACAGAGCCAACACCCCTCAACATGGAAAATACAACAACGCTCTCTTGGAAATAGAACAGCAACAAATATTTGACAGTGAACAGATGAACTGAATCGCTTAACCAACTCATTAATATTACTCTTCTTTTGCAGGCCACCCAGAATAAAATCTCTCTTTTCAGTAGGAATTTTTTCATTAAAATGATTGGGAAAAACCCATATGATTAGTACCATCTCAGAATATATTAAAAAAAATTAAAATCTAATATTCATATCACAATTTTGATTAGTTCACTCAAACATTTCAATGATTTTGCAGCATTTTGCTTGGACATCACCTTTTGAAAATTTGGATTCATAATTTTAAAAGAAAAATATTAAAACCTGAATATCCTTTCAATTTTCAAAATATAGAAGGAATGTGAATTTTTAAAATTCTTTTTCCAAAAGTCTCCCATGTGAGCATTTTGTTTAGTTATACCCCTTTGCATGAAAGGTTTTGCTTACGCATAATAAACATTATGCAAAATCATCAAGTGCTTAAATGACAAACGTCCAGCTATCTCTAATTCTCTTCTTTCCTGTTTGCCTGCACTGTTCTCACTGAGTTCAGAGAGCTGTGCTCATCCCTGTTGCATCGGGCACGTTGAATTTGCAGGTGCTCCAGGAATATTTTCTGGATATTTTTCCCGAATGCTAATGTGGAATTAAAGCCTCCCTCTCTACGGAGCTGAGCCACGTTCACCCATGTGGAGTGCTGCGCTCGGAGGTGTGCTGGGGCCAGAGGGGTGGCTCGCGCTGCGGGCTGGGTGCACGTGCCATGGCTTACGCCAGGATCAGACCCTTCGAGTCTCTTCAGAGTGTTCAGACAAGGATGGCCTGTGCCCTGCCTAATAACGAAAAATTACTGAGCACAGCCCAAAATCTTCTTCTGTGTCTGCAATGATGTACAACACTGCAACAGAATCCCAGGCTCTTCCCAGCTGGATTGCATACATATACATTATACATGAATATAAAGTATTAATCGCACTCACACACCACGGGGTTGCCAAATATGCTCACAGATAATGATTCTAGGGAAAGAAAGAAATCATATACATCCCCTAAAATGTCTGTCGGTCTGGTTTCAAGCACCATACATGCCTAAGATTTTTGGCGTACGTTTTTGAGACTTTACACATTTAATTTAAATGACCAGCTTTTACAATGTGGCCTGCTTGCAATAAGAAGATTTTTGCCTTGTGAAAACTGCATTTGATACTTTAACGTTGATAACTTTGTCTGCAAACCTGGAAAAAAATGACATTGTGAATTAACAGATCACTCAAAGTACTTTGTTTCCAATAACTGCAAAAATGGCCCACCCAGGGAAAATGCATGTGATGGCAGTTTACACACACCCAGCAATGGTATCGGGCAATTACTTCCATTAGGTGTGTTTGGGTGGAGGGCTTGATTACAGGTTACAGCTGTGAAGTAAATTACAGGGGAGAGGACACAGTGGGTTGGGGCATGATGTCCTTCCATTGCACAGTGTGGAGGCTGCGTCCGGACCCACCGTCACCCCATCGCCCTCACGCACTGGGGAAGCTCCATGTTCCAGCTCCAGCCGTAGGCGAGAGCCAAGGTGCTCCCCGAGGGGCCACACTGCCCGGGGCAGCACCTCCCTTCCCTAGCTGCAGGAAGGAAGAACTGAGCTACAAGCCGAGAGAGATCCTGCATCGTCCCCGGGGGAAGAGCCAGCCTTTAACAAAAGACAACATAGGACAACTCATAAATACCTGCGTGGAATCAGTGTTTCAAGGTTATGCAAAATTTAGATTCTTTTAGTAAAATGGAGCAAGTCAAATGTACTTTGGGTGCCATTTTATTAAAGGTGCTTTCAACAATTTCCATTAAGGCAATGGTCTACTAACTTTGAATGAAACAAAGAGATGCCCCCTGAGGTACTTCTGCTAAATACCTAATCAGGTAGAAATCTAAATGGATGTATAGATGAAAAGGTAACACATAATCAAATGATTATTTGTTTAAAATAAGCAGAATATTGGGTAGTTGGTCCCAATTTATATGAAAACAAAGACATGGTACAACATAGAAAACACTTTAAGTTAGCAGGAACAAAGAAACTGAAGAAAATACAAAATATTTCACAGTATTTCACTAATGGTTTGTTTTCCAGAAAAACCCCTAAACATAACCTTCATAAACAACAAAGGAAAGATCAGTATTCACATTTCCCCTCATAGGATTAAATTCACGTTCATGAAATATGCGTAACAGTCTGATGTTTGCAGCCCATTATTAAACAGAAATGTTGTAGAAATGGTACAAATTGAAGGAAGCTTTTCACTGAAAAATATCATTTAGCACATTTCTTTCTAGTGTTAGGAACATTAAGAAAACGTAAAGACAAGAAACAACTTGCAACTCACTGGAAGAGGTGCCGGTCCCCAAGCGCGCACCCCACCAGGCTGTCACACACGCCGGCCTCATTCTGCGGTGGGTGCGGGACCGGCGGGTGCGGGACTGGCGGGACTCCTCCTCCCACCCCGTGTCTGATGGCTTCAGACACCAGCAGCGCTTGTGAAAGGGCGTCAGCACGCAGGAGCACAGCATCCAACCACCTGAGAGGATGCCCTGCGCCGTGCTGCGGATATTCCCACTTCAGCTCTAGCAGGCTGCCTTGGCTTGGGATGAATATTTATGTGGGAGCACTAATTAATAACCAGCCTGTGAGCACAGCTGATGCCAATTATGCAAACATAATCCCATGCAAAGTTAAATTTGTTGTTCCCTCCTTGTGCTACCCAGTGCAATGCCTATCACGGTCTGACACGCAGCTGGTTTTAAGCCGTGTGATTCTTTTAAAATGTATTATTTCCATCATGATTGTAAAATCAAGACGTAGGTTCCCTGGTTGGGAAATTTCTCCTTGCGATGTTCCCGGGGCCTCTGCCACTCCACAAAGTCGCAGACGCCATCAGGAGCACGGCCGCACACCCCAGAAATCCGCCTTTGAAGCTCCCAGCGCCTGGTGGATAAAAGCCAGTCATTGGCAGGCAGCGGTTTTAAATGCAAACGAGAAGCCCCTTTCCAGCTGGAGCTGTTGCATGACAAATGCATTTCCCCACGGACACGGTGTCAGAGCCAGCAGTTAGGACACGCGAGGAGACCCGCTCCAGGCCTCGGCCCTCAGGAGCAGGGGGGCTGACCTGCCAGGCCCCCAGCGCCCAGGCAGATGACAGAAGGCCCAGGTGAAAGGAGACGGGGTTGCCCTGTGGCGTGATCACCCCCCGAGAGACGGGGTTCACATACACAGGCTGGCAGAAGGGGATGTCTGCACCCCGTGCAGTGCTGCTCACATTCACCTTCCCTCTCCATTTTCCTGTCGTTTTCCTGAAGGCGCTCAAAGAAATAAATGCAATTGCCCCTTCATCCTGGTGATAGATGTCACTCACCAGCAACAGCCAGCTAGATTAAGTTAACCGGTTTTTGCCAAATACTCTACAAGAGTAACTCAAGCTGGTGTTCCGATACTGCACATTTATATCAACTACTAAGATTTATGTTTGGCAGACAGCTTGAGGGGGGTGGTGGTAGCATATCTGCAGAGTGATACTGCTGACTTGTTAATGTTCCTAACTCAAGGCGTTTAAACTCTGCTAACATACTTCTACATCTAAGTCAGGCTGTCATACAGTGCTGCAGCACCAGATCCGCATTGATTCCCACCACCGCAAATGATGGGAACACAGCCGATACAATACAGGAGCAGCTGAGACTTCTTTTTCTTTGACCAGGGAAAATTCTCCCTATTTCAGTACAGATGAAAAACAAAATGCAAAGTGTACCCACCTCTCACGCTAATGCAACATCTCGTTTCAATATACATTACAATGTATATTGCAATAATAAGCTGCACATTGCGAAGTACATGATTATTTTTAGAAGAGTAAAATGCTCCTTACAGCCCCCTGTGTCATTCCCACACCCACGCTGTGGCTCCCAAGAACACCCCAGCCCATTTTACTGATCCTCTTGGCAGAGTGGGGCCAGAAACTGATGCATCTCCCTTATAGTCAAGGGAGGAGATGAAAACTGAGAGCGTTTCACGCTGACGTTGCTGCTAGAGGCATTGCAATGAGCGGCTCTGCAAGAGGATGATTTCTCATTGCAGTTAAGTGGTGACACAAGAGCAAACCCCCACCCGAAGAGGTGGTCCCACACCCTGCCTCTCCCTCCCAAATCCTACGCCAGAGCTAGGTCATCCGATAGGAGAAGTCGGCTCATCATACCAACCCATGGGAAAACTGTTCTTTTTCACTTCTGTGGTTAATTTTCTGCCAAGGCAGCTCACTGGACTGGCTCACTCGGTGCATCCACGGCCCAGTGCAGGGGAGGTGGGGTGGGCACGATGCTGGGGGGAGCATGGCTGGGGGCTTTGGTTGTCTCGTGTGCCCAGCTTGGCTCAGCTGTAAGGTGAAGATACACTCTCTAGTCTCTGTATTTCCTGAATCTCACAGGTTGCATGGGTTTTTAAGAGTCACCATTAGATGACAGGACAAAAAACCCTGTGGCTGTCCCATTTCTTCTTCTGAAGCCGTTAAGTAACCCTTACACACTGGCAGCCATCACCTACGTCTGGAAGCTGTCGGGCGTAGCCCTGGCACCACTGTCCCGCAGGGCAGCAATAGCTGCGGTTCACCAGCCGTGCAGTGGTACCTCCCAGGATCACCCAGGAAACTTCTCCTCTCACATCTTCTTCCAGAATTAATCCTCATAAAAAGATGATCCCTGTCAGCAGTGCATGACCATTGTTCCAGTAACCTTGCCAAATCGTCAGACATGAGAGGAGATGATACGCCATCTGTTTTCAGTTAAACAAGGACACGTGCAATATATATTACCAAAAACTCCATTCAGCAACGTGATTCTGCTGCAACTTTGGCCAAAGAACGATTCTATTTGAGACTGATTAAATCCCAGTTACACTTAACCAAACAGAAAATGTTTGTAAGACGCCCAGTAAATGTCATATGCCCATTTCCAGAGAACTAACTTTCTACAGGAACTGTTACATACAGTCACATACTACCTGGGACCTGGCGACACAGCAAACTGCTCCTCGAGCAGAGCAGCCCGTGGCATGGGGCTGACAGTGCGGCTCCCCTGGGATCGCACCAGTTCCCAACGCTTCCCTGGGAACAGGCTCTCGGACCCGAGCGCTGTGGCTGCCTCCCCACCAGCTTCACCAGCTCAGACGATTGACGCTGATGGGCAGGGTTCAGACCCTTATTACCATCCTCCAAATCACCATAACTGCACTGAAATCACCAGAATGATGTTGAGAGAGATGCAGTGCTAAGCTGTTAAGCGTAGAAAGGTTGAGTGGTACAGGTGAAATCGTAATTTGCTGCCCCACTCAGCCCATAAATAACGGAAAAATTTCCTTTGCTAGATGACTAAACGTTTGTGTTTCTGAAAAGCAGTTGCTTTGGAGTGTGAGGTGGGAATTGCAGTACACAGAATTGGTAGTGTTATATGTAAAGCTACTCATATCCAATTGCTAGTAAGTTTTGGATTTATCACAGAATCACTAAGGTTGGAAAAGACCTGTAAGATGATCAAGCGCAACCATCAACTCAACCCCACCCATCAACCCAACCCCACCATGCCCACTAAACCATGTCCCGCAATGCCACATCCACACGTTCCTTGAACACCTCCAGGGATGGTGACTCCACCACCTCCCTGGGCAGCCTCTTCCAGTGCTTCACCACTCTCTCAGGAAAGAAATTTTTCCTAATATCCAGCCTGAACCTCCCCTGGCGCAACTTGGGGCCATTTCCTCTTGTCCTGTCGCTTGTCACTTGGGAGAAGAGACCAACACCCACCTCTCTGCAACCCCCTTTCAGGTAATTACAGAGAACGATAAGGTCTCCCCTCAGCCTCCTCTTCTCCAGACTGAACAACCCCAGTTCCCTCAGCCGCTCCTCAAGATATATTAAATATTAAGATATATTAAATATTAAGATATATTATATATTAAGATATATTGAAAAATTACTAATCAGTGTAGATTTTTAAATGAATAATAACTTGCACAGCTTGTAACAAAAATTCTATCAGAATTAAATGTCATAGTATATTTGAAGAGTAAAGTGCATTGGACGGGAGAAATAATTGTGCGTAAAGAAAGATTCAAAGATTTTTCCCACGCTTTTCCTATTTCGCATTCCCCTCTTTTGCTCTACCTTCAAACATACATCATACTTTCCTCACACTCAGGAGATGCTCAGGTCAGTGTAACTGTTCAGTGCCACTGGTAAATGCCATAGGAGGAAGTGTGTGGTGTCTCAGACCTACACCGCTGAAAGCAGAAACCTCACATCCACTGCCAGCCGCTTCAAAGCGCTTCCAGATGTACAGAAGCCCCAAGCCCCATGTTAGGTGTGTTGTAGCACAACAACGCGGTTACAGCATGGAAGAGAGTAGACTTCTTGTTTAGGAGCGTAGAGAAAAATGTTTTTAAAAACTGGACTGTAAGACACAAAAGGAACAACTCAGAACTAGGAGGTTTATTGACCCTCCAAAATGTAGGAGTAATGTTGTATCATTTTTAATGTACAACAAAATCCTTCAGTAGTCCAGGTTTAGTTGGAATAAATACTGTTATAAATGAGGTTCAAACCACAAATGGTGAAAAACAATCCACATTTGCAAGAAAGAATTATTCACCTCGAATAATTTGTCTACCTTTCAGTATAGGATGACTGCTGAGATACCTTTATAATAATGGCAATTTTTCACCATATAAGGGAATAAAAAGAAGATAAAGACTAAATCAATCACCAATGAAATTAATATTTAAAAAGTCAGCTTCCTACATTTTTCATCTGATATCATCCTATAAATCACACATCTTCACTAATTTACCACTGCCTAACAGAGAAGTCTCAGGGAAGTGCCTGTAAACAGAGGTTCAGAGTGATACTGAAAGATTGATCGCCTCTTTGCCTGTGGTGTTAGATTACTGTAAGGAAGCCATGAAGGTCTCTATGTAGCACGGTTGAACATGAGGTATCAGAGCAGGTTATGAAACCTTCTGGTAGTCATCATCAACCGAAGTTTCTTAAACTGAAAACAAACACCTTCCAGTCTCTAACAAATCTCACTTCTTCACTTTTTCTGAATTCTGTTTTAGTCCCCTTATAATCGAGACAGGAGGAAGGGAGGCTGCAGTGGCCATTGCTGTTGAGCACTTCTTTCTGACCAATCTACATTTAAGTAAAATATAAATGCTCTTAACCACATTGAATTTTAGTCCCCATTAAGCAAAATTCGAGGCCAGTTGTTCTCAGGGAATTCTCCTGACTGAGTTTTCCCTGGATGTGCAGGCACTAACACAGGGTGTGCTGTTATTAGTCAGAGACCATACGAATGTAATTAAATACATTTGTGTAGTATTTTAAGCTGTTTTAAAATGCACAAAGTTTAAAAAAAGTTTAATAAAATTAGAAATTCTTTAGAAAGAAGGTCGTTGCCATACTTACTTGTTACCATCTGCAAGGGACTTTCATCTTTTACATTAACATTTCGTAAGCTTCTGAGCCAGGGATAGCTTAACTGGGTTAGTTGTGCTTCTCTGGAGAGCATCACACGCAGACTTTACAGACACAAACAGCACAAGCCATATGTGCAAACAGAAACCACGAGGCCAGAGTAATTTGAACATACACTTTTGCAAAACACGTTATTTCCTTTCCTATGCTGTTCACAGAACTGAAAGACGCTCAGCTCTGCTGTATGGGATTAGTTCAAAGCCATCGGCATCAACAAGTAATAGTTACCCTGGCACCTGAAAATTAAGTAGAATTAATAGCTACAATTTTTATTTTGTAAATACTACGCGGGATCTGTTTCTAAAGAGAGATTACACCTTGTTAGCTCTTAGACTCTGCAAGCCTCTGCATGGCTGTAGTGCAAAACTACCAAAATTACCACCCGCAAATATTGCCCCTCTGCTGTCACAGCCTGTTTGCTGTGTGTGTAGGGTCTGCTGAAAACATGTCCCGGCATGAGAGTGCAAGCTGGGGAGGAGCCAACCTGCACTTGCGTTGGGAAGTCTTTCAACCACAGTTCTATTTTGGATTAGTTTTGTGCTGGAGATGAGTGCAGCACACAGGCAGGCACAGCTGGTTTGACAGGCTGCAGTGCAGCTATGCCTTCTCCCAGATCTCTTCTGGAAGAGGGCAAAACCACAGGGATTCCCCTTAGAAACCTGGCGAGGACAAAGTTCATTCACTGGCACTGGGTTTGGCTTGATGCGACAATTTAACTGCATTCAAAGTTGTAGTAAGTCAACAAAACAGAAAGGTTCATATTAGAGCTGGTTATTTTGAAAGCCTGAGCATATATACCCTGCATCTCCCTTGGCAAAATCTGACAAAAGAGGAGAAGACCAAATTTGCTGAAGACCAAAATAAACTCCAATTTGCTTGAAGTAAATTTGATGGCTGCACAGTTCCTTTTTGCATAATGCTGTTATCTTCCTACCACATCTGTTACTTTAAAGGCCATCCAACATTCTTCCAAAAGTCTAAAGTGAGACATCAACAAATGTATTCCTGTCTGTCCAATAAAGAAAAAAAACTAGTTTTAATTTGAAAGGAGACTAATGGATTAGTACTAACTCACCTTTTTAAAACAATATTTGTCTGACTATATATGAAGTATTTTCCACAAGCTAAGCCTGCATAGATATGCTTGACTTGGAAATGAAAACCTGTACCTATCAGAGACTTTTGTCTTTATGCTAAAGGGCTTCACATCATGGCAAAGCTAAACAAGAGTGCGCACAACTTGTCCTTCTCTATTCTCACTAAACAGAAAAAGCAGTATTTTTATAGGCATGAAATTATAATTTGCTCGAACGTTACTTCGATTAAAATAACCAAATAATGCATTGTATATGAATCACAGAGCTTTTAAAACCCTGATGTAAATCCATTAACAATTCAGGGCTGGATGTCTGCCACAGCCGTTACACGAAGGTGCAATGCTATCGCTGCGCTGGATGAATGGACCCGCTCATGTCGGGCTATTCTGCGTATCTCTCTATCTCATTGCAAACCCTGTGAGGCTCAGTGAGTGTACGTTATTGATGGCCCCTATCTTAAAAAGGAAAAAACCACTGGTTTTCAGTAACAGTTTAAGTGTTTTGAGAATTGCCTCATTTTCATAGAGAGGGGAGCTTTTATCATATGATGTGGCACCAGCCTTTCCCCCAGAAACGTCAGGGCCTTCCCCTGCAAGGTGCCAGGAGCCAACAGCTCCCATTGAAATCAATTATGGTCGAGTCAATGGAGCTGAGAGTACTTAAAGTCATTCAGGAAGCACTCAGGGCTTGGTAAAAGGATGGCATCATGTAATTTAATTAGTACAGTTAGATAACCTGATTCTTTCAAGCGGGAATTAAAAAAAAGTTTGATTTTCAAAGGCAATTTAGAAAACATAACATCAAACCACTCTATTCCTTGTAACTAGGAACATGTTTATTTTATAGCTTCTACATTAGAGGCCATTAGCGTGGACTTTTCATGTAATGCAGCAAGTTTATTTAGGATGTACATTAGCCATCCTTTCATTCTGATGTATTAAATCAATGCATCTAGTAATGTATGTTTAGAGAAGAAAGTAATTACACTGCAGGATATTTGAATGGTATCAACAGATCAGTTGGTTATAAATTATTTTAATATCCTCTTCATAAAAATAAAATAATCTATGAGGGGGAAAAAAACCCTAACAACCTAAAGTCTGAGAGAATGGGTGGCTAAATAAAGGGTACGTAACGTTCCACTGACGAACGGAGGAGTGCGCGGTGTGTCAGTCGCTGTCAGTCACTTTGGCCAGTTAGGACACAGACGATGCTGAGCCAACTCTGGGGCGGGTAGGTTCTGGCATGCTTTGACTTGGGGCCAGTCTGCAAGCTGATTGTGCATTTTTAAATTCTTTTTAGGGCTTGGATAATAGTCAAGGGATAATGACTTAGAAGAGACATGGATGAGTTTATACTGAGACACTGAACGCTGTAAAAAAGCATGGCGAACACAAAAAGATGGTAATGTGAAATAAATACTGAGACAAGACCCAAAATATGCATCACGAGAGTATGGGTGTGACATTTGTTCCTATGTCCTTGGGAATGGCAGCAACAGCTAAGTGATACAGTCCTGCAAATCAGTTGTGCACTCACAAGACTGTGTGAATTGCAAGATAAGTGTCTGAGACGGCGGTGGAGAAGAAATCATCCTAAACCCCAAGAAATGTTGGTGACCTGCCAGGCTCTCATGCAAAGACTTGCCCCTTGTAGGGAGCTCCCTCCCACCGGGAGTTCTCCCCTTTTCCAAGCAACATGATCAAATTTAATCTCTCCAACAAGTTTCCAAACACACTGGAGGAATACTCTGAAGCCATAAGCATGTAACTATTGCCTTTGAGACACAAACTGTTGCACCTGAGGCTCAAATGGTTCGATTAGGTGAGTGAAGGCTGATCAGCACACACAAAGACCCAGGGAGGATCAGATGAAAATGATGGGTGAGGAACCCCAGTAACCTAGTGAGGTGGGGAGCCTGCTGAATTGCTGTTTGCGGGGCCACCGAAGGAGGAGCGCCAGCGCCTGTCCTGGGGTAAGCCTAAGAGGTGGGTCACGGAGAGGAACCCTTTCCTGAACGCACTACAGAGCGAAGGGGGTCATTGCCTACAGGGTATAGGACTCGCTATGGGATACAGAAGAAAGAGCATTTTGGGATTGTGTAAAGCTCATTATGGGATGTTTACAGGAACTAGCAAAGGCAGGGAAAGGGAGGGACCAAGGTGGATCAGCAAGGAACAAATGGTGGAGAAACAGAGGCATGGGCCAAGAAACATAACTGCTTTGTAGAACTCCCCTAACCAGTTAGTAACCCAAGGCCTCTTCATGATAGCTGAAATGTGAACAATATAAATAGGCACTGACATGGATAAAAAAGTTCCTTACAAAACATCCTAATAATTTTTAAAAAATATTTTCACATTGCTACTAGTAAATGTAAAACAGATTTGAAGCAAGCTCCAGAAGTTTGAATGCCCGTCCTTATCCATTCATCTGAGTCCAGCACTGAACTTCCATTTACTTACTATCAATAACATAACTGTTAGTAAAAACATAGATGCAAACAGCAACACGTACCAGTCTACGAATTTCTCTCTCACACTCCCTCTTAATTCTGCTGATTTCCTCTTGATGCAGGTGATACACGCTCCTTATCTCTGCTGCTTTAATTTTGTCAGCTTGGATGACCATAGTTAAAGCCTCTTCCACTTGTTTCTTAGCCCCCTTCAGCTCTGAAATTTCTTGCTGCATTTTTATTTTCTCAACTTCAAACCCCTTCTTGGCCTCCTCCTTCGCCTCTGTGAGCAGCACTGTTTTCACCTTGTCAGGAGCCCCATCACGTACAGCATTGAGAAGGGTCTGTAGTCTCTGGATTTCATTATCTTTAATTTTTATTACTCTAAGTAGTTCAGCTTCATGCTGTCTCAAAAGTGCTTCTCGAACAGCTTGGAGCTCCTTCATTTTTTCTTCATGAAGTTTGACTTTGAGCTCTGTTACCACCACTGTACTTTTATGCTGTTCATGCTCTTTGATCTGCTTAACTTCCTGATTTTTCTCTCTTTCCAACTTGCTGACCTACAAGGAAAATCAAAGAAGGATTTTAGTCAACAGAATGATTAACACAAATTACAATATTATCGAAAAATGATACGGATCACTTCACAATATTAGACCTTAATGTTGTATGTCTGTGCCTTAGAGCAAACGCCCACTCAATTAGTATTACCTTGTGCAGAACTACATATTTGGCATTTTGTTCATTCTTTATGATCAAATACTTTATTACATACTAAATATCGCTTTTTTAAAGAGGTTCCGGGTAAAACTAGGGTCACCAAGCTCTGCCGCACAGCCTTCATGCTGTAGATGTACAAAAGAGAAATTTCCTCTTTTGAAGCATTTCTTGTGAAGAAAATACACATTACAAACCCCTGTAAAATATTTTCACACAGAAAAAGTTTTTTTACAATTTATGGAAAATACTTTCAATGCACTGCCACAGCTGTTGCTGGACTCGAGGTTTGGCAGGTACCTGTGGGGATCTTTAGTGACGCAGCTAATCTAGCAATGCAGTCAGAAGGACTCGGGGTTGTAAAAGTGATTCTAAATCTACCACAAATACTCTGGGCACAACTCTGCCTTAGCCCTGACAGATCCATCCTTTCTCCAGAAGCACTAGCGAGTGTTCCCCTTGTCATTGATGTACCCACCGTAGCTCCACATAATTAAAATCAGCAGCGGCAATGACTAAAACCCTTAAGATACAACCTGTCCTCGGGGTGGCTATGGCTATGAACCACCGCACTTGGTTAGGCACAGCTTACTGTCTACCATTCTGTCCATCGCAGCAGTGACTATACATCCCTTCTTGGGATGTTACGTGTTACGCGTGAGCCAGCACAGTTGGCTCATCAGTGATTTTCCGGGCTACAAATGAGAATCGTGTGTCTCAGGGGAAAATATGACCCAGCTCAGCTTTTTATTGAAGTGGTTGCCACATAACGGCAGGTATTGCACTAGAAGATATTCCCAGCATGTATTTGCAGTAGCATTTGCAGTGTTTGCATAGCTGACCCTCTCCTTTGGGCAAATTTATTCAGAGACAGGGAGTGCATGTCTATCTGCTCTGTCTTTTCTGCCCCATAATGTTTATTAGAACAGCCTGAGAACATATTTAAATGCTAAAATTAAGAAGTAGATATTCACTACATTGTAATTAATTACTGAAGTGTTTATTGGGAAAAATGTTCAAGTCAATTCTGTTCAGTAAACGTGCATTTTTCTTCCTCAGTTGACACAATAAGGTTTCCTTGCTAAGAATATGCCTAAGCCTGCCTCACAAATGAGAACACTGCAGAACCAAACCGTGCAGGTGTAAAGAAAAAACTGTGACATTATGGAGAACTTTGAGAATTCTTCTAAGGAAAAAGTAATTTGTGAAAATACGAGAACGAACCCTGGCAAATTCGTAGAAAAGACCTTTCTTTCTCTGGAAACCAGGATAAGCAGAAATATATGCATATTTAGAAAAAGAGAAACAAAAACGTATCATTATGATTTTGAAAATTATTGATATTGAGGATGAAAATCTAGGCACCAATGCTGATTTTAGCATCATACTCTATTTTTATAATTAAATAATAATCACTTGCAATCTTATGGACTCTTTAATTTGCCCAATTCAGTGCCCTAAAAAGCATGAGTTAACACAATATAAATAAGTATCGTAACTTTATGCAAGAAACACAAAACCCAGGTGAACTAACCATCCGTATCCAAACACTACAGGAAGTGTATGCTCAGAAACTAGGCTAACGTGGGTGTAACAGGTGCTAGAAACAGACTAATGTTTAAGATAATTCACATTTAGGAATTAGCTGGTATCTTGTGGGGTAAGTCTGAGCTGTTGCTTTATTTTTCAGCTGAATATCTGCAGAAGCTCTCACAAAACACACCCAAAAGAGTGCGTGAGAAACGAGATGCTAAGTCATTATTTTGGCACACGCAGGCGCACAGATCCAAACTGTGCTGTGCGCACATCCATACGCAAGACATAAAAAGCTCTCTGCAAGCTACTGTGAAGCCCCAAACAATTGCATTTTATCAGATGCTTTTTAAGCAATGAATTATTCAGTACAAATAACTAACTGTATCTGACCACAGAAGGGTCAAATGACATCTCAATTTAAAACCGTACCATGAATTCAAAAGAAGCCATGATGAGAAGTGGCTGGGGAGGACAGGAAGAAGGAAAACAGGGTTCCCAGTCTTAAAACTGCAAATGCTGCTTCACAACAAAAGGATTAATAGATGTTTTATTTTTTTATATATATACACACACCCCCCACCCCCTTAGAAGCTTCCTTAAAAATTGGATTCATAGTCTACAATGCCTAATAATGATGCAAATTAATGGAAAAAATGCAGAATATCATTCTGTCCCTGCACGGTAATGCATGTCTCTATTAATATTCTGGAACCAAAAAACCCCCAAAGTTTATCAGTAGAAACTAATGTGGGGGATTAGGGAAAAGCAAATAAATTTTTCATGCCCTCACTGAGAAGTGGTCTGAAGGCTATGGCTGAAAGCTCTTAAAGCTGAGGCTCAGGCTACATCAGCCGCCGCTCTCTCAAAGGCTCAGGGTGAAACCGTGGCTTCTTAAACTTTGGCGATCAGAGCATGAGGCAGAGCTGAGGCCTATTACCGTACAGCTGGAAATTGTAAGCAGCCAGTTTGAAGGATTTTGAGCACAAAACCCAAATGAAATTAGTGTAAATGTGAAAGAGAATAATCAGCAAAGAGAATTTCTAAGTAACACAAAATTGCATTCAAAACCCTCAATATAGCCATCCTCATAAATAGGTAAATATTTACTAGAAAAAGTTGTAGTGAGAGAAACAAAGGACGTGGACAGCTTTCAGCCCACCACTATGATTACGCCATCTGTTTTGAGCAGATGTTTTCTTTTTCCAGATCTTTTGCTGGCATTTAGCTATGCGATTTTTCAACGTCATTTCCTCCTGGGCAGCGGGAGCAAGCGAGCTGCCTGCGGCTGAGCCCTGCCTGCCCAGGGACTGGCTATCCTCACTGCTTGGCTTTCCCACCGAGAGCCGTACCACTGAAGCACCCTTTTTACTCGCAGAGATGTGGAAATTTTGTCCCATATGCATGGTTTAAATACAAGGAGAAAATTTAAAAATCTGCAATAAAGGGGTTGCCTCGTTTTCCCCCAGAGGCGAGCTCCAGGTGCATGCGCTCTGATTTATTGTCAAAGTCGTGTACAAGCCAGCTATGAGTGGGGCAAAGAGTGGTTAGCAGTCAGAAACAACAGACTATCTTTATTTTAACTAGTGGGGGAAGGAAAGGAAAAGATGCACACCTTACTCTTTTCTTGCTGGAGCTCTATCTGGATGTCAGTGAGCTTGGCCCTGAGCTCTTCATTGGCAGCCTGCAAGGCGGCCAAGGCATCTGGCTTCTCCCCCCTGGCTCGGCTGCTGGCCTTCTTGGACATGGTGAGGCCGCGCGGCAGGGAGGGGAGTCCCGCCCGGAGGCCCTTGTCCCAGCGCTTGCTCGGGGCTTCTCGTCCTTGCCTCCGTCCCACTACATTTTCTTACTTGCCTGGAAGGAGAGAAATCACATAAGCACTGTCAGAGTGCTGGAGGTGGGTAGGTGATGCGATACCCACCAAACGCACGGTGAGACAGATGATGTTTCTAGAAAGCATGAGGTACATGTCAGCCAGCTAAAGTGGCTCTTCCCTGGATTATGTAAGGGCTAGACACGTTGTCAGGTGTAGTAATATTTTGTATTATACCTGTATAGAGCAAAACATTTAAATCACAAACTATAAAGGTTTTCTGTCGCTTCATTTGCACTGGAATTCACACAGTGCAGAGGGTGGGATGTTCGGGAACGACGTCCAAGCACCATCCCCTGGCACCATGATGGCTTGGAGACAGCAACAGCTGGGAAAGCTATTTTCAGTACAGGAAGAATACTTTTGTGTTCTTTAAAAACAAAAGTGTTAAGAAAAACAATGTTTTGTTTCCTACAAATACTTTTCAGATATTCACGATGTAAATAACAACAGTAAAAAAAAAAAAGTAAGAAGCTACAGAAGCAAGCAGAGATTACCCAAAGGCAACAGAAGCTTTCTCTACAGGAGTCTGAGGTGTATCATCAAAACAGCAATTAAGATCTATGTAGGTTTATCTAAGTCTGGTTACAGTGTAGGAGTTCACACTAAGAGATTTTGAGTCAAATCTAAGCAAACAAAACTGAGACAAGCAAATTCATTCTATTAAACAGGGGAGAACGAGGCAAAAGTGGACCCAACTTCACAGAATTCATACATTAATATAGTTTGCACTCTACGTCTACCCATTAATCATAAATTCATAAACTATACAACATACAAAATTTATAGTGATAATTTCAGATTTGTCAACAAAACATATAATATTAAGTACAGTGCTAAAAGCTACATGCATTTGTTAATTTTTATTTGAAAATTCTCCAACAGAGACTTTGCCCAAGAATAAACAGCAGCATTCTGGAATGGGTAAGCATTATTAAAGTCTATAGAGACTGTGCCAAATTTAGAACATCATACTATCAACCAAACTCAAAGGTCCTTTATAATCAACACTATTAAGGAAAGAGTATAAGAGTTCTTGAAAACTCATATCCTTGCAAAAAACATACTCTAGCTTAGTATAACTGTCAGGCATAGGGAGCCTAAGAGCAAGACACAAACTCATTCCAAAGAATTTGCAATCTGAGACGAAGTACAGATAAAAGTAGGGAGAAAGATAGTATTTTTTATCTGTTAATGCCATTTTTATGCTGCATCCATCCCATGGTTCAGAAAACTCTATCAGAGTTCTATGTAAATATAAATAATTAACCTAGTCACCAAATCAAATTAAATCCCCACGATCTGTGAGTTGTCTGCACAGAGGTGAACTTGACTGAAGGTGTCACAGTTTGTCCTTACTTTATTTGATTCATTTCTTAGAGCTGTTAATGCAGACAGGGAGTCCATTAATATCATGCACTTGATCACTCTGTGCTGAACAGGTCAGAAGGAGGGCATTCAGGTTGCTATCAGTATTTAACTCAGTGCTCATCAATAGCATGAACAGATGTAATTTAGTAGAGACCTGAGGATAGCAAGAAATTCTGGGCAAAATGCTGTGTCCTGGAGGCTTCGTTTAGCTCCAGAGCAGTGGAACATACTGTCTGCTCTATCCCAAAATATGGATGTTTCCCCAATGTTTCTTTCACACTTTGTACATTTTCTGAAGGATCTTCTCTTATAACAACATTACTTTGTTGAAGCACTATGGAAGGAGAATCCCCATGCTGCTGCACAAGCTCCTTGATAATTATCCTGTGCAATTTTTCAACCTGTGGATATAGGCTATGGCTGTGAAAACCCAGTTCATTCCTATTTAAACAGTAAACAGCAACACACACAAAGAAACAGTTGCCTCTGCTTCTCTAGACGAAGCTGACTCCACTATCAAAGTTTATTTTTAAATTGTCAATGAAAAAAAGTAATGGGAGCAAAATTGTGAATGAAATGCCTGGAGGACCAGCTAAGAAGCTCACACAAAAGATACACGCCCATGGTAATGCAAAATGGGGAAACGCCATTAGTAAGGAGAAGGATCGAAATAATATTCAGAGAACTGGATGATCCTAAAGACTGTAGTAACAGAGGCAGTATGAAATCCAGTGCTATAAAGGCTCTGACTTTCAACAAAGTTCTCAGATAAGACTTGGGCCAACTTCTGAGCCAAGTACGAGGACAACATGGTTTCATTGTTTTGGAGCAAACAGCAGAACAGATCAGGAATTTTACAGCAACATGTAAAGTTACAGAAGAATGTAAAATCTAATGAAAAAATGTTTCACTGGAAAACTTTGACTTGCTTAGATAAAACTATATCCTGAACAGACTGCATATATTTCTCAGTTCAAAAACTCATTGGGATTCATTTTTAACTGTCACTACAATTCCAGTTTGAAGCAAACCTTTGTTTTAAAGATCTGTTTAATTTATACTACAAAAAATACACAAAAAGTTCAAATTTGGAAAAATATTTCCAACTTTGTTAATACTAACCTTATTAATGTCGATAACAATCTTTTTGGACAATGACCTTCAATGCACTGGTTTATTCATCCTGACTCATAGTCGAACCCACAACAGAGCAGCACTATTCCCTGTCCAAGCATGAGTAAAGAAGCTTAATGGTACAGGGCAGCTGTAATAATCAAATAACAATAAATAATAACAGTAAAATAACAATATTTAATAATAATAATAGAACAGCCTGATTTGAATTCTAAGAGCAAAAACCTGCATCCATTAGGGAGAGAAGAGCAGGAGGAGGCAGCCACCTCGGGGGATATATAGATGGGATATGAAGCTGGGAGAGGGCTCAGAGCATGTGGGAGACGTGGCTGGAGTTTGGGAGTAACCGGGCAAAGCTGCTGAGAGCCGGGAAATCAAGTAGGACAAGCAGTCACTACAGAGCTACACTGGGTCAGAATAAGAGTGGGGAGGCTGAGACTTAGAGAAAAAAGTGGGGAAAAAAATAAAATTCCTGATATTACTTGACCAAACCAAAGTAGTGCAAACAGTCTTAATTCTGTTGTTTCTCAGTCTGATGCTTGACTTTGTAGTCTTGAAGCTTCTATTAAAAAAATGTGTTTGGTTGCTCAAAGAAATATAAATAAATAAAATTTTACACCTATTGCCTGAAAATTTTATAAACAGGAGTAGATGTTCTTAGCATTTAAGATTCTTGCTTCTTTATGTAAGAAGATGCAATACATCAGTGATTGTTCTACAACGGAGGTCTTAAAAAACCCCTTTCTTTACAGATAAAAAAACAGGACAGTCTATAGCCACAGGCACTGCATTCTACTTATTGTGATGAATGAAGTATTTGTGCATATTACAATTATTTTCTTAAATGATACGTTATAATGATAGATGCAGTAGGTGGAGTCAGGTTATTTCAGAACCTGAGGAAATGAGAAGCAGCATAATACAAGCTTTTAACTGCTTGCATTTGAATGTCAGACAAATAATAATTTGAACGATACAGGGTTTTGTGAAAATAATTTAAATCAGAAGGATTATTTTTGACACGCAAGGGCTACAAGAATTTTTGTTCGTTTGCTTACAGAAACTACAACTAAGGAATTGATACAAGTAAACTGAAAGGCAAAAATGTTATTAGAGGCATGCTAGTAGGAACACGAGCCCAGCAGCTGATTTTCTGGGAGACAGCACGTGGTAATAGTGCCGAGCAGTCAGATACCCTGTGCACACACTCCCCAGGCATCCGTGTGAATCCAAGTAGCAGAAGATCAACCATTTCGCTACCATGTGCTGGTATGGTCTCAGAGAGCCCCTCAGGAGCATCATGCTGAGAAGCGCACCATCCTGCACCTCCCCTGCAGAGCTGGGGACCTCATGGTTTCTAAGCACAGTTCGTTTGGTGGGAATTCTGTCTGAGGTTGATTTGTAGCGCTATGTGTCCTCACACTTTCAGTGTTCAAGCTTTTAAATCTTGTTTAACATGTTACCAAGGTTTAACTGTATGAGTTGACGCATTTCATGCCAGATTTTCTCAACTAAAACATAAAAGTTAAAATTTATTAGCTTATTTCAAAAAGAGAGGCTTGTATTGCAACGTTTGCTCTGAGCAGGTCTACAAAACCTTTGAAGAAGATCTGAAATATTATCAGCAAGATGTTCTCTGTTGTTCCATAAAAGCAGCCCAAGTGCGGCAAGCTGAAAGCCTGCCAGAGGCTGCAGTTGCCCACCCTCAGCCAAGCTTTGCTAAGGCTTCACTAGCCTGTGTCTGGCATCCATCCCCGCAGACATCAATGCCAGACTTTCTCCTCTGCAAGCTCAGTGGTGGCTCGTGTCTACATGTCCCATGGTGAGTTTGAGGTGACAAAGGAAAGGGGACAGCACTGACTTTCAGATCCTACAGGCTCCCACAGGTGGGAAGGGGCTGACATCGGAAATGTCTTCCGGACTGGAATGCTGAAGCCTTAATGAGATTTTCCCGGAGAAAAATCAGCTCCCTTGCCAGTACTTAGAGTAATAAGCCTGCTTCAAAAAGAACTACACAGAAATTAGATGAGGACTCTTTCAATTAAATTTTTAGGGATGATAAAGGAAATAATGATAAAACTTGAATGTAGCCCAGAATAACATCCAAGGATTAAGAGATCCAGACAATAGGAATTTGATCAGCCTTGGTAACGGTCTGTCTGCACAAACGTACTAACAGCAACCAGACCACAGAACAATGGAAAACTGCTCTGCATGCCATGCTTCCAAAAACCTGTGGGGCAGGCAGGGAAGGTTTCTCAGAGGAAGACCTGCAAGAAGGGAGCACATTTCCCCTTTCTCAAGGCAAACCTGGGCTATGTTAGTTGTAGATTTGCTCATATGGAGAGGGAAGGAGCCTGCAGAGGTGGCGGCTGTGGTAGCCTTTCCACATGCATTTAGAAACCAGTGGAGATGGAAGCACTGGTCAAGAAGCGGCAGTGCCCGTCAGTGATGCTACAGCTGTGTTTGCTTCTGGATACATCAAAGCTCAGTCACTGCTAGCTGGCAGCTGCCCCAGCTAGCAGAGATGCCCTGCATGTCCCTCCTGAAGCGGAAAAGGCACACGCTCGAGAATGGCAGAAAGGGAGGTGCCCCCGCCCTCGCTGGGGTCCCGGCTGAGGCCCAGGAGGCTCCCGCTTCCCCTCCCAGCAAGACAGGCACCAAATGCCTCTGTGCTTACGGACCCAAGCCTGTCCTTCCTCAGGGATGAAGTGGAAGGAAAGTCAGCCTAGGACTGAGGAGCTTCAGTGTTACCAAATCCTCGCTTTAGTGGTTTACCTCTAATTTTACTTTATTCTATACAAATTAATGAATGATTAGTAAAGGTACAAAGACCTTTAGATAATCAACATTCATGAAACTCCATTGGTTTCAAAGACATTATGAAAACTTAAACTAATGAAGCCTACAGGCTCTTGAACTTCTAAGTATGAAAAGATTAAAAATGCAGTGTGAGCAGTATATATTATTATTGACCAGGCTGATTTATATCTGGTAAACCAAGAAATATAATCAGACTTGCTGTTCACCTGCAAGGACATTGATTTGAAGGCAAAACCAGCAGAAAGCAACCATTATTGGTATTTACAACAGACACCTCATGTCAGAGGATAAAAGCATCAATAAACACTTTACATGCACCATTCACTTATCACTGTTTTTTTCACACTGAAGGAAGCTGCAGGAAGAATAAACAGAAGAAAAGCCAGTAGCAAGCACGTACTCACTTACGTGCGGTCTGACATACGACCTGTGATTTAGTCCCCGGGAGCAGAGAATCCCAGCTCCCTTCTCCCACCCACAGAGGCACGCCTGGCTGCAGGTATCCATTGCACGGACATGGGCTGCAGCAGACCGCAGGGGGAACTAGCTGCAGAATCGTTTTGGGCCAGGGCTCCTGACCAAAATTTCTCAAACGGCCAGGTCGCTATACAGATTGAAGGGAAAAACCCAAAAGCAATGGTTCTATTTTCAAGAACTGGTGATACACACAGAGGGCCCCTCCTGTACTCACTGTCCTGCAGACCATAAAGGGATTTACGCCGTTTGGAGTCATTGGTACGTTTGGTGTATGCTGGGTTGTTATTCCCAGGGATAATAATGGGAAATCAGACTGGACAGAGTAAGGCAGCTTTCTAGTGACAACCATGAGCTTCTGTGTATGCAATGGGACAAGCATCATTGTTGGGAACTATGAAAGTAGTTACTTGTATTAATAAAAGTGCCAGTCTTGTAATACAGAGACAGCAGTGTCTGCTGGTGCATGCCTGTGCACCGAAAAGCCATCTGGGGACTGGTGGACAAATGCCAGTCTTAAAAGAATATTTCTCCCAAATACTAGGAGAAAAACTTCCACAAAAAATGTTTCCAAGCCAACACCATTGTGCTGATACAGAATGCAGCAAAGAGGTGGTTTGTCATGCTGGCGAGAGAATGCAACCTGCCACGCCCAGGTTGCTCAGTGCTCTGCTCTGACAGCTAGCTAACGTGTGGGCAAGCCCAGGAGGCTAATGCTGAGGTGCCAAAACTGAGCATAGACCCTTAAAAAGTCCAGTCCCTACAGCTAACAGACCAGCTCAGTGGGACACCACCACCGTAGCGCTAGGCAGTAGTGGGCAGAGAAGCCATTTCCTATAAAACCAGTTATGTTGCCTTTGTATGTTTACTTTTTTTTTCCCCCAATGAGTTATGTAGAGGGGGACGTCTGTATGACATGTCATCTTAATAGAACAGAAAGGTCTTCATATTTTTTGATTCTGGGAGAATATATTATGCATATGATTCCTGGCATGTTTGATATTGAAAACAGCATTAATAATGCATCATAAGCTGCCTTTAGCAGGGCTCATCATTCTTTTTGCCTCCTGACTTGTAATTCAGACATCAAGGCTAATTGGAATATGTGTTTTCTAGACAGTAGTTTCTGAAACCAATGTTTCACTGCACTTAAAAATAACTTAATAAATCCCTACCCAGAGTACCAATATTTTAGGCAAAACATAGCTTAAGCAAAACAGTATTCTTACAAAATACTGAAAGTTTCAAAGGTATGACACAGCCTTGTGAGCTGTTGTTTTCTATTTTTGAGAAATGTTTACAATTAATTAGTTTAGACAAACCTTTTTGAGTCTCTGGTGCATCTCAAAATATTATAATAGAAAGAAAATGTCATATTGTCTATGGCTGAGCTCGCCCTTCCTCATATGGGGAAGCTCTTTGAGTAATCTCAATTTTTCATTTAGGATTTCAACTGTCTATAGATCTGAACACAAGAAAATGAGTTCTCCTCTGAAAAGGTATTTCATGCTAAGCCAAAGTGCTCTGCCAATGTAATCTCCTCACATGCTGGTTTTGTGGTTTGTTTTTTTTCTGTACAGACATTTGTCACAAATAGCACATTATTCACTCAGCTGCAATGTGAGGAGAAGAAAATCTGTTGGAAATTACATGGAAAAATACAGTAAGCAGGTAGTAAGTCTTGAAAGCACTGGGATCAAGAAATAATTGCTAAGACATGTATTGTCATGTACATACGGTTATGTTGCATATTTCCTGTACACATCCCATGCGGATTTTTTCTCTGTGCTGTTTAGGTAACGATTAAATTGAGAATAGTTTGATAAAACACTGTTTTTTGGGTTTTTTTTTTTTAAATATAACCAAACACGGGTAACTCAACCCCAACTTTCAAAGGAGCATACCTGTCTTGACCACGCTTTTGCTAAGAAAGTTTCAGGTCCAGAACAAAACTTCTCATCAAAACTAGCAGAAGACACCAGCGTAAGCGAAGCCCAGGTACACAGGACACTCGTTCAGAATGCGAGAGACGTGCGTTCAGGGCCCTGCTTTTAATCCAGTGCCATGCTTACTGGGAAACAGTGTCTTGTCGTGAAGGCTTCCACTCTAAACAGAACTACCATGCACTACTATATGCTAGCAAATCCCTCGTGGGCTACCCGTATTGCAAAGTTAATGTATGCCTTTGCCAACAGTTGGCTGGTTTAGAGCAAATCTCAGTTTCCATAAGGAGAAAAAAACCCCAACCAACCAAGCAATGTTTCCCAGTGTGAAATAAGTTCTGAAACTTACCTTTGATGAAATAATATCTGATTTAAACTAAAAATAACAAACACCCCCTCCTCCCAGACCCCACCACACAGTAATGAGTCTCTGCAGATGGAAGTCTAGCCAAAGTTTTGCTTAGGATTAGATCAATTCCAACAACAGCTTTAACAGACACATGTCAAATCCTGACTGACCTGAATTTTTCCTCAAAGATTAATCCTTCAACCATAGTTAGCTTTAACTCATTGATGGGTGGACCATGTTTACAAAACCCAAGCAAAATCCTGCACCTTGTAAGCTATAGATACACATAGTTTACATGGATTCCTATATGCAGATTTACCGTGTGTGTGTAGTTACCTGTTTGCATCCATACATACCTAAATCACATCCACTGATTTTTCATCATAAGTTTTACACATTTTGTTGGGTTTTTTAAAATGCAAAACATAGCTGGGTGTCAATTATGTGAATAGTTAATGGTTTATTGTAGAACAGAAGAAATTAATAGAGTTTCAGTACTGGAAGATGTAACTGCTACTAAATCTCAATATGTATATTTTAACACCACAAGTTTAACATCACCTAAGCACGCCACCTGTTTAACATTTACATCTTTTATGGCTAAATTGCAGAAAGTGAAATAATTAATTAGAAACAGTGGCTATTATGTAGGAAGCTAATTTTTCTTTTTTTCTCAGATACTCCACAACACTTAAGGTACAAAAATATATTTGAGTTATTGCAATAATATTACAATAGTACACCCATCCAAATTCTCAGTTAAATTGGAGCAACTCAGAATAATTCCACTGATCTGTGGAGGATTATTAGTGAGGAATGCATTTCAGACTTAATTCCGTCAGTTTAATATTGTGTCATTCCATTATCTTGATCACAAACAAACTGTTTGAGTAATGCCATCCGTTTTCCCAAGGAATTCATGCCTGTATAATTAACTACAATCAACTGTAACACAGATGGCATCATATGATCCAAAAGCACTTCATGGAAACATTTTAAGCATGTTATTAACATCCCTAAATAACTATTTAACACTACCTCTCCAACCCTCTTATGCATGAACACAAAACACAGCTGGATTTGAGAGTGGAAAAGGCAGTATTTAACTGCAACACTGTTATAAAAGATTTTCAGTTCTTGGATTTATTCAATTTATAAATGAGCTTGAAAATAACAGACTCTACTGTGGCAACAAAAACATTGTGGTTTAGATTTCAGAATTAAGACTAATTTCCAGAATGACTCATCCTCATCAAACTCAGCTTTGGGGAACTGGGCAGCATGGAAGAACACTGATGGGAGGAGGAGCCTTTCTTTAGGCTGACCATGGTTATCCAAAAAAGATATTTCTATTTGACAGTTTGTTTTATTTCTCAGTAGATGTGTGCACAGTTCTAAACTAAGATAAAAATTTAACAGCAACAGACAAGAATTTGAATGGAAAGTTGATTAATCTCCCAAATGAAAACAGTTACAAGTTGTTAGATGCCCATCAAGCTCTAATGAAAAGCTGCTCCAGCCTGAAAAAAATGAGGATCAGATTATTTCAAATCTGATTTTTCATTACTAAATATCCTAGTTTAAATAACCTTTTCCTGACAGTTGCTGAGACTCCCCTCCCTATTTTCAGTCCATATCTTCCCATTTATTTACTAGTGTCCCTTGGCCCATAAACTGAGTTACAAAGAAAGCAAAAATATGATCAAGCCAACAGACTTGGAGATTTACTGTGACGATGCTGTAGGGGGACAGGCTGCAGTACCTACCGAAGGTGACAGCACTGGGGATTAACACCATTCCTCTCCCACAAACATCTGCTTGATGAGGGCAGTCCTGATGAGGGCTGGAGGTCCAAAATCTCATGGAATCAAGTGTGAGCCCTCCAGCATGATCTGAGATGGGAAGATGGTCCCTAGGAAAGACCAAGAGAGCTCTAGGTAAATTCTGGTGAAAGGGAGACCTTTTGCGTTATAGTAACCGAAGAAACAATGTGCTGCTTTTCACACTGGGCAAGCTTCTAGCAAGAACATTGCTAGAGAAGATAAAGCCGAGAGAGATACCAAATTTAGAAATGACAAACGAGCTCAGAAAAGAGAAGCTGTTCCAATATCTCATTACCATCACTTAAGATTTGGTGCTCAATATCACACAATGGGGCTCCTTAACATTTGATGTGGGCAGCACTAAATGAATACTCACTGTGAGAACTGGAAGTAGGGTGGGAAAACCATAATGAACACAACAGTCATTTATATGTATTGTCACAAAATTAGCTGGAATTATTTTAGGTACATGGATTTCTATCGCATGATAACATCATAGCATGTGGAAGGGAAATAAAAAACAGTTCTGAAAATTATTATGTGCTCTTGGGGCTTATTAACTCAGCCTTATATTCCTTCCTGAAGGAAGCTGGCAATTCAATATATCAGAGCTCTGCAGGATTCAGCGAGAGCAGTGCTTTTTAATTACTGGTGTTCATCCATGTACTTGTACAATCTCTCATAACAAATTGGGAGACAAGACATCAGCATACGATTTTTGTCCTCGTAAAGGAAAAAGCTGCAGAGACACACACGTAAGAGGTCTAAGTTATACACAGATACAAAAGACAAAACAAGAGTGTTACTACTGTCAGTTTTAGTTAAAAAGGCAAGGTTTTCACAAGTCAAAACAGCAGTTCTGAGCTGGAGTAGCACTAACTTCAGCAACAGCAAGTCATCACTGTTCTGTAGAACTGGGGCTTCCCGCTGCCCTGTGGCAGCTACAGCAGGCAAATTTACTGAGTGTAAAGTTACACGAATAGCTTGGGTCCCACTGAAAATAATCTTCGGCATGAGGTGGGCCAGGTGTCACACCTGAAGTCAGGCAGAGGTTTGATGACAGCTAGAAACACCTCCTGAGTATCCCAGCTATAGGTCAGCAGCCCAACCAGACAAGGCTTCCCTCCGCAGCACCTCTGTGTCTCACCCCGTGTTCTGGGCAAATTCTCTCTTAGAAATTACTGACAGAGACACTAAGAAAAAGAAACAAACCAAACCTTCACTTATTTGTAAATCTTGCTTAGGAGATCAGAACTGCCGTATTTAGCTTTGTATAAGTGTATCTTGGCTACAATATAACAGAAATAGGTTGTTTTTAAAAAAAAAAAAAAAAATCAGAAAAGCCATTGAATTTACCACTACCACCCTTAGGGACACCAGATCACTGTTTAATATGAACTGCTGCATATCTAATTATTTTGTAAGTTTTCACAGATTTCACGATGCACCCAATAATTGGCACATGAGCAGTGTCTTTTCACAGTTAATAAACATTATGAAGAAACAAGAAATCAAAATATCTAGCTCAATGATACTGCACATTTTAAGTTATGCACTGAATAGAATACATGTTAAGAGACAGGACTAGAGGAAATGGCCTCAAGTTGCGCCAGGGGAGGTTCAGGCTAGATATTAGGAAAAAGTTCTTTACTGAGAGAGTGGTGAAACATTGGAATAGGCTGCCCAGGGAGGTGGTAGAGTCACCCTCCCTGGAGGTATTCAAGGAGCATGTGGATGTGGCATTGTGGGATGTAGCTTGATGGACATGGTGCTGTGTGGTGTTGGGTGGGTTGTGGCTTGTTGTTGTTGTTGTGTGGCGTGGGTTTTGTGGGGGTTTTTTTTGTGGTTTTTTTTTTGTTTTGTTTTGTTGGCTTTTTTGGTTTTTTTTTTTTTTTTCAGGTTGGACTCGATGATCTTACAGGTCTTTTCCAACCGTACTGATTCTGTGATTCTGTGATTCTGAGAAAATATGGAAATATTTAGCAAGCAGAAAAGGATTTGAAAAAAAGGAAAAAATATTGTTAGCCAACTTCATACAAGAGCTCCAATAGATCTTTAGAGAGAATGCATCTCTGCAAGGAATAAGGATGGTAGAGAAGAACGATGCGGTCGGGAACAGCCGTATCCCCTTGCAGTCTCACCCACGGCCCGTTGAAACCAGGCTCTTTCCATCTGTTCCGCTGGGTTATGAATGAGGCACTTGAGCCAAGTTCCACTTAAGTCAGCAGGAAACTTTCCATCCACTGTAATGATCCAGTCATTATTATACTCGGAAGTCAAAAATAAATGCCTAAAAGCTGCTTCTCCTGAGCTTCAATTTAAAAGTGAAAGATTCTCTCTTCAGAGATGGACCAAACCCTCGATGGTGTAAAACGCTGGAGAGGAGGTGCCAGAGAGGCACAGGAGCAGGGGAGATGATGCACTGCTGTGCTGACCCCAGCGCAGGAGCAGGACCATCCCCGGCAGCTCTCCTCCAGGCAGGGAAGGGCAGCAGCAGAGCCGTGGCCAGGCAAGGCGAGAAGTGGTCTTGCCTGGAGGGTGGGCAGCCTGTCCCGCTGACGGCGCATGGCCGGCTCCCGGGAACACTTGCTGGTTCTCCTTCGTACCTGTGCCCTCCTTGTGCCACAGAGAGGGAAAGGAACGAGAGACAGCTGTGTCAGGATAAATGCTAGAAAATAAACAAGTTATTATTTATCCTCAGGGCTAGAAACAGGATGATTCACTGGAGCCAGCCATCCTGAGGGCGCTGCTCTTTTCCTAGGAATCTCTTCCAGTTTCTAGGGGCAGAGGGATGACACCCCTGAGCCGCACACGGACACAAGTCAGAGAGGCCTCCCCTTGCCCGCTCATCTCCAGGTCAAGTGCAGCTGAAATGTTAGGAAAAACCAGAAAAGTAGTCAAGGGCAACGAGGACAGCAGAGTTGGTTGAGTGCTTTGAAGAAAAGCACTATATAAAGTATAATATTTAGTCCTTATAATATCAAGGTTATTTTTTTCCCAGATGACTGTGAAAAATACTGCTTTGAAAGAATTGTACATGTGAAAGAAAATTCATATTTAGTCATGGCTGTACCATGTACTTAAATACAAGTAATTTAACCTCCCTTTGATAATTCTTTTGGTTTTGTGTTCGCTTCTGGTACATATAGGGCCCATTCTGATTAACCACTTTTTGGCAAATAAGCTGTCAGCTTGGAGAGCAGAACTCAGATGTGCTCCTGTAAATCACAGCCTGATCCAGGCACTGAGGTCCGTAGAGAAGAACCCTATTGACACTTGTGCATGAAGTGAAATCATGAACCAACACATACTATAATCCATAATAAGTATTGAAGTACTCAGTATTTACACAGAAAGGAAGAAGTACTCCAGTTTTATCTGGTTAAGTACATATTTCCAGCTATAAAGATCCACTTTTAAAAAAAGTTTAAAAACAAAACAAACAGACAAAAAAACCGACCCAGCCCATGGAAGATGACTGAATAAAATCCTAAGGGCAAAATGCCCTCCCAGATAACAAAACAGAAATACTAAAAACCTTGCAGTAACAAAGCTCATGTCTCTCAAAGGAGAGGCAAAGCAACAAGTAGGAAGGAAAATGCTGAAGGCACATAGGAAAGCACACACTTAAGAGCAAGAAACGCTGGTGAGATGAAACAAAGCACTGGAACAGACTGCCCGGGGAGGTGGTGGAGTCACCATCCCTGGAGGTGTTCAAGGAACGTGTGGACATGGCACTGCGGGACATGGTTTAGTGGGCATGGTGGGGTTGGGTTGATGGTTGGACTTGATGATCTTACAGGTCTTTTCCAACCTTAGTGATTCTGTGATTCTGTCTGTGAGGCTGGTAACCGAGTCACTGCCATGCTGAGGATCTGCAGATGCGGTGGTGTTTCACTGCTGCTGACCTTGTCAAGGTGATTTCTGTTAGTAGGTGCCTGTGCATTAACCAGATGTACATGGCTGAGAATTTTTAAGCTATAATCTGATTTTTTAAAGCTGATTTGATTTGAGATGCTGCATCAACCTTTCTAGTCAATTTGCTTGGCATGCAGATATCCCTTTCTCTGTAGTTTCACAGAACAGATCAGTAAGGGGCTTCAAGACTTCCCCACAGCATGGCAAAACCAGACCCATTCTGAAATATTTCAGGCTTTTAAGGGGGATAAAAGGGTAAGGGCTGTTTCAACCTAACTTTAACATTTGAAGTCAAAGGATCCATTCCTCTGGGAAAATCTTATTTTCAACACAAGAGCTCTATAATTTTTTTTAACCAAGACTAACAACCAGAAGACAGGCTGACTTCCGTGGAAAACCACAGTTTGTCTACGTTATCATACGCAAGATATAACTTCAGTTAGTAACAAGCACAACATAAACTGATCCCTCTAACGCTACACTAAATGTAATAAGCATTACATTGAATATAAACATAATGGGCATTTTTTTTTTAAATGTAAAAAATAATTGGAATAAGCAACTCGGAAGGTGGACCATCCAAACCAAGTGTGTGTGCATGCGATGAGAAAGGTAACAGAAGTTATACCATGTTATAGACCCTCCTGCTACCTGGACCAAGAACGACAAACGTACACAAAGGATTAAATCTCCAATAGCACCATGTGCCTCATGTGGCCTCTACCTGCCTAGAAAAGACATCCAGGGACCAACCTGCTCACCAGCTGTGAGATTATAAAGGACAAGGCACTCCGGGGCAGCACACTGGCACCAATATCAGCTGGCACCTGCAGAGCTGAAGTTCGGGTCAGTTTGGTGGTTCTACTAAGGGACAAAACTGGGGAAATCTCAGGATACATACGTGTATGGAAAAGAAGTCTCTCCTTTCTCTATGAGAGGGGGTGGAGAAAAAAAAAATAAAGGGAAAAAGGGGAACCTCAGCAGCTGCTTCTGCTCGTGCTCTTTATTGGGTCACTAAAATTTACTTGCTGGAGTTCACTCCTGTGGCCAAGTCACTCATTCCCGAGTGGCATCTTCTGGCAGCAGTGCCTGCTGATGTCTTATCTCAGGAGAACTTCCTCCCGTGCAGATATCTCCCTCTCAGACTTGTTCAGATGATTAGGAAAAGTGCTGTATAAAAGAACTGGGAAAACATTCGCACAAACATCTCCATTTACGGACAGGAAACAGCTACAGAGGAGCTCTCCCCTAGCTATCTGTTTAGTGTGGCATCTGGGTAATCTGGGATTTAAATTCAGGATTTTCCAATCTTTTAGCCTTCTGTACTTCCTCCTTCAGAGAAAGTTGCTTCTTGCATGGGTTGCACTACACTGATCTTTAGCTAAGAGGATGCATCCATCCAGCTTCTGACTTTCTAGCTGATCATTGCTCTTAAAAGTAGGGAGCAGCCGACACTGGGAGCAGAGGCACCAGATTCTGCCTGCAAGAAGCCAGTTGGGGTGCCCGAGGGCACAAGAAATGCTGCCTGCTGGGGTCTGTGTCCCTACCAACTGCTGGCATCGCAGCTGGGCAAGTTCTCCAGCAGCGGCAGAGGGTGGAACTACACATCTGCAAAGCTCCAGGAGACTGGAGATATGCAACATAATGTGCAGCAATAGCTGTGGTGGCTCTGCTCCAGGGTAACCTGAGTTTCCTAAAGTTTTGATAAAAAAATATGTAAGAAAGAACTGTGCAAATATGCATAGAACATTAAAGCCGTAAGAGAAGTCCATGCCCAGGCAGACATGCTGATGTTCCTGTGACCACCTGCACAGATAGCTACTTGCCAGCAGGCAAAAATGTTTCACAGCCTGAAATGTGAACTGCATTTGGGCTAGCAGACGTGACCTCAGTGAAACCTTGCACGTAAATGTGTAAAGGATGCGAGAACGTAAATCTGAATCTCAGTTTCACAGCGTACACTTAAGGGTTGGACGCTTATGTAATTACCTGCTTAAGAAGATTCAGTAACGTGATGTGTAAGAAAGTCTAGTCACGGATTGGGGATAGAAACAAAAGAGGAATTACTACTAAAATGGGGAGATTCACAGCTGCGAGCTCCAAGGACCAGAGCTAGGGCTGGTAGTGTTTGATATTCTGCTAGCAACCTGTAAAAAAAGAGTAAAGGGTAGGATATCAAAATCTGCTGATAATAGAGGATTATTTAGGTCAATCAAAACGAGAGAGGAATATAAAACAAGGAAGAAAAATAAAACAATAACCTCAAACTAGAAAATTAGGTAACTAAGCAACATGAAATTCAATATAGGAAAGTACAAGATAATCTATATTTAAAAATACAATTTGACATATCCTGCACACAGATACTTAGAAGGAAAGATCAAGTCATCACTGAGGACATCTGTTGTGTACACAGCTAGGTAAATAAGATATTAGATTGTAATAGCAGGAGATGAGAAAGAAGATGAAAAGCATTATAATGTTGCAGAAAGATAAGCGGTAGGTACTCATTATTACACTCATATTCATCTAGAAGAAACATAATAAGTACAACCAGGTAATAAAAGAATCAGGATCTGCGCTTTTTTTTGAAGAGACATTAAACAGGCAGTTATAAAATGATTGATATTGTGTAGGCGAGAAGGATGTTTCATTTACTTTTTCACACTAATGCAAGAACAAGAAGCCACCCTACGGGGCATTGGCAGGAGGTAGTTACACGATTTTCCCAGTGGAAAGATGAACCTTCCATTTTGTATTGCACTCCACAAACCCTGGCAGCAGTTCTCCATCGTTCTGCTGCTCTTGGGGTCAAACCACCACAAGTCAAATACAATGGGGGAGAAAAATGCTGCTGCCCCGAGTCACAAGTGCAGGGCGACAGCGGCAGAGCTGGCAGCATCCAGCCCCAACGAGACCAGTAACAGCCTTTATAAAAGGTACAACGGCAACTCTACTAGTAGTCTCCTTGGGTTCAGTTTCAGTAACTAAGGCAGGAACGCAACAGGTTTTGCTGCAAATGCCTCCCAAGTATTGTCAAGAGCAGAACTGTATTGCTCCGAAACCCTGGCTTTGAACATATATTGCACAAATCCTTTACCAATGAGGAACCAGAGCATTCCCTGGGCTGGCGTGGGGTTAGCAACGGAGCCTCTGATGCACTGATCACAAAACATCCTGAAATACAAACTCTCCAAGGTGACCTGCTGGAAACAGTAAAGCAGAATATGGAAGAGACAACTATCTTAATTTGCAGGTATAGCACCTACATCAGCCCTAAAAGGCACAGCTTTAGGAGATCCTTGCTGCCCCAATCTGTTCCAGCTTTTACATATTCTGACTACAGAAGGATGCTAAAAGAAATAAAAGAAGTATCATTTAAATTAGACAGCCTGTCTTTGTAGTGCACAGGGTTTGTTGCTGGTGGGCGGGGGGGTTTAAGAGGTCTATAGTAAAAGTGAGTGCAGTTTCACTTTATTTTCAGACACATATAATTAGTAAAATCCAGCTTCGTTTCTCCTAGTTAGCTATCATTTCTGCACAGTTCTGGACACACAAATAAACTTCCACATTGCTTCACCTCTTTAAAGCATTCTCCCTACAAAATCAAAAGTTCTCCAGAAAACAACTCTGAAGGCAAAGCTCATCAAGGTGCTCCGTCTGCAGCCTGCCTCGTTGTTTCAATCAGGATTATCATTTTGCTCTAAATTCTACTTCTCACCCACCATGGATGAAGCATGACTACCACACCCTCCGATGTGCGTGGATGGACGATGGGCCCTCTGACCCAAGCTGACTCTCAGGCTATGGAGCTTGTGCAGGGTAATATTCTGCTTTATTACAGCCTATAAATAGGACTGCGGAGCCTCACAGCCTAACCACAGCACCATGAGGAGTACAGTGAGATTGTCCTCATTTCTGGTAATGCCTCACCTTAATCCCAGCTCGCATCAAGTTCACATTACAGAGCCAACGCGTCTCTACATCTGTTTTTAAACTTGTATTCAATTAACTCACCCAACAGAAAAAACATTACATCTTCTTTGTGTTGTCCACCAGCATAGGAGCAGTTCGCTTGGACTGGTTGCTTTTCTGGCCTCCGACTAGCACCGACATCACCTCAGAATTCCCCGTCCAGATTCAAACAAGTGTCGACACTCAGCATAGCATTTAAAAATGTTTGTACTAAAATCTCAAGTGCTGGACCCAAGTATAGGCTGCATGCACCTTTCACTTCTGGGCTGTGGAGCTCCACAACGGAGGGGAGAATGTGAATATGAACACAGTTTACATGTATTTTAAGCCCATTTTGTTTTGACAGGCTGACAGAAAGGAGCACCGTGTGCACAGAACCAGGCTCAGAAGTTTACCTCAACATTGCCCTGAATCAGGCTATAATTAGGAAAGAGTTAAAATGTTTACATGGCCAAGACCATATTTTTTCCTTGACAACTGTCTGCTACTGCAGTATAATTAAAATTATGATCCTACTTCAGTAGGAACAAAATCCGCCCCCCTCAGTGGGCACAATAAATGTTGTATTACAAACTAACAGCCCCACAGAATGGGAAGGGGAGTGCACCCCCGTGACACAGACACTGTCAGGCTGTGCAGACCCCTCCACTCCGAGCTCCACGTGCCCTTTCCAAGACACTGTTCTCAGCTGCTCCGGCGGTGTGCAGCTTCAGGTCATTCCCTACGCACGGCTCTGCCATTGCTTTTGCTAAAACTGATCAGCTGTTTAAAAAAAAAAAAAACTAGGAAATTCATTTTAGCAGCAAAATATACCAAAAAATCTTTCTTCAGTGATCTTTCAGAGAAGATTGTGGTTCCCAGCACAAAGCAGCATGTGCCCTCTGCCCCACGCAGCAGCACCATATTCCCCATTTAGATTTGGACTTCCCTTGCACAAACTTCATCGGGCAGGGTGAGGCCAGGCGTTAGGACTGAAACAACAAGGTGTCTTGGCCCTTCCATTTAATGAGAGTATTTGCCCTTCTGGTTTACTTTTTCTAAAAAAAATTTCTGTATTGAAACCACCAGTTTCTTCTTTTATCTTGCTTTGTGTAAAAGCCAGCGGGACAAGAGAGATATCCTGGTGAGACAGCCTGGGAGTGGACCCACCTGGGCGAGGAGGAGTGCAAAAAGAGCCCAGGGGCTCAGGGGTGAGGGAGAGGGGGCCAGGGGAGAAGGGGCCAGGGGAGAGGGGGCCAGGGGAGAGGGGGCCAGGGGAGAGGCATCCGCAGCGGGGCAGCGCCAGCTCGGCAGAGGGGAGCAGGCGCAGGCCAGGCGAAGGAGCCGCGCGACGCTGCTGGGCAGGCGCAGGAGATGCACTGCATCCCACAAGACTGATTTCGGAGGCCAGCCAGAGATCTGGCTGGGGAATACAAGTGCAGATGGTGGGCCAGAACTGCAGATTATATGGAAGAAAGAGTAGAGACGCAGGTTTCCATGGTGCAGCAGCCACAGCAAAGTTTGTTTGCTTTTCCAAACACTCACTCTGGGCCTGGACGGGTGACAGCCCCGCTGCCTCGCTGCTCTTCTGCCTCCAAAATGCAAGAGCCCAACACTGTCTCTGCCACCTCTGTGCAGGACGGCAACTTCTGCTCCTGCCCCTGGGGGATGCCAGCTCATGCTACAGCGTCCTGCGCAGCGGATAGGGAGTTTGAGCTGGGCTGATTACCTGTGTAGCAGCAAAATCACAGCCCCTAAAGATATTGCTGAGCTTTTTGTTTACTTTTCAAAAACCTATAATCTTAAGTTTAATATTTGTTTTTGAAATGTTCTTTTTCTTAAAACACAAACCTGCAATTTACAAGTAAAGTGACCACAAATTAAATGTCCACATATATATTTGAAATAATAGCCAAAGAGTATTTTTCTGTCTAGATAATACATATCCTAGCAGCATTTCAACAAAACCAGAATTACTTTCAAATGTCAAATGCTACATTTTAATTGTGATCAGTGAATACTCCTGTGTCCCTGTACTTCTCTGTTGTAAGGAAACCTAGCTGGCTTTCCTTCAACAATCGTAACTCCTTCCTCTCCATATAAATTTGTTCTCTGGATTTGACACCCAGTGCTGCATACTTAAGAAGAAAAAGGTTCAGAAAGCAAACAATCTTTGATTGTGCATCTGAACCACTGAAACATGGTATAGAAGCAAGTATAAATAAAGCTGTTACAACTCTGGCAAATAAACAACAGTGCAAAGCCTGGAAAAGTACCAGGCCTTAAGCTACCAAGAGATTTATAAACACAAAGAAAGCAGAATAGACTGAGGACACTAAGAGAGGCCGCTCAAACAGAAAATCATTAGCTGCTTTACTGCAAGGTATATATAAGCAGCGGAGGAAGCAATGCACCTGCCTACCCACCACCTTACCATTCAATCTGTGAGAGGAAAACAAACAGAATTTCCCTTTCCATTGAGATGAAAGCTTTCCAGACATGCTGGCCACCTCCTTCCCAGCAGACCTACTCCACATGCTGCTGCCCCTCCTGTTCCCCACCCTGGCAGGTACCGGCTTCCCTGACCTGCGGTGCTAACGCCCGTGCAAGGGGATAAAGGAAGATGCAGTGCTGCATCCAGAACAAGTGCAAGAGCAGTGACAGCCACAGCCCGTTTCCTGACGCAGGACTGCACTCTGCCTTCAGAGAGGGAAGGGGCTACCACCATGATTTGCCCAGCATTTGCCTTAGAAGAGCCATGCAGCCCCAAGCCCTGCAAGACGGGAATGTAACCGTACGCTTCTACAGACTGAATTAAACATACAGTATACTTTAATGAGATTTTAAAATAATTTCAGAGAAGAAACGCATTTGAGAAGGATTCTGGACAGCCTTTCCTCACCTTTGCTTCAACTCCAGCAGCGCAGCGTCTCCTGGCTGTCACAGCTCCAGCTCCGAGGGGGCTGTGACTCAGCAAAGGGAGCAGCTTTTTATTTTTCAGATGGAACTTACCAAACCGTGCCAATATTACGGGGAGGATCTGCTTCCTGGATCCACTTCTCTGCCGGTCTCTCCTGAGATATTTCCACTGAACCCTCCCCATCTAGTTACGTTATGACAACAGGAAACAGTTTCTTCGGGGAAAAATCAAATGCAAGCCTGCATGGGAATCAGGCTGAGCAAGAAGGAAAAAATTCCCAACCTCTATCTACACTGTATTTAAAAGAAAAGGTGGCATCTTATTATTAGCCTAGGAGTTATGCTGCTCCTAGTCAGACATCCTGAGATCTGCGAGCATCTGCGATGCAGCTGAAGCTCGGTGGGAGAACAGCCTCCCGCGCGAGCAGCCCCCAGGCAGGCTGGCGGAGGTGGGAAGAGCCCCAGGAGCGAGGCAGCTGCCTCGTTCCTGCCCTGTCGTCTCTGCCCACTGAAAGCATCCCTCTGGCCCTTCCACAGTCACAGATCAGCCAGAGGGTCTGTGGTCACCTCGTACCCTGCGGCTGCTCGGCACATGGCACAGCAATGGGGTGTGCAGGGAAAGGGCTCTTTACCCCAAGCACCGCCCCTGCTCACGGGCCAGGCCCCGCTGCCTCCCTCTGCTCTGCACTGCCAGAAATCACAGAGAAACTGCAGGTGGAAATCTCTGCCTAGGATTTCGGGTGAGTTGTGCAGATGAGATCGCTCTCTGTTAGCCTGAGCCTATGAAAGGCGGCAGTACCTATGAAAGGCGGCAGTACCTCGGCGGTGCGGCAGGTACAGGGTGTACTGCCCTGGCTGTGCAACCTGCAGCTCTCACTGTTAAGAAACTGTGAACTCCAACAGCTCAGGAACAAAAAAGCTAATAATTTTAAAATCCCAACCCTGTTCCAATGTAAAATCCCATCTCTCACACTAACCTAAGTAAGCCTAGCTTGTCACCAGGCAACAAATGGTAACACATATTCAGGTATGATGAACGTCTCCAGAAATGCTGAACATCCACAGCTCCAGGCCAGCTCCAGTGCCAGCCGTTCATCAGGTCTGAGACACAAACCCAATAACCACCCATCTCACATTTGTTTTCCCCTCCCTCTATGGTCCCTGCCAAGAGGATGCTGCTGTATGGGATGCATAGGGCTCCCCTGAGCCCCATGAGCGCACAGCAGCTCCTGGGCAGGATCTGGGGTGCTCCCAGCACCACTGTATTGATCCTACAAGATTATTTTCCTTATCCAAGATGTCCCATTACACTGATAATAGAGAACGGACTCACTTTTTTTTTCCCCAGGGTTATTTCCCAATTATTTTTTTCTTTTTTACTATCTCACTTTAAAACAAAGGTAAGAAAGATGTTGTCACTGCCACTATAAACTCTATTTGCTAATAATTTGCAAAAGCAAGCACAAGAGAGCAAGCAAAGGCTTCAGGTCCAGCCCCATTCAGCTCTGGGTGCTGCAGGCTAGGGGTTTCGTGGACGACGCTCAGCGCAGGGAGATGGGGAAGTGCCCGTGGGGCAGGGGCGCCCACAGCCCCAGCTCTGCTTCCACCACTACCTGGGGGAGCCTCATCTCTGTCCACTCCCTGAGACCTGGTCCTTGGAATTTAAAACCATGAGTAACCGTAATTGTTCAGATGAATGATTAGCCTGTTACCATGGAGAATGAAAGCAGAAAGTTTACTTCCAGAAGCTTTTAACTAAGACGTGCTTGAGAGTTCAGCCTGTGACAAATTAGCAAACATGTACTTTAATTACAAAGCCTTCCAATTTTTTAATTAGGAGCAAGAATGTGGATGTCATTTACATACAAGGATTTTCTTGTTTTTCTTCCACTGCTAGTACAACTGAATCCCGACCATAATCTGCAAATCTCCATGGATTTAATAAAGTTCTCAGGGTTACAAATCTTCTGACCATCAGGGTTGTGAGATATGGGGTATTCCAGCAGCAGCCAAGAATTGGTGCAGAAAAGTACACAATTTCTACGTCTCTCTGCAGCCATTAATATTTTAATGATTTAAACATATTTGAGATCATCAGCTATAGTTGGGCAGGTGTTTACCAGTGAGACCTTCAAGTATTTCTTCTAATAAAGGGCCTTTACTCTGTACACACCATGGGATAGCCCATGGTTGAGGGATGTAGGGTAAAAAGCAGCGACAAGGAAAACTTCACAACTGCTCCGAGACCCGTGGATTTCCAGAAGCCTTCTGCTGCTGCCCTGGAGTGAGTATTTCCAAAGCTGGCACTTTCTGCCTGTGACCCACATCCAGCACTGTGTCAGAGATGACCACACCAGTGCCACAAGGCACGAAGACAGACAAGATGGGTAGCAGGAATCCTTTGAAGAGCATCTACCCACGCCAGCACACTATCACAGAGAACACCAAAAGCCATGTACAGCTGCACCGCCACCGGTCTTGTACTTACGAGTCTCATTTTACAATGAGAAAAACAAGAAGTGCCTGTTGGTGATGACAGGACCTTACTGGGAGGGGAAGTGCTGGCTGGGAGCCTGTGCCACGCACCCAGTGCCGCATGGGGCAGGCTCCAAGCGTGGGCAGTGTCACCCGCTGTCTGCAGTGGATGTAACACCTGCCTATAGCCACAATAAATCTACTGCTTCTGTCACCAACATCCATAGGTCTAAATAACTGTGCAGACAGAAACACTGGTCCAGAGTGGATGCAGTCACTGGTATAAAATGAGAAATAAAGGGTATAGCTGAGAGCTTTAGAATGGATTAAATGTATGAATGAGTAAGAAAACAGACAAATAAAATTTTCATGGCATGCAGGAGACCATAAGGTGAATAAGTGAATAAAAAATTAAAAAAAAAAAAAATCAATATTAGCCTGAAGTGCTACGGAATCACAATTTAAAATAGCAAGACTTGAAACCCCCAAGGAGACCGCACGAGTTCTCTGGGCAGCCTGTTCTGCCCTGCTTGGCTGTCCTCCCACTGCAAAAGTTTGTGCTCACAACTGGTCAATACACCAGCCTTCCTTCAAAGTGGTGGGAGGCGCAAATCTGAATCCTCCGAAAAGGACGGGATCCCACCAGATTCACCCTAATTATACAGTAACCACAGTACTGTCCTGAAAGGGAAGGAGAAAGGTGGGAGGAAAGGCTGTAACATCTCTATTTCTTCCTCATCGATTCTGTATGCAGTCTGGCTCCTGATTATCACTGCTTTGTTTTTCACAGAATCACAGAATCACTAAGGTTGGAAAAGACCTGTAAGATCATCAAGTCCAACCATCAACCCAACCCCACCATGCCCACTAAACCATGTCCCGCAGTGCCTCATCCACATGTTCCTTGAACACCTCCAGGGATGGTGACTCCACCACCTCCCTGGGCAGCCTGTTCCAATGCTTCACCACTCTCTCAGTAAAGAAATTTTTCCTAATCTCCAGCCTAAACCTCCCCTGGTGCAACCTGAGGCCATTTCCTCTTGTCCTGTCACTTGGGAGATTTTGTTGTAATAGCCTTAAAATGAAAATAAAGTATCTTGTTTTGAGCTAAAAAGGCATTTTCTGTGATTGAAGTTTGCCCTTCTTCCCTTCCTGCTTCTCTTCATAGCACAGGTTAAGGCAAAAAAAAAAAACAAACTATTTTGGTTTAACCCACACTTTGACAGCTTTTTAGCATACAGCCATATGAAAGGAAAAAGAAAACAAGTCTTATCACGGGCCTTTGAAAACACAAGTGTTTGTACCTTACTGCCAGTTGGGAATTTCTATTTCTTCTTTTCCCACCTCATACTTCAGATCCCAAGATGCAAATAGACCCCATCCTTCCCTGCCAGACGAGAAGCCGCCACGCGTGCCATGTTCCTCCCCAGTGGAATTATTTGGAAGACACAGCCCAGGCAATGTGATCTGCGAGGGCCAAGCAAGACCCGCTCAATCCATTTGCGGTGATATCATCACTCATGCTAACTGGATTTAAAGAAAAGATTACTTTCTTTGCTGGCAAACGGGTTGGTAGCCAACAAGATTTTGAAAACAAATACATACTCAGGAACAACTTACCCACACAGCAGCTTTAAAAAAACTCCAAACCCAGCAGAACACTCAAATCCCTCCTGATGGGAGCAGCTGCAGTTGCTATGGAGCCCGGGCTGCCCGTGACGTGCTTTGCTTTATTTCAGACCGTCTTCTGCCTGTCTTGTAGCAGGCTACAACTGCATCCCTGCCCTGTGTTTTCTCTCATCATATTCTCTCTTTTTTTATTTATTTTTTAAAACAGAAGGGCAGTAACTCTGCTGCAGATCAGTAAATTATACGTACAGTAAGATCTCAAAGGGCCATAGACAAAAGGCAATATCTGAAGCATACAGCTATTGCAATGAACTGTGCTGACTGAAGAATTTTTATGATGGATTTGTTTCTCAATAATTTTAATCAAAATATAAAGATAAAAAATTGCAATGATGATGTCAAAAATGAAACTAAGATGTTTTAGAATGACATTTGATTTTTTAGAATTGCTGACATTTGATTAAAAACAAGAGTTTAAAAGCCCTATTTTAAAACATTTTCTTCCATGAAGAACACATTTGTGTCAAGTGATAAGTTTTTATTCTACCTGGGAGGGGCTTAAAGGGAGAAAGAAGTTTCGCAATAAGGAAAAACATTTCTGAGATGTTTCAGTTGTGCTAGTGCATGAACTAAGCTAATAGTTTTCACTGTCATGTGTTAGTATAGGCTATCCCTTTATGGCAAACCAAAATCTCAAAGGTATCTAGACAAAAATCCAACCTGACCCCAGCAAGTCTGCAAGACCAGCTGCATCCTGGGGCCCCAGCTGACACAGAGCAGCAGAGGCCAGGAACACCACCACATGAACAATCCCAACTGCTACTGCCTGGCAGGAGCTTGCATCAGAGGAGCTCAAGGCTGGGAGCAAACCCACAAAGCACAGAACAGTCTACATGCAGTTTGCACTTTATTTCTTTTTTAAAGAAACACAAAAAACCCAACAGTTGCCTAAAGCCCAGGCAGGACAAGGAATGGATCTCTTCCTGCTCTAACCTAGTCAGCTCCAGCAAACCGATTCACGAGAGGTTTGGAGACAAAAGCTTCTTACTCAACCAGGAAGCAGGGTGGGTTTTTTTCCTGCTATTGCCAAAGAGAAGGGACCTGTAAATTTTGTTCTTCTTTGTCCTTTATCATCTCTGATGATTTAGCAGCAAATGCTAAAAATAAATTTTCATGCTTCATCTTCAAAGTAGATGTGGTACAATGTTTAAAAAAAAAAAACCCAAAACCTGTATCCCAGAAAGAATATTACAAATATTTCGGAATCCAAATTAAACTTTATGAAGAGGTACTGTAAGCCTGCCAAATGTGATATTTCATATGCAGCTTTGGCTCTATAAGCTCCTTTCTAGTCCTCTTCTCATGAATGAGACAGCAATTAAGATAGTCAGACATTTCTGAAAAGCAGTTAACATAAAGTGCTTATGATTTACTGCACAAAGGCATTTCTGGAAAACAATGACCTGAAAGATTGGGCCATTCAGGTTTTCACTTCATATTTCTGATGTTTAATACAGACTTTTATAGACAGGCAGTAGGCAGGGCACAATCCAAATCCAGAAACTAGTTTGAACTGCTGTATGAAAACACAACAGTAATGAAATAACTACCTCTTTGTAACAAATATCTGCTACTAATCCCACCTGCATGACTGACGGCCTAAATTTAGATGTAATAAAACTGATTTTGGCTGTAAATAACATGAAATAATGTCTCAAAATTTTGACTCAAAGTGAGACAAGCTAGTGCTTGGAATCCAAAACTCCAAGGAAACTTGAGGGACCTAAGCTTGCACTTCTGTTACTTTAAATAGATGAGTCACATTAATATGAAATAAGAATGCATAAAATTATGTTCATAATCACAACCTTGAACTAGTGAACCAAAGCTAAGTTTTATAAAAAGTTACCAATAAACAAAAGTTGCCTTTTTTTAAGATAGCATCCAAGGTTCTGCATGCTATCACCTGTTGCACCTGAAGCTCTCACCTGGGGAAAGGGGTCTGTTACCTATTTCCCATGTGAGGAAACGTCTCCATTTACATTAGTGAATGTAGCTGATGTGTATGTCTAGGCCCTTTGGGCAAAATAGTAATTATTGCTTTTAATAAGATAAAACATTTCAGGTCCTTAGTGTTGATCATAGTGGGGAAAGAAATCTTTGTGAGAAAAAAGTAGTTTCTCTTTTGTACAGTTTGACTTACCTTTTCCTAAAGGGTTTATACTCTTTATAGAGTGTATGCCTACATATATTAAAATAATTGTTTATTGGTATGGCATTACTTAATAAATTGATCACAGCAATCTGAAACATACAGGTCACACCCAGTACTAAACACCTTAGCATATTATTCAAGCACTAAAGATTCTTTTTACAAGAAGCTCAAAGGGCAAAATCTTCCCAGGTACTCCAGGGAATTATGCCTGAGGCTACTTCTACATTTGTTTATGTGCCTAGAAGTGGGTTCTGATCCACAATTTTAACTATCCAGTTGCTTTGTTCAAAATGAACTCTTCAATTAATTAGTTATGTGCTCACCCACACAGCTTGAAGAGCAGCGCTGGATGGCCGCAGCACCAAGGCAAGCCCAAGACAGTAAAACTGACACAACCCAATTATCAGTCGATGGCTCATCCTGCCGGTAACTGTGTTAAACGTGCAATGCAGGCGCATGCTCAGCAGCAGGCTTCGTGCTGCAAGTCGCTAACAGCAAGAGGCGATAAACAAGAGCTGAGAGGCCGTCAGCAGCTTCAGCGCAAAGTCGGTCAGCAGGTTCGTGCCACCGCTGAAACAGGCAAAGCCCGGCACTGGAGGCAGCTGGAGTTACCTGTTTGGGGATATGCAGAGGTGGCCATTTTGGCATATGCTTACATATCCTGAGTTATTCAAGAAAGTGCTACTGAAAACGCCTGCCCCACCTCTAAACTGTTACGTCCATACATGACACGATGTGCCTGGAGCTGAGAGTACAGACACAGGGACCACAACACAGGTGTTAAAATGATGATGAACAGACAGAAGATGCTTCCAATGCTCTTAAATCACACCCTGAGTTACTACAGACATTCCTAGGAACAGCGGTATTTAAAGAAGTGATAAAGAGATAATGGATGCTAAGGCAAATAAAAAGATGAGGCGTTAAGCCTGAGGGTTGGCTGGAGGCAGGAGCAATGTATTTCACAATTTCCAGTACAGTTTCTATTAGTAAGTAAGTGAATTACCTGGTTTCATTTAGTGCTGGTATACAGTAGCACCTTCAAACTCTGTTCCAAAGATGCAGCTGTTGTTTTAACAAATCCTTGCATCTTTTGCTCTCTATCTTTTGCTCATGATTTGGAGATTTACATGTGCATCTCTTTCTAGGTAGACATTCCTTCCCGGAGGTACATCTACTCTTGAGCTAACTAATGCTACTTGATACCACTGTTTGTTGGTTGACACAGAAATATAAGCAGAAGAAAAATATTCATGCCTGTATAATATTCTTCAGTGTCAAACACAGTTGTTGAGTGACTTACATTTAAATGACAGTAATGATATTTTTAGCAGAAGCACCTATTTTTCTTTAGTTTCACATGTTTATTCACAGCACTGCGTTAATCAGCAACTTTCCCCCCCCCCTCACGTAACTGTTACTGCTCTTACTGTCAGAAATGTTTTACTGTATCAGGGGGATGGAAAACAGTTACTATGTTGAGATGGACCGCTAAACCAGACCTGTTACTGATGCCCAGCCCCTTGCCAATAACAACAGATAGGCCAATGCTAATGAATAAGCATCTGGCTTGTTCAGAGCCATTTTTGATTTTTCCAAAAGCATGCAGTGCTGGTATAAGTCTGCTCCTGTTGGGTATCTCGGCTCTCCAGCCTCTTGAGGTTGCTGGAGACATTGGAGAGCAAATACAAACCATGCTGTAAGGCCAGCCCCCGTCCCCAAGGCCTACTTCATTCCTTTGCCATACATGCCTCTCTCTAGTGCCAGATATAGGTGGTGATAATGGAGTGAAAACAGAAAAAAGGTATAACACCTATAGTTTCCCTCTCCCAACCAAAATCCAGATTTTCCATCGAGATTATGGAGGCTCAGCTCTCCCAGGCTGTCAATGGCATAGACTCTATCCGAAGAAGACATCAGCCCAGCACAAACTACTGGCACCTGCATTGACCGGTGCACCAGGTATAGCATTACCTCATTCTGCCATCCCCAAGGCACTCCTGGGGCTTTCACATGGTAAAGCAGTATTCACAGCTGGGGCTTTCACATGGTAAAGCAGTATTCACAGCAGAAACCATTAACAGAAGGGCAATGGGGATTCCCCAACCTCAGCTTAACTTTTGGAAGGAAAAAAAAATCCTCTCACTGTATTTCTCACAATGGTATGTATTTTGCAAGTAAAAGGAGGGAAAAAAGTTTTATGCTAAGAGCTTTTTCCCAATTTTTTACAAGTCCTTTACCAAGCAGCACATTACACAGCAGCAGAGCTCACTCCAGCTGCCTGCGGGTGTTCTGAGGGTTTTATTCATCTTCCTGCTCTCCTGTGGGCTTGGATGTGCCATCTCTGTCAATACCAAATTGATTCTGGCCATCTACTGCCATCCTGCTGGTTACCCGGCACTTCTGAAGAAAGTAATTTCATACACTTCCCTAATTCAGATTTTCCCTTTGAACAAACAAAACAATAAGAAAAAAAACCCCAAAACAAACTTTGAGGATAAGAGAGCATAATTATATTTTTCTGTTCCTACTCTTGATGATGAGTCTGACACCCAAACTCAGTTACCCTCCCCATCCTCTGTGCCGTCTGCTTTGCCTATCTCAGCCAGTTCAGACATCCTTATCCACCGCTTACTTCATGCAGGACAACTCCAGGAGTGCGTCAAGCATTCCTCTCTTTTCCGTTCCTCTTCAAATATGCCCCATTTTCTGGGTTGCTTGCTTCTCCACTATGTCTTTGCTTAATTTGTGATTATAAAACCTCATCAGGCCAAAACCATAAACCAGTCTTAACTGACACACAGATATTTTAGTGAGAAAGAAAAAAAAAAAAATCCCAATCCAAAAAAAGCAAGACCATTGCCTCTGTTTAGGAAGAGCTGTCTGACAAAACTCCCTCAGACACCCCTCCCTGCCCAGCTCTGCCTAAAACCAGGTCAGCACTTCTCAGCCTGCTGGGCTAATTGACAGTGTAATGAGGGGCACCTGTGAGCAAACAACTAGTTTTTTAACTCCTGCTAAGCTTGAATGTATCTTAAGGGCAGTTAAACATAATGAGATTTTCCTTCCACTACAAGTTTGCAAACCAGCGAAGTCCAAAGCTTTGGCAGTGATGGCTTTGTCCCTATAAATTGCATAAACAGGTATGAGCATTACTGTGGAATTGGAATTTCTGCATGTGCAAATCCAGGAAGCAGCCACATGTTCAGGAAAGCTTGGGAAAAGTAGAGAAAACTAAAGTGAAATACCTCCCTTTGTTTCAAAAGCTTGGTTTGATTTTTCTCTAACTGTGCTGCTAAATGTTGCTATCTGTGCTCTCGGGAGATAAAAATCAGTCTTGTCTTTACTTTTTAAAGTGAACTAGTCTTTCTCAATACCTAACCCAGTTATTTGAGCTGTTCAACATCAGACACCAAATGAATTTACAGTCTGTATTACGGAGCAGGAAAAACATAAGCCGGGAGGTGAAAAGGACAGAAGCAGAACAGCCCAGTGTGTGACCAAGTAATAAGGGCAGTGAGCCTCTCCCTGTCCCCTTCACAACTGCTGTGTGGGCAAACCTGAGCAGCACCTGATAAAGCCTTGCATAAAATACTAGGAAAAAAGAAGATGCAAGTAAAAGGTGAAAGTGTCAAACCTTATAATGAATTCTTCTGCAAGCAACACGAATAGTAAGTCATTCACCCCAGTGTGACGAGTCTGCCTTAGCCCTCTAGGTCCAGAACCGGCAGGCACCCACCGGAGCGAAGGGAAGTCTCCCACAGCTCCCGGCAGCGCTCTGAGTTATGGCCGTTGCCAGCCAGGGTCTTTGTGGAAATATCCAAAGTTTGTTTACACAAATAAAATCCATAATGCTTCCTTCAAGGACAATTGGTAAAATAGACAGCTTATGCAGTAAAAAGTTGTGATCCGCCAGTAAGGCAAGTTTTTAAGGAGCCATTCAAAACACTAGAAATCCCAAAACTGCTTTGATTGGAGAGAAAAGACTTTTAACAACTGCAAGCATTATCTGAGATAAAATGGATTAATATTGACCGTTACGTTAGTGTGTTTTCCTTTTACTTATTAGTACTACAGATCAAGCTAATAAATTTTCCTTTAAGACCCTTTGTATTTTTACTTTACTAACTTCATGCAAATATTTCCTTTGCCCGTAGTTTCCTCTGACTTTGCTTTGAATGGAGACTAGAGATCTTTAAACTTCCAGTGATCATCACGCAAGTCACAGCAGCAAGACCTGACTCACTCTCACATAACGATTGGCGTCGGCAAGCTTCAACATGCTCCATGTATCACCCCCATTTTCCAGACAGGGAAAGGCTTTGTGGAAAGTAAGCGGAAGAGCTGAGCAATTAGCGAGGTCGCCTGTGCTCCCGGCACCTGCGTGTTCACAGTCATGAACTGCACGCTCTGCCTCATGCTCCCTTAGACATTAATGTGTACTCCAACCATTTTTTGTTGAACTGAACCATACATACAATCTGCCCTCCCGTCCAACAGAAAAAGCATTTCCCAAGAAATACCGTCAGGATAATCTGGCCTTACCTAGCATGCAAGAAGTAATTAGACAATAATGAAATAATGAGTTGTGTTTAATCATTTTATTTTGCTAATAACAAAAGCAACATGTTAAGATAAAAATGCTAACAAGCGTCCCATAAATCACTATGGATATTTACTGCTATGGGCCAAATACTCAGAACTTGCTAGCTCCTGTCTTTGAACCAGGGCAAAATTCAGATACCACATCATGGTACACAAATCTCTGCAATTCTCCGAAGTGACAAAGGCTGTGGCTATAAATTACTAACTGCTTCAACATACAAACATGACCATATCAACTATAGTGAGGGATTTTTCCTATTTATGTGAAAATCTGAAACTTAGCCTTTGAGGGAAAGAAAAATCTGTGCTTTGGATGGTTATATTAGATTTCTACTATGCCTTCAAGTTCCTCATTAACTTTCTTTGCCAATATTTCTTTTCAGATAGAGTAAGAAAATATCACATGCAAAAATGAACCCTGTATCTATAAAAAGCCAGCATTAAGGAAAATTTTGATGAAACTTCAAAATCTAGTGTTGTCCTGTGGTGTTAGCACCAGTCCTTGGTTGGAAAACACCTTCTGATTTAGTTTTATGCAAAAGGAATCCAGATTGTGGATGCTGAGACTGTACCATCATGCAAACCAAAGTGCAAGTGGGTATAATCAAGAGATTTGCTTTAAAAGCACTGTCCTCATCCAAACTAGACACATTCTTATTATAAACCGTGGCTAGAATTCATTTGCTATGGAGGCAGCTAGAAAAGTAATCCAATATCAAATGAATCAAATAATTATTTTAGTATAGAATTAGTTAAAATGCAAAATGTAGCAAAAATGTTTCAGGAGGGCCATGGGAATATTAGTGTAAGAGTCCTACTGGAAGTTAGTGCAAAACAGTAAATCTTCAGACACTTTAGATATTTAGCAAAGGTCTCCCTCTGGGCATACCCCGAGTCCCTGAAGTCAGTAAGATTTCTGACATTGACTCGGTAGCATCAGAATCAGGCCTTTTGTGTGCAATTTCTTTTTTAATTACACACCATTAATACAGAGTTTGTTTCAGATTCACATCCCAGTAAAATATAGTATGTGCCATCTGGAGTTCATTAATGCTGTCCGTTACCTACAGTACATGCCAGGGGACACATCTATTATGCAACTAAGGGTCATGCAAGACAGAACAGAGCAGTCAGCACAAAGGTGAGAAGTCTGTTTGGTACTAAAAGCCCAAGTTAAATCAATTATATCTATACTAATTTTCAAAGGGTTGAAATAGAGGAATCGGGATTGCCACAGACTGACGGCCACTCTGAACAGCATCTCACACCACAGCAGTCTTGCATAGCTAACAGTTTTCTCTGCAATCAATACCAACCTACTTCCAGTGGAATAAATTCTTGCAATAAGCTATGACAAAATCAGCCTCGTGCAATATCCAACATCATTTGGGCAGCAGCTTTCCAGACCAGATGCAGGTTTCAGTTAGTCCTGGGACACCTCATCCCAGTTAGTCTGGGAAAGCTCAGGGTGCGTTGCCCTCCTTCAAAACCCAGACCCGCAGCCAGCCTCACCAAGCAGCCAGGCCTCCCAGCTGCGTTATGAAATGGCAGCTGAGCCTGGAACCAACAACAGGAGAAAATGAGAACCCAGAAACATTAGTTAAAAGGATAGAAAAAACACATTCTGCATCTTAAACTGACTCTTCACCCCAGCTTCATGAAAAATAAGGTTCCTGTTTGCACATGACCTTGTCAAGGTGAAATGACTGTGGCACTGGTGGAGTAACTCGAAAAAGCAGCACAACAGGGTATCTATTGGGCTTAAAGAAAGACAACACTCCGCACCCTGCCACTTGTGTGTGTGTTTGAGGAAACAAATTTTGTCCTCCAGACATTTTCTCAAGCCTTTCCAAACTATTTGTCCTCAGACGCTGCCTCTGCTTTTATGGAGTACAATGAGCAGGTCATGCTGGAGGATATAGGAAGCTACAGAGATGGGATTTATTGAACCTACATCTTGATTCTGCATCATCAGTGAATAACAAAGCCCTAATCACGTGGTCCTGGAAATAATGATTTATGGATTTGCACAGAACTGAAGAGTTTTTTAAAAATCTACAAGGATGTTGTTCTCCATTAGAATAATTTCTACAGAACTATATTAAATTCCTGAGATCTTTTGCGTCTTTAGGTCTATTTGACCACAGAGCACTTGGCGGTAAGTGCCAAAGGAAAATCAGGGAATTACCTTTCTAGGATAGACGACTGCTAGAAATTGCTTAGTATTTTGACACCAATAATAGCCAACACTTGATGATCTAGGGACAAGTAAGCTCCCCTTTTCCTTTGCCTGCAGATAAATGCTACTAGCCAGTTCTGGTCAAATAAAGATAGGATTACAGGAATGATTTAATTTGGAAGTCTGAAGTATTGGCTAATATTTGGCTGCTTTTACTGTAACGTATGTTAGTACAAATGCTGTTATCTGTCTTAAAATCACTCAGTCCTGTTAAAGTCTCACAAGCAGAGTAGTTGGATGGAGTAGCTTTGTGTTCAAATCCCACATCCCAGTCAATTGGTTTGTGTAAAATTTTTAGACCCTCCTTTTTTTTTATTTTTCCATTTAAGCTGAACCTCTGCTGTTGATTATACATGAAGAGCTGAACCAGAGAAGGTAATAAACTTAGAAGACTGATGTTTTAAAGGAATACATTAACAAAGATCATTATTTAAAGGCCTTCAGTTGTTAACATTCATTTGATGATGCTATTTTGAATTTGAGCCATCCACAATAAAAAGTAATATGTCAGAGATGCATTTTGGGGAAAAAAAAAGTGAAGCAAAGTTTTACTCTTCATATAAATTGACAGTGCACTTGGAAACTTTCTGAAACTTCACCAAGTAGGAGGTGTTGACAACTGTCACTTTCAGAGCATATAACAAGGGAAAAATTTACAGGCATCCAGTTCCACAAATATATTCAAGACTAGTGCTTTTCAAGACAACCAACGGGCCTTAAGCACACTCTTAAAAGTCATCTTAAAATGGGGTGCTATTTTTTCCATCGGGGTCCTAGTGACAAATGCAACTTCCTCTAGTCATGGCGTTCTTGTATCCTCATACCAGTGTCATTTGCCTTTTAATTCACCACTACAAAAGCGAAACTTGCTACCAGTCTGATATTTCCAGGTGAAGGACAAGCAGTTACTACTCAGAAAGCTGACAAGAGCCAATACAAAATAGACAGAAAGTCCACTGAAAAAGTAAAGTATTAAGAAAGCCCCTACACCAGACTTCTATTTCTGAGCATACTTTAAGCACCTACCATGCACTTAAACATACAGAGAAGAGCAAAAGTGTAGAATAGGTGGTAGATTAAGAATGCTGTATGTCAGCTGAGAGCTGCGAGCCTAGACTGATAACAGTGAATGCCTCCTGCCAGTAAATTATTATTTTATACTATAGACATTTCTCTGGAAGTATCATGATGTGAGAAATAACAGACAAACGTCAATCTGACTCCAATGTATTTGTTTTCTAATGTCTGGTTGCATTTTAAACAGTGTCAGCAGAGGTGCAGCCACATTAACTGAAAGGAAAAGAAATCTTGATGAGATAAATGACATTTAAAACCACCAAGGGAGCAAGCAGCTGGGAAAAAAATGAACTTTCTTTTTTTAATCTAACAGGTTAAACAGCACAGAATAAGCAGCAGTTCTCGAGATACGCAGTATATACAATGGAGTTCAGAAAATAGGAAATGTCCAAATCAGTTACTCAGTGAGCACAGAAACCAGATTACTTTGTTACAGTAATTCATCATAACTTGTATTACCCTGAAACACCAACATTCACAGCTGCAGAGGACATTTATCAACGATTACAGGCCCTGACATTTCAACTCAATCACATATGACAGAGACTCTATGAAGATCCTGACAAATAAATGGAGCAGGAAGGTGCAGCCCACTTAGCCAATGAAAGGCAGAGACATTATCGTCGATGGGCTTGCTGGCATCCTAAAGCGAAGCCGTTGTAGATCAGAGCTATGTTTATTAACCACACCAAAGAGAAACTAGGTATTAAGGGGGAGAAAAAATCCCAAACATAGACTACAAAACAGGACATTTGAAAGTGGATTATACAAAGCCTTTAGGTAGTAGATGATTCATGTGTAACATACAGATATATATAGCGCACACATTATGTACATATTTATATATGCATAAATACATATAGGAACTAACCTCACAGGCATGCTCCATCATGATGCACACTGCTTGTCTGCTTTACCTGAGGATAGTACCATTCCTTGTATGCAGTGCACTTCATTTTAAAACCTGTAGGCTGTTCCTAGCAGACAGATTTAAAAGGATTTTTACGATTCACGCTGCAAAAGGCTAAAAAAAATAATCCATCCCTGCTGCATAAGATTATATTTTCCATCTCTATCCTCTGAATAGTGGAATTGGATGAGAAATGATTCATCATCAATCAGTCCAGGGAAGCATTTAGAGGACAGAGAAGAAAAAGAAAAAAAAAATCAACCATACAGTAAAATCTGCTCACCATGTACACACCCCCAAAGTGAAGAATCAGACCAGCCTAACTGAGGAGAAGCTAAAGATGAATTTCACAGGAAGGCTGCAGTTGCTGGGTGATGCACTGTAAATCCTGCTCCCTCCGGGGAGAATGAGCTCATTGCGAAGATCCAGCAGCCGCCCCTCAGCCATTGCAGTGTCACTGCAGCTTGCAGCTGAGTGCAGGCACGTCATCACACGAGCTCCCTGAAAACTGAAAGCCCTCCCTTTCAGAAATCTAAGTCAAGCATGCTGGTATAAAAACAGCTCACCTCCAACACAGACTGAGGTCCCCTTGTACCTGGATGCTGCTAGAAGAACTTGCATTTTCAGCTTAATTATTAAGCCAAAGATTTGCATCCAGCACAGGCTGAATCTGAACTGAACTCCTCCTGAAGCAGGGGCTAAATTACTGAAAAGGGCAGAGAAGATTTGAAGGATATTCGGATTTAAAAATAGCTAGCAGCCTTTGCACTTGCTCCTAGCAAAGGAGATGGAACCAAGTTATATGGAAATCCTTACATGTGTTAAGTGCAGAGCCAGGCACTGGAGCTTATCTCTTACAAGAAAGTCATTACTGAATAACCCTCTACTCTGAAGTTACATGGAAATGGTAATATGGTGGAAAAAAGGCAGGTGTCTTTACAAACTCTTGTAAGGTATGATTCTAGAAATAAAGCACTGGAGGTACGAAAAGCATGTCTTTAACCCTGAGCTTGCTGTCTCTCACTACTTTTCATAACTGAAAAATTACTCATTTTCCATATTCATACTCACCACAGTGAAAATTCCCCTTTCCATCAGAACTGAATAACAAATACAGCTAAAATGAATGTATTTGGTTACAAGATACTTAGCCTACACTGCAAAATAATCTAGAAGTAAAGAGGATATGGGGCCTATTTATTTGTTTTTCTTATCTTCCTGACAGTGAAGACTGGGAACCATTCCCAGCAAATGTCAGTGAACTGCTGACAGGCATGACAGAGTGATCTGAGCACAGGACTGGAAAGCAGAAACCTACCCTGAAGTATATTCTCAGTTTTTAGAAAGGAGGGTGTGGGGGTTTTTTCCCCTTAAACAATACCTAAATATCTGGAATGTTCCATTTAAAAACCTGGTTTTCCCGAAGTCCAAAGCCCGCGACCCTGTGCAGCACCTAAGTGCAAAGCCAAGAAACATGTGTGACTTCTAACCAGATTCCTAGAAACTTGCTCCTATTTTTGTGGATAACCACTGATGTATTTCTCATGCCCTCTCACCCTGCTCTGCAGTTTAATTACCCTTTGACAAAAGGACATGTAGTGGCACTTTAAGAAAACCATTAGAACAAAATTTCTATATTCACTTCATAGAAACACCTAGAAAGACAAAAATATGACAAAATTTCTAGTGATAGGAAGCTGCAAGAACAGAATGTCCTTGTTTTCTGCTATCAATGTCATAGACTCAAAATTTTCCTTTTTTCTGTCCATCCATACTGTGCATGATGTGAAACAGTAATATTACTCACAGACACAGACTCCTCATTTATAGGGCTGGTTTTTCCTAAGCCCCTGCTTATCTGAAACTTTCTGCATTGTTGGCATCCCACTGAAGTCAGTAAGTCTCTGTGGGAATACGTTGGTTTGCAAGAGGCGTTGCAGGATCAGTGCCTCAATCTACAAACACAGAGCTACTGAATTTAGTATCAAACACAAAGGTGCACTACCAACTCCAGAAATCTCTGTCTTCAGCTTAGAAAAAACCCCAGCACTTGTCCTTGTTTCTTTATCACACAAACACTTTTTATAATTAGATCACTTCGCTACAGCTCAGCCCACTCCACGATGAGCAGACCACTAAATAGCACATTTCCAGCTGGTTCCCCAGTTTAACCCAGGAACCATCTCCCTCAAGCGCAAGGATTGGCTGTGGCTCTGACGAGAGCTGAGCAAACAATAGCTTTTGAACCACTGGATAAATAAAACTATTTTCTATTTTTAGAGTTGAATTGCAACATTTTGTAGGAGTTCGTAAGTAAAACAAATAACATTGAAAGCAGTGTTGTAAGTGATATAAAGCAAGAGGCCATCGTTGGTTTACATCACTCAAAGAATCGGGTTTTGTTTTTCAGCTGGCAAGTGCTAGGGAAAATGCATTCTTCTGGCAATTTCCATTTACTGAGCTGTATCCACTGCGGGCTTGTCCAAAGCACTCCACCGCACAGTGCTTTATCACGCAGAACAAAAATGTTAATGATCTTTAAAAACCTGAAGTTAGCAAGTAAGAGCTGAAAAAAATTTTATGGTCCACTTTTCTGATTCACACTAGAAGCCGTCAGAATTTCTTCCATTTTAGAGGTTGAAAAGCAAACCAACAGAAGTCTGGTTTTTGTTTTAAACATTCTAATTTCTGTCTTTTTCAGCTATCTCAGCACACTGTTTACAACTTATCTGTAATACAGATCAGCAGGTCAGCCAGGTGATTTTACACATAGCACTCTGCACGGCTATCTACAGAAACTGGGCGTGAATCTTTTCCTCAGCCTCTTATGCAGTAATTGCTGGAGATAAATGAGAAAGACACTATACAAAACACACAGTGAAGCCCTGGGATTGCAGCAGTTATGCCAGAGGCAGCTTTTCTTTTTTTTTTTCCTCTCCAAATGGAACAAAATGAAACATTCTTAGTCAAGAAAATGCTGCAATGAGATCTTGAGGTAAAGGGTATTAAGCAATGCTTTGATAACCAGGGACACTGCTCTGCTGAAGAATATGCAGACAGCAGGAGCAATAGACGGCCACATTCACTCCAGATCCTGTTCTGCAGGAGATTGCTTTGCAGCTCATCCTCTGGAGCAGAATAATGACACCTCGGGGCTACAGCCAGATAAAAGATGTCCTGAGAGAGCCCTTGTCTTTCAGGTAAGCTTCAATCTGCATTTCTAATGTCAAACCTGGTTCTACAAGCATCTTTTAGAAGTAAGAGAATGATATATCTGAGTCCCAAAGGTAGACTATCCATTTGAATATCTAAAATAAATTAAGTCCTACTTACAGTCAGTGAGTCCCATTTCCTGCACCTGTCCAGGCTGCAAAGCCAACTCATAATTCTGTAAGGAATGAATAATACTAATGATCAGATTTTTGTCACTGGGCCATCAGAAATTGCTGTAAGAAAGAAATAACACATAGAAAACAGACAAGCATATGCAAGAAACAGTGATGCACGCTCATAAATTAAACTCGAAAAAATCAAATCTCGCAAAAAAAGTAACAAGATTGGCCCAAATAAAAGACTCGGGCTCTTTTGCACCCAAGTCCTGGTTTTATTTCACCTGTAAGAGGATCTTATTTTCTCTGTCCTCTACCCTTGTAGTGCAAATGCCTTTTAAAACCTAACATTAAAGATTATACAAAAGGAAACTTCTGTGTTCATTTAGTTTCTCCCGAGTCCTGATGGATTGGAGAGACATTATTTTACCCCTCTCTGCTTCCTTCATTGCTTAGAAGTTGTATGTCCTGTTCAGAGTCTCCCTGCCTGGTCCCATGAGCTCAGCTGACCCTGGGCTGCTCAAAGAAATGCACAAAATCAGGGTCCTCAGCAGCAGCTTTCAGGACTGGTGGCATTTGTGGCTGTTGTTTTGTTGGGGGCATCAGGGGTGGCGGGGAGCAGGGCTGAGGTGCGGAAGCCGGCCCTGGCTCAGGTCCTGCCATCCCAGAGGCAGCTCAGAGGGCTCCAAGCCTGTGGTGCCAGCAGGCTCCTCAGCAGCACCCAACGGCTTGTGCCCAACAGGTTGATCAATCTTATCCACTTCTAAGCTAATATAAGCCAATTTAAGAGTGTCTACATAAGATTGTCCCCATTTAAATCACTTTAGAAATACATTTGCTTAAACTGGTATGATTATCACGTGTAGCCCTAACCCCTGATTCCTTTCCTTCTTTAGACTGTATATTGAATCAGATCGTTAAATTCTCTGTGTCAAGACTGTTTTAGTTTTTAAATCTCACATATAAAGAAGTCAAACCAATAGACTCTGTATCTATTAGATCTCACGTCAACAGCCTGGATAAGTATGAACAGCTCAGAAATTAGTATCTGAGAACAGTTTGGTAGTTAATGATGAACCCCATTCCAAGAAATGCACAGCATAAAAATATAAATACTGGTTTGATTTCCAGAGGCAGCCAGGAAGGTTAATAACTAAGCCATTGTTGGCAGTGAAAAAAACAGACAAAACCAGGTAGTTCTCAGATTTCAGAAGTTTTTGAGGACCTGTGTTTTGCACAGGTGAGCAAGATGGCAGTACCATGCCACTGGAGAGGACGAAAGCTGTGAGCTTCATCTCCTGTGCTGTGCGGAGTGATGTCACCGTCTGAAGTGATGTAGGCACATTCTCCCAAGTCAGTCCTGAGACTGCCCTCTGGTTGCACCATATCTTACACTGTGTCGTGGTTTAAGCCCAGCCGGACTAATCACCACACAGCTGCTCACTCACTCCCCTTCCTCAGCTGGACAGGAGAGAGAAAATATGAGGAAAAGGCTCGTAGGTCGAGATAAGGACATAGGGAGATCACTCACCAACTACCATCATGGGCAAAATAGACTTGACTTGGGGAAATTAGTTTAATTTATTACCAATCAAAATCAGAGTAGGATAATGAGAAGTAAAACCAAATCTTAAAAAAAACCCAACACCTTCCCCCCACCCCTCCCTTCTTCCCGGGCTCAACTTCACTCCCGATTTTCTACCTCTTCCCCCGAGCGGCGCAGGGGGATGGGGAATGGGGGTTGCGGTCAGTTCATCACACGTTGTTTCTGCCGCTCCTTCCTCCTCACACTCTTCCCCTGCTCCAGCGTGGGGTCCCTCCCACAGGAGACAGTTCTCCACGAACTTCTCCAACGTGGGTTCTTCCCATGGGCTGCAGTTCTTCACGAACTGCTCCAGCATGGGTCCGTTCCACGGGGTGCAGTCCTTCAGGAACAGACTGCTCCAGCGTGGGTCCCCCGCGGGATCGCAAGTCCGGCCAGCAAACCTGCTCCAGCGTGGGCTCCTCTCTCCACGGCTCCACAGGTCCTGCCAGGAACCTGCTCCAGCATGGGCTTCCCACAGGATCACAGCCTCCTTCGGGCATCCACCTGCTCCAGCGTGGGGTCCTCCACGGGCTGCAGGTGGATATCTGCTCCACCATGGACCTCCATGGGCTGCAGGGGGACAACCTGCTTCACCATGGTCTTCACCACGGGCTGCAGGGGAATCTCTGCTCCGGCGCCTGGAGCACCTCCTCCCCTCCTTCTTCACTGACCTTGGTGTCTGCAGAGTTGTTTCTCTCACATATTCTCACTCCTCTCTTCTCCGGCTGCCGCTTCCCGGTTTTTTTCCCCCTTCTTAAATATGTTATCCCAGAGGCGCTACCACTGTTGCTGATTAGCTCAGCCTTAGCCAGTGGCAGATCCGTCTTGGAGTCGGCTGGCATTGGCTTTATCAGACATAGGAGAAGCTTCTAGCAGCTTCTCACAGAAGCCACCCCTGTAGCCCCCCCTGCTACCAAAGCGCTGCCACGCAAACCCAATACACACTGTATCCATTATAAAGTTGGTATGGATGATTTTGATTTATAGCAATAAGAAATCAAAGAAACTTAAATCAATACTATCCATTTTTAAACAAATTTAAGATTATAATCAGTTTGGGATTACAAACAGTTTTTGGGTAATACCTAAAATAATTGTCCCTCACAACTGTTGCAAGCTGCCACATCAGTACAAAAACATATGCTTAAAACTAAACGCAAAGATGAAGTTGTCTGACCAGCAAGCGTGACTTCATAACTATCTAAAATATCGCCTTCTTTAGTCCATGGAGGAGGTGGGTCACTGTCTCTGATTTAAAAGGAGCTAATCAATACATGATTGTTCTGTTGACATGCAAGTAAACAAAATTAAAGCCAGTTCCAACCTGAAAGAGGATCGCAGCTTAACAAATCGATAAGCTTTTAAAGATTTCATCCAATACAATTTACAATTTTCAGTGATCATGATCACAGCAGAATGCTTTTCTGGCAATAACCAAAAATCTCTACCATAAAGATTTATATAAAAATAAATGCATTCATCCAATTACTAATGAAAGATCCCAGAGGTAAACTGTCACAGCTGTATTGTGGTATCTACTAGTACAGAAGATTAACTTGACCCTGTTTTATACCTGCCTTAAAGCAGAAAAAGCTTCTGGTAAATCGATTTCCTGAAGGGAAGATCCGTCAACAGAAAAGAGGACAAAGAGAAAGCAAGCGTCGGAGATGCGTTGTGCGGTGGGGACATTTCAGTGCTGGGTTGCAGCAGAAGCACAAAGCTGTTTGCAGAGGCTACCTAGCAGAGCCCCGGCAAGCAGCACTGGCTGCTGGCATCTGGACAACACATGCTGCACCTTTGGCTGCCTGCCTTCCAAGGACTTTCAGATTACTTTGATCTTCCGTTTTGAGGGCTAGCACTGAAGAAGGGGGCTGTCACTTCTTTTTGTTAAGGTCTGAAGCTTTTCTGAGCTTGTTCAAGTTCCCCTTGATGTGACTGGATGACCAGTCTCTCCTGCCTCTTCTCGTCCCCCGTGGCAAGCGAGCAGGGCAGGGTGGTGACAGGAAGCAACACGCCCCATCCAGCGATCAGGCGGCAAAGGCACGTCCATAAACCAGGTCAGAAGATCCAGATACTCCAGGAGCAGGGCTGGGCGCAGGCACAGCACCTGCAGCACCACTCCAAACAGGAGCAAAGGCCCAGGGATGGGCTTCACCCAAGTTCCGGGGCCATGGGCAGAAGGTGGGTGGGTGGGAGGGGGCCGAGGGGCAGCTGCTTGTGGCAGGGGGGGCACTGGTGCGCTCAGGGCCCTGGCACGGCCTCTGAAGAGTTTATTCCAGCTCTTGAGCACAGATACCACATTTTAGGCAGTTATATATATTTATTATAATTACCCATGTAATTATACCTGCTAGACCTGTAACTACACCTACAGCAGTAAACTTTAGATGACCAAAGTCAGAGCAGACTCTGCCCCATGGTTTGCAATATTAATTATTTTTCAAAGTCGGAGAAGTGTTGACAGAAAAAATTCCTGAAAATTTAATTTTAACACTTCAGTGTTTGCTACCCAAATGATACCTTTCCTTGCAATTTATGACATTTTTTCTCGTCATGTAATTAATTTTTTTTAATTCAAACCCCTCATCTGTGATGTTTAGGGTAACAAATACTGTAAAATCATAAATGCACATTCAAAGGTTAAACATAGCGCCCTTTGCCTGGTGTTTTGTTGTTATAACTTTGCAACATTGTAACAATGCTGCTCCTTTTGTTTCAAAATAAAATCAATTTCCCCTCCTATCAGGTGGAGAAAGTGATTTTATTTTTTAAAAACCCTCACAGGGGTGCACTTGCAAGCACCCAGCCATGCCCCTCAAGTCTGCCCAGCATGCAGGCACCCAGGCATGTGTCCCGGTGGTCTGGCCAGGACTCCTTGCAGCGATGCTGGGGACGAGGGAGTACTGTCAAGTATTGGTAGAAGCATTAAGCATTGTTTTATTACGAATGAACAAAGTTCCTACTTTAGAAGAGTTGGCCCTCAAGCCACACATTCTCCTTCCAGAATATTGCTGAATATTCCAGAATATTGCTGGAAATCCCTTAACAAAATCTGTTAATGCTAGCAGGTAGAGCATTGCTCCAAGTTCCCTTTTATACCTCATCCTTTTGCTTCACCCAGCATGCCGGGGCAGCTGAAGAATCTAATGACCTGTGGGCAATTTCAACACACCGGACACCACCTAGATATTTCCACCACACCGGAAAAACGGCTGGCTTGAAAGGACAATGACTTGTCTTTCTTACCTTCCCATACAGTTGCCCAATTATAAAATGCATCCTGCAGAGGGGAAAAGGTGGGGCCAGCTCCTCTCTTCTTCCCAGGAGAACAATAGGGGAGCGACTTCATCAGGAAACCCTAACAGACCTCTGTGTTTGCCCAAATTCCTCCTAGAGAAGCGCCTGTTGCTGCCGAAAAGCTGGTAACAGAGGAAGCGGGTTCAGAGACAATGTGATATTTGTACTGCCGAAACAGACAACAGCCCATGGCAAATACACTGCTTGACACAGGATATGCACAGGTTTGGTGCAGCACCAGAAGATAAAATAGTTGTCAGGGGGTTTTGTGCTAGTAGGAGACATTTTCAGAGCACATTTCCACCTGCGATGAGTATCAGGGAATTACTGCTGGTTCCTAGAGCGGAGGAAAGCGCTATTCAGGCCTGTTGACTGAGGGATATCCAGTGTCTGTAAATCTCCTCCACGTAGATTTTTTTTCAGTGGGAGAAGACTGAAAAGGTGATTGTGTCAGCGGGATCGGAGTTGCTTTTGTGATCCCCTCCTCCCTCCTGAGCCAGTCAGCCCATATTCCTGTCAATACAGCGTTGAGCTTTCTGTTCCTTAAACACTGCCACAGTCCCTGAGGCACGCAAGTGTAGTAGTCACATGGAGAAGACTAACACATTCCTGGAATGATGAACTTGCTCTTCTTCCGTTTGTTCAAGGCTGCCTGGATTTCATTTTCAGAGCGAGGTGCAAAGGGAGGATTGCTGGACAGCAGAGAGCAGCAGAGAGCTACAGGATAAGCACCAAACCCAAAGCAGCTGCCAGCTTTCAGAGCCATGTCTGTGTCCATCTATCCGGCCTAAAAAATGAGGACATAATAAATAAATGCATAAACATAAGGAACTTGTCTCAGCTAAAAATTGTATTTTATCCTGCCAAGGACAATTTTTCCCTAAGTTCCTTAGTAGAACAAAATTGATTTTTAATCATGCAAATTAAATAAAAATTTCTCAGCACCTTTCCTGTGGTCAGGCATAACAGAAGAATACTGTGTTCAGTTTTGGGCCCCTCACTCCAAGAAGGACATTGAGGTGCTGGAGCGTGTCCAGAGAAGGGCGATGAAGCTGGTGAGGGGTCTGGAGCACAAGTCTGATGAGGAGTGGGTGACGGAACTGGGGTTGTTCAGTCTGGAGAAGAGGAGGCTGAGGGGAGACCTCATCGCTCTCTACAACTACCTGAAAGGGGGTTGTGGTGAGGTGGGTGTTGGTCTCTTCTCCCAAGTGACTAGCGACAGGACAAGAGGAAATGGCCTCAAGTTGCGCCAGGGGAGGTTCAGGCTGGGTATTAGGAAAAATTTCTTTACTGAGGGAGTGGTGAAACATTGGGACAGGCTGCCCAGGGAAGTGGTGGAGTCACCATCCCTGGAGGTGTTCAAGGAACGTGTGGATGTGGCACTGCGGGACATGGTTTAGTGGGCATGGTGGTGTAGGGTTGATGGTTGGGCTTGATCATCTTACAGGTCTTTTCCAACCTTAGTGATTCTGTGATAATTTAGGCATTGGCATGCTTGGAAAGGCTCACCTCCGAAAGGGCTGTATGCATGCCATGTCCCACCTCTCACTGCTGCCTGCCTGCCTGTCTGCCTGGGAGGAGCGTGGCAGTACAGCAGCCCTCCAGCTGTGCCCAGATGTGTGACTGCCAGGACAGGCCTCTGCACCCCTACCTGTGTGCAGAGAACATGGCTCATGGACTAGTCCGGAGAGCTGCCTTGGGGTTACGCAAAGGAAGAAGTACAGATAAGACCCTACTTAAAGCTCTCTGTTAGTCCCAGGGGGTCGAGGACTTAGGCGTGGGAAGATGGTTGTGTTAAGGATGGACTAAAAGCTGGAGAACTGACCCTGAAAATGTCTTCATGGGCCAAACCATTGCTCCACTTCATCCAATAATCCATTGGCTGTACTGAGTCTAACACACATATTAATAAAATCCTGACCTTGTCTTTCTAGGAAGGTTGTAGGTTAATACTCCTTGCTATTACGGTAACTCCCCGAAAATTTACCAAAAGGTGTATTTTAGTTGGGCTTCATGATTGCCTACTGCAGAAAGGCACAAATAACAACAATTTCCACCTAGAGAAAATGCCTGCATCCTCTAATTAAGTAAACAACACTTTACCAATCCTTTGGCTAAATGGAATAAAATTTTATGTATTTGTCTTCATAAACTCCCAGCAGTAAATGAGTATCTGCTTTCAAATGGTAACACTAGTCTTTACTAAGTGGTTTCCTATTTGGGGAGCCCCTGCTGCCTGCTTGGACGGCGTTACAGCCTTAGTCAACATTAGAAAAGAGAAGGAATTAATTATTATCTATGTCAAGGCCCTGGGCCATTAGTTTGAGAGCTGTCAGAGACCGGTTTAGAGGCCAGGCCTTGCGCTTTTGCAGTGAGATACAGCTTCCTTTGAAATCCAAGCACAGTTTTCCCTCTGCCCTGCGTAGCTTTATGTAGGAAGCACCGTATCTAGCTATCAAACGCGAGCGGGAACGTTTGCTGCAGGACACGGGTGGGTGGGTAGCGTACAAGTGGTGTACAGCGCTGGGTGGGTAGGGAGGGGGAAAAGGAGGATCCTCTGAGGAAGTTACCCTGTTCTCCAGCTCGGGCTCTCCCGGCTGCGGTCGGAGGCCAGCACGGGACCTCTCCCGTTGCTCCTGCAGGCGTGGGGGATCCTCCGGTCTGCACCTAATCGTCCCCAAAGGCTCCCGCCGTGATGGCGGTGCGAGGGAGCGTGAGGGCCCGCCGGGGACCGCGAGGGACCCTGAGGCAGCCCGAGGGAGCGTGAGGGAGGGCGCGACCCGCCTGACTCCGCCCCCACCGCCCCCCGGTAACGGCCAATGCGAACGGGGCGGCCGCTGACGTCACAGCGGCTCGGACCGCAGGAGCGGCGGCGGGCGGCGGTCAGTGCGTGTCCTGCGGCGGCCGCAGCGCCGGGGCCTGGTGCGTCGCTCCGCCGCGGCGGCAGAGGAGCGGAGGCCGCGCCATGTCGCGGCTCAGCCCGCAGGAGGAGAACTTGCAGGGTAAGGGCTGGCGGCCGGTTCCAGGGGAGGCCGGGCTTGGGGGCGCCGCGGGCCCTGGCCGTGGCGGTGTCCGGCCTCCCTCTCTCCCTCGGTGCCCGCCGCCCTGCGCGGCCGCGGGCGGCACATCCCTGAGGGGCGGCGCGCCGCTGAGGCGGGCGGTCGGGCCGCCGCCGCCCCGGGCCTGCCTGGAGGCCGGGCGCGGAGGCGAGGCCGGGCGGTGCCTTTGCCGCCGCTGCCGGGGCAGGGGCGCTTCGGGGCGGTCGGGTTTCACCTCGCGGCCCGGCCCCGGCCTCCGTCCGGGCGCTTGGCGGAGGGCGAAGCCGCGGGGCAGCGTCTCGCAGCCGTTAAGGCGCCAGGAGCGCGCCTGCCTCCGTGTGTTTGAACGTCCCCGAGGGCGTACTCCTCGGGCGGCCTGTCCGTCGGCCGGGGCGGGCCGGGGGACGCTCAGCTGCCGGTCCCTGCCCGGAGCGGGCAGGTGAGACCTGACGCGCTGCTCCCCCCGGTACCTCGGCCGGGTACGTGACGGGTTTCTCCTCCGTTAGTCCGTGACCCTACAGCAACCTGGCAGTAATTGGTCATTAAACCGCCTACAGACCTTCCTAATAGCGCTGAGAAATGAAGACTCGGGTGGAAGAACAGGTCAAATTTAAAAAGCCATGGTATCTGGGTTGTGTAGCTGAACTGCCACGTATGGCTAGATTAATGGAGATCCTCATGATGTCTGTGCACTGTGGTAAATATAAATCCTTCCTCATCAAAAGAAACCGTGTGTGGACAGTTTGGGATATGCCTTTGAGAGGAGATGAGGGTCAGTTGCATGTGTCATGCATTTAGCAAAAGCCGGAAGCAAATTTACCTTACAAGTGAAAGATCTGTGAGCAACCACATATTTGTGTTATTTACACGGTGATTTTGGCAATTTAAGGAGACGTTCTCGTCTTTCTGTGGAGGCTTGCATTTTTGTTTCCAGTTTTGAAAGCCATATATTAAGAAATCAAGATTTCCAGAACTGACTTGAGTACCTTTTTTAATGCTAATCTGTACTCCCCAGCATGTATCCTGGGCTGGAATATCATATAAGATCATTCTCTTCAAAGTCCTTCCCCACAACTCAGTCTGTTAAGTTTGCATTGCCATGTTACACATACTTTTATCTGTTTATATTTCCAAATTCATAAAAAATACAGGCTCTTTTAGCTTTAAATAGACTGGGTATTAGGAAAAATTTCTTTACTGAGAGAGTGGTGAGACAGTGGGACAGGCTGCCCGGGGAAGTGGTGGAGTCACCATCCCTGGAGGTGTTCAAGGAACTTGTCGACGTGGCACTGCGGGACATGGTTTAGTGGGCATGGTGGGGTTGGGTTGGTGGTTGGGCTTGATGATCTGACAGGTCTTTTCCAACCTTAATGATTCTGTGATTCTGTGTGATTAAATGATAATATAACAGCACATTCCTAGTGCACTAGCACATCTTATTCTCAAGAGTGTCTGAGAGGAAATGTGTAAAACACGTGTACTGTGATCCTTCTGTTACAATCTTCATCTTCCCCATGTTTTGTCACACATTCAGTGTGCTGTATCCAGTAAGATTTCAGTAGGTAGTGTTAGTTTGCTGTGTGAAGCAGTTATGTTTGCCTGTGGGGCTGATGATTTTTGAAACGTGAGCGTGCCTCAAATAGTATGCATCTTTACAGGAGAAAATAGGTTATGACTATGTACACAAATCACTGCAGTGCAGCCCACAAAGCATGAAGCTGTTTTGCTTTTGTAAGCAGAGGAGCAAAAGCTGAGGTGGGATGTGCTGAGGAGCAAGGACAGGGAGGCTGGCTAGGAGCTAGCTGATACTCTCAAGGCAGCTGGAGCCAGAGCTCCGGGTGGACACTATCTTAATTTAAACTTCAGTGCTTGTGATCATTCTTGGGTAACAACTTGGGCTTTCATAAATTTGGGGGGAAAGAGTAGGGAAAAGTTTGTCCGGGTATAAACACGTACCTGGACACATACCACATAGGGTCACATGGGGGGGGGGGGGGGACGGACGGGGACACACACAAACCAACCAAAACAACAGAAAAGTTGTGAAGTAAAAAGGCTATTCAAAACAATGTTTCTTCAAAACTCAGTAACCCCATGTGTTCCCATTCAAAAGATTTTGTGGTCATCTGGCTTTTCAGAGAGATACTAATGTTACTAATGCAGATTAAGCAGTTTGGCTTTTTGCTGCTTTCATTTCATTTATGAACCTTCAGTCTCTTCACAACTGGAATATCTTCCTTCATGTGATGTTTCTGTTTCACACTAGATCTCTGCATTGGCTTCTCCCCTTCTGCATACCTTTAAAACGGCTCCTTTAGGCCTGCTGTTCTTAACGTGGCTTACCTCTGAAGCTCTGACCCAGCCTCTCTTTTTCTACAGCAGGAATGGTCCAAACACCACTGTCTGTGTTTCTCCCTTTCTGTGCTCATGCCTTAGACTTTCTTTCTGCTGTGCTCACCAGAATTTGGGGAGTTTCACCTGCCCTCTTTCTTCTCTACTTACTGTTACATTTCCTGTAAAGTGCTCTAGCATGGGCACAATACATTTACTTCTACTCTTGTTTACACACATAAACATGTTACACAGGTAAATTCCACTGACACCTAATTTAAATACTATCTGTCCCTTCAGTTGATTTATAAATGAGACAACAGATACAGGTCCTTTTGTGCATTGGTTACTGCTGCCCCAGAAGAGAGTTGTTATCCAGCACACTCTTAAAAAAACAAAGCAACATGTGACTGTCTGTGTTAAATATACTGCGAGTAGCAAACATGTGATCTAGTCATTGCCACATATCCTCTATTGCTTAACAGTAACACCTAAAAACTCTTACTGAAAAAAGGCTAAACAAAACACATTTGTTGGAGTCTTGAGCCTAAAATATTTTCCATAAATTAATAAATGAACTTCGGTAGAGAAAGTCCTTGAGATTATTTTATTTGGCTACCACCTACGTTGAACAATAAAAATTAAACATATCTCAAAATAAAAGATCTTCAGCTGCAGAAGGAGACACAATGTACTGACCAGCTGCTTTGGACTTCTGTGAGACTTTCCAGCTCGCTAACAAAAGCACCCCCGCATTTTGGCATTTCATCATGTTTATTAACAGAGATGTCAATGCTAGTACTCCTGCATGTCATACTGTAATGTCACGCTGGGGAGGATCAACAGTCTCATATTTTACGTGCCTTTTACAAAAGCACTCGGTTTACTCTGGTTCTGTTTTCAATTATGCCAAGCAGGTTCCTGGGTAGAACTCCACTTCAGCAGTAATGGAAATGGCAGTGGAAACACTGTCACTCCGACGAGCCAAGAACAAGTACCAGCCTCTATTTCCATTCACAATGGTGACATGGAGAAAATACTCCTTGATGCTCAACACGAATCTGGAAGAAGCAGTTCAAGAGAAAGTTCACATTGCGACAGGTAAAATGCTTTATTGTAAGCAAAGTCAAGGTTACTATTACACAAAGCCATTTTTATGCCCAGGAGGCGAAGACAAATATGGAAATGCTTACATACCTGTGTGCATATACATGTGCACATGCATACAAACATGCAGAGAAGAAGAGATAGGAAGATTTCGTGTTTAAAAGATTGTTATTTAAATACTAGACTAGTGCTTGGGTAGAAGCCTGTCCTGAAACCAGAAAGAAGTTACAGGGGAGAGGACTCTAGAAGAGTTCTCACATCTCATGAAGATGCCATCTTGCGGTTTTGGTGTATCCTGGTAAGCCCAGCAGCAGCAGCTGAACTTCCCGTGGGTGTGCTGCTGGTATACAGGCAGCAGCCTTGTTCTAGTGAATAAAATACTCTGGAGCCGTGTGTGGCTGTCATTCTAAAGGGTCGGTCCTCATGCAAGCAGTGTCAGTGCGGTTCTTAAGAGCATATAGCGCTACTAATACTGCTGCCTGGAACAGGAATGTCAGAGAAAAGTGATAAAAAGCAACTTGTAATGTTTTTGTAATGATTTGTAATGATTTGATTTGTAATGAGGTACATCAGTTAATAGTTCTTAGGTAATTGCTAAAGAATTGTCTTATATCTGGTTTACAAAACATAACCTATTTCTAGGAGTATAAGGCAACAAAACAACTTACATCTGATGCAAATTGTCAGTCAGTGTTATTAATTCATTTATTTGACTTTGGGCTATGAAGTCTGCAGCCTATTTATTTAAAAAAAAAAGGGAACTGCAGGATGCAAAATAGACAGTAGGATGCAGAACTTCCAAGCCTTACCTGGCTAGTTTGAATTCAAACCAAACCCCACTTCTATTCATCATTTGCTGCCTGTTGTTTTTTAGTAAGTAATACGGGCCAAATTATACAGCCTCACAGGCGTATCTCTGCACTGCTGAAAAACAGCTCCGTGCAACAAGCTTATTGGCAGATTGTTAGAAAATCAAAGATTAATTGAATATGATGGCTGGATTATATCACCCATTGCCAGATTAATCTCTTAAGTTATGGTCAGGGTGCTATAGCTCTTTGGGAGAACTGTGCATATGAGCTTCACTGACTAGCTTTTAGTTCATACCATAAATGATGTAATAAAAAAAATTAATGAGTTCCTTCTTACTTGTGCTTCTCTTCTTATCCAGCCCTCCTCGTTCTCAGACACCTCAGGACAGTCACAGAGCTTTGGAAATAGAGAGTCACAGCAGTGGAGAAAAGAATAGTTTTCAGGTAAAAATCTCATCTTGCTTTGGGAGAAAGAATTTCTTACTGTCATTGTTTGAAAACCAGCGTTAGGAAATAAGAGGTGAAGCTGCTAATGTAGGCACTTAAATAACTTAGAATAATCTTTGTAGAACCGGGCTTTGTGTATTTGTATCTGACTTGCATGGAATTTTTTTTTTGTTAATCTGTAACCTGAGATTTTTCAGGAGGATTTAGGCGCCCTAATCTATTGTCTTTTAAAATGGCTGGGCTCTCAAATGCCTTTTTCCAGCCACAAGTTGAAAAGGCCAACCTTCAGATCCTACAAGTCGCTTTTAGGAAAAAAGATAATCCAGAAGATAACCGCTAGTCTGGAATTCAAGAGGGCTGGAGTCAGCACCTTGCTAAGCCTCCAGTTCTGGTGATCCTGAGACTGTGCTCTATCATGGTTTCTTTTGTCCGGTGAAGTGGGATGATCAGATTTTACATTAAGATGTGTAGGAAACGCATCAGTAGGGTGGGTATATACATGGCTATATAGGTGAATATTGATGTTCTGTGGACAATTTACCATGCAGAAGTTTCCTCTTCCCCTGCTGACTGTCAACTTGGTACATTTCATGCATCCCCCCACAACAAAATTTTATTTAAATGCACTACCGCCAGTGCATTATGAATTTAGAAAGTGAATTTGATGGCAGCAAGAATTTCTAGAGTCACTTACACGTGACAGCCAATAACATACATTTTCAGAGCACTGCCATAGCTTTATGATTCCTTTTTGTTTTAACAGCTAATACTTAGCATTTCTACGTGCAGCTTTGAAAAACTCACTGTTATTTCATTTTGTACATTTGTTTACTTGCAAAGAAAATTAGTAAATGCATTTGAGAAAAGAGTGGGGAAAGAGGATACTGTATATTAACCATGTTTTACCAATATATTGCTTATTGCATGATGACAGGCTAAAATCTTAAGCCTTCACTAGATATTAGCTTTATGATGAAAAAATTTACTTAAAATTTACTTATAAAACATTTTGAGGAGTGATGTATTAGAAGTATTTAAGTAAATTTCTCTGCTCTTCCAATGATTTGCTGTATTATCTTGGGTAAATCACTGTCTCTGCACTGTTTATGTACAAAGAGATACTATTTTCTTATTAAATTGAAGTATATTCCGTGCCTGTGACTAATTTTTACAGGGTTAGCAGTTAGCAATTAGAAATAAAGATTATATTTCACTTGGGTTCTCTGCATGAAAAGAAACAGCAATGTATGATAAACTGGCAAAAGTTAGCAGCACTAGCAGTTACTCATGCTCCAATGTGCAATGTTAATTCTTTAATTCTGGTAAGACCTCAGGACCCTTGCATTGTACTTAAAAAAAAAAAAAAAAAAAAAAAACCACAACAACAAAAAAACCACCAAAAACCACAAACGATTTCTTCCATCACTCCCCTTTTTCAGTTACTATTGTTTATCATCTGTAGCTGAGTGTGTGCTGGGTATCATCATCTTGGGGTCTCCTTGATTTCCTTGGCTGGCTGTATTAGTTAATGGATTATCTTTTTCTACCCAGTGTTATGAAATTTTTAGAACAAAGTCTGTGTGTTCGCTGTTTGTACAGTATTTAACCTTGTGGGGTTGCACCTTCATACAGCTTCTAAACTATATGGCTGTATCCGTAATACATAGATGTAATCAATTCTCAAAATTACATGAAATGTGCTTCGTCCCATTGCCTCTTCCTTTAGCTGAAACTCTCCCCATTATCTCTACAACTCCTACAGGAATCCAGGTGAATGAACTACCACCTTTAGGTTAGCTAAATACATTATTGGAAATTAATTATTTTTATTTTATATTTCCAGAAAACAGTTCGTGTATTTAAAGATCATTATTTAGATATTGAGAACAAATAATCAAAAGATAGAAAATCCTCAGAATTAAAGTTTCCCGGACAATTTTATTTCCATTCTTAAGTGTGTATATGTGCATACACAGCTATTGTAATTCTATGAGCAGACACTATTTTTATCACAAGACCTTGGCTCTAGTTAGTGCACATGTATTAAGCAAGAAACTATATTCTTATTCAGCATTTATGCTGTAATTCACTTGAAAACAAAGCTACTGTTCGGGTTTTTTTCTGCACAGGGGTGTGCCGATAGACCTGGGCTCACTTCACCTGTATTCCCAGTACTGGCCCAAAAGCCAGGTAGCTTTACAAGACTAAAATTTGTTTCGCTTGGTTTGTATTAGCTTGACCAAGGATCTTCAGATAAGTATGACATCCATCCAGTTTTGAACACAGGCAAATAGTTTCTTCTGCCAAACATCAATCAGTCAGATGTGTGAGCTGGAAATATTTTCAGATCCTCTGTGTAAGGATTAAATGCAGGGCTCTGGCATTTTATTTCCAGGGTAGTATTTACTTAAGCAAATATGGGATATGGTCTTTTCCATTCACATCCTGCTCTGAAGACAGATCTCCCCCTCCCCATGTCTTTATCTAGGATCTAAATACTTTGGTAGAAGTGATACGGAGAGTCCACAGTGGGACAAGATGGGAGAAGGTAGCGTCAGAGGTAGTCTAGCATATGGTCTTAGATGCAGAACAGGAGCTTTGTTTTGCAGTACTAACTTCCTGCCTGTCATAGTCCTGAGTGCTGTTTGATAATGGCTCTTTGTTTTAGTCTGAAGAAGATTTTCTTGAAAGGAGGAAAGAAGTAGAAAGGCTCCTGAGGAAGAATGCAGATTGGATATGGGATTGGTCCAGCAGGCCAGAGAACATCCCACCGAAGTGAGTGCTGTCGGTGTTCCTGGGTGAAGCTCGGATGCAGCTTTTAATTCCACAAGTCTGAATGCGTATCTGTTAATGCTGTGACTGTGTTTTCTTCCTCAAAACTAGGGAATTCCTTTTTAAACATCCCAGGCGCACAGCTACTCTCAGCATGAGAAATACCAGTGTAATGAAGAAAGGGGGGATCTTTTCAGCAGAATTTTTGAAGGTTTTCCTTCCATCTCTGCTTCTTTCTCATTTGCTTGCCATTGGACTAGGGTAAGTTTAAACTAAAAAAAAAAAAAGGGGTGTGTGTTTTTTTTACCTGTTTTCTCTGAGGCCTAATTCTGACTCCTGATTCCCTCTTTGTCTAAAAGATGAGCAATACCCTTTTCCCTATAGGAGGGGGACAGGTAGTTATTCAGGAAGTGCTTTCTAGTCATCTGCTTGCAGTACTGCTGAATGTATCAAGTTGTCCTTTTCTGCTTTTCTCACTAGTTAATTATTTTGAAAAATTCTCAAAGGGCAGTGAAATGAGGATTTATATATATGAACTCTAGTTATACTTGTCAAATAGTTGGTTCCATTGGAGACATGACTTTTAGTCTCACAACTAATTGCAAAGGAAAAAGATACTATTTAATATATTTTAAAATTCCACTCACACCTGGGAGGGATGGGGGACACCAAACAAAACAGGACCTAGGGGTTAGATGGTCCTTCTTTAAAAACAGCTACAGGACACAGACTAAAGGGAAGAGATTAAATGCCTTTTAGTCAGGATGAGTTTGCCTGTGCCTAAGCATGGCAGATTCCTTGATATCAGCAAAGAATGCTGGGAATCTAGGCATGGCTGGCCACCCTCCCCTGGGAGCATGCCATGCCAGGTGGGAGGGCTTAGGGGAGAAGCCAGATGAGTTCTGGGCTGATGCCTGTTTTCCAAGGAACCAGCCATTAGCTCTGGCCCTGCTCTTTCTCTGCCCACTCCCTTGCATAAATCCTGAACCTTCTCAAGGCTATGGAAGTTGAGAGTGAGGGACGCAAGAGATGGAGGGGAAGGGGAGGACTGTGCGCAGCTGCAGTAACTGGAAGGAGGGACAGCCCAAATCTTCTGTGGTCCCTGCGGCATGCATCATTTTGGATGGATGAAGGCACAGGTTATCTTCCTGTTCAAAATCAAGATCTCGGCCACATAATATTGTAAAAATGACACAAAACTAATTTAACTCCTTCCAAAATCAAAATGAGTAATTGCACAAGGTAGAATAAAAGCATAATGGAATTTTCCTTTCAAAATAAACACAAGTTTGGTGATGTAAGTACGTACTTTCTTCCTGGTCACTTCCACCACTGCTGCAAAAATTTGCATCATTCCAGTTCCATCGTGAGCGAGTAACAAAGTCACATCTTCAGAAAGAGCTTAATGTAGTATCAGTAAAATAGTTACACTTCAAAATAATAATTTCTTTAAGCTACAAGAAGTACATGGATAGAAGATGCGATGTAGGGCAGCTGTGAAAGCATACCAAGCTGGGAAATAATGACCAAAGAAAAAGTAAGAAGTACGTGAAGATGACTGTAAAATGAGGTTTACAAATTTCAGAGGTTTTTAGCAAATGGAAAAACTTAAGATAAAAAAAGGAAAAAGGTAATAGACCATCTGACTTGGAGACCTGCTGAAGTTCTTGTTAACCCCATACTTACCTCTGACTCTCGCATTCCTGAAACTGAACAGCTTACACAGAATTATGCAGCCTTAGGATTTGGGGAGGCTTGTTAGACAGGGGTATGCACAAAGTCACTAGCAACTGAAAACCGAGTTTCACAGCAGTCACTTGATTTGCCTGCTTAATTATAGCTGGCACTGCTGCTCCTGCTGGAAATTACGTAACTAGTAATCTGATGAGAAAAAAGTGTTCCTTGCATGCTGTACATTCTCTCTGAAATGAAACACAACACTCACTGACCATATGTTGTCGGTCCTCAGGATCTACATTGGAAGACGCCTTACGACCACAGCTTCAAGCAGTACTTTTTAAAGGCACCTGCAAAGAAAACACTCATCTGGCAATAGAGGAGGTGGGCAGCAGAAGCGTCTGAGCTAGCGATGACTACGTGATCAGTGTGTAAATGTTGTGTTCCTAGTTTAGTAAGAATGGGAAGAGAGGTACGAAGGCTAATGCATCATATATAGTCTTCTGGATCTTTTGGATGCATTAACATCTGTTATATTGCTTTGTAGTGAAGTATCTTTGAAAATTAAAAAACTTGATGTTTAAAAACAATCGTATCTTTAATATAGCAACTGTGATTCAGCTAGGTATTCATCTAAACTGCTGTTTCTTTGTACTTCATAGATGGGAATATTTGTCACTGCTGCTGTAATCGTGACAGTAGGGGATTAGCCCAAAACAATGTGTGGCCTTATGTGTCATATATGGGAATTCAGAGAAGCTTTTACCTCGCTGGAGGCAGTTTCTTCCTAACTTAGATTCTCCTTAGCTCTCTCTCACGTTTGTGTGAGGTGTGAAATGTTGAGAGAGGCAGTTGGCTGGAAGAAATGAGCACGAGTGAAATTTCCATCAGTTTTCACTAGTTCACAGTGTGATGCACAACAGCCTGAATTAAAATTTGGACTTTAGTGCCTCATAAACAGCTTCTTTGGCGAAGACATTTATTTAACTCCCAACTCATAGAAGTTCCTTCTGTTGTGTCTACTTGCAGACTATTGCTTCTCAGTCATTTTATCTGTAAAATAATAAACTTGCATCTTATATTTGCCTCATCCTTGTATAGATTTAAAAAAGGGTTGCTTGCTTATTTGTTTTTACTAATGGAATGCCTTTTCATTCAGTGATTTTACCTTATTTAATGAGGAAGAAAACGAATGTTTGCCAAAATACTGTGTTTTTATATATTTAAATAAAAACGTTCCTTGTGGATTCAGAGTTTTCTCATTCCTTTTTCTCTAATTGTTGAAAGGGGCTGACAAGGCTCTTTTTGTCTTTAAACAAGTTTCACACTCTTTACTTGCATAACTGACACGTAAGAAGTTTCTATAGAAAACAACTTCATTGCTTATTCTTCAACTTGAATATGGCTAAGCTGGCAGTGGAAGTTAATCAGTAAACAGAAACTCCTTGCAAATGCGTATTCTACTTTGTACTGTATCATCACTTAAAAATAAATTTACTTTCTACTTCCTTTTTGTCCTTATTTAGCAGCACTGACTTTCTCTGTGCTTGAAATCTGGTTAGTAGGAGCCTTGCAATACCCTGCGGTGTCTGCGTCCTGCCATCACACGACGTCGCTGCTGCTGTGCAGGCTAGCTCGTGTCTTCCATTTTCTGTGGGAGTAAATCACATGAATGTAATCACACACCTCTTACAGGAGGACCAGGATCTGTTTGGGTTTTTCTACTGTATGTCTGTATGTGCAATAAAAAGTGAATTTATAGAAATACTTTAATTTCTGAATAATATTTCCTGTATGTGAAATAGGACACAGGTGTTTTTTTAATCTGACTAGAGTTGGAGTTGAAGCTCAGAGTTCCACCAAAATAGTGTTAAAAACATTGGTATCAGAACTACTGTTAGATCAACTGCTTCTCCCCCTTTGAAAAAGCAAATTTTTTTTTTTATACAGTTGCATCCAAATGTAAATAAAAGATTCCTTACAAATACTGCGAGAATGCCAACAACTTACCCGCCACCTCACACCCACTGTTCCTTGAATTACAGCAGGTGGAGGGGGGTGTTGGCGAGCTCCAGCAGCTGAATGCCTTCGTGTTTTATTTAACCAAGGTCCTCACCGGTTTCCTTTTTCCTGTGTGTTAGGTATCGCTGGTTTTCACTGAAAGGGAGGACACAATGGCTGCATTGGAAGCTCCCCGGGTTCCTGTTCTGTTACGACTGGTATTTTAAGAAGAAAGATTCACAGAGTGTCTTAAAGGAATCTTGGAATGACACAAGTAATGCTCGCAGTGTATTGCAAAATGTAATGGCATGAAGGGATCTACTGCAACTACAGGAACTACAGCGGTTCATTGTTCTTTTCTTCTTTCTCTTTTTAAACACAGAAGCAAAGAAATCCTGTGTAGCCAGGAGCAGAATTACCACCCTGAAAGACCTGCAAAGTAGATGTTTGTTAACGTTCTCGCAGTAGCTGGAAGTCTCCCCCCGGCCCGAGGCTGAGCCTGGATGCTGAAAGCAAAGGTGGGAGCAGAAGCAGCCCCTGTATCGGCACGTTGGCAAACTGAAGCACCCGAACGCCGTCCTACCCGTGTCAACTGCCTTGTGACGCTTTCATGTCCTATGTAACTGTTACCACCAATCAGAGTGGTAAAATGAAAACAACATTCTGTGTAGTTAAACCATGTTATTTGCACATTTACCATTACCAGCACCTTGACAAGTGGCATATCTATTGCCTGGTGCAGCTGCTGAGAAAACATTCCTAATTTACGTAGCTACTTTGACTTGAAATGAGAAGTGTTTTATGTTACGGTGTCCTTTTTTTAATTATTATTCCATCAGCTCCACCATCCCTTGGGATCACGCCAGTGGGTAATACGTGGGTGCATCTGTCAGCCTTTACAGTGTCAGTCTCTTGCAGCGTGGTACCTGGCCCAGCAGCTCAGCACAGCCCAGATAAAACCCTCGCTCGTGCTGAGCGTCCTCCGAAGGCGTTGTGGTCAAAGCGGAGCAAGCCAGTGCAGGCAAAGAGCCCAGACAGGACCGGGGAGAAGGGACAGCAGAAAAGGCCTCTCAGGCTCTCGTCCACTAACAGTCGCAGACGGTCAGCTTTCTTTTCAGATCAGGCACAATGAAAGGCTTTTAGCAGTAGTTACATATTTCATTCTTACTCATTCTTAATTTACATTGATTTTGATTAGCATTACACACATAATTATCTCTGAGGATCTGATCCCATGTCCTAGGTCTTGCAGTGGATGAGTACAGTTTCAACACAACTTTTTCAGGCTGCATGTGCAGGTGCGTGATACTTTTCCTAAAGCTATCAAGCAGAAAGATTTTGCCCATTTTTCATTTATTACAGAAAATTGAAGGTAATAAATGCAGATACTTGTTTTATAGATAGCCTGGACTGTGATTCGCTATTTCATCAAGAACGCAGCAGCAAGGTGTGCGCAGGGATGCTAACGCCCTACTCGGGTACTGGTGCGCTGACTGACACATGTAGCACAGAGCCAGTATCGCTCCCTTTATCCACATCTTTAGGATCATCATTCGGAAAACCTCATATTCCACCCACCACTCACCATAGCTGTACAACATGCCCAAGGTGACGATTACCCATTTCAGAAAAAACAACGTGTGAACACCTGAAAGACTCATCAGACGGGCAACGCCTGTATCAGCGGTTTGTGCTTATAGCAGCCACATCGTAGGCTGCCCCGATCCAAGCTGAACTGCTGTAGACATAAGAATTATTTTTAACACAATCAAAAGAAGCAAAGTTAATTAAAAAAAACACCCAAAACCCCTAGTCATCATGGTGCCATTAAACTAGCAAAATATTTGACATCATTAGCCAATTATTGGTCAAGGTGTTTTTACAGAGCTACATCAGGTTTCTAGGGGCAGATGTTGGCCTTTTGCCTTTGCGTTCTCAGCATTGATTTCTGTAATAGGTGCCTCATACAAATTTCACAGTTACCAATTTTTAAAAAAACAGCTTTAAAGTGCACAGGCTTCTCTAGAGCCATGGAACCAGTGGACAAGTAGTCCAAAAGAAAAATACTGAAAGATACGGCCTAGAACTGCCTTAGCATGCTAGGTATTGACAAAATTTGCACTGAAGACTTTAAGCCCTTCGATCCTCACACTTCACACCAGAGGAAATGGGAAGTTCAGTCAATTTTGCAACAAAACTTACTTTCTTTAAAAAAAAAAGGTGGTCATGGCATGAATAAGTACCATTATTAAGTACAGCACACTTCCCATACAAAGCACTTTATTTCTTTAGAGAGACAAGAATAACTCTTTACAAGAATAACTCTTTACAACTCCTCTAACGAACCTCATTCCCAATTCTGCTTCCAGCGCAGGCCCTGGGGGCTCAGCTCGGGGCTGGGGAGGGTCCCCATGCACCGAGCTGGCGTGACCTGCGGCTGCCTGGGCTCGTGCCACCCCAGCTGCCACCAGCCCTCGTGGCCACAGGAGCTGGGAAAAGGGCAGAGGGGGGATCGCACTGTGGAAAGATGGTTCACTCAAGACAGAGGTTGGGGAGGTGAAATATTTCCTAAGCACACGGATGCTGTAGGGGAGGTGCAGAGCTCCAGCTTGCAGGAGGCAGCCAGCCCTATCCAAAGCTGAGCTTGCCAGGGCCCGTTTTAGTGTTTTATGGTTGGACTTGATGATCTTAAAGGTCTTTTCCAACCTAAATGATTCTATGATAGTGCTTTCAGGCTTCGCAGGCTCATGCCAGTGGCAGCCAGCGCAGGACACGCTGAAGGCTTGTGTACTTCTGCACAAGAAATACAGTCAATGAAATTGTGGCATTAAAAACTTACCAAATATTAAAGGAAAGTAATGAGAGAATTGTTATAGATCCAGGCATTTCCTAAAGCCCCATGCAAATTGTCACCAAAGGCCCTCAAGGCACACAGCAGAAGCCTGTCCTTGCTCCAGAGCAGCAATCAGTTTGTTGCAGTCTTAAAGTGTTTTCTCCACCTGGGTTTAAAGCTTTGCATTTCAGCATGCTTCGCTTTACTAGTGGAAAGTAATCCTCAGCAGCAGAGTCAGAGGCCAAGCTGGTGGCTCTGGGGCACGTGGGATGTGTTGCACATGCTATTTATAACCGCAGAGGACACTGTGAGGATGGCCAGGCTCTGGGTGAGCTCAACGTAGGAGGGCCACTGTCAGGAGTCGGCAAAGGTAAAGAGAGAAGCTGAGCTCTGGGACTGAAGCTTTCGAGGATGCTACAACAGAGGGGAGTGGCTGCAAAGCCAGTTTCTGTTCCTCTGCAGAGTCCCCACACCCTGCAGCTTGCGTGGAGGAGGTTTACGTCCAGGAGCCGCTTCTGAACACCGCCCAGAGTGGCACAGGCTATCAGCCTAGGGAGAGCTCTGTGGCGCAAGAGCCGCCTCCTCCCACAGCATCCCCCAGAGCAGCGTGGACATTCAGCTCTTTCCCTGCTGGAAGCTGACCCGCAGGCAGATGCTTGTCTGCTCAAATGTGCCTGTGAAATTCATACTCATCAAGGCTTAACAAAGCTGCTTAGCACCAGTTTCGTAAGCACCACTGGAGTTTAGATCAAACTTGGTGTGAGGCAGGAAGAGACCTTTGCGTCAAACCTGAGTTAAATGGGACACCAATGGGTGCAGACACCTGCGTGTCCATGTACCGCCCAGCACTCAGCATCCAGGCAGAGCCACACACATGTGTGCTCTGAGTTACAGCTTCGCTCCTCGGAGTGGCTCAGACACAGGTCACCATCGCTTGGACCAAAGAAGAGTCTCAAACAGGCTGTGTCCTCTTAACGATGCTGGTCAGCACGGGGCCCTGTTCTGCCAATTAAAACCGTGGATGCAAAGAACAGGACAACAAAACCCCAACTATTTTATCTACAGCTGATGAACAAATTTGCATCATGCTGAGGAGTCCAATGACTGGCCCTCCCTTTCCCCCTCGCCCCTCCCACGCCAGCTGCAAGGGCAGGGATCCGGCAGCCGCCGTCTCACCACATTTTAATTCCCTAAACGTTCACCTGAAGTACGTGTCATGAATTCGGACGGCTCCTGCAGAGGCTCCTGCTCCTGACCGCAGGCTGTCAGCCCAGCTGGATACCGAGCAGCTACTGGGTTATGAATTGCTGCTCACAAGGCAATGCTGGCTCGTATTCCCCGGTCCCATCTGTGGAGATGGGGGATCGTGCCCCAACCCAAACACCGGCCTCCAGAGAGCTGCTGCCAGCGCTGCTCAAACAGCCAGGAGATGGAAACCCTTCGAGAGAAAAACCCAACCCAGCTGCACTAGGTTTTGTTTGGTGACGCAGGGGTAATCATGGGCATAGGAAAATAATGCTCACCCCCATCTGTAATTCCAGGACAGGGCAGTCGCGTGGGAAAGTCCTTGCACGCCTGCCAGGGAGCCTGGAAGGTGACTTCACTTCTAGATACAGCCTTTGGGCAGGGTACAAAACAAGGACCTTTGGTTAAAAGCTTTCCCCTGGGAAATTAAAAGTACAAATTAAGTGCCTGATCTCTTTGGAAGCACGTTTTATCTCATCAGGTTGGAAAGTGTGTTTCGGCTGTCCATCAGCCAGGTGCAGCACCCCTCACCCCCCGCCCTGCAGGTTGGCCTCCAAAGGAACCCGGCCACCAGCGCTGGGGCAAGGGCTGATCCCTGGATGCCAATTGCAGGTCCTGCTTTTCAGAAACTGCTGTGAGTCAACACTGAAGCCCCCAGCCCTCAGCAGAGTCCCCACGGCTGGATTTATGCACACCCGGACGTTTCTTACATCACCTTACACACGTGTTTTTTCTGGAGCCACTCGGCATTTCCACGAGGAAGTCTGACTCTCTCAGTCGGTGTTTGTGCTCAGCATAAAATGACAATGGAATTCAGAGTTTTATCCTAAATCCTATTCCCACAATTTCCAAACCCATCCCCGAGAGGAAACAGAACTCCGAGAGGGTGGTTCATCTTCTCCCAATACTTTTTCATCACGTAACTGCTGATGACAGGTATCACGGATGCCTACGTTCTGCTCACTAAAGAACAACTACACTGACAATTCAAAAAACATGCACAAGCCTTGTGAAGCAAGGATTATGTAGAAAACTCCCTCTCAGGTTTACCGAAACTCTTAAGATGTGCAACGTGCACTTCAGCCCTAGTTAACTGGGCATCAAGGACTCACCACAGCCAAATAAGTGACTGTTTAAAAGAAGTTTCAAAAAAAATCTTACCTCTAATTCCTAGTACAGACAACATCTGCTCTTCCAGTTATTTCCTCAAAACCAACCGAGGCCTGAAGTGACCTCACCGTTAGGCAGTATTTGCAAACCGGCGGAGCAGTACTCTGTCCGTAGCCTACAGCCTGTCAGAAAGCGCACGCTGGGGTTTTTCACACTTGAAAGCCAAGCGCCGCATCTCTCACGCGATATCCCTGCCACCCCTCTCTCGCTGTACCGACGAGATGTTCCGTCTCCTGAAGTTAACCGCTCGGGGTACTGCGAGTGTGAGTAGCGCAATGCTCTCAAACTGCTCCCAGAAGTCAAGGGTGGTTTTGGGCAAATATCTGAATGAACAGTAACTTTATCAAATTGACAATAAGTTATCTGTGTTTAGATAAAATGAAATGATAAAAATTTCATGAATCATCAAAAACTATTTAATTGAAAGTGGTACAAGCAAATCATGTTTTATATAATAGATTTCATCATATCCTTTTTCTTTTTACTCATATTCCACTTACATTTGCTGAAAAAATAGATCAAAAATAGACAGCACTAATATATCCACTGAGTATGAACAGACAGCTTTCTGAGTTAGAGGTATGACCGTTCAAAAACCAACCATTTAAAATGGAAATACAAACATCTTCAGGTGGGCTCACATGGCCAATTCTCACAAACGGAAGAAAAATTGTCAAAATACACAGAGCAAGTCCAGGTAAACATTTAAAATTTATTAAACTTTTTGGTCAAAATAATTGAACAAGTATGTACAATCCCATTGTATTAGCTCTACTATGTGTTTTAGGAACAAGGTCAAATCTAATGGTTCAGTGACCCAGAAGTTCCATATCTCAAGATTTTCAAATAGTGTCACAACCAATATACAGTATAAGATTTTTTTAATTTAAACTTTATTTGTAGAACCTCAAAGTTAGTTGTACTTACTAGCTTATTGTGAACAAGAGTGGCACTCTATGGACATTAATCGGGAGGGTAAGAACGGAGACATTTTGCTCTTGCCTACGCAGATCCGATTCAGTAATCATAATACACCTTCATTTTAAGAAAAACGGAGTGTAAACCACAGGTCTGGGTTTCCTCTGGGAAGCTCAGGGGATCTCGTTTTTCAGGGAGAATTTCTGATTTGCAGGCACGTTTCACAGAGTGTCACGTCTAGCTACCTGATGCTACTAAAACGTGCTGCAACAGCTTCAGGAACAGCTTCTCACCCCGGCTAGTCTGGGGGGAAAAGAGAAGGTTGATGCATTTCAGGCCTCTTCGGAAATAAAATTAAAGAACAAACAAAAAGTACCTAAGGCTTAAAAAAAATTAGCAAGAACAGAGTTACAACAACCGCAGTTAACACCAGCTTGTGGCCTCAGTGTTTTCCGACATCTCGCTGTTAAAGTCGGAATGTGCTTTAGCATTAAGCTTCGCTGCTGCTTGGCATAATCAAGATAGTTCTAGGTTTTTTGTTTTTGCTGGCTTGAACTGCAATGTGAAATACAATGTATTATGCCAAATATTTAAAATAAACTATATCTTCATGACAAACACTAAAAAGGTTAAAAAACATAATGCACATAAGGTATGTCTCTATCTAACGTTGAGAGGCATCAGAAACTGAATTTTTATCTTCAAAGAAGAAAATTTGTTAAATGTTTTGTTTTCCCTTCTGTGCAAGGTGGTCACTTTCTATTAAGGCTGCGGATGTCATTATACTAACCTCTTCAATCTCCTACTCGGTACACGGAGAGCGTTTTACAAGAAAACCAGTGCAACTTAAACTAAATGACAATCTCATGGAAACTCTAAATTTAGAATTTGAAATACTACACAAAAAAGTTTGTATTAGTCTGCCAAAAATGCAATGTTTTGGGGCAAACATTGTAAAATCTGCCCATCAGAATTATTTCGCACAATCTCAGTACATGCAATAAAAAAATAAAAAGACTGAATACATACCTTCAGCTTTAAAAACACTTTTTATAGTTTGTTATTTTATTAAGTGGTTTACACCAGAAGGTGTGGTTATAGATACAGTTGGTGAGTAAATATTCATGGAAACCTGTCTACGAACCCAACTCAAGACCTACCTAAGTGCTCAAAGGTAAAAACACCTAAGCCTAGATACAGGCCAGAGGAGGAATGTTTACAGGCATTAAGCACAATATATGTTTTGAAAGGCCCAAATATTACAGCAGAAAAAGAGCGCGAGAGATAGAAATTACATTTTTATGACAATTTTTCTTCTTGGGTGTTAAATTTTTGGTCTATAAACTGGAAAGGAAGGCTCAGACTTAAATAAATACATTTGTTTTGAGTATTGGCCTTATTGAGCACTGTCCATCAGTTCTGCCCCTAGAGGGTTTCTCCCAGAAAACTGCGACTGACGCTCCCTACCCCCACCGAAGGCAGAACTACACCGTGACTCAAAACCCAGGCCAGATCCTCTCCTTTATCTAAAGGGAAGTAAGTGCATCAATGTTCTTCACTGGTAGGACAACAAGGCCTTCTCTTTTACAGATAAACAACTGAGCTTAACTATGCAAGACGACGACTCTGTCCTGAAGTAAGTCATCTTTAGTTAATTTTGTCCTGGAATATATACAAATTATTGGTGGCAGCTACAGCAATGATGTTCTCCATGGGATGCCATGCTGTATGAAGAATCTTCTTGTTGAAGTCCAGACTGTCAACGCTTATTTCATCCTTCTTTCTTTTACCACCTGTACACACTTTACGTGGCTTTAAGATGGCACGAGGTTTGCTGCTCTCCCTGGACGCTTCTAGAGTGATATCCCGTCGCGTGTTTCGGTCAAACATTCTAAAGAAATTGTTGTAAGATCCAGTCATGATAGCACTGTTTAAAAGCAGAAGAAAGGCACATCTCATTAGGTTTCCAGAAACAGTATTCAACCCCCATCCTCTCTCTCTTACATACAAGGTGACTGTCAGACCAAGTTCATGGCCAGCATGTGGCATGACACTCCCTTCCAGGTCTTCCCCTGGTCCCCGCCCCTCCTGCCACCAGCACTCAGCAGCAGTCTTATGCTTTGTTCATCTCAACGTGAGCAAAGCAGGTTTTCCTGTTGCTTCTCTATCCCTTTATCCCACGGCAACAGAAGTCACAGTGGAAGCAAAGCCATTATAAACTGCTTCATTTCAGCAGACTATCACAAATGAAAGTGTCTTCCTTGGCACTGTGCACATGTTGACCATGAGAACACCAATGGATTAACTATGAAAAATTATCCTGAACGAACAAAAGAAACCCCTCATGTAAAGGTCTGATGCAGTCCTGCAGAAACAGTTCAGAGTTTCTGTACAGTATCAAACTTGCTTTTGAACAAAGCAGAGAAAAAGCTGCATCTCAAAACGCTTTCATGTGTCTAACTTCCAATGAACAGCTTGTTTGTAGCTCTCACAAAAAATACACTTGAAATTGAGGCTGAATCGTTTGTTATTTTCTGTATTGAACACTTATCTCGACCACTTGAAACTGGAAAAGCCATTTCCCACAATGCAGAAGTCCCACAGATTGTTAAAATTGCAACCACCTCACCCTTGTCCTCTTGTTTGCTGTCTTCATGGCATTAAAAAATTAATGACTAGGAGGAGAATGAGATAATATTACCACAACATATACCACTCAGACTGTGCTAGGGAATGCACTGAGTGAACTATTTTTTCTTTTTCAAAGAGAGGTGAGCATCACAACTTCCATGACAACTTATGTTCCTATAATAAGTTCAAAGGAGATGACCTTGCTTTGACTTCCCTCCGCCGCCGCCCCCCCGCCCAAAAAAAAGATTGACTGGAGTTGCTTGAAAAAAAACCCGTAGAAACAAGGGTCAGTTTCTCTGCATTTTAGCTTAGTGAAAAACGTACACCACTTCTTTTATGCATTTTACATTAGATACTGTAAATATTGCTAGCAATTTTTTCTTGTAAACTGACTGATACAGTATGATTTCTCCCCTGCATTTGGTAGCAGACAAGTCACTATTTTAGGTATTTCAGATATACTCAAATCTTCTACGAAAGAATACAAATCCCCAAGGCAAGCCAACACAAAGCATCCAGATCTGCCATGATCTTATCCATGGTTTCTGAAAGCATTTTAACTGGTAGCTAATATTATACCATAGCTAGTGACAGGAAACATACACCATTTGTGCCAATATCATGGCTTTGCTATCTGATTATAATGCTTCCACAACTTTCAGGCAAGACATATTTCCACTGTTTGCAACAAATATGAGTAATTATCTAATGCAGGTTTATCTTCTTTAGCCTACAGAAAACATGGAAAGAAGATTCAACTTGCAAGACACTGAATGCATGTTCTTATATGCACTTTAAGAATGAAACAGAGTCACATTTTCATGGCTTGAAATGGCCAGTCTTGACTATTTAAAACTTCAAACTTGAACAGTAACTCACATTAGAAGCAAACTGACACACGAAAGTTTAGTCCACTTCTGCAATGGGAGGGTGGAGGATTGAAGAAAGAAGTCCTTTCGCAAAAAAACCCCAAACCAAAACAAAACACCACAAACAAAAAAACCCCCACAAACCCCCAAACCAATCCCAACCAACCAACCCCAATAGATTTGAATGTAACTAATTACATCCTTAAAGTTAAGTACTGCTTACGGCTTTCAAAACTGGAAATCAAATTCCTAATGCTGAGGGAAAACCAAAAACCCAAAAAACCCGAAGCCCCCAACTTACCTATCAGAACCGTTCCAGCAGCACTCAAATTTGTCAAAGATACAGTCATTTTCATAAAGGGAACAAAGCTTGCTTCGAAGATACTCATGAACCTTTTTGGAACATTTAAACTGGTATTAGATATAAAGAAAACGAAGAAAAGGGAAAAGAGGAGATGCTTAAGAAAACTTGAACACCATACTTGATATGTCTCTACAGGCCTGTTTTCCATATTGAGATCCCACACTTTAACAGAAAGGTAGTCTCTTGTCATCATGTATCGACCACTGTGACTGAATTTTACATCAGATATCGATGATATTATTTCTGAAAAAAACGATCTGCTGCTAGGATCTTCAGGTTCTTCAAAAACTGTAGATAAAAGACACAATTACAAATGAAACCAACAGCAAGTTCTGCATCTTCTAACATTTTTTGGTACTTGAAAATTTTAAATCAATATACTAGTTTCTTCTTAAAGAAAGTTGCTGTTAAATACTTTTTAGAAATAATGTCTTTTTTAAACAATGTTACGCTCTTAGGCATCTAGCAATCTGATGACTATCTCCAACATTCTCAGCTGGAGCACAGCATCAGCAAAACTACAATTCACAGGTCTTAGGGATGAATCAGAGAAAAAAAAAGTTAAAAAACAGCACATGAGTGCAGTAAACATTACAACTGATCTACAAATCATGTTGAACAACAGCAGATGAAAACATCAGCATCCCAAACACAGTATCTTAATGCATGACCCATGCATTCTGAGACTACTGTACAACATACTTTTCTTTAGACCTGAAGTTGTACAACACAACCTACTGAAATGAAATATTATCTGCACTTGAAATACAATTTGTATGGTTTTAGAAAGCAGATGAAGAAATGCATTATTTAAATTGAAGAGTCAATCTCTGAAGTCAGCGTTTCATGACACAAGCTACCTAGAACTATTTATTTCATTTTTGAATAGACCCCTTTTAACAGGATGTTATTCAGTGACAAGCTGTTAAAAAATGAAGTGCTTCTAAGTAATTTAATGCAATGCTAAATCAAATAGATGAAGTGGCCTACGATTCTACATTTCCCATTGCACAAATATTTCCTTCCACTAAACAAGAAAACCTTATCTGCACTAAAGATAGCTTACCTGCGAGTATCAGCATGGTAGGTCACCCCACAGGACTAGTAATACTAATAAACCTCAACGATTACAGTAGCGAACAAGAGGCTGCGTGCAAGGCATAGGCAGTTATCCTTACGGCTTCAATAGAAAAGCTTTCCTCACCTACATAAGTTTACGTGGCTCAGCAGACTAAAGAGCATTCACCTTTCACCCCGGAAACTCGCTTCAAACGCAGTGCATATTCTTAAGAATTAATTCTATCCTAGGAGCTGCAAATGGTCACAAAGTAAATGGATTCTGGCAGCATCAGCCCAGTTTCTAATGCACAAAGGTGAATAAACTGCCCTGAACTGGCATTCGATAAGCAGATACCTTTGAGAAGCACCAAGACTGAGTCTGGACAGAAGACAGGTCTCACTGGTGCCAAAAGCACTTGTTCCCATCAGTTTATGATGCATAAATGGGTAAACAGGAGCAGAGTCAGATGGTCAATTGTCTCATGCTACACTTCTGCTTGTTGATGGCCTAGAACAAGACAATTAAAATGTTCCATTCTACAAAACTACCACCCCTTACCTTGTATGCGCTTTACCAATAAGCAGAACTTGGTATGTTTAGTTATAAGCAGAACACCTATACACTCTATCTTGCATGAAAACAAAGTAAGAAACCCATAAACCAAAGACGCATCCTGACTTACATTTTGAATGCCTATCACAGAGGGCTGAAGAACGCATGTCACAGAGTCGAATAGTTCCTTTGCTACTACTGTAGACAAACACGTTACAGTGATGAGGGTGGAATTCGGCAGCAGTAATCACTTCTGTCAGCTCCTCCATGTTAGCAGGCTTAATATCTACAATATCTGGGAAGGTTTTTTTAAAGACATGTAACATTTCACATTCAAATCACTTCTAGCAGATAATTATTAAAAAATGTTAAAAATACAATGTAGAAAACCAGGGCAAGACCTTAATTTCCACTGTGTGCCATCTACATAAAATAAGGGACCCGAGTAGATTTAAAAATAAATATCTAGATTTTTACAAATCAACTTTAACAGATGGTGGAGATAATTTCAGACTCCTCTGAAGCCTCCTTCTTAATGGTTCCTATTGAACACTGAATATACTTAATCTATTTACCTAAAGCTTTAGAAAACTTGCATATGACCTGTTTAATACCCAGTATTTCAGCAACTTTTATTTTACTGCAGATTTGTCAATGTAGGACATACTATTAGTTTTGGATGCACAGGCTTGCAAACAGCGTTTAGCGGGCATGGTGGTGTTGGGTTGACGGTTGGACTTGATGATCTGACAGGTCTTTTCCAACCTGACTGATTCTGTGATTATTTCTGCAGTTAATGATACCATTTGACATGAAAAAAAATTTGAAAGTTGTTTTAAGAGAAGTGTCTCTTAGACGGTTGAGACACCTTAAACTTTGGAAAGAAGTATCTACAGTAACAAAGAATCTACTTTTCAAATCTTTCAACTCTTACTGGAGTTGACTAAACTCAACAAATAAAGGATGCTCTCCAAATTCCTCAATTTCTTTTTAGAAATAAAACTATCTATGATCTGGCAGTTTTACATTGAAAGAATGCTTGCACTCAAGAATGAGTAGGAGCATCCTAAGGCCTGTTCTCACTGTATGAAACCTCCAGATTTTAAAATCCTGTGTTTTAATGCCTAGATTCAAACACTCCAATTAGTAAAATTAAAGTGATTCTCTTAAACATACACAACTGAGATGTGCCCCAATGTTCACAGAGAACCAAAAAAGGATACTAAAACTTCTATCTGTGATTTCTAAATGCCATAGGTTAATTCTTAGGTCATCTGCAGAAAGGTAAGTTTCATGATCACTATTTACTGAAATAGAGTTTATGTGGTAAGTATGTGCATTTGCAAATATCCTTCTGGGACTTGCTTCTACCATTAGGTCCATGGGTTTCAATATTGGCACCTGAAACATGAAAAAGAACAGTCAATTTTGACGTAAAACTGATTCAGAAGGTATTAATCAATTGCACACCACAGATTTTTGTTTTGATTTAGTGACTAAACATTTTTCAAATCCACTGAGCAAGAAAAGCAATAAAATAGCCTATGAATGCTGACTTTGCATACTACCAACACAAAACCTCAGACACTGACTTCTGCAGAAGTGACCGGTCAAATACAGCAGCTTTGTACCTCATCCAACAGGAAACTGGTGTATGTTTATAATGGTATTTGAAGACTATGATAATTCGAAACAAGCGCTTAAAAATGATCCCCATATCTTACAGGGGTGCTTGTAAAATTGGTAAGAACAGTTTGCAAGAAAATCCCCCAATTTGTTCAGTGTCCAGTCAGTACAATTTTAGGAACACATGGATGCCCTATTTCCACAACTAGCTGATCTAAAGGGTGACATGGTTTGTCAGGGTCAAGTAGATTAAGCTTCCCTCTAGCTCCTTCTCACTGACTGGCAAGAGAATAGTTTAAGGTTGCCCAAGGACGTCCTATGCTGTTCCAGTACATACAATTCAAGAGAACACTAACTTATATCATCCAACCAAGAAAAAAAGTTATGACAGTGTCCAAGATAGCCTGTCTTCCTGGAACAAGAAACAAATTAATCCAAGAGCTCTGTAATTGATTTTACCATGTCTGTATCTCACAGTCTGTTTACATCTAACTGTAATGATTAATATTAATTCATTACTTTTTATTAGGCAACTTTCCTATCTCACAACATGAGGGTTCCTAGCCCAGTTGTGAAATCAAAAATGCATTAATGTGAATTATCAGGAATGGTACTTAGAAATGCCATGGTCTCTATGCAAAGGATGCAGATCTGAAGCGCTGCTTCTCCTCCATGTCTACACTTCCTTATAAACAAATGCAGATTATATTTCTGTAACAAAATAGGCAAACAAAGCCCATAAAAGCCCAAGGTACATACACTCTAGATCTCTAAAACCTGATCACTTTAACATACGGAGGTAACTCTAGGCAAGGTTTTTCCCCGTTCTGCCAATCGTTGCTCAGACTTGGTTCATTCCATCATCTCTTCTTGCAAGATGTAGTGCCTGGCAAGGTCTGCAGCTCAGCCCAACCTCCCTTTCCCAGAAAAGCAGCAAATTTAGAGACTAACTTTTAAGAGAGAGGTTCTTGCTTTTTGTTGTTTCCCCCCATTCAGCTTGATGACTCCTAAATATGTTACAGCGTTTAAGAAGGTGCTAACGTACTCCTTCAGTGATACAGCCAGTACCTTGTTGTAGAACCCAAAACTTCATCTGTACCTACTTCCAGCCACTGGGCTAAGGCATTGTATCATAATTCATTTCCTTGGTTTTAGATATTTTCATTAGAATACTCGAACAGATCTTGGCTCCCACACACTGAGTAGAAAGACACTTTCCAGAGGAAGTGGATATCCTTTCTCAGCATGATTATGCCTTAGGCTCACGTATACCTAAAGCTTTAGTTCAACATTCAATTTAAGCAAAAGCAAAAGCAAGGCAAAAAACCCCAACAAAGCCCCACAACTGTATAGTCCCTACAAGCGTCAGGAGTGGCATTAGCTTTGGAAGTAGCGAGAGCCTCAGTTCAATTCCTTTTTATGGTAACACTGGAACAACTTTGAAAAAACAACAAGAAAAATCCCAACCCCACATGATTTCATTTCTTGAGCTCCTGCTTTAAATGATCCCAAGTTTGGAGCGCTAACTCTACCACTACATCACTACGCAAGTGGAAAAATGTCAAGACTATTCAAGTGTACATTAAGTTTTCCAAATGCTCAGAACTTGCCTCTAACAAAACCACCTTCTAATTAACCATACCCAGTGCCCTGTTTAAATTTTTGAGTCTTGTTCTTAGAAAAAAGACCAAGACAAGTTAAATATAAGCAATATTGAGGGGAAAAAAAAGAATTATCAATACAATCAAAGCCAAATTCTTCCTAAATTCACAATGGCACATGCTTTAAGCCCGTTTCACAGAGCAGCACTCCAGGAGGATATAAAGGTTAAGTGGGCACCTTCTACGCCTTAGTAGCGAGTGGCACAGACACTACAGCACTAGCCTCTACTGACTAGTCACGCCCAGGAAGAGGAGTCAGTGTGTTACGGGCCTCTGAAATAACTGTGTTCCCTGCACTTTTCTTCATGTTGCGCTAAGACATTAGACTATTCTAAGAACACAGCAGGATGAGTCCATGCTTTCTATGAACTGAGTACAGAGCAGTGCAGCCCCAACCAGAGATACTCCAAAATGCTGTATTTTCAGGCTTGAACAACATTTTGTTATATTTTATTGCTGTCAGTAAATCAGTATATCTTCTACAATTTGAATACACTGAGGTGGATGAACGCTGTCTCTAACAAAATATTTTAATTTTAAAAGCCAGTATAAATTTTAATCCATTTCAAATATGCTAAGATGTTCCAAGAAAAAAAACCAAAACAACAAACTAGTGGGAAGCTAATAATATAATCTTATAATCATGAAAGTTTGCCTCAAGTTTTCCAGTTTTTAACTTATTTAATAGTTATATATACACAATGAAGTGTCTCCATTTTTTACAAAAGTTTTCAATGACCCTGACCAAAACATCATTTTTAATCTACACATTTCAGTTGACAACTTTGGTAGTACAAAGGCAGAGAAGTACATGCAAAAAGATATTTAAAGTCAAAGAGCAGAAACATACCCGTAGTGCTGTGATTCTGAAAGGATCCCTAAGTCTTCCATCTTCATCTTTTAAATTATAACCTTCAGCTCTTTTATCCCTTTCACTTATTTTCCATAATTTAATAGTTTTATCTAAAACAAAAAATTCACATGCTTGAGAATGAATTAAATTCAAAATAAAATCACTAAATAATGGAGTCAGAGCGGATGTTATTTATCTATCTAGGTTTCTACTGCTTGCAACAGAAAGGACCCTGATGGAATCCTTTAAACAACGTGATACGGAGTACAGCCCTCCCCGCATATACTAGATGTACTTTGCCTTCAGCTATGTTGTTTAGCAGAATTGATACATGAAAAACAAGCAAAAAAAATATACCAGACACATGCACTTGGAGCGTGCGGATGGGAAAATGCATGGAAATATCAGTAAATAGAGAGGGAAAAAAAGATGGATTCCATTTTAACTCCAGTGTAATGTTCAGTTTGAATAAAATACAAGTTTCTGCCTGAACAATAAGGCCCTATGCCTGCCATTCACCAAAATGACCCTTCACAAGGGAAGTTTCACACACCAATTACCAAAATTCACCAATAAGCCCTGTATGACCGTCTAAATTACTTTTAACAAACAAATACTAGGGAAAAAACCCAACAAAACCATGAATTACTTACACTAACTACCGTAAAGAAAACCAAGTTTGACCCAGGTGTCTGCTAAGACACAGCCAAAGGCAGTAAGTGAGAACAGGACTTTCCCCATTATTTTAGGGTTCCATGTCCAAAGGCATGTATTTCCCAGGTCTTACTAGGGGAAGACTTTCCAAGTGCGGAAAGTAAGTATACACCAAGAGTGAGATCCTTAGCTAACTGGAAACAAACCTCTCCTCCCCAAACTACTGCGTATCTTTAAAGCGTTGAAGATGACAGTTTAAAGATTACTTTAAGTTTAGCAAGACTTATATCAAAGCAAGATTATTTTAATTTCAAAGTGCAGCAGACAGAAGTCATTCCCACTTTTAAAATTTCGTAGAGCAGGCAGGATATCATCCCTTACGTAAAGTCATTTAAGTACAAGGCAAAAAGTGATCCAAATGGTTAGGAACAAGCGTATTCCTCTGACAGTAGAGCAAGTTTTTCCATGCGCAGTTCTGCATTTACATTTACAGCTTGCTCCATGATGCATCAAAATGAAGCAGACCTAATACCTAATAACTACTACTAAAATATTGGAAGAAACAAAAAAAACCCAAGTGCATGAAAACTTGTGATTTCCAACTTCTAGTTTTTGCACTGCTTTTATGTACTCTAAGGTACACAGTGAAAATGGTGTAAATACACTCCTCCTAGAGTGACTGTTGTCTTCTAAACAGTTGCTTTTCAAAACACACATGATGTTTTTGTATTGGAAAAGCAAGAGAGTATTGTAACCACAGTGTTTCAATTTCAAATGCTTTTATTAAAAATTCATCTGAGATCAACAAAAATTAGGATGAAGTCAAATTCAGACTTCTGCTACAGTTCAGCAAACTGGGAACCTGTTTATACAAAAACTATAAAGCAGAGTAACAGGGTATGTAAATCGATAGCATTATCAGTATATCCACAGAACGTAGCTCTGTAACTATGCCTATTCTGTTGCTGCTTCATTATTTTTACATTTATAAATCAGTAATTTACAGAGTATTACAATCAAAACATATTTTGCATTTGCATGTAATTAGAGAAGACATTAAACCTCAAAACACTCCAGAAAAAAGGCCCACAAGTGGATCACAGGTGAGATAATATTCAAATGACATAAGAAGTTCTTTGTGCAAAAATAAAGTGTCCTTACCATTTGTAGACAGCAGGAAATGAGCAGCATTCTGTTGTGGTAACCACCTAATTTTATTAATTTTTTCCTCAATTTCTAGACTTTTCAAGTAGTCAAACTCAGGTTCATGACTCTGAAAGGTACTGTAAACATTATATTCTCCCCTAGAATGAGGACGGCTTTTATTCTGCAAGGAAACATAATACTTCTTGAAGCTGATGTCACTTGGTTCATTAGGAATTGTACATACAAACTATGTAGTAGAAATTGTCTATTAGTAAACTTTTTACAACAGATCTTAAGTTTTACATTTTTATTCTATGATACTGTACCTAGTTTACCATTAATACAGTGCACACAGAATTGCTTTGTAAAAATGTATCTTTATATATAAATATGCGTGTACTCATAGAACATAACATAGCAAAGCCCTTTAAAGAGGCATGCTGCCTGCAAAGGAGTTCCTGTGTTTGCCTGGAAAAGTTCTAGGCTATGCTACCTCTCCCAAGCAGTTTCAACAGAATTGGTGCAGAGAAGTTAGCTACGTCCTAAATCCTAAACCACCAATTCCATGTGATTAGTTGCTGCACTTCACCTGATCTCCATTCCCATCCTTTTTCAAAACTCATTCCTCACTCACCACAATATGGACATAATGCAGGGTTTCCAGACTAGGAAATAAATACTAAAGGACGTGTAATTCAGTATGTTTTTTATAAAAACACAGTTGCACAAAGTGATTCTGCTGAAGGGACAGCAAGATCAAGTATTAGCATTAGATCTAGCTCCTCTAGTACTCATTTTAAAACATGCTGTGTCCAGAAGTGGTATCAAGGCTTATAATTAAGCTTTGACAACCTTTTTTATTATAAAAACTTGAAGGCTGGAATTACCACATTTTCATCTAAGCCGTTCTATAGTGCTCATACCATGATGAACCAAGGACTATTACAAATACACTAACAACTTTTCCCCTCACCGAACTAGAAGACCGCTTTGTATTATCCTCATTTTGTAGGTGCGGTAGCAAGGAACAGAGATCAAAGTCACAAGTATCCACAGATTTGCAATATCAGATTTGAGGCAACTAGTTATCAGGCTTTTCAAATAAGTTAAGGTTAGATAGTGATTCATGTTTGGAGAACAGCCCCACTTGTAGAGCTGCAGTGCCCAGGACTTCTGAAAAAACAAACTCCCCAAAACACAAGCAGAAGTCACTCACTTGAGAGGCAGCAAATCACTTGCAAAGGCAGGCAAGAATCAGTGCAGGAAAAGCTTACCCTGCAGACTGACTAGCGGTACATTACCGTGGAACAACCAGTGGCAACTCACATCATTGAAGGCTGCTAGGCCAATGCAAGGCAAAGGCAACCTTTGTTCTGACACCTCCTTACGCTTCCACGCTTGACTTGGAAACTTTGATAAGGTTATTGCAGCTAGGTTTTTTTTTCCTGCAATGTCTCACAAGTATGGAGTTCTAGTTAACTCTGAGACTGTATATTATTTTACTCTCTACTTGTCATTCAACTTTTAAGCATTTTGGACAGGATCCTCTCAACTAACACTATTCAGTATGCTTATCTACATTACTTACCTAGCCACCCGCATTTTGAGCAAGCTGCCTTTTCTGGCACTAGGCAGTGGTCTCACTCTTTACTCACACATTTGGTTCGAAATCAGCTGCTTGGAACCGAAATAATGTCATGTGAGTTCAGGGTATGATGCACAACATTTCAGTCTGCCTTCCCAAATTAAAGTGTATGGGAAATATTACAACTACCCTAAATTGTTATTAACCCAGTTAACCTAGTCTAAAATCCACACCGTTTAAAAATGTTGGTTGTAAGATTTTATTAAGGTTCCAGTATTATATACTTATTTTAGATTTTTTCCTCCACTTCAGAAATTCTGCAGTTTTGCACGACAAGAGAAATGACTCTTACGCCCTACTACAGTTTGCATCTGCTCCCAAGAAGACAGTTGAATATTCCTGTGTGAATAGTCTTTTTTTTTTTTTACACTATAAGGAAATGGCATGACAGCTGGGTTTTGACTTACAGAACAACTGAGCACTAACAGCTGAAAGCCAACCAATAACAGTTCCACTCTAAACCAGCATCAAGAAGGTCAGAGATCCTCAGCAGGTGGACACTTTTGACCTTGATCTCTCTGTGCCTTAGTTAAGTCCATACAGCAGACTAAATGATAAATGATCTATGAGCTGTCTAGGTGTAGTAGTATAACATTTCAGGAGCTTTTTCAGCAATAGTATTTTCATTTCACTACCTCTCAAAATCCTCACAGTAAAACCGATAAGTCACCTTTGGTAAAGTGTTTTATAAATAGTATCCCAGTGAGGATGAAATGCAAAATATTGGACAGCTGTTCATTAATTGAGCATCATTTGAACCACATAACGAAAGAAGTGGGATTCTGCTAAAAAAAACCCACAGCACCTAAAGATTAGTATACTTCATGCACAAACAAGCTGAATTAAAATTCCATGATCAATTTTGGTTATTTCTGATCCAGGAGAAGGCTCAAAACCAAAGGCTCAAATTCTCATCAGCTCTTCAAAGGAAAGGATAAACATGCTCTTCGGTGGCAGGAGAGAGGGTGAGAATTGCCATGTGGAATACTGAATTTTTAAAGAACACAATTCCAGATTTCTCCCAGACATGACAAGGCATGATGATTATTTTCAGCATTTAGTGCACTTTTCCAATACACACCATTTCTCTGGATAGAAAAAGCTCAGTGATGTATCTCCATTGATGAATGGACAGATAACGTAGCATTATCACACAACTAAATACCATTGCAAAGAGCCAGCTGAAAAGCTGTGTAACTGCAGGAGGGAGAGTCTTCCTACCCTCTGAACTGAAAATGCTCAAGTGTTTCTGGAGAAGTCGCTGTTCCCACCATTTTTGATTCATATGATCCTAAAACACATCAGATGCTCAATTCTTCAATTTTTGAACCATCTTATCCTGCTGTCCCTGTATAGCTTAACACGTATCCTTTTCGATAAACTTTTCTTACGTTATCTTCAAGAGCATTACAATTCATCTTAGATCAACCTGACCAAGTATAAAGTTTAGGAGAAAGCCCAAAGGCAATTCTGCGAAATCGTACTGAGCATACTAGGTACATATACAAAGACCTCATTGTATTTTGGGGACTTTTTTTTTTTAAGGGGGGGGGGGGGGGGGGGAACCACCACCAAACTAATCTATCAAGTTCAGCACAAGGCAGATCGTCAGAAATTTGGCTAATTTCAGGTTTTCTGAGAAAACTATCCAATCATTTAAAACTCATGGCATGAAAAGATGAAGTGAGACTATGCAACACAAGACAGTGTAGTAACAGCACTTTTTTCAAGTCACTGACCTCTTGTTCCCTTTGAAATATAACCACTCTGCCACCTTTGTCTCCTGTTGCAAGAAGATCACCAGAGTAATTAAATTCAACTGTTGAAATAATATCAGCTGTAAACAGAACAGAAATAAAATAGCACTGTAATGTGTAAAGCAAATCAAGACATTTCAAGACTTGAACACAAAACAAAATTACAACTTGTATTAATGAAACAACACAACTTCTTGATTTACATCATCCGTATCCAGAAAGTAAGCCATGTTTCAAAGCCTAACAAAATTTTATTTACAACCTAAAACACCTCCTCAATTCTCAGTTTAAGCTTTCGAGGGCCTTCAATCATAGAAGAGAAGGCATATTGTTTTAAGAATCCAAACTGTGTATTCTACCTGTTGACAGTAAATGCTGAAATACGTAACAGAGATATGCCTGCACAGAGCTCCCAAAAGTAAGAATCGTATCAAAAGCGGTTCATCTGTGGTATTCCTTTGGAGCAGCACTGCAGCTTGCACTGATCAAAGTGAGGTTGACACATACCTGCCTTTCCCCAGAGCTGAGTATGCTTATAGTTAGTTCAGGAACCTGAATTGGGCATCCCCGCTCTGCCAATGGAAAAAAAAAAAGGGGAAGAAAGAAAATTCTTCTTCTTCCAGCTGAGCTTCCTGAACCAACTCTGCAGAAGCATCAGCATGTATACAACAAACAAGAGGCAAGGATGATTGCAGCTGAAGGAACAGGAGAGCAAAGGAAAGGATCGCAGGGCCTCCAGTTTAAACTGACTTAAGCACCCTTGGGACTGAACCTTGAAAACAACCAGTATTTATTCACCACTGCACGCCACAATTAATATTTGGAGGTGGCAATAAAGAAATTATTGCCATTAAATAAACTCTAACCAAGGGGCAGAGAGATAAGGGGCTATAAATGTCTATCACAGGGTTTAGGCATATGGTAACAAAGCCAACAAACCACTCGGCATAAAATTGTAAGTAAACATTTATCCATACTGTTGCTTGCTAGCCATGCAAGTATTTCATTATATTATGCAGGTATAAAAATTGTAAGATTTGAAGTACATGATATCATTTTCAGAGTTTGCAATTGGAGACTAGATGAAAACTACTTTCCTGTATTGATTTTGATGTGCTATTTTTTAAATTCCTTTCAATAATCCCTCACTCTTAATGAGGAAGGTGATTAGGAAGTCTAATCAGTTTTCCCAATATATAATTAATATTTCATCTTTTATTAACAGATGCCCTTGAAACAGTTTTTCCCTAGTATATAAAAATAATGATTTACCTTTTTTGCTTAATAAAATTATTAAAAAACAAAACAAACAAAAACTTTCTAGAGATTTATCCCAGCCTTCAAAATCCAATTACTAACCTGCTTCTGGACATGTCTATTTTTATATTCGCCTTTCTTTAAAAGGTTATGAAAAGATTCCATTTCGGTAAAGAACAGGATGATGGCTCATCCCAAATCTTCAGACCCAAAACATTAGAACAAACTGCACACCCTTGCTGCACACACTCCATACTGAAAACAGTCTTTCCTCAGTTGACCTACTCTTAAAAATTAACCATATTGCTAGTTTCTAACTAGTTTCTCTAGCCCGTCTCCCTCTCCATTCACAGTGACCCTCACCTGCCATCGTGCCGCCCAACTACAGCAACCACCACCTCACAAGTTCTCAAGTCATCAACCACACAGCTCTTTGCAAACCTGACCCTTCATTGTTGACCCCCTTCCAAGTACTTAAGCAGCAAACTCTTTTGGCTTTTCACTATGAACACTGTCAGAATAAAAATTAATCCCCCTAGTCTCTTCACACCAATTCCACATTTTGTAGCCAATTTTTGGTACGTGGCCATTTGCCTCCCTAACAGACTACATAGAAAATACACCCAAACAATCCTTCCCCTCTCCAAACGGCTAAAATGAATTTACAACAGTAAGTAGTTACCTACAGAAAATAGCATATGGTATAAAGGTTTCACTAGTACTACATAATCTCTTACTTCAGAAATTGCCTTCGAATTGAGCTTCCAGTAGCACAACAGTCATAAAATCTCAAGATATATATATACACACATCCTTAAATATATATATTTTAATATGTATTTTATACACACATATATGTAAATTAAAAGCCTAGACTATAGAGGGGTACAATGTGTGTTCAATCCAAAAATATAAATAGAAAAGCTACATATTTCACTTACCATAAAGATCCACTTTGTCAAAACTCTACCTACACACTGAGCACAGCAATAACATTGCACTGAACCTCAGTGTAAAAACAAGAAGCAAAACACCTGTGTTTAAACGATGACACAAGATCTGCCAACTTGCGTGTGAATAGGACCTCTGTTCCTCTCTTACTGATACACTAAAACCAGATTATCAATATTAATATCTGCCCTTCCTACACTATAAATAAATGGGATGCAAGAGATGATGGACAAACGGTTCAGATGGCTATAAAGAGACCAGTTTCTAGCTCTCCAATTTCCCAGTGAATCCTGTTCAGACTTTTTACCCCATGCAAGTCAAAAGAATGTTCAGGATACGTTGTATGTAATTTTAACCATTTGTTAAATATATTTTCTATGACAGATAAGAAAAAATTTTTCAACCTGTAACGCTGATACACTATTTCACTTTTCCAAAGCTTGTCACATTTCTGTGACGTAATCTCATACCCTGCTTAGGTCCTCAGACAGGCAAAGAATTATTACATACACAGAAAGTGTATGAGCTGGTCCATGTTAAGCTTTTTGTTAATTTGGAACTTGTTTTCTTGCTTAAGAAAGGAAAAAAGTTAAACAAGACCCTTTCATAACAATCTGTATAACATGTATATGGTAATCGTGGAAATGTTTTAAAGCCAACTCATTGTTCCTGACTGACAATCACGGCGAAAACAAGATGTATGACAATTCAGATTCAATGGCCAAAAAGAAGAAATCTCTGTGTATGTGGCTAATATTGCTGTTGGGCTTTAATACTGATACATGCTAATTATTTTCACCATTACATGTTTGCTTTGTGCCCAATACATGCCTAAGTTGTGTGAATGTATAAATTATAAGCCATTACAAATGGCTGGCTGGCTAAGAGGTTTTGTACTTACAAATACCAAATATCATGATATAAGCAAAGAATTTTGTACTAAAATGAGAAAGCTAGAGAACTTAATTAAGTTCTACTCCAGACTGACAGTAGTGCTAAAATAAAAAAAATTCTTACATCCCATTATCACTCAATAATACACAGGAAAAAAACCCCAGCCATTTCAAGAGACACCAAGGGAAAGTAGTAAACCAAGGACAAAAGAAACAACTAATGAGGTAAGCAATCAGTGGAAGGACTTGATAGAGTAATTTTGTGACATTTTCAGTACTCTACGCAAACATTACGCAGCCCTTGAGTTACAAAGGTTTATCAGTAGCAAAATTAATATGCTACTACCACAAAAATCTGAAAGCCATTCTAGCACAGATCATTTTTACCCTTTGAGACAACAGTAAAGATCCTAGCAGAAATAAATGACTCCTTAACATACGCAATTATTTCACACAAAGTCACAAAAACCACTTTTCCATTTAGTTTCAGAAAGGGAAATTTCTCCCATGTACACTATCAAAGTATTTACTGAATTATTTGCTCAAAATATACTGTGCACCATTTTTGCTTTAACATGCACGTGAAGTCAACATCACTTGTCTGACACAGCTATTATTTGCTAGCAGTGCTATCTAGCCAAACATTATCTTGTTAAGAACCATGGGAACATGCTAAAACACAGACACTACCTAAATTCCATTGTTTTAAACAAAAAGTACAGGGAGAAGAAGGTAAACAACATGCATAAGTAAAATTATCATGCCAGTGGAGAATGCCTCTCTTTCCTAATTGACTACCAACTGGAAAAAGCAGCTTGAAATTTTAAATCAGCACTGAAATAGTATGTCGCCAACATGCCAACACTTATCACCAACATGCTATATGGAAATAGGCAAATGGAGGGGGCACATCAGGACAAAAATACAGACACTTTCTTCAAATATTTTTTAAGTTAAAAAATTTGGAATATGATGAATCAACTTTTTAACAGCACTGTACTTTTTTGATATATAAAAGTATGAATTAAAACCAGTTTTCCCTATAGGCATGTTTAATTGAAGCATATCAATCCCCCAAATAATTCCATCCGGTATCCTCACACTATACTATCTCCATCCGGTATCCTCACACTATACTATCTCAAATCAGGTAAAATAAAAAAAACCCCCAAGACTAGAGGTAAACCACAAAATTAACTCCAAACCAATCATTCTGTGTTCTGCTCAACATAGTTTACCCATTTACATCAGCTCTTTACTTCCAAGACAGCTTAAAACTTTAAAAACAAAGCAAGCCTTTGTAGGTTCTTAATCATCACATTAACTCTGGAATTTTTAAAGCTTTTTTAATTATGTGTCATATCTTTTTCTTATGTGTACAAGCACCAATCTTATTTCCCAGCAGAATATTTCAGCCTTTTCTCCACACTAGCAAAATAACTCACAATGAAACGTACGAAAGGGTGAGGAAAGACAAACTATCATGATATTTGCTCATGTACAGCATCCTAATGCACTCTTCTCATAAACAAAACACCTTTGTGATTATGATTTTCCAGGAATGGAGAGGTTTGTCCAACTTCCCCCCCATTTTGGTTCCAATGTGGCTAGGACTCTCTGTTCTGGAAGTAGCCATGTAAACTTTCCTCCTGTAAACTATGGAGAGCAGCAAGACCTATGGCTTTACAATACGCTATTAGTCTGGCAATATTTCTTTCCAGACACGAAAAATTAATGTTTAAGCTCACTTTTGGAAATAAGTTCTAACTTAGTTACAGTCTACAGATAGAGTAGGACACTCCTAGCTGTTTTCAAAGCTAGTATATTAAAAGGATTGCTGGCAACTAAATTAGAATTCTGTAGAATCTCCAAATTTAAAAGCACTAAGTGCTTACGTGGGTAGTAAACGCCCTCCCAACACATTAGAAGGCTACAAATATCCACCTTTATAATAAGGTAGCGGAAAACATCCTCAGTGACTCAGGAGACTGTCCTGTAAGCCTTGATAGATGTTTCAAAATTCAGTATAAGTGCTCTAAGCCTTTTAACATCACTGCTGAATATTAACCTCCCTATATCACAAAACTCCTGTCATAATTCTGTTTAAGTTCTATAACCTCCAAAGCCTCCTGGGCTAATTATATTGGGGGGCGAAGGGAGACAGGATGACAGAGACCAACATTTGTTAGGATTCTGAGATGACAGCAAGCTTATACCTGCAAACTAATTTAATCCCACAAAGTATTCATACTAGATATTTCTAATTGACACAGATATCAACATCTGGACTCTCTGTTTAGGTAATGGAGAATGCAAAGATATCCAGAACATCTAAATTAGATGCCTAAAATTAGCTACTGTGAACTTTTCCTCTCTAACCTTGCTACTTTGGTTAAAATCTAAAAACTGAAAAAACATAATTGCTTCATAGCTCACCCAGTAAATTAATGAATTTGCAGCTGTAGTCCGTGCTTAGGACTAACACTAACTAGAGGCAAGCAGCATCAACTTCTCATTCTTATAAGCTATTCAAAGACTTTTGTCAAAAGCCCACTCCTCAGACATTTAATAAACTAGGAAGTCAAACAGTCACTGTTTTCGAACGGGGGGCTGCTCCAACTTGTAGGTGCTTTTAACTTAAAATTTTCCAAATCTGTAATGAACATACCACTTCACATTCAGTACACAGACTGACAAAAAAAAATGCATGTTAGCAGACCGGTCTCCTGTCCCTCCCTTTGAAAAATATTTTTAATACACAGCAACTTTTTCCATGATCTGACCTAGAGATCCAAAGAATGAACTGCTTTAAGGACTATGAATCTCTGAAGAGGTTCACGCTTTGAGAGGAAATGACTGGATCTGGACCAAAGCCAGATGGCTGGCATGAACTGCAAGGGAGACTGCCAGTAGAAACTAAACATAGAACATTTCTGTGCCTGTAATCAAGATCAAAGGTGACACACCTTTCCCTCCGACACACACTGTTACTCTACAGAGCATTTTATCCTACAGCTGGAGAAAGCTGTGGGAGACATTGTATGGTCTCCTACAGTTGATGGGAATGAAGCAGAGAGCATAGAATGGGGCAAGTGCAGGTTACGTGCTCCTAAATCAGCTTGGAAATCAGAAGTTGGGATCATCCTGTGACATTGCGCTGAACTGTAAGACATGACATCAGAACAAACAGAACTCTCTTTTGCAACAGACAATGACAACATCCCATGCTGAGGTACGACTGATGAAAAACATGGTCAGTTGGGGCCCATACAGAGAACAGCAAGGAACCATCGTTTCAGAGCAACTAAGTTAAGACTCAAATAGAGCCAAACAAAAAAAATATAAAAGGAGCAAGTAATATTAGAAAAAGAAAAAAGAGAGACCCATTAGAGGGAACAGATTATCAGAGAATGGAGAAATTTAGAGGCTAACACCTGCTAAACAGTAAATAATAGGAAAAAAATGTTAAGCTCAAATATGATTTTGTTTTTTAAAACAAGTTACAGACACAGGGCCTTAGAACTCCTTGTTACTTGATTTACAATAATTGAAAGAGAACACTCCCCAAACATCACCAGTGGTATCTATTTGCATTAAAAGGCTTCTGGGGTGGGGAGGGAGGAATCAATTGGTGTAAATTTTGACAGTTCTTCAACTTTGATCGCTACAGTTATCACACCAGGCGACAGCAGAGAGCTGCTGGCAGGCACTCTGCTTCTAACCAGACCTACCCTCATCCTCTATGTGTTGGGGCAGGCAAGCACTATCACAATTTCAGTTTCTGCAGCTTTCTGACTTCAGCACTGATTTCCAGTCTTCAACATCTCCCTTCTCTCTCCTCATTTCTGTACCTTTCCCTGGTTTGCTTCCAGGTAAATGCAAATTCTCCATTCTATAGCTGCCAGAACAGTCAAGGAAAAAGATTGGTATTACTCTGCAATGAGGACTGACTAAGATTGGTATTGCTGTTATTGCTCCTAAAATATTGTTTCTTAATTTAAGAGTTGATAGAAATCAGACTTCGATCTCTGAATTGTACTGAAAGTTAAGCTGAACTTTAGAGCTATCAATAGTCACTTGACAACATACATATACATAGAAGTTACTCAAAATCACCTGTTTTTCAGAATATACCACTTTATATACTCAATTTTTAGATATCCACTTTTATGATTTATTTGAAGAGTTAACACAGAAGCGAGATGTATCAGAAGTCAGGAGAATAAACCAAAGGTGGTAGTTTTGCTCAGACCAAATTTCTTCCAGCTTAAACTGCTAAGCACTCTGCCAACCTAAAGTATCCATCAGGTCTAAAAATTTTTTATGCCCCATTACTCAAACTGCTTGCAAAGTGTCTTGAATTGCCTTTAAGTACCTGGTAGAGTTTAAATTAGTCCGAAATAACTCTGCTTTTTGAACTAATTTAAATCCTTGAACAGATTTAAGGTCAACCAAGGGCATCAACAGGGCACCTGAGCTGCTTCAACAGAAGCGCAGCGGCTTGGCCAGTGCAGTACAGCTCAAGAAGCAGCAGAAGCTGGTTGAAGTCAATGCTGCCGCTGACAAGCCATGGCAAACTGCAAACAAGCATTTCTCTCGAAAAGACTGCCAGCTCCTGTGTGACCCAGGCCCTGTGTGGTGCTAAGCCACTTGGCTTCTCTTGAGGAGCGACTGCACAGGCCATTCTGTTTGGAGTGCTGTAATGCTGCTAGAAAAGAAGCAACATAAGGTGTCAAACTGTTCCCAAGACCTGTTCCAAAGGCCAGGCTGCCCAGCAAACTCCCCCAAACCAAACACTTGTTCAGCTGATTTAACAGTCACCTAAGAGTTTGCATCTCAAAAGACAATTAGTGCAATTCCCTCATTTATTTAAATTTGCATTTTCTTTTCAATGAAACCAGATCATAATTTGATGCTGGAAGTCCTTTGAATCATATTAAAAAGTCTTCACTGAGTTTAAAGTGCATGTAGTTGTCTAGATGTGTCAGTACAAAGAAAGGATAAAGCAGCAGCAAGAAAAGAGAGTAGTAAAGCCAAAGTTCAGTAAGACAGAAATAAACTTTACCTTTATGCTTGCCAAGGCTTGCTGTGCCTTTTCTTACAAGCAATGAGAACTTGTGGAGTCTATTTATAGTATTCAGGACATAATCCAGTATTCTGTATGCAAATCTATTGCCTCAGTATATTTTTTTTTAACCTCTGGAATAGTAATTCCAATAACCTTTCTCCTACTGCAAGTATATTTAATTAATTTGTTATTCTGTTAGTTTTTTCTAAGTAGTTAATTGTCATGCTTTTCATTGTACTTTTATTAAGAGTTAACAGAAGTCTTAACATGACAGGTAAAGAAAATTTTTCATCCAGTTACAGCTTTCACACCTGCCTCTTTTTTTAAAAAAATTAAATAAAGTGGGTTTTGTCATTTTTGATTAAGCTTTCCCCCCAGATGTTAAAATACTCAACAAATGGCACAGTAATAAGAGCATGCATAGGAACAGTATCAAAGATTTTCTGGGTCACTAGGTAATACAACATGCTGTCATCACAGCCTACCATTCTGCAGAGAAATGGCCGTGGCTCTCGCTGTTCACAGATTAACAGTGTAGATGTAAAGACTTGTGCTAATTTCTCTATTCCCACAGCTCAAAATGTTTTATTTTGCATTCCCACCTTACAACTCTCCGATTGATACTCACTGCTTACGCAAACTCTTTATTGTTCATTCATAAGCTATGCATTCTTGCAGCTTCACATTTTAATCAAAAAATCATCCAGCTACACACAGCAATTTGTTTTCTCTTGTAGCCTAGTAGTTGCTTAGTCTTTTAAAGGATTTTCTTACCTGTTCTTTAATATTCCACTTGCCATCTTTCACTGGTATTGAGAATTTTTTTCCCCTTAATGCCCATAAACCTCAACCTCTGTAGTTTTCTGACAAGATTGTCCTAACTTTCTTTTACATATCTGAGTCTGGAAAAAGATGCTAGATAGAAAAGCTATGGGTGAACTTCAACAGCGAAATAAAGCATTTATGAACCTCTTCTGACTGCCTTTAAGGTCTCCACCTAGGCTATAAATTTCCTAGTTTCCTTTAGAAAAAAAAGATATAGTTTTCATAATTCTCAGAATGCTAAACATTTTTGTACTTATATTCATACTCTTCCTCCTGGCCCTGCAGTTCCATTTACCCCATCATGTGCATACGCCAGAAAAAAAAAAAGAATAAAAATTTGATACCATGGTAAAGATTACAGATTTAAGTTCACTATAAGTATGTTAGCTGGCAGGACAGATTCTCTTCTCCACAGAAGACCGAGAAGACATCACTTGACATGACCACTTTTATGAAGCCTGAAGATCAACTGGAGTTTTGGTTTGTTTTTTTTTTTTTAAAAAAGCTATTCACTTGTAAATCTGGGCTTCTCACTATAAGAAGTCATACTCTAAAGATTATGAGAGAGAGAAAAACTTCCAGAAGTTCACAACACCTTGTCTTAAGAGTCTCCAGAGTTACTTATACATGAATACACAGTAAGATAGTGCAATTTACCTTCCAGTGGCATAACACTCCATTTTTTTTTGTTCTCTAACAGAACTGGAATTCAAAGGAACACTTATTATTAAATACTACTGGCTGAGAACAAACGTTTTAGGGAATAGTGTGTTGTGGAATAAAGGGTGAAGACAAATTCTTGGTCCATGGGTTGTATGAAGACTCAAGATTAAAGTGGTCTACCTGAAACATTGAGACTACTTTCTCCGACAGGAGACCACTATATAACACGTGCTCAGGTCAAAACTGTTTGCAAAATATTATTTCTGCCCACATTTAAAAAATGCCAAAACATTTCCCAAAGTCACCACTACGTCATCATATGTATCACGCAGAACACCATATACAGCACACACAAAGCAGGGAAGATCAAGGCAACTTTAAAAATCTTTGGTCCCTGCAAGAAATGGTGGCTCTTCAGAATATTCACAGCAGTCCTCTGGGGAGTAGAGATTGGTAAAACTGTCAAAGGATCAAGGCAAAAGCCTACTACTACATTATCACCATAAACCAGGGATAAGTGTTTTAAATGTGATTGTTTAAAGTGATAAATGTTTTAGGGAGGGCAAAAGAGCAGGCATCTAAAGTCCTGTCTATGGTAAAACACTTTTTCAAGAAAAAAACAAACCAACCAAAACATAGCTTAAAAGCTCACCTTCTGCCCCATTCCAGTACTAAGTGACACCTTCAGCGATAACCAATTATTTATGAAGAAAGGGAACAATACAATACATATGGCTTAATAATGGAGTCATTATTACCATATTTACCAGTTCTTATGGGGAAAAAAAAAAATCTTAAAGAGAGCAACCAATTCTGTCACTCCTGCCACACAATTTTAACCAGATGTCCAATAGCTGTGCCTATTTGGGAATATTTTTTTTTTAAAAGTCTGAAATCATGCCAGAATTTGCTTTAAAAACAGTGAGAACAGGCCAATTAAATTCCTGAACAACACATGAGAACATTTTTAAACCACTGATCTGTAAAGGTGATTTAACACTAAGAGTGTTTTTAAATCTCTTTTATTTGGACTTGAGAACAATTACAGGATTATAGTCCAATATATTTTTATTAGATCATTGTTTTCTTCTCTACTTGTGTTCTGCATTCTGACAAACTTCTGAGGTAGCTTTAGGTAGCACTGTAACAAACTTAAAAAGAAAAAGTAAAGAATTTGTTGAACTGATGATAACAAGGTATCTTTTAGTTTATCAGTGCTGTCAATACCAACTACTAGTTGGAGAATAAAAAAACCAACAGTATTTTTCTTTGATCTTTAAATGGAGATACAAAAGTCCTTAAGAAGTAGAAAATCCAAGACAAGTTAAGTCAATGACAACTTTTTTTGAAGAACAAAAGATTTGTTCATGTGAAATACCTTACAACGGTTCATCCTCAAGTTAATGAGCGGGAGCTTCCAAGGAGCTCCTGTCTACTATAAATGCTGGACATGGTGCCCTTTCATGTGCAAAACTAGGCTTTACACTCAGCTGCTTCAAAAAAGGTTTCAAATGTAACACTTAAACCAGTTCAAGACTTAAGCTGATGAAGCTCCAAAAGGAAAGCAGTTCCTGTTTCATTTAGTGGAGTAACCATGCTCTCAGAGGTGCTTCTATCGGAAACAGGAAGATATATCTAACCAGTGCCAAATTAAAACAGCATTTACAGAGGGAACAGTTCCTCATAATCCAAAACCCCAGACTGACTGCATTGAAAAACCTAAAGAAATCCCCACGTCAATAATGGGAAACCCATGATCTCTGCAGCACACAGGTTCACATTCTGACAAGGATGAGCCATTCTTCCCAGTATTTCCAACTCGTCACTAGCACAAGTCAGTTGGGCACTATGAATCTTCCTACTACACATATATAAAAATATATTCTGTTAATTACATCCAGAAGTGGTCATGGATTACATGCAGAACATCTGGCCCAAGGGAATTTGGGCATATCTGTACATTATTTAATAACCTGTTTCATATTTTGCTTGCCAAAAAAGCCCAAAACAGAACTTTCTGAACACGCAAAACAAATTAAACACTGAAATCACAAAACTGATTAGGTCTCAGGCAGCATTATTAAAAAAAAAAAAAAAAGAAAAGCCTGTATTTAGAAAGCTACTTTCTACCAAAAAAGGTAATCCAAGAATAACAAGTTTCACAGGCAATCAGTATGATTTAGTAATCGCATGGTTTTACACTAACAACAAAATTACAACACAATTTTAAATTAACTTTTTTTTAAAAAAATTAAGTGTGTTGCCATCCTCAATATCAATTCTCTCATTCAATATCTGTTTTATCCTCCAATCCTCCTCCTTGAATCCAATTAAACTTTTCTGCTTTACAAAACTATGTATTTCAATAACTGGTATATTTTCCTCATTTTTTTTGAAATGGCCAGATTGGTCATATAAACACTGCTCTTCTATTTAAAGAGAGCATTGTAGAGATTTCTAAAGATTACTCACTGAAAAAAGTGAATACACAGAAAAGACAAAGTGATTTTCTATATTAATGACCTAGTTAGAAAAAATCCTGGGAATGGAGATAGCAGTTGCAAATCCAAGTATAGCAATTTGTCATAGCCATGTTAATATTTCTGTTAAAGTAATACACGTCAGAAACAACTATTGAATATAAAATGTATTCTAGAATTGCAATTCAAAAAGAAGCGACTTTTTGGTTAAGTTGCCTGACTATAAGGTTTTGTAATTTCAACCACTGAATGAACCATCTGGAAGAAATGCAGACTTTTTTGCTAAATGTTAATACATTTGACAGCTACTTTATGCTGTCATTTTCAGATTTCCTCTACAGAGCTTATTTTTCACAAGCCAGAAACAAGAAAATAAAGTTCACAGAAATAGCAAGTTTTCACTACCACAAAAACTCACATGAAGTTCACAGGAGTTTTACATAATATTTGCAGTATTTGTAATCTTTCAAGGCAACAGTGGGCCACCAAATAGGTTTAGATGTGCAGTTTGGTAAAAGATGTTTTAAAAAGTTGTAATGAGTAAATATTCCCATAACTGGGGCCAAAAATCTAGCAATGCAGTTGCACTCTTACTGCCTACAGCTGAATCAAATTCAGGCCATTATTAGCAAATAAATTGTATATTTTCTTTATTTAATTCCAATTTCAAGGCAAAAAGTAACGGGGAGGGGGGAAGCCCACAAACCAAAATAAAGACAATGAGTCACAAAAACTGTAAGTAGTTCTTGTGTTCCAGTAGGAAAATGAAACTCTAGTACCAATTCTGCAAAACCAGGTGCTGAATGATTACTTATATTAATTGCCCTATGATGAAAATTAAATTCATCACATGTAGTAGCATAACACACAACCTGCAGTCCTCATTCCAGGAAAAGTCATGTTAATAACGTACATCTGGGAAAATCCAGGGTAAAAGTGTTGAGCATTATCATCACTATTTCCCCTTACCACTCCTAGTTACTCAAAGCAGAGAGCTTTCCTCTCTCTCACCAAAGAGCTCTGCCTTCGTGATGTGTCTCATCAGTAATATAGTTCCTCTTTCAACAGTCCTGTTACACACTTAAATAATTAACTCGGTTTAAGACATATTGGTGTTTCAAAAACAAGAAGCTTTCCAGCTCTACACAAATTCATGTTGCTCAGTAATTGATGGGCAAGTAAGGTGTTCATAGAAGTATATTTCTGCAACACAGAGAACTGACTTTTAATCACATAGATGATAGTTCCTAAGAAAAGAGGACCATTTGGGAAACTCTTAAAAAGCTACTTAGGTACATTTTCACAAGAATTCTGAAAACTTCAGAACAATAGTACAAGTTACAAAATATATTTAGGGGAAAAAAAAAAGGCAGAAAACAACAACTGAGTCCAGTACTAGTTTCTTCAGCAGTTTTCAAGTCTACTCCTCCCATAGCTATTATTTTAAATGAAATGCCAAACAAGTGGCATGAAAATGAAAACATTGTCAGCATAATTTCCCTGTAGTAGACAGTAAGAAAAAATATTTACTGCATCCAGTAAAAAAAAAAAAATCCAAAATCCAAGAAGACCACACACTGGCACTGCAAGTTATTTCAGTTATTACAGTAAATACAGCTATTTCAGTTAATGCAGTAAACATCAAATAAACAGCACAGAATTATGTTTCGCACACATACTTCACACCCTCTTTTCTAAACAGTATTGCCAGCCCGAATAGTCAACACAGAAAATTTAGGAAAAAAAGAACTTTCTCAAAGTCAATCAACACTTCACATCGTTTCCACATACTACAGAGAAACACTTTTTCCAATTAAAACATTTCTTATTTTCTACTCATTCCAAAACATGCTGTGCTTAGAAAGTTTCAGGGAAATGTACAGCTGTGCCCACTTTCCCTACTTAAATATCCCTATTTATAGCTTCCAAACGTTAACAAGTAGGAGTAAAATCTCTTCACAGGTGCAGAAAGCCTTTAAACTCTACTTTTTAAATTAAGCACAAATGACAGACCTGCACGCTCTCTCTGTTGCTCTCTTTGCGTCACAGTGAAACTTGACAAGCCTGACAGACCCCATTTATGTGTGTGTGTCCCTCCCCCCCCCCGTGTTTTATCACTGTCATTACCTTTTTCTCCCTAGAGATTAGAATTAAAGAACAGCAGGAAGCCACCGTGTCTTCTCTATTATGCTCTCCCCCCAAAAAGCACATCGCACTGGAAGCCCAGGCGCTAGCTTAGTCATTGCAACACACGCCCCATCCTCCGAGCCTGGGGCACGGACTGGGAAGATGCTGCAGCTCAGCCATTCCCAGCCTCGGCTCCTTCAGCGCGGGCGTGACACAGATGTTGAGGGAGGAAAAAAGGGTGTTGGTGGCCGTGGCTCCGGCGGAGCGAGAGCCAGGGGACGGGAGCCACCGGCGCCTCCGGCTCCGGGAGCCTGTGGCACAGCAGAGGCTGCGCGACCGCGGGCCGCCGCGCCTCGGCCCGGCCCTCCCCTTACCTTCCGCCACGTCCTCGTCGATAGCCCCCTTCACCTGGGAGAAGCACCACTGGAAGTCGTTGCTGCCGCCGCCGCCGCCGCCTCCACCTCCTGCCACCCCTGAAGAGGGAAGAGAGAGCGCTGAAGGGAGGGGCGCCCGCCCGGCCCGGCGCCCCGCCGAGCCCGCGCCGACCCCTCGGCCCCCGCTGCCCCCGAGCCCGGCCCAGCCCCTTCCCCAGCGGGGCCCGCTCCGCCGCCGCACGGCCCGGCCCAGGTCAGGCCACACCGCCTCGGCCCCCCGCCGCGGCTCGGCCCGGCGCCCCGCGGGGCAGCCCCGCTCCCCGCAGCGCCCCCCCGCCGGCGGGGCGCTGCCTCCCGCCACCCGGATCCGCGCGGCGCGGTGCGGCCCGGCCTGCCGCGCCGGCTCCCGCGGCGCCCTCCGCCCGGCGGGCGGGACGGAGCCGGAGCTGTAAGCCGGAGCGCAGCCGGCCCGCGGCCTGCGCGGCCTCACCTGCCATGTCGCACGGTGCCGGTGGGACGGGGGCGGGCGGCCGCGGGAGGAGGCGCCGGCCGGGAGCGGGTCGCAGCCACCGCACCGAGCTGCCACCGCGGGAGGTTTCGGGGTTTCAAAATGGCGCCCATTGCCGGTCGGCCTGATCCGGTGACGTCATCGCCGCGGCCCTCCTCAGGGAGGGGGCGAGCGCGGGTGGCGGGGCCGGGCCGGGCCCGGGGAGCGGCGGCCCCCGGCTCGGGGGAGGCCCCCGCGATGGGGCGTGCCGGCGGGCTCGGCGCTCGTAGGGGAGGCGGCGGCGGCGGTCCGCGCGGCGGAGGCGCTCGGCGGCGGGCAGTGAGGGAGCGGGGAGCTCCAAACTCACCGTTACAAACGCACCTTTACCTGAAGGGGCGCGGCGCCGGGACTGCCACAGCGGCCTCGATCCCGGCTGCGGGCCGCTGTGGAAATAACCGTGTCGATATGCCGTCTGATTTGGTTTTACTCCCCCCCGCCGCCCCGGATGTTTAATTGTGATGTTTCCTAAAAACATGAACGTGCTTTTTTCTTGTTTGGTCTTTCAGCGAGTGCCAGACCCGGGGGCAGTTGGAGGGCCACCACGCAGGGCCTGGCGCTGGGTGAGGAGAGGGGGGCGGCCTGGCCGCCCTGGGGGGCTGCGGAAGGCCTTGCCGGGCAGCGGGGCTTGAACGAGGGGTCAGGGCTTCCTGGGAGCAGTTTGGGGACCCGAAGCGAGGGACAGTGCTGTTCAGGCAGGCAGCCCGGGGGGTCTGTCCCCTGTCTGGGTTTTTGAAGCCCAGGTGGTGATGGAGCTGTGGTGGTGTCAGGAAATACAGCTGGAGTCTGGTAAATAGAGTATAATTGCGTGCACCTGCTGCCTTGGAGCACTCGCGCTCTGGTGTTGGGGTGGCGTGCCTTCCCGACGGCTCTGTCTGCAGTGCTGCGAAGGTGCACGCTCCTGTCTTGTAAGCTGTGAATGTTACTGATGCTCTGTTTAGTTTTGGCCTCTTGTGCTGATTGGTTTTGTTCTAAATCAGCATAGATCTGAAAGCTGTGAAGATGCAGTTTTTGCCCCGGAATCCCAAAGAGCAGAAAGAAATCAAAATTAATTTTGTGTTTTTCCAAAACTCCTGTGTTGATGTATTTTTAACCCGTAAGTCCCTCAGAAGGTGGTGTAACGTAAACTTTAAAGCCCTTATTGCTTCTAGGAAAGTGCTAAGTGCTTAGAAAGGTAACAGGTCTATGTTGTCATGTCTTAAATTTTAGGTATGTTCCTAAACACGTTGGCTGTGGGAAATACAAGCAAAGTCTTTGATGAACAAAGACGTGGTTTGTTGTGATCTTGAATGCAAATGACAAAAGAAGTCTATCCTCTTACTTATGGAGTAAGACCCTTGTTAGTGATAAATAACACTAAATAAAGTGCTCTGCAATGAATCTTCATCCCTTATTGAGCTGTAGATGCCTCGGGATCTTTCTGCAGAAGGATTTAAGTCTGACACTTGCCTGTGTTCAGTACGGTTCCTCTCAGAGACGGTTTCTGCTCTGGGCTTGCAGCCTCTTCCTGATACCTTGGATATAGAAATGCATTTGACTTAAGTTTTCTTTAGTTAATTTCTTGGTATGATGTCTGTGTCCATTTATGAAGTCATTACTTGATTTGCGTTGTTTATTCTGTATGCAGTGTATTATGTATTCAAGAATTTAAATGAAATTATTTTCAGCTTAGTCTTTTGGATGTGTCTCCTTTGTACGTATAGGAAAGTAATCTTTTAAGGCAAGTGGGTATTAAGTTGCATTTTATTTGTTATCTAGTCTCTGCTTTTCAGAGAGAACTTACGGAGCAAGTTCTGGGCTTAGCAAAACTCCTACTTGTCTGTTGAAAGTTGTCTATTTTATTTTTTTATTGACTTGCACATTCAGCCCATAGTGATTAGCCAGCTATATCCATATATAAAATTGATGTTATACGTGTGTCATAATTTTATGGATACCTGAAACTTCTGTATTGAAAAATGAAGAGTATTTCACTATGGAAATCCAAACGGTATTAATTTTATTTTTAAAGGAACTCAGTCTTGATGTTTTTATTTTTGAAAGGTTTTTTTATTGCTTTGTACTAGTGACAGAAACATTTAAATAAAAAAATTAAATTTATGCATTCTATGAGCAGAATAGGTATAGCTCAACTGCAGACTAGGCCTTGTGCCTTGAAATCTTATTTCAGCTTGAAGTAAAGACTGGCTTTGTTCCGTTGCTGAACTGAGAGGGGAGGTTTTATGTCACTCTGTTGGCCTGAGTCTGCTTAAATCTTGATGACAGCTACTAGTCATGAATCAGGTCTATGACCTGAGCTTCTAGGAATTTTTGAACAAGAAACATCAATTTAAAAGTTAAGTAAAAAATCAGCAGAAACTCAGTATTCTTACCAGCTTTTTTGCATGTGTCGTGTTGCCATGGTGGTGAGCTGTATGTGTAATGGTAAAATTTTAAAAAGAAATAAAACTGTTGGATATCTCTTGTGTCTATGTTTTGGATATCTTCAGCCATCTAGGGAGTGACTGTGGGGAAGGTGGAGGACAGCCGCTGCTCAGTGGTTTACAGCCAAAGTCAGTGGATGCAAGCTGCAGCAAGGGAAATTCAGATGAGATGTAAGGAAGGGGCTCTTCACAGGAGGGTGGTCTAACGCTGGAACCAGCGGCCCAGAGGTGGGGGAAGTCCCATCCCTGGCAAAAGTCTTGGCTCGACTGGCCAAGGCTCTGAGCAGCCTGATCTACCTTTGAAAAGTGACCCTGCTTTAAGCAGGGGTTTGGGCCACATGACCTCCAGAGGTCCCTCCCAACCAAAATGGCTGGAGTCTATGATACACATTCAGTCTTAATTCTTACCTTAGTATTTTTGTATCTGGGGGGGTGTCTTTTCACTATTCTGTGCACTAATACGCTTTTGGAGTGAACTAGATGCCTTTACATGCCATAAGCTCATGTAAATGAATATCTATAATCTGAGAGAGAAGTCAAATGTTGACACAGGTAACTTGTTTTGAGGATATTCTGCTAATTGGAAAACTGAAGTTAAAATAGCTATTAATTAAGTGAGTCTCTTGAAATGGGTGCATGCATTTATTCATTTTCTAATATATGTGATTTTATGAGCAGGATGTTTTTTAAAGTGTTGTTATAGTCTTGTGAAGTGCTTTTTTTTTAAAAAAAAGTTAAATTCATATGCAGAGCGCACCTGTTATCATTGATTATATTGAATAGGTTAATCAAGATGAAGGAGCTAGTTAATTTTTAGAAGCTTTCTAAAGTTTGGAGCTCAAATTCAGAAGAATGTGTTGATAGAAGAAGATTCAGCCCACTGTGATCTGTTGGGTGTTTTGCAGTTTATAAACCTGTTTGCAGTTGTCTGACACTTGTGTGGGACTTTCTTAAAATGTTACTCTGCTCACTTGTTTCTACCTGGAATTTTGTGTTCGTCACTTGTATCGGATTGCTGCGAAAATTCTCCTTCCCTCAGCTGTCTGTGCGTTGGGGAGCCTGGGTGGAGAGACTGTTGCACAAGCAGTGGGATAGGGGTGGGTATAATACTTCCGTATAATTCTCAGAATTAAAGCACGGAGTGTTTGTGGTGCTTCCAGCATAGTGGTTTAGTGTCGTGTATTTAGGAGTTGCGCTTGGAAGAAAGTGACGTTTTGCTCTTGCCACACTTAGCAAGAAAAGCTACCCACAGCGATGTTTCCAAATGTTCTCTCAAAATAGTATCTTGCCCAGCCAGCTGCTTCGTGCCCCCTGACATATGCTGTGTGAAATGTTGTTGCCAACTCATGAGCAGTTGTTTGTCATCGTATTTCCCATTATCTGTTTATGATTAAACAAAGCCCTGAATGGTGCTGGTGGTTTGGTAGCAGTCTTTCACTACTGTTGCTTTGAAAACAAAGCATGCTGAAAGTGTATTTACATTTTCAAAAAACATAGTGCAAGCCATAGAAATAGCATTTATCATAGAGTGAAATACGAGTGGTTGGCATACAGAATCAGATTTCACTAATAGATAAATATCACATGCTAATTGACATAAAAACATCTGATTATTCTTAGGTGAGAAGAGCAACAGATTTTTTCCCACGGAATTTTTGTCAGTCTTCCAAACTTCAGAGAAAATCTGCGGTTTAGAAGTTGGTACGGTAAGTTATTAGCCTTGTATTTAGTCTTATTACTTGTATTTTTTTTACACTGTGTTTATCAATATGGTATATAAACATACTCTGGATTTCAGTCCTTAACCTTAGATTCATCTCTGTTTAACTAGAGCGGTTTGCTGCCCTTGTTGTCTTTGCTCCCCACCCCCTTGTAGGTGAATGCCTGCTCTCAGACCTGTCCCAAAGTTGTGAGCTACAGAACCTGCTCGCTCTGGAATATTGTCATTTAGACTCTCTCTTTTTCTGCACCAAAGAGTCCTTGTATCCAAGCCCCTCAGTAAAGTAAGTCCCTTTCTTCATGTCCAGCCTAATGTCCTAAAACTTGCAGTTCAGCTTTTCTCTCAGCTTCCTGCTCTCCTGAAACGGCAGTCCTTCAGGCAGCACCATCGCCTTCCTCGCTGCCACCAGACTGTACGTCCCGTGCAGAAATCCCTGTGACGCATTTCAGCTGCCTCTGCCAGCCTGGCCCCAGCTGATCCACGGCACCAGCGAGGCGAGCTCTTCTAGGAAGAAGCAGCACAACCTTTTTTCCAAGCGCTAGTTTGGCTGCTGCTGCAGATTTCATTTGTGTGTTACGGATAGCTTCTGTATGAGGGAATGGAAGGGATGATGGCATATATTTTGCTCTCTGTTTACAGCTGTAAAGACAAAGTGTGCCCTAGTTAGTCACAATTTCTTGTCCTGCTTACCTTCCAGTAGTATTGTCAGGCATTTCACATGGTTGTTTAGAAAGGAAAGAATGTGAGGAGAAGGAAAGAACTGCAGAGACCTTTGCTGCAGCTGACAGTCATGATGAATATACCTTTGGAATGTCAGCTTTAGATGCTGAAAGCAGTAATTTTTTTCCCCAAAATAGAAACAAAAGAAACTCTTTGATAGCTGAATCACCCCCTGACTGAAGAAAATGTCTGTTCCATTGTGTTTTTCATGCTGTGATCCAGTAATTGCTCTCTGGCATTATAAGGAAAGATCTTGAGCTAAACAAAAACTTAAGGCAGCTTCGTAGCACTCTGTGAACACTTATAAAACACTTCTTTACTAATGTCAAAAATGTTGCTACTGGGAGAGGATCTTGGGAATGGTTGCTTCGTATGCCTGGTTAAGGAGCCACAAGAGTTTTCTACTAAATTGCATTGGCGTGGATTTGAAAGTGGTTTTACTCAGGACCAAGCCAGGGATTACATCTCGTTTTGTGTAGTAACTTGCTGTTCCATAAAACAGTAGTTGGTAGTAGCTAACATCAAGTTTGGAGATTACTTCCTAGTTTGGCCTTTATGGCCCAGTCTATGTAGATTGGGAAAATTATGAGTGACTTTACCTTTGCCTTTCCTGCCCTTTTGTCCTCTTGGGTACCCTTTAGCATATTGCAGTCAGCTTTGCCATCCTGGCAGACAGGCAGTAATTTTGATCAATGCTATAGCCTTCGTATTTTGGCTTGTAATTTCAGTCCATGTTGACTCACGGTTGGTAGTTGGCTTCTTTATTTAATTTTATTCTGTGTTTGCTGTAGCACTACACCACCACCAGCATGCCCTAGTCTCTCTTTCCAGCATGTTTATCCTCCTGCATTGAAGCCTTCTGCTGTTTGCCTTCATTCCGCAGTCTCCGGTTATGCCTAGGCAGCTGAAACCATTGTCTGAAAGCTGAACGACCCAGTTTCTCCAGGTATCACTGTCAGCGGGTATCAAAACTCTGCCTGTTGCCCTGATCACTCCTGTACAGGTTACTGGGGCCCTTCAGAGAATGCTATCGTAGAAGCCATGTTTTTCAGCTCTTTTCTTCCAAAATGAAGTCCTTCCTCTAGATCCTCTTTCCTGCCTCCTGCCCATAGTACCTTTACAGAAGTAATGTGGTTGATGGTAATGGGTAGCAGTTGCTTTCGATTCTTCTTGAAGGTGGATTACTTCTTCAGTGGTGGATCGTTGGACATTTAGCAAAATACTCTTACAACAATTCCATGTGGTTTTGCATCTGTTTGTACTCTTTCTTCTAGTTGATTTGGCTCATACAAATGATTTTAAAGCACAGAGGACGTGAAGTATGGCTGTGGACATGCTCTGTTTGATCAGAGCTGTCCTTAATTTTTAGTTCTAAGATGAGTTCAGATAGTATTATTTGGTTTGAATGGAATTGCTCATCCCTCTGCTTCTGTCGGATTAAAGTAGAAATTATCTTGATTTCACAAGTCGGGGAAGACGGATGTCAGACACAGAAGTGAATTAGTCATGTCTGTGATAGCAAGATTTCTGTTCTGTGACACTTTGCTAAATGTCAAAGTCGCATTCCCACCCAGCTGCAGCTGCTCCATTCTGTGCAACTTCAATTAAAACTTCAGAATAATTCCAAACATTTTTGGGTTTGTCCAGCCTCACCCAGATTTTAATTGCAACTTGTGCATTTTCCACTGGAGAAGAAAAGTTATAAACCTGTCACAACCAAGTTATGAGTCACTTCTTTAGCTAGGTGTGGCTGCAGATACTCCACTCCTTTGACTTTAAGAAGTCAGTTGTTACCCACATTTTAACAGTATGGCAAATTAAGCAAGGTATAGGACTTACTCAGCTCTAAAGTATTTCTGCCTGCATAAAACTAATGTGGATGCTTGAGGGGGCATGAAAAGAAAAAGAAACACTTTTCTTTGAAATGAAAATATTTGAATTCTACTGTAAACACTCAAGTTAGGAAAACACCTCTTTATTTGAACACTGGAACAGGCTGCAAAGAGAAGCACTTAAGACCTGTGTGTGGTGATCTACATTACTGCAGGAAATGGCACTTTTTATCTTGATGCAGCTTTTCTATTTTGAGATAAAGAAGGCTTGAATGAAGACTATGTTTTTTCCCCCTTGTACCATGCTGATTGCAGTGTATGATTTCAGGCAAAAGACCAAAGGGCCGTATGGACCAAATTCATGCCTTAAAAATAAAAAAGATTAACAAGCCCTTCTGTGTTCGTTGTTAGCTACTGCAGGAAGTGCATGTTGTAGCAGCAGTGCTATAATAAACCCTTGGGGTGGTCTGCTCGTGAGGCTTTGATTTGGGAAAAGTGTTATGCGAAACTCTCAAACAACATGGTTTGTTTTTTTTTTTAAGAGAGATGGGAGTAAATGAAATGTTGAAACCTTTTCACAGCCAGACAAGTATACTGCCTACTATTTGTCCAGCAGGGTGATGCTAAGTTTGATTGGCTTCCAGGTTAATCATCCTCTTAAATTGTTTGACTTTTCAGTAAGAATTAAAAGTATATTGGAAATAGCATGAGAGTATTTAAGCTATAGTGAAATAATGGAGAAAACTCAGTGTTGAAATAAGTAGCACTAACATATGCTAGAGTTAAGTCAGTTGGAAGACTCAAAAAGAGTGCTTGAGATGTCGGTGGATATTGGTAACGGAATATGTGTTTTACTACAGGCTTGATATGGTGCAATTTTAAAGGATTTTACAATTCTTCTATCTTAAATCTGTCTGTCCTGTGCACCCTTTAGCTTTAATGGTGTGTGAAGAGGAGTAAATTCCAAACCAGTGAAAGTTGCCATGTGTATTTTGGGTAGTTTTATTGACCATTATGCCACTTCAGGAATGTAAGTAGAGACAAGGATGTTCCTGCTGGAAAGGCAGGCTGAGTGCGACAATGCACAGCTCAGTGCAATGCCAAGAGCTGTTGCATTAAGAGTGCTTTTGTGCTCCAGCCTGGGGAAAACAGTGGGCAAGCCTCGTGCCCCACAGAGGGCTGCTGTCCCCGTGCTTGAGCTGCTTCAACACCAGCTGAAGTTATCAATGCTCTCCACTGATGCCAGGGAGGCTCGGGTCACATCTGTGTACACTCGTGTAACCCTCAGAAGTCCCCATTATTCCAAATACATGTGCCAGTGATGCACCAGTTTGCTATGAACTTCACACACATGTTGCAGGTCTTCCAGAATGTTAAACATAGGTTTCCAGCAAAAAAGAGAAAAGGAATGTTATTGCTTATGATAGTTACAGTTTGCCCTGTAAAACGTGGCAGGAAATAGACTTGCAGGCTTTTAAAAGGGTCCTGGGCTCTAACCATTGCGAGACAGCCATGAATGTATTCCCGGGGTGTTGTAGCGATGTCACCGTGGTGCAGGCACGTGCAAGGCCAGACATCAGAAAAGGAGCAGCAGTCAGAAAACTTAGCCTAGCTCGAGAGACTAGCAGCTCATTACAAGTTCCTAGCTGCACACAGAAGCCCTTAAATGTTCATCTGCCAGAACACATAATGTCACAGATGATCTAAGCAAAATTGGGGAGCTATCACCATAGTAGAGATTGTTATGTGTTGGCTACTTGTATTATTGGCTAAACGATTCTGCTCAAATTGGTCAGCTAAAGAAAGGGCTGTTAGCTTCTATCCTCCAGTGCTGAGTGAAGTTGTAGCTGTGTCCTTGGCAGAGCTGTCAAATATGAGCTTGCACTGGGAAGGGAGAAAGGGCAAACAACGGTCTGAAGAAACGGAACACAGGTATTTGCTAAACATTTGTTTCAATTATTTGAACTACCCTGTATTCTTACCAAAAGCTTATAGAGTGTTTAAAGCAGCTTCCCGATTGAGGATTACTGACTGATATGGAATATCCTAGTTGTATAAGAATACAAGTTTTATTAGTAGTGCAAGTTGTCTCTACTTTCAAACTGTTTTTTTAAGTCAAAATTCCAAAATGAAGCCATTTGCATTGATGCAAATGCCCAGAGAGCCCAGAGAGTTGTAGTGAATGGGGTGAAATCCAGCTGGCGGCCGGTCACAAGCGGAGACCCCCAGGGCTCAGTTTTGGGACTGGTCTTGTTTAATGTCTTTATTGATGATCTGGATGAGGGGATAGAGTGCACCCTCAGCAAGTTTGCAGACGACACCAAGTTGGGAGGGAGTGTTGATCTGCTTGAGGGTAGGAAGGCTCTGCAGAGGGATCTGGACAGGCTGGATCGATGGGCTGAGGCCAACCGGATGAAGTTCAATAAGGCCAAGTGCCGGGTTCTACACTTCGGCCACAACAACCCCAGGCAACGCTACAGGCTTGGGGATGAGTGGCTGGAAAGTTCCCCCGCAGAAAAGGACCTGGGGGTGTTGATCAACAGCCGGCTGAATATGAGCCAGCAGTGTGCCCAGGTGGCCAAGAAGGCCAACGGCATCCTGGCTTGTATCAGAAATGGTGTGGGCAGTGGGAGTAGGGAGGGGATCGTGCCTCTGTACTCGGCTCTGGTGAGGCCGCATCTCGAATACTGTGTTCAGTTTTGGGCCCCTCACTACAAGAAAGACATTGAGGTGCTGGAGCGTGTCCAGAGAAGGGCGACGGAGCTGGTGAGGGGTCTGGAGCATAAGTCTGATGCGGAGCGGCTGAGGGAGCTGGGGTTGTTTAGCCTGGAGAAGAGGAGGCTGAGGGGAGACCTTATCGCTCTCTACAACTGCCTGAAAGGGGGTTGTGGTGAGGTGGGTGCTGGTCTCTTCTCCCAAGTGACTAGTGACAGGACTAGAGGAAATGGCCTCAAGTTGCGCCAGGGGAGGTTCAGGCTAGATATTAGGAAAAAGTTCTTTACTGAGAGAGTAGTGAAGCATTGGGACAGGCTGCCCAGGGAAGTGGTGGAGTCACCCTCCCTGGAGGTATTCAAGGAGCGTGTGGATGTGGCATTGTGGGATGTAGCTTGATGGACATGGTGCTGTGTGGTGTTTGGTGGGTTGTGGCTTGTTGTTGTTGTGTGGCGTGGGTTTTGTGGGTTTTTTTTGTGGGTTTTTTTTGTTTGTTTGTTTGTTTTTTTTTTTTTTCCCCAGGTTGGACTCGATGATCTTACAGGTCTTTTCCAACCGTACTGATTCTATGATTCTGTGATTCTGTGATTCATCTACATTTCAATGTCATAAAAATTGCCAACAAAGGCATACCCATTAAAAAAATAAGTATTAAGGTTCTTGTTTTGTTGTATTACAGGCATTGGTTGGTTACCTGGGAAGATGTCTTCTTGGAGGTTTGCTGTGATAGGAGTCGCTAGGTACAAGTTCAGCTGTCTTTGCTGGTTTGCTTCTGGTGTCACCCAGATGGACAATTTTATCTGGATATTCAGCATATTCCAGTGTTGCAGTACATATATGGTTAATGTTTTTAATCTTTACTGCTTTTTGTACAGCATTGCCAAGGTTTAACCTTTCTTCTTTAACCGCATGCCAATATTTTTGTCAAAACTCTCCTCTTCTCATGTCGGGGCTCTTGGAGCCTTCCCCTTGGTGGTCGCCTGTCCACAGCCCTGCTGCTGATGCTGACTCTTAGTGACAGAGCACAAGCCCATTCACAGGTTCTCCTGCATTCAGCACATCAAAAATGGGCATCATACTTCTCATTTTACAAATCTTCTGTATTAAATCCTTTTGTTATCTTAGGCATGTAGTAAATATTAATTCTTGAAGCATCCCAGGAAAATCCAAAATCCCTCTTGAGGGCTCCAGCCCAGCGAATGGCCACAGGGGAGCAAGGCAGCCCAGGGCCCTTGGGCCTTCAGCCTCCCCAGACTGGGAGGATGGGAGAAGCAGTGATAAGCAGCCGGTGACATTATCACAATTATAAGGTCATGTAAAACCATCTTTCCATGGAGAGCTTGAAAACACTGCCCTGAGCAATGTTGCTGAGTGATGTCTGTCAATCCAGTATAGTTTGGAGTTGGTCTTTGCTTTTCCTCCATCCTATATGAACATCTCAATTACTTGTCTTGCATAAGTACTAGGTCCTCATCCCAAATTCAGCATCAGGTTTCAGGCATTCTGACAGAAACTGAAGGAGAGGTGTTTTTCCTCTCATCAAAGCAAAGTTGTTCTCCAGTGATTCTCAAGATGTGGGAAGCGGTGAGGAGGTTTGGGCTTGCTAATAAGCCACTACACCAAAGTCTCTTTATGGCAGACTTTCTTTATAAGAAGTTGAGCTGCTTAAAATTCGGAGAAGAAAAACTTACTTTGAAGTATGAAGCCACAAAATGAATTCCAGAATAGGTGCTGACTTAGGGAAGAAGGTGCTTGTATGGCTGGCTTGCAGAAACAGTCACGGCAACAAGATAGGTTTCTGTAGTGCTAGTCCTCCTGCCTGAGAAATCAAAAGTAAATTACTGTTCCTGCCAGAGAGGCAAACTGATGGGGTTGAAAAAGCCGCCATCTCCCACCTTGGCTGTTGAAGGCTTGTTGCTTCTGAGGAACTGGATGAGTTTGGTGTCTCTTTCTGAAGCTACCTGCCTGGAAATGACTTAGCAGCTTCTGTGAACGTGGTTGTATCTCCTGTCTCTATGTTCCTCTCCAGCCTGTGGCCTGTTTGTTAAGTGTCAGCAGAAGTGTGCTGAGATGTGGAGATGGCAGAGCCAGGGAGCAAAATACCTGTGAGTTCATCAGCAGTTTGAAGTAGTCCGAGAGATTGCCAGGCGACAAGTATGGATGAGACAGCGGAGAAAATCCGGGCACACCAAGATGTTCAGAATTAGGCAAATACCTGAAATGACCGGGGTGAGAGCTAAGAGGGCCAGGCTGTCGGACGGGAAGGAGGATATTGTGTGATGGCTAATTATTGCTGTTGAGGGCCGAGATGATCTAGAGTTCCTGCTTGTCTGCTCAGCGTCACGACCTTGCCCGTATGCCTTACCTATTCCGCTGCAGGCACTTTGCTTTCACCCTGGCTCTTTCAATTACCAGGTTATGGAGATTTACGTTTGTCCTTGTCTTGAGAATTTAGGCTATGGTAACTATATTCAAACTGCCGTGTAAACTGACAGTAACATGGATAGATGCTGCATCCTGACACTTTTGTGCAATCAGACAGAAAATGAAGCTGGCTGCTGGGAATTAGGATGTAATGCTAATAGATTCCTCCTCATTCAGAGCATTGTTTGGGTAGTTCGTATCAATTTAACACTGTTTAGGCTAAATAAATGATGGACGGGGTGTTCTCGAATCTTATCTTTCACTACACAGTGGCAAGAACATTGTCAGTGGGAATGATGTGTCATTCACAGGTTGTATGTTTACACTGATAAGGGAAATTTGGCTAACCACTGTAGTGTAGAAAGCTAGCACGAGGTATTATCTGCAGTTGTGACCATATAGTTTTAAATATTGATTGAAGTTACAAGGATTGTGTTTTGATTTCTTTTGAACTAGTTAGTAGTCTGCAATTAAAAACTCATACAAATATGCTGTTATCCATCCAGCAAATTTAAAACTCATGCAGTGTTTAAAAAACCTTTTTTTTTTTCTTTGAAGTACTATACTTTATTTTTGATACACCTGTTACTGACTTTGACCATTTGGCTGTGATCTCTTGGATTCCTTTAGCAGTGGTAGGACATTTGGTAAAGCCAAGCTTCCTGCACCCAAGCAGCTCCTCCTGTCTTCTCTGGAACCAAACGTTAGGGTAATTCTAAACATTAAATAAAGTTCCTGTGCGAAGTTTAGCCCTTAGGCTATCGGATGTTCAAATATACATGGTTTTCCTAAAGTACCATCTTTTAATGTGGTGCAAATGTATATTTTTTTATCTGGCATAATTGATACTGTTGGTTCTAAACTGTTGCATGTGATTAGCTCTTTTAGTACAGGAAGAAAATGGTTTTTCATGTTTCCTATTCTGCTTATCTACTTTATAGTTGTAAGTACAGAATACTTAAAATGTTAATATTGTTTTCCGTGTGCAGTAGTGCTCTCTGCTGTCTTAGAGTTACAACTGCAACAGGGAAATTTCATCTGCTGTAGTTGATCCTTTGCTACTGGCCCTTGAGGCTCAAGTTTTTTTGGGTACTCTATCGAGTACTCCTCTGAGATACTGGCCATTAGTAAGTTTAACTTATTCAAACGAACAAAGTAAATGTTTTGCATTCAGAATAGTTCCTGGCTTGTAACCATGTCTCTCTGCAAGTGGCGGGATGGTGTTTCTTCTGCCTTAGAGCTGTGTGCGAGGCCAAGCCGGGCTCCGAGGGACCCGTGGCCACTGGGGTCACCCAGCACCTGGGTGGGAGTCCCAGGGCAGGGGGAGCATCTGGGACAGCACGGGTTTGACCAAGATCTGGATGATGCCAGCTTTAATTTCCTTATAAATAAAAAATTAGGAGTAAGTAAGCATATTCCTTAGTCTTTGAGGTAGTTTGTGGATGTTATAGAAACATAATTTTAATTGCTAAAGCACCAGCATTTTATGTACTGAAATCATTCAGTGTTCACAGCAAGCTCAGCTTGTAGGTAAAGACAGTTGTGTTGTCCTTGCAAGGTGGAAGGTTTTCAAGGACTAAAGTTTACTTCTGAAGTTATTCCTGTGGTTGGGGGGGCAGGGAGCATGGCCTATAATGGAGTATAATGGGGTATAATGGGGTTTTCCCTGACAAACCCGTGCCTGGGAGCAGCAGCAGTCGTGCCTGGGGGCTGGGGACTCTGTGTGTGGAAATTTCTCCTTTACTCCATTCCTTCCCCTGAAGCCGTGGAAGTTACACAGGCATTCAGAACAGAGTGGTCTCTATTCTGGCACGAGGTCCTCTTGGGTTACAATAAGCTTTTATTTCTGGACACTAAGGTTTGTCTGCGCTGCTGGCAGTAAAGCACAGAAGGTCTTTGCAAAGTGGTATCCTAATAACTTGCAGTTAAAATTTTTTGCTTTTTGCTTTCTTTACACCTCCAGCTAAATGCTGGACACTGTTCTTGGAATGAGACATTGTGCCATTCCCAAATAAGGTGTTGCTTGACAGTAATTAATCTGTTTGTTTCAGTTTTTGTAGAATTAATTATTTTCAGTGCATTTGTTGTTAAAAGATCCAGAGGGAAACAAGCAGTGGTTTAGGTTTTACTGTATTTTTGAATTATTTTGAGCTACTTCCGCATCACGTCTGTGATCTTGACAATGTCTTTGAGTTCTGACCATTATCTTCCAAACTTGTGAAAGCTCAAGATCTCCCCCCGCCCCAAAACCCAGCAGTGATCTTTGAGACTTCACCTTGCTAAGTGGTGACTTACACCTTGAGCACCCTCTGTGGGTGCCCAGGCAGGGTGCCTCGTGCTGTGCTGTACTGTTCTGCAGGGCTGTTTCTCCTCAATGGTCATGTTTTTGATGAAGGGTCATCCCTGCGGCATTATTAAAGCCTGTGACTTGTCCTTTAGGTTTCTTTTTGTCGGTTGTTGTTTTTTTGTTTGTTTTCTTTATTTTGGTGGGGTTTTTTTTCCTCTCTTCTGAAACTAAGGAGTGGTACTAGAACGTATATATCCTACAATTTGTGAATTCTTGGCATGCAATGCCTTTCTGTTTGTGGAAAGAGAAAATGTTTGAGATGGGAAACACTTTCAAGCAGTTTTTAATTTTTACAGTTTTTCTCAACCTTATGGTACTTAAAATATAAGTAACAAATATATAGCCTTCTACAAATGAGGGGAAAAGTAAATATAATGGCTTTCATTGAAATGGCTATATTTGCTTTTCTATGGCTTTCCATCAAAACTGTAAATTAATCTTGATTCTTCCCTCTGCAATACGTACCCACTTGGTGGCACTATTGTTCCTTATTATACCAGACTTTTACTAACTGCATTTTCTAATAAAAACTATTTAAACTTTTGGGGTCTCTTAGAAACAGTTTCTCCACATGAATGAAAATAGGAACAAGTAGGATTTTTTTTTTTTTTTTAATGACTACAATATTGTAGAGATTTATCATAATGGACCGGCTTCTCTAGGTCATGGTTTTTCATCTTTCTTTAAAGTGAAAAATGTGTAAAACACAGGGAAATGTCTCTGAACCCATTTTCAAGTATTCACACACTCTGAGTCAATGGGTAGAATACTAATAAAGGAAAAGTGTTTTGTATGGAAATGCTCCATCACAAGTTAAAGGTTAAGGATTCATTTTTATACTCCATAAGAATGAATGCATAATTGCTATCTGCTAATTCAGGAAAACAAGTGATGGATTAATAACTACGAGACCAAAGGCATGACAGAGAAGACAGATGGCGTGGTTGGTTTAAAAAAAAAATTAAAAAATTCCCTAGAACATCTACCATTCATATTCCTTTTTTCCTTCTCGACACTTCTCATGTTTCCTTTTTTCCTTCTCGACACTTTTCATGTTTCCTTTTTACATTGTGTGTACTGAATGAGGGCGGCTCATCACCACAGAATAACCATATATTCTGCAGCATAAATCAGTTATAGCTGGCAGCTCCAGCAGCAGCTTGCAGGTGATGGTGCCTCGATTGCCCCAGTTCATGTTGGAAGTTGTACTGTACGACACGATTTAGGCGAACCTGATAGTGAAAACCCTTGTATGGCATTAGCCATTGGCACAACATGAGTTTGGACAGCAGATTGGAAAGTTACTGATCTTCAAACTGTAATTCATGATATTTTTGAGTAATGATATTCAGCCAGTTGTGAAGACGTTTTCTTTTACAGAGACATTAAAATTAAGATTACCATAATATACTGAAATGCTGTCTTGAGAAGTTGCATTTCAAAGCATAAGCCTTCCCAATGTAGATATGAAATTAAAGCAATAATAAAAGTACTGAGAGTCATTACATTGATAACATTATCTCTCTCTGACATCTCTACCTCAAATCATCTATGTTTTTATCTTCTGGCTCGTAATATGGAAGAAATGCTTCTGGCTTTTGCTGTAGAGGGGAGTGAAGTCCCAACCAAGGTCCAGGTTTGACCCTTTGGTGGAGCAGAGAATTGCATCAGGTTGGTCCGACTCCTGGTGTCTGTGCCCTGCTGCCGGAGGTTGGCCTCTGCATCCCTCCTCCTCCTCCTCGCCCGGTAGCTGTACTGCGTAATGAACCCAAAAGGGTGTTTGTGGCCAGTCACCTACTGCAGAAGCACTTTTCGTTCCTTACCCTGTTCACCAGTTTTCACCATACATATCTTCCACCTCATGTGCTCAGAGGAGGGGAGAGGAGCTCATCCTTTATTTTTTCTGCTCTTGATCTGCACCCGTCTACGCAGGCACTGGCATTAAGCCGTCATCCAAAATGCTTCGCTAGCTGTTCTGCTGACCCTTGTGGAGATGGCTTATTTTCACACTGGTGTCAGAATGGCAATTATCATTGGGTTGAGAATAGGTCTGTTCAGGAAATCCCCTCTTTCTGCTTTAAATATTCTTTAAATTCCATGAAAAATAAAGTTAAATAAGTTTTTAATTAAACCTGGAAAACTCATATACACCACCCTGTCCCCATCCTCAATTGTATTTATCGAAACGTAGCTTTCACTGGAAAAACCCTTTTTTTTTAATTATAATTTTGTGAGAAACCATTATTTTAATATTTGCCAGAAATAATTTCAGGGAGTCTATAAATCTGGACCACTGTCTTTTCTCTAATCCTACAGTGCATTAGATGGTGCAGCTGATATAGGGTTTGGGGAAAAAGAAATCTCAATGGTTGCTGTTAGATTTCTGGAGTATTTCCAGAGTAATGGAAATACACTTGCTGTTGCTATATGCAATAATTCAGTATTTTAATTCTTCAGAGCTTTTTTTTTAAAGTGAAAACTGAATTATTGTCCTTCTTTAGCAATGCAAGCTCCCTTCATGTTGGCTCCTCTGTGTTGCCACGATGCCCAAGGGCGCAGGTGACTCTTGCTGGCTTTACGCTTTGTCTTTCCAGGCCCTCCACGGTTGCAAAGGCTTGGGAAGATACGGTAAATCCTCTGGGTAGCCCTCGAATGCCGCTGTAAGCGGGCCCAGTGTGCGGCAGAGCAGGAGCCCAGCCTGGACTGGTCGGGTGTCTGCTGCACCTTTGTGTCTGGGAGGGGGTTGGCTGGGTGGTCTTAGGAATTCCCAGCATAATTTCCTCTTGTAGGGCAATCTCTTCCTAAATTAGATATATTGATGAGTTAAAGCATTATTTAAAGGTACTTTAAAATGTTACATCTAGCAACTGGTTTCATGGCTAATACACCATGGTGTATTGTGAAATGGTTTTGTCACAAAGAGTGTGTCTTCCTGCCACAATTTCTTTTCTCTCTCTTGTTTAATGCCTAGAAAAGGTGCAGGTGTTTAAACCTTTGGGGAGGAATATGTGCTTGGTTCGCATTTCGGTTAGTTGTTGGGTGCGTGAAGGGAAAGCGTGGCAGTTTTTAGCAAAGATGGGCATGTTGATGAATTGGACTTGAAAATCGGCTGATGGAGACAAGTGAGGATTTTCCTTTTGGGCTGGAGAGACCCTGGTAACTCCGGTGATGTGCTGCCCTTCCCTCAGCGTGGTACAGTAGCAATTTTACTAGTTGCATTTGTTCAGAATAGGTGGCCAACAGCACGGCTACACGGTGTCCCTTGCACACTGGCAGCCTCTGCGGTGGCACAGGACACTGTTCGTGGGCTGCCCTTGCAAGTAGAGGGTTTTGCAGAGTTTTTCACTCGCCTTCCTCCTCTGCGGCTTTTCCGTGTGAGACTTGGTAGGGTAGGACACTGGCTGTGAGCTATTATGAACAAAGGTTTTATAGCCCAGTCTCCTGGGTTACTAAGCCACTGAGACTTAAAATCCTTCACAAACAATGCTTTCGTTAAATATATCTGAGTATGAAATCAGTTAAAATAGGTAATACTTTATGAATAATCATGGCAGCAGGCATCCTCCAATACTTAATGATTCTCTCTCAAGGGAGCAGAACAGAATATGCACCAATTAACACTTATGTATATTTTTTTGGACCTCCAGCATTAAATTTTTGCCACTCCTCAGTGAGGCCAACTCTGTCTTTGCAGTTCATTATAGTCTCCTGTATACAAGAGGAGAGTTTGCAAGGAAGATGCCTTTGCCTGGAAGTTTGCGTGGAGTTTGCAAGGAAGAATTCTTTCGTTTGCAAGGGAGAGGCAAACAGTGGAAGGCAAGAAGCCAAGCCCTGCATGCCTTGGCATAGTCTGTGTCCAGAGACGGCTCTCAGAGCAGGGAAGGAGTTTCTCTCAGTCACTTTGTGTAAGGAAGGGATCTAGAGAGAGCACGTAGAGCCCAAGGTAAGTAAGCGTTGGGCCCTGGCTTTAGTCAGGCACTCGGCTCAGAGCCAGCTAAGGCTTCTGCAGCACCCAGTGCTCCATGGCATGCTCGGAGCCTCGGAGTCGCTCTGCTGCTAACGCTGCATCCCATTGCCCACATCAGCTGTCCTGTACTGGTAGTTCAATGCGAGCTTTCTGTGAACGATTTGTATATCTCCTCAGAAAGGCATCTCTTACATTAGCCCCTAGGTTACTTCCCTGCCCCGTGGGGCAGAACACCCTCGCTTTTCTTTGAGTCGAATGATTTTCAGCAACAAAGAATTGGGCAACTATAGTTGGAAAAAGAGTTAATCCATTGCTTTTCATGTCTGTTCTGTTGATGCATCTTTCTTGCCTAAACTCTGATTATAATACAGTAACTGGATGAATCCCACAGTGTTTTGTGTCCTGTATGAATTATTTTGTCTCATTTTGAGTCTTGCTAGCACAGTGTCCCACAACAGAGGTTTATGAAAGCAGAGATACTTTATTATCTGCATGCTGCAAAGAACCAAATTGTGCTCCCAATGATATTGGTTTAAGTGATCATCACTGCATTTAATCTTAGGTTTAAAGTGTCATAGCTATGATCAGAGCGTGTTCCTGTGCTTGGCTGTGGAGGTTAATACAGAAGATACTGGTTTGCTGCAGAATGACCATCAGGTCAGTGAAATGGCGTTGTTTTGCTGCTTTAGTAGCCAATTTTCAATGATATTTTTGAAAAGCTCAAAATATTGGAAATGAAGTGAAGACAACAACAATTTTGGAGCTATTTCTGCAAGATACAGATTTGCTGCTGTTACAGTTGGTTAGGTGATATATACATACATTGATGAACAATGCTGTTAACAAACTGACCTTTGTCAGGCAGTTAATTAAAAATAACAGTAGCATTAACTGAGAGACATCCATTTGCTTTTACTGTAGGGAAGATCCAGTCCAAGATTAATTGTACGTAAAAAGGGGAGGACTCAGTAAATTGCAAACTTTTAATAAATTGATGCACAAAGAAATCAGTGGCCATCAGACTTACAAATGAGCCTGTATGGCCATACAGTAGTTGAATTACTTGTGAAGGGCAGTGGAGACAACATACACGCTGTGTGATCTGACTAGGCAAACTGAGATTAGATGATAACCAAATTAACACAAAATGCCTCAGAATAAGAACCCCAAATAGCATTATGAAGTTAAAGAACTGGAAAATTAATCAAGACCAAGAAAAAAAGTAATATTATGAGGGAGAAAAAAAAGGGGGTGCTGGTACAAAAGGTGAGCAAAAGTCTTGTGGAATGGTATGGAATATTAAGTGAGCTGGCCAGTATCATCCTGAAGCATTTTGTGAAGGTAAAAACTGCTTTGTGAATGCCTACACCTGTAAGGAAAACTGCTGAGAAGTGTTGTAATGAACTTGCCCTGATCAAAGTGGCACCAGTCCGGAGGCTTGGGACTGCCACGTCCACCTTCGGGCTGTTGAACTGCACACCTGCATGGTGGCTTCTGGAAAAGGTGCTGGGAAGTGACTTTTCCATAACGTTATGTGCAGGCCAGATCCGAGCCAAGTTAATGTGATTCTCCCCTTTGATTTTAAGAAGTAAAAGATAGAAACCAAACTTCCAGCAGCCCTACTGTCTCCATTCAGAAACGTGAGGACTGAGATTACATGAGCTGCTAAACAAGATGATACGGGCTAAGCGCAAATTACTCTGGGGCTGAGCCTTCACCTAGAGGGGTTACACTGCTAAGCAAATTTGGATTTCTTTCATGGGAAGATGTTAAAATGGGGATGGGGGAAGAGCAAAGGCAGACCTGTGATGGTCTGGAACAGGGCCATTGGCTGCCGGAGCAGGCAGGGACCCGGCGGGTGCCTGGGTCAGCACCGCGCGCTCCGGCACTCCTTGCTTTGGAGGGGTTGGGTCTGAGTGGTTGAGCATAAAGTGGTTGAAGTCTTGGGTGGCAGGAGACGAAAGAGGGAAGGGGATGACTCAGTTCCCAGTGGCAGTGCTGAAGTTCTTGCCGTCGTTGGAGGAGGGGACACACCGGGCAGCTGCCGGCTGGCCAGGGCCATCTTATGCTTGGGTGGTCATTCGGTGCGTGAGGCAGGGCTCTGTACCACCCACCCCATCAAAGGGAAAATCAGCTTGGACCTCTGTTAAAAACCCCAAATTCAGATGACCCCATTCAGAAATTATATTTCTAAATTAGATTCCTCTGTTCTCTTACCAAGAAAAAACCCCAAACCAATCCACCCCAAGCCCTTGAATGTTTTCTCTGAGAGGAACAGAGAAAATCCTAGATCCAACAGTGGCATTGCTTGATTTTAAATGAGAGAAGTATTTTCCAATGCACAAGCAATTGTAAAATGATGTTTGTGGAAGAATTTCAGTGGAGTGTTGAAGAATATAGGAGGTCTTAAGGGGACTAAGACTGCAAAAGTTATTTTATGGCACACTGGAGAGCTTTAGCTTAGCCTGGATAGCAACTGATAATTATCTGTGCGAGGAATATTCCCACCGTGGGGGTGGTTTCCTTGCGTGGTCTGGTTCCCACATCTTTCCAGGGAGCTAGAGGCAGGCTGAAGCACGTGGACTCTGGGATTGCCCAGGCTGATCTTGTTAACGTACTGTAAATAGAATTTTTTTAATAAACTCATGTCTTGCCTTTACAATTTATAATTGAATTTTATGATCAATACGTGTCTGCAGGCAGTAGGCCAGCACGCCTGGCAATGCACGGTTGCTTTATGTGAGGAGGTTTTGTTTTCCTTAGGCTAGCTCTTGCAGTGCTGAGCAATCAGAGGTCTTTGGCTGTGATCAAGACCGGGAACGTTTATTTTACTGCTTGCAACAAAGTGGGTGCTCGTAGCTCTCCAGGTGCTGCCATCGCATTGGCAGCTGTGGCAGAGTGCAGCGGCCGGCTCGGCATGGGGCACAGCTGGTGTTCCGGCTGCAAGGTCTAACTGCGGGGTCCAGTGCTCTGCACCAGCACAGGGACCAGCAGCATCACTTGAACTGCGAGGAATAATCATAACAAGAAATGACAGCAAGCTTGGGTTCTCCTTCAGTGTTAGGTCTTCGATGTGTTGTACGAGCTTTTCCTAATTCCCCGTCCCGCTGGTGAGATGAGCTGGTGCGTGCAGCCCTGCTTTCCCAGGGGAGGACAGGCAGCGGAGGACGTTTAGGTGAGTTGCCCAAGGACAGGATAGGTGGCAGAGCAGCGGGCAGTCACTGATTTCTTCTCTTGGAGCCCGTTACTGGAGAACATCTTGCTCTGTATGTCTGCATAGGTAGCTGGTAGGCAGCCCAATGTTAATCTTACTTAAACAGCATCAGTTTAGTGTTTTTCTTCCACGCTGGCTGGACTAAATTGGGTACTTGCTCCCATAATTAACTATTGAATGGGAAGTGTCTGATCTGCAGAGATACAGAGGACTTGTTGCTCCTGGAGAAACTGAGTGATGAGTTTAGCACTGGGCTTATTCTTAATAGAGACAGGCCATGCGCTGGTGATTGACCCTTCAACACTAAATATTGACCTTATGAATCAATTTTCTGTGAGCATCTCGTCCCAATGTGTTTGTGTAGCCAAAATCCAGGTGCTGTAGAGCCTTCCTGGCACGGGAAGAGATCTGTTCCTGGGAAAATCCATTGGCGTTACAAATGCAAGTAATAGATCTAATCGCAGGAATAGCTCGGCAGCTGCATGCCGATATTCCCTCTCCTGGTTTGCCATCTCCCTTTAAATGACTCCTTCATTTCTTCTAGGACCTCAGTGTACTGCTGCCTAAAATCATGTGCCTGCGCGAGCTGGAGCGTTCAGTGAGCAGGGCTGGCGGGGCGTTTGCTCAAGGGGAAGTTTGCTTCTTGCTGGGAAAAAAACGAGCAGTCAGCGTAAGTTCAGCTGTAAAGAGCACTGGGCTAATTTGCAGATGTGACGGTTGCGCAGGGCTCCGCGGGGTCCTGGCTGAATGTGAGGGTCTGAGGGGCGATTTACCCCGCTGTGGCTGCCGCGGGGTGGTTCTCCCATGGTTCGGTGCTTCCCTGCCCCTGGCTCAGCAACCCTTCCGAGGGAAAAGCCTTCGATGAAGAAGTTTTCCCTGTGCTTCCTGCAGTCCTGTAATAACGCAAGGTCAGGCACGGCATCTCCGGGTTTCAGAAAATACCCTGTAAACCTGGAAGTGCAGTTTATTACATTTGGGGAGAACAAGTTACTAATGAATTGAATGTAGCAAGGCAATAAAGTGGATGTTCCCATGATGTGTGAAGCCCCGGTTTGTTTGCCTCTTGCAGTGCCAGGGCAGCTGACGGGCATCCCTGGCTCCGGGTGTTGGTAGCCACAGGCGCCAGGCAACAGAGGGCAGTGCTCCAGCGCGGATGGAAACCAGCATCCTGCCTTCCCCCTCCAGGTTCACGATCAAAAATGTATTTGTCAGATTTTTAATAAAAGAACAAAGACGGTTTTCAATTTGTTAACTGCTTGATGATCTCGGGTAGATTGCCATTTAAAAAGCTCTGCTCCAGTTAAAGCAACTGCCAGGAAGCTCGTATGTGTTTAATATTTGTTCATCACGCTGCAAAAAGCAATAAGAAGAACAATCCAATCGAGGAAAAAACATTTCCTTAAATTATTTTTTTAATTAGTAACTTACAAAAATTTCTTATTAAAAAGTAAGCATTTAAAACTCAACAAACTGGTTTTAGCTTTTTAGAATGAAAGGATCAAGGAGTGACAAGTCTCTCCCATGCATATGTAATGAAATATTAATTGGATAAAAGCTTTAATATAGATTTTTAAAACAGCTTTTTTCCTTCCAGTTTAATATATTAGAACTGGAAACTGTTCTCATCTGCCTCAGTAAGGGCAGATGAAAACCTGACTTTCTGCCACTGTGGCCGTTTTCTACTGATTCTTCAGTCTTTATTTATAGGAGGAATTAAGAAAGAATTAGGAACTGAACAGAAGAGGAAATGCAAAAGACAATTCAGAGGAGAGAGTGAGAGGTTGGGTGTGATAAAGCGGAGGTATCAGACGAAGAGAATGAACTTGAGAAGACTTCGTACCTACGTTCTAGGCAGAAAAATGCATAAATTCACTCCTGCCTTTTTTTAGCACAGAAACACATGAGAATCAGCCTTTTGGTTCATGTACATGTACAGTTTTAACACTGGCTTTACCACTTAAGCTCTTCTTTATCACTTAAGGTCATAAAGCATTAAGCAGTACTGGCGATGAGTTAGCAAATCCCAGAGAGGCATACTGTATCAGTATTTTCTTAAAGGTGTGGAACCTAATTGGAAAGAAACATTGATTCTAATAGAAGAGTTTTCTGGAAGGGATCTGTACTGGAAGAATAACAGCAGCAGAGCTTGCGGGGAGAGCTGCTGCTGCAGCCAGACCAGGGGTTTGTATGGTGTCTGGCGTACCGGCAACCCAACACAGAGCCTACGTTTGTGCTGTATCATAACTAATCGTTAATTAGTCTGCCTCTGAGATGGATATGAAGATAAAATAGAGCAATTAGACTTTCCCAGCAATCAAAAAAAAAAAAAAGAAAGATGAGGAACTCCAGCTGTGGGTTTTGTTATCTGTTGCATATAGTCTTAAACAAATTGTCAGATACCGATGCCCTGAAAGCAGAACTGAAGGGGTCATGGATGCTCTGTGTGTTTTGGTGTACGGTCAGACTTCAGAAAAAAGGGATCTCTCAGAAAGGGTTGGCTTTTTTTTTTCCTTGCTTGCTTCTTTCTCTCTGATGCTCTTTTCTGTCTTTGTGTTTAAGATACAGTTAATGCAGTGCGCAGGTGGGGATTTGAAGGGAAGGTGTTACAGCTGGGGAGCTGTCATTCAACTAATGAGACTTTTGCCTGCTTTCACAGAATCACAGAATCACAGAATCACAGAATCAGTACGGTTGGAAAAGACCTGTAAGATCATCGAGTCCAACCTGGGGGGGGGGGGGGGGGGGGGGGGAAAGAAGAGAAAAAAAAAAAAAAAAAAAAAACCACACAACACAACCACAAAACCCACGCCACACAACAACAATAACAAGCCACAACCCACCCAACACCACACAGCACCATGTCCATCAAGCTACATCCCACAATGCCACATCCACACGCTCCTTGAATACCTCCAGGGAGGGTGACTCTACCACCTCCCTGGGCAGCCTATTCCAGTGTTTCACCACTCTCTCAGTGAAGAACTTTTTCCTAATATCTAGCCTGAACCTCCCCTGGCGCAACTTGAGGCCATTTCCTCTAGTCCTGTCACTAGTCACTTGGGAGAAGAGACCAACACCCACCTCTCTGCAACCCCCTTTCAGGTAGTTGTAGAGAGCGATAAGGTCTCCCCTCAGCCTCCTCTTCTCCAGGCTAAACAACCCCAGCTCGCTCAGCCGCTCCTCATAAGACTTGTGTTCCAGACCCCTCACCAGCTTCGTCGCCCTTCTCTGGACACACTCCAGCACCTCCATGTCCTTCTTGTAGTGAGGGGCCCAAAACTGAACACAGTATTCGAGGTGCGGCCTCACCAGAGCCGAGTACAGAGGCATGATCACCTCCCTGCTCCTGCTGGCCACACCATTTCTGACACAGGCCAGGATGCCGTTGGCCTTCTTGGCCACCTGGGCACACTGCTGGCTCATATTCAGCCGGGTGTCGATCAACACCCCCAGGTCCTTTTCTGCAGGGGAACTTTCCAGCCACTCATCCCCAAGCCTGTAGCGTTGCCTGGGGTTGTTGTGGCCGAAGTGTAGAACCCGGCACTTGGCCTTATTGAACTTCATCCGGTTGGCCTCAGCCCATCGATCCAGCCTGTCCAGATCCCTCTGCAGAGCCTTCCTACCCTCAAGCAGATCAACACTCCCTCCCAACTTGGTGTCATCTGCAAACTTGCTGAGGGAGCACTCTATCCCCTCATCCAGATCATCAATGAAGATATTAAACAAGACCGGTCCCAAAACCGAGCCCTGGGGGACTCCGCTTGTGACCGGCCGCCAGCTGGATTTCACCCCATTCACCACAACCCTCTGGGCTCGGCCATCCAGCCAGTTTTTTACCCAGCGAAGAGTGTACCTGTCTAAACCACAGGCCGCCAGCTTCTCTAGGAGAATACTGTGGGGAACAGTGTCAAAGGCTTTGCTGAAGTCCAGGTAGACAACATCAACAGCCTTCCCCTCATCCACTAGGCGGGTCACCTGGTCATAGAAGGAGATCAGGTTGGTCAAGCAGGACCTGCCTTTCATGAACCCGTGCTGGCTTGGCCTGATCCCTTGGGTAACCTGCACGTGTCCCGTGAGCGCCCTCAAGATGAGCCTCTCCATAACCTTCCCCGGCACCGAGGTCAGGCTGACAGGCCTGTAGTTCCCCGGATCCTCCTTCCGACCCTTCTTGTAGATGGGCGTCACGTTGGCAAGCCTCCAGTCATCCGGGACCTCCCCCGTTGACCAGGACTGTTGATAAATGATGGAGAGCGGCTTGGCAAGCTCTTCCGCCAGTTCCCTCAGCACCCTTGGGTGGATGCCATCAGGCCCCATAGACTTATGAGTGTCCAGGTGGCATAGCAGGTCGTTAACTGCTTCCTCCTGGATCATGGGGAGCCTATTTTGCCCTCCATCCCTGTCATTCAGCTCAGGGGGACGGATACCCTGAGGATACCCGGTGTGGCTGTTAAAGACTGAGGCAAAGAAGGCATTAAGTACCTCAGCCTTTTCCTCATCCTTCGTGACAAGGTTCCCCGCCGCATCCAGTAGAGGATGGAGATCCTCCTTGGCCCTCTTTTTGCTGTTAATGTATTTATAGAAGCTTTTTTTGTTGTCCCTCACGACCGTGGCCAGGTTGAGCTCTAGCTGGGCTTTCGCCTTCCTAATTCCCTCCCTGCATGACCTAACGAGGTCCTTGTACTCTTCTTCACTTGCCTGCCCCTTTTTCCAGAGGTGGTAAGTTCTCTTTTTTTTCCCCAAGCCTCAGCATAAGCTCCTTGTTGAGCCAGGCCGGCCGTCTTCCCCGCCGGCTCTTCTTACGGCACACGGGCACTGCCTGCTCCTGCGCCTTCAAGATTTCCTTCTTGAAGAACATCCATCCTTCCTGGGCCCCTTTGCCCTTCAGGACCGTCTCCCAAGGGACCCTCCCGACCAGTGTCCTGAACAGGGCAAAGTCTGCCCTCCGGAAGTCCATGGTAACGGTGTTGCTCACCCGCCTCCTTACTTGGCTAAATATTGAAAACTCTATCATATCATGGTCGCTAAGCCCAAGACGGCCTCCGACCTTCACTTCACCCACCAGACCCTCTCTGTTTGTAAACAGCAGGTCAAGCAGGGCACCTTCCCTTGTAGGCTCGCTTACCAGCTGCGTCAGGAAGTTATCTTCGACACACTCGAGGAACCTCCGGGACTGTTTCCTCTTAGCTGTGTTGTACTTCCAGCAGACATCCGGTAAGTTGAAGTCCCCCACAAGAACAAGGGCTTGCGACTGCGAGACTTCTGCCAGTCGCTTGAAGAACACTTCATCAGCTTCTACGCCCTGGTCGGGTGGTCTATAACAGACCCCCAGCAGGATATCCGGCTTGTTGGCCTTCCCCCTCATCCTTGCCCATAAGCATTCAACCCCGTCGTGACAATCATCCAGCTCTATACAATCAAAGCACTCCTTGACGTACAGAGCCACCCCACCGCCTCTCCTTCCTTGCCTGTCCCTCCTGAAGAGCTTATAGCCCTCCATTGCAGCACTCCAGCCATGCGAGTCGTCCCACCATGTTTCTGTGATGGCGACCACGTCATAGCTGCCCCGCTGCACGATGGCTTCCAGCTCCTCCTGTTTGCCGCCCATGCTGCGTGCATTGGAGTAGATGCACTTGAGCTGGGCTATCGGTCTTGCCCCCGGCAATGGCATGCCACCCCTAGGCTCACCTCTGGGTAGCCTGGCTTCATCCCCTTCCCCCTTCGAGTCTAGTTTAAAGCCCTCCTGATGAGGTTTGCCAACTTACGGGCAAGGATTCTTTTCCCCCTTGGGGACAGCTGGACACCACCTGCACTCAGCAGGCCCGGTGCCACGGAGACCACCCCATGGTCAAAGAATCCAAAATTCCTCTGGTGGCACCAGTCTCTGAGCCACGCGTTGACCATGTTTGCTTTCTTATTCCTTTCAGTGTTCCTCCCCGCCACTGAAGGGATTGCAGAAAACACCACCTGCGCACCCGATCCATCAATCAGTCTCCCCAGCGCCTTAAAGTCCTTCTTCATCCCTTTCACGCTTCTTTGCTCTATCTCCTCGCTGCCAACCTGCAAAACTACCAGCGGGTAGTAATCGGTGGGCCGTACCAGACTGGGGAGTTTCCTCATGACCTCCCTCACCCGGGCCCCAGGGAGGCAGCAGACCTCCCTGTGGGTCGGGTCAGGCCGGCATATTGGGCCCTCCGTTCCCCTCAGGAGGGAATCACCTACAACAACCACCCTCCTTTTTGCCTTGGTAGAGGTGGTTGTGATGCGTGGGGCAGGCTGTCTCGCCCTAGGCAGCCCCGCAGATGGACTTTCGTCCACGTCCTCGTTAGCCTGGCCCTCAAGTTCCAGAGCCCCATATCTGTTATGTAGGGGCAGCTGAGAAGGTGAGGGTGAGGGAGGCCGGGAGGGGATTCGCCTGCGGCCCCGAGCAAGGACCTTTTTCCATTCCCCTTCGCCTCCTAGGTCCCCTCCTTCTGCCCGGTGGCAAGAGGGTAAGGGGGCCTCTGCTTCTCGTGGAGCCTCCGTCCTCTGCCTTTCCCTCAGGGACGGTAGGGCACGGCTCCACCAGTCTATCTCCCTCTCGCACTCCCTGATGCTCCTCAGCCTCTCCACCTCCTCCTTCAGCTCTGCCACCAGGCTGAGCAGATCGTTCACCTGGTCGCACCGCACGCAGGCGTTGTCTCTCCGGTCCTCCGGCGCCAGCAACAGGCTCAGGCACTCCTGGCAGCCGGAGACCTGGACAGCCGCGTGCCTGGGCGGGAGTTCCGTCTGGGTCGCCACATTCCTTCTGGCAGTGGCTTTCGGCCGAGTGGAGACCATGGCTGGGCCTCTTCTGGGGGGGCAGTGACCACTCGTCAAGAGAGCCTTCAGAGCCAGGAGGGCAGGACTGCGCCCTGCCCGCTCGCCTACCCTGCTCGCCCTGCCTGCGCGAACTGACACGCAAACTGACGCGCCACGCCCTTCTGACGCGCCACGTCCTGTTTGCCCGCCCTGTTCGCCGCGCTCCGGGTCGCTCGCGCTCCCTGGGGGCTGCTCTTGTACCCGAGGGCCTTGGAATGCCGCCTCTCTAGTCCCCGCCCACGCTGAGTCAGAGCTCCCGCTCGTCAGCAGCTCGTCAGCAGCTCGCGCTGCCGGCTCGGGGGGGCGGTGTGGGGGCGGGCTGGGGCACCCACTCTCTCCCTGAGCTTTCGCCTTCGCCGTTAGCCGCCCTAGGAAGGGTCCCCCGTCGCGATCCTCTGCTCCGGAGCCCTTCGCCTCGGTGGCTTCGCCGAAATGGCGGGCACTCTGGGTTTTAAACTGCCGCCGCCGCTCTAGTCCCCGCCCACGCTGAGTCAGAGCTCCCGCTCGTCAGCAGCTCGTCAGCAGCTCGCGCTGCCGGCTCGGGGGGGCGGTGTGGGGGCGGGCTGGGGCACCCACTCTCTCCCTGAGCTTTCGCCTTCGCCGTTAGCCGCCCTAGGAAGGGTCCCCCGTCGCGATCCTCTGCTCCGGAGCCCTTCGCCTCGGTGGCTTCGCCGAAATGGCGGGCACTCTGGGTTTTAAACTGCCGCCGCCGCTCTAGTCCCCGCCCACGCTGAGTCAGAGCTCCCGCTCGTCAGCAGCTCGTCAGCAGCTCGCGCTGCCGGCTCGGGGGGGCGGTGTGGGGGCGGGCTGGGGCACCCACTCTCTCCCTGAGCTTTCGCCTTCGCCGTTAGCCGCCCTAGGAAGGGTCCCCCGTCGCGATCCTCTGCTCCGGAGCCCTTCGCCTCGGTGGCTTCGCCGAAATGGCGGGCACTCTGGGTTTTAAACTGCCGCCGCCGCTCTAGTCCCCGCCCACGCTGAGTCAGAGCTCCCGCTCGTCAGCAGCTCGTCAGCAGCTCGCGCTGCCGGCTCGGGGGGGCGGTGTGGGGGCGGGCTGGGGCACCCACTCTCTCCCTGAGCTTTCGCCTTCGCCGTTAGCCGCCCTAGGAAGGGTCCCCCGTCGCGATCCTCTGCTCCGGAGCCCTTCGCCTCGGTGGCTTCGCCGAAATGGCGGGCACTCTGGGTTTTAAACTGCCGCCGCCGCTCTAGTCCCCGCCCACGCTGAGTCAGAGCTCCCGCTCGTCAGCAGCTCGTCAGCAGCTCGCGCTGCCGGCTCGGGGGGGCGGTGTGGGGGCGGGCTGGGGCACCCACTCTCTCCCTGAGCTTTCGCCTTCGCCGTTAGCCGCCCTAGGAAGGGTCCCCCGTCGCGATCCTCTGCTCCGGAGCCCTTCGCCTCGGTGGCTTCGCCGAAATGGCGGGCACTCTGGGTTTTAAACTGCCGCCGCCGCTCTAGTCCCCGCCCACGCTGAGTCAGAGCTCCCGCTCGTCAGCAGCTCGTCAGCAGCTCGCGCTGCCGGCTCGGGGGGGCGGTGTGGGGGCGGGCTGGGGCACCCACTCTCTCCCTGAGCTTTCGCCTTCGCCGTTAGCCGCCCTAGGAAGGGTCCCCCGTCGCGATCCTCTGCTCCGGAGCCCTTCGCCTCGGTGGCTTCGCCGAAATGGCGGGCACTCTGGGTTTTAAACTGCCGCCGCCGCTCTAGTCCCCGCCCACGCTGAGTCAGAGCTCCCGCTCGTCAGCAGCTCGTCAGCAGCTCGCGCTGCCGGCTCGGGGGGGCGGTGTGGGGGCGGGCTGGGGCACCCACTCTCTCCCTGAGCTTTCGCCTTCGCCGTTAGCCGCCCTAGGAAGGGTCCCCCGTCGCGATCCTCTGCTCCGGAGCCCTTCGCCTCGGTGGCTTCGCCGAAATGGCGGGCACTCTGGGTTTTAAACTGCCGCCGCCGCTCTAGTCCCCGCCCACGCTGAGTCAGAGCTCCCGCTCGTCAGCAGCTCGTCAGCAGCTCGCGCTGCCGGCTCGGGGGGGCGGTGTGGGGGCGGGCTGGGGCACCCACTCTCTCCCTGAGCTTTCGCCTTCGCCGTTAGCCGCCCTAGGAAGGGTCCCCCGTCGCGATCCTCTGCTCCGGAGCCCTTCGCCCTCGGTGGCTTTGGAGCAGCACACCACAGACCTGTTTTCGGAGCGCATTTTTTGGCACGGCTGTTATAACGCTGGCTGTGAAGAGGAGAGTCTCCTGTGCAGCAGCTAAAAGAAAAGCCAAATTACAGGTGTGCAGCACCTGAACAGGGGAAAGAGGATTGATAGCGCTTCCCATAATAGACTGCATATTTAAAGTTCTGCTTTTATACCTGTTCCGGTTATTGTATTTACTATGGAAAATGTCAGATGTAGTTAATTACTGTAGTCAGTGATAAATATGGTTGTGTTAACTGCTTAATGCATGCACAGATACACACGTTAGAAAGTCATTGTTATTGATGTTCTTCAGGGTGTTTGACCAATGTGAATTTTAACCTGGACAGTAGCTCTAGCTTATGTACATTATGGCCAAGTGCCTTTTAAAAATGTGTCATCAGATACCTCAAGGGAATAAAGACTCTTAAAAGTGATGAATCTTTCAAATAATATAGATAGAAACTCAGGGAACCACTTCTGGATTTGACCCATAGTTTTAGTCAAAATCTGGATTTCTACTACTCTCATTCCTGATTTTTCTGAAGTATCCAGTTCTCCTTGCGACAGCATTCAGGATAAGGAATTGAGTGTGTGTGACCAAAAAGTGATGACCAAAAAGTTCAAATGAATGTGAACTTTGGATCACCAGCTAAACAAGGTGGGAGTCCAGTCCTCCTCCTCTTTCAGGAATGTATTTTCTCAATAGTAAAATGAACCCTGTGAAAATGGATGCAAAATTTGCTAGTAGCTACACCTAGGGCTCAGCTTAGCTGGGCAAAGGTGGGCACAGTTCAGTCAGGCTCCTTGGAAACAGCGTGGAGATGCACCTGAAGCCGCCTCTGCAGGGAGGTCAGGCTGCTGGTCATCCCAGCCGCACCGCTGGTCCCCTGGGCTCTTTGCTTGGTCCTGGCCCTGTACTGCTGTTGGAGGGGCAGCTGGCCGTGGAGGGTTGCCCAGAAGGCCACCCCGCACACCCCGGGGCAGCAGCAGCTTTGGTACGCACCCACGTTTTCCTCCCCACTTCTCCTGCGCAGCCGTGCAAGGTGAATTTGAACCTGCAGGTGGGAAGAGGTTTAATAATTTATGTGTGATTTATGAAGCCAGAATGGTACCTCTGATTTCAGATATATGCTAATTGTTACCCTGATCTGCAAGCGGTGAGCTGCTTCGTTATCTCTCCGAAAGAAATGGAGTTGTGCAGCACGCAAAGGAGCAAAGTGTGGCTGGTGCCAGGGGTGTAGTGGAGGAGGAGGGAGGAGCTGCTGCGGCTCTGCCCTGGGGAGGGTGTTGAGGCTGCGGGGGGGTGTCCCGCTGCCTGGGTGGCCAAGGGCTGTGTCACCCACCGCTCCTGTCGCTGCTGCGGGGGGATCGGCCCTGCCGCACCCTGGTCCATCCCGGTCTGTGGGGCACACACTTAGACTCCTGAAGACTGACCCAAAGTACGTGGGATTAACACGGGGGTCCGGGTGAAATTTAACGTGCGTTATGGAAGAGGTCAAGGTGGAAAAACTGGTGGTGTCCACTGGCCTCAAACTTCTCACCTAACACTGCTGCTTCAAAAGCTGTTGCTGTTGTTCTTTGGGTGTGAAATGTATCATCGGACAGTTCCTCGCTCCAGCCACAACGGCGGCATGCCGTCTTGTCTTCCAAAGGGCAGCTTCAGCACGGCGAGGACACCGGTGTCTGCCTCGCCGATGCTGAGCAGGGTTCCCCAGTGCCTCGTGCAATGGAACAAATGATTGCTTGCTCTTATTTTTGTTATTTCCTTGTCCTTTTCCCTTTTTTCATTTCCTCTCTTTCCTTTCTTTTGATGTGTGTTGTGCATTGGCAGTAGTGCTTATTTCTCATTTCCATGCTGTGAAAAGCTGTTAGAATGGATCTCAGTGACACACGCTGTATTTGTAAAAATGCTTTGCATATATTTGCTTGTTCAAACACATCAATATTTCTGATGGAAATGATGTCTTAAGGTTTTAACAGTCTTAGATATTTAAATCAGTGAAATGAGGTAACAATTCATTAATTTGAACTTAATTGTCAGTGGTGTGAAGAGCTGGATTTTAAAAACAGGTTGACTATTTTTAAAAGTGGGGGAAAGGCTTTTTAGAAAACTTGTGCTAGGAAGCTGTTGAATTAGCTGCTTTTCGCAGTCCCGACAGCGATGGGTCAGGGGTGCCTGGCTCAGGGTGTCTGTTGAAGGTGAGGTTTAGACACCCACTGTCCAGCTAACTTCTGTCCGTACTGTATCTTCCTGGTGCTTTTCTGGACTGCTCAGAGGCACACATTTTCAGGAATTATTTCTCTAATTTTTTTCTGGAAATTCTAGTTACTACTTTCTCTGTAGCTTCTGCGCCAGGGAAAGATGCTGCCGCTCCCACCTGGAAGCGGCCGCTGCCAGCATCCAGTGTCCAGGCCTGTGTCTCCTGCCTTTGCCTTGGAGTTCACCCCTTGTTTGCCAATGAAACCCAGTCTCAGATTCGCAGAACACAGCAGGACTCTCCTGCGGTTTAAACAATAAGGTGCTGAGATATTTCAATTATCTGTCCTGTTTGTTTGTATATTTTCAAGTAACCACAAAGCTGTAAAACTGCCGATCTCATGGTCACGCTACCTCAACACAGCCACAAAATATTTCCTAAATGAAGAGTGTGTGTGTGGAGGATTGCTTGGGGGTGGAAATCAGAACTAATGCAGGGAAAAGTGATGAAATAAGGTATTTCTCTGAACATACGCCATTAAGAAAGTTGATCATTGTCTTCGATGATTAAAAAAGTTTTTAAGCTATAAAAATCCATTAGTGAGGTTGTCTCTGTGCCACAAACCCCTACATTTATGTGTCTATTGCAGCTGCAATCCCCCAGAAGAGAAAATACGATCCCCTTATGTGTTAAATTCTGCTCAGATTGTTTTTCTCTCCTCCCACCCTCAAGGTTAATAAAGGCAGAGCTGTAAGGGCAGGTTGGTCACCTCAGTGTAAAGGGGCCCTGGGCACCCACGGCAGTAAGCGCGGGAGGGGACGGGGGACGGAGCGTCCCACGGGTGCGGGTTTCTGGAGCTGCTGCATCCGTAGCAGCCTTTAAAGGCAGGCTGGGGAAGGGCTGGCTGGGGGATGCCTCCTGCAACCTGCCACCATTCCAGCTGGGTGGTTTGGTTCCCTGGAGGCATTTTTGGCACAAATAACCGTGTTCTGCTATTGCTTTTTGACAGCGGGAGTGTAAGCACCTCTTACCTATGCCGATTTACAAACAAGATTTATGATTGCCTAATTTGTGCAATCACTTTCTTGTTGGAAGCTACAAACTTAAACACAGATATCAACAAATGTGAAATGTTGAGCCGGAAAGGATGGATGGAGCTTTCGCCTTTATCACAACCCTTTCCCTGAGACTTTTTTGCTTTATTTTATGCTGTTACAATCATTAGCTCTTGGTGGGTATAGTAACTGAAGGACAGGACAGCATGTATGAGTAATGGATCTCCTTTTGCTACACAGATCTGCCGCCCTCCCTGGCTGCCTTCCCACGGGGTCGGGGTTGTCCTCGGGCAGGTTTCCATGAGGAGCATCTCGAAGGGACATGGCCCTTGCGCCACACTTGTCCCATCACAGCCCCCTCGGGGCTTGTCATGGCAATTTGCGACAGTGGGACTTCCCACCACCTCCTCTCCTGCTCCCCCCGATGACCGTCTCCAGGCTTGGGGAAGGAAGGGGTGGTGGGAGTATCGTGTCTTGGTTTTCCTCATCAGGTGTAACGTGCAGGATGGTGAGCTGCTGGTGACACATTCAGGCCATTAACTCTGCCTTGGCTGTGACAGGGGAATGGTTGGGTTTGGGGTTTTTTCACCCCAATCTTGCAGGGCAAAAAAGCCAAGTGCTTTAAAAAATTGAGGAAAAAAAGGCTCAGTGAGCTGAAGGAATCTTATAATTATTTTTATTTACTGTTGAATCTAACTTGCCTTGTGGCCTAAAGCAAGACAGGTCTCTTGTGCTGCGGTTCCGGGCGGGTGGTAAGACACCGTGTTTTTTTGCAGCACTTTGCAGCGCGATGGCAGGAGGAAGCGCGAGCGAAGGGAGCGCAGGCAGAGGGTGAGAGGCAGGGAGCGGAGCGCAGCAGAGCAGCGGTTGTGCCTGCCGGCCCCCACTGCTCAGAGGTGCTTCACCCACTCCAGAGAAGGAAACTTTGCACCCAGGATCAGGGTGGTGCCAGGCACCAGCAACCCGAACGCGGGGTGAGCATCGGTCGCAGCTGCATGCGCTAGCGATGGGCTCGTCTGGGGGGTGTCGGTGCCATCCGGCTCTCCCGGCTTTCGGGTCTGAGCACAAAAGGAGAAGGCGAAGGCAGCCCGTGGGCTGTTGTGGTATAGTGAACCAGCAGACTCGGCTCGTCCCCTGCAGAGCAGCTTCTTGCTGTGAAATCCCCTTTTCCATGGAGGCCAGGGAGGCTCAGGCTTCGGTCCCATGCTCGCCTGCTGCGGATTTGGGTGCTCCTGGTCTGCTCAGCACTGCGCGGACACGCAGGGGTTTTCCTGCGCCAAATTAACATCTGCACACGGTCCAAGTATTATTCTGTGTTTATGCTGGTTTTGTGCCTGATTAACCTTAAAGCTGTTGCTACAATAGATTAATTGATCTGGGAGAGTTTTTAAAATAAATTTTTATTCTTTATTTCCAAATGGACACCTCTCGAGTGATCAAAGCGATCAAACCAGCGGAGGTGATGGGGATGATATCAGCCAAACTGGCTGTCAGGCTCAGCACCCCCTTCTGAAAAGGAAGTATCCGGTCGGTTTAAAAAGGGAGCTTTTTTAGTGGAGAAATAGATGTATTTCTTTTACTTGGGTACTTAACGTCCCATTTGTTACTCGCCCCTTCATCCAGGCATTTTGGAGGAGTAGGAACAAGAACACAGAGAACAAAGCGTTTGCTGTCTCTCCAGCCCTTCCAGGTAGAAGTGGCCGTGGGGACCATGCGCAGCACAGAGCCCTTTCTGTCCTGTTCGGTCTCTCCAGTGCAGCAGTTACCGGCTAATGGGTGTTTGCAGACAGCTGCCTTGTTCTTTTCCACATGTGCTTGTCACACTGCAGTTCCCGGCCTTTCTGGGAAAAGGATGTGCTCAGAAATGTGATATTCCTCTATACTTTTTGGCTGCCTCCCAGTGACCTTCACTGGCTCAGGAGGCTGCTGTATCAGATAATGATCGGCTTTTTAAATGGTCTGGTAGCTACGAAGGAACTTCTTGTCTCCTGAGTGACTTTTGTTGAATTTCTCATTTACTCTTCTATTAATGTCCGTTTGTTTCATGTTGAGAATTTCATTCTAACATTTAAATTTAGTTGTTATTAACTTATTATATTAATCTTTAGTGTTCTCCTGATGTGCTATCACTTTCTCTTTACCGAACGTTTGTGTGATTGGGGTTTGATTTCTTGGTCAGACGGTGAATGCTCTGTGGATGCTGGAGGCAGTGGCTCAGGATGGCCTTGGTGGGTGCTGCTCGCTGCTGCTGGCGTCGCAGGTGGCTGGGAACCCATGAGCTGTGGCGTGCTGCTTATCCTTGCTTCCTTGCTGTTTCGCTTTCTCCTTGTCTCCAGCGTGGTGGTATTTTCCATACATGACAATTCAAAACATGTTAGCAATCAAGATGCAGTGAGACACAACATGCAATACTTTACTGCAACTCAAATGTATAATTTTTCTTTTTACCTTCCAACTCTGTAATGCTGTCAGGAGAGTCAATCAAGTTTCTCTAGAAAGATTTCTTTTTTTGAAATTGTTGTTTATTACATGCCATTACACTGCTTGCTTGATTTTAGAGGGTTTTTTTCCCCTCTTACATTTTTCTCCAAATGGAGCATCTCCTGCTGAAATAAATATCTGAGTGTGCTGCCCAAAGGGTTGTTGTTGAATGTAGTAGCTCCTAGAGAATTTAAGCTCTCTCCAGAAAAACTGTTGAAAAATCCTCAAGAAAATAAAACATTGGCTCATTAGAACATCTTTTGCTCTGTGGCAATTTCAGCCCCTTGGGAAAGCAGAGGGGAGAAAGAGGGACAGGCAGGTAGGCATAACTATTTTCTATCAGGAGTTGAGAGATTGTCGTATAGCTGTTGCAAACACAGGCTGCTGCTTCGTGTTCAGCTACTGAGACGATAAAGTAAGAGGTGGAAATTTGTTTCTGATATTTGTTCCTAGTGAAGGTATGACAAGGTGGACTCAGTATTTCTGGGAATTATCTTTTATAAAATTTACGTTGACCTTTAGCGAGGTCAGGAATATCTGTTCTTGTCTTTCCTGAGTTTTAACGGGAGGCGCAGGCGTGGTAGTGTCCCGATAATTTAACAGCACGATGCTTACCTGCCCGGTAGCGATGGGCGATGCCACCTGAAACTTTCCTGAAGAGCGTGCTGGGAAGTGCGGTGCCACTAAGTAGTATCGTTAAAACAAATGGAAGAGTATTAAGATGTGTAGTGGCCATGTGCTGTGGGGCACGCACTGACGAACGCTCCCAAGTTGCTCTCCTCTGCTGGGGCAGCAGCTGTTTCTCTTCAAAATCCTACTTTTCTGTCCTGAGACCCAGGTACCTTACATGGAATTTTGGGCATCCCTGCCCACATGAAAGGTGTCTCCTCCAGCGCGTTCCTGGGCGCTGCCTGCCGCAGTGCTCCAACTGGGCGCAAATGATGTTGGAAGGGCTGACGTGCCCGTTCCTGCAGCCCTTCCCCAGTCGGCCGTCCCTGGGACGGGAGCATCCCGCACCAGTCCAGCGCAGGAGAAACTCTCATCGGGCTCTCTTGGAGTGGGTTTGCTTTAGCACTGCCTCCCTCCTCCAGCTGCTCGGGCTCACACGCAGAGACATCTGCACTTTGGCCAATTTGTGCCTTCCCAGCGGCTTTCCAAGGGAAAGATTAAAGCTAAGGACTGGTAGAGCTAAACATCTTCCTTGACAAGAATGACCCAGGTTTATGCCTTGCTCCACACTTAGGCACGGCTCTGGCCAGGACAGCCTGGTCCGTATGAACATTGCGTGTTTCTCCATCCCACCCCTCCTGCCCGCTCCCTGGCCGGCAAACGGCCCCGTGGGTTCACGGCGCCGGTGCTCCCTTTCTGCTTAAACTCCACAGGTAGGAAAAGGGCAATTTGCGTTGCTTTTCTGTGATTTGGGGAACCTCAGAAGATTTCTGCCACCTTGGCTGTCATCTCAGTGCCACCCTCATAAAGAAGGGGGTCTCGTGCAACTATAATTTGGAATCGTTTTTCTGCAGCGATGGTGCTAATTGCTAGGGGATTTGGATAAACAGTATTTACTAATTATGAATTAACTGCTGATTAAATAATACATCGATATTTCATAAAAAGTGCTGTGTACTAAAGAAACATTTTCCTTTTCTCTTTTAGTGTAAGATTTTTGTTCATATTAAAAAAACAACAACAAAGCCCACAAACCAACCAACCAACCAACCAACCCTCCATTCTCCCCAAACCCAGATATTTCTTAAGACCTCCTCAGAGTTCAGGAAGAGAGAGGTACCACCAGCTCTTCCATTTTCACGTGTTTTTCATGCATTTTCATTTCCATGAAGTCACAAACACAGTTGACGATTATTTTCCATTCTGGTGTTTGGATATTTCTTCCCATATATCAGGTCTAAGATAATTAGATACATATGTTTATTTCTTCGTTCAAGCGGGTATAGATACTTGATACCTTGTCCTTACTGAGGTTGATTTACCAAGGGAAACATACAGGGAGACTGTTATTGTCCTTGTAGTAATCTGCCATTTTCCAAATAGTTATATTTTCTTTCCTTATTGACAGATTGATTTTTTTTTTTTCTTTTTTTTTTTTTCTTTCTGTGTGTTGAACTTGTATGATGTTTTGCCAGAAACCTTCCATTTTTGGTCTTGTGCATGAAGAGCTTTCTGGGTTTTATTTATTAAAAAGCTTCTTAAGTCTCGATGGTTGGCTGGCGGTATTTCTTCCTCTGCCTGTAATGCAGTAGCTTTTGAAAGGTGTGACTGATCCGGTTCCAACGCTGAAGAACTTGTCTGGAAACCTCTCCCATTTCGAGTAAATTTTGTTTGCAGCATGGGTAATGCGGGTGCTGGAGAGGTTTTTCAGAGGCGGGGCTGTCCTGCTTTCTGCTCAGCGGCCACCTCCTGCGCCGGGCAGGGCTCCTGCCAGCAAGCGGGTGGTGGAAGCGATAATGACATCGGGGAGCTGCCGACAGAGGAGCTGTGCGGGAATTTCTTGTAGTTGAAGGCAAAGGCTCTTCTTTGACAGGTCAGGTTCAGTTACACATAACAATGAGCCAGCTGGGGCCGGTCTTGTTTAATATCTTTATCAATGATCCGGATGAGGGATCGAGTGCTCCCTCACTAAGTTTGCAGACAACACCAAGTTGGGTGGGAGTGTTGATCTGCTGGAGGGCAGGAGGGCTCTGCAGAGGGATCTGGACAGGCTGGATCCATGGGCCCAGGCCAATTGTGTGAGGTTCAACAAGGCCAAGTGCCGGGTCCTGCACTTGGGTCACAACAACCCCGTGCAACGCTCCAGGCGTGGGGACGAGTGGCTGGAAAGCTGCCCGGCGGAAAAGGACCTGGGGGTGTTGGTGGACAGCCGGCTGAATGTGAGCCGGCAGTGTGCCCAGGTGGCCAAGAAGGCCAACGGCATCCTGGCCTGTATCAGAAATGGTGTGGCCAGCAGGAGCAGGGAGGTGATCGTGCCTCTGTACTTGGCGCTGGTGAGGCCGCACCTCGAATGCTGTCTTCAGTTTTGGGCCCCTCACTCCAAGAAGGACATGGAGGTGCTGGAGCGTGTCCAGAGAAGGGCGATGGAGCTGGTGAGGGGTCTGGAGCACAAGTCTGATGAGGAGCGGCTGAGGGAGCTGGGGTTGTTCAGTCTGGAGAAGAGGAGGCTGAGGGGAGACCTCATCACTCTCTGCAACTGCCTGAAAGGGGGTTGTGGTGAGGTGGGTGTTGGTCTCTCCTCCCAAGTGACAAGTGATAGGACAAGAAGAAATGGCCTCAAGTTGCACCAGGGGAGGTTTAGACTGGATATTAGGAAAAGCTTCTTCACCGAAAGGGTTGTCAGACACTGGAAGAGGCTGCCCAGGGAGGTGGTGGTGTCCCCATCCCTGGAGGTATTTAACAGACGTGCGGATGAGGCACTGCGGGACATGGTTTAGTGGTGGACTTGGCAGGGTTGGGTTTATGGTTGGACTTGATGTTCTTAAAGGTCTTTTCCAACCTAAATGATTCTATGATTCTACAATTCTATGGTAAGGAGACGCAACCTGTAATTCTCACGCGATTTTAGAGCCTACGAGAGCTGAGCAAAAGGCAGATTACAGCAGAAGCCGCTTTCCCGCTGCTGAGCCGTCCCCGGTGCTGCCCCGCAGCCTGGCCGCCTGTCTCGGGGTGAGCGGAGCGGGGCTGGCGACCGCCAAGTGCACCAGCGAAATGGAGTGAACCTCCAAAGCGTGGGAAGCGATGACACTGAAACAGCGCAGTGATGTCACGCCTCTGAAAGGGAGAAATGAAAGCAGTGCTGTCCCAGCTGGGCAGTGACTGCGGCTGCCTGGTGAGATGCGGAGCGCCCACCGTGCTGCCTTGTTGCTGCGACAAGATGTGCTTTCCTGGAGCAGCTGGGAGCAGCGCCGGGGTATTGGGCAATCTGGTGCTGCGGCAGCGGCCACCTGGGCTGTGCATTGCAGTGGTTTTACCACAAACGCAGCCCAGCAATGCGTTTAATCAGCCTTAATAGTTTTTGGAGGCTAAAATTCAGTTATTTCCTCCCATTCTGGGAGGACTGAGAAAATGGGTGGAGGCACTTATTTTTGAGACTGAATGGATTGAAGCGTCCACTTGTATTGGCAGCGTTTCCTTGGCACGGAGCTCGGTTGCCCAATTCAGCATGGTACGCTGTTTTGCTATGTTTTTAAGCCCATGTAAATTGGTGCTGCTTTTCTGCAGCCATATGCTGCATCACAAGATGCGGGCTTCATCCTCCTCGGTCTGTTTAAATATGCTTTCCACTAGTGTTTTTGCCTTCTGCAAAAGCACTTTAATATTTCTGTTTACTCTTTTGGAGACAAAATCAATATTTGTTAGCTGCAATTATGGAGAATGATGGATGTGCTGTCAGTGGTATGAGAGTATGAAAAATAATATTATGGCACAAGCCTGCTCTTCATAAAAGCAGAGAGGAGATACAAACAAGCTGGCCTGGAAAATCCCATCCCAAATCATGAGTTCTGTAATAAACAGGAAGCTTTTCAAGTGTTGGTTTAAATTGGAGTTGATTGCCTGCTTCAGGGCACTGATGGAAAATTTGCCTAAATAGGAGTTGAATTTGCTTGGGCTGTGTTTGTGCCCCTTTGGGTTTGTTTTGGTGACCGTCCTGCGTGCGTCACACGTGGCTCTGCAGATCTCCTGCCACGTCCGTCCCCCCGCAGCACAAGATGTCGGTGCCTGCTGGAGAGCTGCTGCTGCCGATACAGCCAGTCTATTCAAATTCTTTCATTTCCCTTCGATTTTAGTCTTGGCTTCATTCTAGATGGGTTGGAGGCTTATGGCGTTGTCTCACCGAGAGGGGCAATGCTTCCCCAACTCCTTCCCCGGCCCTTTGGGGGTTTTGCCTTTCAGATCTCCCAGCTGTCTGATGCCAACGCTCTGCTTTCAGCCTGTTTAGTGATGTCCGCTTGCTGGGGTGAGAGCTGATCGTTTCTCCATCCCTCACTCATAAGAAGGATGTAAGAAGCGACCATTATTTCTACCTATATACAGATATAAGCAATGCCTCTTTTTCAGCTGTTGTATATATTAGGAAGATTTTCTGCTGATTTTAATAATTAACCATGTGTGCCTAGAGACAGGCTCGCTTCCCGCGTGCTCCTCCCAGGCCATGAAACTGCGGGCAGCCTCGCTTGCGAAGATAGGGTATCTATCCCAGATGATGGAGAGGAAAATGTGAGATGGGAAACTGCAAACTTTTAAGGGTCTGTTTTGCAGTTAATACCCACCGTGGCAGCAGCAGCTCGTGCCGGTCCCTGGGCGGGAGGCCGGGCAGGCTGGATGGGGGCAGCGGGTCAGCAATACAGCTGGCAGCCTCGTCCTGCGGGCTGCCCTCGGGTAGCGCTCGGGTGCTATAGCTGTCCCCTGAGCCTGCAAACAGGGGACAAGAGGTGGGGTGTAAACACCGACTGAGGAATAGTCTGCTCTCTGGCTGTATGTCAAGCCTCTGGGAGTTCTATGTAACAGTTGATGGGCTAATATTGCGGGCTGAACGGTGATGAAGGACAGGGAAAGAGCTCTGATGGGGACACTATCTACCGGGAGGCTGGAGCCCAGGGATTCAGATTTATGAAGCTGCTGGGTTTACCTAATAGGTAATTTTTTCTCCTTACTCCTAGACTGCCTCATAGGTCTTACCAAGAAGATAATCTCAAAACATGATTTTCCGAAATAAATGGAAGTAGTGAAGAAACAGTGTCCCATGAACCCGAGGTATTGGTTTTTCTGACCTGTAACAGTGAATGCAAGTGATGAGGAAAGGAAAGAAATACTGTTGAACGATCATATTGCTTAGGCACTTCCTCAAGCGGCAGCAAATGCACGAGAACAAAGTATATAACGTGTGATCTCAGCCGGGTTCTCCCGCCTGCGCAGCCAGCGTGGTTGTGAAATCTCTAGTCTGGTGATACTGGGAGGATTCATGTGATCTGAAGCTTTGGGCAACCAGGTGCAGAAATTCCCATCTCTTGCTTGAAACCCAGCAGAAACCCACCACCCGCCCGTGGGAGGGTTAGTTGGTAAAAGACAAAGGATGCTGATCAGAAGGGGTAGGAGAAGATACATTTTACAAAAGACTTTCAGCTGCAGTACCTGAAGATAGATCAATATTTTCTATTTGCCTTAGCACTACGCTTATTTTCCTTCATCACTGAAGAGATACTCACTTATGCCTTCTACCAAAACATTAAACTGTTCTCTCCTGATAAATGGTAAGACAAACAATAGTGCTTTCCAGGAGCTGCTTTATTGTGCAGAAATACATCAGTCCTTCTGATAAACAGAAAAAAGCACATCTCTGTCTTAACTTTGAGAATCCATGCTGGATCCAGGCATTGCTGGCATCCTGCTGCTTGAAGAACCCAAATTTATCCTACTTCTTGGAGACTCTCAGTACTGCGTCCCTGCCCTGCCTGCCAGCGCGCGCTCGTGTGACACCTTCCCTGGGAACGCGGCTTTTATTTACCGGGTTGCTCTGCCTCTGTGCACGTGGCCAGAGGAATATGGGGAGAGCTTTGCTTATGGTATTTACCTGTCCCCGCGGGCCTGTTGATCGATGGTGGTGCGAGCTGTGGCTGTGAACCAGGTACAAAACAGCGTAGTACAACAATTTACTGGAGCTCAAATTAAGCCTTATATATGTCGACAAATGTAGAAGGTTAAGGCTAACTAAAAGACAAGGAGAGCACTTAATTACTGATTCCCCTCTGCTCTCTAATACATTTTGTTGTCTGAAATTATAAATGAGTTATTAGTACATAATCTGTAATAAACATTAAGAAAAACCAACAAAGCAGGAGCAGCGCATTTGGTGTTGTGTTGGGTGACATGCCGGTCTCTTTTCCCAGGAGGGTGCTGAGAAGCACTGTGTTTCTAAACTGATGCTCATTCCTCTAACTGGAGAGAAGAGGCTGGGTCTGATTTTAAACACTGGAGGATTGGGCAACATGAAGGAAAACCACCATAAAATGTTGATTCCTAAACTGCTCTCTCTAAGGTAGTTAAAGTGATAACACCATGGTAAGGTAATAAAGAGATTACAATAAGTTGTGAAGGGTACATATATTCTGGCTTTCACTAAATTTCTGGATTTTACTAATATGTTTTGTTAATTTGGGGTATTATACACATACCTTGATATCTTTTGTTACTTTCAAGCAAGAAAATGTGATATTTGTGCTTTCTTTCTGTAAAAAACTATGCATAAAGAGTACATTAAATTATCTTTTAGAATGAACATAGGAAGTAAAAAGAGGATTATAGCCGCATGAACACGAATATTACTTTATCGATGTAAGAGTCTGACGCATGTCAGTGCCGCAGGTATGGCCGACGTGCGTCCAGAAGGTCTGGTTCCACCACATGTAGGCTGCAGCCGTGTTTCACCGAAGCCCCTGTGCAGCAACGGCTTTCCATAATACTGATATTTTAAGAGTAAACCAGGTAGCCTTGTGTTCACAGGGTAGTCTGGCCGTAAGAGTAAACCTGGTGAATCTCCTGCAGGCCAACATCTATTAAGTGTCAGTGGATTTAGTTTTGATATTTAGGCAGTAATTGTATAAATGCAAAGCTCCTCAAGATATTTATATCAAATGCACATGGACCACGGTCATGTTTTGGAGGCACGAGTATCATCTGTCTATTCCTTCAGACATTCAGGCCAACGGTGCCTTTATTCTTATTAATAATTATAATGATGATTGAAATTTATGCTGTTTTATGATGGTAGTGTGCTTGACTCATGAAACACTGCCCAGACTCGACTGAAGTCAGCTCCAGCGGCACCTTGACGCCGGAGCAGGCCTTTGCATGCTCAGAAGTGTTTTGGTAGGTGTCCACGTGGTGTTTGGCTCGTCACCATTTGCAAACCCAGTGACGCCCAAAGCAGTGCCCGCAGCGGGGGGACGGAGCCGTCCCCGACTGTGTCCCGGCAGCTCTTGAACCCCTCTGGGTACACCGTGCACGACAGAGAGGGAAATGGAGCCATAGAGCAAAACAAATTAATCATCTGAAGTGAAGTTTGTTGAAAACACTTGACCAAACGCCACTTCACTTTGCAAAAAATCTTGGGGAGCTGTTGTTTACTCACTCGTTTTTAGGGTCCTGTTTTATGTGTGTTAAAGCCACCCATGTCCACAGTAGCTCTCTGTCAGAATTACGGTGTGGCACCGGTGGAGGCTCCCTGCTAAATTACTTAGATTGCTCGTTATTGCCTTCCTATTCGATCGCTCCTGCCATGCCTCTCGGGTCCCTGCGCGTCCCGGCAGCAGCCGGGCAGTTCGGTGTACGTCAGAGCGTGTGTATGGGTGCGTACTGCCCCGCCGGGGAGGGTGTAACGCTATCTGGCATTATGCAGCGCGAGGAGCTGCTTGAGGGCTCCTGGCAGACCTGAAATTTTCAGAAATTCAGTGGAGTTTGGGGTGTGGGAGGAGTATCAGATCATCGCTGGTCCATGTGGTGCTCACGTTTATATGCTTTCCTAATTCTAGGGCTGATTAAACACCTGCATTAGTATTGTCTGATGGTATTCAGAATTTATTTGTATGTAAACTGTGTTTCCAGCTCCCATATCAGCAAACATTGCAATTTCTTACTCAATTGTGTACATGTTTAGTAAGTCAAAAACAAATCCATTCACATTTGTATTTTTGTTCAGCTTTACAGCCTCAGCATACGTAGGTCTTGCAGAATGCTATCTAAAAGTTTTGCAGAATAAAAATGTTGGGTTTTTTTCCCTGGAGAATGGATTCTACCAAACAAGAGAAAGGATTTAAATACTTTTCAATAATGTTTGGCTTTTTAAGCCTAATTTCAGTATGGAATTCTAGATGGTCTTCAGGTGCAAAAGCATTCGCATTGGGCAAGACATTCTAAAAGGCAGAGCTGCATTAATGACTCATTTCTGAAGCTGCAGACAATTTGAAGGAGTATGGTAGTGCTTTTTCAGCTGTGTATGTATAGTGACACATTTGTTGTCTCCTCATAAAACTTCATGTATTCATAATTACAGCATCAATTCATCATAGTTATCATTGTCATCAATCTTCGCCAGCACCAACTGATGCAGACAATTGCTTGCGAGGGGTTTTTGTGGTTTTAGTCTAGAGCTTTCACACACGTAAGTGCAGTTCCACCAATATAATTTCTTTTTCGCTGTTCTTCAGACTTTGGAGGCTTGCCATGCCTGTCTGCACTGGGGTAATTTGTGGCTGGTGTGTCTGGTCACCGGACTTTACCGAAGGTGTCAGAGGAAACCAAACCTCGTTTTCTCTGGGCATGGATGTGGAGGAGATCTGCTGATGAGTGAGATGCTGCTGTGGTGGCCCTGGTCAGTAATTCTAACGAGCGTCGAGAGCAGGCACTTGCATTTGATCACCAGGTGACAGCATGTCTCAAAAAGCCTCATGGAAGAAGACTGCTGACATCTTATTTACTATATTATTTTGCACTAATGTGCATTGTTTAATTCACTTGAATATTCAGTCTTTCATTTCATGATAAAACTTCCAGTATTTTGAAAAGAAAAAAATCTGTTTATTTTGTTGTATTCATTAGCCCCAAAGTATACCAATGTGTCTTTACAACAAGAATTATACTACAAAAACACTATTTCAGCATGCTTTAGTAATCTAAAATGAATAAAGAGCTAAAATATACTGATTTGAGCAATTTGCAACACCCCTCCACATGACATAGTAGGTTTGTTTGGTGAATCCCCAAGTATTTAGCAGCCATTCTTAGCATTGACTGACTTTAATATTTTGTTCTTTTACATGGCAATGTATGAACATTACTGTGCACAGAAATAATGTTGGACGAGATGATGTAAATGTGCTGTAAACACAGATGTAAAGGAATCTGCTTCTGGTGGACTCACTCACATCTGGAGTAACTTATTTCCATCTCTCTGTATCTCAGTTTGAATACCTTCAAACTGTGGACAGCAGTATTTAGTTTTTCTGTATATGCAGACTGTTTGGAAAGGGACATATGCTGTGGTCTCTCATCTCGACAACAATAAAGAACAGCCTTTGCAAGAGAACTGAGGGTACTTACAGATGCACTCATTTGCTTTACCCACAAGGATGAGTTGTTGTTGTTGTTATTATTGTTATTATTATTATTTTTATTATTATTATATCTTTGCTTGACCTTTGAAAGACCAGTGTTTGAATGAAAATTTTTGAAATGTTTAAAATTGCCTAGAGAGAAAAATAATTTTTACATACTGTCATTGAAAATGAAAATGGTATATAAATTTCCTGTTAGGTCTCTATTTTAATTTTTATTTTAAGAAGTATTTCAAAATTACAAGAGCAATCCTTCTCAAATCTCAATCTAGGCAAGATTTCACTTGTTAATACCCAACCGAAGTAGTGGACTAGGGCCTTATTCACTGATTTGATTACTATGAAGCTTTCTCTTCTTACTCTGTTCTACCAATAGTGAAGAACCTCATTGGTTTCTGAGGGCTGATATGCTTTGTGTGACCACAGCTCCTTGAGTTAGTTTTGCCTTCCAGACAAGGGTCGGCCATGATCGAGGACCGTGTGCTTCCCAGAGCTAATGCCTTGGTCTGCTGCTGCCGAGAGGGTGGGATGGGGCTGGTAGTGCCAAACACCTTCAGGGTCCGGGTTTGCGGATCCCACAGGGTCTCTACAGCAGGTAGGGAAGTGCTGCCAGGGTGCAAAAGCGCCACATCCAAAGGTGTGTCCTAAGGATAAAGTAGTGCCCTGGCATTGCAAAGTCCTCCTTCATCCGGCCACTGCCTTTGTTACCCTGAAAATGTCATTCTTTCTCCTTCGCTGTGCTGCCCGTTCCTGGTGTGGAAACACTTCACCATTTGCCAATGAAAAGTGCCACAAAAGAGCTGGGTATTACTGTCATCTCTTACTCGTGGGCATAGATAATATATGGGCTACTGTCTTCATCAATTTGATTAAATTAATCACTGTTGCCAGTCAGCTGGACCTCTGAAGTCCTCAGTAAACTTCACTCTTTTCACAGGAACATGGAAGACTGCATAACAGAAAACATCTCTTTCAGAGTTTTGTTGCCACAAATGATGCAGGCAGGTCTGTGATGCTGCATCATTTCTTCAGCTTTTTGGTTGACCTCAGCCTCTCTGCTTGTGTGCATCCGTTACAAAACTCGCGGATCTAAATGATGACAGAAAGTATTATCCACTGTGAGCTCTGAAGTCAACGATGCTGAAGCCATCATCTGAAAGTCTCTTTGCTAACAAACATCTGTGGAATGGTTGCAGTGGCTGTAGGGGACCTACAGCTTCGTCTTAGATTGACTGTAGTGTCCCTTAAGGATTTTGGGCTCGCCAGCCACCTTCAGGAGACAGAAAGCCACTTTTCAGCTAGCTCTGGTCGGCTTTATAACCTTCCATCACAGTCAATGTAATTAGGCTTGAGGTGATTAACCAGTGAGCCTAACTTGGTACTGCTGTCTTAAGATGAGCAAAAACTCATGACAAAATCTGCCTCTGGGTTTTTAAAGGAAATTTACCCTTGGCTGTGTCAAAATTGGTCAATGTGGGCAAGGTATCTGGCAGGTAGTTGGAAGTACCCCATTGCAACACCTCTCTGTTGCCCTTTCAGACAGCCCAGGACCTCCATCAGCGGGGGTTCGGGGTGGGGAGAGCATGGGCATGGGCACCAGTTGGACACCGAAGGTCCTGCATGGAACAGCTTCCTTCGGGATGTGCCCTGGGACATCTCCCTGAGCTCAGCCTGGGGTCAGGATGGAAGAGACAAGCATCCTGGGCATATTTCACATCTGTAAATCGGAGAGGTAGCACACACATGAAATAAAACTTCCAGGAGGCTACATTGTGCTGTCTCCCGTGACCAGGAGCCTGTTCGTCAGAGTAAAGAGAGAAGGGGTGGTTATGATGTAATAATTTAATTTAAAAAGTGCTTGACATCAGTCATGCCATAGGAACTGAGGCCTCCAAGAGACAGCTGAGCACTGCACCATAAAATCCTGTGTTTTGTAAAACTGGTAGAGTTGAGTACAAACTACAACAGAGAGAGCAAACTGAATAATGAAAACAGAAAGATGGCATTTCCCCACAGGGACTGGAAAACAGATGGAGTTTACACGACTCATGAAAACAGAAATATGCACACTTTGAGCTTAATCCAGCTTCACTGAAGACAGTGAGAGTTTTCTTTTGACTTCAAAGAGTGGTGGATCAGGTCCTTTCAAGGCTTCTTTTGTTTGTTTTGGTTTAGAAGAAAATACCACGTCTCTATATGTGCCGGTTTTGGCTGGGGTCGAGTTGATTTTCTCCATAGCAGCTAGCATGGGGCTACGTTTTGGATTTGTGCTGGAAGCAGCGTTGATAACACGGGGATGTTTTGGTTCCTGCTGAGCAGTGCTTACACAGCGCCAAGGGCTTTTCTGCTCCTCACACCGCCCCGCCAGCGAGGAGGCTGGGGGTGCCCAAGGAGCTGGGAGGGGACACAGCCGGGACAGCTGACCCCGACCGACCAAAGGGACATTCCAGACCACAGGACGTCATGCTCAGCATATAAAGCTGGGGGAAGAAGAAGGAAGGGGGGGACGTTCGGAGGGATGGCGTTTGTCTTCCCAAGTAACCGTTACGCGTGACGGAGCCCTGCTTTCCTGGGGATGGCCGAACACCTGCCTGCCCATGGGAAGCGGTGAATGAATTCCTTGTTTTGCTTTGCTTGCGTGTGCGGCTTTTGCTTCACCTATTAAACTGTCTTCATCTCAACCCACGAGTCTTCTCACTTTCACCCTTCCGCTTCTCTCCCCCATCCCAGCGGGGGTTAGTGGGCAAGCGGCCGGGCGGGGCTTAGTTGCCAGCTGGGGTTAAACCATGACACTATATTATTCTTAGAGATGCTGAGCACTCACAAGTATGTCTGTATATGATGTATATACTATGTCCAGGTAGATTTTTCTTTTATATGTGTTTGTTTTGTTTTTTTTTTTTTTTTTTTAAAGGTAGTGATCACAATTTAAGGACTTAAAATACCTTGGGATTCTGAGACAATCTTCATCTTAGTGATGCCAAGTGTTGTGTAGAGGCCTCCCCTCTAAACATCTCTAAAAGAAGAAAGAAGTGTAACTTGTCCTGTAGTGTAAAATTGAGATGTAGTGTCATGGGAAATTAAGGAAAGTACAAATGCAGTATTTTTGGATAAAAACATGTGCTCTTGTAACCTGCTATGATTAGAGAGCCATGCTAACATCCCATCAGGTGAACAAGAGTAGTGTTGGGCAGGAAATCACAGAATCACAGAATGACAGAGTCACAGAAGGACAGGGGTTGGAAGGGACCTCTGGAGACCATCTAGTCCAACCCCCCACCAGAGCAGGGTCACCTGGAGCAGGTTGCACAGGAATGTGTCCAGGCCAGTTTTGAGTATCTCCAGAGAAGGAGACTCCACAGCCTCTCTGGGCAGTCTGTTCCAGGGCTCTGCCACCCTCAAAGGAAAAAAGTTCCTCCTCATGTTTAGATGGAACTTCCTACGTCCAAGCTTGTGCCTGTTACCTCTCATCCTGTCACTGGGCACCCCTGAAAAAAGACTGGCCCCATCCTCCTGGCACCCACCCCTTCAGTATTTATAAGCATTGATAAGATCCCCCCTCAGTCTTCTCTTCTCCAGACTAAAAAGACCCAAGTCCCTCAGCCCTTCCTCATAAGAAAGATGTTCCAGTCCCCCAATCCTCTCCGTAGCCCTTTGCTGTCCCCTCTCCAGCAGCTCCCTGTCCTCCTTGATCCGGGGAGCCCAGAACTGGTCACAGCACTCCCGATGTGCCTCAGCAGGGCAGAGTAGAGGGGGTGGAGAACCTCCCTCGCCCTGCTAGCCACGCTCTTCTCCATGCACCCCAGGATGCCGTTGGCCTTCTTGGCCACAGGGGCACATTGCTGGCTCAATGACCCAAAGGTGCGTATTTTGGATATGGGCCAAATCAGCGGACAAAGCATCATGAGGATGGCCTGGTCCACCGATTGATCTCTTCTGGCACGATTGTTTGAGGACGTTGGTGTGTGAGCAGTGGCTGGTGGGAGCGGTGGGAGCATTTGCTTCGGCTCCTGTCCCTTCTGCGCGGGGGTGTTGCAGCATCCCTGTGGATGCTGCCTTGTGCACCAACGATTTGAAAAACAGGGAAAAGGGCTCAAACAGCCTGATGCTGACCTGAGTTTGCTTGTCCTCAGGACTGCAGACGGGGTGTCTGTGGCTGCCATTATTCATCAGGAAGCCCCCAGGCACGGACACAAGCCTGCCGTGCGGTGGGGCATGGCATGGAGAGCTGTGTCCAAGCTCTTTAGGTGCTGTAAGCAGTACAGCCACATGAGTAATGAGGTTTAACTCTGGATCCTTTCAGTAAAACTGTGTTACTGGTCCGGTTTTGCTGCTGCAGAGTGTGCAGGACCTTACTGAGGAGCTGCAGCAAACCTGCACTTTTCTTGATGGGGAGCAGCAGGACTCAGGGTCTGGGCAAAGCGACGTTTTAGTCACTGCATTTTCTCGGCTGACGGCAGGACGTTGCCTCGCAGACATTTTAGGGCTGCCAGTGCCCTCTCTGAACCACAGTGGGAAATGAACGGGAGCACAAGAAATCGAGAAGTCCTTTACTTAACCATCGCTTCTGAATTACCCTGGGACAGTTTGGCCGGTCTCCAGGCTCCAGGCAGAGTTTTAATTGACATTTGAAACCTCTGCTGCTTTACAGCTGGGGTGAAAGCATGTAAGTACTTTAATTACACTTTTCTGATGGCACTGTAAAACGAAAGTTCAGATTTGGAAGAAATGTGAATTTTCCTTCTCTGAGGAGCTTTGCGTCATTAGCCTCAGAAATGGATTATTTGTCATTAAAATAATTAATAAAGTAGGGAGCGTGAAAGACAGGTTGGACGTGAGAGGTCCAGGTGGCTGTTGTCCCAGACCTGAAGGCGTGGGTGCGAGAGCGGAGCGCAGCCAGCTCAGGTACGTCCCTGCCAGCGATGTCCTGCAGCCCTCAGGCTGTCCAGGGAAAACCTGTCCTGAATATATTTGTATCCCTGGAGAGGGGAACACAAACCAAAGGCTTGGAGCCGTTGTCGAGCCCGGCCGTTTGTTCTCTCTGTGTTAAGCAGTGCTGAGCAGTACCGTAGCATTATACCTTGGTAGAAGGAGGTGGCAGCAGGTCACATCTTTACTCCCGAAGAAGTCCATCTGCCTGTCCTTAGACCAAAGCGGAGCACGGTATCCGTGGCTGTACAGCCGTTATAATTCTGTGTACATTAGCAGCATGACAGGCGGAGAGGTCGGTGGAGACTGCGGCTGGGGGGGTAAGGTTCGCAGAAGGGAAGGTGTGGGTTGCCCCCTCGAGCTGAATCCCCAGCGAAAGAGACGGTCGGGGCCGGCGGTGGGGTGTGCAGTGAGCCTGGCACGCGGCAGGGTGCAGCAGCATCCGACAGCAACAGTGCTCCGTGAAATGAAGGGTATTTGTCCTCTTGGGTTTGAAGGGCAAAGTCACCCTTAAGATGGTAAAGAAATGTTCAGAATTAAAGGGGACTAGCTAAACCCAAGAAAGTAGAGAAAAAAGTTTTATATTGGTAACTTTTTTCTGCCATGTGTAATAGATATGAGGAATAAGTGAGCAGAGAGCTGAGGAGTGGCTGAAGTTAAAAGCTACGCCCGAGGTTGACGGGTGGAGGATGAGGGCTCAGGACTGTTGGAAGATGGTGGGCATAAGCCTGAAAGCTGAACTGCTTTTCTGAGCCCCTTTCTTTCTTTTTCTTTCTTTTTTATTTTAATTTCCTTTTCTAGCTTGCTTCCTTGCTCTCTGTCTTTCAATTTTTTGTATCTTCTTCTCTCTTTCTTTCTAAACCCCACATTTGGTTGCAGTTATCATTTTACTCATCTTCCCTGCACCTTTCCAGTGCTCTTCCCCGTCATGCAGCCAGCATTTTAGAATGTAGTTTCAAAGTGAGTAGTATTTACCATTTCTTCTTTCTAAGATAATTCCTCAAATACGCTGGTGCCCTGAGACTCTTGACCCTGCTCAGTGTAATCAAACAGATATTGATTGCACTTAACCTTACAGAGCTCTAAGATGGATAGTTTTAATGGTTAATTAACAATTGTTAATTGTTTCAGTTGTGAAAAGATGTTTTTATTCTTACACAGCTATTATTCCAAAGCCCGTGCCCGCCCTGCGGTGTCCCCCAACACGGCATTGAGCCACGACTGTGTTCCAGGGCAGCCCATCGGCCCGGCACCACCCGGGTTTTTTAACCTGTATGCTGGGAAGACCAGGGAACAGATGTCTGCAGAGCTCTTTTCACAGCGCATAGCAGGATTTCCCACCTCTCTGGGGTACTTTCATATCTATTGACCTTTTTTCCCCTCTTGTTAATGATAGCATGCTTTCTTTTCACATTCACTCGGTGTCATCTGCTTTTTTACTTACAAATTATTATCTTTAGCCTTTGCTGTGACCTTCTACAAAGTGGTATCTGAAATCTGGGGCTTGTGTTCTCATCAGGACCCAAAGGCAGGCTTCATTAATTTGGTAACAGCTTTCTATTGACTAAGGCAGGGCTGCGATTTCAGCAGCCAAGGCCTAATGGTAGGGCAAGGACAAGTCTTGCAGGTGGGAAAAACGCAGTTCTGCTCAGTTCTAGGCTGCTATTAACTTTGCGTGATACAGAGCAAGTCATGTAACCTCTCTCTGCCTGTGTTTGATGAGATCCAAAGTAAAATTATACCTCTTCCCATGTTAGAAAGTGATAGAAATAAAGAAATAAATATATAAATGCTAAGTTCATGTTATTACATTCAGACTATTTGCTTCAAAGGAATTACTCTGTATAGGAAAGTTATTTTTAAACACTATTTATTTCAGTTGTTGTTGCAAATGTTCTCTTGCACATCCAATTAAAAACCATGTTTTGTGTAATTTATAACTTAAAAAATCAATTTCAGCTATGAGTCTTTCATGTTTAGTATTTTAGTATTGTGTATGAGACTCTGGAAGTTAGTCATAGGTAAACCATAAAATTAGTAATTGTCGTTTCTGAGGGATTGTGGAGTTTTTCTGTGATCCACAGAGAAAGCTTCAGCAAACTTGAAGAGGAATAGCTTTGCAAGCACCTGTTACGAGGCAGAATATATTAAAAATGGACAGTGATGACAGTACTGTATCTGCAGGAAATATCTTTGAGTTCCTAATGTCAATTATTAATTTAAATTGTGGTACAGTTTGAACTTAGAGAAAACAGGTAAACAACATTTGAAAGAGTCTTAATCTGAACCAAATAAGCAACAGTCCACAGCGATGCTGGGTGGCACCCACGGGATCCCGTCCGGCCCCAGTCGAGTTCATCCCTCATTGTCCTCTGGTTGATCAGAGCATCTGTAGGGCACCCATAGGTGATGGGCACCCATAGGTGATGGGCGCAGGCTGGGGGCGAGTCACCTCCCGGGGCCAGTGAAGGGGATCAGAAACAGATGTATTTCTTAGCTGAATTAAGGGGATTTAGGTTGCTGCAAAGGTGGTGCTGGTTCCTGGTCACTGGTACTGTCCAAGGCTGTCCTGGCGAGGCAGTGTCGTGGCTTGCGCCGTGCCAGGGAAAATTCACCCATCTCCTGCTGACGGTTCCTTAAAACTGGCAGCCTCTCACCAGTGAGAAGACTGTTTCCTTTGGAGGTACTCCCCTCTCCCACCTCCTGCCTGCCATCGCCAGACTGCCCGAAAGCAGGTGTGGGTCAGCGTGTTGGCTGCAAGATGCCAGCGTTCATCAGCCCTCCGCTGTCCTTGGACACTTGGAAAAACGGGAAGGGCAGCTCAGGCGGAGAGCGTCTCAGGTGCATGCCGAGTTAACGCTGCTGAGACTGACCGATTGATAAAAATATCCAGAGGAGTGTCTAAATGCTTGATCCCGAAGTTTGAGGATAACCTCGGGGCTTTTGGCTCCGCCGGGACAGCTGGGCTAAAGCCCTTCTGCAGAACCTCAGCCTTTCCTCTCCGTTCCTGTGCCTGCACTCGCACAAGCCTTCGCACGCAGCGAGGTAAGGCGATCATTGAGGGATAGAAGTGACCCAGTACACCGATAAGGCTGTCTGGTACTGCTTCTGAAGTGTCTGAGGAGCTGAAACAGCATTTCCCCGTGTTGCAAGCACAATACACTGCGCCGTTAGCCCAGGGCTCCAGGGAGGTCCCAAACTGCCGGGGAGATGGACAAACAGCTCTCTGGCACACGACCGAAATACCGCAGGTAGAAAGCAAAAATGCCATCTCGCACCATTGTGAAGCAGTAATGTTCTCATATTTCACCGTTTCGAGGTATCTCAAAATCTGCTGTCAGTCAAGACCAGCTTGCCAGTGTTCCTGTTTTTAACATCACACAAATATTTTTGTCACCTCTTCCATCAACTTAACAAAAAAAGTATCACAAGACTTTCAGTTTATCCTTTCCTGCCTGATCTTTTTTCCAGGCTAAACAAAGAAAACGTCTCATCTAGATGCCAGGCTGTACTTCATTTTGACTTTATCTCTCTCCGTGCAGACCTTCTCCTCCCCCTGCAATCCCCAGTTCAGCAGTGCAACCGAAATGACAGTTCCATCTTTCTCTTTCCCCGTCTCCTATTTATTACAGAGACCTCTGCCACATCGGGAGGGAAGTGGAAAAGGTAATTGCGAGAGGAACACAGCCTATTTTTCTCCTTGGTTTGAGCACTCACTTTTTGTTTTCTTGTTGCTTGTATAAATTATACATCCGTGCCCATCCACTTTGCACCTCTAGTGTTGCTTGTGCATCCTGATGATAAAAATAGCTAACTCAGGCTGATAAAAGATCTGAAAAAAGAATGTCAGTGGGAGTGTGACTGCCCTGTTTTTTTGGTTAATTAAAATGTGAATGTTTCCTCCATCTCAAGCCCTCTGCGATTTTGTTTCTTTTCTTCCAGAATACTGAACTTGCAGTGCTACACACATTTGGGGGGTCAGACTAGGTGATCTCCAGAGGTCCCTTCCAACCGCTGTCATTCTGTCATTCTGTGATTTGTCTTAGAACGGGGACCCCAGCCATGTGAGACCAAATGTCACTGCTCACAGAGCCGCAGGCCCCCGGGGTCTGGGCTGGCCGGAGCTGGGGGTCTCTGTCCCACCCTGCTCCCAGCAGGTCCCCACAGCAGGCACTCAGGGACCGGTCCAGGAGGGTTTGAGCATCCCCAAGGATGGAGCCCCACAGCTTCCCTGGGCAGCCTGCCCCGGTGTCCGACCATCCCCACAGGAGAAAGGTGGGTTTTTGTGTTCAGACAGACTTCCCTGTATTTAATCCTTGGTGGTACCTTACTCACCATGTAGCCTCGTTCATTGTTTTATGGGGAGTAGGATGTTTCTCAGTGCGAGTATAGCTGGCCAAAACTGTTCCGTAGTTATAATACCGACAAGAAAAATGAAACCTGGGGTCTGATCCCAAATCAGCTCTCCTCCCTGGTCAGCACAGTGGCTGGGGAGCCTCAGTTAATCTCATCCTAAAATAATCCAGCACTTGATGGCCCGTTGTAAAAACTGTTACAGATTTGCTGTCATATTAGCTAACTCTACTTTTCGTTTCCAGCATCTTGCGATGCAGATGGTCTTTCAACTCTAAATGGGAACCCAGGTGGCTGGAAATCGGTTGGTTCACAGAGAGGCTTTGAACCCGACAATGTGCCTGGTGTACTGTCAATGCCTTGGGCCACCCTGCGACTACCTCAGCTGGGTATGGCTTTGAGACGGATACACATATGCACTATTACTGGTTTGGCAGTTTTTAATAGATCTGGACCAATCTGGCATTTTTTGGGGCCTTTTTTCCCGAAAGTAAATGAAAAAAAAAAGAAGAAGGAAGGTACTGCTTAATAAGCAATAGTCCTTTTTGTGAAATGAAAAGTGAATGGTAAAAAGTAGCACTGGGAACTCAGGCAAACCTGTGTGAAGCTGAAAGTACGTGTTCATTGAAACCCCAGCCCCAGCATATCACAGGTCAGACTTCAGCGTGTTTCAGTAATGGGATGGATGTTTGCATGGACAATAAAAAAGTTCAGTCACAGAGGCATGACTAATAAAGTAATAAAGAGAAAGAGAGCCCAAGACTTTCAAAAGAAATTTAAAAATCTGTGTTTCAAGTGAGAAACCCATTTCTGGATAACAGGACTGTAGAGAAGATTTTTAAGGTTTTCTTCTTAAATGATTCTCCATCTGTATCTGCACATCCCCCGGAAACACCGGGTATTTGTCTTGCTGGAGGAAGGTTAGGTTAGAAAAGACTCCCAGCCTCATCAGAAACGCAGTTTCTGGTATCTGCAGTCAGATGTGCATGGGCACAAGTGTTTTACAGATCATTTGGACAGAGACAACACCTTCTCCTTGGTGTCCTCTTGGTTTGTGCCTTCCCACCGTGGTACCGACGAGTGTGGCCAGTTTCACCCAAATTTAGCAGAAGGAGACATACCTTTTCTGCTCGTGTGGGTATGAGACTTTGTCTTCTGCCTGTGTTCAGGCAGCAGCTTCAGATGAGTCATTTTCTTACAGCAAGCTGCAATGCTATTAACAACATTTTATAAAGTATAACGGGAATCATTGGTCTTCACAGTTCCTGGGGAGGAGGGAAATGAATCTTATTTTCACTTATGGGACAACATGAGGAAGCATCTTATGAGACCGAATATTACAGGACTGCAAATCATTGGTGTTAGGGCAATATTGCAGTGCAGGCTGTCACACTCAGCTTTAATGACGGTGTCAATTCAAGCATTGCTGTTAAACGATATAATCAGGTCCCTTAGACAACTCGTTTTGAGGAAAATTGCAAGTTTCAGCTCCGGGACTAGCAAAAAATAATTAAGTAGCTGAACTGGAAATCTAGAAAATGTATGTTATGAACAGGCTTGAAGAAATGCTATCAAATTTTTGAAAATGTGTAGTTTTATCAGAACAGAAAAGCTTCGTCTGTCATTTACGTCTCTGAGCAGAAGTGGAATTTTTGTGTCTCGGGCTTTCGGGCCGGCACACGTGGTTCAGCTGGCTGCTGGATCTGCAGTCTGGGAGAAATTTCTTTGTGATATCATAGTGTGAACTTCAGAGGTTTTTTTCTCTCGATCCGCTGGAAAGCCAGCGTAATTCTTGAATTGGGGTCAAGTGGCTGTAGCCCAGGTGACCTGCTGGAGCAATCCTTCTGGCTGTTCAGGAGATGTCTGTTTCAAAACTCTCTTTTCTTTTACTGTTACTTCCTTTATGCTTTTCTATTTCAGGTACATCTTCTGAAAAAGAGTAAGAAATTTCAGTCTTGAGAAGGATTTGAAAGGTAGAAGTTTCTGTAGTCGTATGTGTTCACTACTCTTGTACATTAAGGTCTTGCTGACATGATAAAAAGGAAGGTCCTGGGCAGGTGGTTACAGCGGGGAAGCCAAAACACCCCGAAGATGGAAGGCAGCTGTGGTCTGCGAGTACCGGTGAACCAGAATTGCATGCCATTTATTTCTTGTTGGAAGTAGACAGAAGAATCATTTTATGTATTGATACTCTCTTACATCTGCTGTGAAGTGTAGGTACCAGGTCCCAGGTCCCCTGGCACAGTGCCTCCCATTCCTCAAAAGCAAAAGAATGAAAGAATTTCAGAGCATGCTTGGAAAACTTGAAGAAACGCAGAATTTCAACTGATTAGAAGAAACAGTCTCTCTAGTGGAACTGGGTTCAGTGCCTTCTTTCTTTAAGATGTTTGTAGAGGTGATTTTGCTCTTTTATTTAGAGAAGATTGGTTGATTAGACCTTTTACTACACAATATAATAATTATGCAAATAAATGCATAATACCTATATTTAACTTAATGTCATTTTCTATTGCATATGTTCAATTTTTCTTTTCTTTCATATTCTAACACTAAATATTTTGAAAGAAAACTAAGACTCTATAGAAAGAAGATAACACTGAGCACCCTTCTAGCTAAATCAGAATTTAAAAAATTGTCTTTATTCTCCAATTTGTTATGTGACAAAACCTTCTCTTTGCTGCTGTCCCAGGGGAACAGACATTCATTCAAGTACGGTTTTATTCCTAGTGGCTCCAGATCAATGTATTATATGAATTCTTAGAATAATGAGAAAAGACTCTTAGATCCTCAGAAAAAGACAATATAACAGTGCAAAAATAGTCATAGAAGATTTGTCAGAAGGGCAATTTCCAGCTAAGGAGAACATGTATTAATCTCTGCTCTAAAAGTCAAGTGTTTTTGCTGCTGCTTGCTTGTTGTTCAGTATTTCATGTCCTTAGGTTGCTATCAGTTTAAGTCCCATGCATTTGAAAAACTAAAGAGAAACCAAGTAAGTTTATAAATGTCAGGAATTTAGGGTCATGAAACAGGTAAGTCCAATTGTTCCTGTTCTGAGATTCCCCCTGTATGCACATGGACATTTTTCAGAACAAGGACGTCTTTAAAAGAGACCCAACTAATTCACAACAGTGAAAAAAAACAGGTCTCCAGAAAGCTTTGCAGATGGCTGTGCTTCCTCTGAATGATCCATGTATAGAAGCCAGTTATTATTAATGTTTGTTTATACCTCGGTAGCACTTGTTCAGGTTTCGGGACTGTCAACTTCCAGGTGCTTCATGAACACAGAAGACAAATGGCGTTTTGAACAAAATAGTTGAAAAGTTATTGTGGTTCTCTCTTGGAAGTTTGTACCTCTCTATGTATTTACCTGTATGGGGGTTCTATCTAAGGAAAAAAAGTAAGCACTAACGTAGATGGTCACAGAACCACAGAATCACAGAATCACTACGGTGGAAAAGACCTGTAAGATCATCAAGTCCAACCACCAACCCAACCGCACCATGCCCATTAAACCATGTCCCGCAGTGCCGCGTCCACATGTTCCTTGAACACCTCCAGGGATGGTGACTCCACCACTTTCCTGGGCAGCCTGTTCTAGTGTTTCACCAATCTATGATGACTGCACAGGAAGGAAACTCCTCCTTTATCCTCCTCCTTTACTTAAATAATTTTTTCAGTCACCCATGAGTCACTGTTTCATAAGATTCAGTCTCTCAGGTACGTAACAGTACCACAATATAATCTTATATTTAAGAGGGACCAAGTCTGTTTAGTCAAATTTTGAACTCATTCCTCTCATAAGCAAGGAACATTCGGACAAAACCTCATTCCTAGAAATCGTTTCCTATGAGAAAGTATTTGTTTAAACCCAGAGACTTAACCAAGCCAAGCATGGTTATGACTGATTTGGGCTAATGTTAGTTTTCAAAGTTGAGAAGCATTTTGAGACTAATCCTCATAGTATTTACTCTGCATCTCATAAGACCGTTTACCCTGGGGAGGGCTTAACCCTGCAAGAATTTGTGGAATACTATGAGAATAATTCTCCTTTTCACACTTTCCTTAATAACCCAGGCAGTGATGCAGAAGAGTAGGATTATTCTAGACAGTTCCCAAGCAAATGCTTGTACATGCTAATGAGGAGAAAAAGCAAGCACCAGCATTGTTCAGGCTAGAGACAAGAATCCCAAGGAGAGACATGAGAAGTCTTTAATTATGTAAAAGCATATTGCAAAGAACAATGCATTAAGCCGTTATCCATGTCCACTCAGGGCAGAGCGAAAACGGATAGTCTTAAATTACAGCGAAGGAGGATTCTTCAGTTGCTAATAAACGTTTTCTGCCGCATTTAAGAGCACCGGGGCACTGGAGCAGCTTGTCGTGGAGGCTACGGGTCTGCATCCTTGCTCTGAGAGGAGGTTGGAAAACATCTGTGGAGAATGGTTCAGATCTATATGATCCCACTGAGGGTGTGGGGTGATTTAAGGGATTTAGAGTCCCTTTCAGTCCCTTGTCCTGCTAATATCTGACTTTCATCTTTCCTGTATTTTAGTTATATGTTTAGTAGTCAAACGTAACCTGAGATTAAAAGATCCTTAGATTGTGTGAGTATTAGTTAATGAAGATTCTGAACAATCCTGTGAGGTCACTATTCCCATTTTACAGATGGGGAAAGTAAACAAGGCAGATAGAGTGCTCAGTGATGCACACAGAGGCTGTGGTTTCAATCGAGCGCAGGAGTGCTGACTCCTCTGCTTTTCCCTTCCTTACAACCAGACACATTTATTTTCCTGTTACTACCTCTGCAAAATAGTCCCTTACTTGCTGTCCAGAAAGGGCTTTCTCCTCTTTAGAGTGATAGAGTGATCTGAAATCTGGGCAGAGCTCATCTCTGAAGCAAAGGAGTAAATGAATCTGGTGGGAAGGGTGAGGCCAACCAAGCACATAGGGAAGCAACGGATAATTTCCTGTGAAACATAGCAAAAGGAAAAAACTAATGAAAAGACCAGAAAAAAGGCAGTATTGCTGGTGTTAGCGGGGTGTCCTTTCAAGTGTCTTAGAAAATTTGTATGCATTTCAGACATGATAACAGCCTTTCAATAACAGCAAAAAATACTATCTTTTCCAGCTATTGTTTTTGTATACATCCTCTTGGCTTTAACTCATGTTTTTCACTGAGTTGTCTTCTTGAAAGTATTCCCATGAGGTAAATCAGTGTTTTATATCTCCCTGGGTACAACCACCTCAGAGTCAACAGTCTTTTTCCACTTGATGTTTGAGCCACACGTGAAAATAACAACAACAACAACAACAACAGTCATCACTATGAAGGGAATTATTTTGTAAAATGCCTTGTTTTAGTCAGATTAAGACTAATTTTTCATTGTTCGTTGGTCTTCTCTCCAACTCCTGTCACCCAGCTTCCTCACCTTCAGGAACCTTACACCAAGAGCTTTAAGCTCCATTTCACTGATTATCAGTTCTTTCAACACTGAAGTCAGCTTCGATTACTCCACGTGATTGTTCAGTCCTCTTAGTAAAACACTTGACTGTATTTGCTTTATAGGTAAAATGGTAAGCTATAAGCCCTGAACCTTAAAAATTTGGTGAGGGCATTAGGTACTGAAATAATAATAACATCATTCAGCCAAAGCAAGCGCCTGTTGACTTCTGTAGACTTAAATTACTCCGAAAGGTGACCAGGCAGAGTTTTGGGATGACAGTTCAGCTCTGCAGCGGGTGGTTTGTGTTCGTGCAGGAATGCATCCCCCGTGCCCGTCCTGGAGGAGTGATGAATCCTCCGTGTCTGAGCAAGAGGGTCACTGCCCTGCCTGCTGGCTTCCTTCCCCCATCTTCCATTTTCAAATCATTTCATGAATTGAAGGTAAGTAACGACACCTCACAAAGCTGCTTGGAGACTGTAATCCCTCCATCTCCAACGGGAAGCTCCAGCATTACGCTTCTACATCCCTGAAAGGGGTCTGTGCCAGATCCCATCTCCGATGCCATTTCCAGATTCCACAGCTGGAAAATGTTCTTCCACCACACCCGAATCAAGAAAACAGCTCTTATAAATACAGCTTATAAAAATTTGTCTGGCTAAGTAAGAGAAAATGGAGCATTTGTGTTTAAACTGCCAAATCCTAGACAAAGCAATTTGCAGGTTGTGGAGTGGCTGAGCATGGAGGGCATCGGGGCTCTCACCGCTTTGCTCCACGCTTCTTGTTTCTAATTTGTCCAGCCCCGAGTTGAAAAGCCAACTAAGCAAAACTGTCTGTCCATTCTTCATAACGTCTGTCTTCCACTTTTCATGACGCAGTGATTTTCTCAGCTGATGCTAAATGGCCATCGCTTCAAGTGCCTGATTTCTTACGCTTTCCAGCAGAGCTGTGAGTAAGGAAGTGGAAAACCAACAGCAGAAGACATCAGTGCACAAGGCTTATCACCAACGGCTTGTTTTGGAAGCTCAGTAGAGCAGAAACTCAGTTAATGCAGCTGGAAAACTTCTTAGAGGGAAAGAAATAATTTTGGTATGGTTTACCTAGCTGTCAGAGGGAATGGACTTGAAAAGTAAATGGAAAAAAAAAGAGAAAAAGTAAATCTGCAGTTTTTATAAATATGCTATTTCAGAAGGAAAAAGCACAGTAAAGGGGCTGAGACATGAAATGGCAGTGTGTTCACCGTTTCTTATGTTCCAGTTTGGAGTATGGCAAATGCAGAATTTCAAATAGTGACATCAACACGTAAAGAGAGAAAAAGTTTCTTTTGGGGGAAACTGCCAAGTTCCTGGATCCAAAAACCGGTCCGTCATATCACGGGCAAAACACATTCCTGATGCATTTGAACAAAGCATTGAAAATCCCAGGGCAGAGGCAGCAAGAGCCTTGGCTGTATTTGAGTGCCGAGATGCACAGGGAGGCTGAGGACTCAGCTATCCGGCTGCGATGTAGATCTGTGCAACAGTCACATTCAGGGTCTGCGGGAGATAAGAAAGCTTTGGCCATTTATTATCAAAATGTCCTATGGGACAGGTGATTTTTTTTTATCTCAAGCATTATGAACTATTAAACCTGTGAACTGTGACCATAGATGGTCTCAGATTATCTCCTCTACTCATACGTGTATTTGCAACCCAGCATTAAGAAACTCCAGAGCCATTATTAGCACTTGTCAGTAATTGATTTTATGGCTCCATGGGGCATGGGGACGCTCTTCTTCAGCCATCGACAGAGTTCATGGAGCCATGGATCGCAAGCTTTCCAGTAAAAGGTTGCCAACACGGCTGCTTTTTGTTAGTGCTTTGGGACTCCTGAAGCGTCTCCCAGAAAGGAGTAATAACACATTCAGCTGGTGTCACGATAGGATGAAAAAGGTGCTGCCCAGCGTGGAAAGGAGCTACTGGCACATCTTATGGGAGCATTTACGGGACCTGAAACCTTGTTCTCTTTGAACGGTCTTGAAAGAGGCATTAGTGCATGCTGGTGAGCACCAGGATGGATGAAAGGGCCATATTACACTCCTCAGCAATTATTATAAATGAGAAAATAAAACAGGGAAATTGTTGAGCGGGCAAATAAAGAGAAAGTCAAGTGACTAATGAGATTGCCATGTCCCTCCAGGTAATTACTTCTGATTTCTGTGAAATAAATGGTGTAATAAAGAATTTCACCACCCCTTCCTCTCCAGGGAGCAGAGCTGACTGCACCGGGCTTCCCTCCAGGGCGGCTGAAAGTATTTAGGTCCCCAACTCAGGATGTTGTTCACAAAGGAGGGGAAAAAAGAGTCATATGAAGAGATGTCAGTATCTGACAAGCGCTGACAAACGCTAAATCACAATTCGTTCTCTACATACAAAGCTGTTGTTAAGTAGTTGAATGTTTTTTACGTCTTTATACCTACGTTTCAACTCATGGGAGAGGGAGAATAGTAACCTACCTGTCATGCAAATGTAATGTATCCCATGTGCTTCAGAGAACTTTAGATTCTTGGAAGATCAGAGGTATATAAATATATAAACATGCAAACTATACAGGTCAGAAGGCACTCCTGATAAGTATTCCTAACAATCCTCCATCTCTTTTCACAAATAACATGATCATTTTTTCCCCACTATTGGAAAAGAACAAGTTTTGCTTCTTTTTTGGTCTTGCATGTGAGCTCATTACCTGGTTCATCAACCGGCCCAAACAGCTTAGCATGTGCAATGTATGGGGGTTATGTCAGGGCCATGGAAAATGGTATTCCATTTTTCCTAAAGGCTGTGTTATCCCATTCTCTGTAATAGCTCTAGGTCGTCATCTTGCTTCTAAGTTAAAGGTAAATCAGTAAAGAAAGGAGGTGATGTCATTGTCACCATTTAATGATAACACACCTAAGCATGTCTACTCTTGAATGGCAACAACCTCACTAAGCTGTCGTTAGCAGGAGTGCAAATTACAACGATTTGCACTTAAACTGTGCCGCATGCTTTTGCAAAGGTCTTGAAAATTACGGCGATCTTTCCCTGCACTATAAATTCAAATCAATATCTTAAACAAGATTTCTTTTAACCCCCTGCCCCGAGACGCCGCGTTAGTCACGCCGTGCCCTGCCTGAATGCCCTTGGCTTTTGGAGATGGAGACTGGGCATTTCGGGGCCCTGGATGCTCCCCGCTGGGCAGCCTCCCCCACCGTTCCTGGCCCTGGAGGTGCCGATGTGTGCGACAGCCCATCCTTTGGGAATGGTGCCTGTGGCTCTTCTCCCATTAAAAGCCCTGGTGCCCAAATAGCCCTCTTTCATGTGTCATCATATGTTCATTGACTCTAAATTGAATATACAGCTTGGGAATTAACTCACAGTTGTGTAAAATTATCTCTGAGATCACAGAATCACACAGAACCACAGAATCACTAAGGTTGGAAAAGACCTGTAAGACCATCAAGTCCAACCATCAACCCAACCCCCCCACACCCACTGAACCATGTCCCACAGTGCCACGTCCACACGTTCCTTGAACACCTCCAGTGATGGTGACTCCACCACCTCCCTGGGCAGCCTCTTCCAGTGCTTCACCACTCTCTCAGTAAAGACATTTTTCCTAATATCCAGCCTGAACCTCCCCTGGCGCAACTTGAGGCCATTTCCTCTTGTCCTGTCGCTTGTCACTTGGGAGAAGAGACCAACACCCACCTCACCACAACCCCCTTTCAGGCAGTTGTAGAGAGCGATGAGGTCTCCTCTCAGCCTCCTCTTCTCCAGACTGAACAACCCCAGCTCCCTCAGCCGCTCCTCATCAGACTTGTGCTCCAGACCCCTCACCAGCTCTGTCGCCCTTCTCTGGACACGCTCCAGCAACCCACTGAGACGTTGGTATCACATAGGACGTGGCATTGGGAGATAAACGTGAGTTAATGGGACCTCTGTTCAGTTAATCTCGTGTTTCTGTACCCAAGTAAAAAGGCCTGAACAGTCTGTTCGGTTGCATTTCCCCCACCCTTGCCTCCTCTGACTTGCCCATCAGCCAAACTAGAAATCAGTCCACACACTTTACATATTAAAAGCAAAATTATAGTAGTGACACACATCAAAGTCATAACCTGTCGCAACACTTCTAGGATCTCCAGCGTGTGCGATGTGATGATCCAATGTTGTTGGAAGATTCATTTTATTTTCTCAAAATAGGAATTAATTATATCAGATCACTTTGTCAAAGTGGTTAGACTGTACTGAAGTGGTTGTCTGTACTGAAGTATTTGGATCTTAATTTGATATTTCATTCCCTTCTTCAGACAGGAATATTACTAGTGGGACATTTTATGAATAAAGAGAAATTTGTAATAAACCATGGTACCTGCTTAAAACCTCATTATCGCTATGCTGTTCTTTTCCTGAAAAGCTGCATATGGGTTTTGTTGCTTGTAGGTAGAGAAGAAAATGCTGTTTCTCTCACCTCTTTTACCTTGTCGGTCCCGGCTGGCACTCTCTAGATTTGGGGTGAGGAAGGTTCAGCGAAATGCAATTTGGAAAGGAAGTTAAGCACGAGCATCCAACGGAGCCTGATGATGCTCTTCACAAGCAGGAGGAGTCGAGGGTAGGAGCCCTCTGGTCAGCGTCGGGAAAAGGACAAAGGGACCAGGTCGGCCTCTCCCGATGCGCGTTCCTGCCTTCGAACAGGGGTTGGCAGTTCAGCCGCAGTCTGGGCACACCACCGTCCCTTGCGCAAACACTCTGGGGCGGAGACGTCCTACAGCTCACACCTTGCAAACCTTCTGCTATTTTAGACTTTTCCGCTTTTTGGCTAAGGCTTTTTCCCCCACATTTTAAATATAGCTTTTCCATTTCTTGCTGACAGCGTTGTGAATCATGATTCATTGCTGGCATTACTTTAACAGGTACAGGACTAATAACATTGCCGCCCCTCTGGAGCTCAGTTTTCTCTTCCTTTCCCTCTTCCTCGCACACAAAGACACCCACCCCCCCAAACCCTCCCCACAAAAGCTTTGGGGAAAGTGATGCAGTTTTAGGGCTGCTGGCATGGTGCATTTTAGGGTTGTCCCTTTGTGCCTGGTCAGAAGCTGCTTTCTGCTCCACCTCAGATTTATAAGATCCTCCTTTGGCAATCTGTGAAGTGGAGTTATGGAAAAGAGACTTGTAAAGGATCCAGGCGCTGTCACATGGTGAGAAATGGGGAACTTTCTGGCACCTTTTAAAAATCAGGCTATTCCTAGAAATTTGAAATCATAGCACACAGCGCCGTGGTGTGAAAACAAGTGGAAAACAAATAGCTGGTATGGAAAATATTAGCAAATTTGTTTGCATATGCCATGAAGAGGCATCTAGCTATATTGCCAGGTTCAGGTGAGGCAGTGTTTTCTCGCCTAGATTTAGAGAGGGTTTGGTTACAGTGAGAAGTAATTACTGACGTGCTCTTAGGATTTAACATACTTCTTCTGTGTAGGTCTGTGAACAGGTGAGAAGTTAAAAATTTCTTGATATACCCTTCGTCTGTGCTGCTGGTATGCTGTCAATCATACACTATAAAACTGGGTATTCTCCCAATATGAGATCTATTCAGGGCCTGTAAATTCCTCAGGCTAAATGTCTTGCTCCAGCTGAATTGTATTTGGAGCCAAATTTAAGAAGGGAGGGCAGAGATGGGGTTGGGCTGTAAGGAGACTTGATTGCATACAGGTGGGCTTTAATAAGGCCTGAGGTTTGGGCGCAGTCTATAAATAAGTGAGGGCTGCACTTAGGTTAGGACTATCAGGTTGGGGTTAGGTTTGATACAATGCAGTGGGGTGAGTTTGTCAGAAAGCAGCCTTAGTCTTTTAGGATTAAGTCTTGAATCACAGTATCACTACGGTTGGAAAAGACCTGTAAGATCATCAAGTCCAACCATCAACCCAACCCCACCATGCCCACTAAACCATGTCCCGCAGTGCCACGTCCACGTGTTCCTTGAACACCTAAGACGGAGCTGAAGCCCATTCGCTCCTTCTGTGATGCTCAGCGTAAGGGGTCTCTGAGCGGCCGGGTGAAAGGAGGGGCTGGATGGCACGTCCACGTGGAGACTGAGCCAGGAGTCGGAGAAGCCTGGCAGGAGCCCTTTCCCTCCAGCGTGTCCTTGTCACTGGGAGTCTCCCTGGATGCGGTAAGTATCTAAGTCATTTTTGCTTCTGAAAAGAAAGAGTCTGGGCCACTGTTCTCTTTTGTTTCTTGACTGATGACTTCCAAACTGCCTGAGCTTAATGTGATGATGAATGTGGAGATATGGAAGTCTCTCTAGGGACCGGGTTTTTAACAAAGCAAGCTTTGTTTCTTTGAAAGTCTCTTGCATTTTAGCGTTCAGCAGCATTCATGTATCACGGCCATACACAAGTGTCTAAAACCACCACTCTAACGTATTTAAAGAGAACCTGTCTAGTAAGCCTTGCACTGAAATTGCAGTCTTCTACCTCATTGCGAGATTGGCAGCTGCCAGGGAACACGATGCCGCAGCCCGATATGTACTTTGTAAATAAGAAGATGATACGGAAAGTCTCTGTCTCGCTTCCCCCTCCTGTGGCTAGTACCTGCTGGGGCAATGCTTGAGAGCAGCCCTTGCTGGGCCGAGCAAATGGCACTCTGAGCTGCGCTAGAAGCTCCTTTTCTGTAATTAGATTGGCATCTTTCTATTAAATAGTGCTTGCAAGGGCTTAGGAAGGCAGCAGTATTTGGGTTGTCATTTATGTGACCTGCTTGACCCAGGATGCTCTTACAGAGCGTTATTTAAAAACTGGTAACAGATGCAGCAGGACTTCCAGCACGGTTGGTAAATATGCGTGTCCTTAACCACCTGTGGAGATGTTGTTCTGTATAAAGTATGAATCTGAAGGGAAGTATTTTGCTTCTTTCCTAGACAAAGGGTTTTTGAAAACTCTGCTTTTGGAGATAGCAAAATGCCAGAATAAATACTTTTCTTCACAGCGTGTTTATACTTAGAATACAGATAAAGCCTCTGTGACTGAATCTGATTTTTTTGTACGTTGGTTTCCCAACAGGCAAATTCCTCTGACTTTGAGCAACTGTTGTAGTTCGTTCTGGGCACGGTGCAGCTTGCTCCACCTGCCGCTTACACACTCTTTGGCCTCGGTATCTGCTTCTCAGTTTAGCCTTTCAGTATTTGTGCTTTCATTCCTCTTTCACAGCTTTGCTGCTTTTTACTGTATTGAGTTACACTTGCTTGCCTCTTGTAAAATGTGCTTCAAATATGTTATGCCAGGATTAAACTGCTAAAAATTTGAGTATGAAATGTCACCATCAGGAAACAGCGGTGTAGCACAACGTGCAAAATACTTGAGATCCCTGTCTGCTACTCGAGCGGCAATTTCTGCTGGGGAACTTCTTTTCCCATGGACACGCAGAGACTTTGTGCTCTACGGGTTCTCTATTCCCTGCCAGGATAACTGGTACAAGGTCTACTCAGGCTGTGGTGGGCGAGGTAGCTGTTTAATTGTTCAGCAAGGATACTTGAAGCTCAGGAATGAAAGCCTTATCTTCCTTCGCTATTTAAGGGCTTGCACTTCATCTTAGCTTCAAGCCTGATTAAATCACAAAACAAGAAATTGAGCAAACTGGTATGTATTTAACACACTTGAGCCTAATGAAAAACCTGAGCCATTGGAAGCAATCTAAAGGAAAATTGTTGAAGAATGATTCTTTCCCCTTCTTCTCCCTATGATGGGTTATTTTAATATTGACAGCTTAAGTGCTAAACGCAGAGTGCTGCTCTAGCTCTTATCCCGCAGATATCTGCGACTGAAGTTCAAACAATGTGAATTTGAACAGGCTGGATTTCAGCAAGACATTGCTATTGATTGTTATCCTTTGCAAGTAATGCATTTTAGATGATGGGGAATTTTGTTCAGTGTTTGCTTTGAAAAACATGTTGAATCTTCCAGCAATTTAAATCCACTCCACTGTTACACAGAGCTTCTTTCTGCTAGGGCCCAATGAAGTCAACTGAGAAATTCCCACTGCTCCGATCTCTTGATGTATAGCTTTCTTTCTGGGAGGAAGAGGAAGGGCTAGAGAGATTTGTCTGAATTCCATCACCAATACTAACCACAGTTATGGAATAAAAGGAGAAACCCCACAATTTTCATGTAAGCTGCTGTAATTAACAGCATCAAAATCCAGAGCCGTGCGAGGAGCAGGTACGCCCAGCCGACATCCCTTTCCCTCCTGGAAGCTAGAAGGCATCACTCTTTTCTTGCTCCAACTGGAAGCCAACACTGATGCAGACAACACAAAGTGCAAGGTTTGTTCAGTGTCAGTGCTGATTAAAAGATTGAAGTGAGAACAATAATATTGTTTAACAAAACTGAAGCTAATCCTTGAAAAGAGGCATTTCACATGCAGGGAAATGAGCGTTAGCAGCCAGTTTCTCAGGCGAGCCTGTGGTTGTTGGTGAGGCTATACTGAATCTGCCAAGGGTTTGGTGCTTGGTTTCTGGGGATTCTTTCAAAAAAGGGTTCTAATTTTGAGTCTGTTCATCCACTAATTGATTTATTATTGTCTTGGGCAGAAAAATGATCAACCTGTTAAGTCAGACCATCTGAAAAATTCTGGTGTTTGTTGGTGTACAGGAAAAACTCCAGTTGCTGAGGAGCACAGTAGTGTTTTGATATCGCCCATCTACTCCTCAGGTGGTTTTTGCCTGAAAAGCTCTGTTTTTAGTAGCAGTACTGCAGTTTGTTTCAGCAGCTGTAGGAGATAGAGGCTGAATCAGGAGTAGCAGTAGCACATCTGGGTGCTGTCTGAACACTGTGTTGGAAATCGTCTCCTGTAGACTATGTAGAAGAGCAAATTAGTTTAGCTTTTCAGGTGGCAATTCAGATCTAGAGTATCCCCATTCCAACCTTCCACGGCAAAGGGGCGCAGCTGGCCTTAGAGGCTGTGTCTTAGTCTGGTCCTACAGGCGCACCTCAGCCTTGTGAGTCCCCTTGATGTACCTTTCTTTCCTCAGTAACAGGGAAGAGCACCCACACATCACCCCAGGTAGATAAAACTGTGGCCTTTTCTGCAGAAATGGTCTTATTTGTGCTTCAAGGAGAAGCCTCGTGAAGATAAGGCTGCTATCAAGGACAAGGAGGATTCTAAGGTCGTCTTTACAGCATCCCTTCTCCCTCCATCGTGGTTGCCAGGTTTGTGCTAGGGAAACTTTTGGATGGATCAGAACTGTGAAGTGCAATGGTTAAACTGCAGAGGCACTTCAGGCAGCTGGGCTGCACCGATGGGGCTGGGACCCAGCCACTGGTGTTATTGCATGTGTTTTGTGCTGATTAAATACTAGAGCATCTGATGGTGCTTTAAAGCAGTGGCTGTGTAACTTCCTTTGATTGGAGTTCTTATAACAAAGTAAGTGTAAACTATCAGCTTGTAAAACTCAGAAAAAGAAAACAGATGTGTCTAATTATGCAGAACTTCTGGAAAATACTGAATAATACAGATTCTGCAAACTGGGTTATGCTGTATAGCAATTGAAGTTTAGCTCGGTGTAGCTGAATCAAAAATGATTATTATAGATTGGAAAAGGGAGCAGTCTCTTATTCTGTTGGCAAAAGGAGAAAGACTAATCCAAACACTTTCACAAAAGGCACTTTTAAATAGTTTTCATCCAAGATCATCCTAACTGGAATTACTAGCTGACAAATAACTTTTGAATTGTAAGTGGTGATGGGCAAATATGAATTCAGGATGTATATTAATGAGGTAACTCCTCTTACGTGATTTCAAAGGACAAACCTGTTGTCTTTGTTTTGGTTGTGCAAGGACAAAGATGTTCATCTCAGGGCTTCCTTTGTGGCTGTGTGAGATATGACAAAAGTGTGACCTCTTCATCATTTTGTATTCTCCCTGAATCCCTTAGTTTCTCCCTCATTCTCAAGGCAGTGCTTTCAGGTATTGGGAAATTAAATGGTCTGTAGTCACTCAACAGTGCAAAGTCAGAAGTAGAATATTTATAACTTGTTTAGCCTGAAACTTACTTCATCCCTGTTGAAGACAGAGCACCAGATTGAAGCAACAGGAACTGTAATACATGGTCATATTAATGAAGGCTCCTGAGAGAATTGCAACACCTCCAAGCACTTAAGATTTAGCTATGAAAAAATTAGGAGAAAAGCTCCAAGAACAGTGAATAGAAATGTGAGAAACTGAGACAGACTTTTGTGGAGAGGATCAGTGGGAGACCGGACAAATTTGGTCCAGAGAGTAAGAAAAACCAAACCAGTTTGAGTCTCTCTGCCACGAAACTGGGCAAAGTGCCTGCTAAGATAAAACGTGGCTTGCCTAGATGAAGACCCAAGTCCTCTGGCTTTGACACCCCCTGACCTGCAGCTTCTTGCTGAGAAGCCAGCTCACCTCCCGCCTTTGTTGCTAGTTACGGAATGAAGTGTTTGTCTGGTGGCAATGGGTGCTCTTGTGGGGTCACGGCATGCGAGGGGGGTAACACTGCATGGAGCAAGGTTAGGAGCTGGGGGGGACTGAAGCTTGCTCCATCTTGGAGCTGCTGGTGAGGAGTGATGGGCTGACCCTTTTTGGCACCCCAGCCTGGGGCACGAGTGCTGGGAGGAAGCAAGGTTATCGCTGCCTGTGCTGGAGCTCCTGCCACGAAGCCTACCACACAAAGGAAAATGCCGTCGTGAGCCCTGGCGTGGCTGCAAGCCCTCCGCAAAGCCTCGGCGTATTTCAGAGATAGTCCTGCACTTGTTCCAGCAGCAAGAGCAGTACTCCTCATTGATGTGGCTTTGCTGCTTGCTATGGCTTCTCTATCCTTTTCTGCTGTCTCCTGGGCAGGTATCCACTCAAGTCTTATTTTGTGCATAACTAAGTTCACCCAGCTCTTTGAGGCATGTCTATTTGAAAGCACTTAGGGTAAGTTTGCCCTGTGTAGTGACTGCAGAACTACATTATTTCAGGAATTAAAACCAAAAGAGTTTGATAAAATAGCTGTTTTTTTTTTGCTTAGAGACAAAACTTTTATTGCAGCAAATGGAAATAAAATCAATATACATGGAAATGACTTGCATTTTGGGACCCTGGGTATTGTTGATTTAATACTATTTATTTAACGGCTTGGCAAGTGTGTGGTTTGTCTGTCTTGATAGATTTTGAAGAAAAGGGTAATGTTTTATAGTAAACAGGATAAAATTCAAGTGAAGGCATCTTAATCAACTCCTATAAAAATTAAATGAGCAATTGAACGTGTCATAAGCTGAAGTCATATTTTATCATGCTAGTCATATTAATGCTGTATCTTCTTTTGTGATGGCTTTGTTAATATTCAGGAGGGCTTTAGTGCAGAAGTGTGCCATTCTTCTTGGGGTTTCCTCATTCCTTGTCTCCATCCAAAATTCAAACCTTCTCCAGCCCCTTAGAAAAAGTAGATTATTTTCAGAACTTCTGTTTAAAGTAAGCGTATGTGACGTCTCATAGTATCCTGAATTTCAGCATTATCTTGGATGCTTCCTTTACACTTTTGCTATAGTTTATAATGAAACTACTGATATTTCCCAGTATTTGGGAAGAACTTGGATGAATCAATCCAGTATGTAATGCCACCTAAGACAGTGGCCACCTGGCCTGGTTTGGGGACAGACCTACTTTAAAGAAGCATTTAGGCTGGTGAAAAAAGCTATTAAATGGGGGTAGCTCACCAGGTGTTTGAATGGCACAGCCTTCCCCCGTGGGTTAAGAGCCTCCTCTGAGGGCATGGTTTGAAGCAGTGGGGTTTAAAAGGCAGTGAGCTGGGATTTAGTAGGGTAAGTGAGTCTCTAGACATGGTGGCCTTTAAGGTCAGAGCAGGGACGCCCTTCTGAGGATGTCCCTGCATTGTGGAAAGGGTCCTTATGGCTTCTGCTCTCTGGCAGTACTCTGAAGAGCAACTTTTAAGGGATTGCCAGGAATGAAGGTTTAATTCCCCTTTTAAACTGAGGAGGCAGTTTGGTAGCTCATACCTTCTCATAGTATGGCTGTCTTCCCACTAAACATAAAATAAGCCTGAATAATATCTTCTTTCATGTATTTATTTTATAAAAGCCAAAAAAGTGTACTGGAAGATCAAGTAGGCGTCTTCGGTGAAGAAATACCTAACGAGAAATTCGTAGATGAAGGTCTCTTTAGCTTCCATAGCAGTGGTAATACACTGAATGACAAACAATGAATCTGAATGAATAAATTTGCATTCATATTTATTGAAGGCAATCCTGAAATATCCCGAAGCAAGAGAGGTTTGTGTTGTGAAAAAGAGAAATTAAGGTGACATTGGTAATCAAAGCAGTGACTTCCTTATGAAAAGTGTCAAGTGCTGGGGGCAAAACAAAGAACTTTGGTACAGTGTTTCTGTGCAAAAACTACAGCAGTAGGCTCGCACCAGCAACAGGTTGCCACGTGTCCCACTCCGTTGGTGGGGACAAAGTTTTGATCTCTGCTTTTATTAATGCTAGTGTTGATGTGAGTTATCTCAGCTGGAGAGAATCTTGCTAATCATTCATTTGCAGTGATATTCATGGAAAGCTGTTTTTCCCAACCAGCTAAACCCAAATTGCTGTTCAATTCAAGATTAGAGGTATTTCTCATTTGTGGTTTTTATCCTTTTCTCACATGCCAGTATCTCTTAGCTGCTCAGCACAATATTTTATCATTGTCCACTCACCACTGTTTCTTCTGCAGCAATAAATGGTTTAGCACATGGCTGTTGGGATTTCTTTCAGAGCTGGGTTCCTGGCTGGGTACCCCTTGCAGTTGGAAAGTGGGGAAGCTTTCCCAAAGAGGACATGGCTTTATTATAACCCACGTTCACAGCCGCTCTGCTGAACAGCTGGGTGGGGGGTGGTGCCTGGTGCTGAGAAATAAATAGTAGGTTGCTTGATGCTTCTTTTCCAAATGTGGTCTTCTAAGTTGAAACTCTTAAATAATTGACTATTTTAAAATGTTTCAATGAAAAGTCCCCAAATTCGGTGACAGATGGTCAATCACACCTTGAATGAGATGGTTATTGTAACAGCCAACACAGACCTCTGAATAATGCTTTTCCCACTGACTCCTGTGTTGCCTATCTGGGTCATGCTAAAAATAGTCTTAGCTTAAAGGTATGTGAAGCATCTGGCAAATCTTGTAATCTGTCTGTCTCAGCTCTCCTAAATAAATACACTTGAACATTGAGATGGCAAAGAAAGTGGATGAGAGCAAATGTTCAGTCAGGTCTCTTTTTGTAGGAGTGAAGATTTCTTTATAAACTGTCCCCTCTTGAATCTCCTTACTCTTTAGCAGAAAAAACAACAAAACAACAACCAACAACCAAAAAAACCCCAAACTATGGGCAACTTCTAGAGCTCTTCTTTACCTCTCCTCCAGGAAAATTTTCAACTCCTTCTCCCTTGCCAATAGCTACGAACAAATGGTTGTGGAGAAGTTTACTTTTTTGGTTTTGGTTTTTGTTAATGTTGTAGCATGTGATGATGTTGATAGTCTGTTTTAGTGCCTTTGACAACAGGACCACAGAATGTAGTAAAGACAGGGTGTAAAATTCTATAGTAAAGAGATGATGTAAAATTCATTTACCGTACCAACACGAGTTGTGACTCACCTCAGACTCATGAGCTGTGAGGTTAGAGGTGCTGAATTCCCTCTGTATCCTGATTTCATTTGTAAATCCTCTCTTTGATGCAATTTGCTGAAGCCCTGAAGACAGCCTATTCATTAACTCTTTTAAATAGGGTATTAAAAAGTCAAAGTCAATCATAAAGCTGACAGTTGCAAAGACAACCATGTCCTTGTAAAACACACCCAGAAAGAACCAATTCATGCAGCCACGGATCAGTCCTGCCAGTGCTGAGTGTCCTCTGCTCCCTCTGCACGTAGCGGGTTGCTAGGGTTCAGCTATGCCTGACAGTATATGTGCTGAGTTATAAACTGGTCCCCAGTTTTTGATCTTGGAACATGATTTTTGACAAAAGTAGATCTTTGCACTGGTATAAAATTCTGGGTTTTCTGGAATGTGATGCTACCCAGAGATGCAGTCCCTCTCCAGGTCATAGCTATACTCACGTGATGAAAGCACGTGTGGAGGTGATGGCATGAGTCGCATACATAGCCTTGCGATATGTTCATTTAAACTCCTTTACCATGTAGGTGACATCAAGGGCTCCTTTTGCCACGCATCCATAGCCCCCGGACTTTTCCAATATTACCAAAGAGATGAGAGGTTTCACAAAGCAGCTGCGTATCTAAAATCTGCTTTTTTGAGTAATTTGGAAAAGAAATTTCTTCTGCTGTAATTTCCCTTCATGTTTATGGCTCTGCTCTCAACACAAGGACAGGCAACGCTCAGTTCAACGCAGTGACACTTAGACCAAGTTCCAGTGGCCTTTTGGGTTCAGAACCTCCCTTTCTCGTTCGCTGGGAAGAGTTGTGTGTTTTGCAAGGCCGGCTCTCCCCGGGGGCTCAGCGCTGGCCGCAGGCTGCGGCTGCAGTAGCCTGGAGCACTGCCCGCCCTGTGCAAGTCAAGCGTGTTCCTGCGGCTCCAGGGCGAAGCCCACGGGCACCGTGCTGCCCTGTGCTCGTCGCGGTGCTGATGTGCTTCTGCATCTCTTAAAACTGGAAACTCCCAAGTGCTGCTGTCTGATATCATCAGTTATTTTTAGTACTAGCTAGGAGTTTTGAGCAGAGTCTGAATTTTAAATTCAATCCTTGCTTGGGTTTGTGCTCTGTAATGTCCCGTATTGTTTGGATTAGCTGAGGCTACAGCACGAGAAGGCAGGCTCCTTAACACCAAACCTTGAACTGTGAGAGAAGCTGTTTCATTGTACTTAATGCAGGAGGTGGTTGAATATTTTCCAAGACTGAAATGAGAGACGAAGGTAATAGCATCCCTGTTTCTTGAAAAGACCGAGTCAGCTCCTATCAGTCTGAAGAGAGCATCAACTGCACCATTTCCCCCCCTTATTTTTTTGCAGTTACTCAGCTGCCTTTGTCAGGGATAATTTTTGTTGAGTGGTTCAGATTTTTATACCCTACCACATGCTACCCTGTAATTCCTGTTCTTAGGAGAACCTGTGCTAAATTATGTATAAACACCCACACAAGCTGTGTAGCAGCCAGCAATACTATTTCATTTGCACAGAGAGGTTCCATGAATGAAATTTTGGGGGTGAATCCTGGTGTGTTTAACTGGCATTTAACAGGAATTACCTTTACAACCACACACTAGTCGAAGTGGATACAAATCTCTGTCTAACAACCTGTGCAGTGAATGACATCAAGGAGACAGAAATTGCACTTGGCAGCTCTGCATTAGCATGTCCCTTCTACTTCTCCTTTGCTTTTATTTCCTTCTGTATTTGCCTCTTTATTGCCTCAGCCTAAAGTTCTTCAGTGCCGTGGGGAAGGAATGGGCAGTGTATGACAGCCATTAGTTGAGTTTCTTAATGAATAAGTTTTCAGGTGGTGGCAGTATAAGACATTAAATAGAATGGCCTCTTCTGCTGGGAGATGCCTGCCTCTCTTCACTGGCCTCTCAAAACCACGCAGAATGATTTCTCCAACTCCTCGCTCTTCAGACTAGGCAATGTGAACTACTGGGGAGAAGACAGTGCTGGCTCGTGGCTGTAGGGAGGCACTGGTAACATGTTGCTGCATTATTTGTGCCAGGGGGAACTTGCAGGTGAAGATGGCTGTAGCTTAATTTAACTATCTTTTACTCTGGAAACCCATAATTCATGCCTCGCTAGTGGTAGCGGTGGGTCAGTACTTAAGTTTGGATCAGTTGCATGGGCCAGCGTGTAGATGTCTGAGTCACCATGTTAACTGTTGCTCAAATCCCACTCCAACCCTCAGGTGCGTTTTCCATGGCGGGGGGAGGACACAAGCACACAGATTTCCATCCCCCCTGCAAAGCCTGAGTTACCTCAGCATGGGGTAAGAAGAGGTGTTAAAATCCCAAACTATGGGTAAGGGCGAGATCATGCCTATAGCAAGAAAACAAGATTTAATATACTTAAATTGCAGGATTAGTGCTACGTATTCCTGAATGCAAATCAGGGTTTGTATTACAACTTAATTTCTGTGCTGCTTTTGTGAAGCATACTTAAGTATTTTTCTTAAGAGTGCCCCTTATTTCAATTTTTAATTTACAAACTATTAAGCATCTGCCTCTTTGTTTTTGTTCATCAGATACAAATGACTGTTGCTCGTTTCAACGTTTGCATGTAGCAGTTGCACGGTATCCCCCCTCACCTCCGTGAAATATTATCCAGGTCCACAAAATGGACTTGGGAATCACAACCCTGGAGAACGGGTTCTAAGGGCAGGGAGAAAGTATGAAAACCTTTTTTTTCCTAAAATGGCAGGCAACTGTGTCTGGACCACACGGATAGAGCTATTTCCAAAGGAAATTCATTCCGGTCTCATGAAGGTGGCCTACATCAGGTATTTCTCTTTAAAAGACCCCGAGGAAGATGCTGGGTGCTGGAATCATGTGGGGGAACTTGGATCCAAAATAGATTTTGCTTGGGGAAAGACCTACAGAAGTGCAATAACCACTGGGCTGTGTTGTGCCACGAGATGATTTAGACACCTCCTGCAGAAGCTCTTTAGCTTTATGAAGCCTTATTATATGTCCCCTGGGGCAAAGGGAGGGACTGTGTGATATTGCCTCTGCAAGCTTGCGTGACTCAGCTGGTGGGAAATCCGGATCCAGAGCCAAAAAAGCATGTCATAAATGTAGAAGTGAGCTGGTCGTTGGGGAATGAGAACGTGGAGCCAGGGAGTCGGGACCATCCTGACCCCCGGGACATGGAGTCCAGTGCTGTTGCTCTGGACGCAATGGATGCATCATGTGGAGTGGAACAACTTCAAGTAGAATTGATACCACTGGTTTAAAAGTTTTCTGTAGAGCTAATACACTAAAGCAAACCTAGGTTTTCTCCTGTGCCAGGCACTAGATGCTAACAGGGAATGCTGGCTTTCTTCTCTTTCCCCCACAGTGAAAACCAAAGTGTGTTCTTGGTCCAGCATTCTGAATGTCTTACATTCCTTATATATATTCACACATTTTACGTATGTTTAGCTACTGAATTAATCCAGTAAACTAGGAATACAGACTGCAACCTATGAACTGCAGCTGCAAGTCTGTGCCTGTAAAATGAACAGGTCCTGAGCCCCTCTTCAGTAAAAATTCCCCCTTCAAAATAGGGCATACCCATTGAACAGGCCCTGTGCTAACCGTTTGCAGGAAGACACTTAAACACTGCTTTCTGATATGGGTGTGTAGTGTGAACATACTCCACGAAGGACAGCGCACACTTGCTGTCCTAAGCCTCCTTCCCAGCGCGAGGGTGTGAGTAAGTCGGGTGGTTTCCCTTGGGAGGGGGATGCTCTGCCCCGGGCTTTGGGCAGGCCTGGTATCAGGTAGTAGCCTGATACCAGCTGTACTTCAGAGAATCACAGAAGCACTAAGGTTGGAAAAGACCTGTCAGATCATCAAGTCCAACCACCAACCCAACCCCACCATGCCCACTAAACCATGTCCCGCAGTGCCATGTCCACATGTTCCTTGAACACCTCCAGGGATGGTGACTCCACCACCTCCCTGGGCAGCCTGTTCCCGTGTCTCACCACTCTCTCAGCAAAGACATTTTTCCTAATATCCAGCCTAAACCTCCCCTGGTGCAACTTGAGGCTATTTCCTCCTGTCCTAATGGACTATTTAACAGCAGTTATTTCCCCTTTGTATTTTAAATCACGAGACCAATGTGGAAGTCTCAAAGGTGCTGTCCCTGGGTGTAGTCCTGACTCTGTGTGTTAGGCGCCTTCTAAAACTCTGAACTTAAGCATGGCTAGCTTTAATGTTATGACTATTCCCCTTGAAACAGATGGCAGAGCTTGAGAGTCAAAAATCGGAATGTGTGAAAATACTTTCAGGATGGAAAGGTAATGGCCCTATTTTTTTCCAGAATTATGGCAGTCCTGGTATACAGCAGTGAAGCTAAAGGAGCAGATATATGTGGTCATAACAAAAAATGAGTAAGGAGTTAAGTGAGCATAAAGGCAAAACCTTTGGGTTACTTAGCAGAAGTTTTCAGCAAATCAATGCGCTCCTTGTTACACTGCAGTGAAGCACCACGGTGACCTTCAGGGCTGCACTCCCATTGCAAGCTAGAAACTTCTGACTGATCACCCGTGTTGCCTGCTCACTGCCGGAGTATTTTTGGCTTTTAGTTTTGTCTCAATCACTGAAAGGTCAATAAACTGCTCATTTATTTTAAGAGCTAACGGTTCACTGAGCTGACAAATCTTGCGTCTCTCAGTGCTGCAACATAATAGGACTTCATCTGCTTCGATATCTCAGGTACTCTTGCAGATCTGGATTTGTAGCTCTACGAGTAAAACTGATACAAATTAATAACGTGTTAAGGGTAGTTTAACCTTTTTCCCCTTAATTTCCTTATTTTTCCAAATGGGCATGTTTCTAGAGCTCCAGTAGCTGTCCTGTTTCAGTCAAACTGTCACTCTTTCAGATGTCAATAGAGTTGATTCACAACCGTTTCTTCAAAAAAATCATCTTTTTTGGCAAAACCCAAATCAGCTACAACCAAACTGTTATATTTGGACAGTTCAGTCTGAAGAGTGAAGAAAGGGATGGTGTTAATTTACAAAAAAATGCAAAGATCTGTCTTATTATAGAATCCTACCTGGATAAGGCGGTGGCCCTGGAGTTTCTTCAGGTCATTAGGGATTCACTTCTTGGGAAAAACCAGCCACAGGTGTAGCATGAAAATAATGCATGAGTAGGGAGGGACACTGAAGAAGCCCATCCTGTCCAAGCATATTGAGATAGCTTCCTTGCTCGGGTGAATGAAGAATGCACAGGGGCCACAGCTTGGGTAAGAGTTGCCCTAACCAGGGTTGCTGTTGCCCTAACTTGTTTAAAACTGGATTTATCTTAAATTGCCTAGTTAAGTCATTGAAAGGGCGTATCATACGATACCTACTTACAGGTTGTGCAGAATCCGAACATTGAAAGGAGCACAAGTGATGGACCTCTTGGCTCTGAGCAGTTATTGAACCAGCCGGAGCCAATGTGGCTGCTGTTTAAGAACAAAAGAAACCCCCAAACCAGATGGTCAGTGCTGCCTAATTTAAAGTACATCTAATTTCCCCACTGGCTTTTTGGAGCTGAAATGCCAATGAACATATTGAGAATTGCAGAGACATTAAAAAAAATGAAGATGTCTTTAAACTTGCAGTAAAAATAACTTGCAGAGAAATATTACTAAAGATCATAGATTAATTAAAAAAGATCTAGAACTGAAATTTCAGCTTTGTACAGTGAAAAATAAGAGGAAAAAGTAGTAAGGAGTGTGACAATGGCTGTGGAGGGAGCTGTTATCTGTCGATAAGGATAAGGATGGGAGATTAAATGGAAGACAGCCTTGGATGTTTTGCTATGGCTTTTAAAAATGGATTTCTGCCCAACTGGATCGATTTCCAGGGTGACGTAGAAACTCGGTGCCCTTACCTTCATACTAGGTAACAGGATTGATTTAAGAAAAAGTTAGAATACTTGAGATGCTTCATTTATGGGTTAAAAATTCCCAAACAGACCCAAGCAACAAGAGTTAACAAAGAAAGTTAAAAAAAGAATGTCTCTTTAAAGGTTTAACTTAATATACTTCAGAGCAAACTCTGAGGACCAAAAAGTATGTGGAAAACAAATCTAATTTTAAAATAGCAAAGATAAACCAATAAAGCTGATCCTATCAAACAATTTCAATTGTGGAATAAAATGCAGAGCTGGTTTAACTGACGTAGTTCTGAACACATGAAAAAAGCATATTGATTAAATATATAACCAGCACTGGATCAGATAAAGTTAGAATCGGTGGAATTTCCAATAACCTTCAAGAATTAATCCTTATTTTCAATATTTTTTTGAAGGAGACAGAAGGGCAGAACTCCACATCTGGAGAACAGCCTGTCTGAACCTCAGGAACCACCTTCTCACTGTGAGGTGGCCAAGCACTGGTGCAGGTTGCCCAGGGAGCTTGGGGAGTCTCCATCCTTGGAGATGCTCAAAAGTCATCTGGCCACGGTCCTGGGCAGCCTGCTCTGGGTGGCCCTGCTTGGGCAAGGGAGTGGGACCAGACGGACCCCAGAGGTCCCTGCCAGCCTCAACCAGCCTGTGATTCTGTAGGTCTTATTGCCTTCAGTTACAGGCAATCAGTAGCTCCTTTATTTATATCGGACGCTTCTCTGAAGATCCAAGGAAAGCAATAAATCCTTTTAAGGAGAAAACTGCGTAAGACAAGTCTCTTATGAAGCCTCTTTCAGATTGCAGCTAGGAAGTTGATTATGGGAACGAATGTTATTAATGAACACTTTTTCTGCAAGTTCTGAGTTATGCCTTTGAGCTTTGCTTTTTGTCCTGAATACTCTTACGGTAAATAATGCAGGTTTATAGGCATGAGGACGTACCTATGACACTGCCAAAGCTTCCTCCTGTTCCCCCCACCTTGCTGTGGCACTATGGTTTAACCATAGCCCCTCATCCGTGTGTTTTTTCCTGCTCGGGCACTGTGTGGGGGTTCAGGACATGCTATATGGCTGGCATGATGCTAGTGTGACGCCATGGCTTCCTGTGGTGACAGGCATGCCCCAGGGGACAAACGCCTTCCCCTATTAGATTAGTTTATTAAAACGTTCCTAGTCCTTTTTGTGTGGCAGTCACAGGTAAGTACAATGGTGACCAAGCACTAAAATATTATTGTAGGGTGGCGTAAACTAAAATAAGAGATGCACAGCTCCAAGTTTCATAGCTCTAACCTCAGTGTATCTAAAGATAAAGGTCTTCCGCTGAAATGCAAATGAAATGGAGTTAAACACCCCATCTTCAATTCTATAAGCAGGAAAAGAGGGATGTATTTGTTAAAACACTGAGGAAAAAATATAAATTATTCTTAGATAAAAATATTTGAATATGGCTTTGTATTGAGTGGTGCTTCACTACAGAGGTTCTTGTCATTGCCTCCTGGCTGGCAAGCATGGTGATTGAACTTCAAGATGAACCTGTCTCTGACAGTCATGAACTTGCTAAAAGGTGAAAATTCTTTGGGTAAGTTTGTGCACAATAAAAGAAAAAAGTGAAATGAATAGTCAGCTATAAATAGTCCAAAGCTACAGACTCCCTTAAGAGGTGTATCAGATATTGGCACCATTATGAGGAAACTTATTCTTGGGAAAATACGTAAGCACATTCTAAACGGTTTTTCTAATAGGCATGACTTGAAGCACACTCCAAGTTATTCTCTGACTTTGAGCATGGACTCCAAGATCTAAATGATGGCAGACACTTCTTGCCATGTTTTCCAAAGGGAAGGTTCCTTTAGTTATGGGAAGAAACAATGAACGACAGGAGAGAAAGATTGTACTTCTGCAACTTCTTTCCCAGAACTTCAATTACCTGTCTCTGTCACAGATGCATTGGCAGTTATGCTTACACAGTCATGTTAATCAGCAAGGAAGAAAGGGAGATTTTAGACCTGATACAGAATTTTTTTTGGAATTAAGTTTGTTTGGCTCTTGCATTAGTGAGGTATGTAAATAGAGATTATTCCAGGATTTAATTATTTCTGCATAGTAGGTGTCTCCAAAGGAACACAATTTGTCTGTTTTGTTCACAACGTGGACTACCGTGAATTTAAGGAAGCGATAGGAGAATAAATGGCCTGAGAGGCTCATGCCAATTGGCTTTTTTCAAGGCAACCTAAAAATCCTCTTCCATTTTCAGGCTGTATTTAGAGGGGATCATATCTGATTATGTACATTTTGAATGGAAAGGAGTTAGTTTTCCATATTTTAATTCTTGAAACCAATTTTCAGTTCAGTCTATGCTGTTGCAATACACTGATTTTTGCAGGATGTGTATTTGTTCCAGATGAGAGCATACAGTATGTGTGGTCTTCCCAGCATGCTTCATCTCAGCACAAAGTATTGCTGTCCCCTGTAGCTCTTTATTAGAGTTCTGCTTTATATTCCTCGCAGTATATTGATTTATAACATCTTTCTACTTTTTTTTCCCCTAACAAGACCCTTATTAGGTGCACATATGATGAAGGGTGAAGATCACTGAAATATCCTACCCAATAGCTGGGGTGGGTCCTGATGTCCCATCTCCCAGATTTGTAACCTCTCCAGATAATTTGCAGACTGTGCAATGTGTGCATACATGAGGCATACTGCTGAGAGGGGTGTCGTACCAATATTAGCTGAAACTTGCTGCTTTGGAATACTAAAATCAGGCTAATAATTATGAAGGTCAAAAGAGGTGGGAAGGAGCAGAGTTGTGTTTATAGCAAGTAAGATGAAGCCAATAACACTGAAATCTGGCAGGTCTGGGCCAAGACTGCTATTAATTAATCACTGCCTGCTAACTTGCTGGAGGTCTCTGCAGCTGAAAGCTCTCTTTAAAGGCTGTAAAGGATGTCTTGCCCAGCTCTGGACCCATCTTTAATTTAGGTACTGGTAGAGCCATTGAGGTCAACAGTGGTGAGATCCGCTGGAGAGCAGCTTTGCTAGGTCATTCGGTGGTAAGGACTACCGCTGGACAGCGAGGGCCTCTGCTTTTAACTTCATTTTGGTATCCTCATTTGGGTCTTCCTGCAACCCCCTGGCAGACAACCTGACCAAACCCCGGGGAGCTCGGGGGCCGGGTGTCTTGCTGAATGCTTATATCGAGCAGATGGGGTGCTTTCGGGTACTTAGTGGTGCTCTAGCTACCATTTACTCCTCCCAGCAGCTCTTTTCTCTAAGCTGCCATAACTTGAGCATATACTTGAGGTCTGAATAGGTAGAACAAAGATAGAAATTGATAAAACAAGACGAAATGGCCTCAGGTTGCACCTGGGGAGGTTTAGGCTGGATATTAGGAAAAATGTCTTTACAGAGAGAGTGGTGAAGCAGTGGAAGAAGCTGCCTGGGGAGGTGGTGGAGTCACCATCCCTGGAGGTGTTCAAGGAACGTGTGGACGTGGCACTGCGGGACATGGTTTAGTGGGCATGGTGGGGTTGGGGTGGTGTTTGGGCTTGATGATCTCACAGGTCTTTTCCAACCATAATGATTCTGTGAATCTGTAGCCCCTTTCATGTGCTGAGCAAAGCCAAGAAGTAAAGTGAGAGACGGAGCTGCAAGTGTGCAGTGAGTCGCAGCCCCAGGAGACATGCGGGACTCCAGCTCTCTGCAGGCTTCCTCAGTGGATACTCCTCTCCACTGGCCAAACCGCTCATGAACATGCAAGGAAGCAGGATTTGCAGCACTGAACTTCATTCACAGAAAACCTGTGGCCAATTTGGTTGTGTTTCTGTTCTCTGGATGTTATTAAATCCACATCCTGAAACAACACCAAACACACTTTGTGATAACAGTTGCCCCTTTTCCAGTAACAACTTGTAAAAAACCTGACTCTTAAGCTTTCATAGTTGGCATTAAACTGCTGAATGCACGAGAAGATTTTCTTGGCTTAAAAAACAAAAGAGTGAATGTGAAATTTCACTGTTTGCCTTGGAAGGTGATGGTTGCAGCAAGAGCAATGATTTCCTCACTCCACCACGCTGCCCTTTTCAAAATCCATCTATATCTCTTATTTTTTTAGGTTTACCTTAAGTACAGATCCTAACCTTGGTCTAGCCATGCTGTATTTGTTTTACTTGTGTGAACTAGTACTTTTACAGTTTTTTATACAGATACATTGTGTGCTTTGTATCTAAGCACAATCCAATCTTCAGCATTTATAGAAGTCCTTAGAAATACAAAAAATCAGACTGAAGAATAAGTCAAGAACTGATCAATTTGCTATGCCACTTAAAAAAAAAGTATGTGGAGGGGAGATGAACAAAGCAGCACAAGAAATACAGGGATTTAGAGATGTGCTTTTTTGAAGAAAATAACTTACTTGTACAGGTAACCTATTTTACAGAGCTTGGAGAATTATTAGCATGAAAAACAAAGGATCATTATTTAACAAATGGAACTAATTTGACAAGGTAGGATTAGGACCCAATTGCCTTACAGTGTTCAAATCATGGAATTGTTTAGGTTGGAAAAGACCTTTAAGATCATCAAGTCCAACCGTAAACCCCACCCTGCCAAGTCCACCACTAAACCATGTCCCTGAGCACCTCATCCACACGTCTGTTTAATACCTCCAGGGATGGGGACACCACCACCTCCCTGGGCAGCCTGTTCCAGTGTCTGACAACCCTTTCAGTGAAGAAGCTTTTCATAATATCCAGTCTAAACCTCCCCTGGCACAACTTGAGGCCATCTCCTCTTGTCCTATCACTTGTCACTTGGGAGAAGAGACCAACACCCACCTCACCACAACCCCCTTTCAGGCAGTTGCAGAGAGCGATGAGGTCTCCCCTCAGCCTCCTCTTCTCCAGACTGAACACCCCCAGCTCCCTCAGCCGCTCCTCATCAGACTTGTGCTCCAGACCCCTCACCAGCTCCGTCGCCCTTCTCTGGACACGCTCCAGCACCTCAATGTCCTTCTTGTAGTGAGGGGCCCAAAACTGAACACAGCATTCTGTGACTTCCATTGCTGACAGATGTGCAGACGGGAGCAGAGGTTGCTAATGCTTTAGTGCTGGAGGATTTTGAGGCCATCAACAGATGTTCAGGCCCAAAGCGCTCCTTCCTGCGTGGAGATGGAGGGCGGTACATGCAGCACGGGGCGTCCTCAGAGGGAGGCGTTCAGATCTGCAAGGTTAGCTCAGCTTGGTGCTAAAATCACTGCTTTTTGCAGCACACAGTGTAGGTTATGTGAACGTAGGTAAAGAACAGGAGGAGGGGAAAAATGCGGAAGGTTTGAGAAGTAGTAAAAAGGTTGATCACATCGCTCTGAGGAGAAACAAGTGAAAACAGCATGAGCGGAAGGAGCAGGACTGAGAGGAGATGGAGACACTGAACAAACTGGAAATAAGGAGAGATTGAGAAATAGAGGCTCCAGGTGGAGATGATACTGTTTTTTTGGTAGGGAGGGAGGCAGGGCAGCGTGGCGTTCTGTCCTGAAGGCCATGCACATGTGTCAGCCGGAGTTACGTGGGCTGGGAGACTCGGGCTGTGAGTTCTGATGCTGGGGCGATGGGGACTGGGTACCGCTTGCCAGGGACGTTTCCCTTTTGCTTAAGGGAGATAAGTCTTTATCTGAGCTGAGGGGAAAAGAGATAGAACTGTACTTAGAAATTTCTAATTATAAGAAGCTAAGACCCTAATAGGCCATAATACGGAGGTTTGGGTGATAAATTGGAAGATAAGCATTCATGAAAATTAAGTGACAGTATTAAGGAGCGGGAGGAGTTAGTTCTGTTTCCAAGCCGAAGCGCTGGTCTGCCCTGGCCGTAGCTTGCACTGCAACAGCTACAGGCTGCTGTCCTCGCCACGGCAGGGACAACTTCAGGGCACGCTATGCCTTGGAGAAGGGACATGTCCCCATATCCTCTGCAGATGCCCTTGATGCTGGAGGGGCAAAAGGCTGTTTCCTCCATTAAAGAAATTGCTGTTGTCCACTTCCCTGCAGGATTCAGAGCCTTTCTGCTGCTGGAGAAAAAAAGAGTGAGCTGCGTTTTACTGCAAGAGCAGACTTTATAGTCTTCGATAAAGGAGCACCAGGCGACACAGGACTGAGAATCCGTAGCTCTCGCAGTGTTAGTGCCAGGTGACATGCTGCCACTGGAAGACCATCAAAAGCGAGAGAGAGGACACTTCAGAAAGTAGTTCAGCCTTTAAGTAGTTTTCTCCTTCAACCCACAGCCGGAGGGCTTTGCTCAGGCAAACGGCGATGAACAAACCCCTCAGGGCTGGTTGAAGGGCAGGTGAAGCACACGTACTGCCTAACCTCTGTTCTTTTGAGTATATGTATAAGAAAATAGTTACACTGCAAATGCAAAATAAGGTTTTTATCAGACTAGGTGCTTAAAAACAAAGATTTAATTTTTATCTCATGTCAGAAAGGAAGTAATTCCTTCAAATAGAAAATAACCCCATGAACAAACCCAAAAATCAGAAGACACCCTAGCTTATGGCAGAAATGTTGGGCATAGATGAAGAGCTAATGTAGAATTTACCATTAGTCTTTCATTGGTGCTATGATTTCTTTTTTCCCAGCACCTTGCCTAATTTTGAGTCCAGTTTGACTCAGGCTTTTCATCTTCCCCCTCCAGATCCCACTTTATTTTTGAAAAAGGAATCCCACAATTTAGGCACATGTAAGGGCTCATGCCATTGCTGTGGCAAGGATGGTGGTGGTAGCACCTGTACCCTCACTGGTGCTCACTGGGGGGTGTGTGCTGTACCTGCTGGGATGGTGCATGACCATGCGTTTGAAGCAAATCCCCTGTTCCTCCTGCGGTTCGCTTTGCGGAGCAGGATTCGTGTTGCAGGGCAGCGGTGGAGAGCTTGAGCTGGGTGCCCTTTGGGTGAAGCTCACCCAGAAGGTGCTCTCCAGTCGCTAATGGGTGCTCAGCCCCTGGGAGCAGAGAGCTGGAAAGGTGTGTGGTGGGACACTGGTTGGCTCCGTAGACCCCCCTCCTGCCGTCCTGTGCTACCTGCTGACATAGACATCACCACTGCTCTTCTCCATGCCTCCTTTCCCTTAAAGGGCTATATGAATATATATTTTACATAATTGGACAAATAATCAAGACCGGACTTTGGACCAAAAAAGACCCGTTATTTCCTTTGCTTCTGGCTGCATTTCTGCTCCGTCTCTACGGAAACGGGAGGATTGGCGAAGGCTACGGGAAATCCCGGCTTGTCGCCGTTTCACAGCGCTGGCTCTGTTTTTGCTGATGCGACGTTTGTTTCTGTAGGACTGCACTAGCAACATACAGCTGCTGGCTGGGAGCTGGGAGGGCCGTTTAAGGGACGTCAGGATCCGTCCTGCCCTGGGAAGCTTCTGTGCAGAGCTCCTCAACTTCATCTGTGATGCGGTACAGCTTTGGGTCTGAGACACCAACGAGCTCCAAAATCCTGTGTGGCTTTGGTGTTGTGGTAACAGGATTAGAAAATACGTTGTCAGAGCTCTGGAAAAATGCCCCTTATTAAATAAAAACTGTCCTCTTGTACAGCTTAATGCTGCCAAACGGTGACGTTAGTTTAATCCTTACAGGTCTTCTGTTTTAACTTCCAAATGATACTGTCCCACTTTGTACCCCAGCCTGTCCACGTAAACGTCCTTGTCCTAGCAGATTAGCAGTTCTAAGTGGAAATGGGAATTTGAAAATACCACTGTTTATTCTAATACCCATTTTTTTTCAAACATTGAAGGGTTGGATGACTAGGTCAGATGTCCATGGCAGAGTTCGCATCCAATCTGATTACAGCTTAGGTAGAAACTGAGTCATACACGGAACTGGAATAATACTTTTAATTATATGAGCCTTCTCTTTGCACCTTGCTAGAAGCTGTTGTTGAAAAACAGAGCAAACACCATAATGGATAACTTTTCAGTAACATTAATTTTCCTCTTTTCCACAATATAATTTCCTCTAAAACAAAGGAATTTTTTTTTCCCCAAAATGTATTCACAAAACCTACAGCCATAAAAAGACCGTGATAGTGCAGCTGAAGAACTTCACGACTGCCCATTTCTGTGGAACGGAGGACTAACGGTTTTGGTTAATGAAAGAGAAAATACAGCGGTGTGAATTAGCTGCTCTGCTGCTTGCGCTGCCTGAGAGTGTGAGCTTCAGTGTGAGTCGATACCCAAAACCAGCTGGAAGAACAAACACCATGACTGACCTCATGTTTGCAAAGCAAAAAAAAAGCTTTGCAGCGTGCACGATGTTTGGATTTGCTAGAACAAACGAATTTCAGTAAACCTCTATTTGAATTGTTGATGGGACGATGGATGGCTGACATATCCACTATAAATACAATGTTTTAAAGAGCTTCACGTACCACCTTGAATTCTTTGGGACTTTTTTTAATGTCATCGTATTGGGTGTAATGCATGATATTCTCATGATAGTCCCTTTATTCCAAGAGGCCAGCTGACCTTTACTGCCCTTCTCCTGACCGTGCAATGGAATTAATTGTCTTTAAATGGGTTTATAAGTTCATTTAAAGTTTTCAAGCGCATTCAGGATTCAGGTGTATGGAGGTAAACCAATGAAGCCAATAAAAGCAAGTGCTGGAGAAAAGATAAAATTATTTGTGCAACTAAACTTTCTTTCTGAGTACATTTAACATATAATAAATGATTTGTTGTTGTAAATTTAGATGTCAGATAATCTGCTTTTCCTCCTCAGTTTTCCCTAGCTAAGCATGCATTACTCGCTCTTTCTGCAGCCTGATGCAGTCTCGTTTTTACTTGCTTGTAAGATACGCTTGCAAGGCGGAGACTCTGATGGCTCTCTCATGCTCTGCCTGTAATTCATCCCTTTATCCCAGAGAAGCACATCCTGGGTCTGTCTTGCCCCGTACCATGTCGTGCTCCTTCGCTCCGCTGCCAGGAAGACGCAGCTGGAGCAGGTGGTGACCCCGTGGCTCTTTGCCACCCGCTGTCCGCTCCTGCTGGGGACTCCGCGGTCAAAGTCCGGCCTTCCTGAGAGCTAAAGAGGGGTCAAGCTTTGTAAACAGATCTGAAACATATGTATGCCTGCTCAGGGAGGCACCGGGAAATTAATCTGATGATTCAGCAGAACTTTTTTCACTCTGACTTCCGTTGCAGCATATCCGAGAACTGTGTATACATACGTACATCTGGCTCCCCAGTTCTTACGCCCGTATCCTCCAGTATGAGGAAACCTTACTGCTTAGCACCTAGCAAACTTCACTCTAAGGCTCATGGTCTAAAACTGCAAAAGCTGTTAATTATAATATAAGACGTAGTATCATAACCTCTCTTGTGGTTGATTCAAACAATTGTAACGACTGAACATTTTACACTTCTATTATCAGAGGAATGTTTTTAAACCATGCAATTAAACCCTAGGTGTCAACTAATCAGAAAGGCATCCCAATGAAGAGCTGCTTTGGTATCAAGACACAGAAATAAAGGCATAAAACCATCTGCTTAGATTTTTTTCTTTTTTTTTGTTAATCTTGGATCTGTTCTTTGGATCATTTATTCTTCTTAATAACCGCTACTTTGATTACAAGGGTTACTTGGTACTTTGGCTCAGTAATGCGCTGGTGAATGGCACTTACAGGGTATAAATTAGAGAGTATTATCCTCTTCCCTAGTGAGTCTAGGGTTTTTTTGATTTTTTTTTTTTTTTTCATTTTTAACTGTATTTCTCTGTCTTGTTTATTCTTTAGTGACTAATGCTGAAATTGGAAACCTTTGCTCCTGGTGTCAATGTACAGCTGTTGGTTGAAATCTGCTGGTTCTGAATACAAATGGTCACTAACCACTTAGTCATTGATTTGCATGTACAAACATTGATTTCCATATTAATGTAATGTTGATGTACTAGAGTAAGCTATGGATTTTTGATGATTGATTTAAGTTGTAATTATTCAGAACAGAAGATAAGGTGTGTGGCTAGAAAATGGAGATTGTTTTCGCATGTAATTTCTTGAGTCATATTGTCAGGTGCTTTTATGAAGATACTCTCAGGAAATGAGTCAAATACAAAGATAAGCTGTACTTAGGGAGTGCCTAATTAATAACTGCTATCATAATATTTTGGTCTAAATATTAAAGGAAGCCTAATTAAAGGAATGCAGAGGCTGTTTTTTAGGGTGGCTTGACTTCAGGAAAGCTGAATCAGTCAGAACAAAAAGTTTTCTGCAAGACCTTTGATTATACTTACAAAGTATTTAAAAACAAAATAGTGCTTATGCATCAGCTAAACTGATGATTACAGCACCAAAATGGCAAGTGGTTCAACTTGTGGCATGTGCTGGGGGTGTAAAGGTGCCCTAACACTGCGGTGAGGCAGGGTGGTGAGATCTTGCTTCCAACTCTAACTTCTGAACCAATGTTCTCCGACACAACGGCTGACCCAGGCTTTCATTTTCTTTATTTATTGCCTGTCCAGCTTTCATTGCAGAGCGGTAAAACTGAAAATGAGAGTGCTTTATGCATATTCTCCTGAGAGTGAGTGGGCACCGTGTCCTGCCTGCTCCCCCGAACCAGCCAGCTCCAGCCGCGGAGCTGCCTGCGCTGGGATTTGGGGGCTGTACGCTTCTCACCTCTCTCTGCACTTTCCATTTCCACCTGTGATCTCTGAGATTATTAGGAAAATACTCTTTGTTATACATTTGTTCGGTGCCAAGAGAAACAGGATTTCCATCCCCACAAGCATTTCAAAAATACTTGCAGTGATTCTGTAAAACAAATACTTTTATTGCTGCTTATAATATCCCTCAAAAGGCTTGGTTGTAGGCAAGATCTGTTCATCAAAGGGCCTGGTTGTAGATGATATCTGTTCCCCCAAAGTAATAACACAACTTTGGTTTTAGCATTTTAAGATGAAGCAGCCTTTGTGGAATATCTGCTTAAAACAACTGTAGTCTGCAGCAGTCACGTGCTGAGGCACCACCATATTCCCTTTCCTAGAACATTGCTCGTGAGTGTTTCAGGTTCGTTGCCTTGATAGGGTTTTTTTTCCTAAGGATGGAAGAACAAGATCGGAATTTTGAGTTGGTTTTTAAACCTACCTGGCATAACCAAAATAAAGGATGATCACACTTCACAGACACTTCCTAAACAGGTATTTTCAAATGGGTTTTGTTATCTGAGCATCTTAATCCCTTATTCGCTGGGAGGGCATTTTTGCTGGTTCAGACGGAGGATGCTTCTAGGAGGAGCGTTTCGTGTTGGTGTTCCCTGAGCGCTGCTCTGAATGACCAGCATGGCTGTGGAGCAGCTTGTAGGCATGTCTGACTTGCTCAGGCCAGACTGGTGTGAGCCTGCCTCTACCCAAAAGCTGTAAAAGCCCATCCCATGGTGATAACCAGCCTCAGAGAGTGCCTGGGTTTGGCTCTAACATGTCTCCAAAATTTGTGACTTGATCTGGATCATCGTTGGCCAGCTTGCTTGAATTTAACCTCTATCTGCAGTGGACTGTAGAGGCACATCTGAAGTCCTTTTTCTTCCATTTGGTCTATGGAAGTATGGTGAGAGGAGGTTATGCTTGACAGATTCAGAGATCGTTTGTGTGCGTTGGAAAACAGCTCATAAGCATCTGGTGATTACAAAATATCCTACTTAGGAAAAAACCACTTAATTTTATATTCTGAATGTTTATTGGTGTTTTACGAAATCTGGGAGTTCTCCATATTTACGACATACTTGACTAAAAATTCACTGCCACTTCATACTCAGTCCCTCCCTGGTGAATAAACCGCCTCTCTTTAGGAGAGACCTGGCAATTCCTCCGACACCCCGCAGGACTGCCGCAGCGGAACGTATCCAGGCACGGAGAGGGGCTGTATGGGTTGTACTTTAGTTCTAAGATAATTTCATGAATTGCTTAAGATGTTCTCTGCAGAACTATGAATAACTGGTATGCAAAGTGTTTTTTCTGGGGACAGTTGTTAGTGATTGTCATGGGTTTCAGATAGGGAAGATAATGATATTAGGATAATGTATTGGTTTCCTTGCTAATCACAAGCAATTTGCCGTGGTTTTAATAACTGTGACTTGTCATTTCAGACCCAACGAAGTAACGCAGAGGCACAGATAAGAACTTCATCTAGTAATTCAATATATCCCACGCCTATTATCTCCTTTGTGGCAAGATTTGTGTAATGTGAGGTATTACAGCTTGAATAGAAGATTCCATGAAGCTATTAGAATTAATTTCCATAAACAGCTTTGTACTGAACTTTTTGGGGAAAAAATCCTGGAAGAAAATAAACAAAATATTTTCTGGTCCAGGATTCAACCAACGTTTCTGAGTGGTCCAATAATAATAATTTTCCATTTGAGGCTTCTGTAAAGAGGGTTGCATGCATTTACATGAGAGACACACAGCTGTTCCTTATTCTATCACTCTCACAGGCAATATCACACCAACACACATGGAGAGACAAAATTTTTCCTGGTTTGGTCTTAACATGGCTAGTCTGCATTAAGGTGGATGAAGAAAAGGCAAGGAGATGGAGAGAAGAAATAAGAATTATTTAAAAATCATAATCCTAAACCAATGAGGTAAATGAGACCTCTTTATTTAGCACTAAAGCTACCTAAAAGCCTAAGTCTGGTTTTTAAATGACATTGGATAGCAGCTAAAAGGTACCAAAAATGAAAGTATTTATAACTTCCTGTTGATGTTATCTTCCTTTTAAAAAACTATAGATACGCTAAATGATATTTGTGTTAATTATGATGCTTTTTATGCAAAGGACATTCGCCATTCAAGACTATCAGATTTCGGAAACACTCAAATGAAACTGCATAAGATCAATAGAGAGAGGGACTGTACAATGCCAATTTCTGCTAGTGTTAAAAAAAAAAAATTTCCTAATTACAGAGATGTCTTCAATGTACCTATGTGACATGTCTGTCTGCAGTCAAAATCCTCAAGGATGAGGAGACCTTGCTCAGACTGGGTAATTCTGGCCAACAAACACCCCCATGAATAAGGAACTACACACTGCATTAAAATGACCTGGTGTAATTAAAAAAACCCCAAACCTATTATTTTAGGTAGATAATCAATGTTTTACAGATTAAGAGCTGGTGGAAAGTGGCGAAACCTTGGTTTTATGTGAAACTTCTTTACAACTTCTAATACTATGCTTAAAATTAGCCAGTTTGTGGGTTGGAAAGCCATTTAGCACATCCTTCTCTTTCTCCTCAAAAGAGCCATCAATTCATCAGCCTCTTCTGAACTTGTGGCTGTGGTTCCCGGCGCACACAGGCAGTATAGGTGGAGATGGGAACTGCGGAGCGGCGTCCGTCCGCGCAGGCTCCGCTCCCGCGTCCCACCCGGCTGGCAGAGGCTGGCACCGGCCGCGCTGCCCTTCGCGTCTCCTGGCTTTGTTGTAGGGTCCTGCTTGCTGCAGACCTTGCGGGTTGCCCTGTACCACGGGCTAAACTGCTATTTGCTTTAACAAGTTTGACTGCCCAAAGATGAAATCGAGAGGTAATTTTGCTTTCTCCAATAATGCAGATGGTCTCACACCAGTCCTTACTTTCACTTCAACTGACATTCAGTACAGACAAAATGCAGCAAATAAAATGCATACATAACTGTTCCACAGGTCCTAACTCAAAATAAATCAGAGGCCGTTATCTTTCCCTGCTGAGTTACAATAGTCTTAACAGCCCTACCACGTATTATTGTTAGCCTGTTATTCTGTTAGCTCTTGTAATTACCCTCAGCTTTTGCTGATGTTTGCAAGAATACTCCCCCACCATGTTTTTGGCAGGAAACTATTCATCTGCAGCATGAGAGGGCCATTTCCAGGGTTTTTTTCACTTTTTCTGTCTTCTTCTTGCAATATAGTGTGTACGAGCCAAAACCAGTACAAGCCACCGCGGTCTATGCCAAATGACACAGCGCAACTTGCGTAGGTACCGCGCCATAAAGGGTACGTTGCACCCACTTTTACCAAACCCTGTGTCTTAGGGATGCTTCCGGCCCGGGGAGTTAATAAATGTGCATCCTCCCCCGGTCGAAGGGAAGCAGGGCAGCGGGGGCTGTGCGGTCTGTGCAGGAGCGGCTGTCGTCCCTTTTTCATGACACAGCATGTACAATGTTCAATTTTGGGAGAGCAGGTCTGGGTGCTGGACCTGCTCCTCCGGCAGCTCTGGCTGATGTTCCCGGTGTGGGGAGCGTGCTCGTGCAGTTCGGGTTGATGGTGTTGGTGTCCCAATGTAAAGAATTATACGGTGTGGAGAATGGAGGAGGATCGGACTAGGAAAATTTTGCTGTTTGCTTTACTGTATGTGGCACCAGTGGGATCAGGATTAGTCCCTTTCTCCGACAGGCAGGCATGGATTTTGGGTTAATAGAAAGCAATACCTTTCAGAAATGGATTCAATATGGAAAACAAAGGGGCAAAGTTAATTGGAAAGGAATGTGACAAATGAGATTTTTAATGAATTAGAAAGGCTTTCTCACTTTCTGTAAACAGAAAATTGAAGAAAAAAATCATAATACGCATTTTTCCAATCATGAGATGTAAAACACAATTCTGCAAATACCTAAGGAAAAACAGTGTCACTTTTGGATTCGTGGGTAATGATACAACTGCTAATAAAAATGTGCTTTGTGTGGCTGCACGTCAGATTTTCAGCAAAATATTCCTGCAGGTATTTTTATGCATATTGAACATGGAAGAAAACGCAGAAATTTTTTTTGCTTTTTTTCATTAAAAAACCATTTTGTTCAGTAATGTTCAGTGGATGTTTCTATGAGGAACAAATATAATTATTTTGAATGCTATCACTGAAAAGCCACTAACAGGCTAAATTTGCATATGACACGGTACCCACTAAAAGTAATTTTGCATGTACTTATCAGACAATTAGGTGTTTCTTGTGCTAAGCCAAACCAATATTAGGAGAATAAAGTTTTAAGTAATATTAAGACTGTGAATAATGTGCTAGTTATAGCCTCTGCGTCTGGTACCCTTTCACTTCAAGTTGTGTGCAAATATAGAGGCTATAATAATTCCTGAAGAATTATTTTTGTACAGTTTGTTCTGGCTTATAGGTTGGCTAATTTTCATCCTAGAACAGCTGTGGCCCACTATGAATTTTCCCAAACATGTTTTTCAAATTTGCTTAAAAAATGCACTGCACGTAAATCTAGTTTGCATATTTCTTTGAATAATGTAGTAAGCCACTTAATTATACATACATACAGATAACATATCTAAATATAGAAGCACTCCTCTGGAGGTTTATCTTGGGAAACTCACAAAATGCAAGATGCCACTGAAAACAGTTACTCCTTATCTGAGGATCTGCCCTGGAAATGATCAAATCTTCCCATTTCAAAAGTAGGACCTTTGAAGCTTCCAGGAATACACCTGTAATTGGGTGGTTCTGCAGGAGGTCAGCTCCTCCCCGTGTTAGACCAGAGGAAAATGCCATTAATCCATCCCATTGATGGGGCTTGTGTGGACCATTTTCAGAGGTTTTGGGCACCGGGGCAGATTGTGGGGGATGAGCACTGCCCGGCACTGCAGCCTCCCTCCCCTGTCCCATCCGACCCCATCCCACCCCATCCCACCCCACTTCATGCCATGCCATGCCATGCCATGCCATGCCATGCCATGCCATGCCATGCCATCCCATCCCATCCCATCCCATCCCATCCCATCCCATCCCATCCCATCCCATCCCATCTCCATCCCACCCCCATCCCAGCTCCTGCTCCCTGGTCAAATCTTTTTTTCCTCTTTCTGTGCACAAAGGCACAGAAGGAAAAGGGTACGTTATATCACACAGCCAAGGTTTCTGTTGGTGTCTGTCCCGGCTAGTTTGTCATTATTTCTGTGGCTTTACAAAATTCACTCATTGGAAAGGTGGGAGCCTGAACTTTGTTTAACGTTAACGGTCCTTGTATCGCCTGTGCTTTGAAACCTTCAGTCCACCTTTTTGGAATGAAAAATAGCACTTTGCCTTTCCTCAGTTTGCGTTCTGTGACTTAAACTCACCATTCACCTCGCATTTCTGTTCAGAAATGACATGGGGTAAGTGCTGAGATGTCAGGAGTAATTGCTATTCTGTTAATGTGTGCCTAGCTCTGTTGTTGAATAACTAAGAATTAAAATTCAAGTTTGCTTAGAGTGCCAAGCTTCCAACTATCACAAAAAACCTCATTAAACTTGCATGCTACCAATTGAAACAGGTTTTGGCAGGGAATCGGAATTCCACATAAATCTATTTTCCTTCCCAAGTGTTAAAATTTATATGCAGTTTTACATTAGTGTGGAAGATGCCATGAGTAATATTGATGTTAGAAGCCAACCAGGAAGCATGTTCTGCTGGTAATAGGGATGGTGGGTAGCCATTACAGTGCATGTAATAAACTGTTGGCTTAGTGTGTAATTTAAAAGGAATGAATTGTTAGACTCGCCATTCAGAGCGAAACCTTCTGTTTTGGTTTGATTTGGTTTGATTTGGCGTTTCGAAACCAGTTCTCCAGTTCTTAACCCAACACGTGTCTTGTTCCTAGCACAGAGCGCCAGCATTTTTTTTTTTCCTGATGAGCAAAATATGCCCTTAAATAATGATTTTGAGTTTTCAAGTGTAACTGTAATCCTGTCAATTTAAAAGCAAATTGGGAACTGCTTACTTTGTGAACATAAATTCACATTAGGCATTCTGGTATCTCTGTGGATGTATTACTTGCTTTATAGACTGCAGGTATGACTCAATCTCTTGTTTTCTGATTCAGACAGTTTTATGTGACCCTACTGCAGGCTTGCAACTATCAAAATGGTTAGTAGAAAACAAGGAACAAATCTACCAAAATTAAGGCTTTTCAAAGATCACCTTCTAGTAAATCTAGAAATAGAGCAGATATATTTCTTACAATACAAACTCTTTTCTAGACAACATTGCTCAAATGAAGTGTCTGAGTTAGAAAACTGTTCATGTTTGGTTTCTCTGGGACACGTGTTTGGAAGTCCTTCCTCAATTTTAATTCCATATCTCACATTTTCAGACGTCTCCTCCCCATGATACTATTCTGAGTTGTCCGAGGGTGATGCCTGACCCCTGCAACGTCTTCTGGTCAATGCTTCTGAAAAAGTCAAATGTTGTTGTGCTTTTGCTCTCTCTTTGGTATGGACTTAGTGATAAGTATTTTTAGCAATAACTGAAAATAAGTTTATAATCCACCAGCATCTCAGACCCTGTAAAACCATTCTTACTTCTGTCCATCATCTCGGGGTGTAAGTGAGCCCAAGAACCAGAACATGGCTTTCCTTTCATATTTCAAATCCCATAACTGAATCCTCCTGCCAAGGAGATTCAATGGGGAGCTTGTAGCTTGGAAACCGTAAGGCCACAGTTGAGGGAAATTTCTTATATCCATAAAATCTCAGTATATCATTGCCATAGAGAGGTTTCTGCTTAAAGTAACTTCTGTCCATCACACTGTGTTGCACCAACCCTCTGGATCCAGCACTGCACCTTGTAGCCTGGGGAGAAGCACCAGCCCCTCTCTCCCTGATCTGGTCCCTGGGGATGTGGGGAATGGCCCCGGGGGAATCCGCTCAGGCTGCCCTTTGGGGACGAGGACCGCAGGCTCAAGCCAGCATCGCTTGGAGGCACTGGAGCCCGGGTTTGCTGTAGAGCACCGTTTTCTCTGTCGAACTATGCGGAACAACTGCTTGATCTGGGTAGTGAAAGCACAGCAACTAATGAGAAATCTGGTGTAAAATAAAAAAAAAGAGAGAGAAGTCAGTCCCGTCACTGGGTCAGGTCCTAGCCCGTATAAATCCATTATCCTCGGTGAACTGCATTGATCTGCACCTGCTCGGGACGTGGCTTCCTGCGGCTTTATTGGTTTCTTCTTCTCTTGATGATATTGGATTCTCCTCCTTAGGATGAGATTCAGACAGTTGTACCCCACAAATGCCTGGAAATGCAGTGTAAGTCAGCCCAGTCCTTTGAAGGAGACAGTATATGTAAAATTATTTATTGAGAGTAAAACATTGATGCACTACTTCAGACAAATCTGTTTATCTACAAATCAAGCAAAGAACTCTGAGAAATAGCTGCTTTATTATAAAATGAGGTATTTAGCCATTTATTATTTACAAATAATTAGGGAAACAAATTGCTTCTTAATCAGTTCAACTGCAAGTAGTTTTCAAAGTAATTTTTTTTCCATCAGATCCTGAAGCACGTGAATTTTTCACTTACTCCCTCTCCCACCTTGTGTAAGGATTTTTATTTCCTGGGCGCTCTCTAGAAAGGATTGAGGTTATATGAGCTCTCACACCAGTTGTAGGCAAAGCCCCAGGACTCTTCCTTCGGTTCATCCTCCTTCGCTCTGACTCATCGTTGCGCAGGTTTGCTGAGGATTTATTTTGATATATCGGTTCTTTTTGAAGGATGTGGGTTGTCTATTTTACAGGCGGTGAAGATTAACAGAGCAATTAGCAGTCTCATGAGTTAGTATATAGAGAAGTACGCGGTGACTTTTAGTATTAACTCCAAGTAACTAATTAGTAGGAAAGGTCCTTCCTTTGGCCAGGAGAGGAGGCTGAGGGGGAGCCTGGCTCTGCAGACCGGCAGAGCTGGGGGCACGCTGGGCTCCAGCAGCGTTTGAGTTGCCCCCATGAGCATTTTCCAGAGACGATGTGTGCGTGGTGTCCCCTTCCTCGCGCAGGGGAGATGGGCGGCACCGCTCGCTGTGCCTCCCGTGCCGGTGAGCTGTGCGTGGTCGTCACAGCGGGGTACAGGAGAAAAGTCGTATACTGTAAAAGGAGAGGACAAATAGTAGGATATCAAGTTTTTGCAAAGCAGCACTTGGGCGGGTTTCAGTAAAGAAAAGGTTTTCCCCTAAAGGGCTCGCCTGCCTGCCCGCTAGCAGCTAAACGGGGGGGTGGCTTTGTGTCAAAGTCACCCTGGAGCCGTGAGGGGCATAGAGACGGTGCAAAGCGGGATAAAGCTTGCAAACAAGAAGCGGTGCGGTTTGGGGTTTCTTCTTACGGAGGATGATCGGTGAGGCGTGTGCGCGTGGGAGAGTGAGAGGCCCAGATTCACGTGCTGTGCTGCAGGATTCCCCGGAGAGGTTCCCGTCCCCGGTTGTTCTCAGCTGCACAGACAGGGTGGGTGCTGTGCTTTTAATTGATGGCACGGAGGAATCGAAGAAGCAGAATCCATGGTGAGGATCTGAATGAATGGCCTGTGGTTTAGTGGTGGTTTGGGTAGCATCAGGGGAGAGCTGGTTGTTCGGTGTAAAGAGTTATTCCTCTAAGCACGAAAGTGTTTGAAATCAGCTGTCACTGTTTCTGATCCATTCTTGCCTGCAGGAAAAGAAAGAAAAAGTTCTTAGGCAGTAAAAAACGATATGAGGAAAATTACCATTTCTGGTAGGGTTGATCTAATTTCCTACTAGAAAAAGGATCAGAACAGAGATAAAATGCACACCAAGAGGGTACATGCAGTCTTGCCTGGGGGTAATCTGTTCAGATGTTTTATCACACTGCAGTACACGAGGGCTGGATAACGTTGTACAAATGAGATGATTTCTTCAAGAATATAAGTGCCGTAATTTAGAAGTTGAAAAACTGCAAGTATGAAGAGCATGTGGTGCTGGTAATAGTTACAGATGCATTTCAGCCCGGAGAGTCGGTCTATTTGCTGGGGAGAGTTGCGTGTCTCAGGAGAATTTCCAGTGTGAGCCGAGCAGTTAATGCCCACCCGCACCCAGTGCCGGCGGTGTAATGGAGCAACGACCGACGTGTTTCTGATTTGCGCCCTTCCTCACAAAGCTCGCTAATACAGAGCTGCTAATAGTTAAAACTATGGTAGGCTGAGTTTCTGCCCTAACAGACAAATGCAATTTACATCAAGTAAAGACAAATGACACACTTAGGGCATTAATATGTATGAATCACACCCACGTATGCCGTATCTTGCTGTGTCTACCTTTTAAAATTAAAGCTGTGTTCGCGTTATAATACTCAAGTTGCGCTTAGTGTTTGAAATCTTTCTGTTTAAAGCTCATCCATCTTTACCGAGGCAAGTAGAGGTTTATAATGAGAGTTTGGCTTACATTTTGAAAGAATGCAAATTTGTGAAAAGTCTCTAATGAAATTACATATGAAAAGTACAAAGGGGATGAAAACCTGTTGAAACAAATTGTAATAATAAGAATAAAATTGAGTTAAGCTTGTTGATTTCTATGCAAAATTCTCAGTGTTTTTGTATGCATACTACGAGATTTTCATTTATGTGTTAGATATGACAGAGGGATCTCCTCTGGTATCAAGCCTCTTCTCTGAAGTAGTTGATTCCAGGATTTGACAGATTGTTTATGAACAGGATTATGGTGTATTCAGTCCCTGGACACCTATCAGAAAGGGCACGGCCTCTACGGGGCCAGGGACCCACTCGTGAGCACCGGTGCCTGCCCACCATTCCCTATTTGCCCAGATTTTTGACTCTCCCTATATTTATCTGCTCCTCATCCTGAACACTGCCTTTAAATGTTGTAGGTGGAGCTGTGTGCCCGTAGCTCCCAGCGGGGTTATTCTTGGTTTCTGGACTCAGAATCCACTCCGTTAGCCCCGAAATGTATTCTTAAATTGAATTTATTCATTAACAGAGGTAAACGTAGGACTTGAAATGATCAAACAGCGCCTGCCAGTGACCCAGTAATGAATTATTTTTCAAAATTTACCCTTGAAATTTCCTTTTGGTGCCTTACAGTCAGAACTCTTTGAATACCAGTTACTTTAGAAAGAGCTAATACCGATGCCATTATCGATGCAACATATGATCTACTAAGTCCCAGTGCTGGGAGAACTCATGCATGAACTTTTGTTCTTATTTTTTAAAATAAGTTTGAACCTTTAGTAGAGACATGGGGAGTAAGGAGAGCTGCAAATGCAGAATCCCTCTGCAGCTTTAGCTATCTTCTGAAATTAGTCTTTATTTTGGTTTTACCCCTTTCTTGTCTTTTAATAAAACATTTTGACTTTGCAACGTGCCTTCCTTAGGACAAATGCTTGATATTCAGTGGTGCTTTGACTTCTGCTGGAGGCATGTCAGAAAATCAGAAATTGGGCGCAGTTACTGCAGTGTCACAACATATGAGCATCTCCCCTCCTTGCCTCTGGTTAATAGTTCAGTGTATATTTAAACTTTCATCAACATAAAATCAGCATGATAAATTTGTAATAATCTGCATGTCATTAGCACATTTTAATTGTCAGGACTTTGTGAACAAAAGGCTTCTGAGCACAGACATATTTCAGCGCTGTATTTACAGCGAATACCCATAAATATTGGATCTTAATTTAAGATTATGCAAAAGCGGTGATTTATTTTTTTCAAATGACACATAAACCTCTAATGATTCACCTAAGCAGGAGTAGAGTACAGTAATATAAGGCTGCAGTATGAAAACTCTTTCTCTCTGCTTTTCCTCTCCTGGCAGTTACTCTTGGCGGTCCAGATGTCTGCAGGGGATCCGCGGGTCCCTGGTGCAAAGCCGGTGGGAGCGGCTGCCCCGCTGATGTCCCAGCTCCCATGGGCCTGCCCCTGCCTGCCCCTGCCTGCCCCTGCCTGCTCGCCGCTGGGGCTGGGGCCGAGCAGGAGGCTGCCGGCAGCTGCTTTGCGTTGAATGGGAAGGATGTGTTAGCCGCGACGGTCCCTGGGAACAACCTTCACCTTTCACTTTCTTTTTTGGTCTGGACAGACACACAGATTTCCATTTTTATTTTTCCAAAGCAAAATGCTGTTAGGAGCCCATTATGATATGACAAACCAACTTCTGAAATCTGGAAGCACTCATCTATTTAGAAAACGCTTCATAAAAGTTGTTTTTTCACCTTTTGTACCGCTCAGCCAGATCAAGCATATACACATGAAACATCTCAGTGAAATCGGAACTTATGTGGTTGTTAATGAAATGGATGCTTTTATAGGACAATACATTTAGTTGTATAGGTCAAACATATATTGAATGTCTATGATGGACAGAAAAAAACTTGATTTAAAATACATAGATTTACAAGTGAAAAAGATGGAGGAATCTCATACTTTGGACTATTATTTTGTTTGTTTTTCTCTGCTGCTTTCTAGAACTGGGGCAATACAAGAACCATCTTCAGCTATCAATTTATAAAGTCATAGCAAGTATAGAAACTGAGAAAAAAATAAATGGCAAAGAAACTCAGGGCTTTCTTGGCTGATGTCAGTAGAAGGTGAAGTTTTCATGGTGTTAGGGGCTTGTGACGTCGTCTCAACTGCTTTCAAAAACTCTGCACTTGCTTTTCCTTATCAATAGTGGGAATCAAACCCAAAAAGCTTTGCCTTATAATCCAAGACCCTTTCCAGAAAATGCTTTGCCCCACAGCTCCAGCACTGCTGGTGCTTCGTCTAGCTGTGTGTTTCTCTTTTTCAGGCAGCTTTTTGGTGTTTTCTTCCTGAAGCCAATGCACAGAAGAGCACTGGGAGGCATTTGCAGGCGGAGGAAGCCGTTCGAGCCCTTAACCTCTGGCTGCTGCACTGCTCTCTGGAAAAGCACTTGGCTCCTGCTCCACAGCCCCTGCTCTGTCTGTCCAGGCAAGCTGTTCCCTGACAAGTGACCTTTATTGGCTTGCCCATCAACATACAAACAGACAGTTAATTCCCCCTTATTTATCCTGAATGAATGGCCTGCTCTTGGCTCATTGGCATTCATTCGTTTTCCAGAACAGGTTCATTATCCAGGATCAACCTGTTGATTTCAGTGAGAAAAACCCCACAAATCTGTCTGTGAGAAACTATAATTTTAAAGAAGGAGCTTTTAGGGTCAACGATCAAGCCCTGCTTATGCTTTTTCATATGGAAATTTCAGGAGATAGACTTGGGGATGACAGCAGAAGCAAAGCAACAGTAAGAAGAGAGGGTTTATTTGGGGTTGTTTTTCACTATTATTGTCAAAATGTGTCATATTGACACGTGTAAGAGCAGCCGGACCCAATCCCCTTCCTGCCTGGCAGGTTTTCTCAGTCCTCCACAGTGGGCAGAGTTAGGATGGGGCTGGAAGCTCAGAGGATTGCACCTTATCTTGGAGGAGAGCATCCCATCTGAGATCAGGCTGCAGCTTTTGTGATCGCTTGTGAATGTAAAACCAGATGAAAACCAGGTTCTCCAGAGCTGCAGCTTCCAGCAGATGTGAGGACAAGGCTTGGTGACTTTATTGCCGGGACTAGATGTGAAAAAAGCCATCTGAACTTATAATGGTTATCTTTTCACGAATTTCTACAGCATCTCATTTTCCCGTGCTTTCCTCTTTCCGAAAGCCTCGTTAGGACACCTCGACTTTCCGCAGCATTCAGAGCAGAAAGTCTAGGAAAGAAAGTCTGCTGCCCATTAGCATTGCTCGCCTCACCGCTGTCCTCTGGGTGAGCTGGGCTGCTGCCTGCAAACCTCTGCGTAACGCGCCGGCAGAGGCAGAAACGCGGAGGCTGGGTACCTCAGCCTTCACACGGGGAGTATAAACTGAATTTGGTCCTAATTCAGGAACAGGCCACCTGAGTATCACAAAGTTCACTAATGGAGATACTGACTGAAAATTCAGCGAGTGAGGCCAGGAGCATGCATCTTAAATAAGATTAAACTCGTTATTTATCTTACAGATGCAGATATGAAGTATGTTATCTAACTTAGACTCTGAATTTTAAATCTCTCATGTCTGACATTTAAGTATATGTCCTCTCCCTTTTTGAGACTCCATTATTCTCATGTAGAGATTTATGACAAAAAGACAACTCCTATATACTTGATAGCTGCTTTGCATATTATGCTATTGAAAGTTGGAATAGATGAATAGGTTTAATAAGAAGCTGAATATATCACCATAAAGGAGCCATGCTATGACAGTTGAAGAGCACGGTAAAATTGGAAGAGTGCGGCAAGAAGGGGCTTATCATCCGCTAAAGATGGATTGGAGATGGAGCTGTAGACACACACGTGCAGGTATGCACACAGACACACACGCACAAACTACCCCTGCTTTTCTGGAGAACAAGGCACCCAAATTGTAATCATCACAGCAGCTGGTACTTTCCCTTGACAATATTGACTATTTGATTGGAAAGCAGCTCTTGGTTTTCAGTTAGGAAAAAGTAAGAAATTAATCCAGTCAAAAGTAAAGCGTATTGAAAAGCTAACACTGTGCTTTAAGATTTGGGCTCACGGGATATTTAAAACTTGGTTATTCCTTCCCAAAACTTCAGGCTGATACTGAATTCATTGCCCATTGACTTCAAGGAAAAGAGGGTAGGTCCCCAATAGACATCCAGTGTTTTATGTAATTAATGATCAATGTTTTATTAAAAATGTAAGTCAATTTAATGAAAATAAATACAGCTGGTACTTGGATAACTAAATGTTCAAATAATTAACTGTTATTGCAAGGTGTGGATCTTGAATTACCAAAGTATGTCAGCACTCCCTTGTTTCATATTAGTACTTGGTTTGTACTGATTTCAGCATTTACATAAAGTCTGGCAGGTCATTAATTCCCTTTCTGAGTGGGTCCTTCTGTGCAGCTGGAGACAGAGATCAGCATCAGGGCCAAGAAGGAACTGTGGTGTGCCAGGAAGGATCCCGACCGACGCCGGAGCGGTTCCTGACACCCCACCTGGGGCCAAGAGATACCTTGGTTGTTGTTCCTGCTTTGCTCTCCAAATATAAAAACAGTGAAATTACACCATGGTTTAGACTGGCCCAACATGAAATCTGTTTAGTTTTCTTGCAGAAACAAAACAACAGAAGTTGTTGTATTTTTCTTCTTGTCTGCAGCATTTTAAGAAAAGAGGCAAATCAATGAAAGGGAAATACTAAACTTAAGAATCATTTAAAAAAAACAACAACAAAAACCCTGCAGCATTCCTGCGCTTATTTCTTACTAATCCATTTGTTAATCAATTGTTGACCCTTAACCAAGATGTGTTTTTTATACTGAGGTCCAAACATTTCCTCTGCCTGAGGGACGTGACTGCATTTCTTCTACAACATTGCTGTGCATCCCCCAAAAATGGGGGGTTTGTGGGGAGTTTGGCCCCTGCCACAGAAAGCGCAGGGGGTTTGTTACAGCACTTATGCAGGGATGGGACACTCCATTTCCTGCCCCAGCAGATACTCAAGTGTACGTCTTCAAAGATAATAGCTCAAATCAATCCGAGCTCGCCTGGATTTTCTCCGTGCAAAGATGAGCCCACGCAGTAAAGGCGCGTTGCCTCTCCTTCTCCGTGGTGCAGAGCCAGGAGGTGGTGGGTTATGTGCACAAATGTCTCCCTTTTTTCCTGAGCTCTGGGGAATTTTACTTACAAGAAAATCAGAAATTTTTCTCTTTCCATCTTTGTGAATGGAAAGAAGGAAACCAAGGTCAGGTTTTCTTTTCATCCTGTATATTCAGGAAAGAGGCACGTGGTGCTGTGCCTGGAGCATCGGGGTTTCTCCAACCTGACTGTTCGGTTCCACTTGCACAACTTGCCCTGGAAGAGGAGCCTGTGGCCATTTTCTTCCTCATTGTACACTTGGTCCAGGTCAGATCCATCAGGATTCTTTAATTTTTCTATAGACAGAAAGAAACCATGCACTTGCAGAGAGAGGTAGCATCAGTGGGATGTGATGGAGATTATGCTGACCCTTAAAGCAAACAAATCACGTATTGAAGATTCAGACACACACTTTCAGGTGCCTCTAATTCAAAGCTTACAGAGAAGAGATCACCCCAAGCTCTATCAGGGCTGGAATAAACCCTAAATAGTCGTTACAACACACCAAAAGATATACCTGTGAAGCGCTGGAGCGCTGCCCAGCCTGCGCCGTGCACAGAGGAACTCTGCTTAGTGCTTCATTGTCATTTGTCCCCTCAAAATTAGAGATGACAGATGCTGTTCCTTAAATAGTATTAGTTTTATCCGCACACTTGTTTTGTTGAAGGCAATCAAGCCAGGGGGTTTGTAAGAGTGTGTTTTGGCATGGTTTGCTGTGGGGCTCTCCGTGTGCCTCTCAGGGAGGGGTTTCAATGCGCACGAGAACGCAGGCTCAGAGAGCTTTTTCCTATTAAACAATAATGTTTAATTCCCGGTATGGGCACTGCACTGTGCTGAACGTCGAAATTGCTCTAAAGCCAGACGCAGGTGATGGTGTGCTGCACGGTGATTGTGTACTTTTTGACCTTACACCAGTCTGAGTTTTTGCTGGAAAAGTAATAATTTAAAGAATTTGAAGAGTATAATGCAGGCATTGAGGAATTTTGAACTGCCCACGTTGTGACTGATTATAGGTTCACTCTCAGGTCATGCATTCACGGGGTATTTCATTGATGTCAATGGAATTGCAAGGACATAAAACTGCTGTGACAGGAAACTGAAGCCCTTTGTAAAAATGAGTGATCTTGACCAAAAAACTGGTACAGCTGGGTGAAAACCCTATCCAGCTTGGTCTTTTCCTTTTAGAATATGACTAGAAATGGCTTTTTGTTGTGCCAAAAATTGAAGATTTCAAGAAATACCTTGTTCTGGTGGGGATTAAAACCCTGACCTTTTTGTGCCGCCTGGAAAATGAGGAAGAAGTAGTTTTGGTTTGGGTGTGGGAGAGGTGGATGGTGACGAGCAGTTGCACACCCACGCTGTGGTGACAGTGGGATGTACTACATGGAAAATGGTGGGAAATCTCAGTCCTGTGGGGCTGCTGATAGACAGGTCAAAGCAGGGACTCAAAGATGGTCTCCGCTCTGCAAAGAGTCTGGCCAGAAATCCTACCCTGGGGTTGAGAACCATTTTCCAGCAAAAGCTTCACTGAGCCGATGTCTTTCTAAGAAAAGTTTTCACTTTGATGAATAAGCATTTTCAGATGGAAAAAGCACTTTGTGGGAAAATTCTTGATGAGAAATACTTTGTAGTGTTATTGAATTCCTCCCTTAGAGCTCCCGTTCCTAGCCAGCTGGTCTCCGTTGTCAGTATTCAGCCATTCCTCTGAAACAGTATATGACATTTGCAAAGAAAAAAAGAAAATTTAACCCATTTGTAATTTAATTGAGAGCTCACCAACGTATAATGTCACGAGTCATGACATATGCAAATGAGGGTCTATACCTAAGCCTTCGTAGAGTAATGTTCGCTCTATCTTTGCTAATGGCCATGCTATTAAACTGCATATCTAAAAACCCCTAAATATGGGCAGTGGGGGCCAGGGGAGCCCCCAATCACCCATGTCTCCTCTGGGTGTGAAATGTTGTGTGCCCTTTCCCAGGCTCCACTTTCTGCTCGGTTTGGGATTTGGAGGGGAGGATGCAATTTCGTGGTCCCGGAGGAGTCGCCCGGGACTGGCTGGGTACGATCAACGGCTCTGGCTGTGGCCAAAGGGGGTTCCCAAGGGTATGAGAATTGAGGCTCTCCACTTTTTTGAGCAATATCAGCAAAATCTTAAGATAATCTTTGTTGTGAGTGCAGCAACGCAGCCTACTGTGCCCAGGCAGGAATAGAGGATGGTGGCAGCTTAAAATCTGTGTGTGGGGTAGGGGGAAGTGTTAATAAAACAGAACCATTTTACTAAAGAATGTTTTCCAACCAAATCTCTGTTACATTGAGAAAAACTGTTTGAAGCTTGTTTGTAGTCATGAGTTGGGGCTTAAGGATTTTTAACCTTTTTGTCACATCTCTCCAGTCTGCAATGAAAGTCTCACCCCGGAGGCAAAACCACCATTGTGTTAAGGTGAGTGTATTAATCCCGAGAAATAACCAGTCCCCGCGGGCTACAAGGCGGTGGCATCTGCTCAGCAAACCAATTTAAATTCTTCCTGTTTTTTGATGGGTGTGAGACCAGGATCACCGACTCGCCTTCTGGGAGAGCAAAGCGGAATGATGGTCTTTACATTAAATCAAATCCCACTTAATGATTGTACATTTTGATTAGAAAAACCCAACCAGTGCTACCGTAAGCTGCGTGCCAGCCATAAAATCGTACACTTAAGACATAATTGTACAATGAGGAGATGTTTCATTTACATGAAAGCCAAACAACTGAAATCTGACCCCCGGTCTTCATGTTTGATTAACGTTAAAAGAGGCGCCTTGGGGTTCGCGATGGAGCTGGCCGGAGCGAGGGCAGCGTGTTGCTGCTGCATTCCCAACGAGCAAACCGCAGAGTGCTCCTGCGAAAGAGGAGAGCAGTAAATACCTTTCCTGCGACAGGTGGGTAGCTGTCTTCCACTCAGAATAGGTAAATGCAGAGAAAAACCTTATTTTTTGTTCCTGTGGCAATCCCAGTAAAATGAAATGATGAATTCCCATCATAAATATTATTGTTTCAAAGCTATTTGTGCTTTAGGGCTACTTCATTCTGCTTCCCCTTCCCGCTGGAGTCCATTATAGATAACCTTATTTGTGTACGTATTTTCAGTTTCCTAGCAGTAAAGCACCTCGAGAATAAAAGGAACAAACGAGCAAAATGAACAGAAGTTCAAAATGAAGCCAGCACTCTGAAGGGAAGCTAAGCTGCTCTGGCTGCTTAGCATTCATGCTATTTATTCCCCCAGTTTGCTGTGGTGGCTGCCTAAGAGTTCCTGAATCATGGAATTAGTTAAATGGTTCTTGAAAGTTGGTTATTGCATTTTAACTGCTTTCTACCGTTGTTTACCGCAAGAGTTCTCCCGTATAAGATGCCGGCTGAAAGATACACGCACATCCAGGTGAAATCAGATTCATACGTAAGTACTGATGTTCTCTGGAGGGTTTGGGGAAATATCGTACAATATTACACAACCAGGGATGCACAACGCTGCAAAAGGGGTAACTGCTACAGCAGCTGCAAAAGCACAGACAGCTTCCCAGCCAGCGATAAGAGGATTAGGGAAAACATCAACAACTTTGAAAATCTGAGATTACAGAAATCTTGGACTCTCAAAGATAGCGCGGGATCCAGCTGGAGGCCTAAAAATACTCCTTTTTACCACGCCGCACAATGCAGCAAACAGCTTGCACTCTGCGCTGCTTGTACCCACTCTCAGTTATCTGAAGAGCTTGGGCTGACAGCCTGCGTGAGGGTGTCCAGAAATGTGGATGTACCCAAGGCCCAAGCAAGGGCTTGGACCTGCCCTGCCCTGCAGCGAGGCGCGGAGGGCTGGAGCCTGCAGACGCTGCTGGGGGGCTGGAGGGCAGCACCTCCTGGTCGGGGTTTCAAGCCCAGCTTTGTCCAGCAAAGCTTCTACTGCACTGCTGAGGGAGCAGGCAGGAGCTTCAGGGTCTTTGATTTGCACACTTCAGTGCCGAACGCTTTTGTTCCTATCCAAAAACACGCTGAAAATTTTCCATTAGAAGTCTCAGCTTAAAAATCCTCCACTGAAATAAGGAGACACTTTATTTTAGGGCGTTACTTGCTTTCTGACAAGAATTTCTCTAATAAACTATAAACAAAACCCCATCACTTAAGTCTCTTAAGAAATTCCTATTTAATTAGAGATGTTTTGGGGATTCCTTATTGTTCAGCTGTGTGAGTGCATTAAGTCATTGCCCTATGTTGTTATATTTATGATACAATGAATAAGATGACCTATAAAGCGCCCTTTCTATCTGCAGGTATTACGTAAGTGACAGACTGTGTTCAGGAGAAGTAATGAGATGTGGTTAGAGGGGTAAAAAACCTCATTCAGAAGCGAGCGCATAAACTTTTAAGCAGGCTTTAATAAAACATAATGCCAGTTTCTCGCTGCACCTATCACTCTTAAAACTGTTAAGTCTCCATGGGCAGTTTAGCATTTGTCTAAGGGATCATCTGGGCCTCCGCAATACCCCCACAAATGTGCAAAGAATCACCAATTCTAGCGATTCGCTTCCACGAAAGCTGTTCTTTTCTGACGTTAAGAGCAGGGTATGCTATTTGGGTAGGAAATGGAGGCGTCGAGGCAGTGGGAAGAGGAGCAATTTGTGCGGAGGAGCTTGCTCGGAGCGGCGGCGCTGGGAGCTGGAGGAGGCGGGCGGGCAGGGGTGCCTGGCCGGGCTCCCCGTGCTCCCCGTCCTGCCCACGGCCACCCTCAGCCGCCTTCACTAATTCCTCCTCTTCTCCTCTCGTTTCCATAGCATGCAGGAGAAGCCAGAACTGGTTAAGCAAAGGCCAAGGGACGAGGGGGCTCACCAGTGACGCCTCCCTTGAGAAACATAGCCCGTGGGTGTGATATAGTTTCCCTGAATCTGATGGGCTTGTCTCAGTTAGCGAGTGGCGAAGCACTGGAAGAGGCTGCCCAGGGAGGTGGTGGAGTCACCATCACTGGGGGTGTTCAAGGAACGTGTGGACGTGGCACTGCGGGACATGGTTTAGTGGGCATGGTGGGGTTGGGGTGGTGGTTGGGCTTGATGATCTTACAGGTCTTTTCCAGCCTTAATGATTCTGTGACTCTGTAATTTTCTCCCTGCACTGCTCTGTAATTGTTTATCCAAATACTATTGGCTTAAATAATCTTTTCAGAGCTCAGTCTGACCGTATTCCTGTAACCTTTGGATTACAAAATATTTCAGTGTTTCTGCATAAGCATATAACCTGAAATCCTACTCCTGAAATTAATCTGAGAAACATTTCCCTTGAACTTTAGGACTACAGACAGAAGATAAATATCTTCCTATTCCTGAGTATCATCAGAGAGAGTTTTCTTCTTCCTTCAGCCCCCTCTTCTCTCCTGCAAAACTCCCTCTCCCAAACGTGAGTTTTATTCTGGGATGCAGGCTGGTCTATCGAGCAGTAAGAGCTTGGTTTGAGATGGATGTTTTATATGAGGAAATACGCTGAAACCCCAGCAAAGTTGGCATTTAATATCCTCCTTAGTTTTCCCAAAGGTTTTCTGATGGATTTGTGAATTCTCCCCTTATAATACGGCAGTGAATACCGAGGTAGAGATCTGCAGTGAACTGTCAATGTTGAGTTCTGGAACTCACTTTAAAAACCCCGAAAGCCTGTCCTTATATGACCGAAATAGCTTGAACTCCCCCCCTACACCTGGCTCTTGCACCTTGGCTTGTGCCGGAGAGGCTGCCCGTCTGTCTGGGTAATGAGAGCGCTGCAAGTGTGACCTCGCCTCGCATTTGACCTTTAAGCTGTGTTTTTGAAAGGCTTGTGTATTTTGGAGTTATATATTATTCTCTAAAAATTGCAGGGTACCGACATGGTTTCTCTCGCCTCCCGGTAACTTGAAACAACACAATTTACTGTATTATGCTCTGCAGTACTCCTACAGAAACCAACCACTTTTGATGGCATCTTTTGGAGAACACTTTACTGTGCTCTGTGGTTTATTTGTAATACAGGCAGGGAGCTGCAGTTTTCCCATGAAGTTTTGGGAGCAAAGCTGGTTGTTTGCTCCCCCGGGGTGCTGAGAGGCGCGGCGAGGGCGGAGGGTCCCGTCCCCGGTGCTGCCAGTGCCCGCGGGGGGACGGATGGGCTGCGGGGCAGAAACTCAGCCCACGCGAGCGGCTGTGGCTGCTGCTGCAGAAGGTGACAGTGGGATGAGAGAGCAGCTGTTTGGAGAGAAGCGGCCGTGCCGGAAAGCTGTGATATTCCGCAGGGCGAGGGTGTCAGATGTGATTTGCCTTTTGGAGGTGATAGCCTGAAGTGAATCATGCAAACTCAATTTCCAGCGTATAATTTTCAGACTTTGTTAGAGTCCTAAAAGTGCAAAGAAAAGGCAGCAAACTGAGAGGAAGGAGAGTAGTAGAAAATACTGGGTCCTAAATTTTAACTGGCTTTATTTACTAAGTTTTTTTCTTGCTGTGGAACAGTTTTCCTCCTGGCTAAATGTCTTCTCAACTTCCTGAATATTATGGCAGATAGCATAACTTCTATTTTCACCTAATCCATAGAATCAGAATAGATGTTTTTATCAAATCTTTCTGTGGTACAAGTCTACATCAAATATTAAGCAAGTAAAAGAAATTTCACTTCTCTAAGAATTATCAAAAGGACCCTGCACTGGGGTTTCCGTGGGTGGGTTGTTGTATGGTACAAACTGTATTATCTATTCTAATTTCTTCTCATTCTGTTGCAGAGTTACGGAATCACTGGGAGAGCCTGTTTTATGTGGCTGGCCAGATTCGATAATCTATGTGATCCACCTTCCTTTATGATCTACTACATCAACAGTGAAGGGATCTCAAACTGTGAGCAGGGGACGGCTGGATGGCTGGGACAGATGAAATGCACTGTGGGTCACTGCAGCCAAGTATCAGAACAGATTTCTTGGCTTCTGTTTTAAGCAGCATTAGAAAGTAATAAAGCTTAATATTAATGGTCAAACTAGCTTTAAATATTGAATTTTAGCTTTTTTTTTCTTCTTTCTTTTTTCCCCATGAAAGAGAAGCCGGGTCATTAGGCAATGAGTTGGCTACAGGAGAGCCCAGATGCGGTGGGTGCCCAGGGACTGCCCTGGCACAGGGAGCCGACCTCTCTCTGGTTGCTCGTGTATATTAGAGTATTTGCATGCAAAGCAGAAGGAAGACGGAATCCATGTTGGTATGGCTACCGATAAAAGTGAGGTTTTCCATACGGGAATGGGATTTTCAGCTTGTTGGGAATTAGGCAGGGGCTGAACCCCAGGTCCCACCTCCCACCAAGTGCCCTACTCAGTCGGGCACGCCCAGGGGTAGGGGCAGTGGGCAATCCTCCCCAGTGCTGGGAAGGTCTTGTCCTTTCTGCGATTCATTCAAAATATGCTGATCCTCTGCTGCTCCTTGGGTGCCACTGGGTGCACACTGTGACCTTTGCTGAGGAATGCCCTCATCATGGGACAACTCGGCCCAGACGGCTGCCAGGGGTAGAAAACACCATTTCCCTTCAGTTTTGAGTGTAGCCAAATGGGATTTTTTTTTCTTTGTGTAGCAAGTTTGGATTTCCTTTGCGTACAGGAAATTTCCTGTGTGAACAGGAAATCATAGAATCATAGATTGGTTGGGGTTGGAAGGGACCTTAAAGATCATCTAGTTCCAACCCCCCTGCCATGGGCAGGGACACCTTCCACTAGACCGGGTTGCTCAAAGCCCCATCCAACCTGGCCTTGAACACTTCCAGGGTTGGGGCATCCACATCTTCTCTGGGCAACCTGTTCCAGTGCCTCACCACCCTCATGGTGAAGAATTTCTTCTTATATCTAATCTAAATCTACCCTCTTTCATCTTAAAGCCCTTACCCCTTGTCCTATTGCTACATGCCCTTGTAAAAAGTCCCTCTCCAGCTCTCTTGTAGGCCCCTTTCAGGTACTGGAAAGGCTGCTAGAAGGTCTCCCCAGAGCCTTCTCTTCTCCAGGCTGAACAACCCCAACTCTCTCAGCCTGTCTTCACAGGAGAGGTGCTCCAGCCTTCTGATCATCTTCATGGCCATCCTCTGGACTCGCCCCAACAGGTCCATGTCCTTCTTATGTTGGGGGCCCCAAAGCTGAACACAGGACTCCAGGTGGGGCCTCACGAGAGCAGAGTAGAAGGGGAGAATCACCTCCCTCAATCCACTGGTCACGCTTCTTTTGATGTGGCCCAGGATACGGTTGGCTTTCTGGACTGCAAGCACGCACTGCTGGCTCATGTTGAGCTTCTCGTCAACCAACATCCCAAGTCCTTCTCCCTAGGGCTGCTCTCAATCCATTCTCCCTCCAGCCTGTATTTGTGCTTGGGATTGCCCCGACCCACGTGCAGGACCTTGCACTTGGCCTTGTTGAACTTGGAATCAATAAAAGTAAATCAACAAATCAGTCTTCCTTAGGAAAGTCCCCGTCTAGGAAAGTTAAAGAACTTGAAAGAAATAAATCCAGTCTAAAACCCGACTCCATTTTTGTTGCTGATTCTACCCAAAAAAGCCACAGGCTAAGCAAGTCACATTTTCTTCTTCTTCAAACAAACACATCTCTGTGCTTTCACAGAATCTCAATTTTGATGCAACAACCACTTTTCCTTCCCCAAAAACCATGCCAGCCCCTGAAAACAAGTTTCTAGTCTCGGTGTGGATGGCAAAGGATTTCTAACAACATAGCTGTGTGGCCCAGCCAAGGAGTTGACTCAAATAGAGTTGCTTTTCAGTTTCCCCAGTTGTCATGCTGGGCTCTATGTGCTGATCAGATCTAACGCTAAAAACTCACCCTGCTTCTAGATATAGTTTCCACAGTTCAGCTTTGTGTTCCCTCCATTATTTTGTAACAGCTGTGCAAAATCACACATTCAAGACTTACAGGAACTCCTTGTTTACTTACTGATTTTTAAAAATTTCATTATAAGTTATTTATTGAGATTTAAAGCAGTTGTTATGTCCTGCACATAAAAAAATTATGCAGGGAGATGAAGCAAAAATGCGTATTCTCTCAACTAAGGAAAAATTTCATACCTGCACCTCTCATGCATCAGCTCTTCTTGTTTGCTATTATTTAATTGTGGAGCAGGAGCAAAACGTTTCAAACCTTAGTAAAATCTGCAAGTTCAAACTTGCCCAGGCTGGTACCGCTGTGCTTGGCACCTAAAAAATAGACAGTGAAAGATATTTGCTCTCCAAAGAAAATTACAGGGAGAAGGACAAGAGAGAGCTGCAACCTTCGCTGTGCTGCTGTCTCAAACAGGACAGCACATTTGAATGCCCGGTTAGCAAACATCTCTATTACCAGTAAAATGCTAAAAGAAAATAAAATTGAGATAAATTCTTGAAATACATCATAAAAATAAAGATGCTTTCTAGGAACAGTAATTGTCTTACTGCAAGTGAAATGACATACTTGAAATGCATGGCTGAGGAGAGCAAGATGGATTATTTCTGTATCATACAGTAAGGGGGAATATTTCTGTTAAGGGGGAATATTTCTGTTTCATAGTATGGGTCTGTCAGTTAAAGTTCATGCAGGGTTCATGTTGTTTACTATCTGATGATGAGGCAAAAAAATCTAAATGTTCAGGGACTCTTTTTTAAGTTGTCTCCTGCACGCTAAAATTTGTGTTCAGGTGATCTCGCTCAGTGTTTAATCTCGTAAGGTGATATTTGATGAAGGAGGGAGGTGTGTATCTCACTGTTGGTACTGGCTTAGAGCTGTCCCTGGTGATCTTCTGTACACACAGACTCAGTAAACATCAATAGATCCAGAACGGCCCTGAATCATTTCTTATCCATTTATCCTGCTGGTGCACTGTACCTGTGCTAATTCCTCAGCCTCAAAATCTCTCCCGCTGTCAGTAATATTGGAAAATCTATTGGCAAGATCTTTCTTTTGGGAAAAATCTCAGAAAATTTTATGCCAGTACTGATACGGTTTCCCCGGAGTACACCTGGAGTTACTTTTTTGCAGGGAAAGCCCCCGAGCAGCCCAGCCTCAGCACGGGGGCTGCCACACCAACCTGGCACCCTTGGGCAGCGCCGGGCAGAGCAGCCGGCTGCTGAAAGCTCCTCCAGTGCATGGTCCTCCACATCGAGTACCCCAAAACAGTCTGAAAATGGTCATATATTCCACTTTTGTCTCTTGAAGCAAGAAGCCATTGCCTATGGGGTCGGAAAATGGAAAGCTGCAGTACGAGCATCTGCAATTTACTTGGCCCAAATGAGGCTGGAGGATGGTGTGGAGGTCTTCATTACTCATTCCTTCTAAAAGTTTCCTGGCTTTTTGAGTAATTGATAATTTTTCATGAGAAAAGAGAATAAGAAGTATAGCTTTGATCCCCTGGGCAGGTTGCCTTCCCTCCTGCCCGTTGCACGTGCCTGCACGGGAGCACAGGGATCACTGCTGTACGTAGGAGATGAAGGAGGTTTTTCTCTGCAGGCTGGAAAGGCTGCGGGGGGATGTTTTCTGTCCCATTCTGCTCAGGAGGTAGAGCTGTGAGTGCACAATAGCCTGGAGCAGGAATTTTCCTAGCTGTAGTGTGGATCGTGAGTCTCTCTCAAAATAGTTTGTACTTGTTCGGCATTGTTAACCTGTGACATTTTAGAAGAAAGTAAATTTTGGAAGAAAGAAAGAAACTCAGTAAACCGGGGCATCCGTGGTTGTGCTGAGCTACCCTGTTGTGTTTTGAGACCTAGCTGAAGTTTATAAACACCAGCTTGTGATCTTTGGATGAAAAATGTCATTTAAGATGAAATTATTATTATTGGCATTGATTATTTTGACATACAGTGTCCTGTAATGGCAAGTGAAGCCAACATGCTGTTATCCAGAATGAGCACGTTTCATCTCTGCTTGGCAATAGCGATGTGCGTTTGCCATTGGGATGCGAAGTATGAAATGCAATTTGAATTTTTAGGATTTATTACTTTAATACTTTGACTTTACTTTAAAGTCAAAGAAAAAGACAGTGGTTTAGGAAAACACTGTTCTGAACAGAGAGGAGCGTACCTGAGCAGCAGATGATACCTTCCAGACGGCAATCGTACATGGTCAGCCCAGACAGCTATAAACAGCTTTGATCTCAGACAGGATTTCCAGCGTAGATCTGGCGCTGCTGGTGAACCCAGGCGAGAAGGTACACGCGCAAAGTATGACAGCTATCTCCTCCATCGATCTGGGAGGCACAAGATCTACATCTGCCAGTTTGGCGGAGGTCCTTTGGCCGCTGCGCAGCTCCCCGGCTCCGTGCAGGTTGCTTGGCCACCTCCGTCGCTTCTCCACCAGCCTCCCCGCGGCAGACGAGCCCTGCGGCCGCTTCCCCGTACCTGTGCCTCCGTCGCTGCTCCAGATGAACAAAGCGTCTTTGCTTTCCGTAAGTTCCTTTTCCTCTCCTCAAAACGAATATTTTGCTCTGCCTTTCTCAGCGAGGGCACGGTAGAAATAGTGCACCTCTCGCTAACGGCAATCATAATGGATCTGAGCTCTTCGGGGAGCTGAGTTGGCATTTTGCAATATCTATTTTTAATGTCGGCCAAATATAAATAACTCCATTACAATTCCATTTGTGGTAAGAAATGAATGATTTCATTTAGAGTAAATTGAGTCTAAGATGCCTGCTTGGCATTACACCTCGGGGTTGCATAGAGAGAGACTTTCTCTTGCAGTGCTTGCATTGACAGAAGCTCTCATGCTCGTGGGCAAATTAAACTTTTCTGGAAGAGAATTAGTATTAAACAGCACAGCCAGGGCAAGCTGAATTTGCAGTTATCATTTGTATCTTTTTTGTTTTGCATACAGGGAGGAAAATTTTTCCAAAGAATCAATGTGACAAGTTTGATGTCAGTGGAAAAACTTGAATAAAGAGCACCCCAGGATGCTTATTTATAAAAGTTTGGATGGTTCTACTAATAGTATATATATTCTATAGTATATATATTTAAATAATTGCTAGATCTGCAAATCTAGCAGATCGTGAAGATCTCTAGAAATAACTGTCTTTGGCTTTGTTCTGGGTTGTAAATGAAGATGTCTTTACTAAAATAACAGGAAAACATTTTGGCAGGCAATTGTAAAAAATAATATGTACAATATGTACATACATACATTTGCATGTACAGGTACAGTGTACCTATAGACAATAAAGTTAATTTATCTGATGCAGTTACTTAAGGCGATGTCCCCCAAAATCCACCATGGTGCTCACAGCTCAGTTCCAGATCTTTAAGAGTGGAACACACCTCCCCTGTATATAAATGTGTTATGGTTTTGGTCATGGAACTTCACTCTGTATATAACAGGGCTGCACCCAAAACATTTTTTATTTGTCTGTATGAAGCCCAAATTGACCAGAAAACCTCTGCCTTCTTTATATCATGAGGTGCTGCATGATTTCGGAGTCTTTGTGCTTGGTTATCCCTGTGGACAGGGACCCCAGGAAGGTTTTGAAGTCTCTGCGAGCATCTGCAGTCAAATGAAATCAGCGCTGCTGGACACACCGTGGGTACATTTCTCATCATGCATATGTCATATTACAAAGAGATATTGCTAAGGCTGGAAAATCAAGTCCTTGAGGTTTGGGAAATGCATTCTTGACTTAAACATCTTTGTGTATTGGTGATGATTTACCCTTTAATTACACGGTGACGGATACAGTGACTGTGTTGCTCACTGCCTGACCCAGCACTCCCCGTATGCACACTGCTTGCACCCTCCTGCATAGCCAGAATTATGAATTTCTTCACGGGCTCTCCTGTAGTGCTCTTCCTGCTCATGCTAGAATGCTTCAGAAAGTTAATGAATTTTCTTCCCAACACTCCTGTGAGAGGAGTGGGCATTATCCATGTTTTGTAAATAGAAAATTAAGGTACAGAAAGATTAACGTCAAAAGTATCTATGAATTTTGCCAAATCTGACATGCCTCATAGCTGTTTTTTCAGACAACCTGGCACTATTAATTACATCCATATTTAATCATAAAAATTGTAAAATATAGTGCTGGAAGGGATATCAAGTCATGCAGTAATTCCCCTTGCCCTGGGTAGGATAAATTTCAGGACATCCAGGTGGGATAAATGCCTAACCCTTAATGATGGAGATTTTATGACTTTCCTAGTTGATCTATTCAAGTGCTTAACTACCCCTCATACTTTGAAAGATTTTTCTGATGTCTGACTTCCACGTTCCTTGCTTCAATTTAAGCCCATTACACTTTGCTCCTTCCCTGGGGAAGAGGAAAACCAGCTTATTTCCATTTTCTTTGCATCAGACCTTTTCATATTTGAAGACTGGTATTATATCTCTCTTAATTTTTTTCTCCAGATGAAACAGCCAGCTTCTTCGTCTTTCCTTGTAGGCAATGCTTTCCCCAGTTCTGGCTGGTTTTGGTGCTTCCTTTGGATGCTCTCTGGGTGCAGCACATCCTCCTGCAACGTACTGCGCCCAACGGGCCACGTTCCTCGGTTGCTTTTATCCCCACACGTGCTTTCCGGTGGATGCTTGGGCTTTTGTCTTCACTTTGTCATCCACTGTGGTCTCCAGAGCCTTTCCTGGAGAATAACATTTTAAAGAGTAATTCCTCTGTAACACAATCAATTCTGCTGATGGAATTTGTTACACCTCTGTAGGTGCAACACTTCGTGCTTGTCCTTAATGAATTGAACCCTACTTATTTCATGTTATTTCTAGTCTATGGGAAGTAACTATTGACTCCAGTTACAATCCAATATTTCTGCAGCTTGGATCTCAGTGTCTCAAACTGGGTGTCTGAAAACATGAAACATAATCAGGTTAATAAAAAGGTGGATTTGTGTAAATGGCTTCCCTGCGCGAGGGAGCTGCCTGAGGGGCAGGTAGAGGGGGCAAGCATCTGGTTTGGAAGTGCAAGACCGTGTCATAACATCCATGCTCCAAGCAACCACAATTCCGGCACCGCCTCATTTTTTTAAGAGCTTTTTTTTTTTTTGCAACATGCATTTTTTTAATGTCACTAATTTTAGTTATATAATTACCTGGTCTTTAAGAAGAGCAAACTGTGATATAAACGTTTTCCTTTCTGCATCCTTACCCAGACATCCCTTGCACATGGTGTAAGAAGCCACACAGTTTATTCCCATTTTGAAAGGGCTTTTTTTAGGAAAAGCCATGAAGCCAGCTGCAGGAGAGGAACAGAAGAGGAAGGGCTCCTAATTTTCCAAAGTTTTTGGGAAATTCGGTTATCAAACTCAGAATTATGTAATGAATAAAATTGATGCACAGAAACAGGTAGAAAACCACTATGTGTATAGTTAAAAGTATTCTGTGTTTTTTTAGTTTGTTTCAGTATTCATAGGGTCCAATCAGGTATTTTTATTAGAATAATTGTTATTATTGAAGGTCTACGAAATATTTGGAATATTTCCTTCCATCATCATTGAATTTTCCCTTTCTTTGGCTGGCACCTTCCTTAATTTTTTGTGCAGCGACAAAAGCGTCATGCCACATGCCAGCGACAGGAAGAGCACCGAGTCTGCTCCCTTTGCCAGTTTCGGAGACATAACCTTGAATTCCAACCACCTTTCAGCAGCCCCCTGTCCTACCCGGCATAACCCCGGCAGGACCCAGCTGCGTGCTGGCAGGCTTGTTCCAGGTAAACGTGGTTTGGAAAGACTAAGCAGAGCTGGGCACGTCATCCTCCCCGGCACTGGCGGGTGCAGGCAGGCAGCGTGGAATCCTGACACCGCGAGGAGAAGTTTGTGCCCCGAGCGATGTCTTCGTGCATCACGAAGGCAGACAACAGAGGCAATAAGTTCTGATATTAAAATTTAGAATGTAATTTCACCTTTGTTATGTATTCATTTCAAACACCACTCGGAAACTATTTTTTAAAAGCTCTTTTCGTAGTTGCATTTGGTAGAATTTTGTGATGTTGGGGGTTTTGTTTCTTGAAGCCGAGTTATTGCAGGATTGCACAATGACCGTATCGCTAATAAATAGTTCATCCACCTGCAAAGGTTCCTTTGAAGTTCTCTGAAGTGAATGTAAGAAGTGAAATCTGCACTAAGGGAAATGTAGGCTCTATGCAAATATATTTTACATTCTAGCACCATTCTCACTAATGATTATGACACTGTATTTCTTTCAGGGAAATAAATCCTAACTGATAAATAAAGTAGCTTCCTTTTTTTCTTGTCGTTTGTGGGATAATTGTTATTCACAGCTGCAGGACTTGCGGTTGTCGTTATGCCATATGCTTTAGTACTGTCAGAGCTTTTGCCACTCACCAAGTATATTGTTTTAGACAAGGGACAGGACTAATGGCTGGTGAGAAGCTAATACAGGACGTCAAGATGCTGTGTACCAGTGAAGCATAGCCATGGTGCATCGATGAACAGCTTGGTTAAGGAACTCTACACTTAGAACTGAAATATGATAGTGAAGGGACTTCTTGATTCCTGAAAGTAGGGGCACCAGAAGAGAGTGTCGGGGTGCAAACGGCTGCTGGCTCCGGCTGCATGGGGTGGGGGCTTGGCTCCTCTGTGTCACGGAGACGTTCCCTCTGAAGTCCGGGAGGTGGTGGAGTCACCGTCACTGGAGGTGTTCAAGGAACGTGTGGACGTGGCACTGCGGGACATGGTTTAGTGGGCATGGTGGGGTTGGGTTGATGGTTGGACTTGATGATCTTACAGGTCTTTTCCAACCTTAATTATTCTGTGATTCTGTGATTCTGCAGGTGAACTGGAGATTGAGCCTCACTCATTTTGTTCTTCAGAAGTCTTACTAATTTATTTGAGACAATAAAATATACCATTGTTATTGTAAGAAAGGAAAATAAAAGATTTTGCATACTAAATTAAGCAGAGCCATGCACTTTATCTCAGCCTTTGTTTAGGGGAAGGGAAAAGCAGATTAATAGTCAAATGTTTGCTGCCTCTTTTGTGCTAACGTAAAGGCATAAATACTATTTCAATTATTTTAACATATATATATTTGTGTTGCCTGCGCAACTGTGATAAGTGCATATCCAAACTGACTGAAAGGTTTTTTCTCATGAGATATATCTGAAAGAGTCAGGGGCAATGAGAAACTGCTGGCGAGCACTAATCATTAGCAAAACAATAGCTTCGTGGCCCTGGTTTTCTATGCCTTATGGCTAAGCACATTGGCATTGTGTAATCTGAAGTACAAAAATTAAACCATCTACTCATAAGATATGGTGATCTTTGCCTGGTGATCTAATATTTCATATTTCTAGGAACATTTTCCCAGCCAATAAAAGAAGCAGTCCTTTACTGGCCCACTTTTCTTCTCGTTTCTTGCTAAAGAGTTTTTTTAACAATGACAATTGTACCAGTAGCTGTTTGGAGAAATGAATTTTCTTAAAGAAAGTCATGCTTTGTATGCATCTGCATGTGACGCTGTAGAGAAACTGGAGCTGTAGATCATTTACTTGGTCTAATTCAGAAACAGGCAATCACAAATTGATGTCAATGGTAGCAATTAGCATTAAGAAGTATACTTTAATAATATCTCTCCAGAAAACACATGTTCACATCTGATTTACCATTTATATGCAGATTTTCTGATGTAAATGAATGAAAAGAGATGAAGAAACCTTCCACTCTTCTTTTATATTCTCCCAAACTCTTAAGTGATCTAAATGCAAATACATATAAACATAGAATAACAAGTGCCCAATCTTTGCTTTATGACACTACATCACAAGATAAGCATCAGGATGGTTTGTTTATGGGTTTGGTTTTAATATGTTAGCAGTTAGGAACAACAGCATAAACACACAGGGTTTTTTTTGCAGCTTTATTACTAACCAGAGTAAATTAAAATGCCTAAAGCATCTACCCCTGATCAGACGGGTCATTACGAAGCACCAGATACTACAAGCATTTATGGATGCGGATATTCACTGAGGCCCCTCTGAGTTCACAAAAGGCATTTGTGCCAGGTAGAGCTGATGCTGATGGAGGTGGGTTTTCAGAGCTGTGCTACTGAAGATGTTTCAAAGGAGTTCTGCAAATCAGGGCGAGGAGACTCACCTGTGACAGTAGATATATTCTTTGAAAGAGAAAGGAACCACATACTAGAGTTACTGTTCACCATCATCACTCTGGGGAATAACCAAGTTAACAGGCATTGAGTCATTTTTTCTGACTCACATAGTTGCCTGAAGCCTTTGAGCATGTCCAGTTTAAAATTGATATTTCTGCGGTTTTTAAAATTTCAGTTTAAATCTGATGAGTGCTCACACTGTTTAGATAAAATGCGCTATATATTATCTCCCGATAAACATGATTTGTCTTCCTTGGTGCCCTTTTTGTGTTAAGATTGAAAAGATGTAATACTGGGCTCTACTTCCCGGTCAGGTAACAGAGGTATGGAACACATCCACCCAATTCAAATGCATCATAACAAATTTTCTGCTCCTGAGCGGATAAAAAGTTTGTGGGAGATCAAGAGTAAGTGGTAAAACTTTTGTCCAACTTCAGTCTAGCAATTTTCAGTGCTCTATGCACATTTTTAATTCTTTCCATGGTTACTAGTGATGTGTTGCTCATTGTACTGAAGTACTATTTGCCTAAAATAACACCAAAACAACAATGCCAAGGTTACATTGAGAATCCAGAGACAAAGTTAAAATAATCAGGAATCTGCTCTTTAACTCAAAGACATCTTAATAAAGTCCAAGATAAAAAAAAAAGAGAGATCATTCTGGATAGTGAGCACACCTTTGGGAATGCACATGTCAACAGAGACCTCCTTATAAACAGACTGTTTTAAGTCGGTAGGACAAATTAATCCAGTTGTCAATAAAGCAAAACAGTTGCAAAATGATAAGTGGCCAAAAGTTGCTGCAGGATTTCTGTGAAATCCAATTAGACACTGGAAAGAAAAATGCCATTGTTGTGCAATTACGCCAAGAATACAGTTAAGTGGAAAACATTGATTAAAAACATTCTAAAAATTTTTGTTCAAATCTAGTTAAGCTAATTTTTAAAAACATTTTCATAATAAAAGCATCAGTCATGGCAAACATGGTATTTTACTGTGTCAGCTTCTGCCTGCTCCGGTGTGGGGAGGCTGGTTTAAGAGGCGTATTGCAAATCTGATACTAAACCCTCTGTTTTCTGACGATTGTCTTTGATCCTGTGATCACAAAGAACAGGACTGACAGCGTGAGCAAGTATTACAAGATGGTAACCACTCTGTTTTAATACATTTTTAACACTGTAAAAGAGGTGGTGTGAAGCTACTGAAAGCTTTTACAGCGGAGTTTTAGTGCCTGTCATTATGGCAATAGAAAGTTATAACCTTTCTTCTATAGGTTAAGAATATTTTGCCATTACTTACACCTGAATTTTCATTGCATTGATAGCATTTTCAAAGAACATGACATCAGAAGATAAGATTTTTACTTCCATGGCAAAGATTAAATTTTGTGTGCGAGTGCATGTTTAAATGACAGAGGTGTCAGCTCTGGTTGTAGAAACAGCTGAACCATTTTTGCCGAAGTTTTCCAAAGCAGATGCTGCTCAAGGATGTTTAAAGGCCAGTGAGGTAGGAAAGAGATCGGTAAAATCAGTATTTTTTCATTTGTGAAAGGTCTGACTAGAAGGTCCGCAATCTCCATCCCTCGGCACAGGGGTCAGGCACGTGTCCCATGGGAAGAGCAGCTGCAAGGGTCTGGGCAGGCGTCCGCTTGGCCTCGGATGCAAATGCTGCTTTGGGGTTACTGTCGACACCCGGGGCAACGAACCCCTTGACGGAACAAGCTGAGACAGATACTTAGTGCTACCCTGCTTTCTGCAGATACTCAACATCCTGGAAGAGCAATCAGAAAAATGTATACATATGTATACAATTGCAGTATTTATAGCTCTCTTCCTGTACTGAACCTGCTGTTTCGAGGAACAGAATGAAGAATTCACCCAAGTAGAAAACAGAAACCCATGAAGCAGATAGCACCGCTTTTACAACTTAGCAGAAAAATGGTAGTTTAAAATACTTGTTTATTCATTGCATATATAGTGCTACGCATTTTTTCCATAAATTTATCTTGTTCACATTTCATTATTCGCAGAAACATAAATACAGGGAAGCAAAGGAAGATTAAAATTGGAAGGCATCTAAAACTGCTGCTTAACCACATCTTGCAGCACAGTGAATTATGCAACGACCCTTTAAAGGTTCATTAGCAGTTCTTATGCGTGGCAGAGTGGTCAGGCTTTATTTGCCAGCCTGACTCATCCGTAGTGGTTGCACATGTTTGATTTTCTCTGTTTACAATTTATCAAAAGCATTTTGAATAAAAACTGCACAAGTCACTGATGCAGTCAACCATCCTGGAACTGCACTTGCTGCCAGAAATAGCCAAGTAGAAAGTTCAATAGACTTTATACTGAGACCTGGAATCAGCCGTAGCCGTGGAGCGATACATCACAGAAAGCAAGGAGTGATCATGGCTGGCAGTCTCGTTTCATAGCGTGGAAGAGATTAAAATTTTGCATGGATTTATGCGGTCCCTCAGCTTGCATATGTTAGAGGTACATTTTTGTAGGCGTTCAGGCACCTGGGGGGATCCGGTCAAGCACCGGGACTCCCAGCACCCGGCGACTTAGCAAGGTGGGAAAGTTCATACAAAGGCAGGGCGCTCTGGCAGCTGGAAGAAGTTCTCCCTTTGGACGGTGAACCGTGTTTGAGGGCATGGATCCTGCCTTCATCCCTTGCAAGTGAACAAGAAAGATCCCGTGGATGTAACGGAGCAGATCCGGTGCCTTTTTAGAAACCAGCGATGCGACAAGAAGTGTTATTGCCACAGCAACTTAGGAAGAAACAAATTCTGAGCATTTCAGTCTCACTCAGAGGAAAGCTATTAGCTGCTCAGTAACAGGTGGAAATGAAATTTAAATCCCTGTAAAAGACAATTGCATAGTTAAAAATACATTTAGTCGTGCTATTGGCACTTTGCAGATTTTCTTTCATTATCCTTTTTAAGGAAATGGGTGAAATGTGTGTATGTTGTCTGAGTCTGCCTCCTACCACCTCCAACCAGAGATAGTTTGCAGCAGTTGAATGACATTTATTTGCTGCAGAAATATTATTTGTCTCTTGTGCTCCTGAAGAAATAAATTTTCCATATGTTTGATACTTTAAAAAGTGTACTCAACATTAAAAGCAAAAATAATATGCATGGGCATGATGAATACAGTCTGGTGAGATTAACTTCAGGAGCTAAATGCCTTGAATTGAATTAGGGTAATGGAGGTTTGTGTCTCAACATGAGATGGCTGTACTTCTTATTTATCACAGATCCCTGTGAAGAAATTGTCCCTGAATTCTTTAAAAGCTTTTACATCTTCTCAATTCAAGACACTGAATAAAAATTAGCTATCCACCAACATTTTTTTATTTCCAATATGAATCCTCTTTTGCTTGCCATTTACATTTTGAGATGTGATCCAGTCATTTTATTTCTTTTGTGATTTTTGTGCTTAGATGAAATAGCCCTTATTGAAAAAAATATTGCCTGCCTAATTATTTACCAAACAGCTAAACATTGATCTTTTTCCTCACAGATTATTTTGAGGAACTCTTACTTTGCAGCAAATGTATGCAAAAGAGAAAGAGCCATCTGTAAACATTAAAAAGAGAGCAAATAAATAGTTGATTTAAGACAAAGAATCCTGATAGATCTTTCTGAGCAGAAGAGCTGATGGCAATATGGATAATGCCAATAACGGACAAATGACTCAGCTTCTGAAAGCATCCGCAGGCTTTGGTTTCACTCTATGTTTTGTAGAACATACAGTTTAAATTGGAATTGTAAGAAGTATTAAAAAGCAGAATAAATTGCAAAATACATTGTAAAATACATTGGCTTCACCTTTTTCCTGTCCTTTTGTCACCCTAGGATAGCATTTCCAGTCACTACCCCCTCTCCCTCTGCACTCCTGACGCAATGTAAAAATTGGTGGTGGCCTGGACCGGAGCGCGGGGATGGGGTGTCAGCGGGAACCTTTCCGTGACCGCAAAGCGATGTGCAGCCCTTGGGTAAGTCGCCCGAGAAGCGTCCTGGGACAGAGGACAGTGCCGGGGGGAGGCTCTGCCCAGCCCCTGCGGGCGCTGCCCCACCAGCAGTGCCCTGTCTTGGGGTGCAGCACAGGCAATGGGCTGGAAAAGACTGGAAAAGCAGACTAGCTCCATGCACGAAACTCCTTCCAACCAACAAACTGGCTTATCCTCTCTCCTATCCCGGTGCTCAATCACTAAAACATCCGTCACCGTTTCTGCCAGAGGAAACCTTCCAGGTTCCTTCACAGTAAATAAAGACTGATGAGGACCATTTCATTAATAACCTCCAACTGATTTATTGCTCCGCTCTGATCGAGGTAGTCACCTCTTTTCTTAGCTGAGAGGTATAAATTTTTTTTTCTTTACAGAGATTGAAATGCTGCCGTTATTTTTTATCAGTGGTGGATATGAGGCGCATTTCATTAACTTCGGGAATATTCTGGTGCTATGCATACTGGTTGCGCACTGATTTTTTAAACAAATGTGCAATTATAGTAATGTAGTTGTTATTCTCGCTAAAGATGAAAACAGGTTCTTGGAAAAATAACACAGGCATATTTTGAATTGAAGCGGAGGGTTTCCTCCGTGGGGACTGGTTCCTGCATGAGAAGCACTATAAGATCACTAGAAATTTCTTACAAAAGGCTCCTGCAGAGACCACTGCTCCCTAGAGGTGAGGTTTCGTCTCTTAGAGCTCGGAAGTCAGAGGAAATAATCCAATTAATGTCAGTGAGTTTTGAATCAGGCTGAGGAATCCTGGCTAGTTTCACCAGAAAGATCAAGTGGTTTTTAAGACCCCTAAATTGTCCTGCATGCCGTCCGTCCCAGTAAGAAGCAGACGCACTTCTGTACAGCCCCCTGAAATTTAATGACGTGAGGTAAAGGGATAGACGAGCTTTGAGCATCTGCCGAGGGCCACCCCGTGCTCTGCTTGACCTCGTGTTCAAACACACTCACTGAGCAATAGCCGTGGTCGTCTTCCTGAGCATCCTGGGGCTCCTGTGCAATTTTCCCAGGCAAATTGTATCTGGGAGCACAGCCTGCAAAATTGTGTGTTTGCCTTCCATGAGGGGATGTGTCTCATCTGCGGAAGGTGAAAATAAGAGTTTGCACAGAAGCAGCCGGTTTGAACTCAGACCTTAGGCTCGTCTTTTGTGTTTAAACAAGGCAGTTAAGCCAAACTGTCAGGAAAATCGAGAGAACACAGGTTCACTATAGCAAAACTCTGATGGCATTGCTTACACTGGTCCTGCCAAGCAAGTTTCTGTCACCCACCAAACCCTGCCCACGCAGCGGGTTCCCTGTCCCATTACCAACTGCAACAAATTCTAAAAGCATTGTCTTAGACCACCACTTTTATATATTTTTAACTTCTATTTCTTTAACCTTTGAAGCACAGAGATTTTGTCTGTCCTCCACATGAAGGTCTGTCCTGAACCCAAGCAGCTCCTTGGGCTTTCCAGGTTGAGAGGTGCTGACATCTGCAGCCAGCATCCCTGAGGGGAAAGCCATCTGCCATTCCTCACCCGAACGTCCCATTTACAGCTGAGCAAAGGATTCAACAGTCGGAACTTACTGAGATTGGGTTGATTAGCTTTGTAGCACCGTCAACACTGAGTGTTTCTGTGGGTGGGCGGGTGGGAGAGGACCACACAGGGACAAGTGTCTGCCCCTAGGAAGGTGCATGGAGTCCGGTAGTTACACCAGTTCAGCTTCTCTCAGCCCATTAAACCCTTTTCTGCAAATCACAATTCACGGTCTGATGACTTTTGCTTTGGTCACATGAAGAACAAAATACTGGCAGCCTGTAGGAATTTTCTCACGTTTTATATGCAACGTTGCATTTAAATATGCCTCATCTAGTCACAAACACGAAAGCTGGCAATGAGTGCAAATAGCTTGTGAATATGTAATTAGAAGAAATGATCATCAGCATTTACTAGTTATTCTCATGAAAAATATCACCGATGTACATCATCCAGATGATTGCCGCTGCGGCTGGTTATAAAATGTACATTTCTCACGGCATTCACAGTTCATCTGGCTCAGGTAGGAAATACAAGAGAAAAAGTGGAGGAAATTAGAAGATTTGATGGCTCATCTCTGGAGTGACCATGCCCCCTGGAGCACTTTTGGGTGGCCGGGGGTGATATATGCCAGCTCAGTGTGCTGTGCTGCCAGCGGGAACGCTGTTCCTGCTCGGCAGTTAATTGAGGGAGACATGGCTGGTTATGCTGGGACACCAGTGGAGGCAAGTCATCATTTTAGTGCTTGCCTTGTCTCCTCACTGTAAGGTACTGGGCTGCTGGGGTAAGCGAAGAGGATCTCGGGCTTTAACCCCCCATCTGCAGTACACCAGCTCAAGCTATTGGAACGTTTCATGGGGCTCCTGGGCAGCTTCTTGTATGGCCAGGAGTGAGATGGGGGACAACTCCTGGGAAGAGGTCACATTGTTTCTAGAGCAGAGCCATATCCTAAAAATCAATGGGAATGTTCCTCTTTGAGACAAATATATACACTCTAGCTATCAGCAAAGTACTTTCCCAGAGCGTGCACTGCAAACCACCGAGTGCGCTACTACAGGCAGCTTGACCTTATTCCATAAATACATATCATCTTCACTCCACGCTACCTTCACAGCTGAGCAGCTCGGTGCCAGGAAGAGCTTTTGCTCTGGGCTCTGTTGGGAGATCCCAATCACATCTTGGCACCAAGTCAACTGGCAGAGTCTCTCACAGACATCAGCAGCAGAGGGCCACCCCAAAGGGTGGCCCAGAGGCCGACCTGGAAACCCCTGTGCATTATGCCCATATTATGCATTTGCAGAGTTTCTGGAGGCACAGGCCATCGTGCATGTTGTCCATAATCCCTCCACGCCTGAAACTGTGTAAAATTCATAATCAGGTTGATGATACTCACGTGTAAGGAATCACAGTGTTTCATACACCACCTTTGTACCGTACATCCATCAGGCCTGCACAAACTTCGAGATTGCTTTTGACAACTGCTCTCCATCTCCCTTATTCTTTCTTCTTGGGAAGGGTTTGAAAGCTCATGAGCTGAGCATGGCAAACTTAATTACAGCCTGTGGTCTGACAAAGTCTCTGTATCCCTCAGGTCTTGGATAAAACAATTCTCCCCAAACTGAAATCACTTAAAAGTATTGTCTTTGTTCTCTTGTTCAGAAAGACTGTAAAAGCCCAAAGTCCCCTCAGCTATAGAAGGAGAAGTTGTGTTTGGCTTAATTTTCTTTTTCAAGAGTGCTGTATCATGTTCTTGAGAGTTTCTGCCTCTTTTCTGGGTGTGACCCCATGATCTCTCTGGGAATGTCTCATCGCATGCAACATATGCTGCCAGATCCTCTACACCACGGAAAGATGAGCCGGGAAGCGCACCAGTGCTAGACAACAAGCTTAATAATAATTTAATGTAGCTCCCTCCTTAGGAGCGCCCGCGTTCCTCCAGCCTCCCACCACCTCGCCTGCACTTGGTTCTTGCAAGCACCTTCCTTTGCCGTTAATGAGGGGTTTAACGTGCAGCTACAAGAAGGGAAACATGAGGCTTTCCCTCCTCAAGACGAGTTAATAGAAAAATAAACAGAGATGGATAAAGAAACCCAAAGGAGATGAGCTAAAGACTGAGATCCGAAGAAGACAGCCAAAAAAAGGTTCAAAGTAGGATAGTATGTAGGAAGGGATCTTTTCTAATTTTGGAAAGGGAAGAAAAACCCTCTCAACCTGCACTGTGCAGAAAGTGGAGGCACTGACAGAGGCATGCTGGCTTTGTTCGATCTGCCTCCGTCTGTTTGGAGAGGCAGGCTTGCCCCAGCCGGAGTTCTGCTGTCGGCCAGCCGGCCAGGATGCTGTTTGGTGCTCCGTGCTGTGCCGTATGCCCGTCTTGGAGTGGCATCGTGGCACCACTCTGGCAGGGAGCATCCCGCAGGACCACTCTGGCTGTGGTGGCGGTCGAGGACAGGTCCTCGCTGGACAAATTCATGGACCAAGTAACGATGTTTTGGGAAGGTGCACTCTTCGCTGGATAAATAACTGGCTAGAGGGCCGAGCCCAGAGAGTTGTGGTGAATGGAGTTAAATGCAGTTGGTGGCCGGTCACAAGCGGTGTTCCCCAGGGCTTGGTACTGGGGCCGGTCTTGTTTAATGTCTTTATCAATGATCCGGATGAGGGATTGAGTGCTCCCTCACTAAGTTTGCAGACAACACCAAGTTGGGCGGGAGTGTTGATCTGCTGGAGGGCAGGAGGGCTCTGCAGAGGGATCTGGACAGGCTGGATCCATGGGCCCAGGCCAATTGTGTGAGGTTCAACAAGGCCAAGTGCCGGGTCCTGCACTTGGGTCACAACAACCCCGTGCAACGCTCCAGGCTTGGGGACGAGTGGCTGGAAAGCTGCCTGGCGGAAAAGGACCTGGGGGTGTTGGTCGACAGCCGGCTGAATGTGAGCCGGCAGTGTGCCCAGGTGGCCAAGAAGGCCAATGGCATCCTGGCCTGTATCAGAAATGGTGTGGGCAGCGGGAGTAGGGAGGGGATCGTGCCCCTGTACTCGGCGCTGGTGAGGCCGCACCTCGAATGCTGTGTTCAGTTTTGGGCCCCTCACTCCAAGAAGGACATGGAGGTGCTGGAGCGTGTCCAGAGAAGGGCGACGAAGCTGGTGAGGGGTCTGGAGCACAAGTCTGATGAGGAGCGGCTGAGGGAGCTGGGGGTGTTCAGTCTGGAGAAGAGGAGGCTGAGGGGAGACCTCATCGCTCTCTACAACTGCCTGAAAGGGGGTTGTGGGGAGGGGGGTGTTGGTCTCTTCTCCCAAGTGACAAGTGATAGGACAAGAGGAAATGGCCTCAAGTTGTGCCAGGGGAGGTTCAGGCTGGATATTAGGAAAAATGTCTTTCCTGAGAGAGTGGTGAAGCATTGGGACAGGCTGCCCGGGGAGGTGGTGGAGTCACCATCCCTGGAGGTGTTCAAGGAACGTGTGGACGTGGCACTGCGGGACATGGTTTAGTGGGCATGGTGGGGTTGGGTTGATGGTTGGACTTGATGATCTTACAGGTCTTTTCCAACTTTAATGAATCTGTGATTCTGTGATTCTGTGAAGGGAAGGACTGCTGGCAGCTGCAGGCTCCTGTCTGCGACGCAGGAGTTACGGCGGGTGAGGAGCCGGCAGGAAGGGTTTTGCCAGCAGTGCCTCGGGTCTGGGGATTCATCCACTTCACCTCCAGAGATCAGAATTGCATGGCAGCATGAGCCAAATGTTTTGTGCTTTACTACCTGGTAGTTTTAGGCAAGTAGTTTGAGTTTACTGCTGGCTTTATTGGGAGATTTTGTTTCTCCTTGAAGTCACCCAGCCTTTTTTTTTTTTTTCAGTTTTGCTTTTCATTTGCATTGAATAAGATTTCCAGAACTGGGAGGCTTGCAGGGCAGGACGGGCTAATCAGGAGTGCTGAACATGTTATCTATGTGCATGTTACTATTACCTATTACTGCTGAGACTGGGAAGAAGAAAAAAGGGAACATCACCTCCCACTGACTTGTTTCCCCCCTCTCTGCTTGCTGCTTTCTGAAGCAGTTTCCTCTCTACCTGTCCCAGTTTGTGTAGTACAAATACTGCTACACACCACTTGAAGAATGTGTGTTTGAGTAACGAGTTGTCACACGAAAATGAATTTTCCTCTGCAAACACAATAGTCTATTTACAAGTTCATCGGACACTTCTGAAAATATTTCTCTAAAAATACAAATGCGGCATAATATATCTATGGAAGTACAACAAGGGTATTATTTTCTGCTCCAGTACTGAAGATGCAATTGGGAATTTCAGTGATCGTAACTCTCAGTGTGTGCAAAAAGCAATGGAAAAGGTTTTCATAACACTTGAGAGGACATGAAGATCAACTGAACTTTTATCCTCAATTGAGGGAATAATTAATTGGATCATGCTGTTACTTTAAAAATTATAATTGAAAAGGTCTTTGTTCTATAAGCACAGATCTTGACTGTGTGATCCAGGAATTCTGGATATTTAGAACACATTGAATGTACAGAATTTGAGAAGTAATTATAGTCTTGGGGCCAAAAATATCTTACCCAACTTTAGTGCATGATGCTTTTTTTTTTTTTTTGGTGGACTAGATGTATTTCTAATGAGTTTCTGAACTAAAACAAGATTCACAAAGAAATGCAGTTACCCAAAGTGGCACAGATTCACAGAAGTTCTGCCTAAATTTAGAATAATAGCTTCCAGAGGTTCCTTGGTTTCTGTTTCTGGGCACATATGCTGTTTTGATAGTGCTGAGAAGCTCCACATCCATCTCATGCCTTGATCCCCCTGTAGCCCACAGGTTAGGTATGCACAGACTGGGCAGGGGGATACGGTCTGGGAGGCAACAAGAGCCCTGCGGTGTGGCGTAAAGACCACTCAACTCTGGAGAACCTCGGCTCTGCAGAGAAGAGACAAACAAAATTATGCCAGAAAGTTAAATTCAGTCTCTACACTGGAGCAGAGAAGGTTTGGGCTAGAACGGCAGACAAAGTGTGGGAAGATTTACCGGCTATCTGAGGCTCAATTGCTGCCAGGGGTGCATATTTAGGGGAGACCATGGGAAAAACGATATAGATGGTCTGAAGTGATCCCAAGCAGGTCACCACAGCGCTATTTCAAATGTGGTCCTTGGCTTGTCATGTGGAATAGTAGCGTAATTTCTACTGTATCAATTAACTGTGAAAGCCATTTTCACCTGTTTCGTTACCTTTTGGGTCAATCCGATCGCAAAAGGAAAAATATACCCAGGCCAGAAGACAATTGGATAGACCCTGCTCTCTGTGATTTATTGTTTTAATTAAAAGCTTTTTAAGCTTTAATTAAAAAGGTACATGAGCACTCAGTATTCAAGAAAAATGCCTTTGTGTTTAGGTCAATTGAATAACGTAAAATATAATGAGATACATATTTCTAGTCTGCAGCTTCACATGAAAAAAAAGCAATATACATAATTAAAAAGTAAATTCAAACTGATAGAAGAGAGCTGTTGTCAGACAAAACAAAAGGTATGCTTTAAATCAACACCAGTAGAGAGGATTTTTTTTTATTTCCTCACTGTAACATCCCTTAAAAAATCCCATGGTACAAATTGAGGCGACTTCATGGATGTGTATCAAAGACAGTGTGCTAAACTGAGTAACAGGTTATTATTTCTAATCCTAATGGTGCTTAACGCAGACCAGATGGTAAAAGCTGGGAGGTGACAAGCTGTAGCACAGAAATTGGGAAGCTTTTGGCATTGGAAACCACCTGAAGTTGCTCACACCGTCGGGGGGGTCCCCCCTAGGATTTCTTCCTGGCTCCCGGGGAGCTGATTTACCTGATGCCCCCAGTTTTTGGTGGGTCCCATTCCCATCGCCCACGTCTTCCCATGCACCATGGCCTCGGAGGAAATCCGGTGCAGGGAAGATGTTGTGTCATGTCCATCGTGGCAGCGCCGTGGCCCCGCTGTGTGTCCGTCTCACCCGTTAACCTCACGGCGTGAACCAACGAGAGAGCTGGCCCCAGGTGCCCAAAACAGCCAAGCTCTCCGTTTTGGGAAATGTCTGGAGACTGAAATGAAATCTGAATGCAAATAGCGGGTGTGATGAAAGGACGCCAAGTTGATCATTTTACAAAGAAATCCCTTTTAACTCTGCATGCAACTCATATTCCAGACATCTAAAGAGTGAAGTAGGTGTATTTTCGCCTATGTTCCTGCTAGAGGCTGCAGCAAGAATAAAATACAGCAACTACAAGTTCTTTTAGAAATATTCCGGTATTTGCACTACCCGAATGCTGTCTTTCTGCCCTAGCTTCACCTAAAACTTGTGGTTTTTGCAGAGCTGGCGCTTTCAGGATCAGTACCTTGCAGGGGGGTGATATCTGCATCTGCCAGCTGGGGACAAAACCTGACCCTCTCAGCAGCCCCTACCTTTGCTCAGTGGTGGAAGCAGCTACACAGTTATGCACCCACTCGAATCCAGAGATGCTCCTTGCCTGCCCGCTCCCCAGGGAGACAGCTCTGTGCTGGGGTATCGCTGGCTGAAAGGCAGGGTTTGCCTTTGCTGCGTTCTTTGTGGTTCCTCTGTGCAAAGCCTGCATGCTTCAAAACAAGATTTAAAAAAAAAAAATAAAAAAATCTCCTCTTCGGATCATTTAGAATTTTCTTCACTTCCTTTGTATTTTAATATTCTTATCAAGGCTCTCAGGCTAGCTGCCTGGGGAGGTGCCTTGGAGAGGAGAAGGGAGAAAACACACCCTTAGAAGGACTTTGAAGGCTGCAGCTATTGAATTGCCAGTCCTCGCTTCAAAAAATTTCCAAGGTCTGCAGGAAGGAACATTTCTTCACTCAAAAGCATTGCATCGTCTGAATAATAGCGATGGAGCTTTTTTCTTGTTAACACCCTCTCTGAAAACAAATCCACGCCAGGAGCCTGACCTGCTCTAATGTCGCACTTACGATTTCAGCAGAATACGGCGATCTCTGTGGCGAGGGCAGAGGGCTCCGGCAGCACTCATCTCCGGAACACCCTTTCCACACCCACAGGTCACTGCCCGCATCGGTGGGAGGGAGGGATGCTACCTTAGCCCCTGGGGATTGACTGGTGTGTAATACATCTTGCTTTTCATGCAGTAGATCAAAAAGTAAGACATCAAGGGTAAAATATAAAAACCAGCAAGCAGCTGGATAATGGCTTTGTTGTTCAAATCACGTTTGTGATAAGTGATGGAAGATAAACACCAACTGCTTGCTTTCTTAATAGAAACATGATGTTTTCATAACTAAGCCCAAAGTAAGTAAAATAAGGTTATATTTTCCTTTCACTTAAAAAAATCATCAGTGTTTGCAGTAGACTTCAAATGTTTGAGAAATGTGGGGCGTTCACTTAAGCCAGAAGAAGCCATGAAGTTTGCATCAATCTCTAATTCTTGTCATGGTTATCCATGTTCTTTCACGGCCATCATGAAGTTCCAGTTTCTATGGATTTAGAAGGAAAAAAGTTTTCAGTGAAGCTGCAGGTGCACTAAATAATAGAACCCATTTTTCAAACTGATTTTATCTTTACTAAAGTTGACTTTACAAAATTCTGCGAAGTAATTTATCAATTTCCTAAGAAAAAAATCGTAGAATCATAGAATCACAGAATGGTTGGGGTTGGAAGGGAACTTAAAGATCACCTAGTCCAACCCCCCCTGCCATGGGCAGGGACACCTTCCACTAGACCAGGTTGCTCAAAGCCCTGTCCAACCTGGCCTTGAAAATATTTGGATACCTTTTAGAAAACTCTGAAAATTTGTAGAAAAATTTTATAATTGTGTTGTAAAGCTTTAACATGGTATGATTTATTTTTTTTTTTACTTTTTGAAGTTGCTAATAAGCTATGAGTAGATTTTTCTGTACCTATGGTGTTAGTGGTTCAAGGTTCCTACGGCTACAGAGATTCTGAAGTTAGTATGTACAATTCAGAGGTTAGAGGAAACTTTGAGTGAAAATTATTTCTAAACTATCTTCATTTGTTATCTTCTATTAAAACATTTTTTTCATCAACGCATCATTATGTGTCAACACTGTAAACAGTAAATAAATTTTATGAGGATTTTTTTTAACAGATTTTGGCTTCAAAATGTCATTCGAACTTTATTCGAATCAGCACGTGAAAGTTTCCTGTATTGCAGGTAAAACGTAGAGATTCCATCCCAGAACATGGTTTCTACAAAAACCTCCTCATTGCAAAGTCACTGCAAGGGCAATGCTTTAGACAGTAGAATGTATTTATTTTAAGTAGTCCTTGATTCCTTTTTCATGCTACAAGTGGTAGAAGCATATAGCAGCATGGTTTTCATTTACACATTTAATTTAAGGGACAAAATCCTTTCATCATTTTGTCCCTGTGCTTTTCTTTGGTGGGAAAGACCCTGCTTTGGTAACCGAGTTTTGCCTTCACAATTTCTTTCACCTACTTTTACAGCAAAATAACTTGGGACCCGATGCCTGCATTAGCTTGTTAACGACAGCTGGGAATATTAAGTGGATCAGGGAAGAACCAGCTGGAGGAAATGCAGAATTAAGGCCATTATTTAAAAGGAGGGAAGCAAGCTGTGTTTTCTCCCACCACCCTAGCACTGGGGAGGTGGGCTCTGCAGGGATGCTGTCTCTGGTGTGCCCTCATCCTGCCCCAGCTTCCCGGCCCCTCTGTATGGTGTGTTGTCTTATGGGAGCTCGTCTGGTTTCTCCTGGGCTCGTTGTCCCATGCAGAGCTCTGCAGAACAGAGGATGTGCTGTGCGGGGTCCTACTGAAGGACAAACCTGACTCGTTGGCTGGTGTGCTGGGCGCTGCTGTGGTTTGCGTGGGATGGTCCGAGGTGTGGCTTGGAGGGATGGGTAAGTTTCTATGCATTAAAAAAATCTGCCTGATAATTTAAAAGAAAATAGCTTGAGAAACCAGCTCCTTTTTTGTGTACAAAAACCTTTAAAAACCTTTCAAAAAGCAACTCTGTGACTCAAATGAGTAGGGTAGGGAAGAGGCTGTAGCTGCGGGAGAATGACCTTGCTGTGAGAGTGCCTGTGATACTGGCTCGCTCGAAGATGCTGGAGCTGTATTTCATATGAGCTGGGGGTTGTTTACAGCACTTCTAAGGCTTGGGAGAGAGGCATGTGATGTGGAAAACTGGGCTGAATAAGGAAAAAACCCACTGAGATGGTTTGATTTGAAAACCCTCAACCGAGTGAGGCAGTACTTGACTCAGTCTGTGATTTTAGAAAAGGGTGGTCTCTTCCATAAAGACACAGAAGGGCAGAAGATGGTGGAGGATATTGAGTGCTGTCACAGGCGATCTGTGTGGTGCTGAGGGGGCACACACCAGTGTGCAGCCAGAGGTGATGGCTGGTGCTTTCTGCCCATAATAAGGTATTTCATTACTAGTATTCCTGTACTGCACACATGGTTGGTATCCTACCTGTTAATGCTGTTTGCCCACATTTATTTTATTGTGTAGCATAGCCAGACCACATGAGTTATTTAACCGCATGAAGGGGGTTTGGGCTGTTACCTCCTCTTTTAGATCAGCTGCAGAGTGATCTGCTATGGGCTGCTCATGTTGTCTGTCTCCTGCCATCTTGAGCACATGCCCTGACCACTGAACTCATTGCTGTTAGTCTGTATTTATTTTTCTTTATAGCTTTTTCCTCTCCTTCAGTTTATTGTCAGACCCCCTTTTACCCCCGAGTGGCCTAATTCTCCTGTTGATAATCAGCCTAAACTAAAATTAGATAATGGCCAAGTTAACAGCTCTTTATTTTACTCTTAATTGGAATCTGACCAGCTATTCCAAAATTATGCTGCAAAGCTACATAATAAAAGAAGAATCCACAATTAAAAATGTTCATCTTAAAAATTTTGAAATCAAAACAGTTTTCCTTATTTACATTAATGTGGCTTTGCATGAGCAAACTGGGGTCTAGAAAGGCTGTGCTGGGGAAAGCTTCAGAGTTCCTCCTCCCCTTACAGTTGCTTTTTATAACTTATTCTAGCCATTGTACGCATTATTTTTCTTCATCATATTACTCAAACACAAGGGTATTGACTGTTCCTATTGTTGATGTAGCCATTTACTAGCTTATGACTATGTTTCTGTCATTACCTACCCCTTGTACTCTCCCTGGAAGTGTTCTAGCAAACACTCAGTGCTCCAGCTTGGCAAAAATATTTTTCCTTCCCAACCAACCAAGTGGGTCACTATAACCTTTCTAGTTAAGAGCATTGCACTTATTATGCAGTTCACTTCTGCCAGGCAAACTTCTCAGGTCCAAGTTTTTCTTGCTTACATTTCTGTAAACTTAAAATGACTTGATAGGCTCAACAATCCGTTCCTGTTTAAAGGAGTCAACTCAATTTTTCTCTTCTTACAAAGTGGCTGGGTCTCCAAGGCACACAAAAAAGACCATGTAACAATCTTGTATAGCTGAAGCTTGATTTTTCCAACTTCTTATTTAGCACTGCAAATCCCTCTAAAAATACTATGCATTAATACTGCATAAAAAGCAAGCAGGTACTTCCACTCTGCTTTAGTGTCTCTCTTTACCTAGCTATTACTAGAAATTAATGTTTCTACGATTTTTACTTTAAATTATGTGCTGCTGACTGTCATGCAGCCTTGTCCAAGATCATACTGATGCCCTGCAAACAGGTTTTATGGTTTATCAAGCTCGTATCTGTCTCTTGTACCTTTTTGCTTTTTTCCCTGTAGCATGGTCAGGCTGTTCTTATTTAGCTGATGACCAAATAACATTTGGTCTGTTGTGGAACAGTGTTTGCAATCTGCATGCTTGTCACTTCTGATTTGTGTGAGAAACAAGTTGCAAGACTACCATAGACGGGGGTTTTTTGGAAGTGGGGTAAGAAGTGGCATCTCAGTAGTATTTGCTTTCTGTTTTTCCCCTCTGTAGTAAAAATTTAACATAAAACTAAAAATATGTGCCAAAACATCTTGAGGACAACTGGAAATACAAGACATGGTGAGGTGGAGAAGATGGAGCACAATGAAATGCTGATAATTTCCAGTTATTTTAGTTGTACACAAGAAAAAAGGATTTGATGTACATAGTGCACCTGGTAATATGATACACTTATTTCCAAGGTCCCTCCCAGTCTGAACCATGAGTCTGCAAAAAGTATCAAATTTTGGTCAAAATTTTTCATTCAGCCAGAACATATAAGGGCATTTATATTAAATTTAATCTACTGACTAGATTGAGCTAGAAAACTACCAGAGGAAACAAAGTTTTAACAAAATAGTTATTCTGTGAGCTTGAAGTGCTTTGATTAAATCACTGCAGACAAACGCTCAACAGTTTGAAAACAGACCTGTTGGTAATCCCGAGGGTTCAGCCCAGGACCTGGCTCCTGAGGCCCCCGAACTTCTCTTACACAGCAGACTACTATGGTGAGTAATGCAATGTAAGTGTGTGTTTGGGGTTGAGTGGAGTCCACAGCTCCTGGGTACTTCAGCTGGCTATTTCTTGTCTAATACATCCCACACAATGGATCTGAGATTTTTTGCATTGTCGTAATTGTGGGGTTGTCCTTGCTCTCCGGTAGCAGCACTGAAAAACACACTCCCACCCTACAGAACAAATACCTTACCTAAGATGTAGGTAAGTAAAGTTGATCAGAAGACACTGGTTTTAAGAATGAAGTGTTCTTCATCAGCTGAGCCAAAACAAAGTTATGTACCACTGATTCAAGATCTCTGGAAGGGAAGGGGTCTCTGGTCAGGTTGTGTTCCTCTGACCTGAGATCCCATTTGCTTTCAGTTCATAGAGCAGAAGCAACAGAAAGCATGAGCTAGCATGGATAGCAGCAGTAAAGCAGAAGGAAAGGGGTAAGCCTGCAAAAATCCAAACAGGTCGTGCATTTAGTGCAGCCCTAAGTATGCAGTGGTAAGGAGAATACAGCAATGGAGCAAAGAGCTGATACTATGCATTGAAGATTCAAGCTATGCCTGCTCAGTGATGGAACAGTGACACAGGCTTACAACTGACATGAAACAAACAGAAGGAAATAAAGGCAAAATAAGCAAGGACATGATGTTTAAGGCACTGCTGACTGGGATATGCTGAGCTAGGTGGTTTGTCATTAGTACAAAACCATCACCTGAATGAAAGCCAGTTATAGCAAAAATAATGAAATTTTGCGCACTTAGTTAAACTCGGTTCCCTGAGAACGGTAGTTCACCGGGAGAACAGTTGCAAAGGTACTGGGGAGACATAATTTCAAGTGGACTGACTTTGAGGTGTTGCATATAAAGCTTTGAGAGGCAGCTGATTACCATCCTTCAAAAAGCTTGATGAAAAGCCATGAGTTACATCCAGGTCTATTCCTGAGGGAATATATTAATAATTTTCTTAAAATTGCATAGAATGTGAAAAACCAGGCAGGTGGTGTTCAGACTCTGCTGCCCTTTCTGGCTTTGAAAACCAACTGTTGGACTCTGCCAAGGTGATCAAGCTACAGAAGAGGAGATCGTGTACAATGTTTTAAATTTGGATGTCTGAAGCATGTGTTTTGCCCTAACTCATCCAATGCAAAGCCCTGCAGAACTTTGTAGGCTGGGATTTCATCAGTACTTTCCCCTCCTGGATTTCATTGTTGGCTGGAAAATCCAGCCAGGACTGTTTGAGGCTTGTATGAGCTTGGGCTCAGCCAGGAGCACACCTGGACCACCTCATGATTACAATGGGTTGATATAAACCCAGGCCTTAACGTGTGAAACTGCATGAATAGAAATCCAGGGTTTGCATGTGCCTTGCAAAATACCGGTGTGAAATTCTGCAATACTTTTGTGTCTGTTTCTTTGGAAATGAAGTTGGAACAAACAGCAGCAGCTAAAATTAACACAAGTTCCAACTCCTTCACTAGTGGGTGCTGATTCCTGTTTCTAGGGAAACAGACAATAAGCTGGTGTAAAGAGACATCTTCTGAAATGCCCAAAATTATTTGAAGTCTAATACTATCAGGCTGTGCTCTGTAAGCTTTATAGTAGGCTCTTTTCTGTTGGAAGGCTGATTACAAAGCAATAGCTGGAATTTCCTTTCTTGTGCTGAAATAAATTAGGGATCTACTGCATAACCAAACCTTGCCACATTTTATCTTTCAAAGAGACCTAACTTTGACAGTTGCTCCTGGTCTGATTTATTGCAAGTTTATTTGTCAAAAATTAACCAGTTGTAGAGCAGGAGAGCTTGCAGACCTTGTTTTAGCACCCATCCCTCCCCTAAGCACGAAATTCCACAGCCCCGGGCAGGGATCCTTGCCATGCCATGGCCCAGGTCTGAAGCGGAGTTGAGTGGCTGTCTGTGCTGGACTGCTCAGCCTTGTCTAGCTGGAGTCCCTGGCCGGGGGAAGTCTTGCTCTTCCAGGAAGCTCATCATGCTTGTCCTCTTTCTAGGAGATTGACAGAGACTTTTGGCTATGTATTTTAGCCTGAGCCATCAGGAAAATTCAATTACTTGGGCAACTACTATTTTACAGGGCAGGATACCAAGTTTGGTGTCATGTGGGAGCTTTTACTGGAGTAGAGTGGAATCTGTCTTCTCCATGCAGATGGTTTAATTTGTATTCAAGTTTCAAAAGACTGCAGGGCCAACACAAGCAGATTTTGGAGCAGAATTTCAAGTGGGGTTTCAAGCAGGTTGCCCAGCACAGGACGAAACAGGGGAAGAGGTGAGCTTTGTGCAGCACAGGCTGCATGTGGTTGGAGAAGAGGCAGTATAGCCAGAGCTGTTTCTGTTCTTGTTTTTCCTGCCTTCATCCTTCTGAACAAATTTCACAATCATAGGTTGAGGGATAATTTTGCATACATGCTTCTTGTTAAGCAAACTCTTAAAAACAGCTGTTAGATGTTTATTTAGTGTTTCTGTTTCAAATCACTCCCTTCTGCTCCATGCCGATGCTACATATCCCCTCTTCTTCCTCTGGCTTTCCTCTGTCTCTAGTCTACCACTGTTCATCTGTAAGGTGTAATGTCTGTTTTCCCCCTGCTTTCCTTCTCTGTTGTTCCTCAGGGCTGTATCCTTTTCCTCTGAACTTCTGTCTGTTACTCTCCTTTGCTCTTTGTGCTCCCATCTCCCACACTCCCGGTATTCATTCCAGTGCCATCTCGCTCACATATTTTCCAACCTCCCTCCAAAAATGACACATTTATGAATCAACATAAAACATGTTCCAGCTACTGTTCCAAAAAAACATTGCCATGTACAGGAAGTGTCTTCTCCAGCCACTCTCCCTGAGTGCTGAGAGTCTCCTGCTGATACTTATTTATGCATATCATATTTGTCTAGGCAACAGATATGCTTTTGTGCCTCAGATTCTGCAGTAAAATGCAAAGGTACAATTATCAAGAACACATTTTTCCTACTACTAGTCATTTATTGTTTCCTACTAGTTGGCACCTTGTTCCTGGGCCCCATCATTTTGCATACAAATGTTTGTTTTTAAAAAAACAATCATAATGTGGATTCAGTAGAACTGCATTTTGTGGATTGTAGGCTTACATAACATTGCAGTCTTATTACTCTTGCGTATTAATCGTAGTGTTTCTTCCACTTCTGTGTTTCCTATGCTGATTGCTCTGTTTTGTTTCAGCTTTTCAGGGCAAAATTTCAGGTTTTTTTCTGTGTATGCTCAGGTGGCTCTAGTCCTCATGAGGACTTTGGGTATTAAAGTGGATGATCTCAAGAGCAGGTCCTGGGGGACAGAGCAAGAGGCATGTACTTAATGTTACATCTGTTGCCTGTGTGGAGCACACACTTTCCTACCATCAAAACCTCTCCTGCTGCCTTCTGTGCTCACAGCTAACAAAGCAGCATGGGCAGACTCCTGTCTGCCCAATGCTCTGCATGAGCTATGCCTTCTCTCCACTACAAGCACTTATCTTGGAGTACGTATGCATCTCTTCGTGTCATTTCAACATCAAACTGGAGTAGTAAGAGTTAATCAGCTTTATCCATGAATTCCTTGGGAGCTCTTAAGGGTTAACATCAAACTTTTACTACATTTTAATGTAGGAGGGTTTTTAATGTGGTTGTTTTGTGTGAATATACTTCAGAGGAACAGCACAGAAAATATTCTGAACTATGACTAAGAACCAGTGATCAGCAGGATAATCTCCATCTGTTTTGCAAAATCAATTCTTACTGCAGTTGGCCAATAGAAGTATTTCCAAATGAAATGGAAGCATCAAACAAATGCATCTGTGAGATAGAACCTCTCAGTAGCTGGTTCATATGTGCAACAAATAATGATCAGAAAGGACATCTGTTACTGCTTTCAACAGGCAATCAGCCTAGATTTGCAAGCACCTTGTTTTGACATCAACTGGTGTATGAGGAGACTAATTTTTCTGTGAAAAGATTATTAAAGTACCTAGAGATGGAGGAAAAATTTGGAATAGTCACAAAGGTAAAGCACTAATTAATTTAAACAATACAGAAAATATATACAAATTGTATGTTTCCCTTTGCCCACTTATTACTCTACTTGAGTTTTATGATGCCCGTTCCTGAAGAGCAGAAGATTTTCAAAAGGAAATGATAGGGCAATTCCAGACCTGACCCAGTGGAGAAGTAGGTGTATATTAGGAAAAATTTCTTTCCTGAGAGAGTGGTGAGACACTGGAATAAGCTTCCCAGGGAAGCTGTGGAGTCACCATCACTGGAGGTGTTCAAGGAACTTGTCGACGTGGCACTGCGGGACATGGTTTAGTGGGCATGGTGGGGTTGGGTTGATGGTTGGACTTGATCATTTTACAGGTCTTTTCCAACCTTAGTGATTCTGTGAATTATATGGTTGCTGTGCAAACTCAAACCTGTGGTTTGATAACTCCCTTCTCAGTCCTTGCCTAACACTGGTAGCACCTAAAACTTGCTGATTATCTTTTTAGACGGAAAATTCCTGCTGTGGCTGTAATTCTTTCTACCTAAATGCGTAGCCACTGAGGTATGGGCCCAGACACTAAATTCCAAGAAAGCCCCTTGTAATCCAGATTAAACAGCTCCAGCATCCTCTGGGACTGCAGCAGAGTCTTCTGCTGGGCCTGGAGGACCTGTTCTGCAGAGGCAGAGAGGAATGAAGGAGCCCGCATCGAGGGGTGGGTTTAGAGCTGTAGCTTTAGGACAGAAACGCTGGTTCTGGTGCTTGCTGGGTTTGGGATTATTTCCAATTTACCTAATTATTACTCAGTATAAAATGCATACTGTTCCCATGCATACCTAATTTGTCAGAAGCCATAGCAGATGTGAATCCCCCCATGCTGGTAATGAGTTTACATCAGGAGCTGAGGAAATAGCCCCTCTATTTTTGCAAATGGAGTGACAAACCCTGCAGGAGGTTGTAAGACCTTTTCTATCAGTTGTGTGAAATGGCTTGGGATGGGCTGATGCTAGCTGGAAAGACATTAAAGTATGGGATGTTTTATGTCTGGAAGCTAGACAAAAATCTCCATCTCTGCTGTATGAGCACTAGTTTGTTAAAGCATGTGATGGATAAACCCTTGCTCTCCATATGGCTACTCCAGAAAGACCCTACCAAAAGCCTCTCTGTGCTTGTCCAAGGACAACCGGGACCCGTGAGGTCCTGCTGCTGCTATTCTTTAACTAAGTCTTCAATGACACAAAACCTTTGTTAAAATTTGTATCCTGTGTCTGATTGCATGTATGCTTACAGTAGCATTTTCTTCTCCTTATCTCTTATTAGTCCGGTCAATGGGACTGTTGAAATGGTGCTTTGCCCGGCTGTGCACGCTGCTGGTAACTGGTTCTTGCCAAGTGTGTTCACTACATTTCTCTGTGTTTCTTCACATCTTGAATCATGTTTGCCACAGCACATGCAGCTCCATATGCTGAATTTCAGAGGTTTAGTATATCCTGGAGAGGGGAATGAGGGGAAGCAGGGCAGCGGTGGGGCTGGGGACTGGCATCTTACAGCCCTGGGCCAGGCTGAGATAGGGTCCTGGGCCGTGGGCAGGGTGGCTGATCAGGGACATGAGGGTTTATTAGTGCCCTCAGGGCCCTGACAGTGAGCACATTGTAAGCTACTGTGGTAGTGGAAAAAATAAAGGTGTGAAATAATGTATAAAAAACACATCAAAACAATTAGCCAAATAAAAAAAAACCAGAAACAAAATTTTCAACTGAAAGAAGCAGAAGTGTAAGTGGTGAGGTATTATGCTTTTCCCAGCTTTGGCAGACCTCAGGACACCTCATGATGTACATGGAGAAAAATTTGGTGTACCTGTCAAAACATTGAACAAAAAGACATTCAAGGAAGAAGATAAGGGCTTGCCTTTTAATTTTACTGCAATACAGAGCACAAGAAAAAGAGCTTATTAGAGGTCCAGAAAGGAGAAAGAACAGAGATTTTGCTATTAAAAATACGGTATTCTTCTAAAGGGACAGTTAATCCTCATGAGAGGTGCTGTCAGGATTAGGAAAATCAGTAATGTGTTAGGTGATGAGGCAAAAGGTGCTGTTAAAGTATCTGTCTGGGAGGAACGCCTGCCTTGCCTTGACCACCACCTTCTTCTGAAGGAAGTCACTTCCCAGCCTCTCATCTCTTGACTTGGTGTTTCTCTGCAGCAAGACTGTGCCAGGTGCTGACGGATCGGGTGCTCCAGGAGCGGACTGTCAGCTCTGGGCCGTGTCCTGTAGCTGTTATTCCAGCACAGAGCTGATGTTGCAGCCTGCTTTGCTTCAGTACCTGAGCCGCCTTACTGAGGACTGGCCTGGCTGCTGCTGCGGTGGAAGACATAAGGAGAAGAAAGAGGTAATAATACATGACTTCCAATTTTGTGATGTTTGATGTGGGCGGGTCCATATCATCTGCAATGTCCCTGGTTGTGTTTCTCCCTGCCCCAGCAACCTGGGTGGCTGTGGATCATCTGCTTGTGCTGGAAGTTCAAAGCTTGAATTTAATTTCACGTTGCTTCAGGTATATGGGGTTTGTATAATGATGGCTCCTGCAGTGCCTCATCAGCTGGAAGTTATTAATATGCTTGTTACTGACAAACAGCTCCATATTGCAACGAGGTAGTGGAAAGAGGTCAATAGTAAGTGCAGAAAGTACAGAATAGCCAACAAAAAGAAATTTTAAGAGATGGGAACAGATGAGCAAAGGTAGAGATAAAAAAAGATGGTCGGTGCTTCTTAGGATCTTTACTGATAGCACTTACAGGAAAACTACCTCTTCTTTTGCTGGTGATGTATTGTCTTGCACTGTGTGCTTTATTTTTACTCTTTCAATACAAAGTTGTGTTGGAGCCCCACGTTCACAGCTACGTGCAGACTGTGGTAGAGACCTGCTGGGGGAAGGTCCAAGTGGCTGCCGATCGGGTTGGTGACTGGCAAGTGCCTTTTTGTTGTTGGTTGAAATGGCAGCTCAGGAAAAAATTAATTTCTAACTTTTAAGCAGCTATACAGTCTACACTGATAATTTTTGTAAAGCTGAACTGACTTGTGCATGTTCCTGGGATGTGGGGCTTGGCAGGCAAATGCCCACATCAGACCGCTGCAGCTGTGCTCCAAGGGGAATTGGTATGTTTGCAGAGAAGTTAAGGCTAGCAGTATGCCTGTGAGAGCGACCTGGAACTTCAATATGTATGGCTGAGCACACACATATATCTGTATATATTCTGAAAATGTCTGCTTAGCTGGTACATAGAACCAGCTGCACTAAACTGCAGAGATGTCTCTATTGCTTTTGCTTTCTTCTCCAAGCTCCTGAAGCTGTACTTTGAATAGAGGGACCCAGCAATGAGGCCCTTACCCAACAGGCTTGACCATTAACTATTCTCAAAATCTATTCCATCAAAACCTGCAAGATCAGACTCAGAAAACATGACCCCGCTGGAGTATGTGTTGCTTATTTTCCTTCAATTCGTCCTCCTCATTGCAAAATAGTTTGGTGGCAAATTGGTGAGATGAAATATGGAAGAACAGACTTTATATCCCTTCTAGCTGAGTAGTTTCAACTACACACCTCTCTCTTGGGAGCTGCCTGATTTACTAATTGCTGGTTGCTGGGAAAGGTACCCCCGAACTTGAATCTTGTGTTCAGTTTTGGGCCCCTCACTGCAAGAAGGACACTGAGGTGCTGGAGTGCATCCAGAGAAGGGTGATGGAGCTGGTGAGGGGTCTGGAGCACAAGTCTGATGAGGAGCGGCTGAGGGAGCTGGGGGTGTTCAGTCTGGAGAAGAGGAGGCTGAGGGGAGACCTCATCGCTCTCTACAACTGCCTGAAAGGGGGTTGTGGGGAGGTGGGTGTTGGTCTCTTCTCCCATGTAACTAGCCATAGAACGAGAGGAAATGGTCTCGAATTGTGCCAGGGGAGGTTCAGGCTGGATATTAGGAAAAATGTCTTTCCTGACAGAGCAGTGAAGCATTGGGACAGGCTGCCCAGGGAGGTGGTGGAGCCACCATCACTGGAGGTGTTCAAGGGATGTGTGGATGTGGCACTGTGGGACATGGTTTAGTGGGCATGGTGGGGTTGGGTTGATGGTTGGACTTGATGATCTTACAGGTTTTCCAACCTTAATGATTCTGTGACCTGTCCTGTTGTGAGAAAGGCTTCAAAGTCCCTTGGGCTAAGGAGGAGCAGCAGGACGAAATATTACTGCAGTGGGGAACAGCACAGGGAGTTTGGGGGTTCTGGTCCATTTACATATAAAATATATTAACTGTCCTGAAAAAAAGGTGGTTGACTGCTTCACTCTGGTGGAGTATATTTAAAGCTAGCTCTTAATAGATGAGAACTCCACTTTCTGGCACCTAAGTATATTTAAGAAATCTGGCCCCAAAAGCTTAGTCTGTCCTTTCCTGCTTAAAAGTGGTCTCCCTAGGCCTTCTGCTGAAATAAAATATTCTGACTGTGATATGGGAAAACAGGAGAAAAACCTCTGTTCCCTGTACAAAGAATGATCTTATTCCTTGTACTTCCCTCTTAGCTTCGACCATGAGCTTTATGTTCTCTAAAATCCATAAACTTCATGCCTGCAGGAGCAGTCGGCCCCCTTGCCCTGTCTGGTCCTGAGCTGGAGTGCGCGACAGCATGCTCTTCCATGAAGCTTTATTGGGATGTCCTCTGGGCTGCAGGCTCGATATGTTTCTCAGATTTCCTGGATATTTAGCTGGAGTGGGAATTGAGCTTATTTCTTGCTCATGAGTTTTACTACTAAAGGCTATAAAATACATCTTTGCTGAAGTGGAGCCAACTGTTTTGCAGCTTGTATAACCCCCATGAGTTTAGATGTTGCAAGTCTGTTGATGATTTCAAGTTCATTACTTACTGTCCTTGCACTGGAGAGCACATAGCCTTCTTAGCAGTTTTTAAGCTTGAGCATATTGCATAATAAGAGTGCCAATGGCAGTAAAACTTACAAATCATGACATAAAAAGATGGCAAATATTCTTATTCTGAAGGTTTGTCTAGGATTAGTTTATATTGATTTATGTTCTACATCAGTCATATTTCACTTTTGCCAGTGTTGAGAGATTGCATGTGAAGAGCAGAATATGCCATGTAGCACAAAATCAGATGTCAAGAGACAAATGAGTAGAGCCTGAATTATTTTGTACAATCACCTGATGAAGTCACACTGTTTAAAAAAGTTTCCTTCCCAATGAATTAGTCAGTACTTTAGAATCAAATGGGGATTCCCAAGCAGAGCTATAGCACTACCATTTTCTCCTGCTAAACTGTCCCCAGTTCCTGGATGTTTGCTGGCATCTCATGGCACCTTTCTGGTGTTATGTTTTTTGCAGGCCAATGTGGGATTGCTGCAATGGGAAAGCCATTGACTTGCAAGTGTCACTCCCCAAAATTATTGTGAATGATCCTATACAGCTCCATCCTGGAAAGCACAAACCATTTATTGTGTTTCTGCTAACTGATGTTGTGCTGGTCATGCTCAGCAGAACACACATTTTTTGGTCTCTGATGCAGCAACAGTTCCTATCTGCAGAATAAAAAAGTTTTGAGGTATTTTTGGGGGGCTTCTCATTGGGAATGAAAATGAAGTTTCAAGCATGTATTTGCAAAATCAGAAAAGTAGAAGAAAAAAGTGAGACTGTAGAACAGACTGGAGACTGGGCACTTGGCTCCTGGGTCTGAAATCTAGGTCTGTGTCCTACTTCTAAAGCAGGAAAAGTAGGGTTCAGGTGTAGTGGAGACATGTACCTGCCTCCTTCACAATCCAAGTGCCATAAATAGCCAGTCTTCTGAATGCTCCCAGTAAAATTTACTCTCTCCATTAAAGACATTATAGAGGCTTTCACATGCTAAAGCATCTGCTGCTCATTTCAAACCTCTGTCTTTCCTTCCTTTTATAGATATTGGGTGACACTCTACCAGTCTTGTCTCGCCCGACAGATTTTCTGAATTCTGACAAATATTGGAGGAGAAACTAGTATGGGTTCCCTTCACATCCGTTTCTCCTGAAGTTGTCGCATGCCAGCATGCCTTCAGGGATGTGTCTTCACCACCAGTACCCAAGAAGGGGTTGTTAGAAGTTTGAGTTTGCAGGAGTTAATTACAAATTCACTTTATAGTAAATTCTAAGGGGTAGAATAGCTCAGAGAAACATTATTTTCAAAATCATGGCATTGCAGCAGCTGAACGCTCCAGCATCTGAATGTGAAGGATGGCTGTAGGCAGTGCTGTTTGGAAGATCACATCAGTGTGTTGCTTTGGTTCCCATTCATTCATATCTATTAGTACCAGGGCCATAGCGTAAATAAATCATAGCACTCCACAAGCTGCAATGAACATATTACCCAAGCAGAAATGGGGTTGACCATTACTGAATATAAATTATCAAGCTCCACTGGTAAGTGCTAATGCTCCTGAATCACAAAGGTATTTTCTCTGTAAACATTTGAAAGGTAAAATTAAAGTCTTCCCAAATTCTAACCAAATCGATCACTTTTACATTATAAAGAATATAAGTCTAATGACTTTTTTCTAAGTTAACTTTTTAGAATTTATGTCAGGAATAGTCCCCAAACCAGCTCTTCAGCATCTCTACTTCCCTGGTTACAGTATTTCTGTGTGCTGGAACTATGAATTTAAAACCAGATTCAACTTTTGGCCAACAGGTTCCAAGTAGTTGTGGTTAAAGTGTCTGGCTACAAGATGAACACACATTAAATCTGGGGTAAGAAGGAAGTGTGGAAGCATGTTTTCATTGAAGCCTTCATTCAAAACATACTCTCAGCGTTGCTGCTGCTGATCTCCTGCCTACAGATGAAAACCTTGAGCTAAGCGGTGCTTGAAACTTGAGTCAACCCACTCTCCAGGGAATGGAGGCTGAAGCTGCAGTCCTGCTGAGCCTGGAATAGGGATGTGCTGGGACACAGATACATGCTGTAATTCATGTTAGCACAGCTCATCAGATGCTAATTCAACCATTCGGTACTGCTGATCACATCTCTCTGGGACAGTGGTTTTGCAGCATGGTCACCCCCATTTGAACTAGATTAACTTCAGCTGGATGACTTGAGGTAATTGTTTAAGTGAAAAATGAAAAAAAGACAGAAAGAAAAGGGGCATGCTTTTCAGGTAAGATAGGATTTATTCTTCTGGAAGAGAAAACCAAGTAAGTTATGCTTGTGCGTGGATGTGTGCTTCAAGCAAAAATAGGTCTACAATCTCTCACTGAAATGCAGCAACAATATGCCATATAGTTATCACACGATTACAGTCATAAAAAGGAGGTGGAGAAAAGGGCTTGAAAGAATGTGGCATTGAGGGACTGGGGATGGAAATAACTGCTGTTTGTAGTCCTGCTGCACACCCATGTGAAGCCTATTCAACACAAGAGACAAAATAAAACCGAGATATCTTGGGTCTTGTCTAAAAAAAAATCAAGTCTAACAAAAGAGAACACCATCCCACCAAATTAACCCCTTAGGAACTGTTATGACACCAAAGCTGAATTTTTTTACAAATGCATCAATATCCCTGAAAAGTAAAGAAATAGAAAAATAGCTGTAATAGCTGCAGGAGTCCCTCAAAATTGTGCTCCTCCAGCTGTGCTGTGCTCCTGCGATGAGCTGCAAGGTAGGGGTGGATTGCCTTTGCTGGGCAGGTTTGAGAGGTTTCGGGTCTGAACCAGCTGCTGCTGGGGCTGTTGCTCTTTACCTCTGCAGCTGCCTCCTTGGGAGAGGGAATGGGAGCTGCTGCCGTGGTGTGGGTCACTGCTGCTTCATGGAGATGCTTCTGGGGAGCATCAGACCAAAACTGCCTGGTCCCTTCGGCAGGGAAAACGAAGCTGGCCAGGAGGTGTCTGAATGATGTGTCTCTCCCCAGGCAGGCGCTCTCTGCTTTTTATTTCTCCTACTAGCACGTGATTTCTGAGCAAGACCTTCAGTGAAGTTGTGGTCTGATAAAGGAAGACTTAAACATTAAGGCAGTAAAAGTGCCTCTATTAATTTTAGAGAGCTTTGCATGGCAGGTGCTCTCTGATGTGTGGGTTTGTCCTCCTGTTCGGCGGGAGTGGCCCTCGTGGTCTTTGAAGACTTCGTTCTTTAAATTGTTCATATAATAATGACATTGGCTACAGTGGATGCATCTTTCTTTGCTTTCTCAGTCTGTATTATCTCCCTAACTGATTTTCATGACAGAAAATCACTCCATTGCACATGAGGTGTTTTGTGCCATCCTAAAGTAGGTAAATCTGTAATTGCAAGGTACCAGGCGGTGGTTCGTATCACTTGTGAAAAGAAAAAAGCACCTTTTGAAATGCTGCTTAGACATGACCCGCTAAGGCTGGCAGTGGCTTTAACTTTACACTCGATTTCAACATGCTGAAAAATAGAGGCCTTTTGGAGGTCATTGCGAAGTAATGCTCCTGTTGTAGTGGGGAAATAGACCTTTGACTAATGTGGCATTTCTTTGTACATTTAAGCCACAAAAAGGTCCCCTTCCTGAAAGGTTGCTTAAGAGAAGTCAAAATATTGTTCCTCTTTCCTGTAAATAAATGCTGTAGGTTTTGACAGCCTTCACAGATCCAACTTTAAATTTATTCTTTGTATACGCAGTTTATCAAAAGGGGTTAGAAACATCATTTTAGAACAATGTTTTGCTGCTCTCTGAAAACACAATGTGTAAATAATATTTCCTCAAGCATTTCATTTATACTTTGGCTTTTGAATCCAGACTTGTGAAACCTATCTCTGTGTTTTTAATATACATCCATCTGACTGACCCAAATTACCTTTTCTTGTGGAGGCTTTCTTTGAGACTACTGAAACTTGTGATGAATGCAAGAGTTTCTTGGCTCCAGCCCATGTTTTGGTGTTGTACAGCCTGGGAAACTGAGGCCATGCCTCTTTTCTCCAGGACCGTGCTCCTTGACTGATAGGAGAAGGATTGCTCTTCTGTAGGTTGCTTGAGCTTGACCATGTAGTAAAGGTCTACATTAAATATTCCTCTGGCTCTTAAAACTGTAGAAGAAATACCGCTTGCTGCATGCCACAATATGACATGGTGCTCAATGCATTTGACATCAGAAAACCAAGTAACCTCAGCTGACTCATGAGCAATTTTTGTATTAATCATGCCTCTCTGAATTCTCTTGTGTTTGTTCCTTTTTGTTGCCTAAATAATGTTAGAATACGTTTATGCGTTTCCTTCCCAGAAGCAGTATATTATCCTGACTCTTTTATATAATGCAATCTGAGCTAAAATTATCCTTGTGCCTCAGCAGCAGGGTAAGACGGGGGTCCAGCTGGAAATCTCTTGAACCCGGAGGCAGTCTGCAGGATGGGTCTTGGAAAACAGCAATGTGCAATGCATGCGGTTTCCATGAAGGGAACACTGACTGCTTTTGACAGGACATACTACTTTGCATATGTCATATCAGGGGAGATATATAGATATCTTTTTCCCCAAATTAATCTAGTGGGAGTTGATTTTTTTCTTTCTTTTCTTTTGTACAGTAATCTAGCAGATGTTAACTTCTTTATGATGGATCTTAGGCACCACAGATGACAAGGATAGTTCAGGACTGGATTTTCCTATTGCCTACAATACAGAAGTCTCTGTCCCAAATTTCAGCTGGGCACACAGAGTGCTGAGCCCGCAGCCCATAAGTGTCTGACAGCTTCACGAGTACTGCTGGTATAGCCGTGCCCTTGCTGTGTCTCCCCTAGGCAGTGGGGTGGCTAGAAATAACAGGGCAAAAGGGGCTTCCCATCATGAAACTCAAGTCTCTAGAGGAAGAAAGGATCTAAAAATGAAGGCTAGATACTTGAGGTGCTTTCAGCACCAAACAGCGTATCTCAAGGCAGCTTCTTGCAAACCTCTCTTGCTGTGTTCTTCAGTTTCAGGGTAGTATTTCTTTTGGTTAAGTTTATTTTTTGCAGTGTTGGCTGACTCGCTGGATAATAACAGCTTGTAGTCTTGTGGCTCTGTGGGATGGGGTTTTAACCGCCCCTTGCAGGCATTTGCTTTTATTTACTTTGTCAGAAGCACTTTTGGTGTAAACAGTAACAGGCCTTTATTTCAGGGAGGTGCAGCACTGATGTTATATAAATCTAACTTTTTTCTTGCCTCCTGTGTTTGTAAGCCTATGTCTGCTTGTACCTTAATCTTATCTTAAATGAATGAAAAAGAGGCTTGATTTATTAAAATGAGATAGTACCAAAATACAGTCCCAAATAGTGTAAGAACTCCCTCAGACACCTGGGGCTCCGGTGTCATGACACAGTTAATTACATCATGATGTTGGAATGGTGTGGTCATTTTTAATGATTTCAACAAACCATGCTTCCTTAGGCAATCTTCTCATTTCAGCTTCTAAATAAGAAACCCAGAACTTATTTTCTCTCTTTGGAAGAAAATCCATCTTGTTTTTTCCCTGGATTGTGTTTTCCTGCATACAGGGTGGCAGACCACTCTCGTATTCTTTCTTTCTCCAGCTCCCACGCCCTGCGAAGCATTGCCCCACTCCGTGTGGGGCCGAAGAGCTGGGCTGGCCAGGCAAAGAGGAGATCCCTCTCCTCCTTGGGACTAAATCTGCTGGTAATTGAGTCCCTCTAAACTAAAGTCTTTGGGCCTGTCTTGGTTTTGGTTCATCATCAATGAGATGCTGTTGATGTTGCAGCTGTTGACAGAACAGCAGCTTGGATTTATAGGAGGTGAAGATAATTTTTTTGATAAGGTACCTCCAACTGGACTCTCCCAATAAGTTGTGCCTCAGATAATCCAGTCCAGAACAAAAGTTTTTTATTTAGGCCCCTTGACAGGGAGAGGAGAGATGTGTTTGAGGCTGCAGGGAAGGGCGGTGGACCAGGGCTTACATGGCCCCATCCCCACACTCCTGGGGTGCGGAGCCAAGGCTGCGGAGCGCAGACACCTTGTATTATTCACCTGCCTGACAGAATTCAACTTGTTGCTATAACTTTGAAAAAAATTTGTTCCTGGCTTGCTTGCAAGAATGGGATCTAACTTTGAGGTTTTATTCATTTTTTAGCACAGGAAGGAATAAAAACCCACCCACTATATTTCTCCCATAAACTTGTCACCTTCCAGTAGTAACTGAGTGGTGAAACTCAGATAATTTTCGTGTTTGATTCTTCTTGTGTGCTTACACCGTCACATTTCATTGAAACAAATGGAAATAAGAGTAAGTAAGTGGTGAAACATTTTAAAAAAAAAAAGCAATGAAGTTATAAAGTCAATGCTGCAAGCTGTATCTGTCACTGTTTTGATGAAGAAGCAAGCTGACTGTCATTGAGATGTGATGCTGGAGAGCAGCCATGCATAGGGACTTCTGTGGTTCACTGGGTCTTGGAAGAACATGTGGTGACTGACTTCTACAGCTTCGAATATGGCTGCAGCCTGTGCTGTTCCAGCCTGCCTCCCCGGGCAGACGGGGTTGAAATCAATAACTCCTGCTGCTGTCTCGCATTTATAGTGGCTCCTTCACTGGCAGGGGATTTTGTTTGTTTTGATCACCTGGTGTTGATGTTCCTGGAAGTTTTGATGTTTCATTAATATTGACAACCTTTTTTCCTTTGCGTTTTCCCTGTTGCCTACTTGGGAGGTTACATTGGCTTTTCGGCATCTGTGTCTTCCCATCTGGCTTGCTGATCCTTGGGCAGCACAGCTGTCAGCAGAGCAAACAGGTATTTGGGGCTTCAGTTCTTACTGATGGTCAATTTTTCAGTCAGTCGAGCTCAGCCTCCATCCTGTATAACTGCAATTACTCCAGTTTTTAACACCCCATCTATTTTCTTAATGAGAAATTAATTTCATCCTATCTAAAATCACCTTTTCCTTTGTCTGCTGGTTAAGAAAGTGCGGGCAAGATCTGACGTGGGCATGGAGAATCAGGTGTGTATTAAAGCACTGCTTGGGGACCAAGGCATTTTAACAGTGTAAGTATTTTATTTGGCCGCAGGATCTTTGCTATTGTGATGGAGTGAGAAGGAATGACTGTGGTGAAGATGCCACACTTGCTTGGTGGCGAGAGTTGAGAGCATCTAATATAGAGACAAAAAGATCAAAAGCTGGGACCACCTGGAATAAATAAATGCTGGTAAAATAGTGTCTTTAACCTCCGAAGTATAGTATTTCAAAGGCATGGAAGTGCACACTCTCAGTACGCCTTGGAAACTCTAGATAGAATTTGACAAACTTTGGGTGGGAGGGGGGAAATTTTCCAAATCTATTGAAAGCCCACACTTTTTCCAAATATTGGTCTGAAGTCAGGGCTGGCTTGCCTTCTTGGGATTTGTTTCTCCTTCTCTTAAAAGAAAAAATGTAGAGCAGCTCAAGGGGCATTTGGCCAGCTCAAATGACAGCTGTCTTCATTTGTATCCAGACTAGTTTTTATCTCAGACCAAATAAACTGCTATAAAGGCTATCACACTGAGGTTTGGAAACTCCCCTGAGCGGCTCTGCCCCCGCCGAGGGCATGGAGGTCCTGGCTGCGTTGCATGTTCCCACTGCTGCTGGCAACACCAGTGTCACCTTTGGGGTACAACTGCAATGTTTGTGTGAATCCGTCTGCTGCCGCTGATCTAGTGTTTGTCTTATGGCTCAATAATTAAATTGTTTTATATTTTTAAGTTGCTCTGTGATCTGCTATCTAATGTTATTTCGAAAATGTCAATATTTTGGAAATCAGAAAACAACTGCATTCACTAGCTGCTCTTTGAAGTTCCCTATGTAGCAGTAGTACTTGCAGTAGGTTTCGGGGCATTTTCTGGTGAAACCCTGTTGTTATTAGGTTGCACTGGCCATATGTGTTTATCAAGGGTAGTATCCTCAAAAGCGCTGAACGTGGCTGAGCCTTTATGGCCATTTACGCCCTTCTGAAAGTCTCGCTGCCCGCACGAACATGCAAGAAATAAAATACAGCTACAGCATCTTCCCCATCAAGTCTCCTCACCACCACTTTTTCCAAGCAAGTTGGATTACCTGTGGAGTAAAATCCCTGCTGATGCAAGAAGTCCTGGAGTCTCCCCAGTCTGGATCCAATTAGAGAGGAATTACGAAGCACTTTCACCCAGCAGGTTAATGCGCTTCACTTATTTCTGAATTACATGCAAAATGTACTTCATTATAGGTGCTCTTTTGCTTACTTTCCGACATTATTAACTTCTTTCTAAATCTTTCTTTTATTTGTTGATGTATTACACAAAATGCAGAACAGCTCTTGGGCAACTCCTTAATGTAGGCAAGCTTTGAATGCATGAAACCTTGTTATCCAAGTTTTGGCTAATCTGAAATTCATGTTTTCCCTGAATCCAAAATTCATATAGAAATTAAATGTAATCCCAAGTGCTGGTTATCTGAATCCTTCAGACATCCCTCAAGACATACAACTAATCAGGATCACTGGTATGCAGCATTTAAGCATCCTAATTTTATTCAGTCAGGAAAAATATCATTTAATAATAAAAACTGTAGCATGGTAAGTCATCTGCATCCTTTTAGTAGGGTTTAATGTTCTTATTTTCTTCTTCTTAGCATTTGCCATTAGGATCAGTGGAAAGGATTTGTCTTCTGCACTTACGGATATCCCTCTTTGGCAAGGAGTGGCAAAATCAAATCTGTAGGTTTAAAAATCTGTTCTACAATTAAATTTTCAGAAAGACCTACTGATTTTGATGAGGATTTTGTTTTCTAGAAGCTGATGGCAATATGCATGAGTAGGTACACATTATTCAAAGCTTAGCTTTGTTGAATGACAGTTCATTTCACAGTTTACTGAAATTTCGTGTACATCTGTTAAGCGCCAAGGAGGCAAAAGTGGAAGAGGAGGACAGCCCTCGCGGAGCTGCACAGCACAGGGTAAACTGTAAGCTTACCATGAACACCGGGAAAAAAATATTTACAAAAAGAGAATATACTTCAGTAGTGCTGTGTTATTGGTGGATGCTGTTGAGCCCCAACACCCAAACCAACTTATGCAGATGGTGTCCTTTCCCTGAGACATGTCCCCACTGTAGCAGGAGCTGTGGCCGGGGCTCTGGGAATGGGAACTGGATGTACAGGTGCTGCTGCCAGGGTGGCTGAGCCCAGCCCAGCCAGCCCTGCCACTTCAAAATCTCTTGTGGCTTCCTCTGGTTTCCGCTGCAATCAATAAGAGCCAAGGTTTGGCAGCACAGTGACTGCAGCCCACTGGATTTGGGCAAACTGCCGGAAGGAAAAGCACACTGAAGCATTCCTCATATTGATTCATCCTCCTGGAATGTGCCTTCCATATCAAAGCTTTCACGTGGCAGTGGCATATGTCGAGTCCTGAAAATATGAAGGAAAATGACCCGAGGCACATTTGCATCCTCCTGCTTGGTGAGGGTGCGTCAGGCTCCGAGCTCAGCTCCCTCCTGGTCCGGTGTTCTGTTTGCCATGGGGCTGGACAACTCCTCCTGACCTTGGTCCTTTCAGGACTGACGTTTTATCTGGGTATCACTCTTGGGTCCGTGAGAGCGGATCACAGTGCAGATTGGTTTTGTTACCCTGTTTATCCTCTTCAGCTTAGCTTATTCCTTAAGATGAACTTTTGAAGTGAAACAAGGTATGTGTTGGTTGACTCCCATCAGTTTTCAGTGAAGTGCCCCAAGACCGCCTGTGCCACTGGCAGTGGGTGCTCGTGCCCTGTGCTGTGCCCGGGCAGCCGGGGAAGGATGTTGGTGCAAGGTGTTGCTCCTGGCCCCGGCAAGGTGGGGATTACAGCCCAGCCTGCCGAAGGGCAATAACCAAACTCCCTGTATTCTGCAAACGGGGAAACGGCACTTTGGGCACCATTTGACAGAGGGGGCTCTGAGGTGCTTGGGGTGGGTCAGCAAGGTTTTCTGGGGTTTGGGAGTTTGCGGGTTTGTATGTTTGTTGGTTTCCAGTGTTTTTTTTATTTGTTTATAAAATCTCTCAAAAGTAAGCAAACTTATTCCATATAGCCACATGTGTACAACGCGTTGCCCTGAATCTGGTGGGTATTAACCGGAGTCTAAACCACAAGTGCCGTTTTTGACTTTGTAGTTGATGTCTTGTACGACACCGTGAAACCTGACTGACGTATGCCTTCACCTGAGCACTCTTTTTACTTTAGAATGTCTTTTGGCCAGTGCCAGTTCACGTAAGTAGATGAGAGACACTACTACTCTGATTGTCACCCTATAGACAAAGCGCTGCGAGCTTTCCTGGGGGGATGCTCCTGCGCAGCCCAAGAGGGCCACTTCCCACCTTCGTGTGGCCATGGGCTATTTCCCACCCACTTCAGTAGTGAACATGTGGTTCCTTTTATTCGGCAGTCTATTGCTATTTCCATGCAGGACAGCCTCTGTGGTGACAAAGTTCTGTCTTTTGGTTTCTTTGTTTGTTTGGTTTGGTTTAGTATTCTCAGCTCGTGTTGCATTAACATAATTTTCCAATCTTTTCTACCAGACTTACAGTCTGTGACAGACTTGTGTATTAGCAACTTATTTGGACGGATGGTACAGATGCAAAATTTAAGAAGTTTATTATTGTGCTAGACCAAGTGACTTGTGGATATATTTTGGCTTCTTTTTCTACCATCTACTTCTTTCACTTCTCTAACTCGTTATTTTTGTTAAAGGAATGTACCGCTACTTTGTGCTTTTCTAGAATCGCTGTGTTTTTATTAGAGGCATCGGAAAGCCATCAGTGTGTCGTATTTTCTCCCATCATGCCTGAATACTTTAACTGCTGAGCCTTAGTAATTCATCTAGACACGTGCATCCCATATGCTGCCAAGCATGGCATATACTGTACAGTGGCAAAGCATTCTCTTCAGCACATTATTTAATCCAATTTTTATTCTGTATGTTTGAAATGCAGTGATATAAAGCAAAAAGCTGAATATTGGAATATCTTACAGGCACTGAAATACAAGAGAGTGTGGGTAAGCTGAGGTACTTATCAATCTGTATTTTGCTGTCATTTCTGTAATGATAATATGTAAATGAGCTGATTATACATTCTGAAATGCAGTTGTGGAAAAGTGCAGTTGTGGAAATGTGCAATTTCCTGCATGACACTGAGTGAGGGCCCTGACCTATTTAAATCTCAGAAGGAAATTAGGAAAACCTGCACTGTGGTGTGCTGCCTCCTAACACGGAGGGACAGGCAGACTTGCAGAAATTGCTTCTGACTCCAGCTGTTCCTCTAAGTCTTTGCACCATCAGGACACTTAGGGCCATCACACGCTAGCAGACTTTCCACACCACCTCTGAACTCCACCGTCTTTCTGCTGCGGGGAGCTCTGCGGAGCCCACCCTCTCTTCCCAGAGACGTTCCCGAAGTCAGTTGGGTTCTGTGCAAGCTCTCCTCCGTCTGCGGCCAGGTGGGCCATGGGTAAATGCTGATGATTTCCACAGCTTGTGTTTTAGATTAGATTTGATATGTAATTCTTTGGCCGTGGTGTTCATATGATGATAAATGCAGTAACTCTGTCAAAGGAGGCCAGAGGTGCAAATCTGTTTCCTCAGGCAAAATAAAGATTCCTCCTGACCCCAGAGGGTTGGTGTTGGTGGGGTCGGAGGGACCCGCATCACTGCTCCCTTCCTGCGCCCTTTTTGTGAACGATACCGATGCATAGTCTGCATTTTATGTTGATTTGGGTTTGACTGAAAACATCTAAAGGGAAAGAAAATGGAAGTTCATGAGGTTGTTAGGGAAGAAAAAAAAACAAAGAAAAAATTAATTCATAGTGAAGCTGATATTCCATTATTATTTTTTGAGCTCCTGAACAGAAAACTCACATATTTGCATAACTCTTTTTAGCTACAACTGCGACAGAAGCACGAGGAGACAGCAAAGCTTCAACATTTACATGTCATATGGCCTATGTTAAAGTTTTGTCATCGTTCTAAGGGAAACTCGTACAGTTTCTCAGTGCTTACCAGAAAATCCGTATGGAGGGCTGCTGGGTTGGAAAGAGGTATGTGAACATTTGTGTGGTGGAGATAACTTAATCACTTACAGGGTGGAGACTGTTTATGGGTGACATGAGGGAGAATTTTGAAATCACATGTGTGTTAACAGATGGTTAAACCTGACACCAAATGTTAATTTCTTTTGCTGTTTACTGCAGAAAACACCAAGAACAATCTAAAAATCATCTTTTCATGAAATAATGAAAAAAATCCATAATTCCAGATTATAAATTACCTAATTGAAAAGAAATTGTCTATTTTAAAATGCTGTGATTTCAGGAACTCCACAAAAGCTAATGCTAGGTTGATCCCCAAGGGCTGTATCCATAGCAAGTGTTAATGCCACTGCTGAGCGTGGCGCCAGCCGAGAGCTACCTTCGTGTTTGAAATCGCTTTGTCCTTCGGGGCTCAGAAAGCAGCAGAGGTTTACAAAGTGGCTGAGATGTCCTTTACCCCGTGGACCTTAGCAGGTGGGAGCAGAGATACCCTCGTCCCTGTGCTGTGATGCAGGACTTGGGGCTGGCACGTTGCGGTCGCCAGCCACCACTGCCGTCATCCAGGCTCAGCCCAAGAGGAAGATGACTTGGAAAGATTCCACTTTAGCTGATTTTGGTCCTGCTTACATCCTCAGGAGAAGACTTTCCCCCACCGCTGGCTCTTGTAGCAGTTCCAGAAGACCTGAAGGCTGTTGGGCTCCTGCACGGTTTGGGTGCTTTTGGAGGAGGTGTGCGCAAGTATAATTAATTAACGCAATATAGCTGTTGCCAAAGTGCTTGGAGATATGCATCCAGCTCAGGGCTTTCCCATTGCATGTAAACGCGTAAATGGTCCCCTAAAGCCTGCTGTGTCTGAGGGCCTGCTCCAGTGACCCGGTTTTTGGAGCAGAACTTCCTACTTGGATGTGCCACCCGTGGGAGCTGGCACAGGTGTGGGACTGGGGCAGGAAACCTCCGGCAACGGCTTTGGAGGTGATTGAATGGCGCTGCTGGCATTTGCATTGCAACAGGAAACATCACTCTGCTCTGCACCTAAGCAGCATTTAAAATATCACAATTATAATTTTTAAGTGGGCTTTTTTTTGTACACTGGAAGGATAGATTAAAGACTACTGCATAATTTTCATGGTGCATTGTAGCTTTTCCTTCTTTCAAAACGCAGAACAAAACTGCTTTAAAAACAGCAAACACCAGCTGAAGGTTCGCATGGTTACACAACCTAATTATAAACACTCAGCGAGTTCCAAAAGCACAGCGGAGTAAATAAATGTATCACACAGCTGAAGAATGCATCCCTTATTGTCAGATATTTAACAGTTTTGAAAGTAATTAAAAGCAAAGTATCCATTCGAGTCTGCAATTTAGCAGAAGCTTAAATATTATTTTATAAATTGGAATGTAGTTGAGGATAACCCCCCATGCAAACAATAGCAACGACTGTTCGGATTTCTGGAGTTAGAAAATGAGCAATTTCTCTTGAAAAGATAAACAAAATGATTTCTTTTTATTCATCTTTGAAAATGAATGGCTACATGCATTAAAGAAATAGCATCTGTTGTTCTGCTGTCACAGTTTATTATATGAGGGACCGAGGTGTGGACTGGACTGTGAGCTGCTGTTCCTTAAAGCACAGCGAACGTATAGATCTATTAATTCATTAGTACCAGTGCAGTGTAGCATCTCCCTGCTCTGTTGTTTGGTTTGAGCAACTAAAGTCCATTTTACTGCTGAATTATATTTGATGCTGGAGGAGGTATTCTTGAAATAAGCAATATTATCCACAAGAGACTGATATGAGATGATAAAATCCGTTTTATTTATGGTATTTTCAGCTATCTTGTCAGTATAATGTATTGCCTCGCTGGAAAATACTGGATTTATTTTAACCTTGCTGTAAGAAGTAGATTTGCCATATACCTGTCCACCGAGCCACTGTTTTCATGTGCTGATTTCTGATGCTGTGATTTATGTTTAGTTTTCTGGGTCACAATAGCTGTGGCAAAACATTACATATTATGCCTCTCCTGGAAGTATAACTATGAAGACGACATCCCTTATTTCAGCGCTAACATGTGCATTTATTTTATGTTGCTTCAGGAAGGGCAGAAGATACTTAACCCCGATCTACTTAGAGGCCAGTTCTTGCAGCAGTGGTGCGGCAGCATGCCTCGGAGCCCAGCGCCCCGCTGAGACTGGCTCCTTTGGCTTCTGCTCTGCTCCGGATTTTGTCTGGAACTTGCAAAGAAAAGAGTTTAGACTAGGAACGGCTTGTAATCAAGATCCACTAGATCCCTTTTTTAATGAAGAAGTGCTACTGGAGTGGTGTTTCCTAGGCAAAGGCTACCGACGCTGGTTTCTGGCTCTTTCCGAAGGCTGAGGTCCATTTTTTTTCATCCTGAGCAGCCAGGCACGTGGGCTCTTTCTGGGGCTGCTTCTGGAGTGTGTTCACGGGAGACCATGCATCCGTCTGCCACGGACCCTCGCCCGGTCAGTGCCACCTGGATATCGACACCGTGACACGATGCTCGTGGTGATGAAGGTGATGGTGCAGCGCTGGATCTGAAGATAGGCCAGCCGGGTGCTCCTCTGCTCTGAAGGAGTTTCATCCCAAAACGATGCTCAGGGAGACCAAAAATGACCACTGGTGCGGGCGGTCAGTGCTGTTTTTGCTGGGGACTTTTTCTGGGTTTTCCTTTCTGGTTTTGTGTTCAGTCGTGCTCTGTGCTTCTCAGACACAGCGTTGGCATGGCAGCAAACCAGCCTAAATCTGCCTTTTAATGGCAAAGAACTAATAAGTATTGCATAAGGGATGACTACTTAATAAAAAAAAAGGCCAACCACCTACCTCCAGACTTTCAGTTCACCACAGTTCCATTTATACTAAACTCAAGAATTGGATGTATTATTTAGTTAAAATGAAGTTTCCTGTCAAGTTGTCTCCTCACCTGCTCTCTGGACAGTCTGCACAAATTCCTTGTCCCTGACCTTTTCTATTTGTTTTCATAGTCAATGTTTCTTTTAATGAGTGGATTTTAATTGTTGCCTTTAAAGGTTTAGAAGAAATCTGTAGAGATAAAATGCAAAAGGCTGAGAAATTAAAAGGCTTATCAGAAGAGAAGTACCTTGAAGAGGAGATGCAAATGCCAGACTATATTTTTTTTAAAAAAACTATTTCTTTGTCATTGTATAGACCATTCTAGTTTAAACCTTTTAGAGTGTGTCAATGTAAACTGAACAAGCTCAGAATAAGAATAATTTGCAGGTGTTTTATTTAGTCACCCCGAGGAAGCCTGGGGCTCGGGACGTCTGTGCCGATGGCCGTCTCTGCAGACCCCGCGATGAAATGCCATTTCACGTAGGAAGTCGGTTGGCTGTTCATGCTGCCTCACGCAGATCTTCAGCTGGCCCACGTCCACGGGGATCAGATGAAATCAAAATAGTCACACAGATTCAGGCCGGATGGAGATTTGACCCCTATTTTGGTATTTTTTCCTCTGCTGTTTGCCTCGAAAGCCTTTTCTTACAAAAAAAAAAGAAAAGGACTTTTGTGAGATGCAATTTGGTGTGTGCTGGGTTTGCCCTAGGAGGTAATGCTGTTCAAATGCTGTAAGGAATAAAGGTGAAGACTGTGTTTATTTTAATTGTTCAGGTGGACTGAGACTTCATCCCTAACTGCCTCTCCAGCCCGGCACACTGTGCTGTGAAATAGCACGGCATGAGCCTAACCAGCGGTGGTGGCTCTTCCACTGCTTAATAAATCAGGACAAATGGCAGCATGCTCCTGGGAATGCTCTCACAGCACTAGGAAATCCTGCTTGTCTCAACGTGTGCCAAAATATTTGCTTTCTGCCTGCTATTTTAGTGTGTATGTACAGAAACTAAATGGCAAATTGAATTTCCAAAGTAGTTTGCTTGTTTTCTGTGATTATTAACAACAGGCCGATGAGGTTTTGGGTTTGTTTTCCTGATTTCTGCTGTGCATTTCCATTCTTTATCTAGGCTATTCAATTTTGGTTTTCTTATAGGTTGAACTGCTTCGAGAAAGAACTAATTTTATAGTTTTCCTTTTTCTTGTTGGGTCTTTGCGAGTCTCTGAAGGGTTATACGGTGTATATTTTATTACTACATAACAGTACTCATATCCTGAGTTATACTGAGGTTGCCCTGTGGAGTGTTATAGTAACGCTTAGAATTATCTTCCATCTTACAAACTATTTATCTCACTATATTGACTTAATTTTATACAAAGTTCTCATTAGAGGAATTCTTACAGCTTTTGCACTTTCCCTTGTTTTGCAGGGTTTTTTAACCAGTGGTTAGAAGATAAGTAAAGCACGTACGTTTTGCATGCACACGGGCTCACAGACACTGTAGGCTCTCTGTTTATGCATGTGACTGTGGCGGGCATATTTTTAAAGGGATTTTTGCTCGAGATGAGCGAAAAGATCAGTGTTTTAAGGGTCACTGATGGCTTGGGACTGCCAGAGTTACCATCACCAAACCAGCTCTGCTCATCTCTCCCATCACAGAGGCCATCACTTCGGTTTGGAGGAAGGGGATCGCATTCTCTCAACACAAAAGTCAGATGAGATTGAAGGAAATGACTAGCCAGAAGGTAAAAAAGGTAAGCTGTATTGTTCTGGGAAGTGGGCACACCGCATTGGTGCAGCATGCTTGATCTGCTGCTCCATCCCCACCTCCCGAATGGAGCTATTCTCTTTAACTTGTTAGAGAATTAATAAAGGATAACTAGAATTAGGGATTTCTACGCAAATAAGTTTGCATCTACATCCAAGCATTTAAAGGGAATGCATCTGTCTTGAATTGTACATGAATATATAAGAAAGCTGGTAAGGTAGAAAATCCAGTCAAGCAAACAGCAGAGCTAACAAGCAAACCCCAAAGTTTTTGCTCGTGTTCTTGCTTACTGATGGTCTGTTAAAAATGACCTTTCTTGTAATGAGTTAATTTTTAACCTTAGCGTACTCCCTATGATACTCCTTGAAGAGCCCTGCAAAATATGTGCTCTGAAGATAAGGAAGATTGTTATCAGAATCAAGGCAGTTCCAAGCAAACATAGAGACTCTGATTCACTACATAACGTAAGAAGAGAGTAAAGTTTTTTTACCTGGAGTAAACAAGCATATGCTTGAATATTTGGCTCAATTAAGATGTGACTGATTGCTGCTGACTTTACAGCACTGTTTAGGTAACACGAGACATTGGTTTTCTTTTCCATGAAATAATGAGTAAAACAGTAAGCTAGCAGCTTGGTGAGCATTGACTTTAAATTTCCTGCTTTTTGTGTCATAATGTTAATACTTCTAGAGATTCAATTTTTTTATTAAATTTCTTCCCAGTGATAGGGTTGGCAGGTTAGCATTTGAATGCTAACTCTGTTCCAGAGCTGCACTGGAAGTGGGCAGCATTTTTTATGATAGTTGATATACAAATAAGTGCAGTAACACTGCTGGTTTTTGGTTTTATATTCACTTTGTTTTATTGTAATAGAAATTATGCCTTAGGCGTAGAATTATCATCTTTTTTTGTTTAAGCAGTAGAATTTCTGACAGTTTTCATCTGTGGATTTTATTACTTTTCATACATCTTTCATTGTTTCCTTAAATATCTCAAAGTACAGTTAAACGTGGCACAGAATTGTTAAAACTTTTGATGAATTGCCTGATTTCTTCATCTAAAATGGACTAAAAGCACGAGACTTCATAAATTAAGGAGAGACAAGGACCTAAACAAGGATATTGGGTCCACGTGTCGAAGTTTGTATCTACATAAGAATTTAAACTTATGAGTAAAGGACAAACTGCAGATCCTTTATGTTTAAAGAATACCATGATTTATATCACACATCTGCCTGTGGCAAAAGGTCATTTTTGTAGTTTTGGGGAAGATGTAGAACAACTCGAGTAATGCGGAGCATCACCAGGATCTGGGGAATCAGGAAGAGAACTGAGATCAGGTAGATAAAATGATGGAACACAGGAAAAGTGGGCAAAGACGCGCTCCCCAACCGGTTCTGGATATGGGTTTGAGAGTACTAAATACATAACTGTGGGCAGCAGAACTACATTTTGGGTATTTTTGATATCTTTTGGCTTGGAAATGTGAAAAGTGGGAGCTTTTTTTTCTTTTAAGTTGAAGCCTATCCTTGCATCTATGTATATAATTTGAATTTTAATACTAATATAAGTAGCTGGTCATTTCCTGTATTGCTGCAGTAATAGTTATTTCACAGTCATGTCAACAATCCATAGCTCAAATTTTAACTTTCAAATCCAGTTTCCAAATTTTGTATAATTTATTCTGCTTATTCTGGTTTCTCAGAAACGGGACGTCTTATTTAAATGCTCAGAGCCCAAAGCCTTATTTAAGTGTGTCAAAGCCCTTAAAGCTCTGTCACAGATTAAGACTCCAGGCTCCCAGGTATTGGGCGAAAACCAAGAAACCTTCCCTGTCCTGTTTATAAAACAAAAGTGACAACAGATGGGTAGAAAAGGATGAATGCAATGAACTATTGTGAAGATGCTGGTCAGCACCTGGGTCGCATCCTGCTCTCTTAGCCTGGCCATCAGCAAAGCCCTTCTGCGAACATTGGTGAGAGCTGTCTTAGCCTGGCCATCAGCAAAGCCCTTCTGCGAACATTGGTGAGAGCTGTCTTAGCATGGCCATCAGCAAAGCCCTTCTGCAAAGGTGGGCGAGAGCGGCGTGGTGCGGCGGAGGGGGATCCCCGACACGTGTGGCAGGGATGGGGGACGTCACCCTGTCCCAACGATGCAGCCCGGCACTGTTTCTGCCTCTCACCACGTGCTCCTACGTGGTTTTTCGTGTTTACTACATTATTTTATAAAGCCCCTACACTTTTTGTCAGTAAGTTCTCCTGGTAACATAGTGGGTTTTTTTATCATAACAGAGGAGGGAAAAGGCAGTGCTGCCATTAGTGTTTGGCCTAGTGATACCTAGTCATGTTATTAACTTATTTATTTGCACTAGCAGGGTCAATATTTATGCTTGGAGAGTGCCTGTGATGCTGGAAACTGGTGACGTGTGTGACCTGTTCATGGGAATTTTCCAATGGAAACGACCCCCTCGGAGCCCCAGTGCAAAACTAAACAGAACCACACTTCTGAACCAAAGACAGATCCCATCTTTTTAATTAAGTGTTTTTGCCATCTTTTTTAAAAGGTCTTGACATTGTAGGACCTTCTATTAATTGTATGGGAAGCTTGCTGGCAAAATCTCACGGGAAGATGTTGTCAGTATGGTTCCTGAACCCTGCTTTTCACGCTCCTGCCCAGTCACACTTCCTACAGAGCTGGGCTCTGGTCCTCAGCAGCCGGGCGGGCGAGCAGGATGCTCAGACCCAGTCTCTGCTCCTGACCCTCTGGATTTGCTGCAGAAGAGAGCAGAAGCTGCATAGCTCTGATTGCAGGACAGTTTTCATAAACGAAACGTACCAGCTCAGGCTTTAAATACACAAGATCCCTGTGCTTGCTGTGAAAGTGAGGAAGCAAATGCAATAATTATATTAGAGTGCCCATCCCAAACCATGCTGTAGCATGGATCTTTTGACGTAAATCTGTATTTCATTTTGCAAATATATATGAATGTTTTAGTTCCCGTCTTCTACAACAGATGCATGTAAGGTGACAGAAATTATTCACTGTTTGGGACTTTTGGAGATCAGACAAACTGTTTAATTTTCTAAATGTAGGTTCAAAGTCTGGTTTTTAGGAGTTTAAGTTCTGAATATTACATTATTTCTTTATTTTACAATTGCATGCAGGGACAGCACCAAGCTGCTGGTAAATGCCTTCAGGACTTTCTGTGGGGAAAACCTGCACTTGGCTCCAGGTTAACTTGGAGAAATGAAAACTTCTGAGGTTTCTGCAAGAATCCCAATAGATAGATAGATATATTTCTATCTAAGCTTCCATAACTGATCTAAATAAGTTCAGATCTGCAGAAAAAAATCTTCCCAAGCCTGATTCAGCTCAGTCCCATACTTCAGCATACGATGAAGCTCAGGCTGTCAGCTGAGGTCAAAGTTAGTGGCAGTGGTGGCCTCAACAGGTACATTGGTACAGGAGATATTTTTTTTAGCAGAATACCTCTTACAGCTAAGAAACTTCTGTGCGTTCTCAGATGACATTAACTTTTTACTCTCTGATATTTGGGAAGCAGGGAAGACTCCTTTTTCAGAGGAAGAGACGCTCTTCTGCTGTGCCCATGCATTGCGATGATGATCGCTGTCTCTCCAGCAGCATCCTTGTCATTGCGGCGTGAGCTTGTGGGCTCTGTTTTGCTCAGACTGCATATTTGCTCTGAACGGGTAATGACATCTTTGTTTCTTCTGCAGGAAGCAACTGTTTCTCATAACTTTCTACCTTCAGGGCATCTTCTGCAACGCTCCCACTCCCAATTATTCTTTCCCTCAAAATCTGTGGGTATCAATAACTTAGTGGCTTAACTGGAGCCGATGATTTAATCTGATAGTCATCTCTGTGTGGAACCGAAGATGTGGAAGATTATTTTATCTGACGCAATGAAGTAACCTGCCGACTGCGGTCTGAGCAGCTTAAGGCTGGCAACAGCCACCCTTCATTTCTGTCACGTCTTCGTCAGCTGGCTCCAGCCAGCTGTCACCTTCAGCTGGTGCCTGGCGCATGGGCAGCTCTTCCCCTTCACCGGATGCTGTCTGAGCTGATCTCACACTGGTAACTGCTGTGGCTAAAGGGTTGTGCTAATTAGTCCGATTCTTCAGTCAGCCTGGGTATTGATTTCGTGTTGAGTCACGGGTAGGTTTTCGGAGCACCCCAAAATCCTGGGTCATACGGCTCATCTCTCTCTATTTTAACAATTTTCAGCCAGGCTGTTCCTACCATAGTGGTTAGAAATGTCAGGATTTGCTCATTTTCCCCTGTGGTCCTGAGAAAAGGAGTTAATTCTTTTCTAATAAGCCCGCTCTTCCAAGGCTTAGAGCTGGGCTGTCTTTTCAGAAAGAGAAAGATCAGCACGACATTTTTTTGTATTTTAAAGGAACCTGACATGATAAGCCAAGTTCCTCCCTCTTCAGAAGCATCAGTACTTACCCGCTGGTTTGAGTCACAACTAAAACGCGGGGTGCCTTTTCCTTCTACTGTGCACCCAGGATGACTGCATGCTTTGGTCAATGTTTAACATCACGTGAAAGCAAGCCCAAAGAATTGAATTGTCTCGGTTTTTCCTTTCTCTGTCTTGCTATTACATAGGTGTAATGGAAGATATCTGAGTATTAATTTTGAGGTTTTGTATGATTTCAGGTTTAAAAAACCTTCATGTATTTTTTTCTTCAGCCCACAGGAGTTTTCTAACTCTTAGACCTGCTGTGCTGGTATACTGCTGAAATTATGCTGTCTTTTGCGTTTGGGGAGGTTTGCATTATACATCTCATTTTATTGTGAGCATATGTCAGCTATTACTGAGCATGACTCCAAAACAAATTTTTCTTCTGGTTTGTCAGCTTTTTGTTTCCTTAGTGCCGATTGTGTTTTTACAGCACACCTCACCAGTTGCCCTTCAGTTATATTTTTAGGGGATTGTCATATATTTCACACTAACTTTTTCCTGTGCTGCTTTGCAAAAGGTTAAGTACATTCTTGATTACTCATGTAGTTCTTTTTTTTTATAGCACTGCTGAATTAAACGCATATGACTTGTTGCATGGCTTGAGTATCAAATGTATACACTAAATTATTTCCTTACATTTAGTTGAAGCCAGGAATTTTCTAGAGGGTAAGTATATATGCAAATTTCCTATATTGACAAAACTTCTTAGATTTTCTGGTTACAGAAGACGTATTTATTCCTTTGGGAATATGTCAATGAAAAGACTAAAATCTTTCTGGTTTTAGGAAACATTCCAAACTTCAGGTTACATTTTTCTATTTAACCAGGAGTTGCAAATTGACCAGGAGTTTCTTCATATCAATTGTAAGGAATGGTGGCTCTGTGTGCATTATGTCCTCGTCCCGGTGCGGAGCGGAGAAAGCATTAGATCTCCCAGGGACCCCGCGGGTGGGAGCTTACCTCCTCCCGCTGCAGGGCGAGGGTATATAACCAGGTGGAAGGAGAGACCGCGCCACAGGAGAGGGGCTGGTTTATAGTCAATTTAGAATGAAGCACAGGAATTTTTTTTACATTGTATTGAGTCGAAATACGCACATATGCTTTGATTCCTGTTCTCATTCCGTGTATTTTATACTTATTATGACAGTATGTGGATATGTTTACATTCAATGTTACTTTGTGACTTTTCTTCCTTGTCTTTACTAATGTGCCTTGGCACGCTAAAAATGAACCCTATTTAAAAAGAAAAAAAAATAGCTAATCAGAAGATATTTAGCATACTGTGAAAATTCAGTTCCCAGGACAGAGGAAGTAGGGGGATGCTTTTTCTGGCTTTATATGAGTTGGAAGGCAGACCGGTTTGGCTTTTTGAGAATGCAAATGATTGTGTATGATCAAGACCGGTAGGTACAAAAATAAAATATTCCAGATCCTGTCTGGGAAATAATAACCCATATCCAAGCAACGCATAGCATGCGGCTAATTAAGATCCTAGCCTTAACTTGCTCCAAATTATGGGGAGCTAAATTATTTTGGCAGTGATTAAAAATCAAAATGTTAGTAGTAGCTAATAAAGTAATGGTCTTACGGCACTGCTTGGAGAAGGAGGCACCGAACTTGCTCCGGAAACTTTTAAAATTCCGGGCACATTTGCATATGTATTTTTCAGTCCAGTAATTTGATTCACTGTATCTTACATGAGGCATTTCTTCTCTAATATGGTTTTGATGTAGTTTGATAATGTATTATTTCATAATGTATAATCTAAGGATTGTTTTTAGTTTAAGGAAGACACTGCTAAGTCAATAGGGTCATGTTTTCTTCTTCTGAGAGTTTACTTCTATGGAGGTCAATATTTTTTGTATGCTGGGGAAAAGCATATGATGACAGTACAGGAGGTAAACTCTGTAAGTGTCAGGCTCGATGTAAATATTCCTTTGCATTTGTTATAGCTCCCCTTGCTCTCCTGAGACCGCGCAGAGGGCGGGAGGCGGCAGCTCTGGATTCTCCCCGCCGGAGCTGGGACGGCTCTGCTTCCCCGCTCAGCGCGTCCGCTCACCCACCGCGCGCTGCCCGACGGGAACCAGGCTGGGATGGGGGGTCCAATGCTGCTCAGCCCTGCCTCCCGCATCGGAAACCCCCTGTCTCCAGTTCACGCCAGCTCCGGGGAGAGCAACCCTAGGTGAGTGACCGATTAGGCGGTCTCATTATTATTAAGTACGCAAACTTTGCTTCCCCGAGGCTCTTGGCAGACTTACGCCATTTCAATGTCTTCCTTGAGAAACGCCATCGTTCAGCAGCAGATTGGCATTTTATTCCGCTCAGGCTGCTGTAAATCCCACATCTTCAGGGCTGCCCCTAACGACGATGCACGCTCTAGGAGAGCTGTCCGTCCCGTCCTTGAGCCTGCCATTGAAACTCTGGCTAAACCCCCTCGTTGTGTTAATCCGAGTCCTGGTTTTGCGGGTGGGGGGGTGGGGAGCCAGCAGTGAAGCCCCGGTTTCTGCTGGGAATGGCAGCCGTGCCAGGGTGATGGATGGTGCTACAGGATGTGCTCCAGCTGCCTCGCTCCGAGGAGGCTCAAAACTCACAGAGGACTGCTGGGTATGATAAAATAGGCCACCGAAAAGGTAATTAGTCCTTTTCCAGTTAAGTAAGGAAACGGCAAACTTGATGCATTGTTTCATAAATAAAAACCTCATAAGAGTAAAATGAGGTATTCCATATGCACTATTCCTTTTGCACACTAAATATGGGCTGGCTTATTATCATATTTTTGATCACTTGCCATTGTTTTCTGTTTACTTTTGCCTAAAAATCCATCCTTGCTCTGCTGTAGCAATTTCTAGGTTCCTTAATTTGTTTAGTTTGAAGGGTATTTCTAGCAGTCACATACTACAGCATAATGATGGTATAAAACTTGTTATTTAGCAACTAATTTAAATGAAAATGGACATAATTTAAATAGACTGAAATGTCCTTTAATACTATTTTTAAAGACTAATGGAAGTGCTATGCTGGCTTGTGCGATGCACCGTTGAATGCAAAATAAACAGAATTGTTCAGATGCATTTAGATGATTCTTTCAGTCCTTCATGGGGTTGTTTCAATGCAGAAAAACTCCGCAGCGATAAGATTTATCAAAGGAATTGTGAATCGTTTTGGTACAAAAGAGACATTTATTTCACTGCAGGCTTTCTTTTCCCTGAGGTGATATAAGTATTTTTTCTTTTGTTGAACTATTGCTTTAAAAAACTGTCAGTGGTAAGAACTGGAACAAAACAGCACCCAGAGTGCTGCCGGTTGTGTGGCTGCTGGTTCCGCCAGCCAACGGCACTCAATAGTGCCAGGCTGCTCAGTAACCATAGGTGGGGAAAACTTGTCAGACTATTCAGAAAAATCCCTGCTGCTCCAAATAGAAACAGCATTATTACAGGCAGGGCTTTTCTTTTTTTAATGTATTTTTTTATAATTTTTCTTTTCATATTTCTTCCTTTTTAATGTAAGAAACAGCTTCGTTCTTTCTGAATTCAAAGAGTTCGACGAAGTATCTGAAGTTTTCACATGCGAGAAGAGCAGTGCTGAAGTGTGTCCTTATCCTCTCTTCCCCGGTACCTATCTCTCTCCTTAGCATTCAGGAGCAAAATTGGTAAGTCGGGGAAAGGCGATAACAAGTTTAAGCAGGGCTCGGGAAAAGAACAGAAAAACCCTCACGAAGTCCAAGGGTTTAATTTTCTACTGCTTGGTGAAACAAATGCTAATGGAAGCAAGTTCAGGAGCTGTACTCCTGAAAAGAATTTAACTTTTTAAACAATTTTAAGTGAATGTTCTCATTAAAAGGAGAGGTTTCAGGCGCGCTCTGCCCACTCCCGTGCACCCAGCACCTCAATGTCCTTCTTGCAGTGAGGGGCCCAAAACTGAACACAGCATTCGAGGTGGTGCAGCACTGGTTACATTAAAACATTCAAGTTTCAGAATACATTTTCTGACCAAAATTATGTCCTGTTATTGCTGATTATGGGATGCAAAACAGACGTGACTCCTCTTGCTTCAGAGCAGAGACATAAAAACTGAATCTTCCCCATTCTAGTTGAGTTTATTAAATTGCTAAATTACTGATTTCTGTGACCCAATGCAGATTTTGTTCTGATTTTTAAAAGTGTTTTGCTTTCCTGAAACACCTCTGCAAGACTCTGTTTCTCTCTTTCTTCTGATAGATTTTTTTAATTTTCTTTTTAATCTTAATTCCCTGGGAGAGGAAATCCAGTGTGATGTGCCCCAACCTCTACACAGCTTATTTCTGTCTTGCTTTCCCCACAACTGGCCATGTTTTCCTTCTCAGTTTCCTACTGTTGCTCCTTCCCCAACCATATTCCAGCCCTCAATACACTGTTTTGCCCTTTCCCAGCACTTTTTCAGCTATAAAGGTTTTTATTCCTAATACCGCTGCATATTACATGAGCAAAAATGTGATTTTTTTTTTTTTTCTCTCTTTTCTAGCCGGCCTTGACCTTCGTGTGTGACATGCATTTTTCCAGATTAAACCTTTTTCCTCTAGTTTATCTTACTGTGGCATGAGGGGAAAGAGGTATTTATAGCTCCTGCTCTGGATTTCCAACCCTGGGTGCCAATGGCAGGTCCCTCTAGGATGCATTACAGGAGGAATGTCAGTGATGGTAGTTAAGGCACTGTCTTTATTGCTGTAATTGTGTAAGTATGCAGAGCTATTAGACTCCTATTTTGCACATAACATCAGAGAGCTGATTGCCTTTCCCTTGCAGAATACACAGACCTGTGCTTTCTGAGCAAGGGGATGCCTCCTGGGGAGATTTCCATGGGGAGTTTCCCGCTGCTTGACTGAAGGAGGGATGTATAAGCACTGTAGGAACCAACTCTGCTACTCACATTAAAATCTGGTAAGTTCAAGTGTCCTGCAAATTGTCCAGTGTGAGCAGTTTAAATCTGGTTTACACAGTCACTCACAGGAGGGGCTTTCCTGAGTCGAGATCAGGGCTCGTGCTACGTGAGCACTGCGCTTTGTGCACTGGGGCGGGGTTTGTACTTGGCTTTGTCTCTTCCACAGAGAAGAAATTTGGCCCACCCTGTATGTACGTAGTTTATTAAACCATGACAGTTGTATAAATTAATTTTTATGACCTGCAGCATTTAATCTTATTAAATAACTACTTTAGGAGCTCGTTCCCTGGTGTAAGAGGATTAGACTGTTCCAGACTTTGTTTGTGCTGCAGCAGGGAATTAGCTTAACACAAGTGTTACTGAGTTTTTTTCTAACTTATCTTTGGAGAAGTGGTTAAGCGGGATTCATTGCTGACTAATCTGCCGAGTTAGGGTGATGTTGTGTGCTGAGGGTCTTTGCTGTTCCTGTGCATCCTCAGGCTGGGCTCAGGGAGCAGAGCTCCGGCGGCTGGCTCTCCCAACGCGTCCCTCGTTTCACAGCCAGCTGGACGTCAACGTGCACGAGCGCTGCAAAGGAGAGAGAAGTCAAGGGAAACAGGCGTTCGGGTGGGCAAAGCCTGTCAGGAGCCTGGCCAGCCGGCAGCCCCGGATCCATCCAACCCATCCAAGCACCGACACGGCAGCTGCGCTGCCATGGGGTGAGCGGCCGCTTGCCCGGCGTCTCCCCAGTCCGGGTGTCCGGGTCTGCTGTCGCCACGTACAGCGTGGGAGAAGGAGCGGGAGGGAAGCGCTTCCAGGCTGCTCGCTCTGCTATTCCCCTCTTCCCTCAAAACATTCAGCTATTTTCCTTGTACAATGCAAACTGTGCATTAAAGAGGCAGCATCAAGCTGTTAAAAGAAAAGTTTTAAAAAAACCCCACAGAAAAATAGCATAAACTAGAAGCACTGAGAGTTTAAATTTCCTTATGCTTGTTGTTAGTGTATTTTTGCACTTCTTTCTGTGTAAGAAGATTGAAATTTCTACCAGTATAGTATTGGCATAATATAGTAAAATCAAAGTATTTCAACAAAATCATTGCCATAGAAGATTTAAAAGCACAAAATGAATGCTGTTTGAAATAACGTAATTGCAGTTGACAGCGTGGTATGTGTAGAATTCAAAAAATATTCTATTATTTACTTTTTCCTCATCTGAATAGAGTTGTGAGGCAAAAAGCAGGACATGATAAAAAATTCCTTAGTGTGTCTTAATATTCAGCTGCTCCTTTTTCTATTTCTGGGTAACTCTCGAGGCTGCTTAATTAAACATAGGAATAAGGAAAGAAAACTTGAAAGATGCAGCAGCATGAAAAAACTCAACTTTTTGCAGGTTGCAGCAATTATATCTGTTTTCCCAGGTGGCTCAGCTTTTATATAGCCAGGGACATCTTAAAGAGTATAGCATGGTTTGATTTGTTGGTTACAGGTAAGTTTTAGTTTGACATTTGGAAATACTGTAGTGTGTAAATTAATAAAAATCAAAATAAAGTTTCCTAGGTTGGTCATGTCAGCTTTCCAGTGTTAGCCAGTGTGTTATGCTCAGAGTTTGGTCATCTAACATCATTTATACAGGTTATAAAAGCCTCTTGCCTGGCACACAAACTGAGGTGAGTTCTACTGGAGAATTAGAAAATGACTTTTTAAAATGATGTTTTAAGTATCATGTTGTCACTTCCTCTCTTTGTGCTTTGCCCAGGTGTGCCTTGCAGCGGCTCACGCACTGACAGCTGTATGTGAACCAGTGGGTTATTTCACAATGACATGTTAAACTTTTTTTAAGACAACACTGAACTGTTTGATCTAACAGGAGATCTCTCGTATGGCATTTCTGTGACTGTCGTTGGAAGCTGAACATCTAGAGTGAAACTCTCCTGGGTGCAACCTCAGGTGGGAGCACCTTATCTTCTGCTCTCTGGACTCCCCAGCCTCTTAGCTAGCGACGGGGTTAATCTGTATGATTATTCCTGCCAAGCCACGCCATTTATTCCAGCAGCATATTAGCCCTGGGAAATGTCACCCCCTCTGCATCACTGGCTGTGGAAGTGAGCTTAGCGCTCTCCTCCATCCTGCTTTCCCTCCCCTCCCAGAGAGCAGCGCAAAGCCCACTGCCATCCCCCAAAAAGCTTGCTCAGATGCTGCTGGGCCTGAGGTGCGAGACCTGGTGCCAAGTCAAAGACTAACACCTATTTCTGTGTAACGGGAGACAGAAGAGGCCGTAGCAATAGGTCTGTACCCTGTGGAAGCACAATTAAAGTACCGAACTGCATATATGAAGAGCAGCCCAGAAGAGAGTCTTTGCTGGGTAATTTTCAGCTCTGGTGTTCATTAAACTGTGCAGGGTTTAAAGCTCAGAGAAAGGCTAGTCTCACGTACGTATAAAAATCCATGAACACTTGCTTTTTTCTTTACCTCCAGGTCTGTAGCAATGTGAAGGCTGACATCCTCATAAATGCATATGCACAGGCTGTAAACCCCCAAAGAGAGCAGATGCTGCTTTGGAGAAAGCCCAGCTCAGAAATAAAATATTAAATATTTATAGAACAGAACTGAACTGCTTCGTTGTCCAGGTACTTGAGGGGAAAACTGTCCTGGAGCTGCTAGAGAGAAACACTAGCAGAGGATAGGGCTGAAGCCCAGCCGAGCGCTTTCTGGAATGGAAGAGGGAGCTTTGACGCCGCGCCAAGGCCAAAGCCCTGCGGGAGGGTGCGATGCTACATCTCCGTGGCCGGTCGCCAAAGCAGGGCTGGCAATATGTTGCTTAATGCTACTGGCAAATAAACATGCTACTGATTCCTCCTGTTGAAAAAGAAGTTTAGCAAGTTAAAATAGGACAACAGGAGATGGCGGATGACATCCAAATTTTCATTTGTTATGTTTCTCCCATTCTGTTTTGTAGACTTCTCAATTGATTGGTCATTTAGTCTAATCCTTACTAGAGCGGTTGCTACTGAATCGATATAATGATAATTTTAGTTTACTCGCATGTAAAATTTATAAAAATATTGATAACTCTCTTCGCAATATGGCCAATATAGATCTATTAGGACAAGGCATCCTATTTCTAAAAGCAATGTTCTAAATTAACTTCAGAATCTCAGAGCTGGGCGTGCATTACTTGTAATAATTTTAGTACTTCAGGTTTAGCATCAATAGCCCTGTTTATAATTTCAATGACTGTAAGGAGAATCCAGTAATAAGCACCAAAGTGTCTTGGCTAATTTTTAAAAGCTCTGTGTACATATTCATAAGGCAGGGTGAGGGAAAGGAGAATGGTAGTGAGAAGGAGGGAAAATTCTTCTTTGTATTTGCTTTCCCCATGATTTCTTCTCTTATGGTTTCAGACCAGTTTCTCTCTCTCTCCACCTTGCCTTCCTCTTGGTTCGTACACATAAATGGAGGAAATTCTTTCTACACCTTTGACGTGCCAGAGCCAATGGTAGGATAGCAGTATTGAAAAAATACTGATTTAATATTCCAATTTTGCTTTTCCTTTTTAAGAGAGTATGTTGTGGTAAAACATATCTGTGTATCTAGATGACTTTGATTTTCTTTGAACCGCTGCCACTTTGGGGTGGACCTGATGTCCAGTGGAAAGGATGACTCACCCTGATGGTGTTGCCCGACGGTCTCCAGGTATGGTGTCGGACCTGTGCCTTCCATACTCCTTTTCTGGAGGAGTTGTTGTGCATCACACCATGATTGATTTGGGCCATTTCATTTATTTTTGGGTAGTTTTGATCTATAAAGCCTTTGTCGGGAAGCATCAGATGGGGGAAAAGCTGTGAGGTTCATTACTGCTCTTAGGGGTGGGGGGCTGCTTCTCCAGCATTTTTGAAGGGCATTAACTCCTTTTATAGGTTTTAAGCTTCGTTCTGTTTGCCAGTTTCAATTTAAAAGAAGCACCGGATGATCCCAATGGCTAGAATTTGGGTTCAAGTTAATAGCTAACTTTCCCAACACTGTTTCAAAATACGAAACTAGATCTTGCAGAAACAACCACAATTACGTTTCAAGTACCTCCTAGTTCTGACTAGACAAAACCATAATTTTTTCAATTTCATTTCCATTTTCTTTCATATCTGGAATAAATTCAAAGGTATGAGAAGAAAAAAGAAACTGATAAGCATTAGATGTCAGATAAGAAACTTGAAATAGATTTTCAGGAGCAGGCACGCATAATCTCCATCGCTTTGCTGCAGCTACGTAGGCCAGCTGATTTTCTGCCTTTCTCAGCCATTTGTGGATGCCAGAAAGGGGTGAGAATGGTTTGAAGGATAAAAAAAGAAACATCTCGCAGCTTCCCAGTCCCACTTCAAAGTTTCTTATGTTTCGTGGGTATCCCAATGTGGTTCCTTGTGATTTCTCAAATTTGCCTGGGTTGCTGACTGTGAAAGTACTATCGCTGTGTGTTGTAGGTACGCCGTGTTTTTAAAAGCAGAAGTATGCTTAAACAAGTGACAAACCCACCCGTTTAACAGTGCTAAATTTTCATTAAAGTCAGTGGGCAGGGTTGGGTCCTGATATGTGTATATATATATGTTTACAAGACCAAGCAGGTTCTTACACAGCGATTAACTGCAGTGGCAAAGGTGGCAGCAGGCACAATTCTCTTGTATTTTCCCAGATAAATCTGTGTGATGCTGATCTCTTATTACCTTGAGGGATCACTAAACTACATTTAAGTCCTCTTGCTGTTTCTTATTGCACTTCTCCATTACAGAAACACCCTACCCTCCCGCATTTCCCCCGACCTGATCGCTGACACTGTGCACAGCCAACCCCAGCTTCAGCAAGATCCAGGTGTTCCATAAGAGCAAACCCTTTGCTGGAGAATAAGAAATACCAGGCCCTTAGAGGTTGCCAAGTGATTTGCTGATATAACCATAAACATTTCGGAGACTTCTGGGTGTAACTTGTTCCCTTGTTTGCATGCACAGTGCGGTCAGACGGGGCAGGGGCTGGGGAGGGGTCAGTACTCAGGTGGGTAAATGCATTAGAAGGAACATTAGGAAGATGTTCCTCCTGGTCACACCGATACTCTTATGGCGAAGAGTTGGTATCTTCTAAGCATCATTTCCTTTGAAACCATTGATTTGATTTTAGTACCTCTATGATATAACTTATAATTGTGATCTAAGTACTGAAATACTCAAAATACTGTATGATAACTGCATTGCTTCATTTTTTCCTCTGGAACTGCACAGCCTGTGGATGAGATAAAGAAGAGTTAAGCTGTGCAGCACAGCAATGCTTCTGAATGGGAATGAAGGTGTTTGTTTTATTTTAATGAAATGAATTTATAAAAAGTAGAACTGCATTAAAATTAAGAGTGGGGTTTTAATCCTCTAATAAGTTACCAGGCTAGAAATGCAACGTGCAGGTGGCTGAGATGGAGATGTGCAATACACACCTCTGGAAAGAGCGAATCCTGCTGCAGATCGGGTGCTCGCAGCGCGCCCCCGAGGAAGGGCGGCGAGGAGTTGTCAAGGGCAGGGAGGACGGCGCACACCTTGGAAAAGCTCTAGCTGATGCCTTCAAGCCAGCCGACATCTGTAAGGGTAAACAGTGCTCCTTGCCGGCAGCCTTTAGGGAGGCTTACGGAAGAGAAAAGGACCTCGTAAGCACAACTCACTGGGACAGCGAAAAGTTTGAGAAATGCTTTACGAGAAGAACAAAAATAAATAGCTATGATAATAAGGACAAAGTCCTGATTTTGATTAAAAAAGAGTAACACTAAATTATTTCCATCACCTGAGAATGCCTCGCAGGCAGGAACCAGTCCTTGTAGTGGTGCTGCGAGGAAAGCAGGGAAGTTTTTCTGAGTCTGCTTTGTAGGATAGAAAAACGGAAGCAAAGAAGGCGAATATTTTGCACAAAACCAGGGAACACTGTGGGGGAGCAGGACTTGGGACTCCGGACAGGCGCTGCCCAGCAGAGCCCGAAAGCGAGGCGATGGCTGCGGGTGTCGGGGCGTGCCGGCGGTGCTGGGATGCAGCCTGATGGCTCCTTCTCCATCTGCCCCGTACTAAATCTTTTGATTCTCTACGTGCCTGTACCACTGAACCAACAATAGTAATTAACTGTTGTATAGGAAGAAAAAATTGATTTAATAAATGCCTGAATTTGTTACACTAAATGTGCAGACTTCTTTTTTTCTTGGTAACAAATAGGGAAGGCAGTCCTAAACCAGCAGTACTGTGGGACACAGAATTTAGTTGCAACACCTAGAAGTATTTTAAGAAGCACCTTCCCCCTCTCTCTCGTCAAGTGAATCTTCTTCAAAACCATTTTTATAATATCGAAGATGTTTCTTGTAAACCTCCTTACAGAGGGGAAGGTCACGGGCAGGTACAACAATCGCAACGCTCTGCAATTGAGAGTTAAGTCAGAAGTATTTTTGAACCTTTTATTGACAATTTTCAAGCTTTTTTAAAAGGGCAGTTTATTCAGAATTGCTTATACGGATCTGTAAGTTGTGTTGTTTCACTTTCAGCCTTCTGTGTGCTTTTCTCTGAATTGTTTACTTTAGCAAATTTTACCTCCATCCAAAACAGCCTGTTGTATTAGATAAAGGAAAAATATGATTTATTTGAGTTTTCAGTGCTGTCATCCAGCTGCTTGGATTGACTGCTTGTTTAATCCTTTCGTGTCTGGGGGAAAGAAAAGAAAGGATGGAAAAAGAGCTTCAAGAGGGAAAGAAAGTATGTATTTCTATGAGAACAGGTCTGGTTCCAGCCCTGCTGCGGGGAGTGGCAGCAGGAGGGTCCTCGGCAGCCTCCTGTCCTTTTCCTCTCTCTTCCTGGGAGTCCATAAAAAGCATAAAATGCCTTCACATGTCTGAAAAAAACATTTATATGTTGCTGTGAATAACAATATTAAAAGAAGGTGATCTTGTACGTTGCCTGACACAAGCATTCCCATTTCTTTTGCTGGTAATTACCGTTGGGCGTGCTGAAAGAAAGAAGAGTGTGTGACTTACAGCCGCATGCCAACTTGGAAGAGCAAAAAACTGTGTTCTGACTGACATGGAGTGTTTATTTAAAAAAGAACTTGTATTCTTTCACTGACTGTGGATTTTGTTCACTTTTTGTCTCATAAATGCATTACTGACCCTGCAGGTCCCAGCAATGCAGTGCAAAGCAGCCGACACTTCCAGCGGGTGCAAGGGCCTGATCCAGGCTATGAGTCACGAGATGGGGAGATGCTAACGTGGATCCTGGAATCGCTGCAAGAAGGCCTTGAGGGAGGCAGGGGGAAATGATCAGGCGGATCAGCCCAGGGGATTTGCTCTCCAGATGTGCCTTTGCTTAATGTTACTTGAAGGGAAACTCAGGCGCAGCTGTAGCTGCAGCGCCCTTGCCTCTGGGGGGGGTTAATATTTAAAAAATGCCAAGTTTGCTGTTCTGTTTTGTTTCACGCAGTCTAACTGGAACATGAAGGCACTATAACTTGACTTTGACAGCCGACCTTCCTCCTGTGGATTTCAGTGTTTCATTAGCAAGCATGTTCACAACTGACTGCCTGCAAGCAATCCGTGTTCGGGGAACACAGGAGAAATATCACCGTGACGCCTGAATCATGAAGGATCTCACAATGTGTCTGCACCAGCAGGAGCTCCAACGTGGGATCCCACCGGAGCTCAGCGGGGTGCACCCGTCCGGCGGGTGGGGATGCCGGCTTGGCGCGAGGGGAGGAGACCCACGTGGTTTTTCTGAGAGCCTCAACGATCTGGTGGGGATGGACCACCACCCCTGAGGTAAGAGCCATCCCTGGTTTGAGCCACCATGAATAATACATTTCTCAGGAGGGAAGTGACCTCCTTTGCAAGATCTTTGCTTTACCCAATCCTGGTAACTGCTGCACTGGGGTTTTGGCAAGTAGCGCTGTTGGAGCAAAACCTGTCTGCTTTCATCTTCTGCAACGAAAGGCAAAAAGCTGTGCAGGCGCTGCTCCGTTACCTTCTTGCTTGGCTTACTGTGTGCTGGAGGTCTGTTTTCCCCAGTCATGGTTTTATGCATAGCTATCTTTCTCCAATTTACCTTTTAAATAATTAGGTTATTAATATCATTTCAGAACTCTGTAATTTTCTGAAATTCATAAAAGAAGGTGGAAACCACTGGGTTTCAAACAGCTTGACCACTGCTAATGACTGAAAATCATATCCCATATTTTGATTTGGGAAGAATCTTTGCACTATCCAAATTTTAACACCTTTTGGAGATAAATGAGAAACTTGGTGAAAAGGCACCACAAGTTTAATCTCAAGAAGTCTACAAAACTCTCTTTCACCCCGGTAGGTCTGGAGAAGAGGCAGAGGCACTTGCACATCTGTTTCTTCAAAGAAATCCCCTGGGAGGAAGAGAGCTCCTCTCACATCATCACTCTGAAAACAGAATTACGTTTTGTTAGACGGCTTATGAAAGTGGATGTGAATGCTAAAAAAAAAATAATCCCCCCTCGTGTCTTGATGAATAGCTGAACAAAGTTCATACGAATTGCCTGCCTTGCAGGATGGGGGAGTTTTGCCATTTGGGACATACCCAACCAGTTATGGCCAATTCACACAATCGTTCAGCACGTGCTGCTGTAGTTACTCCGTCTAAAAACCCGCTGAGCTCTCTATCATGTCACTGACAGTTTGTTTAGTGACCATGCCACTCGTACTTTTTGGTTCAAAATAGCTCCATCTTTCTATACCTTACCTTAATGACTTTTCAAAGCCTATCCATCAAGACTTGGCTCCCTCCTGGGGCTTTAAATACATCCTCAACGTTGTGCAGAAACAGCGTTCTGGGTGGCAATGATGCAAGCCTTGGGAGCTAGTCTGGCAAGTCCTAACGGCAATGCCATGGTGAGCGGCATTTGCAAAGATAACGTCTCTTTGAACCTTTGTGCAAATATATTCTGGGGTTTGTTCAGGTTTTTTTTTAACCAATATTTAAAATATATGATACTACCTATATTTTTCCCAAGACTTGGTCTCTTAAAATGAAAAAAAAAAAAGCTTTAATTCCTCAGATCCTTCAGGTGCCCTGTCCTCCTCCACTGAGGGTGCAGCACTTTCAAGCTTCCTTGGGGCTGTTCATTTATTTGCAAAAAGATCAAAAGGTCAGGCAATTTCAGCTCAGTGAAGCTTCAAGTGAATTACATCATGCATAAAAATCTGCTATTTTCAAGCTAACAGACTTCTCCTGTGAGGATATTTTGCTCACTTGAGCAGAAAACAGGCTGTGTTAGCGGCTTTTCTGGGCAATGTTCTCTGATAGCAGATCGACGCGTGGTCCTCCATACATCCCCTGGACATAGCACCAGCTTCCCACTCTGAAGCTGCCCTGAGAGGCCATCCGCAGATCGGCTCCCCATTTATTCAGCAACTGCTTAGATCACCGATAGGGATATGAGCATGTATATGGTAGCTGAGAGATGTGCACGATAACTGCCTTTCTTTAAGACGTGTTGTGCACATAAACAAAATTTTGAGTATCTGCTTAAGCCCCTCAAACCTTCAAAAAAGGCAGGGCAGGCAGATTACCCGATGGCTTTGATGCCAGCACCAGGACACGTGGAGTCTGGCTCCCTCCTCTCCCCCTCCTGATGGCCTTGCCGGTAAAGGCTCTGCTGCTGAAACGCATGGGGCCCGAGCACAACACCTTTATGGGGACCTTCACGTGCAAAATGCATCCTGAGTATTCTTATTTGCTGCTGTACAGAGAAAGGCAATTCCCAAGGAAAAAAAAAAATCATTAAAAAAAGCTTTCTTGCCCATGAAGACTTTGAATATGTGAATATAAATTTTGGATTCTAAGCAGCTCAGCTAGTGAAAAATTAGTTGCACCCATAATAATCAATTGTGAGGAAGTTTATGACCTTCCTCAGGCAGGAGTTTAGTCTTACATCATTCGTTATCGAACAACGAATTGCTCTAGTTTTGGGCAGGCTTTGGTCCTCCGTGGCTGTGAGTCAGGGACTTTCGCTAGCCGAGCAGAGGGACAGCCCAGCGTGGCACGAGGCTCTGGCGGAGACTTCTTCAACAGCAGGTAAGATTCTGCCCTTAGCAAAGGGATATGACGATTTGAAAAAGCAATCCATTTGGTAGTGTGGGGATTAACTAATAGCTGAGAGTGCTGATTAATTATGAGCGTGGCCCCCACTGCTGAGCCCCCTTTCCGAGCGGAGCAGCACCCACCCATCCGCCTGTCGCAGCACGGCCCACTGGCAGTGGCTGGAAAAACAAGTGTATAGCAAAGTGTGAAGCTGTTTTTCCATGTGACCTCTGGATCTTTGCTCAAGGACTTAACACCATGATTTGTACACCACCAGGAAGCACCGTGACACCGCGGTGGCATAGGAGATAATAGGGGACATGGAAGAGAGAGGCACGATGAAGCGTAATTCAGCTATTAGAGTATACAAAGATTAATCACGACTAATACTTTGCAGCTCTTACGAGTGTGTTCTGAATGTTGAAACCAGAATCTCTCTGCAAGGGTGGATTCATGAAAACAAAGCTCTTGAAAAGCAGAAAACAAGGGAGTCTCCCGGCTGGGGTGGCTCCATGTCACTTGTCACCCCGTTCACGGGGAACGAGAGGGAAGGAAAACACAGCGCGAGTGTTAAACGTTGTGATGCATTTAAAAGAACAAGAAGTTACCAGCTGAATAAAGCAGGACTTCGCAACGACGTTTTCCAGTAAGTGGTCAGTTGTGCTTTGCACGGCTTAATTCTGATCAGACCTTTGGTGCCACGAGGGATGAAACCTGCAGCCTTTTTGCCGTTAGCTTTAGGGAATTTGCACCTTGGGCGTGTGTTGTGCACTGAGTGGCACGCCGGTGTCTGGCCGCAGAGCAGAGAGGTGCGTCTGGGTCCCTCCTGCCGCCCCTCTGGGGCTGGCCGGTGGGAGGGGTGGCACAGGCCGGTGTCCTGCTCCTGCTGTGCCGATCGGTGGTTTGTCGCTGGCTCTGTTCTAAGGGGATTATAGCTGCTTGAACTGCAGGTTTTTCCTCTGCTACGGTGGAGTGAGACCAGCTCTGGTTTGGTCCGCGGGGACTGGGGGAGGAGGGATGTTCCAACAGCCTGAGACTTTCCAATAGCAGTTCTGCAATGGAGGCAAATCAATAGGTGGGAGCACCTGAAACACAACCAGAACCAGAGGGGCTGTGGGATATACCACGGTTAGTGGCTGACTGAACCGCGGTGCGGATGGAAGGGGCAGTGGTACCCCTGCGCTGCCTTCACGGGGACCCAGGGGAGGGGGCAGAGACACGGCGGTGATGGTGCAATGCATTTTTTATTTTTATGAATAAAAGATGACTAACACTAGACGAATCTCAGAAGATTTGGAGCTCCAGCTAACCGCCACAGAGCGGGGATGCTTATTCATACCTGCCTGACTCGCCCTGCCCAGCACAGCAATAGGACTTCAGAGAGTTGACAGTGCTCCTCCGCTTCCCGAGAGCAGCGTGCAGGAGAGGAGAAGCACAGAGGTCCACAGCAGACCTGCAGCCCCATCGGTACGTCGGACCATTCATCCTGCAATCGTGTTACCTGCAGCAGCTTTCAGCTCCCGGGCTGCGAGGCAGTGGGCAAACACTGACGCAGTGTCTGCATGGCACGGGCCACCTCAGCAGCCTGAAAATGCAACTGAGCATTGAGAAGGCAGCAACGAGAAGAGGGGGAAGGGAACCCGGCCAAGAGAATGTGGGGTGCCTTCTGGGTCTCTAACAAAAAGGCACCCATTTTATCTTCTGATGTGCAAGTTCAGCTCTATTAAGTTTTCTCCATTTCTTTAACGCTGTTGTTTAAGTATGGCATTGCAACAAAACTACACGCTACAGTAAGATAACACACACAATTTTCTTAGTGAATAGCAGTATTATCTCATTTGATTAAACCCAAATAGATAGCACAATCTACGTATGTATGTGTTTAGGCAAGGCCTATGAATTTTAAGTCCTATCACTTCCAGAATCACATATCCAATTATTGCAAAACTCCAAATCCTTAGGAACTGGCATCTAGCCAACACTAATGAAAAATATGGGTAGACAATATTGTAAAAATGGAAGTAGCATCACTCCTAATACTGGAAGAGCTACATACATCTTCTCTCTCAGGTATGCCTTTTGTACTTTGCCTTAATTAAATGGCACCTAAGTGTTATTGCTCTGTACAATTAACTGAAAGGGGGTTGTGGTGAGGTGGGTGTTGGTCTCTTCTCCCATGTAACTAGCAATAGAACGAGAGGAAATGGCCTCAAGTTGCGCCAGGGGAGGTTTAGACTGGATATTAGGAAAAACGTCTTTCCTGAGAGAGTGGTGAAGCAGTGGAAGAGGCTGCCGAGGGAGGTGGTGGAGTCACCATCCCTGGAGGTGTTCAAGGAACGTGTGGACGTGGCACTGCGGGACATGGTTTAGTGGGCATGGTGGGGTTGGGTTGATGGTTGGACTTGATGATCTTACAAGTCCTTCCCAACCTTAATAATTCTGTGATCTGCAGGACTTTTCTCTATTGAACACTCGCTCTGTAACCCTTATTCCAGAGACAGCGGTTCTTTAAACGCCTGTTCATTCTGCCTGTGGCGAGGTGGAAGGCTCTCCTCTATTGCTAATTAAAGGAATTTTTTTAAGATGACCATTACATGCATGGAAGCAAAATAAGGTAGTGCCATAAACTATGTTGAAAGTTGCAATAAATTACCCAGGGATGCCCAGAGTAGAACTGAGCTGTGCAGAACGTCGTTGGGACATTTCCCCAGGAGTGCCGTGCTGTAGGGTTCATCTTGGCTGGGGAAGGCTTGGCAGCTCAGGCAGCGAGCAGAGAGACGGGGACCAGCACAGCATGCCGGGGGTCATCCAGCCTCCAGGAGAGGAGGAGCGAGAAGATACCCACACCTTGGAAAGGGCCCTACATTAGGAGTAACACAGTTCGGAGTGAGAGCTGCACTGTGTGTCATTAATGGGTGAATGCCCCTGGAGAGAAAACCACACTTGACAGCAGCTGGGAAGGAGTAATATCCCCAAGCCCTGGAGAGCTGCCATCAGGGACACACGCCACTGGCTGAGGGAAACCGTCAAAACTCTCTCCACCATCTCTTCATTAAGGGCTGAAGAAGTTTAGCGATTAAAGAGTCTAAATGAAAAGACCTGCACATACCTCATGAGGAGGATGGCCTCAGCGAAGCCGAGAGCGAGCTGAAACCCTCCCGCAGCAGCAGTGCTGCATCCTGACAGCCCCAAGAAGTCAGGGCCGGCGTCTGCTCGCGGAGGGGATGCTGCTGTGGGACGGCTGAGCGCTCGCCCACGGGAGGAGCTGTCGGCTGCGCTGTGGAGCCCTTTGCTGCCTTGCTTGGCTCCTGCCGTAAGTTTTGCTAGGCAATAACCCACCTCCTGAGGCATCCCCTGTAAATTATCAAATAACCTAAAAATAAAAAGGTGCCAGCTCAGAGGTCCACAGAGCTTTGTAGAAGCGATGTCAATGGATGTGTGCATTGAAAGGCTGCTGTGAAAAGCTGGTGTAATGGTTGGAGAGCATTGGCAGCTCCCTTTAGGCGCTGTGCGATTCTTGTGGACTGTAACATGGTGCCAGCCCGGATGGCAAGATCTGTAAGATTCAGTTGCCTTGAAGCGGGAGGTGCCGTCCGCTGTGGAGGGAGCGATGCGTGCAGGCTCGGTGTCACAGCGTGGAGAAGCCCTGCAGGGATGCTGTGCACAGGGACCTACGTGAAGACGGAGTGGCTGGCAGCGGGCACGGCCCGTCTCGCTGCCCGGGGCATGGCCAGGGCTCCCAGCACTGCAGATAAAGCCTTCACAGGATCTGCCCATGGGATCTGCAGCCGAGGGGCTGTTGCTGCTGGAGGCAGTCACTCCCAGAGGGCTGGTTATGCCTTTCACAGCAGCACAGAGAGTGGGACACAGCAGAGCTGAGTCTGTTGATGTTTTCCATGTGACGCTGGGAAGTGATGCAGGCAATGACTTTGTTCTGGAACAATCTGTCTTGGCTCCCAAAAGTTGTTCTGGACAAAGTGATCTGTGCACCAACTGCTGCTTATAAGGCAATGAAAAGTTTAAAATACCCACCAATTTCTAGCAAAACCCTCTTCCCATTTCTTCTTCTTCCATTTGCCTTCTCTGAACTACAACTGGACACCAAGAAAAGCCCATGCTGCAATGGTAAGGCAATGAGAAATCTTGCAGTGCTTTGCATAAGCAGTGGAGCTGCGGCTAGCAGGGCAGTGGCGTGAGGTCCGGGCTGGGGGGAATGCCACCCTTGCTGCAGAAGGAATAATCTTCTTCGCAGCACCTTGCCTCCGCCCTGAGCCAGAGGGAAGAGGGCTGGGAATGTGTGCACGGATGCAGTTGCTCCCCAGGACCTGCCAATGCAGAGCGGGGCTTGATGCTGGCTGCTGGCACACACAGAGCAGGGAGGAGGAGGGATGCTTCCTCTCACCGCTCTCTCCAGCATCATTTTTCACAAATGTCTGTTGGTCTCTTGCTGCCCGCACCTTTCTTGCCACATTTAATTTTCCTGCTGGCTTTAGGCAGTACTTGCTGGGATTTTGCAGTTTGGCCATTTCCTAAAGTTCTAACAAAAACTGAAGTTACTTGTCAAGAGGGTTGGGTTTTTTTCCCGAGTCCCCTCAGATCTAATTCCTGATCAAGTCACACAAATAGCAACAAATGTAAAATTATCTTTAAACAAAAAGATTTTTTGTATTTTCTGTCATAGCACCTCTAAGGATGTGTTAGAAGTGAGAAACATGTCCGAGGTGAGAAAAGCTTATTTTTTATTCAGTACCACTGAGCTGATGTGTCTCATGATGCGCTCAGGAAGGACTTTCTGCAAGAACATGATCCGAGTACCACCGTGCTGATAAGCTGTGACAGCTTAGATACAAAACGTACCCCTAACCCAGGGGTCCAGTATACATATCTCAATGTATGTGGGGCTGTCTTCACACTAAGCTGAAATTGCACTGCTATGCTGTTTATATGCTGTAAGCGGTACTGCTATATACTGCTCTGTGCTGCTAAACAGCACTGTTTGTACAGGATCCCACAGTGCTAACGTGTATGTAGGATGGAAAGTTAATTGCATTTTACAGAGTATTCGCATTTGGCAAAAGGCGTTCTTGAATAATGATATTAGATAGAAACAGACCATTGCTAAGGAGAAAGCGTGGTGAAGTGCTCAGGCGTATCTTTGTTTTGAAAAATGCTGCAGAGCTGACAGCAAACGAGTAGCCCACAGTATGCAAACTCTGGCAAAGGGACTGACAATTTCTGCAGATCCCTTTGGCCACATAATAGATTAAAACAAAGGCTGTGATTTTGGTTTCACTGATTTTGCTGTTATTTATAGGTGAGAGCAGTACAAGTCGCTATACGTGACTATATTCCTTGTGCTGTGGGTAGGAACTCTGCGAGCGGCCACACGGTGCCCTCCATGCTGATGTGCTTCTGCGCAGCGGGGAGTTCAGTGCTGTGGTGGGCAGTTTTGTAAGGCCAAATCTACATGGAGAGATTTTTATGACCAGAAAACTTCAATTTCTAATTTTTAAGATTTTAAAATGCAGCATTTAATATTACAAAACCCCGCTGTTTTTGCAATTTTTGTCCTGAATTTGGAAATTAATTCCAAATGAGTTTATTAAAAAACAAATTGTGATCAATCTATTTTAATAGGAAAAATATGACAGGTTGTTTCATACAATAAAAACATTGTAAACTATATTAGCAGTATAAAAATGATTATTTGGGGGATCTTTTACAACTTAATTTCATCCCTATTTTCTATTTTTAACCGTTAATCAAAGTTTCTGGCTTGTTGGGAAATATAATAAATCTTTATATCCCCCAAGCTTTTAAATTATTCACCGTGCTTACTGGTCTCTTTCTGACAGGAGATTATCCTTTTTAATTGGAAATTTTCTATTATTTGTGTCTGAAATGTTTGACAGTCAGAGTGTAGCCTCAGATACTATTAATAGCAAATACATTGAAGGTGGGGGATGTATGGAGGCTTTTCATTGCATGGACGTTAACCGAGTCAGCTGCATGAACCACGCTCAGAACACAGCACCGTACGGCAGAAGTCCTGCTTCTAATCTAGTTTTTCTTTTTCAAGCCCACCCCTCCCGTGCTTATGCAGCCCAGTAACAGGAACATGTCCCAACTTTGGACTTGTTTTCTCCATTAGAGACTTTCCCTCCTGTCAGTGCCGCCGGTAATCGCCTGTAATTAAAACACGTGCCGTAGGGAGCCGGGCGCAGCGAAACGCACTGTGCCTGGTTTGCGCTCAGCCCAGGAGAAGAGCTGGGCTGGTCTGCAGCAAGGTCCTGTCCTCAGCTGGGCTGGCCTTCGCTTCCAACAGTGGTAATTTGCTAACTCCTCCCTAGGTTATTATTGATAAAAATGTTTAAAAACATTCTGAGAAGTCATTGATTTTAAGTCATTGGATCCCAGGCTTTCATGTCTGGCTTTTTCTGGACATTATGTCTTACCTGCAGAGACTTGCTCAAAAAACTGCTCAAAGATTAGGGTTTTGTCTCTTTTTTTCCTTCCCACTTCGAAGTTAATCATTCATGTGTTTCAGTCTGTTGAATGCTCAAAGAAGCACAAGAAAGAAGAAAAAAAAGAAAAATCCTTCAGCTGCAGAATGCCTCATCAAATACAATTTTCATTTGCCGAGCTGGAAATAGGCAGGTTGAGCTGCCTGGTGCCCCGCAGCTCCCCGGGGCGCCGATGCCAGGCTGGAGCTCCTGCGCCCGCGCCAGGCTGGGCTGCTGGCCCTGTCCGCCTCCTCTTTGGCTGCCGGGTTTCTTGCTGGGAAACGAAACGCTCAGGTCTGTGTCCCAAGCTGCTTGCTGGGGATCTGAGTGATGTGGTGTTCAACACCAAGCGCACCGGCAAGGTGTATTTGCTTTTGACGGGGAGCAGATGTGGCCATGTGTATAACTTCATCCAGGTAAGCCCTCCTGGTGCTAACTTATTTTGTGACAAACGTTGCTCTCTCCCAGGCCTAAGCACTTGCAACCAGCCTCTGCAGAGCTCTGGGGGTACGTTCTCCTGCTGCTGCGGGCTGCGACGCCTGCTAACACCGATGGGAACGTGCATGCACAGGGAGAGCAGACTGTTCCCCTGCACGCCTTCAATTAGCCGGCACAGATCCCGAGCCTAGCGCAGGTGCTAAACCAGCAAACAAACAATCAAAGCAAGGTCTGTTTAGTGGGGAGCACATCAAATGTTATTGCGCTCTGTACGCTTACACTTTTCTAATAATCACTTCTTGCTGGACAGCCTGGACTTGAGTAATTCATTTTTAGAGTATTTCAGAAGAACAATCAGTTTAGAGGATTATATGATGTCTCATCGCCAAAGAAGAAATAGCTACATCAATCAGAGATGTGAGACTACCACTTAGGCACTCCTCGCTTTCTCTAAATGACGTAAATTAGATACATCTAACACCATCTATTATGAAAGACTTACGGAAGATGCAGATGCTGCACCTAAGCACAACTACAACACGTGAGTGATCATAACCATCAGGGTGAGTGGGAAGACAGGAGGCCTTAAAACTGGTCCCTTGAGCCACATTTATTTAGATAATTTTTATAGCTTGGAAATTATGAAGGAAGCTATGCTTCATGTTAGCAGATTTAGCTAACGTTGCGTTGTAACTTTAGCTTTTAATTCTTCTAATCATCAATTTTTGCTTACAGTTTTTAAGTACTTGTGCATTAATTTCAGACTTGCTCCCTCAGTAAGTTTGCAGACAACACCAAGTTGGGCGGGAGTGTTGATCTGCTGGCGGGCAGGAGGGCTCTGCAGAGGGATCTGGACAGGCTGGATCCATGGGCCCAGGCCAATTGTGTGAGGTTCAACAAGGCCAAGTGCCGGGTCCTGCACTTGGGTCACAACAACCCCGTGCAACGCTCCAGGCGTGGGGACGAGTGGCTGGAAAGCTGCCCGGCGGAAAAGGACCTGGGGGTGTTGGTCGACAGCCGGCTGAATGTGAGCCGGCAGTGTGCCCAGGTGGCCAAGAAGGCCGACGGCATCCTGGCCTGTATCAGAAATGGTGTGGGCAGCGGGAGTAGGGAGGTGATCGTGCCCCTGTACTCGGCGCTGGTGAGGCCGCACCTCGAATGCTGTGTTCAGTTTTGGGCCCCTCACTCCAAGAAGGACATTGAGGTGCTGGAGCGTGCCCAGAGAAGGGCGACGGAGCTGGTGAGGGGTCTGGAGCACAAGTCTGATGAGGAGCGGCTGAGGGAGCTGGGGTTGTTCAGTCTGGAGAAGAGGAGGCTGAGGGGAGACCTCATCGCTCTCTACAACTGCCTGAAAGGGGGTGGTGGGGAGGTGGGTGTTGGTCTCTTCTCCCATGTAACTAGCCATAGAATGAGAGGAAATGGCCTCAAGTTGCACCAGGAGAGGTTCAGGCTGGGTATTAGGAAAAATGTCTTTCTTGAGAGAGTGGTGAAGCAGTGGAAGAGGCTGCCCAGGGAGGTGGTGGAGTCGCCATCACTGGGGGTGTTCAAGGAACGTGTGGATGTGGCACTGCGGGACATGGTTTAGTGGGCATGGTGGGGTTGGGCTGATGGTTGGACTTGATGATCTTACAGGTCTTTTCCAACCTTAATGATTCTGTGGTTCTGTGATTATCTTAAAAGTAGTAAAATACAATATTTGTGGCAAGGATTCTAAAATACTTTGTTCTGAACTTGAAAGATGTATCAGTTTCATACATACCACCAACATTTCCACTGAGTAATTCTAAAAATAAGTTATGCCTGAAAGGAGAATGAACTTTTTAGGTGAGTCAATCTATGTACTTCAGAAACACCAGGATTTCTTTCTAGCAGACATAGGACTGTGTCACATTCCCAGTGAGATAAGGAAGATATATTCTTGACCTTTTTGGCTCTGCTGTTTGTTTGTACACGGGGTGGGGCGGGGGGGGAGGAGGGCTCAGTTGCACACGTAACCCTGTGGTTCACTGCAGATTACATCAAATGAAAGGGATATCTTCTACTTATGAACATGCAGGGGTTTCCTCTGACTGATTCTTTGATTAAAGAATTTGTTGAATTATTTTGTGGACTGGGATGGGTTTTTCCAGGCTTCCAATTAATAGTTGCATTATTGGTCTTACAATGAAATTTTGTGGCAAAGACTCTTGTGTTTTAGTATGTGCTCTGAAACATAATCCTAAGAATACGTGACGGTGATTTGCTTCTTCAAATATCCGGAAGTAAACTCACTGACTAAAGCATCCACAGAAAGTAGATAAACAAAGCACAGAACTTCGTTAAAGTTAGAGCAGGTTTTTATGCAAAAAAATACTTCTGGTTAAATTTTCATATTTACCTTTTCAAATTACCATTCTGGTAAGGGCAATAACTTATATTTAGAAGCTTACCTAAATATAACACATATCTCAAATCTCTGTACGCAGAGTGCTGGAGCCACACGTAGGAGAAGGCACAAGAATAACAGGATTTTTTTTCTTTGCTAATAAACAAGTCACTTAACACAACTGTGAAGTTAGACCTTAAATCCAGTTAATTAATGAAGTGTTAGGTGCATAAATACCTCGGCAGATCTTGACTATATTCCTACTAAATTAAATTTTCAGCAATCCCATAGAAAGACTGTAAGAACATGTGGCAGAAAATGTTGTTTTTACCCTGGAAAATAGGAGGAATTAAAAAAAATTCCGTTACTGATTCAGTCCATATGGGTTTTCATCCTGGGAGAGAAAAATAGTCTGCTTTGGAGAATTAATCTCTAGGACTTGAGGATTTAATCCCATTAAAGGTATGATCAATCAAAACCTTACCAGAGTGTATGAAATCTGATTTTTTAAAATTTTTTTTTAACTCTATCCACTTTTGTGTTTATTTCTCTCTTGCCTTTAAAAATTTGGGATTTTTCAGAGGAGGTTTTGCAGCAGCGCCTTGCTAGCAGAGTTCCCCCACCCCAGCAGAGTATCCTACGAGAGGCGATGGTTTTTTGCTGGGAAACACGCTAACGGGGAGCTGGATTAGCCCTGGCCGCTGCCATCGCCGATCCCACGCCCAGTGTTAGTGGCTGCAGATACAGCCAACGCTGATGGGAGAAGGCACCAGGCTGCTCCTCGTGCCATCGGTGACTGCAAGGGCGATCGGTCTTTAGAGGTAATGAGATTTATAAGATTTCTGCTATCAATATGCAAAAGGAAGAACCCACAGCTTCAGTTGGAAAGCTCTGACACACCTTCTCCTTCCCTGCTGCTCCCAGCCTTGCCTCTCTAGCCTGGGAAGAGCCATTGCCAGCTTTCAGCTGCAATATTTATTACATGTCACATTCCTTCCCTCTTCTTTTTAATCAGTGAAAGTTCCTCGTTAATTCTCTGAAATTAAGCTCCTGTTTCAAATGAAGAATTCCTCCTCAAAGTCTCTCAAAATGCTAACATCTTCAAGGCTGATCCCCACGTAGGATAAACCGCACATTGGCAGAGCTGCTTGTAGGCGTTGAGGCAACTGGTAGGAGCTCTGCAGCCTCTGATCGGGGCTCAGTGCAGCCCCATCCCTGCCGATTTTGAGTAAAAGTCAGGAGCTTGAAAACAAACACGTTTCAATAAGGAATGACTTTGCAATAATACTTCAACCTGCTTCTTCTCAAAGCTTTGATTTGTTTTTCATGAAGGACCCAAAAACTCACGTAGTTATCCGCATGCTCTGAACTTCTTAGGCTGAAAATTTCATGAGAACAGTCTGCCTCATGATTTTCTGCTATTTCATGCTTTCTCTCTTGATGGCAAATTGCTATGAGAACAGCCTCTTTTGTTGATTTCAGGAACTTGCCTTATTTTGGTTGCTGCTCTATGTTGTGTTTGACAGTGTCTCTATGTACAGGGCCAAGTAATGGGCACTGTGGAGAAAAAAGACCTAAAATGTTTTTGAATCCTAAACGATTTGTCTCAAGCTGATGATGCCAGGCTGTGCAATCGCTCTGTTCTCCCACGTGCACTGCCTTTCAGACTGCCTGCCTGTCCATGCACTCACGGCAGGACCCCGGGGGCCACCCAGTCACGGCGTAGGTCCAGCTCTGCCCTCCTCCTCCTCTCCCTCCGGGGCTCACGTGTTTTGAGTCATTACTGTATACATTTTCCAGTTCTGACAAAAGACAAACAATGCCCAGCTTGTGTTAGCAAAGGCACACTTCACTGCGGTTCTGGCTATGATTGCTGAAAAAAGATACTCAAAAGTGTAACCCCCAAGTGCACTCAGCCACTCGGCCATGCCCAAGACGAGCTCTGGTGAAAGAGAGCACAGCTATTATATTTATTACCAAACCACCGAACACACCGTGGACTGCCTGTCTCCTAATAAGTGGACAACATTTATTGAAAAGCATTAGGTTTTCATCTCTGGGCCAAATAACCCCAGATTTTGCCAACTGTCTGGTGACGGTGTGAACTACGCCGGTCTGAGTGACGTTGGTGCACTGGTTGCTCGAGGATGTTTCTTGTTTAACGATGTACAGATAGATTTAATTACACCTGAAAGACTGCTCCTGGCTGGCTGAGCGCTCAAACCCTATAGAGTATCAGACAAGTTTGATATGTGACAAGTAGTATTTAAATGAAGTATGATCTTATGATTTATTCAGGTCACGGTGCACTTTAATTATTAATGGAGTTATGCCGATTTCAAGACGAGCTCTGAAGGACTCATTCACTTTGTTTTAGAGGTTTGAAATTCATAACAGTCCCTAAGGCCCTGCATTTATAACGAGTTATTCCTGCTAGTGGGCTAATAACAACATCAAATGGTAAAGGGGAGGGTGGGGAAATAAAGCAAACCAGAAAAGATGATATTCTAATTCTTATTGCAGACGTGAACCTCTGATGTTACACTACTTTAGCAGGTATCGTTGTGAGCCGTTCCTCTGGGTGCTGAGCAGGTGCTGGAGACATTACCGGAGAGATGCGCTGTAACACTGGGTCGCATCATGGGCGATGAAAGAGCATTACTGTGGCTGGTGACAACGCTGAGCTTCAACATCAGCGAAGACAAGTGGCTGCATGTGCTGGACGGCGTGGTGTTGGGCTGGCATGCCTGGGACCTCGGCTGCCCTTGCTAAACAGCGCGTTCCTCAAGAGAGTAAGGAGAGGAATGATCCAGTATGTTTGGCCAACAACTTCCATACAGCATGAAGCTAAAGTCCCTGGTCATTGTGGCTTTTTGGAAAAAAATTCAGCGAGCTCACCCTGAGAAGGCTTAAGACAGAGGTACCTAGAATTGACAGTGGGTTAATGAATGGGATGGAATGAGGTGGCACTCAATGGGCCATTAAGCACAACGCCTGCCAGCATCTTTAAACTCTCATGCCTTAAGTGACCATATCTAAACTTCTAGTTTTGAGTCTTGGAAACAACGTAATTCATGAAAGAACACACTGGAGGAGTTTCCCTGAACAGTAGCTTTTTTGAAGAACGGTTGCTCAGCACAGGCACAGTAACACTTTAAAAACCACAATATTTTGAACAGCCCCGAAAGTTCTATGTTTTGTACCTAGCCTGTTTCTGGCTGCCATTCTCACTGAGTGAGTCAAAGCCAAGTCTCACTTTCCCCTTCTCCTCATGCTGTGGAAATTGTCCCTTTGCCTGTTCTTCTTCAGCCCCGGCAAACTGCAGGACTGCAGTGACGCATTATTATCATTTTGCTGTAAATCGCCTCTGAGATCAGTGGAGTGGCTTGAACAGTCTTTGGTGCAACGCTGCTAAAGAGCTGCCTGTGGGAATTTGGAGCCAGGAAGGGTAATCTGCTCAGCCGCAGGAGTTACCAGAGCAGAGGAAGGCAACAGGGCATTAATCTGAAGGTACTTTTATTGCCATGTAACTCTTAACTTCTCTTCAGAGGCAACTGGGGAAAGGTAGAATCATGGAATCGTTTAGGTTGGAAAAGGCCTTTCAGATCAAGTCCAACTGTAAACCCAACCCTGCCAAGTCCACCCCTAAACCATGTCCCTGAGCGCCTTATCCACACATCTTCTAAATCCCTCCAGGGATGGGGACACCACCACTTCCCTGGGCAGCCTGTTCCAGTGTCTGACAACCCTTTCGGTGAAGAATTTTTTCCTAATCTCCAGTCTAAACCTCCCCTGGTGCAACTTGAGGCCATTTCCTCTTATCCTATCACTTGGGAGAAGAGACCAACACCCACCTCACCACAACCCCCTTTCAGGCAGTTGCAGAGAGCGATGAGGTCTCCCCTCAGCCTCCTCTTCTCCAGACTGAACAACCCCAGCTCCCTCAGCTGCTCCTCATCAGACTTGTGCTCCAGACCCCTCACCAGCTCCGTCGCCCTTCTCTGGACACACTCCAGCACCTCTATGTCCTTCTTGGAGTGAGGGGCCCAAAACTGAAGACAGCATTCGAGGTGCGGCCTCACCAGCGCCGAGTACAGGGGCACGATCCCCTCCCTACTCCCGCTGCCCACACCATTTCTGATACAAGCCAGGATGGCGTTGGCCTTCTTGGCCACCTGGGCACACTGCCGGCTCACATTCAGCCGGCTGTCGACCAACACCCCCAGGTCCTTTTCCGCCGGGCAGCTTTCCAGCCACTCGTCCCCAAGCCTGGAGCGTTGCACGGGGTTATTGTGACCCAAGTGCAGGACCCGGCACTTGGCCTTGTTGAACCTCATACAATTGGCCTGGGCCCATGGATCCAGCCTGTCCAGATCCCTCTGCAGAGCCCTCCTGCCCTCCAGCAGATCAACACTCCCGCCCAACTTGGTGTCATCTGCAAACATCTGAGGGAGCACTCAATCCCCTCGTCCAGATCATTGATAAAGGTATTGAACAGAACTGGCCCCAGTACTGAGCCCTGGTAGCTCACTGGATAACCGTAACTCTCCCCCAGGACCAAGTTCAGGGCTGGAACGCTGCAAGCCCGGGTGGGTGAGAGGCAGCTTTCCTTCCTTCTTCAGCTGTTGTCCACCTGCAACAGGAGACAGGGAGAGTCTGCTGGCTGTCAGACAAGGATTGCGATGCACTGAAACAGTGCTCAGTGCCACATGCCACCCGTGAGCCAGCAGAGAATGAAATCCTCGTGAGGATGAGAGGGCTGATAATGGAAATAGCAAGACTGGAGTGAAAAATTTCAGGTCTCAAATCCAATACGTGGGCAATGAAAGTTTGGAATATTGCTGGGAAATACAATGGTGCCAAACCCCTGTGTGTGTCCTGGGCTGTGCCTGTGGGGAAGGCACAGCCTCTGCGGGGCAAGGGTGAGGGTCTGGAGACCTTCGTGGTCACATTAGTATGGGACTTGGTATGTGCTGGGGCAGTATTTTTCTCCGTCAGCATCAGCTGGCACAGCTCCATGTCCTGCATGCAATGGGAGAAATCAAACCCTCAGGGAGTGCATATTTTGTAAAGAAACCACATACCTTAGTCGTGCTGCAATTCAGAAAATGAAGCTCTTATTCCAGCATCTCTAATTCAGTATTACAAAATAACATTAGAACAACACTTTTTTAAAAAAATAAAGCAATTTTTACAGTCTAAACTCTACAACGCATGCTAAGAACAGGCATATGGGTGATTCGGCTGGGGTTATAGTTTATTTTTGGTTTGTGTTGGTAGCAAAGATGTTGAAGTTTTCAATGTCATTTGGTATACTTTAAATATAATTAATCAATACCTTAATAACAAATGCACCGTGATGCACGCTGAGGTAATTATCTGTTTAAATTCTCCAGCTGTCTGGTGCAGATGTCGCTCGTGGGGTGTGGGTGAAAGGCAGCCGTTGGAGCCGGCCCGAGGTGGGACAGTCGCAAAGTGAATGAAAGATGCTCGGGCTGTGTTTTCCCACTGTGCCAGAAGCTGCGGCTGCGTGTGGTGAGCTTCACTGGGGACCGCACACGGACAGACTGGGTGCTCCGGGAAACACTGTCAGTCTGATGATGGAGTTTCGTAAAAACCTACACAACGGAGCAAGGGTCAAGGAAAGCCTTCTTCCTAAAACAAAACAACGTGAAATTAGTTCTTTAACAGATTAAGAAAGTGTCCAGTACTTGGTATTGGTGCGGAGAGGGGTGTACCAGGGGTTAAATATAATGCCTGGGCAGCCTGGGGCTCTGCGCTCTATTTATCTTACACTTATTCCTACTTACTGATGTAATGTATATTCGTATTTGCTTGTGTATTTTATTACCCCTTGGTAAATGGGAAAACCTTCTTTTGTATTTTGTTCCTATTATGTTTCTCATCTACCCCCTCGCTTTCCTCACCCTCCAATGTATTTTGGCTGGTTTGGTCTGTGCTGGTATACCTGGGAAAAACTGACTCCACGGATGAAGGCCCAAGGGGGGCAGGGGCATCCACGGTACCTCGGGGACCAGACTGACTCTCCGGAGGAAGCACCGTGCTGCCTTCCCTCTGAACGCCTGCCTTCTTCCCCGGGGCCTCATGCTCAGCACCCCAAGACTCACTTTTCAAAATCTGGAAAGTATATGGTTAATTGTACTGTCAAAATTATTTTTAAGGGTATTGTCTCAAGTGTATCTGCCTATTCACCGTACGTCTAACGCTTTAAAATATATCTGTGTGCAAGTTTAAGAAACGTTCATTCTGGAAATATACTCGATGATGTGAAAACTGCTCTCTGAAATGATGGCATGAGAAAGGTCTTCCCGGAGGACTCAGGTGACAGAGGACTCCTCTCTTCTCACTGTTTTCCTTTTAGCCGCAGCAGTGAGAAGCAGGGAGCGCGGGAAGCGATGACAGGCTGTAAAACGCTGATCCCTCCAGATGTGCCCGCTTGCTTCTCCTTCGGCACTCGCTCCAAATCCTCAGCAGAGGGACGATTGCTTTCATCCCTGCACCTGCCAGGTCTGGACAAATTCAGGTGCAACAGGTGTGTGGATACTTTTTTATAAAAAAATTAACTGTAAAAGTATATAATGTGGTTATGGTTGGAAACATCAAGTTTAACTGACTTCAGACCTGGGATCAAGCAAAGGAGTAGCAAATCTGTTCGTAATTGTGTAAATGCTCAGTTAAACCCCTGCACCCTGCCGCTGCTGCCTCTGCTGTCTCCCCTTGAAGCACTCCACGGAGAAGTGCAAGATCCGTGGTGTGAGTTGCGGGGCAGCCCCCGCGCAGGCGTCGCCGAGGTTTTCCCACGGGGCGGTTTCAGCGGCGGGCAGGGTGCTCGCCAGCCTCCGCTTCTCACTCCCGGCAGACTCGCGGGACCCGGCGCGTTAGCCAGGCGTCTGCCACCGCAGCAGAGGCAATGGCTGTGCACGCAGGTCAGCCCACCCAGCTGCTCGGCAGCGGGACATGATGGGCCGTGTCAGCCCTTCAGCCTAACCGGGGATTTTCATGGGGCTGTGCAGGGTCAGCAGGGCCAGGAGCTCCGGAGCCTCTTGCAACCACTGTGGGAAGAGTTATTTGATGGAGTGATAACCCTTCCTTGGCTTCTTTATGTGCCTCATAAAGACTGAGCTCAATAGTCGGTGTGGATTTAATTTTATATCCACCCACTTCTGGCCGCACTGATCGATATTGGTAATATCTGTATACAGAGAGATTTTAACATTTCCTTACAGAAACGTGAGGATGTGTTACACACTCAACTGCAAAGCAGCAGCATAATTTTGCACAGGGATTAGTTTTAGGGTCGAGCTACATAATACTTTCAGAAGCACAGCTCTCCAGAGCACTGCTTTTAGATTGATATTGATTATTGTTGTTATCTGCAGCCCTGGGTATTAATGTGTACTGGAAACCCCAGATCCTTGAGTCGAACTCCTTCGAGTTTCAAACCAAACCAGCTGTAATGCAACGCGATACAATGGGGTTGAGTGCCTTGGAGTGCTTCTCCAAGGAGAGATGGCTTTCTGCGCCAGCCTGGACGCACGTGGGAGTGTTAATGGGGCGGAGTTTCCCTGCGGGTAATGGCACGCAGCCTCACGTCTGCACACGTAGTGTGATGTGAGCAGGATGCGTGTGCTGTGCAATAATGCCGTAACCCTTCACCCCGCACCGCTCTCCGTCCAAACGACGCAGTTTCAGGTTGGGGAAACCCCGAGGACAACCTGGCCGCTTCAATGCATGGAGCAAACCGCGCCGGGGTGCGAGCCGGGGGATGCTTCAGAAACAACTCCAAAAACTAAATTCTCTGCCAAATAAATAATTGTGCTGAGATGAACGGTTAAATTTGAAAATGGGTTAGAAATATTTAAACAGAAAAGCATCCTCTGCTTTTGGTCAAAGTACGATTTTTTTTTTTCCTTGCTCTAAATTATATAAAGGAAATATTCAAATCTGCGCAGTGAGAAATTCTAGAAATGACACTTTGGAAGCCTTTAGGCCTGTAAAAGCCATTAAACTGAAGGGGGTCCTACTTTCTAGATGATTGCCAGCCCAGGTAATCTGACAGAAAGCTGCCATGACACGTATGCCTCTATGAGGTATCAAACATCTTTTCTAGGTGGTCTTACAGAATTTTTGTGCTTGTTTTAGGACTGACATTTAAAGTTGGTCTAATAGCAATATTTCTGGATTTCCACTATAATATTAAAACCTTGCTATAGCAATTCTGAAAATATTTTTCCATTATTTTATTGTGTGATATATGCGTGGAATAACTCAGGGTGTCTAGGAGATTTTTGGCACCAAATTTAGGTGAACACCATTTACTGCTATCGTAGCCAACTCACAATCATGGCAAAGAAAACTCATCACCATAGTGTCGCATACCCCTTAAAATACATGAAGTTTGTGCAAATAAAGATTATTTCCTATAGGAAGCCTATGTGTTACAATTTTAATAGTATATGTAAGTTGAATACTATTAGTAAAAGTTTGTTCAGGCATTGGTAAATCACAGAAGAGAAATGCTGTTATACAGAGTGGACTTGCAGCTCCTTATAAAAACTAAAAATATCTCAGGAAAACACATAACTCAGTTTTAGTAAAAGGAAAACACTATTAAATAATGCTTCTATGCTAATTGCACAATGGGAGTGAGGCTGGCTAACGTGGATCGTACAAAATGAATAAAGAAAGTGTGAGCACGGGCTGAGAGTGTGTTCCAGCCTCCTTATGTCAAAATCCTTGAAGTTCATCAACCTTTTCCTGAATACAAATGACAATGATTATAATATATATCCACAAAATGCATGTCATCTGTCTGCAGACCATCCAAGCCAATACCATTAAAATTCAAATGAATGTAAATTAAAATTGCCTTTATAATATGATGTAAATAAAACCAATGCTTGTGTTAAGTGACAGCCTCTACTTGTTGTTAATGGATTTTACAATTACTGAGATGGATTATTTTATAACAGAAGAGTTGGTCTAAAGGCCCATGAAGTAAACACGGCAGACAGATACTGAATGACTTAGCTTACTGTTTTCTTATTGCATCAGCCATCACACCCGTTCCCTGCAAAAACTCTTGGCTCTTCATTCCTACAGGTACCAGAATGACGGGGAGCCAGAGCTCCTTGCTGGGTTCGGCTCAGCTTCCCTGTGCTCAGCAAAGACGGTTTATACCTTGGTGGTCCATGCAGTTCAGAAGCAGAAGTTGTCATTGTCATGCAGCCTTGTTATACGTGAAATAAGGTATTTTAATTTGGAGCCCATTGTGAGTGTGTGTGACCATTTCATAGCAATCAGCCTATTTGTCCTCGGACTTTCTCAGGCAATACATTACAACTATATTTTTTAACCCATTGCTGATTTTTAGCAGAGCAAGGAATCAAAGCCAGGCTACTGCCCTTACCCAAAGGGACCCTGCTGCCTAACGACAGAACTAAGATCTCCACTGAGTGATTGATTTTCCTAAGATGCAAGCAACCCAAAAGGTATGTATGTAAATACAACCCCTCATTTCTCTGCTGTGATATTCCCCTTCATGCAGCTACGTCTCTTTTTTGGCTTGACCCAGCGCCCGTTGGGTCAGCAGATGTCTTGTGCCCATGAGCAGCCTCCGGCTCCCCATCCCACCGAGGTCGTGCTGGTTATACCCCTGCGTACCACTGAAAACTCACTTAGAGAGAGTAAAACTCTCAGTTAGAGAGAGCTTTGTAAAACTAAATACTGTAGAGTTTGAGGATCTTGCCCATATAATTTGTAAGGCTGGAGGATACATTTAAAAGATGAATTAGTTAATATTAACACACACACCCCCACCCCGTAAACAGGGAGAGTGGATAATGCATAGCACAAGCAGAAGACGCTGTCTTCACCTCCAGCCAGAATTGCCAGTATTTATTTATTGCCAATATTATCAGCAATGTCCTGAGACCGTGTGCGAAGCTGTTGCTTGCAAATCGCCCGAATGTTTTTAGATGAAATATAAGATGGATAAAAAGGATCTTTATTCTGTCAGTTTGATGAATAATTACAGTATGGTAGCTACTAAAAAGCTGTGCTTGTAACAGGTTTCATCATCAGAGTTATGGTTGAAAGAGAAATGGTTTATTTTTACTATATTAACAAAAGCTATATTTACAATCAGAAAATTGACTGGATAGCTCCAGTCCTTTATAGGTGGATTAATACATGTTTAATTCAAATATATGGCATTGATTTTGGTAGTGCTGAATATAATGGTGTTTCCAGCAAGATGGGCCTCTCTTAAATCCTCAGACTCCAAATATTTTCCTGTCTCTACGCCTTTTACAGTGAGTACGTTTTTTGCAATTAATGGAAATATATGAACTTTCTTCAGCGTGAGGTTTGCTAATTAGAAATCAGCGTCTGGGATGACACTGTTACACATCATGAAAGGTTCCCTTCGGGATTACATTTCCAGTCTTGTGCCTATGTTTTTATGTACCTAGAGTTTCTCTGTGTGATTGAACGCTGCCATAGTAATGATGTAGGAAAATGTGCAGACTCCTAATTTGCATGCCCAGAGATCATGGTTGCAAATGTAGTCTCCGAAATTAGAGCCTGCTTGCCCACAGTTCAGTTCTGTAAACAAGGGCTCTGCCTTGTTTACGCTTGGGGAATGAAAAAACCCCACTTTTATCCTGGCAATGTGAGTTATCCCTGCAGTGCAGGAGAGCTTACTGGCACACAGAGGATGAAAAAATCCGAATTGACTTTTGTTGTGATGTCAGGAATAAAGCAAACTGTGTATGATGGAAATTTAAATGAAAAACTCTCCCTAATGTATTCTTTCACTTATCGCACTGGTAATACATCAACGGTTCGGTAGCACATTAATCACTGTAATAATCTGGCAAATACCAAAAATAAGATTTCAAAATGACAGTGGTGGTATTTTGGATAGGAAGCAAGTTTGGTGTCTACCTGAGAACCTCACCGTGCTCCTCATGGCTGAGGAACCCACACATAACTGGACCTTCATGAACGTCCTGGAGGTAGTGAAGTTTGGGGCATGAAGGAACCTCAGAGTAAACCACCTCCGAAAGGTTTGTGGCAGAAGGCCCAGGGTTGGACCAGGCTCCCTCGGTTCGTTTTCCTGAACCACTAAACGCTTTGATGGAACAACATTCGTTCTTTGCTGAGCTCAGGTCTTTGCTCTCAGGGTACAAAATCTGCCATAATCAGACAAGAGAGAATATGGGTAAAGTAACATCGCCAAAGCCTTCAGAATGAGGTGAATTTAATGTGCCCAATGGCAGTGAAACACTAAAACACTATGCTAAGTGCCTCCTCACTTTTTGAAGAACATTTAGTTTGGAACTTAGCCCAGAAAACGCATCTGCCCCTGCAATTTACACCTCATTGGCCACGGCTAAAGGGGGAGGAGATGAAGATGATTAATTAAGGACAAGTAAATGAGTCTCACTTTGTATGTAGCAACTGTGGGTGATTTTCCTTATACAGAAAAGCTATTTGGGGGATGGCTTGTTCGGCCTTTGATTCTGAAATAACAATGTTTAAGTGTGTGTCTGTAATGAACTGCCAGGTACCAGCGCAGGTGAGTTGATCCAGATTTTGCTAAGGGAAGAAAATTTGCAATATATCTCAGAATGCTCTTTCCCCGTTGTTGCATTTCTCTCTTTCCATGAGGATTTGTTCTCACTTCTTTATATGCCAAGCATGATTCTAATATTGCTATTTCTGAGACATATGATAAAGGAAAGTTAGATCCTGAGAGCAGATAAAACTTTCCCAACAGTGTGCTCATTTGGGAAAAAATCTTCTAGTGATGTAAAGGCTCCAGGTGTGATTCTTTCTTGATGCTGGTATAATCAGGATCAAATCAAGGAAAGTCTGGCCCACTCTTGGGAGTTACTGAGGAAGATGTTCCTTGAGTGCTTTATAGGAAACCCATTGCTGCTAACCGCGAAGTGTACTGGTTTCACCAGAAAGATGAAATTAAGAACCTAAGACATCATCAGCCAGACAGGCTGGCTGCTCCACAAAAGGATGAGGAGGAGTTGCAAAACCATTTTCTTTCTGGCCCTCTGCAGATCTGAGTGCCCTTGAGGGTGCACCTTCCCCATAACCCCCAAAAAAGGGACCGAGGGGCTCAGTCGGGAGCAGGGGCTTTGCCCTGGCTGCACCCGCTGCCCTGGGAGGCGTGGGGCAAGGTGCACCCACAGCCTTGTCTAAGAACTAGCCAGGGAGCTGCGTAAAACCGAAAATACACACATTAGACTGCAAAAAAAGAAGCAGAATAATTGCAGATGCAGGAAAAGTTAGATTAGAGTAGGAAGAGTGCCGCTTTCTTTGTTATATGTAGCAGCTGCAGAATAACGCTCTCGTTGAGAGATTTGGTTGGTTTCTTAATGCCAGCATTTTACTGCTGTTTTCTAAAAGAAATGATTGAAAATGTCTTCTCTCCTGCCTGTGAAGCCTATTACCCTGAACGTAGCCTGTGGGCTCTGGGAAAAAAGCTGGTGTACCCCCATGCCTGGGTCACCGTGGGGCTCCCAAACCCCCTGGGGTGTCCATGGGGCACCCCCCTCCTCTCCCTGTCCTGCCACACTGTGCAACCAAGCACCTTGCCCTGGGCACCACGCAGGGTCCCTGCAGCAGGGACCTCATCCTGCGCAGCAGTGTTTTCTGGGTCCTAGAGAATATAGGGAATGCAGGGACCTGTGGGAAAAGACCTCCCATTGTCTGGCCAGAACAAGCTTTGATAGAAAAGATAGACACAAGTCACGAGGATGTGATATAAAATAAACACTGCACCAAGAAGACCTCCCAAGAGGTCTTGAGTGCTACCAAGGTCATAAAGACCTTGGCATACATTAACTTAAATACCAAGAGCTCTGAGGCGCATCTGAAGGGTTGTATGTAGTATCTAACGCGGTTTGCTTAACCGAGCAGATTCCTGTGTAACTTTTGATTTCCTTCAGCTGTTGGTGCCTGACTATCCTGATGCACCAGTCATGGTGCTTTATAGGTGAAAGATATATTATTCTTAAGAAAGGACTCACAGTCTTCATTTCTTCTTTTAGTTTTTAATGTGGTTTGATTCTGTTCATGGAAATGGTTGGTTATTCTCTGCTCCTCATTACAGAGAAAGAGCTTTTTTGAGAATGCATACCAGGCACTTCTTTGTGGAACAGCAAAGGTTTGGGTTCATTTTGATTCACCATAATTAGAAAAAAACAAAAGATGAAGATTAAAAGATGTGTGACTGTCCTCTTTGGACTTTGCTCTCTCTTCAGCAGCAGTAGCATCTCTACTTGGCTCCAGTGGTAGGAGAAAAAAATTCTCTGAGATAATGAGACTGGCGACTTATATCTAAATATTGTGACTTTTGTTTGAAGCAGAGCAGAAAGTACCTCATGCAAGTGCTGGCAGTTTTCATTGCCTGAAATTCAAACAGCTGAATATCACAGGAGGTGGCCTTCTGGGTGGCTTTCAAGGTCACACTTAGGTGAGAGAGGGAAGAACAGGCGATGTGGAATAGATGTCTTGAGATGAGGATGAGCAAACTTCAAGCTGATCAAGCTTTCTGAAATTAGTTTTGTTCTAGCTAGACTGAAACTTGTGAAAAAATCAGTCAATTAAGGTAATAGGCACCACATTCTTATTCTGGAAAAAGAGTACATAAATGAGCAGCCCAAAAAAGAGTAGTATTTTCTTCTGCAAAACCACAGGTACTTAGATTAAACGGATCAATAAGCCATCTGTATCACGGTAAGAACAGTCATAAATTACTCAAAAATTCCGGTTTTGAACAAGTCTTTGGGCATATGGGCAAAGACAGAGCTGCTAAGTGCTGCCGCTGGAAGCCATCCTTGCATATTGCAGATTTAATGATTCTATCTGCTGTCATTGGCAAATGAGGGATGGGATGAAAAAATGGGCCAACAGTGATAAAGCCTTAAGGTAACGCAGAATAAATGAAGTAACTACACTAAATTGTATGCCACACAACGTATTTAAAATCCAAGCACCGATTCTGAGTCTGAGTGCAAGCAAACCCCATCGCCCAAGACTTGTTAAACATCATAATGGGAGAAAAACATAAATTTTCCAATTTTCTAACCAACTGTTGCTTACACAGCCATTGGAAACGGAGGAATTCTAAGCGCTTTTTTCTTCTGCTTGCAAGTTTATTGCTATGACTCTTGGTGACAGAGCATTTCCAGCCTCCGGTGTGCTGCCTTCGCAGCGGCATGGGTCTGCGGGGACAGCGGGGCAGGCAGGGCAGCCGCCAGCAGCCCCCTGACCAGCAGTTGCACGCTTGCCCTCGGTAAGCCCATTGCCAAGGGAAAGTTGGCCGAGTGCCTGCCATTCTAGTCACGCTTTAAAAATGAGCTAATGACAATTTAAAGCATTAAACTTGGCCCTTTGTCCCATTGCCAATTTTGTGGTTTTACAAGCACATGCTGACAGTTAAAAGTGTTTTCCCCCTTTCGCTGTACGACCCGCACTGGGGAAATGAAGTGAACGAGTACCAAGAGGACACGTGACACTACACAAAATGATACGGAAAGCAGGCAGTGGAAACAGATTTCTTTTTCTCCTCTGCTCTCCAGTTCGTCTCGTCACAATAACGAGAGCTGGTGTTTGCCAGACAAACAGAAGACCTTGTTCAGGAGTGTGTCTTCAGCAGCAAACGGAGACAGACCACTTACTGAATTACCAGTCACGGAGGTCTATACAACAGTCTTGGCACCTTAGCTCCTCATTCGGGCTCTCTGTGGAGCTGATGGAGCAGCAGCTCTGCTAGGAGTGACACATCCCACCCCGAGACGGACGCTGGGAGGTCCCCTTGTGCTGCTCAGCGAGTGCAGGGGCAACGGCCGGCCGCCGCGGACACAAGCATCGGTGCTACAAGGTGAATCCCACTGCTGCAAATGGTTATGGTTCCTCCTGGCTGGAAGCTACTCGTTCTCCGTGATGTTGCCGAGCGGCAGCCTTCTGGTGGGTCTCTTTTGCTCCCTAAATACCAAGCGAGTGGCCTGACACGTCCCAGCCCTCAGTTCCTCAAGGTGACCATTCATTCTACTCTAAAGACCAGCGTGCTTGGAGAGAGACAGATTTTTTTTCGCTCTGACTTCTGCTAAATTAAATTTTATGGCAATACTGCATCAATAAGCTTGTAGGATTTCTACTCAAGATGCTTTGCAGTGCTGAATGATTCCTTTGGGAGATTGCTCTGCAGTTTGCAGCCTCCTCCATGAATCTCTCCTATGACTTTAAAGGGAGAAGCGGCAAAGGGGAGGGTGGGATTCCCCTATCAGCGACTTTATCTGTTACTTCCAAAGGTCACATCAAGAAAACATGTTATAGTCAGCTGTGTTATCTGCTACTCCATCTTCATATTACATAAAATTTCTTGTGAGAATATTTTAATACCACTTTTTCTTTGCTTACCAGAAACTCTCATATCGGGCAAATAAGACACGTGGGTCACAGCTGCATGCTAGAGTTTCTCTGTGGCTCAGAAATAAAGTATAATACCATATCTTTAACAGTGCAGGACAGGGCTGATCCTTCGGTGATTTATAAACTTCATAGATATAGCAAGTCACTGCTAAAGTGGATTTACTGCTCTCTCTACATGAACATCACAGGAGTAATAGGGCATCAGATGCAAAGTTAAAAGAGAGTCACCATTTGTTTCAGCGTGGCTTGGGGGTAAATCTGTCTTCCCATGTCATGGACCTGAGTTTTGCTTATGGGCCAAGCAGAACTTCTAGACAAAAAATAAAAACAAGTGCTGTGAGGAAGAAAACCAGATGGGGAGGGGGCAGGAATGTGTCTGCAAAGCAGGTCTGGATCTACGGTGTGTCTATTCTCTGTAAAGCTGCAGCACCAAGTAGCTTCTCTTGTCCGTTCTCCTAAACGTTGTCCATTTTACGTCTCAACACATGAGAACTTGGTGCAAACAGTTGGACATAAATGCCAGGACGCCTGGCTGAGACAGGAAAAGCCATTTGGGTCTTCTGCACCTTGTTGGTCAGTACCAAGACCACCCTTTGCAGTCCTTTCATTGTCTGACCCCACCCCAAAGTCCTGCCTGTGGCTTCCGCCCTGAAAAGTAATCCTCTCTCATCAAAGACTCTATAAGGGGCAGCTTTGAGAATGCAGAGATTTGCTTATGGGTCCTCCAAAGAACAACAGGAGGGGTTTTTGAGAGGGGAGGGAAGATGCTTCCGACTAGCTCTAGCCCGGCCCTGTGGCCCAAACCCTGTGAGTGGCTGGAGAGCACTGAGTGGCCCCTGGGGTCCAGCCCAACAGCTCTTGTGACTCGGATGGAGATGCTAAAGTAGACTCGTCCCCAGGTACCACAAAGAGATCTGCCCACCTCTCACTGCTGATGACCACTCCTGTCCCCTGTGGGAATCCATCTCACTCCATCCTTACTATCTGTGTGTACAATTTTTCAGTACAGTTTTACAGAGCCTGAATCTTCAAAATGAGTGCAGCCAGCTGGGCTTTCATTACCAAATAATATATCATTACGGTGACACCGCTACTAACTAACTAATAACAACTCCAGATGGCGAGGATGCATTATGGGAGCTCCTGACCATGAAGTGGTAGTCTTGAAAATTCTTCAATATTATCTTTGAATTTGCCACATTCAGTCTCTTTCAAAAGAAGCAGGTCTGAGAGGTGAGCAGATTAAATGTAATGCAAAGCTTGAAGTTCTGAAGATCTTGGGCTTTGCCGTTTTCCATCTGGAGGGGAAGGAAACCTGCAATTAGAGATTCATGACAAAGCAATGGCTTTCTCAGGATTTTCCTCTAAGTAGAGTTTAAAATGCCTTGTGTTATGTTAAGACATTTGTACAAAGTCATGAAGGAGGAGGTTTGTCAATGTCTTCAGTCTCTGCCGCCATCAGTGTGAAAATCCAAACGTTACAGCCCACAGAAACACAGCGGCAGTTGGCTGAAAACTTTGAACTTTTCAGAGGAAAGAAAGAAATGAAGACATTTTCTACAAATTCCTGTAAAATACATATTCTTAATGTTCCCAGGCCTGTTAAGAAGGAGGAGCCTCTTTCCCTTCACGGGAATGGAAAGGAGCATTACTGATAGCTGCGTAGTTGATGAGAGGGTGAGCAGAGCTTTTAGACGGACTGGGAAGAGAATTCTTCATCCACCTGTTTTCATTCTTCAAACGAACAAATGGGAAAAATAAACATGCTACGGCTTCTTGGTCCATTATTCTCCCTTCATTGGCAAAGCAGATGCTTGCTCAGTTAAAAAAGAAGGAAAGGTCTGTGCTTCCTGTAAAGGGCATGTTTTAATTTTAGCACACATGTTTTAAAATGATAAGGAAAATGATGTTCTATTTTCTTCTTACAAAATATCTGTTATCCTTGTTGCTCTGTCTCTGCTCTGAACTATTGTAACATGGTGGGAGGATTTTTTCTTATTGTTGGGTTGTAACACAACTAACTCATAGCATAAAGCCAATGGTTCTGTCGCAGCCTCTTCCATCTCGCATGTGCCTTTACTGAAAAAAATAGGCAGGGGTCCTGAAGAGGAAGCTTCACAGCCGTGCCTTGAATTTGGTCACTGATACCCTTCCAGAAGTCCTTGGTGGCGGCTCTGCCGGTGTTTCCTTCAGCGCCTGCCTGCTCTTCTCCCATCACTCCCTTTCCCAGTTCCAGATCTCTCCTCTGGTGTCTTTAAAACCAGTTTTATGGCACTTGGTTTCGGCAGGAGGGGTAATTCTCTTTGCTATGTTGGATTTTGTTTCAAATATATTGTTCAGAGTTTTAATCTGCTGCAAACAGGTGCCACTGCAGGTGAACACTCTTAAAAGCGTATGTTTACTTATGCTGTTGAAATCTGAAAAATCTGTTATTTGAAAAAACTTCCTTCAATAGTCTGTGTAAGCATTGGCAGCCAAATATTCTCAGCTGCAGATGTATTCAACTTTGTATTTAACAACAAATTTCAGACTTGCAAAAAGACTCAATTAAAGCAGTTTAAGTACAAAGTAAAAATTACAGATATTTCATTTAGGGAGCTGGTGTCAGGCCCCTGAGCACATCCCCCAATTCCTGGGGAAAAGAGAGCCTTTTTCTTGATAAAATCCTTCTGTGTGAGGCTCACACCAAATGCCTCTGCGGCTGAAATAGGAGGTTTCAGGGCAGGAGGGACCAGCAGTGCTGGTGCTCCTTGTTCAGGGGTCGCTGGCAGGAAGATTTGGCTCAGAGTCCTCGTGGGGATGGCGGGGAGAGGACAAACTGCTGCGTTGCCCCGATGGGTGAAGGCAACAAGGGACGTCTCTAACCCGCCTGGGAACGGTGCGGGGAAGCGGAGCTGGGCAAGCTGTCTCTCGTGAGAGGTATTTGCCACCGAGCTCGCAGAAAGCAATATGCATCTTGAGATATTGCCATTCCGAGGTTGCCTACATGTCTGCCCTTGCCTTTCCTGAAGATGCTTTGATGCATTGGACCCCCCACCTTCTCCTATCAAAATCAAAGGTGTATGTTAACACCAAACCGAACAGAGAAGACTCAGCCCTACAGAGGGAGTATATGGGACGAGAAGCCTTGGGTAAGTGGCTTCAAGAGACCAAAGGATAAAGGTATACGTGCTTAAATTCAAAGAATCCGTGGTTTCAGTGTTCCTAACAGGGGAAGCCAGACCCTGGCTGGATCTCGCTGATGTAACTGTGGGTCTGTGACAGTGAGTAAAAAAGACCTGCCCCCTGCCCCCAGCTTTTTCCTCTGTGAGTAAGCAAATAAGAACAAATAGTTGTCTCATGGCTTTTCCTGGCAGAAGTGAGCCTGGGGTCTGCGCAGAATTTTAAGATTTGAAAATTAAAAAAAATTGGCATATAGCTGGGTATTCACAGCAAAGACGGCAACATCAAAGAAATGCATTTTCCAGTCGAAGCAGAGGTTGTAGGGTCGATGGTGGTGGTTGGTGTCTGGAGTTATGGGGACTTATCTCTGGGGCAGTGAATCCGTCCGGGGCACACAGATGCGGTGGCTGCCTGCCAGCTTTGCACCAGGGCTGGAGGCAACTTTTCAGGTTCCTTGGCTGAAATGATGCAGCTCTGGTTCACGTCGGGGACAATGCACAGGGTGAGGATCCTGCTGAGGTGGCAAAAGCATATGGAAAGAAAGCTGCACCGTCCTGGATCAGGTGCCTCTTCTCCACCCAAAGCCCTTAGAGCATTGATGGCAGATGTCACAGAGTCCAGCAGCGCAAGGATGGCTCTTTGCTTTTTTGTCCCCTAACAGACTGGCAAGCAAGTGCTTCAAAGGAGGTGGTGATGGCAGGGATGGTGATGGCAGGGTGGTGACAGCTCCTGCTTACAGGAGCTGCAGCCCTTACCCGTAGGCTTGTGTCCCTGCCATGTGGTGGTACTGCTTTGGGCACAGGCTCCCAAAGGCACATCTTCCTTCAGCAGAGGTGTGCTGTGTCATTCTTGACTTGGCATCAAGCACCCAGCACAGCCATAGCTGAACAGCTGCACGAAAAGTCATGAACTGGAAGAGAAATTGCGATGCAAATTCATGGGGCAAAATATCTGGCTTCCCCAGGCCAAGCTCAAAAGCTGCCTAGGGCTGGAGCCACGTGCCGAACATGAAAGTGAGAAGAGAAGCGTGAAAAATACCTGCATCATGAAAGGAGCACAGTTTATAATGCAAGAGTCTGTAAGTGGGGGCAGATCCACAGGGCGTCTCAAAGCATAGAGGCTCTGGCTACCTGGAAGAGATGTGAGGATTAAGGATGCAAAGCATTCAAGGGACAGGTGGAGGAGAAGGTGCACACATAGAGGATGCCTGGGAACAATCAGCATTGCTGTGCCAAAGCACGAAGGCTGGACAGGTTGGGAGGTAATGCAGGGGTGTAGGTCCAGCCTTCACCTGGGCATGGGAGCAGAATGGACAGGACACGCCTCTCTCCAAGAAAAACCTGTTTCTATGGTTTTCTTTGACATAACAAGTCAAAACTAATTCTGCAGAGTTCTTTCAGTGAAATATCTCCAGTTACTTCCCAGGGAGCATTTGGTAGGAGCAGACAGCCGTCCTGCTTGTGGGAGTGCTTCTGCAGAATTACATTTCGGCTGCAGGGAAAACAGTAATGCGTAGCCATTGTAGACTCAATGACTACAGTATAATTTTATTTATGGGTAAATAATACTTAGCACCCAGCTCACAAGCATTAATCTTAAAGCAAAGGTTTTACTTCTACATTTCCTCCTATTGTAAAATTAATAACAGGTAAGAGGCACTGGTGAATTTAAAGGGCTGTTACACTCACTGCACTGGGGAAGCGTCTGGGTTTGCTTGTTTACAGACACAGCTGCATTCCCAGACCTCTCCTGAGGCAGATTTTCCGAGAACCTTGGCTACCTCTGAGTTCAAGCAATAACAACCAGGTGCAAATCCAAGGTGATGTTTCAAATGTATCCTCTTCCACTGAATTAGAGCCCTCCAATGCTATAATACTAAATCTATTCCGAAGGCTTCCAGTGAACAGAGTTTCACTGGGAAGTGTTGAATCATCACACCAGAAAAGTTTTGCTGGAACAAAAAAGGTGATTTGCCAGCTCAGATTTGCCTCTTTGAATGTCAGTGATCCGCTTGCTACCAGTGTATATGGCTCAAAACGAATGCTGCCAGCCTGCTTGTGTGAATTCCCTTCCTATCCTCACGTCTCATGAGAAAGTGTCTCTTAAAATGCTTCCGCGTGAACAAATGTCTCCATTCACCCTAGTCTTGCTCTTGACTTTATAGCTTCTCCTTGGCTGCAAGGTCGTCCTTTGACATGCCCTCTTCCAACTGATACACTTTCATCTCAAAATCCTTATTCATAAATGTCAACACTCGCAGAGATAAGAAAGTAAATGTGGGCTCTAAATCTTTATTTAAACTCCTAATGACATCTTGGGATTTTTAAAGTGCCCAGTGTTAAGCAGTTTCCATTGGATTCTCAGCCTAAATCAGCGGTAATAGGCTGCCTCCCAACCCTGTAATATAGTCTTTCAGCCTATCAGTCATGAAAAGTTTGCATCTCATACATACTTGGGGGTCGCAGCTCTAAGACCTACCAATCCATATTTTGAGATTTATTGGGCATTAATCTGTCTTTTAACTATAAATTTGCTCATTTACTTTTGTGATGTGATATGTCAAGGTAGTGTCGGCATTTGCTTGATCCTGGTAAAATAGGGAACTCTTTCAAAGACGAATTGAGCAATTGCTAAATTATTCATATGCAGTGTCTAGAAATCTTTGCATTGGTTTCCTAAATCAGAGGAACTAGAAAAATTGGAAACCTCAGCTAATACCCTTGTAATAATGTGTCATTCTGAAAAGAATTAGAACTAATATTTTGTCACTTTTCAGCACTTTTTGTGAACACTGCTACATATAAATGCTTTGTGTTCTTTGATGGAAAGCTGTGGATGGCATATTTTGACCATTATCAAGATTGCCATCCAAGGAATATTGCAGGCTTGCATCCTAGTGACAATAATGGGAAACGATTACTGAAAGTGCATCTTCATTGTTAGCGTGGTGGGAAAATGAGGTGCTTGTAAGCAGAGAGTGAGAGGCATTTTGCAAGGTGAACAGAGGCAGAGCCGGAGCAGAGCGTGCCGGGAGGGTGCTCTGACTGCTGGGTGGCTGGTCCGGGTCGGGATGAGGGAAAGCCCACACCAAAACAAGAGCTGCTGCCTGACCCGTTGAAATGAGGTCATTTCGATACAGCTCCCATGGGACATTACCTGGGGAAGTGGCTTTGACATTATTACCGACATAGGGTAAACACTAGGCATGGGTACATTGACATTAAAATACGATTTTTTGCTTTGATGTTCCCTTGCACTGTTTTTCTCTTTTACCCTTTCTGGGGACATGAAGGGGCTTAAATAACCCCATTGAGGAGATTCTTCAGGGTGTGGGGACACAACGCTTTACCAAGGATGCAGTATGTAGCTTTAATACTTTGATCTTTCCCTTGCTCTGTTTTTCCTCAGGCGTGGGATTCAGAAGTACTGTACGGGTATGATTTCCAAAAGCACATTGTACTCGAGGGATTAAAAATACAAGGCTTCACATTTGCTATACGTACTGCTGGCTCACCTCTCAAAGCAGACTTCTTTGGCTAATTTTGTCCTGATGTTCGGAGGCAGAGGAACAGCAGGCTCGGGGGGCTCATTCACCAGCACTCGCTGGGATGGAGAGCTGCTTTCTGCAACGCCGCTTAAATCTCACCTGCATTATTTGTGCTTCGGCATAGACCTCGCTGGGATTTCTGACGGATGCACAGGGAAAAAAGGGGTAGCTAGTTTGAAGCAGCAAGAAATGCAGGGTCCATCCTCCGTAGGGGACCGGTCCCAGTGCAGCCCTGACGTGTGACGGGTGAACGACCACGCTTCAGGGACTGCATCAGAATCGCTCTGGTTGTCCCAGCACAGCTTCCTGACAAGGACATCGGGAGGATCCCTTCGCCGGGAGCCTTGCTGGCAATACCTTGTGCAAAGGCACCGAGTTCACATCACCAGCAGTTCCCCTAGGCTCATACTCCTGTGTGCGCGGTTCCCCATGCTTTCCAAAGCCCAGAGAGGGCAAGGCAGTCACCACCGCGAAGGCGTTATGCTGAAGTGCAACGTAGGAGAAGGGACCTCTTCATCTTGCCTCTCCACGGGAAGTGGATTAACGTTTTTATTTTGTAGTCGTGAGTGGTACCTCCTTAATGGCCTTTATCGCTGTGATCATCGAGTAGTACTACGTTTGATTTCATCTAGTTCTCCATGCCGATGACTAATTTAAGTCCCTGTAAGAAACCATCAGGGACTGCCAGAGCTGCCAGCATTTCACTGAAGTAAGCTGGAAGGGGTTTCCTAAAAATACCTTACACACTGTAACCCACCCCGCTGGCCTTTTCCGCCCGTTTGCTCCTTACCTCTGCTCTGACAGTTAACATACCTCAAATATCTCCAACCAAAAGAACTTTTAAATGATTCGGGCATTTCAGTCAGACAGTTTCTGCGTGTGTGTGTGTTACCAGCTGTCTCAAACATTATCAACCCTCCCATTATAAATGCATCTTTGATGCGTAACTGATTGGATGAACATCAAAGTTCTTTTTGACAGACAAATGTGTTTACGTGGTCTCAAAATGGAAAAGTCCTCATGTGACATAACAGTATAAACCTTAGATCGTAGCAATGACCCAGGATCGGACAAGGTGTGGTGTTAAGGACAGCCACTGCCTTTAAGCTGCTAGCAGCAATGATTTCTTTAAAAGTCCAGTCTCTTACTCCAAAGAGCCACTGTTCAGAATAGCCTAAAGCAGCTGGAATCTAACTAGGTAAACATGAAAATAAAAAGCTAGAAATGTCTTTAGTGTTTACTTTGAAGCAAAGTTATTTCAATGAATTCCAATTAATGGTAAAAAAAAAAAATCATGTTTGCTAGATGGTCCCTCTGGTTAACAAGAGATGCAGATGTTTTTTGCACTAATTGTTCTAATCTAAGTGTTTCCCTACTTTGCATTCAGAGTGCATCAGCTCACATTGCCCCATGGTATTTAAATAAGAAAAACTGATTCCATGATGCTTTATTTCACCAAACTGGAGAAATAAAACCTGCTGTACTTTGCGTTTCAAAGTTATCTGACAAATTTTATAAAATTCCGAATTTAAAAGAGACAATGTTTCAAAGATCTTTGGCAATACAGTAACTAAGTCATTCTAATTTATAATTCCATTTATTGTCGAAAGATTTATTTCACCAAACTCTTCCACTGCCCCCCAAAAACTCCTCACTGGAATCTCTCATTAAGTAACGTTGTCAAATAGATTTGAAGCAAACATAAAGTCAACTGAAGCCCTGTATCTCTTAGTTGTTGAATAGTCAATGTAAATCATGAAAATGAGTCAGAAATTAAACCACTGTGCTCCAGAAGAAATATTCTAAGCTTCACTTGACATCTTTAGTTTGCTTTAGACAGGAAAATGTTCCCGGGGAAATGTTTCTCTAGTTAAAGGAAAATTGTAATGCTGCAAAACCCACTGAACTTGTCAGAAACTTTGCAGTTATGCTCTTGAAAAAGAAAGCGTTGACTGGGTTTTTCTCATATTTTTGAGATCAGTGTCAGAAAGTGCTGTTCCACGGCAGTGAGCCTGCCTTGCAGCTCTCTCTGCTCTGGTCCCCTCAGGCTCCAGGTCTTCAGCCGCTTGCTTTTATTTTGGATGTACTACAAATGGCACTGCTAAGGTTCAGCTGAACGCTGTCAACTATGAGACCCTCTTTTAGAGCATCCATTTATTTAAAATAATCAAGTCAGTGTTTCATCTGGGTTTAGTTTCAGTTGTCCATATAAGCCTGGTTAACTATAACCTTAACCTTAAATCTGTCCTCTAATAAAAAGTCATATTGCAATGTGCTGCTGCTGGTAATCAGAATTTCAAAGGTTGGAGAGACCTTCATACAAGCACACTTTATCTTAATGAAGCTATTAAAAATCTACTCATCTCCAATCAAGAAAGCTTCTTAAGAATGGCAGAGTAAGGGTAAAGCTCCGGGGAGGTGCAATGCCTCCTGACCTGACTGTACCCGGCATCACTCCGTGTCCCCTGGGAAAGGCTGGCTGCTCAGGCTCTGCCCTCAGCACGTGGACTCGCTTCTTACAACTAGCCTAGCTCAAAATATTCATTCCATATGTCGTGTGTCAAAAAGCTGGCAAAACTTTGGGTAAGGTAAAGCAAAGCACACAACAAATGTGGAAAGTATGTAAACGTTTCATTTACGTGGGAAAGTCTGCTCTTTGGTGGTTCCACTGTAATAAAAGCTCTGCAAACTAGGGGTTCCTCCAAATATGTTGTTTGGAGAAAAAAAAACCCAAACCAAGAAAACATCACTCACAGTGAAACCTTGTGCGTATGCATATATATACACACACATAAAATTGTAATTGCTATCTATTTTTACATTAATTATTTATACTGATCCCTGCCATCATATATGGTAGAGTATCCTGAGCTGGTTAATAATTCCATGTCTTTGATCTGCCGGTGACCTTCTGGGGTTACTGCCACGTTCAGTGTCCCCTCATCTTCCTGAAAATGACATTTCAAGGAGTGCAAATGGGGTTTTGACACAGAGCACTTAAATATGTCAACCACCGTCAGTGTAAATTAAGTATGCGCTCAACTGAGGGCAACGGGCTATTGATACGGGTCTCAGTGGGATTTAACAGAAACTTAAAATAAACCTTGTGCAATTCCTCAGCTTACTGCTATCCCCAGGTGCCTCTGGCTACGGGCTGCAGCCTGGGTGGGGTCCCTCACCGAGCCGGCGGGCAGAATTCGGCCCCCAGCATTTGCCCCCAGTGGCAAACTGCCCCTCGACTCCCGGGCAGGGTTTCCCCGGGGGTACCTGGCCTTGGTCGGAGGGCACACGGATGCCATCGGCAGCGCTCTCCAGCAGGTCTTTCTGCTCAGGTCCATATGGTAAGGGTCGTCTTTAATACATAAATGACTTTTTTCTTCACCTGCTGGTTCTTTATTTTGTTATAACATTGCACATAGGAGTATGGGGAGAACACTGAGAGACTTTCAGGCGCTGGGATGCTTATGGTGTGATCACATAGAAATGTAGTACTAAGGTTGACTTTTACTGTAGGGAATACACATGAAATGAACACGTATTCCTGCTTTTCCCTCTTAGAAACATACCATCGGTGCAAGAAATGTTGCCGCAACTTGACAGAAAGCTAAAAACATTTTAGACCCCTGCTTCTAGCAAGCCAGATTCCTTCTAAGAGATTTTGGCAGGCAAGCTGCCAAGCTTGAAACTGCAGCCACCGAGCGAGATTTCTTTTTGCTCCGGCTCATTAGCAAGAAGCAGCTGTTAGTTCATTCAGTATTAATGTCAGCCAGAATGAAAGACACCCACTTGTAGGAAGAGGTGAATTTGGAGAGAACTATAAAGGACTCTGTGCCAAATTGCACGGTATCAGTCAGGGTGGTTGAATTATAACAAGACTCAACTTTTGTGAAACCATAAAGGAATAATGATAAAAGTAGAAAAAATGTACATACTCCTGACTCAGCAGACTCTAGCCATAATGCATGCACTTGACTTGAAATTAATGGAACATATAAAATTAAGAGGACTTTTGCTGGGATGATTTCAAATGTCAAAATGTAAGAGAGAGAGAGAGAGAGATATGTATGATACTGTTCATGCTTGATACAACCTGAATCTGCTGCTGCTTCAAGATTTTGCCCCAGGGATACCTGAAAAAAACCCTCTTGAAATGAAACTCACTTCATTTATTTTCCACTACTGAAACTATAGGATAAGACTTTACAAATACTTAACTGTTCTTCTCCCTTTTAAGAATTAAAAAGGAAACAATAGATCTGCAGTGAGTATATTCATTGCATTACAAAAACAGAAAACAGAAAGCCAAAGTATTTGCTAGAGGAAATGCATTTTTATACAAATTACTCATTTTGCAGAAATATACAGGGACAGGGCTACTAAACGAGGGGAGGGCAGGAAAGAAAATAACCCAGAAGGTGTTGGCTCTGCTTGCAACAATGGGGAGTAATTGGATTTGCTACTTGTATGCAAAATTCAGATGAAAGATACTGATTCTATTTTATAAAAGAGAGAAAAAATAGGGAAAATTGTCTTCTGACTTGTTGGTGATGGGAAAGAATGAAGAATGAGGACAGGTGGTTGAGTGGCTCTTCTCCCCAGTCCGGAGAGCGCTGGTGCTGCTGTCCGGAGAAGGCACCGCTCCTGCAGTGAGTGTTTGACCTGCGTGGAAGGATTTTGCAGCATCGGTCCACTCCAAGTGCCCCAATATTTGTTACAAAAAGCTGCTCCTGTGGTTGAAGTCCGGAGGTCGAGGACACGATGCTCATGGACATGGAGCTCCTCCGCTGCCTCTGGAGCTGCCCTCCCCAGAAGGCAGCTGAAGCAGGTTGTCGCAGGCAGCCGATATTCCTCCTGTGCCCGGTGTCAGGATAAATAAAATACTTCTGCTGCAAATGCTGCAAATGTGGCACCGCTGCACGTTGTGGAGCGGCAGCAGAGTCTTTGCCTGTCTCGGGCAGAGCTGCCCGGCTGCCCGCCCACCTCTCCCAACGCAAACACTGTGGCACAGAGCCCACATAGCTGGGCAGACGCTGTGAGGGAGAATATAATGTAAAGGAAAAATACCCTCCCACACTGCTGAGGTGGCTTTCATCAGTACTTTGCCTGAGAGCCCAATGCACGCCTGGGGAGCTGAAGATTGCCTAATTATTTTTCTCCCCCTGCAGCGGTATTGATGGACTCTGCAGCATCTCAGACTCCGTGTTTCCCCGTCTTCTGTGTCTTTGCCCATGCGTTTCCCTGGGGGGAAGATGGAGTTGAAGGCAGGAGCGTGAATGCCACCGGAGCAGCATGTTTCAGGGTTTGGCTTTCATGTGCAATAAGCACATCCATGTGGATGGCAAATACAGAGGTAATTTCTGTTTCCCTGGGAAACCTCATCAGTTTCCCAGCCAGCGCTCCCAAACTTGCTTTCTCCTCACCTAACTTCATCTTTCTCAAAAGGAAACCCTTCTTCTAGGTGGCACCGGTCTCATTTGTAAAACATCTGACCAGAGAGGCAGGTTTCTGCAAACGTCTCGTCCAAAATGTTGCTCTCAGTCGTCTCCCCTCTGGAGGAGATGACTGTGTCTCACGGACACTTTCAGCTCTACCGGGCTCTCGTTTGCTCTCTTACTCTTTTTGTTGCTGTTAAAGCCTGTCTTCATTAGACTTTAAAGCTCGGGGGATTTGAGCAGCAGGCCAGGGCGAAGGAGAAAATCCCTGGCAGGCGATGGGGATTAGGAAGGGAGGAGATGGGAGCAATGGCTTGGGAGGTTTGGTGCACTGGCACAGGCTCGGAGGAGCTGGGCGTCTCCAGGGGTTGATGCTGCGACAGGGTAAACATGCTAAATGTCTTCACTGGGTCATGTAGAATGACTGTTTTGAGGTCAGGCAGTCGTGCATGTATCAGCCTACTACTGGGATACTTAAAGCTGTTCTCCTACCAGTTTTAGAGAAATGTGTAGTTTGTTAAAATCACAAGAACAAGAAAATGCCCAAGTAACCTTTTAAATTAAAGTTATAAAAAGGACCAAGTCCAGCACATATGATCACAGACCTGTGTCATGCTGTGCCCTAAAGCCAAGGTGGCCAGTGTCATTACAAGCCAGACTTACAGCTGGTCCCTGCAGCATTTCACACCCCCCTGGATGCCAACAGCTGTCAGACTGTATAAAAGAAAAACAAATTAAAGGAACAATTACTTTGTCACTTAAAAAATCTGTTCTGAAAAGAGAATAGTTTGGGTTTTGGGGTTTTTTGCTGTCCGTTCCTGAGCTCAAGCAATTAAGATCCTTTCCCTGCTCCAGGAGCTAAGCCATTAGTAAGGCAGAACAATTTCCGTAAGCAAAACCCTTCTCCACCTTTCACTGCCATGGGCCAACCGCGGTGACACCCAAATAGGTCACATCACAACGTTCTCGTGTCTCATTTTTGCTGCACGTTACCATGCTGGAATTACAGAGCAATGTCCTGCCATGGAAAAGAGCCATCTCCAGCAGCGCTTCCCATGGGCTGGCTGGCTGGGCTTTCCCGAACGACCCTGTCCCAGCAGGGTGTTGAACCTGGGGAGCGTCCTTGTGCGCTGAACCCACAAGTGGTGGACGGACAGAGGGAAATCAGTCCTCACATGTTAGCAAATAAACGGTGTTAGACGTTGTTTTGGTTCAGACCCTCCCTCTCCCTGGATGCTGGTTCTCTGCTCTCGTCAGAAGGAACGAGCCCCTGCCGATTCCAGCCAGCTCTCCCCAGCACTGAAATACCGGGAGAAAAAACACTTTGGGAAAGTTCACATTTGCAGGATTTTAGTTTTTTTCCCAGATCACTTTACTGCATTTTGATCCAGCTGTCAGCATAATGCTTTCGTATTTGCACTCAGAACTCGCCAAATGCATGGGGTTTAGCAGCAAAATGATGGATATTTTCGGCCACAGCGGAGACCACATTATACCCCGGGGCACAACAATTTCCCTGGTAGAAAAGTCTGACCTAATTACCTACTGCTTCCGTTGGCTTTATACCCGCGTCACCTCTTCTGGATTTGAAGGGAAAGCCCAGGTTCCCCGATAGAGCAGACTGGGTCTTTGCTAAGTGCTCACCATGGAGCAACGAGGGGTTTCTGTGCCGGTCTGAGGCCAGGCTTCACCCCCGCACCTCTGGTCCCGGCCGGCAGCACCCACTCCCTGGGATGGAGAGGAGAGGAGATGAAGGACAGCCCCGGCTCTCCGCGGTCCCCCCAGCTGCCGGGGATGAAGGATGCCAGCACCACCCACTCAGGGTGGAAACGTGCTTACGTGCAGCGTTTAGCACAATAAACCTCAACGCTGAGCTCGCCTTCTTGGTGCTAACGGCGTCTCTGCATAATTAAGGCAAAGCAGAAAACTTAAGGGATTGAGACATGTCATCCGTTAAAGTTCATAACGGATATGTAGTTAAGCTTACTGCGCTCCTGCAGAATCCTAAGCCAATTTTTATACAGGGCAATTCTGGGGAGTTTTATAGATTTAAAGTTAGTGAGATTGTAAGGGTGGGAAAAGAGGAAGATGGGAGATAAGAAATGGGAAAGCAAACAACTCAGAGCTGATTGGGGCTGAGGGGAGAGAAATCCAATTCTCATTGCAGCTTTAAAACAAACAGATAAAATCAAATTCAAAGCAAAGTAGATGAAATGGCAAATATTAAAAACATACTGTAATGGGAGAGAACATGTAGTGTCAGTTCTGCCACAAAGCCATGCACAAGCTGTACGTGTGACTCACGTGAGGCAAAGTGTGCTCATACATAAAGAAACGGGAACGCAGTTATTTTGAAGGTTTCCTCTGAAAGCCCCTCAGCTGGCTTTCACAGCCTGGCTGGGGCTTTTCACAGAATCACAGAATCACACAATCACTACGGTTGGAAAAGACCTGTAAGATCATCCAGTCCAACCATCAACCAAAAAACACCACCATGCCCATTAAACCATGTCCCACAGTGCCACATCCACACGTTCCTTGAACACCTCCAGTGATGGTGACTCCACCACCTCCCTGGGCAGCCTCTGCCAGTGCTTCACCACTCTCTCAGGAAAGACATTTTTCCTAATATCCAGCCTGGTTCTTTCACTTTATTTTCTCACCTTCCCCCAACACAGCAGGATTATGGCAGTTTTTGGAGGTGTAAAACTCCCAGACGGGTAAATTCAGCTTTCTTGAACTTAGGCAAGAGTAACGACTTCTGTGCCCAGCCCCACCGCTCCTGTACGGACCAATGCTGCGGCCGTCAAGTGCAAAAATCTGATTTTTCTCCTTGTCTTTCTCTGCTTTCTAAAGACAAATGTTGGTGTTCCCCAGCACATTGGCACCTTTCCTTCTCATCATGTTGCCAGCACAGCCTGGAGTGCAGAAAATGATGTTGCTCCTTAAGTGGGAAATATTAAGGTCATGTGTGTTATCTCAGTGTCTCACCCAGACAGCCTTAAATGTGCTAGAAAAACATCCTTTTCCACCAGCTTCACCCCGGGAGGGTGAGAACATCCAACGTGCAGAGCAAACACGGGCGTGTTTGTTGGCGAAGTGCTGCTGGTCTCCTAACCACGTCTTAGCCCGGGAGGTGGGAGTTGGGGTCAACAGCTCGGGCCGGGAGGAGACCTGGGCAGTGCTTTTGCAACTTAAAGAGTTTTAAAGGTTTTGGGGCTAAAGCAGCCTCAGGTTCAAGAAGGTAGGGCAAGTTCTCCCCCCGCCACCACCCATGAAAAAGCAGGAGGGGAAGGGCAGGCTGGGTGGTTGCCTTCACTGCCCGCAGCTGGTGGCAATCCCACCCCTGAGAAAAACAAGCGGCAGCCAGAGGGGATAAGAGGGCTGGGGAGGGCAGGGGGTGTTTGCAAGATGGTGGGTAGAAGGTCTGCTCTGCTGTCCTGGTGAGTGGCTCTGAGGGTGTGGGTGGGTTCCATGGTGCTTTCAGCAGGCAGCTGCTTGGCTGCGGTCGGCTCTTGTTGACCGTTTCATTGCCATTTGGGTTACAGGTGGTTATCATCATCCTGCCACAGTCTGCCTCCTCCTGCAGCCTCCCTGCTCCTTGCCACTCTGCCACGTGCAGGCTGAGCTAGTGATGTGGCTAAAAATAACCTGTTTTAATTGTGGTATCATGGTGGCATCAGACCTTCCTCATGATTGACAAAGAAAAGTCCTTTTTTTCAATGATATGTGCGGTTTGCCTGTGTTTGTTATTCCTCTCTGAAATACTCTTGCATAAATTATGGCTAAGGGGATGCCTGAAATGTGATTTATCCACTGGCAGATAATCTAACACCGTAGTGCTCTGTGCTGGGCAAGGAGTCTTCGAAACTCCCCGTCCCCACTGCTCTGGGGGTGTTTTGGTTTGCGGTGCAATGTACCATGCCACTGCCTATCCTGACACCATGGTGAGCTGAGTCATGTCAGCACTTAGTCCTAGTAGGGCATTAAATTTACCTCCTGAACACGTAACACTTCATCTGCAACCCTTCTGAGCTGCTGAAGTCTCTTAACTGTGGTGTCCACTCACAAGTGCTTCTGCATCTCTGTTTGATGAGAAACCAAAACCTTGGGGGGAGTCTCTGCCGCGCTGATAGCGGTACCAGGATGCAAGTGGGTTTTTAGGTGAAAATGGTGAAGATAACCATTCCTCAAATTTGATGTGTGTGTGTGAATTTTGGCCACTGAGTAATTGCTGTTTGCTTTTCTCTAGCTAGGGAAACAGTTTCCTGGGTACAATAATATTATGAACTCATTAACATTAGCTCTAGCCACACATTTTATGCAAGTACTGGATGAATTTATAAACTGTTACTTCTTTTCAATTTAGTATGGTATAGTTATAAATACCTAGACCAAAAATAGCCTTATTAGGAAAGTTCTGTTCTCATTAGGAAATTCAAATGTGCGTTGATTCTGCATGTACATATATTAAGTTATCTGGTTTCAAGGATTCCCATGGAATAACATTATGCATGGTTAGACTATGTGGGTCGCAAGTGATGGTGGTGGGGAAAAAAACCCCAAAGCTTGCGTATTGAATTTCTTCTATGTTGTTAGTATGGTAAGGCATTAGATACTAATTTGACTGTGCAATGGGTTTTTCATTTTATTTTGATCTGACTTTCTGTTGCACTGTACCCTTCTCCTAATTCTCCAAACCCCTCTATTTTCAGAAGAGGGGGAGAAATGAGGGAGTGCCCTTTCTCAGGGGGCGGGGTCAAGCTTGAAGAACAAAGAAATTCAAAATGCCTGAGAATATCTTTCCACTACTCAAGGTGAAACACTGACCCTGATGTGCATAATTTTATAGTAAACAAAGAAAACGGACATGGTGAGACACCCTTACCGCAGGTCTCTTCCGGAGTGGCAGCCTGCTCCCAGGGGAGCAGATCCATGCCTTGCTGGAAGTCACCCCGCTGCATTCGTGGGGAAGACCAAGGCTGGAAGGAGAAAAGTGGGAAAGACAACCTGAGCCATGGTGTTTCTTGGCCTGACCGTTGGCCTGTAAAAATGATGTCATGTTGAGAAACAACACAACGGAGGTGCTTTAATAGGCAGCTGGCTGGGGGCTTTACTGCAACAAGGCTGGTGCTGCCCAGGGCTCTCCTGCAGCAAGGGTGTTTCTGCCCTGGTTATACACAGCTCCGACCCGGCAGCGTGGGGCGGAAGCAAAAAAAAAGCAAAATACAGTGAAAGGTTCGACTGGGTCTTTATGCTCATACAGCAAGGCTACAGGAGATGATCCAAGTCGCCTGAGTGCTCCTGCGAGCATCTGGACACTTCAGTAGCATCAACGACTGAAGTCCCTTCCTCACCCCTATCATGGAGCCTCCAAAGGAAGGACTTGGAAGAGAGGAGTGAGGCTGCCTGATTTATGATTTAGATTTTCTGACAAACCGTTCGCTACGGGAGCAAATGGTCCTTCCCTGATCACCAGGGGAGGGGTCTTGGTCTGTGGGGGGCTGTGGGTGGCCGTCTGGATCCCTGCCTGAGCCTTGGGGGGAAGAAAGGCAATAGCAGATTAGAAATTGAATTACAGGCTTACTTACGATGTCTAATGCTGGAACTAGACAGATATTTTTGCGGATGCCATTTTAGAAACCTCACGACTTTTCCTCGTGAGCAGACCCCTTGTCTTGCTCGGGATGTGCTACTGATGAAGTGCAGCCATGGCTGGTGTATTACAAAACATTTTTTTCTAATGAAGTCATGATCAAATTTGATTTTTCCTGAGTGAAGCCTTATATGATGATGCAAGATGCATTCATTTGCAGCTGTCATCATTAATTACATGTTATCAGGTAATTGTACACAGTGTGATTTATGCAGCCAACTGTGAAACACTGCATTAAATGCATTACTGAGAAGAGACCTAAAGGTGAGCTTTATTGAGAAACATAGTTAGAGGAACAGTGGATTTCATGGTGAAATCTCCTTTCACAGGTTGTAACGCAGGCATACACGCTGTGTGCTTGCTTTATTTGCTAGGTAATGTTCTGTCTTCATTGTGGGGCAAAACCAAATAAAAGAAAAGGCTCATTTAGGAGTGTCATGGTGCTGTCGAGCTGAATAAAAAAAAAAGTGCATGAATAAGTGGAAGACTTGAGAAAAGAACCCATTAATAACAAGAGATAGCAGTCGTCACTGGCATGTATGAGGCAACATTTGTAATTTTGGAGATTTCTGAATTAGACAAGTTCTAGAAGCACGAATGCTTTTTTATTGATCCAAGACATGTTTTCCTTATTCCCTGCTGTCTCACAATGACAGCATTACTGCAGTTTCTTTTCGTATTTGACAGTTTTATATCTGCTCTTCCTGCAATCCCTGTCCTGATGGCTAACACAGGTACAAAAAGAGATCCTTCTGCCAAGTGATGGGTGCAAGCAATGAGACCGTTACTTTTTCAGTTTCCATGTGATTACCATGATCAACTGGAGCTGCGCATAGGTAGAAATATTACTTAGTAGTACGCATTACTTGTGTATAGTGGTAGACAAAGAAATAATATATATTGATGGATTAATGCTGAGATGTATTTTTAAAAACTGCTAGTCTGCTGCTTTACGTAAGAAAAATAATCCATGGACTTGCGCAGGTGTTGGGAAGGGGCCTTGGCATGCCGGCGGTGTGCGCTCTCTGCGGGCTGGGGGTCCGGGCGCACAGGGAAGTGTGTTGGTTGCTGGAGGGCAGCTCTCCGGCCCTCCAATTCACATTTATAAACCCCCAGGAAAAAACCCACTTATTTCCATGTTTCTTCCTTGTTCGTGGCTTGCAGAAGGGCACCCTGGTGCTGCCTTGCCTATTTTTAAATGCACACTTTCTGCTACTTTTTGTTTGGGTATCTCAGTGTGAGTTAAAGGACCAAACTCTCCACGGGTGTCTGTAGTGGTCCTCAGAGCCCCAGCCTTTGGCAGACCTGGGCATCCCACTGGTGGAAGCATCCTGGTGGTGGTTGCTGCGTTGACTTGCCAATGATTTAAGTGAATGAAGAAACACAGCAGAGTCAGGAACTGAACTTCTAGAAATCCTCTTGAAACCAATACCTCACTAGTGAATAACATATATACTCTAGCCATAACCGAAGGAAGGTGAGGAGAGGTGTTTTTGAGAGCCTGGTAGATTGTAGATCTAAGCTTTAAATTTGGAAACTGCTATTTCCCAAATACTTCAGGAATTGGCTATATCAAACTTCATGTAAATCAAAAATTTTACTTCTAATAAGCCACATCCTATTAGCGGTGTGAACAGATTTCTAAATCCTTGCATTTCAGAGAGATGTAATGTGCAATCCAAGACTATAAAACATTGAACTCAGCAAGCTCTTCTCTGCCTGACAACCAGGTAGTGATTAACATAAATGATGCCTTTCTACACAGAGTATTTCAGTGTCTAATGAACTTCTGGATAATACTGATTGCAATCAGTTCTCTGTCCAAAATTCACTAAATGATGGCTTTTTTCTTTTGCAAAACAATTCAGAGACTTTAAGCATACATCTTCTGCCACCTGTCCAATGAATATTAATCTACCTGTAATAAACTGTCTTATGAATAATTCCAGTTTCACAAAATGAGTGAATTTAAGTTATTGCAAAGTTAAATGAACCATTAGTGATGTATCTCTTGTAAATATTGCCAATTATTGGATGTTGTTTCAGAGAGTTTTCTGTCACATACTTTTATTCATTTATGAACATGTTACAAAGAATCTTTAACTTTTGTTTCTTATCTATCTTTTTATTGTCTCTGTTGAAATGGTAGATGGATTTATGTTGGATTACAATGGTTATGGCCCATTGCTAAGCATGAAAAAGACTGAAATGCTACCATCCAGTGAAGAACAGAAGGCAGGAGATGATGAAATAGCTTGATAAAATGAGGGCTAAGGATGCCTGAGTTAATATTTTGGTTCTTAAATTACCTGCCTTACCCAGGGCAAGACTTTCAGCCTACCTCAGCTCACCTCAGCTCCCCATATTGTAAAATAAGGATGATATTCCCTATTTTGTTTAAAAATTCTTTTCTTGATGAGAATACTTTCTGCATGAGTGTGCTGCTTAGCTCAGTTACTGTTCTTAGTTCAGTTCTGTTACTTGATTTTTAATAACAAAAAGTTTGCAAAGCTTAACCAAATTCAGCTTAGATAAGTAAAAAATAAAATAAATGAGAGCTTTCTCAGCTGTGTCCTCAGATTATGAACTTATTGCAGTCCCTCTTCCTTTCAGGCCTGCATTCCTGCTCTCGTCTTGTTGGGTGCCATTAACTGTTATTTCTGCGAAGACTCAGGACCCAAAAAAAGTGGCAGGAGGTGGGGAGGAGGGCCCCCAACTCACATGGTCTGCATGGTTACTTAACCATATATTAGTCACTGACTTCTGTGAGGTCTCTGCCTTCAGGAAGCTTCATTTGAATATTGTAGTGGCAAATATCATGTGCAGGCAGCCAATCAGTAGCGTGCCAAGAGGTATCCTCAAGAAGAATATGTTTTTTCACAGCTGCTAGTATATAAACCTCAGCACGCAAGGGTAGCTGAGCAAGTGATGGCTTCGCTGGCTCGTACACCTACAACTGGGGGTGAATGGGAATTCCCAGAAACA